>NC_044552.1:161134429-162503715 GCF_007565055.1 Rhinopithecus roxellana
TGTCTTTCTCTGCACCTAAGCAGGGGTGACTGTCTCTCCCTTGAAGGGGGAAAAGACTTAAATATGCAATCTTTCTGCGGTGTTCCTGTGTAAATTGTGGCCAGAGTGAGGAGAAGGAGGGGCAACTTTGGGAAAGTCATATTTGTAGGGCAGAGTGCCTCCCCAAACCCCTACAACATCCTGGTGCCTCAATGTCTATGAGCTGAAAAATCAGCGCATAGAAAGAGACTCTTCTTGGCCACCATGTAATGAGGAGCGCAGCTGCACTGGCGACCGCACAATTGCCAGGAGCAACCGGGCATGGCTCCAGCTCCTCTGAGAACTGCTGGGCTGGCGGAGAGGGGGCTCTGACTTTTTTCCTCCACACTTGGAAACATGCATTGCTTGAGCTCTCCCATGCTGGGAGGGGAGAAGCAGATTAAGCTACAGAAGTTGAACCAGAAGGGACTCTTTTACAAGGCTCAGCCATCACTTCTCAGTGCTGGGCTAATTTACAGAGAAACATGGAGAAAAAAATAAACAGAGGTTTTGGAGTAATGTGCACTCCTAATATGTCGAGGATTCGTAGCTTTATCTAGTTCCTTCCCACCCGACTTAAACTTAGATTTCTGAAAACTTTAAGCAACCTGAGAAATCAGCAAGTACAAAATAGCAATTAACTGAGACTTCCTATCTGTAACAGGCTTAAAGCCTTTCACCCTATCATCAGATGAAAATATATATATAAATTTTAATTTGGTAACTTGTAGTAATAAATTATTTTCTAGGAGAAAGGGAAGATTGAGGCTAGTGCCAAAAAATTCACTTGTCTGTGAATTTTGCACATAAGCGTTCTCTTTGTACCTCGTTAGCACAAGTAACATAGGGTTGCATATGGGTCTAGGTAGCTTTCAAGAAAAATGACTCATAAAATGCCGATTATGTACCAGGTACTTCACATGCAAAGGCAGATAACAAAAACAAATAGGACTTGGTCCTACCTTCAAGGAGCTTATTACACAGAAATTACAACAAAGGAATTAATGGACAACTCTTTTTCATCATTTCATCTATACGTTTTTACTTTCCTTTTTATTTATTTATTTAGACACAGAGTCTCACCCCGTCATCCAGGGTAGAGTACAGTGGCACGATCATAGCTCACTGCAGCCTCAAGCAATCCTCCTGCCTCAGTCTTCTGAGTAACTAGAGCTACAGACATGCACCACATGCCTGGCTAGCTTTTTAATTATATTTTTGTAGAGATAGGTCTTTACTATGTTGTCCAGGCTGGTGTCAAACTCCTGGCCTCAAGCGATCCTCCTGCCTTGGCCTCCCAAAATGCTGGCATTACAGGCGTGAGCTAATACGCAGGCCTTGTATTTACTTTCTAACATCTGATCTCCCTTCTAAGCTCCAGTCTTGAGCATTTAACAAACTGGTGAGCACCTGCCTCCTCTGCACCCAAATATTCCATCATTGCATTTTCAATGTGAAAATGCCTAAAACTGAATGCATTATTTTTCCTCCAAAATTGATTTTCCACCGTTTATCAATGGTATCACAATTTTTAACGTAATTTAAACACGAGACCTAGAAATGAGTTTTTATTTACCCCTTTCCTTATCCTCAAACTCAATTGCAATGTCTTATTGATCATCTCTTTACAATCTGAGGATTCCACTCTCCTGCTCTGGTTTCTCTGCCTTACACGTTTATATCTGTTCCAAGATGTTCACGTACTCTTGCACCAGTAACTAATTCTGATTTTTTCTGCCTCCAAGTTGTCTCACCAACTTGCATACCATTACCTGAGAAATCTCTTGAAAATGTCTCTTTGATATGGCACTCAACCGCTCAAAAAAATTTTGTATCTAATCTTTGCTTATAGAAGAGCCTAATCATCTTAGTTTGGCATTTGCAACGTCCCATCCTCTAGTGGCTATTTACTGTCCATCATCATCACTCTTGGTTTCCCAAAGATATATTATTTCCTATGGGCACCAGTTGCCAGTGTTTTTTCTCTACCTGGAATGACTTCACCCCACCTCTCCCATGACCACTGGATTAGACCATTCTCACACTGCTATAAAGAAAACCCAACACTGGGTAATTTATAAAGGAAAGAGGTTTAATTGACTCATAGTTCTGCATGGCTGGGGACGCTTCAGGAAACTTACAGTCATGAAGGAAGGGGAAGAGGCACATCTTACATGGTGGCAGGTGAGAGAGAGCAAGCAAGAGCAGGAAAAACTGCCTTATAAAACCATTATATGTTGTGAGAACTCACTCACTATCATGAGAACAGCATGGGGGAAAACACCCCCATGATCCAATCACCTCCCACCTGTTCCATCCCCCGACACTTGGGGATTATGGGGATTATAATTTGAGGTGAAATTTGGGTGGAGACACAGAGCCAAACCATATCAACCACCCTACTTCCAAGTGCTTTTCCCTGATCAGTTCATCTCTTCATTCCCAGAGCACTTTGTAATGTCTACCACCCATATGCCCACTATGTCATTATATATTGTCTTACATTATTGTTATTTTTGCATATGTCTTCCAGTCTATATTTTTTTCTGTAAAGTACAAGGGGATGCTGTAGGCAGTTTAAAGGTTTTAAGATAATAAAACTTATAGTATGGGAAATAAAACATGTACACAAATAACATTATATGTATCAGCACATGATAAATATTGTAAGAAAGTTAGAAAGTAGTGAAGTCAAGGAAAGAAAGATTGCCTGCAACTGAGTACCAGAGAGAAAAATTGTGGAAAAGGCAGCATTTGCACCCTTATGTTTGGATAACACTCTATGTCTTAGACATAGTAGATTCTCCAGGAATATAAATTGATTGGATAAATCACAATAAATGAGTTAATGAATGATAAAAATGGACACAAAGAACAATGTAATTTATCAAAAATCATTCACTAACTTAATGACAAAGATTAGAAAAGCTTACAGAATAATGCATTCCATTTTAGGCGTTTTCAGGTTGAAAATACAATTGAATGTTTGGGTGCAGAGGATGCAGGCAGGAAGCAGTTTGTTAAATGTTCAGGACTGGAGCTTAGGAGACTCCATGAACCGTTTTAAGTCCAAATAGACATTCCCAGCTTTAATTTTTCCTTTAATTTTCAAGTCTTCTCAGATCCTCTATCATGATCTACCAGAGGTGTGTGATATTGTTGTGTTGCTCCAGAGGTAGGCAGTGTCTGAGAGCCAATAGAGTGATGGGCACTGATCCTCCCTTTTCAATGCCTATAACTCCAAGCTGCTCCTGAAAATCTTTCTTTCCAGGGGAAATTAAATACCCTGATTTTAACCATTCTGAAAGCAAGAGAATGAAAGCAGCTGCACAGACATGCCATTTGTCCTATTTATAACAAGCCCAGGCAGGCAATCATTCAGTTAGTCCATGTTACAGTTGGGGAAGTAAAGGTATCAGACATCAGGGAATTGCCCCAACTCACAGAACAAGCCAGCAGCAAGTAGATACTCCTGCTCCGAGTCCAGTGGGTCATGCCACTTCCAATTAGGACTAGTTCAAGGCTGGATAGAAATGTCCCTCCCTGGTTTGTAGCCAGAATCCATCGCCGGGCTTCCTTTGACAATGGAACCTTTAGACGACCCTAGTCTCTTTAAGTATTAACAGACTGTATCAACTCTCCTGCCTGCCATGTACTGAGCTTCCCACCCCAACAGGCACTGACATTACAGGTGTCTAAAGAGGAGGTTATAAATATTAATCAAGAGAGTGAAGTTCATGCCTGAGAATGTTATGACAGTTGAAGTAACACATAAGACAGAAATTGCTTCCACTGAATAAGGAGGCGTCTTTTCTCTGCATGATGCCTCTGACTGCAATGTAATTTCCTGTAGAGGTGGCAGAGCAGGAAAGAGTAGAAAAGCAAACCAGTGTGGTTCTTCATAATGAATACATGGATGAGGTCTTGCGAAAGTAAATAAAGTCCCTGTAAAACACTAGGAAGTTTCTTTGAAAATAGTCCACAAATTGGCCATAAAGGTTACCTTAGCCTGAAAGCCAAGGTCATGAATATAATTAGAATCACTAAAATAATCCAGACCAAGGACGAGGAGTAGCCTAAGTACTGTGCAGTGTGGGGAAGCAGGCAGAGAATGGACAAGTAGGAATGTTACTTCCTCTTGAATAGACTCCCGGAGAGATTCCACACATCCCCTCCATTCTCTTTTGGGGTGAGATTTAGTAATGGGGACAAAAGGTTAACCATAAGAATTTCACCACTAGACTGAATTTCTGGCTTTGTGTAGTTGATAGCATTTGTGATTTTCCTCAGAATTGGGATATTTCTTGAGTATTGCTAAACCTAAATATATGGAAAAGGTACAGAGAGTGATTCCAAAATCCTTGAATTTTTATGAACCTAATGATTAAAAATTTTAAATAATCTTGGTTTCCCTCTTGGTACATTGTTAGAGCATGTTTATATTAATAGTTCATGTTTCTGTAGCTTTTAGTAGTTTACAAATGTTTTTTACCTGGATTACCTCATTTGAACCTTCCCCAAGTATGCAAGGGAAGTTAATGAAGCTAAGAAAATGTAAGCAGCCAGTCCAAGGTCAACTAACAGCCCGTATGGCTCAGGGGAATTCACCAGGCAGAGCTTCTTTGGGTCATTCTGGCAAGGTGAGTTATTATGCCAAGGAACATATTAGCTGCTGGCTGCACATTGTGCCTGTGCCCAGGACTGCACATCTCACCAGTTTGTGTATGAGAAGATCTCAGTGAAAACCAGATAAGAAAGGCCCATTGTTCTCCAATTATTGTGTAAAAAGTACAGGCTTAAGGAATATTGATCTCTTGTTAAAGAAGTCTTTGGGACCCTATGTGTCAATTTAATGCCTAAGGTGCTCGAAAAATCTATGTGTTTTGTTGGAGAATCATGCTTGTGCAGTGTAAAATAAAACATATAAGGTCTCATATACACACAGATGTATATGTACACATGGATATATATGCATATATAGAGAGACTATACTGAAATTATATGAAAACATAAGTTAAAAGTATTTCTTGCAGTAACAATGAACACAGCAGTTGCTAATATTTAGAGTCCAGACAAATTTGTGAAATTGAGCCAGTCTTATGAAATTCAGTAAACCTGTAAGTATAATGTGGAAAAAACTGAATATAAATCTTAGCAAACCCCAGAAATGGAAGACAGAAAAAATAGAATTCACTGAGTCTTTAATGAGGACATCATTTATATAGACATTTTTCTTTAAAAGCAATGTATAGATCTTCAGACGTTTTATTGAATGAGAACTCGTTATGTAATAATCAGTATGGCTAAAGAAATTATAGACATGAATGAATTTATCAGTGTCTGGGACTATTAAATAAAAATTTTAAAAGAAAGAATGAATGATGGAAGGAAGACTGGAGTAAGAAACATAGTGTCAAAATTGTCCTTCCTGGTCTACCACCAACTACCTGAATAACCTAAGAGCAGGAAGCCTTCGGAACCCAATTTTTTTCTTTTGTTAAATAAGAGAGTTGAATTGGGTCATCTAAAGATCTCTCTGTAGCCAGGCACAGTGGCTCATATCTGTAATACCAGCTCTTAGGGAGGCAGAGGCAGGAGAAGAGCTTGAGCCCAGGAGTTCGACACCTGCCTGAGCAATATAGCAAGACACTGTTCTCTACAAAAAGGAAAAAAAAAAAAAAGACAAAAAATACCTCTCAAGTAATAACAATAAAAAATAGTATTTCTGAGCTCCTCCTAAATATGAGATACTGGTTCAGTGCTTTACACACACATCAATACTAATCCTTAACACTCCTACAAAGTATTACTGAGAGGTGAAGCCAGCTGGACTTCCTGGGTCGAGTGGGGACTTGAAGAACTTTTCTGTCTTACAAGAGGATTGTAAAACATACCAATCAGTGCTCTGTAAAAATGCAGCAATCAGTGCTCTGTGGATAGCCAGAAGATTAAAAAATGCACCAATCAGCGCTCTGTAAAACACACCAATCAGCAGGAGTCTAAAAGTAGCCAATCGTGGGGAGGATTGAAAAAAAAAAAAAGGCATTCTAATAGGACAGAAATGGAACATGGGAGGGGACAAATAAGGGAATAAAAGCTGACCACCCCAGGTAGCAGCAGCAATCCACTTGGGTCTTCTTCCTCGCTGTGGAAGCTTTGTTCTTTCGCTCTTCACAATAAACCTTGCTACCTCTCACTCTTTGGGTCCGTGCCATCTTTAAGAGCTCTGACACTCACCCAAAGGTCCACAGCTTCGTTCCTGAAGTCAGTGAGACCATGAACCCACCAGAAGGAACCAACTCCAGACACATTGCTATTTATTTCCATTTTGCAGATGAGAAAACCAAAACGCAGTTTAAGTAACTTGTTTAAGGCCCCACGGATGACAGAAATAGAGGGAAGATTCATGCCCAGATCTGTGATTATCTAGCCACTTTTGTATACAAGTGGAGGATTATCCACTTTTATACACAAGATTTCCATGTTGTCTAAGGAGGGTAGTAATTCAACCATTCTGTTCTGAGCTGCTAAGGGCATAAACTACAGCAGTCATTACGATATCCACTTGAGATCCTGACAGTGAACTCCTCCCTAAATGAAACAGGCTCCCAGAGTTTTTTCAGTTCTCAGCCAGATAAAGCCTCTACTAATAACATGCTGTGAATGGTAAACCCTATTAAATTATTGATGCTATTATTGAAGAAGGTGGATACCTGTTTCAAGTCTCTCTAGTAAGGAGAAAAGACTTATTGTTGAACCCACGGCTTAGTGAGTTTCTGAATAGGACTTTACTATATATGTATATGGATGTTATTGTTTCTACTAGATCAGTCTCTGCTTGTTGACAGCAAAACAAAAACAAAACAAAGACATATCCCTTAACATTAGGAGGTACAACTATTTCATATTCTATTATTAGCATGCTATGAGTCTAATACATAATTAGGTATAATACCTAATGATACTTTGCTCATATACTTTGTCCTAAAATCTCCTAAAAACGTGTAAAATGTCTGTTCAGTGTTTACTTTTTCACTTGATTTTATAATTACTTGGTAGGGGGAATGTTTGAAAAAATACATACCCGATAGTTCACGCCTATAATCCTAGCACTTTGGGAGGCCAAGGTGGGCGGATCACCTGAGGTCAGGAGTTCAAGACCAGTCTGGCCAACATGGTGAAACTCTGTCTCTACCAAAAATACAAAAATTAGCCGGGCATGGTGATGCATGCCTGTAATCCCAGCTACCAGGAGGCTAAGGCAGGAGAATCGCTGGAACCTGGGAGGCAGAGGCTGCATTGAGCAGAGATCACACCACTGCACTCCAGCCTGGGCAACAGAGAGAGACCCCATCTCAAAAAAAAAAAAAAAAAAAGAGAAAGAAAGAAAAAATACATACCAAAGTCTCAGAAATTATCTCTGAGAATTGAGATTATGGGAAATTTTCCTATTTTTATGTTATCTATTTTGGCATTATTTAAATTTTCTGCAATGAGCAAGTTTTGGTTTTGTAATTAGAAAAAACAAATCACAATCTTTAATACTAACTTCAAATTTTACATTACATAAATCTCATTAGAAGCATGTGCATGATAAATCAGAAAATTTAGATTTATTTTGCCTCAAGATAAAATAGCAACCCTTAGCATTAGAAGATGAAGTCTGTTCAGATGTGCAGAATATTATCTAGTATCTAATCTTCAATGAGTACCTAGGGAATGACAACATCTTACCAGAATGCCACGTAGTATTGAGTCATAAAATTCCTTTAATTTAAAATCACCTCAAAAGTATACTCAAACCTTTGGCACAGAGAATGCTATGATCCCATGAGGAAAATGTCCTAATCCTTCAACACAAGGACTCCGGGTCATGTTCTTCATTTAAGCCTGTATCACCTCTTAATCTTGACAGCAAAATCCTCACCAAAATTTTGGCAAGCACACCAGGAATGATGCTGCCAAACAGGCATCGGTCTGGTTTCCTCTCTGCTAAAACACGAGGCCATTGAAAGTTTCTTGATGCAAATCACAAACAGGTTTTCTCAGAATGTGGTTCTTTTGTTTATGAGCAGAAAGAAGAAAAATTACCCTAAAGTTACATCTACCTCCTCACCCTCACTATATCATACTTGTTAGCAAACTATAGGCATTGGGTTGAATCTTCCCCCTGCACCCCATCCATCTTTTGGTAAGACCCACAAACTAAGAATGATCTTTTAAATTGCTGCATAAAATTCAAATTTCAATGTTCATAAATAAAATTTTAATGGGAACAGAGCCTACTTTTTCATTTATGCATTACCCATGGCTGCCTTGCTGCTACACTAGAGTTTAGTAGTTACAACAGAGACTAGAGGACTTCCTGCAGGAGTAGTAGTAATAATGTCTCCCAAGTCCACCCAGAACCTCAGAATGTGACCTTATTGGGAAATAGGGTCTTTGCAGATGTAATTAAGTTTCGATGAAGTCATACTGGATTAGAGTGGGTCCTAAATCCAATCACTGGTGTCCTTATAAGAGGAGAGAACACAGATATACAGTGGGAAGAAAGCCATGCTGTAATGAGGCTGAAATTGGAGTGAGGCATCTACCAGTCAAGGATTGCCAGCAACCAGCAGAAGCTGGAAAAGAGGCATGGCCAGCCTGGGCAACTTAGCAAGGCCATGTCTCTACAAAAAATAAAACAAAAATTAACCAGGCATGGTGGTGCATGCCTATAGTGCTGACTACTTAAGAGGCTAAGGTCTGAGGATCACCTGGGCTCAGGAGATCAGGCCTTGCAGTGAGCCATGATCGTGCCACTGCACTTCAGCCTAAGTGACAGCATAAGACTCTGTCTCAAAAAACAAAACAAAAAACGGCATGGAATGTGTTCTCTCTCAAAGCCTCCGGAACTGCAAGGGTATACATTTCTGTTATTTTAAGCTACATATTTTGTGGCATTTTGTTACAGCAGCCTAGAAAACTAATTCATTCCCCAAGTCTAAAATACCCAAAACTGTTGCTGACCTCTGGGATAGAGCCTTGGTATAAAGGATTGCATTCTGGATGAAAACTCACACAGAGTAAGTTACCCTAGGTCAACAAAACCAGGGCAGTGCTGGGCCTGGTAAGGTAAAAAAGCATTAAGAGACTATAGGGGAATTATAGGTCAGGGCAGTTCTTACCACATATGCTTTCATTTAACTTACAGTTTTTCTAGGCCAAGCACGGTGGCTCACTCCTGTAATCCCAGCACTTTGGGAGGCCAAGATGGAAGGATCATTTAAGCTCAAGAGTTGGAGACCAGCCAGCCTGGGCAATATAGTGAAACCCTGTCTCTGATAAACACACACACACACACACGTATGCCGGGCCTAATGGCATGGTCCTATAAATCCAACTAATCAGGAGGCTGAGATGGGAGGATTGTTTGAGTCCAGGTGGATCAAGGCTGCAGTGAGCTGTGATCATATCACTGGACTCCAGCCTGAGTGACAGAGCAAGACCCCGTCTCTAAAACAAAACAAAACAACAACAAAAACTTTACAGTTTTTCTTAAACTTATAGAAACACAAAATGCTGAACACCTATTTTAGTGTCGATCACACATTATTATGTTGCATTATTATGAATTTCAGCAATGGCACTTCAACTTATAAAGAAGTTCAGGAGCACCCCACTGATCTATTTTCCATAAGTGCAACAGACAGTCAGTGTATTTGAGGCCAGTGATAAAGAGGGGACTGAGGAGGAATTAGCTGACTCTCAGTAAGGAATGATCCAAAAGAGCTAAGCCTGAACCTGGTGCAAGAAGAATGCCACCTCTTTCTAGGTTCTAGGAAGAACTGTTACCACCACTACAGTCTAACAGCAGTACTTTAAATATCTTTAAACTCAGAGGCACTCAAACATACATGCTGATTGATTAATTAAACCTTTATTTCTACTAATTGGTAAGATTTAAAGAAGAGTCAGGTTTTTGGTGAATTTCTGTTATATGTGTATGATAAATAAATAAAATAATATATATTTATACATAAAATAGAAATTCACCAAAACATATATATGTGTGTGTGTGTGTATATATTATACATATATATATATATATATATTTTTTTTTTTTTTTTTGAGAGACAGAGTCTCCCTCTATCTCTCAGGCTGGAGTAGAGTGGCACGATCTCAATCTCAGCTCACTGCAACCTCCACCTCCCAGGTTCAAGCAAATCTCATGCCACAGCCCCCAGAGTAACTGGGATTACAGGTGTGCACCACCATACCCGGCTAATTTTTGTATTTTTAGTAGAGATGGGATTTTGCCATGTTGCCCAGGCTGGCCTTGAACTCCTGACCTCAAGTGATCTGCCCACCTTGGCATCCCAAAGTGCTGGGATTAAAGGCATGAGCCACCTCGCCTGGTCCTGAATTTCTATCATATTTGATTGTAAGAGTCTTTATTGCTGGTGTTCCACTGGAAATAAAAACGCAAATGGGGGTCTATCATGGGGATGGGGGAGGGGGAGGGATTGCATTGGGAGTTATACCTGATATAAATGACGAATTGATGGGTGCTGACGAGTTGATGGGTGCAGCACACCAACATGGCACAAGTATACATATGTAACAAACCTGCACGTTATGCACATGTACCCTAGAACTTAAAGTATAATAAAAAAATTAATTAATTAATTAATTAATTAATTAAAAACAAACAAAACCACAAATGAAGAAATTGAAATGTCTCTTTCTCAATAACCACTTAATTTGAATTTATTTGACTCAAGACTACATTTTTATTCTCTTGGCCTAATTATTCAAGCAAAAAAGATGAAACGTATCCAGCAAGAGAAGGATAAAACATAAGGTATAATTTTAATACAAAAATACCCAGGATGCTGGTTATGGAAAACTGGAAAGGAATTCTGTGCCCAGGATACCAAACAGCACAAAAGGAAAAACATTTCCCTTATGAACGAAATTATAATTTGCCTTGCATGCCAAAGAACTTCAAAGACTTTGCTGATCCCTGTGTCAACCACCATGATTTTTCAAGTGAAGCTGAAGGTTGAAATTTGGTTTGATGAGCCCTTTGCTTCTTCTTGGCTAAGAAAGAAACAAGACTGCCAACCAGGCAAGTTACACTCTGCAAAGCTCCTTTCCAAATGTTTTTCAGTAGAGCAGATTTATGTCAGCCAAAGAAGCATCAATGCCTCAGTGAAAAGCTGGGGCACCATATTCCTGACACAGCTACTTCCAGTCCCTGTGGCTGAGCACTGGATCCCAGTTGCTCTCATTCCAGGTGTGGCTGCCTTGTGCAAGAATGAAGACAAGAGGCCTATCTGATAGAACGTACAGGTTTCACATGGGCAGCAATGAGAATGAGACACAAATAGTAAAGATATTGGAGTTTACATGTAATGGTGTAAAATATTTTCATTTTTAAAATGAAAACATTTTATTTTTAAAAAATAATAAATTTTCTGTTAAGAAGACCCGGATGGAAGACAACAAACAAAAAACAGTCATGGTATTTGATGTATTGGATCACTATCAGCATCGTGTCTTCCCAGGACTCTTCACCAGAAGGGAGCTACAAATACTAAAAGTAGAAGGCAAAGATATTCTGTGAGACCCCTGTAAATAGTAGCACAAGGATTTTACTAACATGTAAGACCTACTCAAGCCCTACTCTTCACTTGTGGGAGACTCCACAGCTGGCATCTGCATACCAATGTGTGTCAACAAGGGTTCATATCCAACTGGCTCATTATCAAGTCAGGAGCCTACCATGAAAACAAGAGTGTCAGAATCCTCAGCTTTTATACTGCTTCAACCAGGACACCTAGACCTTTTCAAGCATGATGACTTTCTCCACAAGTGCAGGAAATTCAGATACCTCCTGAATCAAGAAGAAAACTGTCTGTATTTTATTTTGTATTCTTTACTTGTTCAACTGGCCTCCATACCATAAAACCCGGTTCCACTCATCTTATATCCTCTCAGTCAGTTCCTTTTCTAATTTTTTTGTATTTAAAACAAGCCATGTTTTTATAATTTACCAAATCTATTTTTGACTGGATGAGCATTTAAGTGGACTGACTACAAATTTCAATTTCTCACTGTTATATTTGATCTGATTTCACAGGCATAACTAGCATCTTGTTTGAGGCACTGTGCTTAAAAATAGGGGGAAAAGATGCAGTTTGTTAAATCTTTCAGGGTTCTTCTTGTGAAATGGAATTAGTTGGCACACCTACTAACTTTAAAGAAAGTGGCTGGAGACCTTTGCCTATTGAAGGGACAGAATGCATCAAGCTTCCTCCTGACAAGCCACCTGCAGAAACGTTGTTAGGGTACACCATTAAGCCTACATCTATACATTTTGTGCCTTTAGTTTAAGTTTTGTTAAAGCATTCTGGTTTTATTTATTTCAAAATTTATTTATTGAAATCACTGATTTGCACTGGCATTAAAATACTTGATGATAGACTCACAATGTACCAATAATTGCTGAAACTACCATCATGTTTTCCACTGTTGACAGTGATCAAACAATTCTGTTTTGCAACTGCACTAAATAAAAGACAAAATGCAAAGTTTAATTATAATGAGATTATGTTTTTTCAGTCTTTAATGAGATATAAAACTTATGAATAAGATTACCTTTTAGAGCTTTATTTCATAGATAAAATTTGAGATTACTATTTAAGAAATTTTGCTTAGGTTTCATTTGTGTGAAGCCTTTAAAGAAATATTAGGTTAAAGACAGACTCCCTAAATTCCATCAACATAAATATCACTTATTTTGAATATGAATAGAATTTGAGAAATGAGCCTTACACATTTATTTCAATTTCTTATAAGTCTAAAATGTATGGGATTAGGCTATATTTTCTTGACTCAGATTCATTATTCAACACAAAGCTACATTCAAAGAGAGAGAGAGGCCAGGTGTGGTGGCTCACGCCTGCAATCCCAGTACTCTGGAAGGCCAAGGTGGTTGATCACTTGAGGTCAGGAGTTCGAGACCAGCCTGGCCAACATGGTGAAACCTCATCTCTACTAAAAATACAGAAAACAGCTGGGCGTGGTGGCAGGTGCCTGGAATCCCAGCTACCTGGGAGGTTGAGGCAGGAGAATCGCTTGAACCCCAGAGGTGAAGGTTGCAGAGAGCTTAGATGGTGTTATTGCACTCCAGCCTGGGCAACAGAGCAAGACCTTATCTCAAAATAAAATAAAATAAAAGAGAGAGAGAAAGATAGCAACAAGAATGGGACAATAGTAAAAGAATCTGCTTTATTGTGGGAGGAGTTCCAGTCAGAAGACTTGGTTTCTAATCTAAATTCTGTTATTCACTAGTTGCACTTAGGCAAATCACTTACTATTTCTGCCATCTCCTCCTGCATGTGGCACATATGTAGGTAACTCATTTAAAAACAACAGGAAAAAGTTAAATTATGGATTATCTAGGAATAATTTGCATAACATATAAGGAAGACAACTCTAAACCTATATGTAAGGTTAAAAAAGAGACCTGAATACAGAGATTATATATATATATATATATATATATATATATAATATATATATAATATATAATATCTTTATTGTAAATGTAATATTATACAGATATCACCTTTCTCACTCCCCGACCATCTTGGCAGCAGCTCTTGGTTTGGGCCATCCCGACCAAGGAGATGAAAAAGTCGCTGGAGTCAATTAATTCTCGGCTCCAACTCATGGAAAGTGGAAAGTACATGCTGGGGTACAAGCAGACTCTAAAGATGATCAGACAAGGCACAGCAAAATTGGTCGTCCTTGCTAACAACTGCCCAGCTTTGAGGAAATCGGAAATAGAGTACTATGCAATGTTGGCCAAAATTGGTGTCCATCACTACAGTGGCAATAATATTGAACTGGGCACAGCATGTGGAAAATACTACAGAGTACGCACACTGGCGCTGACTGAACCAGGTGATTCCACTATCATTAGAAGCATGCCAGAACAGACTGGTGGAAAGTAAACTATGCAAAATTTTCCTTTAATAAAACTTACCAAGCTTGTTTTTTTAAAAAAAAAAAAAAACATTATAAAGATATCAATTTTATGCCAATTTATCAACTCAGTATAATCCCATCAAATACTCAGAGAAAAAATACGTTTAGAATTGAAAGACTGATCCTACTTTTATCTGGGAGAATAAATAAGTAAGAATGCTGATTTTTAAAGCAAAAGAACAATAAAGATGATTTTCCATGCCAGATATCAAAATACATTACAAAATTATAGTAATTAAACAAAAATGTATTGGCATAGGACTAAAAAGATAGTTCAGTAAACAGAAGAGAGAATCCAGCAATAGACCCATGTTTTCACAGGAATTGTAGTGCATACTAATGAAAGAATTTCAAATCAATTGTGGTAGAACATAAGGGAAAAATAATCAAATGAGATTCCCACCTCACACTATACTTCAAAATAAATTCCAATTTTTTTTTTTTTTTTTTTTTTTGAGATGGAGTCTTGCTCTGTCAACCAGGCTAGAGTGTAGTGGCAGAATCTTGGCTCACTGCAACCTCTGCCTCCAGAGTTCAAGTAGTTCTCCTGTCTCAGCCCCGTGAGTAGCTGGGATTACAGGTGCATGCCAGCATGCCTGGCTAATTTTTGTACTTTTAGTAGAGATGGGGTGTCACCATGTTGCCCCAGGTTGGTCTCGAACTCCTAACCTCAGGTGATCCACCTTCCTCGGTTTTCCAAAGTGCTAGGATTATAGGCGTTAGCCACCGTGCCCTGGCCATAAATTCCAATTGAATTAATAATCATAAGATTAAAAATTTTAACAAATATGAGGAAAACATAAGAATATGTATATACTTTTTTTTTTTTTTTTTTAAGTCTCGCTCTGTCACCCAGGTACAATCTCTGCTCACTGCAACCTCTGCCTCCCTGGGTTCAAGCAATCCTCCCACCTCAACCTCCCGAGTAGCTGGGATTACAGATGTGCACCACCACTCCCAGCTATTTTTTGTATTTTTAGTATCGATGGGGTTTCACCATGTTGGCCAGGCTGGTCTCTAAATCCTGGCCTCAAGTGATCTTCCCTCCTTGGCCTCCCAAAGTGCTGGGACTACAGGCGTGTGCCACCTCGCCCAACCCGAATACGTATGTACTCTTAAGGAAATATCATTCCTAAACAAGATAGAAAACTTAGAAGCCTGATCCTTTTGTAGCTCTTGAGCAACGATGACTGGGTGTTCACATGCACGTGTGAAATGCGCTACAATCTCGGCACATTACCCATCTGACCTGAACTTGGGGAGGAAAAAAAGCAAAAAACTCAGAAGTCACAAGGAACACAAGGAAACAACTGTCAGATATAACTACATGATGCTTTAAATTGTTCTGCCCAGGAAAAGATCACGTAAACCATGTTTAATGAAAGACAAAACAGACTGAAAGGAGATAGGTGTAACATATAACAGAAAGGGATTAACTGCTGTAATATGTAAAAACTAAAGAGTTCCTTCAATTAAATAATGAAAAGACAATTCAATATAATAAGGTAAAAGAATAAAAATGAACAACATAAAAAGAAAAAAGTGATCAACGAATATAAAGATCAATAATCTTTTTAGTGATTTCCCACCAGATTAAAGAAAACAATTGATAATATGTAGTTTTGGTAAGGGTATAAGGAAAAGGGCATTTTCATCACTGTGAATCTGAATATAAACAACCATAGCATTTCTGTGGGTCAGTTTGGCAACATTCATCAACATGTTAAAGATTATGCCCTTTGATGGAACAATATTACTTCTAACAATCCATCCTACAAAAATACTTACACATGTGGACAAATATATATATGAATATTAATGATACAATAGAGAAAAAATTTAAACAACCTAAACATTCATCATTGAAAGTAATGACTAAGTTTTAATATTTCCATATGAACAATGAAACACTCTATGGCTATTTAAACGAATTAGGTTGTTTTATATACACTCCTAGGGAAATTCTTCAAGATATAAAGTTCAAAAAAGAAGTCAGAAAGCAATCTAGATAGATTGCACATAATAATGTCATTCCTCCCATTTGTAAAACTCATGTATATATTTGTGCCTGAGAAAGCATGGGAATAGAAAAAAGCCTGAAAAGATATACTACAACTTGCTAAAAGGAGGTAGAATTCTTAAAAAGGATCAATGCAAAGGAATTTACTGCAGTTATTTTATGTACTCCTTTCCCATTTAAAAACGTTACAAAAATGCATTTTTTCTCATTAAAAATTTTAATGGAAAAAATAGGAGTTAACAAACTGTACTATTAATGTTGTTCCTGCCTTATGCAGAACTACTTGGTAATATAAAAAACAAGCAGAATTACAAAGCCTACAACTTTCTTTTGTTACATGTTCATTTTGCCTCCTTAATTTTTGTATTTATGTAAATAACTATAGCTTTTATTAAGGTTCAACTACAAAAGTAATAAAAGGTTTATCTAAGTTTTTTTCTGTACCCCTTTTAAATATACACAAAGCCAACTTTTAAAGCTGGCTTTTTAATATAAGTATGATCTAAAAGTCCATAATTTTTCCCAGAGGACTGAATGCCTCCAGAGGACCTACCACTGTGGAAAAGCCGCTGTGTCAAAATGATGCGGTGGAGCCATGCACTGGGCTGGACATCAACCTTGAAACACATGATGCTGGTGACCGCATAAGGAGAATTCCATTCAAATTTGACAGCTGATCGATGAAGTTCTAAGATTCTTGAGGGTTCTTTTAAACGCAGTTACCAGGCATCTGAAATCACTTTCAGAAACTTATCTACAGCATAATCTAGAGAAAAATTTCTAGGCCTTGGTATCTATTTCATCATTCAAATGATACTAATTCTCACCTGCCATTTGTTATAATGATTAAGTAAAACAATGAATCCAAAAATGCTTTGAAAGTTATGAAGTTGCTGTAAGACATTGTTTTTACCAATACATGAACAGTTGATCTTCCACAAATCAATTTGATATTCCTACCCCCACCCTTACCCTTTTATGGTCTGGAGTCAGACTTGTTATCATTTAATGAGAACTTCCTATATTCAGGTCCTTAGGAAAAGCCTCAAAACAGTTCTGGAAGGCAATGCTCCTATTACCCCCATTTCTCAGATGAGGAAGAAGATTAGGTACCTAGCCCCAAGTCACAAAGCCAGGAAATAGTAGAGCCTAAATTCAGTGCTGTTTATTTGATTCCAAAATTATTAACTGCTGCTCCTAACAGAGCACTGCCTCCCAGTATATTCATGTTTCATATCTTTTAATACCGATGAGGATAATAATTATTATGAGAATTATAATTGCTATAAATTATCTCTTTCCAACAAATTTTTTTCAAAATTGGGAGAAAAGCAAGCCTGGAAAAATAAAATTTGCATAGGTATTAACAAAATATTGCCCAAAGAAATTCAGGGTGTAAATACATTATTAATACACTGCTGCTAACAAGATTGGTAATTAGCACTGAGGAAAAAAGACAGAGAGCAAGAGAACCCAAAGAAAGCTCATTTATACATCTAGACTTTCTGTGAGAAGGATGAGGTTTTTTTTGTTTTGTTGTTGTTGTTGTTGTTTTGAAACAGAGTCTGGCTCTGTTGCCCAGGCTAGAGTGCTGTGGTGCAATCTCAGCTCATGCAACCTCTGCAAGCGATTTTCGTGCCTCAGCCCCCCAAGTAGCTGGGATTACAGGCATGGGCCACCATGCCTGGATAATTTTTGTATTTTTAGTAGAGACAGAGTTTTGCCATGTTGGTCAGGCTGGTCTCGAACTCACGACCTCAAGTGACTCTCCTGCCTTGGCCTTCCAAAGTGCTGGGATTACAGGCGTGAGCCACCACACCAGGTCAGATGAGTTTTTTTTTTTTTTTTTTTAATCTAATGTAAATTTTTTCAAAGTGCTGCTTGCCCCCAGATAAATAGCAAGACTAGCTCTCCTAGCTAAGTATAGATGAAGTGTCAAATTACATTAAAAAGCTCTGGCTTGTAAAATATTTGAGGAAAAGCAAAGACTAAGAAAAGATAGCTTAAGAAATGCAAAATGTGGTCACACAGCATTTGCTTAATCATGTAAAAGTCTAAACGTTAATTAAAATTGACATTAATTAAGAACTATAATCCCACCTCCCTCAAGAGAAAGGCTGGCTTACTGGAAGAAAAGGACAACTTGGAATCACCAATCCTCCTACTGGTCGTCTAGAGCCTTCAGTAATCCCTGGTCAGTGTCTCAGAATTCCTTTGGGAATCCTTCCCAAGGGAGGAGTCAAAAAACTGGGTTCATTGCAAATGCTTACTTTACAAGTGGGTACTTTATTACAGCTCAGCTGTTGCATGTTTTTCTTATTTTCCTTTCACTTCCAAATCTAGTCAGAGAGTTTCACCAAATCCATCTTATTCCAGGATGATAAGATAGAAAGGAAAACCAGCTTTTATTGAGGACCTGCTAAATGCTGGGGCCTGGAGCTACTAAATACCAAAACTTTCATTACACGTTCTGCCTATTTTCATCCAAATCGCACCAGAAAACTTCTTACAAAGAACGCTTAAAGCGGTGGCTCATACCTGTAATCCCAGCACGTTGGGAGGCCAAGGCTGGCAGATCACTTGAGGCCAAGAGTTTAAGACAAGCCTGGACAACATGGCGAAAACCCGTCTCTACTAAAAAAAAAAAAAAAAAAAAAAAGAAATACAAAATTAGCCAGGTATGGTAGTGTACGCTTGTAATCTCAGTCACTCGGGAGGCTGAGGCAGGAGAATCACTTGAACCTGGGAAGCAGAGGTTACAGTGAGATCTCCCCACTGCACTCCAGCCTGGGCGACAGAGCAAGACTCTGTCTCAAAAATAAACAAAAAATTTTTTTAAGAACACCTAAAACAACAACAATATCACCATACCTTACCTTTAGATATCTCTATTAAATCTTAGAATTCTTTGTTTAAGATAGAAACTTTTATCCACATTTTACAAAGGAAGAAACTTGGGCTTAGAGAAACGAAGTCAACTGCATTAGTTCACAACATAGCCACCAAATGTTTGAACCTGAAATTGAACCCATGTCCTCAAAAAGTGTAGCCCTGCTACACTGCAGCTCCTTCACCCCGGGTAGCAAATTCCCCAAAGACAAGTACTGTATTATTTTAGCAACAGCCAAAAGCACAGTGAATAAAATAGTATTTTGAAAGCTGGTTGAACAATGAAATGTTTAATGCACCTGGGAGGTGTTAGTATTATTAAAGAGTGACCAAAGTGGGTAACACAGTTTCCAGTAATAAAAGTGATCCTAAAATACAATCATAAAGTATTGAAACAGTTTCTTATGTGGCTTCTGGGGCCAGTCTCAAAGAGGAATGCCCCCCCCCCCCGCCCCGACAAATTGATTTGGAGATTGGCATGGATCTGATGGGTGTTCTGATAAAGTGATAATTAAAAAGGATAGTTGCTTGTTCCCATGAATTCTGATACAATGACAATGGAAATCAACATTCTCAACTTTATATTCTTGCCATGTTCATGCATATATATATATACACACACACACACTATGATAAGGAATTATATATATGTATTTATGTATAAAATGACATAAGGTGCATTTTATTATTTTTTAATTTTATTTACTTTTTTATTTTTTATTTTGTATTATTATACTTTAAGTTCTAGGGTACATGTGCACAACGTGCAGGTTTGTTACATATGTATACACATGCCATGTTGGTGTGCTGCACCCATTAACTCATCATTTACATTAGGTATATCTCCTAATGCTATCCCTCTCCCCTCCCCCCTCCCCACAATAGGCCCTGGTGTGTGATGTTCCCCTTCCTGTGTCCAAGTGCTCTCATTGTTCAATTCCCACCTATGAGTGAGAGCATGCGGTGTTTGGTTTTCTGTTCTTGGGATAGTTTGCTGAGAATGATGGTTTCCAGCTGCATCCATGTCCCTACAAAGGATACGAACTCATTCTTTTTTATGGCTGCATAGTATTCCATGGTGTATATGTGCCACATTTTCTTAATCCAGTCTGTCACTGATGGACATTTGGGTTGATTCCAAGTCTTTGCTATTGTGAATAGTGCTGCAATAAACATACGTGTGAATGTGTCTTTATAGCAGCATGATTTATAATCCTTTGGGTATATACCCAGTAATGGGATGGCTAGGTCAAGAAGTCAAATTGTCCCTGTTTGCAGATGACACGATTGTATATTTAGAAAACCCCATCGTCTCAGCCCAAAATCTCCTTAAGCTGATGAACAACTTCAGCAAAGTCTCAGGATACAAAATTAATGTGCAAAAATCACAAGCATTCTTATACACCAGTAACAGACAAACAGAGAGCCAAATTATGAATGAACTCCCATTCACAATAGCTTCAAAGAGAACAAAATACCTAGGAATCCAACTTACAAGGGATGTAAAGGACCTCTTCAAGGAGAACTACAAACCACTGCTCAGTGAAATAAAAGAGGACACAAACAAATGGAAGAACATACCATGCTCATGGATAGGAAGAATCAATATTGTGAAAATGGCCATACTACCCAAGATAATTTATACATTCAATGCCATCCCCATTAAGCTGCATTTTAATATGTTTCATGAAATAGTCCTGAGGGGCACATTAAGAATTTTAAAAGTTTGTAATAAAACATTAAATAAAAAGATACAGACCAAACAATTTAACTAGGTATTTGCCTATTTGATATCCAAGAATTTTTTTTACAGTTCTCCCCCACTAAATTGAATGAATCTTTTGATTGTATTAGTAAAAAGAAGTTAAAATGAAAATCAAATTATTTTTGAAAAGTAGTGATGATGTCTAGAATATAATAATTCTTTATCCTGCTTGTTATTGGATGTTTTCAAAACACCACAATTACCATAACATGGATTGTTTAAATGAAAAGTTGTAAAAAAAAAATTTGTTTTTTGGCCATTTGGTGAAAAGAATATAAAAGTAGATGCAGGGAAAATTACTACCCATTTTATTTGATTAATGGTCACTCTACAGTTTAAACATTCATGACATTTAAAGCCACAGTACAGGCTGGGCACAGTGGCTCAGGCCTGTAATCCTAGCACTTTGGGAGGCCCGGGCGGGAGGATCACCTGAGGTCAGGACTTTGAGACTAGCCTGGCCAAAACGGTGAAGCCCTGTCTCTACTAAAAACACAAAAATTAGCCAGGCATGGTGGTGCATGCCTGTAATCTCAGATACTCAGGAGGCTGAGGCAGGAGAGTCACCTGAGCCTGGGAGGCAGAGGTTGCAGTGAGCCAAGATTGCACTGCTACACTCCAGCCTGGGTGACTGAGACAAGACTATATCTCAGAAAAAAAAAATTACAGTAGGAAAAAGCAGTAGATAAAGAAATTAAGTGTTAGTGTTAGAAAATAAAATGTTAAGGACATGAAAAAAAATATTCTGATCAAGAAGGAAAACTGGTCTTGTCACCATAATCAGGAGGCAATGTCTATTATTTATCAATCGTCATTTTCTCTTCTCTGCTTCTTAGGAGGACATTTTGCCCCTACTGATGCAACTGTTGCTGTGGTTGAGTCAGACAAACATAAAAGACTGTGACAGGACCCTGAGAAGTTCAAAGACAAGGCTCTCTTCTCAGTAAAAAGGGAGATCAGTTCACAACCTCCTTGAAATCTGCTTATTTTGTGGAGAATAAAGGAGAGAGGGACAGATGCTGGTGGAAAACTGGCTTCCTAAATTTTTTTAAATTATAAAGTATCTTGGAATTCTTCAATCTTTTCTCTATAAAGTATATTTATTAGGTCTATATTAAAAACGTGTAACTACTAGTTCTTTATTGGGAGGCAAATTAAAACAATTATAAGGAAAAATTTAATAAATCATCATTCAGTGAGCCAAACTGGTCCTCTGTCTAGAGATTATGGTGACAGATTATAAACAGCCTTGGAAGTCAGGCAGGGAGGGTTAGATCCCAGACAACTAGAAGCCAATTTTTGATCAGAGATGCGACAAGAGAGATATTTATGGCATTGAATGCCCTGGAGAGGGGAACAATGACCAAAGAGGTAATTCAGGCAGAAAACATCAAGAACTTTGACTTGAGTTTTAGTCCTTGAAAGGGAGAAAATACCAGAGATGTTTGAAAGGAAAATAAATCAACACAACTTGACAAGGATAATCCATGGGGTGCTCTGAGCTAATAACAAATTATACAGTGAGAATTCCAGTCTTCTCCTTGATACTCAATTATTTTTATATTTAGTAAAGTCTAATCAATAGGAATTTTAGAGGAAAAAGCAACATAGGGTAACATGTGCTTGAGATATGAAAAATGATGGAGGTGAAAAGAGGTTTATAAACTAACCAAATGGGCAAAATCTTCAGGGTTTGTTTTGTTTTATTTTTTGTTTTAAATTCTAATTGGTAGTGGAGTGTTTAACCATACTGAAACCTAAGGAGGTCTTATACTTGGTTCTATTCTTAGCCTGAAAAGTGGAGAGAAATGAGTCCAAAATGTCTCCAAGAAAGCTGAAGAAATCATCAGGGAAGAAAGGAAGAGAAGGAAGGGAAGGAAAGGAAGGGAAGGAAATCATCAACTTTCCTGGAGACTTTGGACTCATTATAAAATATCTCGGTTGGAAAGTGGAAGACATGGTACACCAGATCACTCAGAAGATGAGCTGGTTTAGATGGGAAAACAATAACCTAACTTTGAGAAAGTGGAGAGAAATATACAAGCAGCAATTACCAGATCAGTAAGGAGACAATGGAAAGTATAGAGCTGGAATTTCAGTTAGCTATTAGGATAGGAAATTCTGATTGTTGTGTCATTGGCATAAAAGCCGTATTTAAAGCAATGAGAATAAGATCCAAAGTCAATTGAAAACTTGCCCTACGTATCTTTTCCTCAATATTGGAGAGGAGTTGGGTACGGTGGTGCATGCCTGTTGACCTAGCTACTTGGGAAGATGAGTAGCTTCAGCCTGGGAGTTTGAGACTGCAGTGAGCTATGATTAGGCCTGTGAAGAGCCACTGCACTCCAGCTGGGCAACATAGCGAAAACCTATCTAAAAAAAAATACACACATACACACACTGGAGAGGAAGAGGAGTGGAAGACATGTAGAAGAGGCAGAGACAGCAGGATAGGGCAGTGACAAAGTCCCTGTCTGTCTCAGACCACAAGATAGCTACCCAGACCAGCCATAGTTGAGATTGGGGACCTTTTTTTTTTTCTTATTTTAGATGAGGTCTCTCTCTGTCACCCAGGCTGGAGTGCAGTGGCGTGATCTCCGCTCACTGCAACCTCTGCCTCCCAGGTTCAAGAGATTCTCCTGCCTCAGTCTCCTGAATAGCTGGGATTATAGATGCATGCCACCACGCCTGGCTAATTTTTGTATTTTTAGTAGAGACAGGGTTTTATCATATTGGTCAGGCTAGTCTCGAACTCCTTACCTCATGATCCTCCCTCCTCGGCCTCCCAAAGTGCTGGGATTACAGGCGTGAGCCACCGCGCCCAGCCTGTAGTTGGGATTTTAAGCAAATTATTTAACAGCCTTATAACTGGGAATTCACCTAATTGATCTAATTGATCTCTGAATTTACTGTGGGTATTAAATAAAATAATATATACAATAGTGATTGAAATTTTAAAACTGTCAAGCGTTTACACCTACAATCAAAATGTAAATCAAATTCCAACTGTAGCCTTAATGGAAGAATGTCACATTTTCATCACCCGTTACATTCTCGACCATGAGTCCCATCCATCCCAGGAATCCTTACAGTTTTCTCACAGTGGCGCTGTGAAGGGCTATACGTTCTTACCTCTGATCTCCTGTCTCAGCTGCATCTCATATCTGGATTCTCTTCCCAACTGTAACATTCTCTCCCTTTCTCTACACCCTATTTTACCTACATTCCAAAAAGCTTCACTCTGCTCCAAGCAACACTCACACTTTTGCCCCAGGAAAGGTAGAGGTAAGTTTTTGGCACAATTCAACCATTTATGTTTTTATTCAGTTGTCCAAAAATATGTTTTGTGATGACAATATTCTGGATAAAGTTACTAAGGATGTTTCCAGATTCAAGAATCTGACTTGTCGGATTCTGTTTGTGCATGTGTGTGTTTCTTTGAATGCTAACTCCCACTTTGTAGATGTAGCCCTAAATACTTCTCTTACAACACATAAAGTTTAATATTTAATATATTTCAGACATTTTTTAGTGTATCTTGGTCATTGTTGTAACCTTCACAAAAGCTGGAAACATCCCATAAAATTCTTAACTTTATCTGAGGCAGCATAATGTAGTCAGGGAAACAGTGTCACAGGTTTGGAATCATCAAGAGCTGGACTGAGAACCCAGTCCAGACCACTTATGAACAGCATAAACTTGAGCATGTTATGTTATGCCTCAGGGATTTGATTTACAAAGAAAATGGGAGTAATGGTTTCTATTTTATAAGATTACTGTAGGGATTCTAATATGTAATGGAGGCAAATCACTGTACACCAGTGCCTGACATAAAGTAGGTACCTAATAAATATCTGCTG
Organism: Rhinopithecus roxellana; assembly: GCF_007565055.1. Lineage (NCBI taxonomy): Eukaryota > Metazoa > Chordata > Mammalia > Primates > Cercopithecidae > Rhinopithecus > Rhinopithecus roxellana. Next base: position 161,159,022 of record NC_044552.1, read on the forward strand.
AGCAAACGAAGTCCTTCCCAGTCATCTCATCACAAAACCTAATAGAGTGTTGAAGGCACTGAAAAGTCCATCAAACTGGAGGGGCCCTTACTAAAGTTCTAGTTTAGCAGTAGCTTAATAAAAACTTTCTATTTATTGATTGCCACTAGTTATTTCTACGAGTTTAATACATCTTTTTTTAAAACTACATTGTCATTTGGAATAAAGGAAGTGTTTGATTTTATACTTTAATTTCTAGAACCATAGATTAGTTCAAATAACTCATTTCAGCCACTGTTTAAATCTCCTTTTTAATATCAGAAAGTATTTATGACTAAAAAAGCAATGAAAAGTTACCCTTTGTATGGTCCCTATACTTATCATGCTGAAGATTCAACTTTTTTCCATGTGAATGTTTTACTTCCACTTCTGGTCCGCCAGGTAAGAACAATGAGAAAAGTGACTAGGTAACTCTATAAGACCAGGACCCTGATCGCCTGATCCTTTTAATGAAAACTTTGATTGCTTTTCTTTATTTACTTACCTCTTATCTCTGAGAACAAAGTTGGAAAGGGAATTATCCCTGTGCCCTCCCCAATCCCCCACCTTCATTCCGTTCTTCCAAAAGTTTATATGGAAAGTTTTCAGCCTATCCCTGGAGGATAAGTATTGCAAATTTTGAGAAATGCTACTATGGATAAGCTTTGATTGAAAATTTCTGGATAAAACTTTTCTTTAAAAATTTTCGTACTTTTTGTTTACTTGTCTCTAATATTATGTCCTACTCTTTGATTACTCTTTCAAATATTGAAAATTCTTGGCCAGGCATAATGGCTCACACCTGTAATCCCAGCACTTTGAGAAGCTGAGGTGAAAGAATTACTTGAGCCCAGGAGTTAGAGACCAGTCTGGGTAATACAGGGAGATCCTGTTTCTACAACAAATAGTTCCAGCTACTGGGGAGGCTGGGGAGGAGGTTAGAAGACCATTTGAGCCCAGGAGTTAGATCAGCCTAGGCAACAGAGCGAGACCCTGTCTCAAAAAAAAAAAAAAAAAAAAAAAAAAAATATATATATATATATATATATATGTGTGTGTGTGTGTGTGTGTGTATGCGTGTGTGTGTATACACATACATATATATATGTCAGTTGGTGTGCCTGAATAGCAGTGACCAAAAAATACACTCTTGTTTGTAGTGGTTTTGTGGTGATCACCTATTCCGGCCATGTGGAGATCTAATACGCCAGAAACTTCACTCCTGTTGTAGGTATGTTAGTTCTTGATTCTTCAGACAGATAAACAGCGACTCTGATGTTTCCTAATTATGAAAGAATCTTTCTAGTTGAGTACTACTGGATAGTTAATAAAGAACACTAAAACAAAATCTAAAAGTAAAGAAGGTTGCAGTTTTAGTATCAATTTTAAAAACTCATAAAACTCCTACTACAGGCTGGGGGCAGTGGCTCATGCCTGTAATCCCAGCATTTTGAGAGGCTAAGGTGGGAGACCTTAGGACTCCCCAGGAGTTTGGGACCAGTCTGGGCAACATAGTGAGACCCTGTCTATACGGAATTACAACTCAACTCTCCCCTGAACTCCCATCTCCCTTATTTTGCTTTAGTTTCCCCCACCACTCCACCCCTCCCACAACACTTACAGACTTCTAACATTTCATATAATTTGCTGGCTTACATTTTTTCAACTTGTGCTTTTCTCCCCACCCAAGAATGCATGCTTTATAAAGATTTCTTGTCTGTTCTGTTCATTGATACTTCCCAAATGCCTACTACATGATAGGAGTTCAGTAAATACTTGCCAAATGAATTGAGGGGCTGCGTCTGTTTTCTTCCCCACCACACTGCAAGCTAATCAATTTCTGTGGAATTAAATTTCAAGTAGCATAAAATCTAAGATGAAGGATGGAGCAGAACACTGCCTGCACAGTGGGATCGCATATGTTGTGAATGCATGAATGCTTCCAGGTGAAAAAGGTGTATTTAATTTGGAATCTACAAAGTGGTCGTCATCTTTTGTGTTGTTTTTTAAGCACACAGTTAATCTTGTTTTTGCTTTCTTTCTCCACATGTTAAGAAGTTTTAAGAAACAATAATACAAATGTAAGCTGCATGAGAGGAAAGACCATGTCCATATTTGTCCCTGGTGTAAGCTGATGTCTAAAGCCTTTTTCCTCGTACTTAGGAAGACCTTAATAAATACTTCAGGAATGAATGACTGACCTACTGAGTGAATCTGTGCCATCAAGGGAAGATGGCAGCACTGGCAGTGGTAAAAAAGCCAGGACTCAGTCATCAAGGGGCCTGACCTCTATTCGTGGCTCTGCCCTCTGAGAATCTGGCAACTCTCCCGTGCCTATTTCTTCATCGTTGAGAGGGGGAAGCCAGGTGCTCCAGTTCAACTTCAGTAGATGATCTTCTAAAATGGAAGCCCCCTGAGGTCAGAGACCGAGTTTATCTTGTTCAATGATATGAAAACAAGATCTAGATTATTGTATTTGACACACTGGGCCCTCAAGATTTTGTGGAATAGTCTCCAAAATTCTTTCCAACGCTAACATTTTACAGAAAAATAACAGGCCTCTTAAATAAATTGCTCTTTTTTCTAAAGAAACCTATACACAGATTATTATTATCTTGCAAATATGTTAGGGCAGGGTGAAAGGGGAGTACAAATGAAGAATAAACGACCGTTTCTTCCTACATTATTAATTTGGTTTGGTTACAGACACCGGTTTTACATTTTCACTATGAACTCTTGGGTTCTTTAGTCATATTTCTGTAAACATTTTTGGCGCTTTGTTTGAAACCTTTAACGCTGCGTGTGAGCACACCAGACTCCTGAGGAGCCACGCTTGTACTGTGCTGCTTCCCTACCAGTTCCAAGTTCTTGGCCTTCTTTCCCTGTCATTAAACAGTTTTGCAAGAAGAAGAAGAACCGTTTTCCATTTGCCAGTCCGTTCTTCCTTACCCATCCTCCGCCGGGACCCCCTTCCCCATAAGCTCAAGAAATCCCCTGCTTGGACAACGCTAGTCGCTGGGGGAGGTTGGGTAAAGGGTGGCCCAGCCCTCAGCGGCCGCCGGCAGCGCCCCCAAGGAGCCTCCGCCTGCCACTTGCTGGGGACCGTCGGCTTTCCAGCTACCTTAGAATGCGCTTGCGTATCAAAAAAAAAATCTTTCCTACCGTAAACTAGACACTCAGACCGCTCGTGAGGAGGGAACTTATGTGTTTACAGTTTTTTTTTTTTTTTTTTTGCCCCAGAGCTGCTGCGGGAATTGATTGGCTCTCTCGCGCCTCTGACGCTAGGGCTGTCCCCCCCGCCCCGCCCCGCCCCGCCCTCACCCCGCCCCCTCGCGCGGCCATCTGCTTCGCAGTCTGTCTCCCAGTCTCTCACTCTGCCCCTCTCCCCTCCACCACTCCCAGCCCCCGACCCCTCCCTCCGTCACCCCCCAGCGCCGGCTCCGCCTCTTCCCCCTCCCCCGGCCCAGTGTTCCGAATCTTCCTTGGCCGTTGCCAGGGAGACCAGCCGATACCAGGCAAATAGGCGTACGAGAAAGAAAAGGGGGGAAAGCTACACGGCAGCCTGGTAACAAAGGAGCAATAAAAGCAGCCCCCAAATGGAGGGCGAAGGACGCGTCTGGGAGAAAATCCGAAAGCGAGCTAGCAGTCACCTCAATTTAAAATGGGAGGGGGATGCAGAGGAAGGGGCATGATTCACGTTGGGGGTGGGGGGAAATCAAGAGCCTTAAATGGGCTTTTGGGAATCACCTGGATGATGGTGTCGGATCAGCCCAGTTGGCTTTTCAAGTTGGAACTGCTAATACAAGGGATTCGCGTCCATTCTGGCGGCTGGGGTCGTGGGCCAGGCCAGCGGGCTCTCTTAAGGGTAATAACACGTTTGTTGGCAAGATGCATTTCTACGGAAACGTCTTTACATCAGCTCTGGGGAATATGACCATGGTCGAATTATGCATCTGAAGGAACTGAACAGTGAGAAGACGAAGCTTCACGTAACAATGTTCAGCTTGGTGATTTTCAAAGCAACGCTTGAACAAAGAGTTATTGGCTTGAACCAACCGTCTTTTTCACTCAGAGTGTGACCTATTTCCCTACAGTGAGCAGAAAATAAAACTGTTTGAGAATTCAGAGCTAGCACCAGGAGAAATGAACTATTCCCTCGACTGCTTCTCACCTTCATAAGCGAAAGATTATTTCTTGCAGGATCACCAAATGTAAACGAGAAAAGGTGGTCTGATTTTGCCACGAGTGAAAACTTTGGGAAGAAAATGCTTATTAAGCTGTTTCCTTGGTTCCCCTCACCCCCCATACTTTAAGTCAGTGCCTTGTCTCTCACACACAAATAGCGTCTGGTACTTCGGTGGCAAGGAGTGCAGTGACAGATGGAGGTATCCTGTGTACCATTATAGAAGCTTTTCCTCTAACCCAAGTTAGACTTGGAGAGCTCAGGGATCTTGCTATCTCTCAACATGCAGAACATTTCTCCTTAGAACTGCAATCCGGTTTAGAATGTCATCATTGCTGCCTCCCTTCCTTCCAGGAGCACATTCGCCTGCGTGCGCATTCACACACTCACACGTTCAAAAAGAGTCCATTCGATTCTGGCAGTAGGCTGAAAACGATCCATATTGACGCGAATAATATCCCAACTGTAAATATGGATTCGTCTACTTGAGGCTGTGTCTCATTTCACCACAGAGGAAAATTATGTCATTTCAAACAGTGATAAAATGCGAAGAGTTTCGATCTTCTGTAAATGGCTCTCACTTTGAATTGTGGAAAAAAAACTATTACTAACTGGGAATAGCCAGAGAAGGGGGAATTTGTTGAGCGCCCAAGGCCAATCTCAAAATATTTTATTGCATGCCAATGTGGGAGAGGGAAGGGAGTGTGGCTTCGCTGTCTGCCGCTTTTGCATTTTCCACATCTGGCCTACAGACCTAATTCTAACTTGCGATCTCGCTTGATGAAATTCGATCTTCGTGGTTTAAATACCTTTCAATTTGGGACGATTTAACCATTGCAGCAGTTGAAGAAACCAACCCTGCGCTTTATCTGTAAAGCCAATATGGAAAAAGAAAGAAGGAAAGAAAGCATGCTGCAAACACACAAATCACGACCATTGTCTTCAACACTCGCATAAACACACATACACATAAACACAGGGAAAGATGGGGGAGGGGAGCGAGTGGAGAGAGAGACACACGGATATAGACCGAAGAGAGTCAATGCGAGTCAAGTTAACGCTTTCTCCGCCCAGATGCACAACTACCCCCCTCCCGCGTTAATTAATTCCAAACAAAGCAAGCAATCAAGAAATGCATTATTATTTTCAAGCAGAGAGAGGCGAGTGCCATGTATTTTTTAATTGATTTATTTATTTGGAGGACATTAATTCTCGGTCTGAGGCTGATTTTCAAACCGTTTGCAAAGCGCGGCTCCATTGTTCGCCAGGCGCGCAGACCCCGCCCCCTGCTTTGTGTGCGGCGCGCGGATTGGCCGACGCGCGCGGGGGCCGCGTCAGCGCCCGCGAGCCCATTCATCTGTGCACTTGGGCGTTGGACCCCGCATCTTATTAGCAACCAGGGAGATTTCTCCATTTTCCTCTTGTCTACAGTGCGGCTACAAATCTGGGATTTTTTTATTACTTCTTTTTTTTTCGAACTACACTTGGGCTCCTTTTTTTGTGCTCGACTTTTCCACCCTTTTTCCCTCCCTCCTGTGCTGCTGCTTTTTGATCTCTTCGACTAAAATTTTTTTATCCGGAGTGTATTTAATCGGTTCTGTTCTGTCTTCTCCACCACCCCCACCCCCCTCCCTCCGGTGTGTGTGCCGCTGCCGCTGTTGCCGCCGCCGCTGCTGCTGCTGCTCGCCCCGTCGTTACACCAACCCGAGGCTCTTTGTTTCCCCTCTTGGATCTGTTGAGTTTCTTTGTTGAAGAAGCCAGCATGGGTGCCCAGTTCTCCAAGACCGCAGCGAAGGGAGAAGCCGCCGCGGAGAGGCCCGGGGAGGCGGCTGTGGCCTCGTCGCCTTCCAAAGCGAACGGGCAGGTAAATTCTACCTGTGGTTGTGGTCATTTACCTGGTGTCTGTCTCTCCTTCCCTCCTGGTGGCTCCCAAGGCTCGTTAGTGGAGAGGAGTGTGGCTGGATTCTAGTCTGAAAGTTGAATGGAATGGATAGCCTAAATTGTGTATTTTTTATAGCAGGGGTCTCCCCCCACCCCAAAGGAGTGGTTCCTTAGAATCCTGTAGAATTCTTGAGTAGAAGGGAGGAAAGGAGTGATAAATCGTCTAAAATGGCGTGGTTTGGAGATTGGCAGAACGTGACTAGCTAGGTGCCCTCCTCCCCCGCCCCCAGCCAGGTTGCATTTGTGTTTGGGGGCACAATGGTGTTTGGGTGGCTCTCGGGTTTGTTGTCGAAGCGAGATTGTCTTCGAGATTTCTGAACTGGTGGTGTGATTGTGTGTGTGGGGTGGGGGAGTCGGGAAAGGGGGGCGCAATGGGGATGGTGGTGGAGAAAGGCGAGGAGGGAAGGGCTGTCTTATTGTATGCCGCGGCGGCGTTCCCTGGGTTCTTGGAAAGGTGGTTGGCTGGGGTTGGACAGAGGGCTTCGGTACCTTTTGATGGGGCTTTCCCACTGTCCTAAATCTTTATTCGTAGCTGTCTGTGGAATTACACACCCATTTGATTTTTAAATGGTATCTGTGGGGTGGGAACACGGGGGTCCTTTAAGAACCTTTCCAGATGGTCAAAAAGAGGCGGTTCGTGCGTTTGGGTCGGGATTGTTCTTGTGCGTGGCGCCTCGACCACCCGCGGGGGGCCGCCTGGCGCTGCCCGGACCCAGGCAGATAGCTACGGTTGGGTGGACCCAAGAGGTCGGCCATGGGTGGCTGCTTCGTAAACACTGGGCACCCACCACGCCTCTTTTCCTAGAGAAGAGATCGTGTCGCTTCGCCTGCTCTAACCTACTGGGGAAAGCGAAGTCTGCCAAGAGCCTTTAAACCCGTTAAAAATGCAAAATGAACCGCCGAGGAGCGCCCAGGCTTCGCAGAATCACAGGGGAAGGTGGGCGTGGAAGCAGAGGCGAGACCTCAGAAATAATGGGTTTCCCCCTGCCTTGTTGGTTTCGGACCGACCAAGAGGCCAGGAAGCCACCTGAGCTTTGTTTGCGGACTGCTGAGCTGCGCGATCCGGGCTCGGGGGCGCCTCGGCCTGCGGGCAGGGCCCGGCTGGGCAGGGCGGGGTGGCCCGGCGACTCCGCCCCTCCTCGCCTGCCTGCCCCCAGCGCGGCGCAGTGGAGGCACAGCGCCCCCTGCCGGTCCTAAGGCCCTGAGCGGGCGCAGGACCTCGGAGGGCCCCGTGCGGGGAGGGGCTCCTGGCTCGAGTGCTGTGGTCCCCCTGGGAATTCCTGGTATTTTTGAAGAGGCCTTTATGTATTTAGGGCGAAAGAGGGATGTGAAACGTAGGCGCGGACCACCAGCTCTGGCTCTGTGCCTTCTTCCAAAGGGCGTTTGCTGTGTCAACTATTCCTTGGCACCTTTTTTCCCCAAAGCCCCCCATAAGGCGAGGGCTGGCATGGTTAGCCTTTGCTTGCTACGTTTCGGACTACTTCATCTTTAGGGCACTTGCTGAATGGCTGGGTGGTCACTGTACTACTTGGGGGCTACAGCTGTGTTTTGGGAGGGGGGGTTTCCAGGCAGCGGTGCCCATTTCCTCGTTCGTGGGGCTCTCGTCTGGGCATCCACCCGCGCCTCCCCCTAACGGCGGGGGTGGGGTCTCGATGGCCACAGGGGCCTTAGGGGGAAGCGGGTCCCTCCCGGCCCAGGGCTGGGGGCGGGAATGGCGGCGCCCCGGCCGCTTCAGTGACGCTCCCGCTTTCTCTGCCTCTTAGGAGAATGGCCACGTGAAGGTAAACGGCGACGCTTCGCCCGCGGCCGCCGAGTCGGGCGCCAAGGAGGAGCTGCAGGCCAACGGCAGCGCCCCGGCCGCCGACAAGGAGGAGCCCGCGGCCGCCGGGAGTGGGGCGGCGTCGCCCTCCGCAGCCGAGAAAGATGAGCCGGCCGCCGCCGCCCCCGAGGCTGGGGCCAGCCCGGTAGAGAAGGAGGCCCCCGCGGAAGGCGAGGCTGCGGAGCCCGGCTCGCCCACGGCCGCGGAGGGAGAGGCCGCATCGGCCGCCTCCTCGACGTCTTCGCCCAAGGCCGAGGATGGGGCCACGCCCTCGCCCAGCAACGAGACCCCGAAAAAAAAAAAGAAGCGCTTTTCCTTCAAGAAGTCTTTCAAGCTGAGCGGCTTCTCCTTCAAGAAGAACAAGAAGGAGGCTGGAGAAGGCGGTGAGGCCGAGGCGCCCGCTGCCGAAGGCGGCAAGGACGAGGCCGCCGGGGGCGCCGCTGCGGCCGCCGCCGCCGAGGCGGGCGCGGCCTCCGGGGAGCAGGCAGCGGCGCCGGGCGAGGAGGCGGCAGCTGGCGAGGAGGGGGCGGCGGGTGGCGACCCGCAGGAGGCCAAGCCCGAGGAGGCTGCTGTCGCGCCAGAGAAGCCACCCGCCAGCGACGAGACCAAGGCCGCCGAGGAGCCCAGCAAGGTAGAGGAGAAGAAGGCCGAGGAGGCCGGGGCCAGCGCCGCAGCCTGCGAGGCCCCCTCGGCCGCCGGGCCTGGCGCGCCCCCGGAGCAGGAGGCCGCCCCCGCAGAGGAGCCCGCGGTCGCCGCCGCCTCGTCAGCCTGCGCAGCCCCGTCACAGGAGGCCCAGCCCGAGTGCAGTCCAGAAGCCCCCCCAGCGGAGGCGGCAGAGTAAAAGAGCAAGCTTTTGTGAGATAATCGAAGAACTTTTCTCCCCTGTTTGTTTGTTGGAGTGGTGCCAGGTACTGGTTTTGGAGAACTTGTCTACAACCAGGGATTGATTTTAAAGATGTCTTTTTTTATTTTACTTTTTTTAAGCACCAAATTTTTTTTTCTCCCCCCCCCACCCCCACAGATCCCATCTCAAATCATTCTGTTAACCACCATTCCAACAGGTGGAGGAGAGCTTAAACACCTTCTTCCTCTGCCTTGTTTCTCTTTTATTTTTTGTTTTTTCGCATCAGTATTAATGTTTTTGCATACTTTGCATCTTTATTCAAAAATGTAAACTTTCTTTGTCAATCTATGGACATGCCCATATATGAAGGAGATGGGTGGGTCAAAAAGGGATATCAAATGAAGTGATAGGGGTCACAATGGGGAAATTGGAGTGGTGCATAACATTGCCAAAAGAATGTGCCACTAGAAATGGTGTAAAGGCTGTCTTTTTTTTTTTTTTTTAAAGAAAAGTTATTACCATGTATTTTGTGAGGCAGGTTTACAACACTACAAGTCTTGACTAAGAAGGAAAGAGGAAAAAAGAAAAAACACCAATACCCAGATTTAAAAAAAAAAAACGATCATAGTCTTAGGAGTTCATTTAAACCATAGGAACTTTTCACTTATCTCATGTTAGCTGTACCAGTCAGTGATTAAGTAGAACTACAAGTTGTATAGGCTTTATTGTTTATTGCTGGTTTATGACCTTAATAAAGTGTAATTATGTATTACCAGCAGGGTGTTTTTAACTGTGACTATTGTATAAAAACAAATCTTGATATCCAGAAGCACATGAAGTTTGCAACTTTCCACCCTGCCCATTTTTGTAAAACTGCAGTCATCTTGGACCTTTTAAAACACAAATTTTAAACTCAACCAAGCTGTGATAAGTGGAATGGTTACTGTTTATACTGTGGTATGTTTTTGATTACAGCAGATAATGCTTTCTTTTCCAGTCGTCTTTGAGAATAAAGGAAAAAAAATCTTCAGATGCAATGGTTTTGTGTAGCATCTTGTCTATCATGTTTTGTAAATACTGGAGAAGCTTTGACCAATTTGACTTAGAGATGGAATGTAACTTTGCTTACAAAAATTGCTATTAAACTCCTGCTTAAGGTGTTCTAATTTTCTGTGAGCACACTAAAAGCGAAAAATAAATGTGAATAAAATGTACAAATTTGTTGTGTTTTTTTATGTTCTAATAATACTGAGACTTCTAGGTCTTAGGTTAATTTTTTGGAAGATCTTGCATGCCATCAAGAGTAAATTTTCTTGTGGTTCTTAATCTGAAGTTTTCAAGCTCTGAAATTCATAATCCGCAGTGTCAGATTACGTAGCGGAAGATCTTACAACATTCCATGTCAAATCTGTTACCATTTATTGGCATTTAGTTTTCATTTAAGAATTGAACATAATTATTTTTATTGTAGTTATATAGCATGTCAGATTAAATCATTTAGAACAAAAGGGGTGTGAACCTAAGACTATTTAAATGTCTTATGAGAAAATTTCATAAAGCCATTTTCTTGTAATTCAGGTCCAGAAACAAATTTTAAACTGAGAGTCTATAGAATCCATAGTGCAGATGGGTCATGAAATGTGGCCAAATGTGTTTCAAAAATTGATGGTGTATTACTTGCTATTGTAATTGCTTAGTGCTTGGCTAATTTCCAAATTATTGCTTAATATGTTATACCTTAAGAAAACAGGTTTATGTAACAAAGTAATGGTGTTGAATGGATGATGTCAGTTCATGGGCCTTTAGCATAGTTTTAAGCTTTTTTTTTTTGTTTTTTGTTTTTTCCAAGTGTGTTAGCATCTTGTTACTCAAAGGATAAGATAGACAATAATACTTCACTGAATATTAATAATCTTTACTAGTTTACCTCCTCTGCCCTTTACCACCCGGTAACTGGTTATCTTTTTCTTCACTGGACCCTAAACTGATTGAATTTTAAGATATGTATTAAAAACCATTATTTCATTTAATGCACATCTGTTTTGCTGTTTTTGAGCAGTGTGCAGTTTAGGGTTCATGATAAATCATTGAACCACATGTGTAACAACTGAATGCCAAATCTTAAACTCATTAGAAAAATAACAAATTAGCTTTTGACACACACTCTTAATTGGAATAATGGATCAAAAATAGTGGTTCATGACCTTACCAAACACCCTTGCTACTAATAAAATCAAATAACACTTAGAAGGGTGTATATTTTTAGTTAGGGTTTCTTGATCTTGGAGGATGTTTGAAAGTTAAAAATTGAATTTGGTAACCAAAGGACTGATTTATGAGCCTTTCGTATCTTAACCAACTTTTTCTTAGTTACCTAGATGGCCAAGTACAGTGCCTGGTGTGTAGTAGGACTCAGTAAAAAAGTAGATTTTTAAAAATAACTCCCAAAGTGAATAGTCAAAAATCCTGTGTAGCAAACTGTTATATATTGCTGAGTTTGTTCTTTTAACAGCTGGAATTTATTAAGATGCATTATTTTGATTTTATTCACTGCCTAAAACACTTTGGGTGGTATTGATGGAGTTGGTGGATTTTCCTCCAAGCGATTAAATGAAATTTGACGTATCTTTTCATCCAAAGTTTTGTACATCATGTTTTCTAACGGAAAAAAAAAATGTTAATATGGCTTTTTTGTATTACTAAAAATAGCTTTGAGATTAAGGAAAAATAAATAACTCTTGTACAGTTCAGTATTGTCTATTAAATCTGTATTGGCAGTATGTATAACGGCATTTGCTGTGGTTACAAAATACTTCCCCTGGGTTATAATAATCATTTGATCCAATTCCTATTGCTTGTAAAATAAAGTTTTACCAGTTGATATAATCAAGCCTGCTAAAATAGGATTTTTTTTTACAAATTTTATTTTAAAATGCAAATATTTCTAGAGAAAATTTTAAAATCTTAGGTGTTAAAGGTAAGCATTCAGTTTAAGAGATTTAAACCATATGCTTGGCATTTTACTTAACATATAAAATTATATCCATTGAAGGTGAGTTGTATGCCCCAAGCCAATTAAAAATTTTAATGATAGAACTTGATAATATATTTGAGAAACAATGCAATTTTTTTATATGAATATAAACAATGTAACCTTGCAACTAAAGTTAAGGATTTGGGGTAAGGTACTTTTCACAGCCATATATATATATATATATATATATATATATATATATATAAACGTTTATTTATTTATTTATAGGCAGGTGCCTTACTATGTTGCCCAGGCTGGTCTTGAACTCTGGCCTCAAACGACCCTCCTGCCTCAGCCTCCCAAAGTTCTAGGATTACAGGTGTGAGCCACCATCCATCCCTGGACATGCAGCCATATTTTTTAGATAGGTGCTTGACTAGCAGTTGGTAGGGGAGCATAGTTTAATGTAGCCTCAGTCAAGTTTGAGAAATTTTAAAAGTATTTAAGTGAGAGATCTATTAGCTTTTAACTTCCCTTTAATCATTCACTGCAAATTGAGCATTTTTTTCCCCCTCTCCACATCCTATGAAAGTAGTGTGCCACACAGGAATTTTAAAATGCTTTTAATCTGTAAATGTTCCAGTCCCAGTTGGGGATTCAAGTTCCAGCACTCTTTTTAAATTATACTCAAGAATGCTATTCTGAAAATGGAAAATAAATACTTTTAAAAGGTTAGGTGTGAATTTTAACAGCTTTAGGATTTCCTATATATTTTCAATATTTTTAAAGTATTCAATAGATATACTTGGGTGTAGTTGACTAAAACTGATGAGATTGTCATTTTTTCTATTTTTTCTTTATTCTAGTAATATGCCAGTCACTAATGAATTTATAAAAAGCAATCTTTTCAGTGTTACTTATTTACATATGTTCTTCATTTAAGTTGTAGGTTGGTGAAACTGAGATCAATTTTTTGCCTGGAATTTATTCAACCCAAAAGATTTTCTGAAATTCCTCTTTCAGAGACATATGGAAATGTACTTATTATTTATAGTTATGGCTCATGTAAGAAAAAATGGTAATACGTAGTTTGATCTCTTTCTTACTTTGAGTGATAATGACTTACCATAAGCCATACCTTTTCTCAAAAGATGAGGATTTGGCATCATTTAGAAAAACTGTCTTCTGGATAATAGGCATTTCTTGTTAAATTCTAAAAATACTTTGAATCTTAAAAGCATCAACTAAATGAATGAATAAACCTCTCAAGACCACTGTAAGGGAAGCCCCATATTTAGGTATATAAGTTGTGTTTCATTCTTAGAAAATTCTTTATAGACTGATGTTGAAAATGTGAATGAAACATTTTTTTTAAAAATTTTTGTTTATGAGACTTGAAATTTGAATGTTCAAAAATAAACTGTGTATCTCTTTATAGAATTCTGGGGTAATTGTGGTCTCAAACTCCACATTACAAAGTTAACGACCATCTAGTATCAAAATATGAACTTTTTTTTTTTTTTTTGAGACGGGGTCTCACTCTGATTGCCCAGGCTGGAGTGCAGTTCACTGTAACCTCCTGGGTTCAAGCAATTCTTGTGCCCCAGCCTCCCTAATAGCTGGGATTACAGGCATGCACCACCATGCCCGGCTAATTTTTGTGTTCTTCGTAGAGATGGGGTTTTGCCATGTTGGCCAGGCTGGTCTCAAACTCCTGGCCTCAAGCAATCCGCCTACCTCTGCCTCCCAAAATTCTGGGATTAGAGGCATGAGCCACCGTGCCAAGACAAAATAGCATTCTTTGTAAGCATTTTGTTTCAGGTCCTTGATGGAGGCTAAATGAAGTTAAATACACAGCTAAGTGGCATAGTATGCCCCTGGAAATACAAGAAGGGAAAAAAAGTAAACCTTTTATAGCAATCAATTTAAATCTAAAGGATTTCATTTAAAGACTATAATGTTGAGAAAGCTAAGTTAATGTTTGCATTGATTCTTTCTAATGCTTACTAATGTGCAGTGTTGAAGTGCATTCAAGGAACAAGATACTCAGCAATCCACTTCTACAGTATTTTGCTTTCTCTGTAACAGGGTACTCTCCCTCTCCCCTTTTTCCTCCAGCTCAGTCCTCCAAACAGGAAATCCCGTCACCCTAAAATGGTTTCAAACTCCACAAAAAAAAGTACAAAAGTACTGCTTGAAGAAATGTTTGGAAGGATACTTCAACTATAAAAATAATTATTTTGAGGTTCTATGTTGACCTTACTTAATACTTTTACAGGAGACAATCAAAATTAAGGATATGAAAAAGAGATCTAATTACAAGGAGTCTTGATAAAAACTTGACTCTCCAAAAAGCTATTTTTTTCCTATTTCAATGCCTTAAAATTATTTTAAAAACTGATGTTTTCATTATTTGGTTTCTTAGCAATTCTTAAAGATTACTTTGATGATTGTGGAAACTATCATTCAGGGATATAGATGATAAGCCAAACTGCAAAGTTTTTAATCCTGTAGGTTTTGAGCCACTGTTGTGCTGCCAAATAAGTATACTCATTTGATGATCATTTAAATCTACCTAATTAAACCTATATGGATTAATTGTACTAAAATGAAAATCTGGGTAAGATACAACTGAACCTGCCAAGAAATACAAGCAGTGGATGTTAATCATATTTTATGTTCCTGAAAATAAAAAATTACTGATGCTGAAATACTCCTAACTACAATTCCTCCTCTCAGCATCAACTTTTAAGCAAAATGAAATATTATCTTTGTCATAAAAGTTAGCAGCTGCAAATATGTAAGTATTGCAAAAATTTCTAGAAATATGTATAAGCCCAGTTCTAGTGTTTTGATAAAATTGGAGCATAAGACTTTTTCTAGTGTTTGTAAATGAAATATGAGAGTATCTTTTTTAAATTATTTATTTAGTTTTGAAATAAAGTCTCACTCTATCACTCAGGCTGGAGTGCAGTGGTGCAATCATGGCTCACTGCAGCCTCGACCTCTGAGACTCAAGTGATCCTCCCACCTCAGCCTCCAGAGTAGCTGGAATTACAGGTATGTGCCACCATACCCAGCTATTTTTTTTTTTTTAATTTTTTTGTAGAAATGGGGTCTTGAACTCCTGGACTCAAGTGATCCTCCCACACTGGCCTCCCAAAGTGTTGGGATTACAGATGTGAGCCACTGCGCCAGTCTGAGAATATCTAGTACCACTGGTAAAGGAAAAATGAGAGTATCTTTGTCAATTCATATTATTATAGCTTCTCTTTTTCCTTGGAAATGGTTAATGGCAACAGAACTATCCATCACTTAGGATTTCAATAAATATAACAAATTGCAGTGTCATTTGTTAAGTTAGCATTACATATTGTCTACCTAAGAAGTAGGCACATGTTTTTTAGGTTTGAAATGTGAATTAAGAACTGCACATAGCACTAGAATTCTGCACCTAGGTTATTAAATGTGTGATGCAAAAAGGAAAGGGATTATTGGAGAGAGTTATACATTGGAAGGCTAAGAAAGTCTTTGAAGCAAATCTTAGGTCAAATGACAGATACCTATATTTTTGAAAAGTTCCATCCAATAGAAATATAATGTGAGCACATAATTTTAAAGTTATTTACTAGCCATATTTTTTAAGAAGGAGCAGCTGAAATTAATAATCTAATTTAGTATATCCAAACTATCATTTCAACATGTAATCAATACAAAAACTAGTAATGAGATATTTTACTTTCTTTTTTTCTTGCTAAGTCTTGGAAATCCAGTGTAATGTATACTTACAACACATCTCAGTTTGGATCAGCCACATTTCACGCGTTTACTACTTGATGTGTGACTGCCATATTGGAGAAAATAGATCTATAGAATTAGTCTGAAAGTGAAGGAGTGGTTAGGATTGTTGGGCTATGGGCTTTGCAAAGTATAGCATGGTGATTAATGCCAGCAGCTTACACAGTTCAGCTTTTGAGCCAATATTGAAGGTAACCATTTTAAGCAGTTTATATAGCATTGATATTACAAATAAATATGGCAAGATTCTGAATGGACTTGTTGTGAACTGAATTATGTCCCCACAAATTCTCACTAATACCTTAACCCCCCAGTATCTCAGAATATGACTGTATTTGGAAAGAGAACTTTAAAGGTGATTAAGTTAAAATCAGGCCATTAGAGTGGGCCATGATCTAATCTGATTGGTGTCCTTAGAATAAGAAATTTGAGCATGAACCCATGGCCAAGATTGACTTGTCTATACCTCCACTCACTCCCCAACCCCACACTCTTGGATAATTTGGAAGCAAATTTCATATTAGACATGTTTTCTTCTGTAACTATTTTAGGAAGTATTTTTAGAATATATAGACTCAACAAAACCCACAATACCATTAGCACACCTTCAAACATGAAAAATTCCTTGTCACTGAATATCCAGTCAATGCACAAATGTCTCCAATAATCTTATGATGTTTTCACACTTTGTTGATTTAAATCTGAATCCAAATAACATTCTGTGATGGTTAATTTTATGTGTCAACTTGACTGGGTTAAGGGATAGCCAGATAGTAGTAAAGCATTTCTGGGTGGGTCTGTGAGAGAATTTTCAGAAGAGACTAGCATTTGAAGCAGTAAACCGAGTGGAGAAGAACCAACTCTCATCAATATGGACAGGCATCATCCAGTCTGTTAAGGGTCCCAATAAAAGAAAAGGGGAAGAAGGGCGAATTCTCTCCCTCTTGGCACTGGGACATCCATCTTCTCCTGCCTTTGGAAATCAGAGCAACAAGTTCTTGAGCTTTCCGACTCCAAGACTACACCAATGCCCCCAGTTTCTCTGGCTTTCAGACTCAGACTGAATTACAACATTGGCTTCCTTGGTTCTACAGCTTGCAGATGGGATGTTGTGGAACTTTTCACTCTCCATAATCATGTGAGCTGGCTCCCATGATAAATTGCCTCTTATATACCCATATATATCCTCTTGGTTCTGTTTCTCTGGAGAACGCTAATACACATCCATGAATTGCATCTGGTAAGCATATCTCTGAAGAGTCTTTATCCATGTCTTTATTTTTCCCTTGCAATTTATTTCTGCAAAAAACGAAATTATTTGTTCTATAGTTTCCATGGTATGAATTTTGCTGATTGTACCTCATGCTGTAGTTTAGTATGTTCCTTTGTCTTTTCTTTGTCCCTTGTGTTTTCTGTAAATTGATGAATAGATCTAGAGGCTTGATCAGATTCAGGTTCAAAAGATGAAATCATAGCTAATGGTGTATATTTCTACCAGGAGGCACATAATGTTTAGTTGTTTCTTTTCTGTATTCTATTCAAAGCCATTGCTTTTTGCTTAGATTCATTAATTAAATCAGGATTGCCACATCTTGTTATTGTAATTATCATTCCTTTCTCACTTATCTGCTCAGTTACTTTTTTTTTTTTTAACTGCTTCTTGTGGAGCAGGGCTACCCGTAGGCAGTGTGCCCACAATAGCTGATGCTCAGTTACTGTTTTAAATGTTTTCTTTCTTTTTAAAGACAGGATCTAGGTATGTTGCACAGGCTGATCTCAAACTTCTGGGCTCAAGTGATCTGCCCACCTCAGCCTCCCAAAGTGCTGGGATTACAGGCATGAGCCACCACGCCTGGGCTCTTCAGTTACTTTTATAAAGACAGACTTTCATTATCACCCATTTGGTTGTTCAAAGTACATTTTTTTTTATGGAAAGACAGAAAAAATGTTTGCTTCTTTCCCTTTATTTACTAATTTTCAGAATAATTATACATTCTCTAGTATTCTTCAAAGGTGACTGATATGGTTTGGCTGTGTCCCCACCCAATTCCCATGTATTATGTGAGGGACTGGTGGCAGGTAATTGAATCATGGGGGAAGGTCTTTCCCATGCTGTTCTCATGATAGTGGATAAGTCTCATGAGATCTGATGGTTTTACAAAAGGAGTTCCCCTGCACAAGCTCTTTTCTCTTGTCTGCTATCATGTGAGATGTGCCTTTCGCCTTCCACTATGACTGTGAGGCTTCCCCAGCCACATGGAACTATAAGTCCAATTAAACCTTTCTTTTGTAGATTGCCCAGTCTTGGGTATGTCTTTATCAACAGCATGAAAACAGACTCCATACAGCGACCAATGCCTGTATTTGTTTGCTTAGCATCATTATGGACTCAGATTTAAACTTATTTTATGTAAGCAATATGTGATGCTCAAAATGACCCAAAGTAGATTGTCTTTTAAAGTTAATAATAGAACTCAATAAGTAAAATCAGTTTAAATTTATGGAGATGCTACTTGGGATTTTGCTAAAAGGTAAATGAAACTCCATATTTACTCAAACAAAATGGATTTACTTATAAGTGCTGTCACACCCCTAAATTTTAGTTGGGGTATCATGCTGAAAAGCCTTTCATTGTACACAATTTCAAAGAAATGGGAGTCATGGTAACTTTTTCTTACCTTCGAATTACTGCAATGTAGCTACATTTAAGCGTCATGAAACATTTATCAACATAACACATTACCCCATGTACTAAGAAAAATGTTTAGAAATTTACTAACATGAGGAGACTCAGTGATCAGCAGTCACTGGAGACATATATGTTGGCACTTGGTGAAGCAGTACACTAAATAGGACATGTTGATCAATAGGCATATTATTGACAAATTTAATATAAAATATTAAAACTTTTGTCATAGAATGTAGGTCAAGAAATTGGCAATTTTTAAGGAAAAATTATACTCACTCTGGAGCCCAGAGTGTCCTTTGGCAGGATTACTTGACAGCTTTATATAAAAAAAGAACTTTTGGGGATGTTGGATTTAAGTGACCATGGGGTAACATTTCTTTCTAAATAAACACCAACTAGAGCTACTTATTTTAGTGTATTTGAGAAACTGGGAAGCATTGGATGAGGCAATAGATAATCTAAAATAGATAACATTTGAATAGAATTAAGGACTTCTGGTGAGAATATAATGAAAAAGATGCCTATAGATTAAGGTCAGATTATACAATACTAATTATTAACTGGAAAAACAATTATGTTAACAATGTCATTTTCCTCCAGTCTCTGAGGCACTATCTAGCTAGTTCATTATTTGGCTTACAATATACAATGAATGTCTTCTTTTCCTTTTCTCATTTGCTTCCTGATATTTTGAAAGCATGAGTTACTGCCAGGAAATACAAGAGATACAAAAAACACAGAGAAATGTATTAAATGACAGTAAAAGACAGAGGAATGTATTAAATTATAGCAACTGCATATGTTTAAAAAGTTTTCAGAACATTTAAAATGAGAATTTTTATGTTAATTTAAAAATTAGTTGCTGCATAGCTTCTAATTTAAAATTTTCACATGGTCTAGAAGCAAAATTTATTACAACTCCAGTGATGAGTTTATTTAAAACAAACAAAAAATATACCGATACTAGTTTATTTTCCAAACCATAGTGAAAGTTGTTATTCATATCTCCTGAGAAATTGTACATTTTTCAACATTCTTACCATGGCACAAATACTTTTTTCATGCTTAGTAATGCTTAGTGAACAGAAAAGGACTTAATATAACTATTAGTGAAAAAGAATTCTAGCATTCTAGCTGTAGTATCATCGTATGAACATTTTTTTCCCCCTTGAGACAGAATCTTGCTTGCTCTGTCACTCAGGCTGTAGTGCAGTGGTGCCATCTTAGCCCAATGCAAACTCTAAAAAAATTTTTTTTTTTTTTTTAATTCAAGCAATTGGGTTCAAGCAATTCTCGTGCCTCAGCCTCCCAAGTAGCTGGGATTACAGGTGTTCAAGCAATTCCTAGGTTCAAGCAATTCTCGTGCCTCAGCTCCCAAGTAGCTGGGATTACAGGTGTGCACCACCATGCCGGGCTAATTTTTTTTTTTTTTTTTTTTTTTTGTCTAGACAAGTTTTCACCATATTGGCAAGCAGGTCTTGAACTCCTGACCTCAAGTGATCTGCCCGCCTCAGTCTCCCAAAGTGCTGGGATTACAGGCCTGAGCCACCATGCCTGACTTGAAAAATATTTTCTGCGAAGCATTTCTACCATAACTTCTTGAGACTTAAAACACAGAGAAAAACATATTTATTAAGAAAATGCAGAGTTTTGATTTTTTATTGTTTAGATCAAGAATATGATCATTGAAACCAATTATTCATAAAGCATGCTTCTTCTCGACCTTCTTATTGTCCTGAATTCCTATTTCATTAGCAAAAGTACATTTACAAGAAATATATATATATAGCATATATAGATCAATTAGGCATAAACATGAATGCATGCTTCCCATTATTAAAATTAGAATTCTTTAAACAAAACAAAATTTTCCTCTATTTTCAATTTTTGTCAATTCTGCCATTTGCTGTTTGAAGTCCTTAAAAAATATTATATCTTCTGAATGCTTTCTAAGAGTATAGAGAATAATGGTTGAATGAGGTTTAGAGTTGGCTAAAGGAGGACTTTTTTGACCAGAAGTTGATTCTCTAAAGTTTTTTGTGTGTCTTTAATTTTTTTTTCCCACTGATTAGTCTTTCATAGAATGTAGTTACAATGGTAACCATCACGTACATCTGACCTACAGTAAAGAAGAAAATGGACAGAATAAACATTAGTAACTTTTCCTTCTTTTTTGTTCTTCTGTAGGTCTCATTCCTGTCAGTTAGACTTCTGGTCATGTTATTTCCTGATGGGGTCACGAGAATGAATTAGTGATTAGACACTCAGGTGCTGGACTCAAAGGGATCTGGCTCCGTCACATGCAAACTTTTTGTAATATAAGGTACATTGTTTTATAATGTGCATTTTTGGTTGAATATTAAACTAAAACTTGAAAGCAATCTAGCTCAGGTAGATACTGGTGTCCTGAAATCATTTGCAATACATTTAAACTAAGATACACTAGATAAAAATATTAAAACAAAAGAAAAGGTTTCAATTCTATTCCATATTTCATGTATTTTTTACCAAACACTTATTGAATACCTAATATGTTCTAGGGAATGGACTTGGATCTAGAAACTTAAGAGTGAATGTACACAGGACTTGAATCTGTTCTGGTAGGAAATTCACTTGAGTAAAAAACAATACTAATACGAATGTTATCAGTAATAATCCATAATGTGATTTTTTTAAAGCCAATTCATTTAATTTGGCATATTATATCTAATAATATAACTTATTATGTATCTATACATTATAATCTAGACTATATAATCTATAGATTAGATTAGAATCTAGACTATATAACCTATAGTTTAGATTGTAGACATTTAGTAAAAACAAATTGAATATTGTAAAAAAAAGTACTTAATGTACCTAGTAAAGTTTTATATGCCAAGTTTGTATTTTAATAATATTTTTATTTTAATAAATATCAGGAAGAAATAAACATTAAAACATAGTAAGTGCATGTTCAGGTTATCTATTGTCATATTACAAACCATCTGAAAACTCAGTGGTATAAAAAAACAATTTTTTAAAAATTTTTGAGCAGCTTTGTATATAATTGACATATAATAAACTGCACATTTTAAAGTGCACAGTTTGATAAGCATACACACACCTGGGAAGCCATTGCCAAAATCAAGATCATGACCGGACCCACAAAGTTCATGATTCTGTAGGTCAAGGATTAGAGTAGCCATAAGCAGAGAGAGTTTGTCCCTGATACACAATGTTTGTGGCCACAGCTGTAGTTGTTTGGATAGCGGAGGGCTCCTGGGATGGCTAGAGTGGGATCATATGTCTGGGGTCTTCCTTCTTCTCCATTGGATATTTGCTGGGATGAGAAGGTCCAAGACAGTCCTTTGATAATGTGTTGTGGTGCCTGGGCTGGGATGGCTGAAACACAGGAGACCTAGCAGGAATTCTCTATACTCACAGTGATCTCAGGATAGTCAGACTTCTCACTCTGCAGCTGGCTTCCCCCAGGTCCAAAGTTTCAAGAGACTTCCAAGAGACAGGAAGTGAAAGCTGCCAATCTCTTACAGTCTGAGCCCTAGACACTGGCACAGCTTCACTTCCGCTATGCTTTATTGGTCAAAGCAGTCACTGAGCCCACCCAGATTCTGGGAAAGAAGAACATTGACACCACCTCTTGAGATGATGTCAAAGAATTTTGACTGTTTTTAAAGCACCACAATACATGTTGGATACTCTAAATTCCTGAGTGAAAGAAGAGTTCAGTTTGGTCACATGAACAGAGTATTTCAGTGTTTTACAAGGGCAGTAGTAGGGGAAGGAGGTGGTAGTAATACCAGAATTTCCATCAACTCTTCTGCCTTCATTGCTGTTTATCAAGTAATGTTCTTCAAACCAGCTGGAGTTGCTATGCCCTGATATGGTATAAATTAGTGTGTTTTGGATATAAATACACATGGTAAAGGTAATATGGTAAATACCATTGCTTATTTATTATAGAATATTGTCACGTTAATGGTATACTTTAGCCATGAGTTTTTATCAAGATTCCAAAACATTATTGAGATTTAATCAATTCAGTAAAAAACTATTTGAGATGGACACATCAGATTCTAGTGATGTTATTCCCCTAGGATCTTACCCTATTGGGAATCTATTGTATAATTGACATATAATAACTGTACCTTTGGCCGGGCACGGTGGCTCATGCCTGTAATCCCAACACTTTGGGAGGCTGAGGCATGTGGATCACTAGGTGAGGAGATCAAGACCATCCTAGCCAACACGATGAACTCCCGTCTCTACAAAAATTAGCTGTGCGTGGTGGTGCCCACCTGTAATCCGAGTTACTCAGGAGGCTGAAGCGGGAGAATCGTTTGAACCCAGGAGGTGGAGATTGCAGTGAGCCGAGATCGTGCCATTGCACTCCAGCCTGGCGACAGAACGAGACTCCGTCTAAAAAACAAACAAACTGTACCTTTATAAAAATTCCATCTTTTAAAAGTCTATAAATGGATCTTTTATATTTTAACAAACTACTAGAGGTAATTTCAAATAGATGACTTCAAATTTTCTGAATAAATATAATCTGCTGTGAGGATAGCATATTGAAGAAATGTCATCAAGCCACGGTAAAAATATATCTTTCCTTATATGTTCAACCACCATGTGAAATGTGTGAATCTAGCATAAAATGCAGTAAAAATTTTTTTTTTCTAAGTCAGTGAAATTAAGTAAACTTTTCAAGAGAATGTTTTTATTGTGATCTTTTGAGAAACACAAGGGAAACACAAAGTATAAGTACAGTTTTTATACATGAAAAGGGGGTACGTGACTCATTGAAGAGAAGCTAAATAATTATTAACAATTGTTTGTATTATTTAAATATTTGTTCAATGGCAGTGGCTACTACTTGTAAAGAAAGAGACACCCCGTATCATCCTTTTGGATTCCGCTTAACCACAAATAGTCATCTCAGTGTCCCAGTGGCCCTTGTTTCATAAATTTCTCACTGTACCACCATCCTAAAACATCTCTTCTGGCTAAAGCACACAGGAATGCAAAGAAGGAAGACAGACTCTTTTTGAGTGCACATATGCCTGCATACATGTATTTCTATATCAGGGAGATCACAAAGAACCATTAAAAATATAAGTCATTTGGAATACTAGAGCTAGAGGAGTGGCCAGATGGTAAAGATTTTGATCATTTAGTACATCTGAAGGTGATGTATAGGGGCAGGAAGTATCTGCCACGGAACAGAGTTTAAGGCAGCGACATTCCTTGGGAGAGCAGTGGCAGCACTAAAAACAAGCAGTGAAAGCACCACATTTCCTTTGTTTTGAATATCTTATACCTTTGGTTACTGAATGCTCAAGTCAAATCTCACGTCTGTTTTTTTAAGAAGCTCATGTTAAGGTTTTTAATTTTTTTTATTTTTTATAAGGTTATATCATTTCCATGGAGTTGGGGGATCATGTAACCAAGGTGAAAAGCAATTAAAATTAATTATTGTGATAGAGGTTAAGCTAGGTTAAAATACCTACCCAACCATCAACATTCCGGACTTCTAATAGAAGTCTGCATGTGCGGGTGGTAAATAAGGGTTTGGAATGTGGGGTATTAATTAATTAGCATCAGAAGAAAGAGAAGTCACACATGGTAGATAGTAAATATATCTGGAGAAAAGGAGACTCAAAGATATTTCTATACTGCTGAGCTTTAAGTTCTAGAGTTTCAAACATGCTTGTTCAAAATGCAGCTTCTTTGTTCATGGTCAACAAATTCCTCTCAGATGATGTCAGAAAGAGTGGCTTTATCTATGGAACCCAGTGCAGGCCTAAAGTTTATTTCATATGGTATCAATACTTACTGAGAGTGTTTTATATATGATCCATTGTGCTAGGTTTTCAGGATACAGCCATGAAAAAGACAGGTTTCCTGCCCTTGAGAAGCACACAGGCAATAGGCAAGATTTGAAACATAATTAAATATAACAGAAAATGGCCTAAAAAAGGAAACTCATGTCTCAGAGAAAATTTAAATGTTAAAAAATACAATAAAATTTAAATGTGAAAAAAAGTGTTAGAAGAATCCAAGGCAGAATTCCTAGCAGAGTAGTTAAAGTTTTGATAAATTTGACAACATAGAAGTAAAAAGTTATGCATGGTAAAAATTACTCTAAGTAAAGCCAAAAGAAAAATGACAAACTGAGAAAAAATGTTTGCCACTCCTATAAATAAATGATTAAATTCCCTAATGAGTTTTTATAAATCAATTTTTTAAAAAACCAACATCCGGCCGGGCGCGGTGGCTCAAGCCTGTAATCCCAGCACTTTGGGAGGCCGAGGCGGGCGGATCACGAGGTCAGGAGATCGAGACCATCCTGGCTAACACGGTGAAACCCCGTCTCTACTAAAAAAATACAAAAAAACTAGCCGGGCGAGGTGTCGGGCGCCTGTAGTCCCAGCTACTCGGGAGGCTGAGGCAGGAGAATGGCGTAAACCCAGGAGGCGGAGTTTGCAGTGAGCTGAGATCTGGCCACTGCACTCCAGCCTGGGTGACAGAGCGAGACTCCTTCTCAAAAAAAAAATAAATAAATAAATAAATAAAAATAAAAAATAAAAACCAACATCCCAGTAGAGCCTGAGCAAAGAACATGGACTATTTAGCAAAAATACAAATGGCTGTTAAATATATTAAAATATGATCAATGTTATTTTAAAAATGGAAATGCAAATTAAAATTATACCATTTTCTACCAATTAGATTAGCAAAAATCAGAAAGTTTAATGACATAGTATTAGTCAAGGTGTAGGAGACTTGTAACTTCATATATTATTGCTGGAAGTGTAGGGTAGTGAAATCTCCCAGATAACAATTTTGTAATATCTATCAAACCTGTAAGTGCATATTCTCTTATATTTAGAAATTCTAATTTTAGGAACTCATCCCACAGATACAGTCACACATGAAAAGTGACATATTTACATAATTATTAATTGCAACGTTGTTTATAATAGCGAAAGAAGAGAAACAACCTGAATGTCCATCAGTAGAGGTTGGGTTAAATAAAACAGCGTATACCCACATGATGGATTACTGTGTGTTTTGGTTATCTATTGATAGTCACAAAACACCCAAAACATAGTGGCTTAAAACAATAATGATTATTTATTTTCTCCCACAATTCCATGGGTGACTGTGCTTAGTTGAGAAATTCTGTTCTGTGTGATGTCCTCTAGGGTCATCACAGGGTCATCTGGAGAGTTAAATCAGCTGGAATATCCAAGATGGCTCCCTCACATGCATTTTAGTTGGTGCTGGTTGTTGGATGGGAAATCAGCATGGACTGTCGAACTGGAGGGTTTTAGCATTAGCTTTCTTCCATGTGACCTCTCTTCATGGCTTGGGCTTCTTTCAGCTTGGTGGCTAGCTTCCAACAGGGAGTTTTCTCAGGACATAAAGTTGTAGATATCTTAAGATCTCAAAAGCTGTAGATCTCAGAAATTATACAACATCACTGCTATCTCATTCTATAGAGAAAAATAAGTTTCAGAGCCAGCCCAGATACAAGGGGAGAAAAGTGGACTCTACCTCTTAAATAGAGAAGTGGCCAGGAATTTGTGACAGTCTCTAATCTATACTATGCATCTATAAAATAGAAAGAAGTAATACTTTATGTATTGATTTGGAATAATTTCTAGTACCTATTGTTAAGTAATGGGTGTACATCAGTACAGTATAATGATACATGCATACTATAATATACTATGTATGTATGCAAAAAGTATGGGTACAGGGGAAAACGCAAGATTAATTACTTACATATTACATGAATATCTTTAGAAAATACACAAGAAATTGTGTAGTTAAACCCAAGAATGTAAGAATGCTCACTAATTTATCTTTGTGCCTGGTGAAGTTTGAATAATATGAATGTATTACCTTATTTTAAAAGTTAAACTCTAAAAATTATAACAAGTATCATAGGCTACATTTCCTGAACTAAAAATTAACAGATATTTGGTAGGGAGCAGGGAATTTGAAATATATTCCTAAAATATCTGTCATTTTGGTAGTGATTATATTCACAATGTGACTGATAAAGACTGACACCGGAACTGGAAGAGAATGATCCAGGGTGGCCACAACAAAGGGATGGCTTTTGAGCTAGGTCTTGAAGAGTGAAATGATGACCTATAAATATTGACAAGTTGCAGTAAGAAGACTGAGAAGAGTCAAACCTGATGGTTTTCTTTTTTTCTTTTTTTTTTTTTCTTTGAGAGAGAGTGTCGCCGTGTCGCCCAGGCTGGAGTACAGTGGTATGATCTCAGCTCACTACAACCTCTGCCTCCTGGGTTCAAGCAATTCTCCTGCCTCAGCCTCCCGAGTAACTGGAACTACAGGTGTGCACCACCAGACCTGGCTAATTTTTATAATTTTAGTAGAGATGGGATTTCACCATGTGGGCCAGGCTGGTCTTGAACTCCTGACCTCAGGTGATCCACCTGCCTCGGCCTCCCAAAGTGCTGAAATTACAGGCATGAGCCATTGCACCCAGCTTCTATTTTTTATGTGAAAGAAGAGGAAAGGTTATCTCCTAAATATGATTTTTTGAGAATAAAGAGGAAAACTTGAAGAGAATGAAAAAGGTTAACAGCATTTCCATAGGTAGGAAATGAATTTTAAAAGTAAGAACAAGTAGACTAGTCAGGTCAAAAAATACATGAATTTGCCACACTGTCATCAACACAGTGATGAGATATTTTTCTGCCCACTCAGTTACAAAGGAAACAGATCATGAAGTGACACAGGGTTGAGGATGAACAGCGCAAGTGTGGGAGGAGGATGAAGGAATGTGAAGGGACACTGATGTGAGAGATGTTAAAAGCCATTGACCACGCAGTCCTGCACAGGAACCCAAAAGAAACAGGTGACAATGGAAACTCAGCAGCACCCATGCAGACTCAGAGATGGTAATGGGAGAGAAGGTAGTCAAGTTAGATGAATAGAAGATAATTTGATTATTGGTTTGAAGTTGAAGATTTCAAACATGAAACAATTCTGGGTGAAGATACAACGTAGATTGGAATGACTGATGCTGTTTTATTTGGAGACATTACTTTTTGACTGAAAAATATAAATTGGATAAGCACCCTTAAAAACTTGGGGCATAGTTCTAGTGATCACATTTCATAAACCCAAATTAAAGCAGATGGCTTAGCAATAGCCACTACATTTTGATAATTTGTTAATGTATTTATATGAAAAGACAAAATAATATGTAACATATAACAATATATTGGTTCTGTGTCAGAAAACTCAGGAACCACAGTTTCTGTAGACATAGCTGTAACTTTTAGAATGACAAGCAACAATGATGCAAAAAATTAAATAGTTCCAAACATGCTTAAAATACAACAATTTTGAGTTAGACTGTCAACGTCTTGACAGAAGAGACCATTTATGAACTCCACGTGTTTCAATACTCCTTTTGCACAATTGTTCCCTTCATCACTAGCAATATTTAGGACAGTACGGGTCAATAGTAAGAGATAAATAATACTTCTTGTTTAAATTCTTGGTTGGTGATTTTATCTATCTCTTTTGGGGAGGTGCATCCCAGCTAGAATAACTTTTTTTTTGTCCCCCAGAAGGATGAGTGTATTCCTTCTTGTTCTACTCTTAAAGAGCAGGCGACTCCCTGCTCAGATTCCAAATTCCTTAGGAAAACAAGAAGCGGCAACAAAACCACACCAGTAACTTCCACTCACATGTCAGTTTTAAAACAACTTGGGAAAGGTCAGTCTATTTGACTTCCTTCTATTGTTGAATTTACCCAGTTCCTGATTATATTACAGTCTGGTGGTGATTTTTAAAGGAGATTCCTTTATCTGTTTCAGTTTTCTAAGCAATATAAATTAACCAGGAGCTTTCTCTTCACACTGAATACTGTTTGTCTTGGGAAAAGATTAGCTGTGATTTAAAATTAAAAAAAAAAAAAAAAAAAACCTGTTCTCTTTAGTTCTTGCCTTTGCAAGCACACCAATAGCACTGGAGTGGAAGCTGGTTGAAGAGATTGGTAGAAGGGAGCCAAGGAAAGCTCACCAGCGACACGAAGAGGCCACTGGTATGTACTGTATCTCAATTTCACTGCCAAGGACACTCCTTAGTGGATTAAGCACTAAATTTAGACTTACTGAAATTATAGTCTCAGCCTTCAAACTAGGATTTCAGTTTGTTTTGATTTCTATTTTCTCAAAGTTATTAGGTTTGCCCCAATTATCTGAAAACACACATTTATACCGTGCAGTGGCTGAAGTGAGTATAACGTGTAGAAAATTGTTCCTAAGGAAGTCTTTTTCATCTATCTTATGAACAATTCAGAAGAATATATTATTTTTATATTTCTCACTGTATTGATTGTTATTTTACTTTTCAACTACCAATGCTAGTCGAAATTTTTTTTTTTTTTTTTTTTTTTTTTTTTGAGACGGAGTCTCGCTCTGTCGCCCAGGCTGGAGTACAGTGGCCGGATCTCGGCTCACTGCAAGCTCCGCCTCCCGGGTTCACGCCATTCTCCTGCCTCAGCCTCCCGAGTAGCTGGGACTACAGACGCCCACCACCTCGCCCGGCTAGTTTTTTGTATGTTTTAGTAGAGATGGGGTTTCACCTTGTTAGCCAGGATGGTCTCGATCTCCTGACCTCGTGATCCGCCCGTCTCAGCCTCCCAAAGTGCTGGGATTACAGGCTTGAGCCACCGCGCCCGGCCTCAAAATTTTTTATAGTTTACTGTATAATCTCCATATTTTTAGTGTATTAATTTTTTACCTTTATTATTTTTATCTCCCACTTGGCTTGGCTGCTTTAGTACGTTTTTAAATGCTGCAAGACAATATCTGATAGTTAAAGTAAAATTCAATGTTTTCTTTTTTTTTCATTTTTTTTTTAACTTTTAACTTCAGGGGTACAAGTGCAGCTTTGTTACATAGGTAAACTTGTATCTTGGGAGTTTGTTGTTGAGATTATTTCATCACCCAGGTATTAAGCCTAGCACCCATTAGTTATTTTTCCTGATCCTCTTCCTCCTCCCACTCTCCACCCTTTGAAAGGCCCCAGTGTGTCTTATTCCACTCTATGTGTCCACGTGTTCTCATCATTTATCTCCCACTTATAAGTGAGAATATGTGGTATTTGGTTTTCTGTTCCTGTAGTAGTTTGCTATGAATGGCCTTTGGCTCCATCCACGTCCCTGCAAAAGGATATGATCTCCTTCTTTTTAATGGCTATATAGTATTCCATGGTGTATATATACCATCTTTTCAAGATGAAAAAGGGGTTGAATATCAAAATCATCATTTGAAAAACGAAATCCACAAAACTAAGTGGGAGTGGTCTAAGAGGAGACTGTACTGGATGAGGAGACATGTTTAGAGCATAACTTCTTTTCTCTTTCTTTCTTTCTTTCTTTCTTTCTTTCTTTCTTTCTTTCTTTCTTTCTTCTTTTTTTGTGACAGAGTCTCTGCTTGCTCTGTCACCCAGTTTGGAGTGCAGTGGCATGATCATGGATAACTGCAGCCTCGACCTCCCAGGCTCAAGCAGTCCTACCACCTCAGCCTGCCAAGTAACTGGGATTACTTGCACACCACCATGCCTGGCTTTATTTTCTTTTTTTTTTCTTTTTCTGATACAGATGAGGTGTTGCTATATTCCCCAAGTGATCTCAAACACCTAGGCACAAGTGATCTTCCCGCCTCAGCCTTCCAAATTGTTGGGATTACAGGCGTGAGGTGCTGTGCCAGGCCTAGAGCATAATTTCTTAGTTTACTTGAATGTGTTCCATGGGTAAGCCTGATTTTAGACTTCCAATGATACTACTTACCAGAAGAATGTTCTAGAGGCAATTTAGTATATGTTGGTCATCAGTGTTTAGGAATTGGGCAACCAAACCAGCAAGCTTAATGTAACAGACAAGGAGTGCAGAGCAGTGGTTATGGGCACGCATTCTGCTTTGGGGAATTTGTGCAATGTGACCTTCGGCAATTTACCTAGCCTCTCTCTGCCTCAAGTTCCTCATCTGTAAAAGGAGGATAACAGAACTACCTCTTCAGGTTGCTGTGAGGATTCATGGGGTAATAATACATGTATCACATGATATTGTGAACATTAATCTTGACACATAGTAAGCACTCAGACATCAAAGTGAATACTCTGCCCAGTTTTTAAGTTGGTGTAGACTCCAGATGAACCATAAAACTGGTGGAAGTTTTAAAATAATGCCCATTTCTAGAGGTGGAAAAAAATAGGAAGATCAAAGAGTCTTGGCCTGCATGAAGGGACTGTGAAAGAGGAGAGAGATAATTAAGCATTTGGTTTGTACCAAGGAGGAAACAGGTTTAATTTATAGCAGGAAAGGCTTAGCTTCATGTTTGTAGACTTCCTGGCACACTGCACTGTAAGATACTATTGAGCTGGAAGTTGCAAAGAAAGGAACACCTACTCAGTGTCAGTCAAGATGGCATTAGTAAACTTGGAAGCTTCCCTGTATCTTTTTTGGATATGAAGTATAGTGATTTGACATAAATATACTACTGTCTAAAACAAAAGAGCTGGATTCTACCACTATTAGAGCCACTTAACAGGGAGAATCACTTCACCCAGGGTCTCCTGTTAGCAATTCAGTAACTAAGTTCCCTTGGTTGAGTTGCAAGACCAGTAATTCTTATAAGGAAGTTCACTCTAGAGCAAATAGTGTTTATGGTGATGTTTAAGCCTTGCCCATATTCAATTTAAATTACAATGGAAAGTAAAATATTTGATATCTAATAATCCATTTACATTTGTTAGAGATCTCAATTTAAATCACTGTGCCTATGGCCTGACAGATGAGTTACTAGATTTTGATTTTCATGGGATTTATAATGTTTTAAAACTCATTAACATTTTAAATAGTTACTATTTCATTTCATTACATAAAGTAGCACACAAACTGAAAATTATTTCTAAACTAAATTTAATTCAGAACAGTTATTAAAACAATATATGTTAAAAAATGACGTTTTAAAAAGAAAAACAAATGTGAAGAAGATATAGAGAAATGCTGGAGTATCCATTGTCAGAACGATTAAATTTCAGTTCAGAGGGACTTTGAAAATCAGTTAACTTGTCCATCCTTCGTCATGTTATACACAGGCTGCCTCTTTGCATGTTCCTTGAAGTTGTGCAGGACAGAGCCTGTGTGGCCTCGCCCAGTGCCCTGGTGATAGATGGGAAAATGGACTTAAATGCACTTGCCCCAGGCTTCTTAAAAGGTTTGGTTTATTGTTGGCTTCTTGGGTGCTTTCCAAACTCCACGGTGTTGAAATAAAAGTTGCCTGCTAAATCTAAATTCACATTCTATACCAGGACATGTCGTTTGGTTAAAATGAGAACCTTGGAGGATATTATGTTAAGTGAAATCATCCAGGCATAGAAAGACAAATACTGCATGTTCTCACTCATTTATGGAAGGCAAAAAAGTTGACCTCATAGAAGTAGAGAGTAGAATAGTGTCTCCTAGAGGCTGAGGAAGGTGTATGTTGGGGTTGGAGCGGTAGGGAGCTAGTCAGAGGTTGATTAGCAAATGCTAAGCTACTGCTAGATAGGAGGAATAAATCCTTGTGTTCTATGGCACTATAGAATGGTTACAATTAACAGAAATTTACTTTCCATTTTTTTGAATAATTTATATTCGAAAGCTACAAGAGTGGATTTTGAATGTTCCCAACACAAAGAAATTAAGTTTTGAGGTGATGAATTTGCTAATGACCCTGATTTGATCACTACACAGTGTGTAGACGTGTCAAAATATCACATAGTACCCCATAAGTATGTACAACTACTATGCATCAATTAAAAATAAAAGAAAAAAAAATCAGTAGTGAAGACAAAAGTGATTTAAATCTTAAAAAAATTTATGCTCTCTAAATATCTAAATGCTTTCAAAACAGAATTTCAAAATGCATCCAGAGGAAGGACATAAAATAGAGTAGAAAAAATCGTGCATAGCTGTTTGGATAGTAATAGTAAATCTGTTTTTTTTTAAAAAATGAACAGTTCCCTTGAGGTAGAAAGCAGGTAGAAGCACGTGGAAGAAGCTCAGGCCTGGAGCCATTTGGTGGCATCAACTTCTGGTGATTTGAGAATTGCTCTGCCACCTGCAGTGCTCTCAGTGGTTCCTGTCTCATTGCTTTAGGTTTATGGGATCTTGGTTTAGGTAACCTCACAGAAGCAAGGATTCTTTGAAGAATCTATAAAATGTAACTTAGAGAAGTCATTGAGGGACAGCTGAAGGAGGCACTGGGGAAAATTGAGAATGTGAGCAACAGCAAGCAGAGGTAGCACTAAGATGTTTAGAAATGCATCTAACTTATATGTTATGTAACTTGTATCCTTTGGACTTCAAAGTGCATCAAAATATATGCAAATGGAAACTTTTAACCTCTTTTTCTTTTCTGTCCTGGTGAATTATTTGTACCATGGTCATTGTGATACAATTTCTGACATTTATCCTTGAAGGGCAAGAAATATCATATACTTCTTTGGCATTCCTTACATGTACAGCATTATGACGGGGGTATGACAGAGTTTTATTATATTTGTCTCATATTATTAAGGTAAAGGAAAGGGGGAGATGAATCCCTAGTTTTCTACGTTCCTGTTTATTCTTCCAAATATACCATGTATGTGTTTTTTCATTTGTCAAAGCTTATCAATTGAGTGTGAAACTCTATTTTCATTCATAGTCCACAAAGACTTACTCTAAATTGAAACCTATTGCAATGGAAAACAAACAAAGAAAAAACAAAAACAGGCTGGCTGGCATTGAAAGTGCTGGCAGGCTGAAGCAGTAATCTGTTGGTAATTTTATAAGATTTCTTTGCTGATTACTACTTGGGCAGTGTCCACATCACTGATGAGTTCACACACTCACAGCTGCTCTAGGAGCAAGACATCTCCAAAAACGGACAAGGATTATTCTGACTATTTAAAAAGCTGGTTCCTGCTAATGGTATTGTTGATGATCTTCTATGAGAATTTCAATTAAATGAAAATCATATGCCAGCTCTCAGAGGCCATATGGTGTCACGAAGGAAAATCCCCACAACCATAGTCAAGGAGCCCCGGTTCCTGCCCTGGCATTGCCAACAACTAACTGAGAAAGACAGGATCAGCTCATGCATGCACAGACCTAGGCAAAGGTCTTTAGAATCAGAAAGAAAGGACCTGCTGCTTGGGTAACCCAAAGAAACTGAGGAAAAGCTTGTATTAGACTGAGAAGAAGCACAGACACACCCGAGAGGACAGAAAGGAAGGATTGGGCTGGAAGAGAAAACTGCAGAGAACACCTCCGAGTGAGGAAACAATCACTCATATTTTTTAGTACCTACAGAATGCCAAGCACTTTTTAAAAATAACTTATTAATATTTTTTGAAACACGTAATGAATCCATCGCCATCCTTTCAAATGTCATGCATTGACATCACTCAGTAGTTGCCGCATTGCAATGCCAAAGGGCCAAGCACTTTCATCTATTATTTCTAATGGATAAAACAAGCTTCCACCAGAATGTGTAATTGTGGGTTGTTGAGGAAACTGAGATTCAGCGAGGTTGAGTTCTTGGAGACACACAGCTGGTGCACGGCACCACTCCTCTTACTGGAGATTTGGGCGAAGCTTTCAGATGATTCAAGCTCTCCAGAGTGAAGGGAGCCTATCGATTATGAAGATTCTCATTCTGTTTAGTCTGAAATGCTCTCACTTGATGGTAAAATGCTTCCTATTCTTTACATAGCTTGCACTGAGAAGAGAGCTAACAAAAACAAGGAAGGAAGAGAGGAAGAAGAGGAGGAATCTGAGAGAAGAAAGTAAAGAAGAAAGGAAAAGGTAGAAAGAAAAAAAATTAAAAGATAAGAAATAAAGGGAAGAACTAGTGGGGCCAAGAAAATAAAAGGAATCTGAATAAAGATTCTATTTTCTGAAGAGTAATAAAATACCTTTCCTTATGTCCTGACCCCAGGTACAGGGCCCTGTTTTCTCCAGATGTAATAACTGCTTCAAAGGAAGCTTCAGACCAGGAGCAAGTAACTTTGCCAAGTCAAGGAACTGCAAAATGGACACTCCACACTACAAAAAACATTTATTTTGGAGAGTTAGATCTATCTTCTTCATTTGCTTGGTAAATTCAGGCTAGTTTTCACCATAATATTATTATAACTTTTATACAAGATCTGCTATAAAATTTTATGTAAACTAAGTGTTCAATGATAGGGAGCCACAGAACAATTCTAGGACGTTAAATTCTTTTCAGAGAGGAAAGGTGAGCGTGGCCATTGTGCATGTGTGTTTAATGATCTTCTGTGCTTGCTCTTATAATTATATCACAGTCATTAGTTTACTCACAAAGACATGTAGATATGATATATGAATGGAGAATGTATTGCTATTGTAATAATTTTTTCTTGAGACAGAGTATCCCTCTGTCACCCAGGCTGGAGTGCAGTCCCATGATCTCAGTTCACAGCATTCTCCGCCTCCCAGGTTCAACGGATTCTCCTGCCTCAGCTTCCCAAGTAGCTGGGATTATAGGCATGCACCACCATATCCGGTTAATTTTTTTGCATTTTTAGTAGAGATGAGGTTTCACTATGTTTTCCAGGCTGGTCTCGAACTCCTGGCCTCAAGTGATCCACCCGCCTCAGCCTCCTGAAGTGCTGGGATTACAGGCGGGAGCCACTGTGCTCAGCAACAATTAAAATAATTTTAACAACTAACTTGAATTAAACCCATTCTTTCTTAGCATAGCCTTGTTCAATCAAATTAAAACTGCACCCCTAGCACTCTGTCCCCTATACCTATTACTTTTTCAATAGACTAATTGCCACCCTAAAATTTTACCTTACATATTATTGTTCGTCTCCTTTCAGAGAATATAAACTCTCTGGGCCTGAGTTGTTCTGTTTTGTTCCCTGCTGTATCTCCAGGACCTGGTTCGGGGCCTGCATGAAATAGGTGCCAGTAACTATTCATCAAATGAATGTATGAACAAATGAGTGAATACATGAGCAAATGAATGTCATGTTCCAAGAACTACGTTTTTACTTACCTACGTTTTTTAGCTTGATTGTCACATCGCATCATTCTAAGGTAGGAAGTCATCTTTAGAATGTCTGAGTTACTTGCCCAAAGTCTTAACAGGTATTAAGTATCCGGGCACGACCCAGGCCTTCTGATTCCAAAGCCCATGCGTGCATGCGCACACTTAAGCCTTGCAGTTAGATTGCCCTAAATTTTCTGATTAAAAAAAACAAAAACAAAAACAGTTACATGCAACCAAAAGATGATGACGAGACAAAAATGGAAGTTAAAAGATAAAAATAAATGTTTAGCTTTCTTTAGTTACTGCTAAAAAGAGAATTGCTTGTGGGAGTGGGGGGAAAAACAAAACAGTAAAATTCTCCTTTTTCACATTTTTTCATATCATGGTGCACACATAATTAAATTTACCATTTTCCCTTAAATAAACTAAATATGTAAAAATACTCTTTTTCCAATGTGCAACATAGCATATCTTGTCATCGCATAGTATCAGTATTAGTTCATCATGCTCTTCAGGGTAAAAGAAGCCTTTTTTTTTTTTTTTTTTTTGAGACCAAGTCTCACTCTGTTGCCCAGGCTGGAGTATGATGGTGCAGCCTCGGCTCACTGCAACGTCCGCCTCTCGAGTTCAAGTGATTCTCCTGCCTCAGCCCCCCAAGTAGCTGGGACTACAGGTGTGTGCCACCATGCCCAGCTAATTTTTTGTATTTCTAGTAGAGACGGGGTTTCACCATGTTAGCCAGGATGGTCTCGATCTCCTGACCTCATGATCCACCCACCTCAGCCTCCCGAAGTGCTAGGATTACAGGCTTGAGCCACTGCACCCGGCCTTGATTTTCATTTCTCACCTAGACCATCTGTTTCCAACTCTACTCTTGACTCCATTCAAAGTAGGGATGCACCATAAATATGTCCACTTTGTGATCTGAGATGGTGTCAGGTGTTCCTGAACAATACACTGGCAGTCTCAGAATAGAGAAATTGAACCAGTGAGGTGTAAAACACAGTATGTTTGAGTACAGTGGTGATGTCAATAGGATAGTTATTTAAATTTTACTTTTCTTTTTCCAGTCTCTTAAGCTAAATTTAAACAATTAATGTATGAATTCTGCCTGAAATTAGGGGAAATATTGCGGCATCATTCAGAGCCAGGAGAACTGGATTCCAGTTCTGCCGCTTTTCTGCTCTGTGACCTTGAACAAATGGGAATTTATTTCCTCAGCTGGGAAGTGAAATAATCATGCCTGCCCTGGCTGCTTCTGTGAGTGGAAGATCATAATTAGAGTGCATGAAAGACTTTGTAAACTGTTAACTGCTCTATAAACGTTAGCATTTTACTCAAGACATTTTTATCACACATTCGATGGAATAAGGAAAGAGAATTGAAATAATACAATTTTTGTTCATTACCTTAGATTCTAATTCAGGTATAATACAATTCATTAGATTTCATATTTGTGGCTATTTCAGTAAATGCATTTGTCAAACTCTATATTAAATAAAATAAATCTATTATATTTTATCTACGGGAAAGTCATTTGATTTGCCTAAAAATTTTCTAAGATGTATTTGTATTCATTTCTCTCTCTTTTTTTTTTTTTTTTTTTGACACGGAGTCTCGCTCTGTCTCCCAGGCTGGAGTGCAGTGGCGCGATCTCAGCTCACTGTAAGCTCCGCCTCCCGGGTTCACGCCATTCTCCTGCCTCAGCCTCTGGAGTAGCTGGGACTACAGGTGCCCGCCACCACGCCCGGCTAATTTTTTGTATTTTTAGTAGAAACGGGGTTTCACCATGTCTCGATCTCCTGACCTCATGATCCGCCCGCCTTGGCCTCCCAAAGTGCTGGGATTACAGGCCTAAGCGACCGAGCCTAGCCTCATTTCTCTTCTTAAACTTTTGTTGTGTGGATAATATATTCAAATGATTCAAATACTTAAAATTTAAAAAGATATGCAACAAAAGTATACTTCCCGTCTTTGTCCCACAATAGCCTAATTCCTATGCCCTCTCCAGTAGATAGTCTGTATTGGAGCGTCTTAAATATAATTTTGGACTGGCTTTATGTGCACGTGTAAGGTTAAGATCTGTTTTGCAGTAACATGGAGTTCTTTAGGATTAGGGTGTTGGGAGGTGAGGCAGGAGCTAACTCTTCTAGGCAACAAGTTCACACGCTGGTTCAGTGGTAGAGCCAGATTTGAACTAAATCTGTTTGTTTCCAAAGTTGGCATCTGGTCCAGTGTGTCCGACTGAAGAGATATGGAGTTAGAGGTCAGAGCAAAATTAAGTGAGGGGAGGAGGTGAGTGATAAGGGAGCAGGAAGAAGGCAGGCATTGCATATTTGGCTCTACCCAGAGAAAGGGTCCCAGTCCAGGAACATCAGGAGGTGAGTCACAACGGATGTGTGCTCACCTGCAGACAGGTGCCCAGCCTCACCTCAAACTGGGGAACTATATGCCTTGCAATCTAGGAGCTTGGGGGCTGCTCCTAGTATGTCACTATGGCTCATGATTAAGATCCAAGGTAGCAGGGTAGACTGAGCCCATAGGGCCACATTCATTCATCTGAGAGGCAGGAGAGCAGGTACAGCTTCAGTGAGTTTTTCTTCCAGGTGAAACCCAGAAGTGCATCTGATTTTTTTCTTCTGCATGGACGAAGCCTGGAGAAAGAGATCAGTAAGTAACCTTCAAAGGTGAGGCTTCCTTTTCTAAGATTGCATTTTTCAAGAGACTACCAAGGGATGAATACCCTGACGAGTGCAGAAATGGCCTTCAGACATCCATTGCTATCACTTTGCAATGGGCATTTGAAACACTTGGCCTAGAGAGTAACCTCTTAGGTCAGGCTTCAGCGAATTAGTTTATTTTCAGGGACTTTGAAATTCTGAGATGATATAAGATATTCCACCAGGGAATTTTTGGAACTTGGAGAGATTTGTTTATACATGGTTGGCCTGACATTTTTTCTTGAACACTGTATTCTTAAACCCAACACACACACACACACACACACACACACACACACACACACACCCCTATCCGTTACCACACAATGACAGAATTATGGGATTTGTTGGTGTCTTACATGTTTGTTTCTTCTCAACTGTCTTCAGCTACTCAAAAATAACCTAAGAATTCTAGTTTGAATTTCAAAGATGTTTCTAAACTTGTGTTTTTGCTGCATTATGTTATCCTAAAAATACTTCCAAATTTTCTTAATTTTTTTTCCCCCTGTGTAATTGTTTTCATGTGTTTCTATTTTCTTTCTTTCTTTCTCTCTTTTTTTTTTTTTGAGACGGAGTCTCGCTCTGTCGCCCAGGCTGGAGTGCAGTGGCCGGATCTCACCTCACTGCAAGCTCCACTTTCCAGGTTCAGGCCATTCTCCTGCTTCAGCCTCCCGAGTAGCTGGGACTACAGGCACCCGCCACCACGCCCGGCTTGTTTTTTGTATTTTTTAGTAGAGACAGGGTTTCACCGTGTTATCCAGGATGGTCTCGATCTCCTGACCTCGTGATCCGCCCGTCTTGGCCTCCCAAAGTGTTTCTATTTTCTTAAATCTGAAAAGTAACACTTTGAAAACCACATGTGGTTGCTGTGTTCCAGAAGGTCCACTCAGTAGGAAGCACCCTGGAGTCATGGAGTCATGGGGCTTTGTGATTTCTCCTCTCCTTTATTTCACTGATTTTAAGCTGAACTTCATAGTGTGTCCTCATCAAAAAAACTAGATAAGGAGAAAGATGCTGGGGATGTTCAACATGTTTGTATCTGTCAAAGCTATATTAGGATCTAAACAATCAGTTGTATGAGTCAGGCAATATGCAAAATATGAAAAAAGCGTATACAGTGAGAATTTCATAGCTTCCGGTATCTCAGCAAAACATAAAGCTTGAACAGAATCTCAAATGTGATTCTTCCATGTCACTAAATTGTTGACCAAATATTCAATTCAGCCTGGAGCAGTGGCTCATGCCTGTAATCCCAGCACTTTGGGAGGTGGAGGTGGGTGGATTGCTTGAGCCCAGGAGTTTGAGACCAGGCAGGACAACACGGCGAAACCCCGTCTCTACTAAAAACACAAAAATGAGCCGCAGCATGAGAACTGCTTGAACCCAAGAAGCAGAGGTTGCAGTGAGCCGAGATCGTACCACTGCACTCCAGCTGTGCAACAGAGTAAAACTTGGTCCAAAAAAAAACAAAAAATTCAATTCATGTGCAAAGTGATGTAGATTCAACAACAGTCATTACAACACCATTTTTATAGCAAGAGATCAGAAAAACTTAACCATCTTGAGGTGATTACGAACTATGGCACATCAATAAAATGAAGCTGTTTAGATAGCTTAAAAAAACAGGCTGGATGCAGTGGCTCATGCCTGTAATCCCAGCACTTTGGGAGGCTGAGGTGGGAGGATCCCTTGAGGCCAGGAGTTTGAGACTAGTCTGAGCACCATATCAGGACCCTGTCTCCACACAAAAAAATTTTTTTAGTTAGTGGGCATAGTGACACATGCCTGTAGTCCTAGCTACTCCGGAGGCTGAGTCAAGAGGATCGCTTGAACCTAGGAATTTGAGATGAGCTATGATCACACCATTGCACTCCAGCCTGGGTGACTGAGTGAGACCCTGTCACTAAAATAAAATAAAATAAAATAAAATAAAATAAACACAACAATGTCTAAGGTATATTGTTAGAGAAAGTCCAAGGTACAGAAAAGTGGGGTGTGTGTATCTTTGTGTACACACATTTATATACAGGCATACCTTGTTTCACTGCACTTTTCAGATACTGTGTTTTTTTACTAATTCAAGGTTTGTGGTAACCCTGCATTGAGCAAGTCTATCAGAGCCATTTTTCCAACAGCATGTTCTCATTTTATTTCTCTGTATCACATTTTGATTATTCTCACAACCTTTTAAACTTTTTCATTATTATTATTATTATATATGTTACTGTGATCTGTGATCACTGATCTTTGCTCTTATAGTGTAATTGTTTTGGGGTGCCAAAAACCACACCCATAGAAGACAGCTAACTTAATCGATATATGTTTTGTGTTCTGACTGTTCCACTGATCAGTTGTTCCTCATTTTTCTCCCTCTCTTCTAGACTTCCCAATCCCTGAGATGCAACACTATTGAAGGTAGGCCAATTAATAACCCTATAGTGGCCCCTAAGTATTCAAGTGAAAGGAAGAGTTCTATGTCTCTCATTTTAAATCAAAAGCTGGAAATGATTCAGCTTATTGAGGAAGGCAAGTCAAAAGCTAAGATAGGCCAAAGCTAGGCCTCTTCTGCCCAATAGCAAATTGTAAATTCAAAAGGCAAGTTCTTGAAGGAAATTAAAAGTGTTACTCAAGTGGACACAAGAATGAAAAGAAAGGCTCGGCACAGTGGCTCACACCAGTAATCCCAGCACTTTGGGAGGCCAAGGCAGGGAGATCACTTGAGGTCAGGAGTTTGAGACCAGCCTAGACAACATGGTGAAACTCCATATTTTTAGTAGAGATGGTGAAATCCCATTTCTACTAAAAATATAAAAATTAGCCAGTCATGGTGGTGCACACCTGTAGTCCCAGCTACTTAGGAGGCTGTGGCAGGAGAATCACTTGAACCTGGGAGGCAGAGATGGCAGGGAGCCAAGACTGTGCCACTGCACTCCAGCCTGAGCCACAGAGCAAGACTCTGTCTCAAAAAAAAAAAGAAAGAAAAAAGGAAAGAAAGAAAAGGAAAGAAAGCAAAACAGCCTTATTACTGATATGGAAAAAGGTTTAGCGGTCTGGATAGAAGTTCAAACTAAACACAACACTCCCATAAGCCAAAGCCTAATCCAGAGCAAGAACCCAACTCTCTTTAATTCCATAAAGGCTAAAAAAGGTGAGGAAGCTGCAGAAGAAAAATTTGAAACTAGCAGAGGTTAATTTGTGAAATGTAAGGAAAGAGGCCATCTCTATAACATAAAAGTAGATGGTGAAACAGCAAGTGCTGACATAGAAGCTTCAGCAAGTTATCCAAGGGTCACTGATGAAGGTGATTACACTAAAGAATACATTTCCTTCTTTTTTTCTCAATCAGCTTTCTCAGATTGAACACAACAGATTTTCAATGTAGACGAAACAACCTTATACCGTATTATAAGAAGATGCCATCTAGGACTTAAAAACTAGAGAAAGGGAAGTCAATGCCTGGCTTCAAAGATTCAAAGGATGGGTTGACTTTCTTGTTGGGGCTAAATGCAGCTGGTGACTTTAAGTTGAAGCCAATGCTCATTTATCTTTCCAAAAATTCTAGGATCTTTAAAAAGTATGCTAAATCTACTCTGCTTGTGCTCTGTAAGTTAACAAAAAAGCCTGGATGACAGCACATCAGTTTACAGCATTGTCTGCTGAATGTTTTAAGTCCATTGTTGAGACCTACTGCTCAGAAGAAAAAAAAAAT
This sequence comes from Rhinopithecus roxellana, assembly GCF_007565055.1. NCBI lineage: Eukaryota > Metazoa > Chordata > Mammalia > Primates > Cercopithecidae > Rhinopithecus > Rhinopithecus roxellana. Next base: position 161,200,822 of record NC_044552.1, read on the forward strand.
CCTTTCAAAAGATTACTGCCCATTGACAATGCACCTAGTCGCCCAAGATCTTTGATGGAAATGTGCAAGGGGATGAATGTTGTTTTCATTCCTGCTAACACAACATTCATTCTGAAACCCATAGATTAAAGGGTAATTTTGACTTTCAAATTTTATTACTTAAGAATTCATTTCATGTCTATAGCTGCCATAGATAGTGATTCTTCTGATGAACAAATTAAACTGAAAACCTTCTGGAAATGATTCACCATTCTAGATGCCATTAGATTCAGATTAAAATATTGACATTAACAGTTTGAAAGAAGTTGATTCCAATCCTCGTGGATGATGTTGAGGGGTTCAAGACTTCAGTGGAGGAAGTAACTACATATTGTGGTAGAAATAGCTAGAGAATTAGAATTAGAAGTGGAGATGAAGATGTGATGATGTAACTGAACTGAACTGCTGCGATCTTATGATCAAATTTGAATGGAGGAGAACTTGTTCCTTATGGATGAGCAAATAACATTATTTCTTGAGATGGAATCTACTCCTGGTGAAGGTGCTATGAACATTGTTAAAGTGATAACCAAGGATTTAGAATACTACATAAATTTAGTGATTAAGCCGCAGCAGGGTTTGGGAGGACTGACTCCAATTAAAAAAAAAAAAAAAAAACCTATTGTGGGCAAACGCTATCAAACAGGATTGCATGCTACAGAGAAATCTTTTGTGGAAGGAAGAGTCAATTGATGAGGCAAATCCCATTTTCTTATTTTAAGAAATTGCCACAGCCACTCCAACCTTCAGCCACTGCCACCCTGATCAGTCAGCAGCCAGCAGTATCAAGACAAAACTCTCCACTAGCAAAAAGATTATGACTTGCCGAAGGCTCAGATAATATTAGCATTTTTTAGCAATAAAGTAAACTTGAAGGGAAAGCAGTCATAACTGGAGGAACTACTGGAGGTGTTCGAATAGGAAAGAGGTTTGTTCAGAGATTCGAGAACATTGTTCTGACTGCAGAGTGTGGGATGAATTGGTGCAGGAGCATGAGATCCTAGTTAGGAGACTGTACCAATGGCCAACAGGGAGGGAGGAGGGCCTGAACCGAGGATGTCACCCTAAGAGTGAAAGGTAGTGGAATGAATATGGAGGAGGCAGCACCAGTGGAACTTGGTGATTAGCAGGAGTCAAGGTCCTGGGTGGAGGAAAAATCAAGGGTCACAAGGGGATTTTGAGCCTGGGTTACTGAGACTGTTGTGACACCATTAAAAAGTGTGTCATATTCTTTATCACTTCCAGGCCTTTATACATCCTTTTCCTTTTTGTAAGTTTGCTCCCCCAACCCCCAATATTTTCCTCCCACTCTCTCTGGCTATTTACCCTTTACTCTTTTTTTTTTTTTTTTTTTTTTTTTTTGAGACGGAGTCTCGCTCTGTCGCCCAGGCTGGAGTGCAGTGGCCGGATCTCACCTCACTGCAAGCTCTGCCTCCCGGGTTCACGCCATTCTCCTGCCTCAGCCTCCCGAGTAGCTGAGACTACAGGCGCCCGCCACCTCACCCGGCTAGTTTTTTGTATTTTTTAGTAGAGACGGGGTTTCACCATGTTAGCCAGGATGGTCTCGATCTCCTGACCTCGTGATCCGCCCTTCTCGGCCTCCCAAAGTGCTGGGATTACAGGCTTGAGCCACCACACCCGGCACCCTTTACTCTTAAGTGGACATCACTTCTTCTGGGAAGACTTCCTCAATTCCTCAATTCCTGTGTATAGTTTTGGTGCCTTTCTTTGTGTTTTCACTGTAATGCATATTTATCATAACATATCTTACAAGCTACATAATATGATTCACCGTTTTTCCACATCTTAGCTTGGATTTCCCCAAAGTAGAGCCTGAAAGAAAGATTTATATGTGGGCAATGTTAAACAAAAATTATGAGAAGCCATTGTTTTCTGCTGAGCTCCTCCACGAGGCCCCAGTGTGACAGAACAAACCAAATGCCACACAGTCAAACTGAAACTTTAAGGAAGCAGACAGATTCCCAAGCAGATCAGTTTTTCCAGAAAACAGGAGATTCCAGTCTTGCTGAGTCAGTGTAATTGGGAAGTTCCCTATTCTTTAACCTTTACCAAAAAAAGTAGCCTGAAGTAACCTGATGTTAACCGATCAGCTTCTTTTTTCCCTATTATTCTGTTTCCTTGTTTCTGCCTAACCTAGTGTTTTGTCATCGCCCAGTGGGAACTCTCATCCTATTTTTAGAACGGAAGCTGACTTGATTCATGAATCACAAATGAAGCCCATACAATTTATAACTAAATTTGTTGTAATTTTGTCATTTGACAGTAGTTTATTTGGTAATGTGATTGCAGGGATTAGGAATGAGGAAGGAGAAAATGCAAAAGGGAAGAAGCAGGAAGCCAGGACAAAGATGCTTTATCAGATAGCCACCATTGTGGAGGCTCAATCCTATAGGAACCTTCCGAGAAGACTTATGAAATAAGGGGAAGACAAGGGAAGAATTTATCCATCAGCTTCCATCCTCCATGGGTCAACAACTGTCCCACAGGGCATTCTGTCATTCACACTTCCAGGTTGCCCTAGCACTGTGCTGGCCGTTCCCCCATAGTCATCCCAGGTAGTGGCACTGGGTTTTCCTGCTCCTGCCTGAAGTCAGTCCAAGCCTTTGTGGAAATGGATGCTATAAACAGTGCTAGAAGAAGAGGAAAGGCCAAGAATATTGGGAATTTTGTCTAAGGGGTATCTGAACTCAGAATTGAGGAAGAACATGATGGAATACAGGAAAGTATGGTCTTGATGAGAAAAGAATATGTGAGCACAGCATGAGCATCTTGGCAGAGAATATAAAACTGGGAAAAGCCGACCTGGGGAGGAGGGGCTTGGGATCCCTCCACACTTCTGTCATCCCTAGCGGCTTTAATCATACCTGCCATCTATCATCTAGGACCATCTGCCTCCACTTTCATTTCAGGGTTTTATACATTTTTGCATTTTGGCAGTCTGTGACTCATGCCTATGTCCTGTGAACAGAATTCAGGGATGGAGATATGATATGGCAATTATAGAAATAGAGATAATGTTAGAAGCCTTAGGAAAGGGTGACATAGTCAAGGAAGACAATGGAAAATGCAACAGAGATTGGGAGCCTTAGCTCTGGAAGTCAAAGCAGTCTTTTCTCTGAATATCGTTGTCTCTAGATTCCCTTTTCTACTTGGCTGGTGTCTCTACCCAGAAGAGTTCTCTACCTGGATTATAGGCTCTCTTCCCGTGGTTAGAAGCCCCCAAATTACAGAGGGGCTCATTATTAGTGCAACTGAGGCCCAGAGGGAGGCCAGGAGGACACTCACCAGGATGAGCTCTGTGATCATGGGAAATAGGGATTACATTGTCACTTTTACAGAAGAGGAGAGGGAGGCTTGCAGTTTAAATGGCTCACCAGAACGAAGCTAGTAGGAGCTGGAGGCAGAATTTAAAACCAGGGCTGAGTTCAAGACAACACACTTCCTGCCCCTCTAGCTGTTTCCTAAGGTGCTATGACCCACCAAACCAAGAGGAGGGTCATCGCAGGGCCCTGACTGGAGCTCTCTTCCTCAAACTCTACCTGCAGGCGCCTTTCCCCTGCACGGCTCTGCCAATGTCATAGCCTTTCTGAGGCATGGGGTTCAGAATGAGGGAATGTTGATGGTAGAAAAAGAAAAAAGGGTATTTTAATACATGCTTTTGATGCATTTTAAATTTTGACATTCAGCTTATGAAGGGCACATTTTTAGTCTCTGTAGACTCCTTTAAAAATGTATGATGACTGGGAGGGGTGGCTTACACCTGTAATCCCAGAACTTTGGGAAGCCAAGGCAGGCAGATCATTTGAAGTCAGGAGTTTGAGACCAGCCTGGCCAACATGGTAAAACCCTGTCTCTACTTAAAATACAAAACTTAGCCCAGTGTGGTGGCAGACACCTGTAATCTGAGCTACTCAGGAGGCTGAGGCAGGAGAATCGCTTGAACCCATGAGCCAGAGGTTGCGGTGAGCCTGAATAGCACCACTGCACTCCAGCCTGGGTGACAGAATGAGACTCCTTCTCAAAAAAAAAAAAAGCCAGGCGCGGTGGCTCAAGCCTGTAATCCCAGCACTTTGGGAGGCCGAGACGGGCGGATCACGAGGTCAGGAGATCGAGACCATCCTGGCTAACATGGTGAAACCCCGTCTCTACTAAAAAATATAAAAAACTAGCCGGGCGAGGTGGCGGGCACCTGTAGTCCCAGCTACTCGGGAGGCTGAGGCAGGAGAATGGCGTAAACCCGGGAGGCGGAGCTTGCAGTGAGGTGAGATCCGGCCACTGCACTCCAGCCTGGGCGACAGAGCCAGACTCTGTCTCAAAAAAAAAAAAAAAAAAAAAGGAACACTTTTTATTTTTAAATAGTTTAAAACAAACTAAAAAGTTATAACATTAGTACAACTAACTCCTACCTTCCCTTTACCCATATTCACCAGTTTCTAACAGTTTGCCACTCTATCTTACCTACATAAGTTTTTCTGAACCATTTGAGTCAATTGCATACATCAAGTTCCTTTACCCCTTAAAAACATATCTAAGAGGGCATTTTATTATTTTCAAAATGCCATCCTTATTGAAATCACTATCTTTATTTTATACTATCTGGAAAAGAAGAACAAAAAGAACTCCTAGTTTACAGTCAGCCCTCCATATCCATGGGTTCTGCATCCATGGATTCAGTCAATCGTGGATCAAAAGTATTCAGAAGAAAAAACTGTCTGTGCTGAACACATACGTGCAGACATTTTTCTTGTCATGATTCCCTAAATCATACAGTATAACAACCCTTTTCATTGCGTTTATATTGCATGAGGTATTATAAGTAATCTAGAGATGATTTAGGGTATATAAGAGGATGTGCATGTTTTATATGCAAATATTATACTACTTTTTATCAGGGATTTGAGCATCCATGGATTTCGGTATCCATGGGAGGTTACTGGAACCAGTCCCCCATGGCTACATGACTGTATGTTGTCATTTAGAAGGCAGTAACTTTTTGATAAAATTCTGTTGGTTTTTTTAACAGGAGGCCAAGCAACTGTAGAAGAAAAGCCACTTTTTTTAATGACCAGGATATTATGCAGACCCATATTTTGTGCTTGACTAATTCTCCAGTAACTACTTTTAGAACTATTATGAGAATTACTCTCTAATCAAGAAAGAATTACTTTAAAAGTTGAAGAAATTAGGTTTGGGAGCCCCAGAAGTACAATTTGTTAGTTTCCAAAATGTTACTCACTGAAGAAAAAATATTTGCTACAATACACCAAAGAGTGCTGCATTGGGCAAATCTGTGAGAAGCAAAACAAGGGATGCGCATGTATTAATTTGTCCAACAACTTTGTTAAGTAACTACTAAACACCAGGTACTCTGCAGAGTACTGAAGAAATGGGAAGAAAAGTGTTTGTGATTAAGAGGATATCAGAATTTATTGAGGACACACAAAATGATTGTCAAGAAAATGTGTGATATTTGAGGGGAGTATAATGGAAGAGCTGAAAACTCTTCTCAGCAACAGGAAAAGCAGCAGGTATTCAATGAAGGATTCAAGGAAGGAGAAACCCTTGAGTTGGGTCCTGAAGAGTGAGAGGCACACAAGGTTGATAAGATGAGGAACAACTTAAAGGAATCAAGGCAGAGAGGTGTGGAGAGGTAGGCAGGCAGGCAGATGTGCAGAGCTGCATGTAGTTTCCAGATTAAAGATCATAATGCTAAATGCAACTCTTTCTATTGCCTCAACAGCTCCAGACTAGGAGAGTAATAGGACATATGCCGATATCCCCGCATCCTAGACCACCAGGGAAGGATGTGAAGTTTTATTCATCATATTTTTTTGCTTTAATCTTGAGTGTGTGTGTGTGTGTGTGTGTGTGTGTGTGTGTGTGTATATAAAATTTATCTTGACCATTGAGATTTTTGTCACCTCTTTAAATTTTGTGCCTAAGGCGACTGCTTTGCCTTTCTCCTCTAGTCCTAAGGCCCTGCCTCTGAGACAGTCAGTGCTGAATATTTAGTAGGCCCAGAAGGCCCCAACTTTGCCATCCAAGTATGATGGAAGGAACCCTTTTCCTTCTGATCCCGCTTCCTCTGGACTTGACGACCAAGCATGGGGAGGACTCGCACTAGGCAAGAAGAGCCAGCTGTGCATGCTCGTCCTTCCCATACAGGCGTCCAAGCCTGAAACAGGTTTTAGCCGAGGGGTAAACCTTTTAAGTTTGAATTGAGTTTGGAGGTATGCGTTTCTGTTTGCTCAGAGGTTTTAGTTATTAAAATGACGCTCTGTGTCTAAAAGCGTGCAAGCTGCTCAGATCCCTCTACAAGAAAGAACTCTGCCCAGCTGTGGTGAGTGAGCTGCACTGCCAGCCTCTAGCCGCTGAGCAAGCCAGGGTCCCCCTCAGCTTTCCAGCCAGGTCACAGCTCTGTCTTGGTGGCCCTTGCGAAAGACAAAGGTGGCAGCGCAGGGGCTTCACCATTTCTGACCAACCGAGGACTCCTGTAGCAGTCTTTGCTCTGTAGGCGTGGATAGACCCGTCAGAGCTTTGTTGCCTTCACAGGGGCCCGTCACCTCCCACCCCTTCCCCAGGCTCACCCGGATCCAGACACGCTGGCCTCCTTGGTGTTTCTCTAACACCCAGGTGTGCTCTCACCTCCGGACCTTTGTACTTGCATTTCTCTGCAGGGAATAATCTTCACCCAGATGTCTATGTGCCTCGATCCTCTTACTTGTCTTCACTGAACCCTTCTCTGACCAGCCTTTAAGAAAATGACAGTGTGCCTCCCTCCCTGCCTGTCTTGTACTCCCTAGCGCCAGTTCCTGTTTTATTTTATTCTGCAACAAATGTCTCTAACTTACTGTGTTACTGTCTGACTTTTTCCACTAGAATATAAGCGGCACGAGAGTAGGGATTTTGCCTATTTTATTTCTTGTTTTTTAAACTCCCCCAAACAGTGCCTGGAGCATAGTATGTATTTAATAACTATTTGCTAAGCACAGGCAAAGTACCAGAAATCCAGATGTTCTAAAGCATCAAAATTAATTATAACTTAAATTTTCCGATCAGATATTTGTTACTGTGTAGACATTGTCTCATAAGCCACAGTTTCTTTATATACTCTGTGTTTATGGAATCACATGACATAGATACTTTTATTAAACATATGGTCTGGGAGTGCACAAAGTGAGAGCACATAGGAAACATGCAGCAGGACAGCTGACAGGCCCGGTTTTGCATTTGGTGAGGAATATTGTTTTTCCTGTCTCTATGATCTCAATCCACAGTGTTTTCTCTACTTCATGGACACCAAATGTTCAGCCTGGCTTATGAAACGCTTTTGTTTATTTTCTTCCCAAATTAACCAGTTGAGATACTACAGGCTTTTCTTTTCTTTCATTTTCTCTCTCCTTTTTAGTTATTTAATTTACTTCCAAAAACATCATCGTCGATGTTTTCACAAATGAAATATTGTTATAAAAATCCTTGATTTGATTTTTAAAAATCAAATCGCTCTTTTTTTCAGTGGGTTGAACGCATCGTGGAGGGACCATTGTGGCAGGGAGTGTTCTGACTCCGTAGATTGAGTTTATCTGTCATTCACGTTCTAATTCTAAGCACTGAAGAAAGTCGTGCAATTTACTCTATATTATGTGATGGTTTAAAAAGTATTTCACTATGAACATTTTCAAATATATATAAATTAGATAGAATAGTGTAAGGAATGCCCTGTATCCATCAGCTAGCTTTAATAATTATTAACTAAAGCCAGGCACGGAGGCACTACACCTGTAATCCCAGCACTTTGGGAGGCTAAGGCGGGTGGATTACCTGAGGTTGAGAGTTCAAGACCAGTCTGACCAACATGGAGAAACCCCATCTCTACTAAAATTACCAAGTCAGCCAGGCAGTGATGGCGCACGCCTGTAATCCCAGCTACTCGGGAGGCTGAGGCAGGAGAATCGCTTGAACCTGGGAGGCAGAGGTTGCGGTGAGCGGAGATTGTGTCATTGCATTCCAGCCTGGCCAACAAGAGCAAAACTCCGTTGGAAAGAAGGAAGGAAGGAAGGAAGGGAGGGAGGGAGGGAGGGAGGGAGGGAGGGAGGGGAGGGAGGAAGGAAGGAAGGGGATGGAGGGAGGGAGGAAGGAAGGAAGGAAGGAAGGAAGGAAGGAAGGAAGGAAGGAAGGAAGGAAGGAAAGAAGGAAGGAAGGAAGGAAGGAAAGAAGGAAGGAAGGAAGGGGATGGAGGGAGGAAGGGAGGAAGGAAGGAAGGAAGGAAGGAAGGAAGGAAGGAAGGAAGGAAGGAAGGAAGAAAAAGAAAGAAAGAAAATTATTGTTACTAACTCCTGGGTAATCCTGTTTCATCTATATCCTCACACACTTTCTCTCACCTAGATTATTTTGAAGAGAATTCCAGGCATCACATTATTTCGTCTATAAATATTTCAGCCTATATATTTAAAAGATAAGGTCTCTTCTAAAAGTAATTATAAACTCTTAAAGAAATTCGATTCCTGAAGGCCAAAGGGAAATTATTGATGGCCAAATTTCACAACATAGATAGATTTATATATTTGTGTGTCATCTGTATTAGGATGCCCTTTCTTGGGGGGACAAGCATAATGTTGGACAAACCATATAATGCCTGACTGTAGATGCCTAGGAAGGAGTAATGACCATAACTTGCTTCTGTGAAAATTAAAACAGGGCCAAGAACAGTGGCTCATCCCTGTAATCCCAGTACTTTGGGAGGCCCAGGCAGGCAGACTGCTTGAGCCCAGGGGTTCAAGAAAAACCTGGGCCACATGGCGAAACCCTGTCTCTATAAGAAATTTAAAAATTAGCTGGGCATGGTGGTGCACACCTGTAGCACTAGCTACTCTGGAGGCTGAGGTAAGAAGATCACTTAAGTCCCAGAGGCTGGGGCTGCAGTAAGTGGTGACTGCAGCATTGCACTCCAGCCTCGGCAACAAAGTGAGACTCTGTCTCAAAAACATAAAAAATAAACATAAACAAAAAAGGAAAGAAAAACATAGACTAGGAGCATCAGAGAAATAGGATTTTTGTGCTTCCTTTTAATTTTTAAATTTTTCCCTATGAGGCCAAAATATTTCACACTTCAAATATATATATTTCCGCTTAGATTATGCACAGGCCAGAGAAGAGACACAGTAGAGAATCAACCACAAAAGGTCTTCATTGGTTCACTACTGTTTTCCTAGCCCTGGGACAAGGTCTGGCATAGAGTGGAAGCTTAGGAAATATTTGCATGCAGCTGTTGAATGAATAAATTACTTAAAAAAATGTAAGTTAAGAATGACATATATTTCTAACCAGCTAATAAAAAGTCCAGTTTGAGGGTAGCAATATAGTCATTTCTAACTGTTGTCTATAAGGTTAGACACCATCCTAGCTGTTTCCTCTCCTCTTTCCTCCTTCCTCTTTCTTCTCTCCTCTCCTTTCAACAGTCTCGTGTTTTCTCTCCCATTATTTACATTGTCTTAGCTTTTCGAGATCTTCAATATGTTGTCTGACCTGGTATTACACATTCATTTTTTTTAAATGCTAAATTTGAAAAAATGAAAGACATTGCCACAGTTTTGTTCTCATTCATAATGTTTCTTCCCATCAAAAGTGGAATCAACAGTTTGATATCATTTTTCCTCAGAATACTCAGATCTTTGAGTTGTTCTCACCAAAACCTATCCTGGAGGCTTGTCCAGGAACCAGGCAATAATTAAATAAAAAAAAATTATTTATGTGAACCAAAATGTCGGCTGTGAAATTCTTTCTAGACATATTCATTCTTTCTAGGGGAATAATGCTTACTAATTTATATTGCTGAGATCCTGAAGCAAACCAGAAAAGGGTAACTCCAGAGCTAGACTACAGTATACAGAGTAAATATTCCTCAAGCCTGGCTGTGAATCTATGATCTGGTCTGCGATGTACAGTAGTTTAGAACTTAGGAACGGCCATCCATATCTTATTCTACAGCAGTTATGTGATGTGTAATACTGTCAGTTCAGTCTCTCTCACTCTCTCTCTCTCTTTTTTTTTTTTTTTTTTTGAGACAGGGTCTCACTCTGTCACTCAGGCTGGAGTGCAGTGGTACAATCATGGCTCACTGCAGCCTCGACCTCCTGGGGCTCAGATGATCCTCCCACCTCAGCCTCCCTAGTAGCTAGGACTACGGGCTTGTGCCACCACATCTGGCTACCTACAGGCGTGTGCCACCACATCTGGCTAATTTTTCCTTTTTTTTTTTTTTTTTTTTTTGTAGAGATGAGGTTTTGCATGTGCCCAGGCTGGTCTTGAACTCCTGGGCTCAAGCAAGCTGCCCCCCTTGCCCTTCCAAATATACTGTTGGGATTACAGGTGTGAGTCACCACACCCAGCCTGTCAGTTCAATCTTGATATAGGGAGACCACTGCAGTTCAAATTTTCCATCCAGTGAAGGCTAAAGCATTCTGGAGCTTGCCTAAGAAGATTTGCTTGAAGGAGGTCGATGGTCCATGATAAAATACAGATTTCTAGAAAGTCATGAATATAAAAAACAATAGAAACTGTTGCTAATTTTGCAGGAGATAGTGAATCATTTGAGTGAATTTGTATGTAAGTAGACAATAATGTCAAATAGACAGTTTTTAAGAAATAATTTAGTATTTATTTTGTGAATGTTGCCAACAGACTTCCAGATCTTGAAAGACCTTGGAATGTGTCGAGTCAGCTACCTCATATTACTCTTGAGAAAACTCAGATATGGGATAATGGATTTGGCCAAGGAGACTAAGCTAATTAGAAGCTAAGCCATGGATGAAAACAGAGGTCGTTTGACTTTTCCTTAGAAAATTAGTGTCCTGATTGTAAGTTTGGTCCTTATTTACGAATATCTTTTATTTAAATTATAAATATGTATTCTACTTTGTTAAATTAAATGTGTATATTACTTAATACAAAATGAAATATAACTAAACCGTGAATGTTTTCTGAAATAAGACATTCTCATTTAATAGTAATAAAGTCCTGCAATACTTCATGGAGAAACTTACACCTTATGACTATTAAAGACAGAATATAATTTGTATTTTCAACTTTCAGAATCTTAAGAATTGTATCCTCCACCTGAAACGTCGTCTTAGAATAGCAGTGTTATGGCTTGGACTGTACCCCCCAGAATTCCCTCTCTAGCATGTATCTGGATAGGGTGGACCACAAGGATATTCTCTTTTCAGAATTGGAGGATGGATGGGGGCAGTGGCCATTTTGTGGACAATGCACACCTTATCCCAATTGTTTTGCCGAATGCTAATCTAGGTGCTGCTGAGCAGGGATTATACAGACATAATTAAAGTCCCAAGTCAGTTAATTTTGAGTTAATAAAAAACGGACATCCTATGGTTGGGCCTGATTTTGTCAAGCCAAAGCCCTTTTAAGGAGCAACTAGACTCTTCCTAAAGCCCAGAGACTCCAAGCTTCAGCTCAAGCTCATGGGATTCCAGGTAGCTTATGACCTTCCCTTCCCACCCGCCTGCTCTTTGGACTTTGGGCTTGCTTAGCCAGCCCTCATGCATGTGTAAGTCAAATCCCTTCCTATAAACATATATATCTTATTGATTCTGCGTCTCTGGCTGAACCCTGACTGATACAGGCAGTTTCTGTAATTTACGTCTTAACCAGAACATTCTTTATCTTTTTCCATTTAAGGCTCTGCTCACTCAAATGCTTTCCTGCCTTCATCTTAGCAATTTCTGCAGCAAATTAACCCCTAGCTGTTTCAAAACCCTCAGTATTCTAGTTGTACAATAGATGCCATGGCATTAAGTCTAAATGTCATGGGAATTTAGCCCATGTTGTTTAACTGTCCTCATCTTGGCATCTTCATAACTAACATTTTCCAGTAAATGGGACTTCTGGTCTTTCGTTAAATAACTCCTTTCTAGGTGATGGTCTCACTTGTAGGGTCTCCTCGCCTTCAGTCTGTTGTCCTTACTGCTGCCAGTTGGATTTTTCTAACATGTACATTTGACCATGCCATTCATTATCTGGATTGAAAAAACATCAACTGCCTTCATCTTAGCAATTTCTGCAGCAATTCCTCCATTAGTTGTTGAGTAAAATCTAAAACTCCTGGCATGGTCTATTTCTTCTGCTCTAATCGGCCTGCTTTCCCAGTTTCATCTACTTTTGTGGATGTGCCTCAGTGCCCGCATGGTGCACTCCTTGCAGGTCTCCTACTGTGCCTCCCCAAGGCCACTGGAAGAACCCAATTGCCATTGGTAAGGCAAAGACCAAAATAAATATCCTTTTGAAAACTCTTGTACACCATCCCAATAAAACTTAAAAATAATCTTTAGGCATCTACAGAATGTTTTATGAACCATAACTCTCTGCTAACTTTTACCTTTCAAAAAGCTTTTGCATGCCATATTCTATACACAGCAATCACTCTTTTTACTGCAGCAATCCCTCTTTCTTCTCATTTGCTTCATTGTTAGAAGTGGCATTATGTTCTTCACATTTTCCTGACTTTTTACGTTGTGTTTCCCTTCAACCAAAAACTTTCTTCTGCCTCATATCTAGCCCTGGAGCTGCTCTCTCACAATACTTCTTTTTCCTACATGCAACACTTGGAGCCCTTGCCTGGCTACTGACCTGACTCAAGGCCCTGTGGACCTCATTATAGATTCCTCAAACTTCTCTAAATGCCTTTCTTCCAGGTTCTCTTATTGAGACTAAGAAGAAACTTTCTCATATCCTTTTTTTCTTTCTTTCTTTCTTTCTTTCTTTCTTTCTTTCTTTCTTTCTTTCTTTCTTTCTTTCTTTCTTTCTTTCTTTCTTTCTTTGTTGTTTGTGTGTTTGTTTGTGTGTTTGTGTGTTTGTTTGTTTTGAGACAGGGTCTCACTCTGTCACCCAGGCTGGAGTGCAGTGGCACAATCACAGCTCACTGTAGCCTTGACTTCCCAGGTTCAAGCCACCCTCCCACCTCAGCCTCCCTAGTAGCTGGTGCTACAAGTGTGCACCACCACACCCTGCTAATTTTTAATCTTTTGTAGAGATTGCATCTCTACAAAAGATGTTGCCCAGGCTGGTCTCAAACTCTTGGCCTCAAGAATCCTCCTGCCTTGGCTGCCCAAAGTTCTGGGGTATGGGTCACTGCACCTAGCCCCTCGTATATTTTTTAATGACGTAATTCCCCACTCTGAAAGATATATTCCCACTCAGAAACTCACCAATGGCTACCACTCAATCATTCAACAAATCCAAGTTGCCAATTTTCCACTACTTTAAATTAAAGTTTCTAACTACAGTTAGTTAAATTAAAGTTAGTTACCAATGGCCATTTCCACAGCATCCCTTTGCCTACCTACGTAAGTTGGATTTCTTTGTTCTAACCAGTAAATTCCACTTATTCCTCCACATTGCTTGATATTATTCTGGCAATTCCAAGCTTTTTACTCCCCTCCAAACTTATCCCTGGCCTCTCCTTTCCACCAGCCTACCCTTTTTCTTCTTCAAACAATTCTCATAAATCATCTAGCCTATAAAGCTTTCCCAGGGTACAGCCCATTTCAGCAATCTCCTGAGTCCTTGTATAAATATGAACCATGTGCAGGCATCAGAAATTGGCCCTGCACAATTTTAGAAAATTATGTATAACCATGCAAATTTAGTGGGGAAAATGAGATAGAATTTCAGCTCCCAAGCACCGTTCATAGAATCAAACATGCAAGCCAGAATGCCATTCCAGACCTTGTTTTCAAGACTCAGGTGGCAGTATAACATAAAGCCCACCACTAGATATAGGTCAAATTGAGTATTTATATCAAATAACAAAAGTGTCTGTTTTTATGCACTTTGCATCTCCCTATATAAAATAAGGAATCTAAATCCTTTAGTCAACGTTCAACTCCTTTCTGCTTTGGGTCTGAGGTGAGGCCAGCTGTTGAAAGGTTCACTTTCATTGGGGGATCAAGGAAGTGTAACCTGGACAGAGGAAGATGAGAGAGAAATAGTGGGTTTTAAATTTACCAGTACATCAGACCAGGTAGTAAGAGGAAAATCTACCAAACTGCTTCCCCCAGCTCCTGGGTCTCCAGTCTTTACACTCTGTGGATCACTTCTCTCTTACAAATACAGAACATTACAGAAACCACAAAGGTTAGGGTTAGGTTTTCCAGAATGTTTATCCCAAGGAAGATTTCCATTCTCTTGCGTCGCAGGCCTTTGTTGTTATCCAAAGTTGGCTAGACCTTATGGAGTCATTGTTACCTCTCTGCGCAGCTGTTCTTTATTTTTTTTATTACCACCATAGATTCAATCAAAAGAAAACAATGAAGCTTATTATTTCAAATAGTACTTTTTAAACCTGAAAAACCAGGAAATAAGCCTACAGTCATAAAAATACATAAATTCAATCATGGCACCTCAGTCAGGAAAAACATCAGGCCTCCTGAGCAAAGCAAGCTTAGCCTCAGTCACTGCTCAGACACACCCCCACAGAAGGGCCTGATAGTATCTACAGACAATTTAAAGCCAAACCGAACTGAGTCACTTACTCAGCTCTTGGAGAGCAGGAGCAAAGAGGAATTATTGGTGGACTGTGGAGAGTTTAAATTACAAGAGAAAACCCTCTTGCAGATATGAATCCCAGTGAGATGGCTGCAGAGGATCTTAGTTTTCAAACACATTTTCTACTTGAAATAAAAGTACAGAAAAACATTTTGGTTTCTAATAAAATTGATTGATTTTAATAATAAAACTCTGGGTTTAGATTTTTCTGCAATAATATGAGATTCTCAGAGTGACAGACTTCAATTTCCTTAATGCTAACACAAAATTTCCTGGGTCATAGCACCAGGAAGGCAACAACGTGGAGGTGAATGCAATAGTGAGACCTCCCTGTAGATTGCATCAGTCTTCCCTGGACCTCAGTCCCACCTGTGCCCTTCTCAGCCTTCCTGTCCACTGGCCAGGCCCCAGCATCATGCCCCCATTCTCCTCAAGGCCTTCAGGCTCCTGTTGCCGCTGCTTTACCAGTGTCAGTCCCTGAATCCTGCTCTGCTGTCTTGCTGCTGTTATTGCTGTGGTCACACTATTGTTCTTGACTTATCATTGCAATTTGTCACACACAGATATCACGTCCCAGGGAATTTCTTTTTTATAAACTCATAAATTTAAACATAATTGATGTGCTTTAACTTATTGCAGTTATTATTTCCGATATTCAAATGGGAATCCCTGAAAATTGACTCTTGACTCCTTGTGACACAACCACGGCAGTCTTCAACAGTATACTTGTTTTCAGGTAGGACCAGGTGTTAAATGTGCATCTTGCACATCTTTCACTGAGACCTGGAGCTGGGTACTTCTCTAAGGATCCCCGACTCTTAGGGGAGCGTTGTCTGTGTGTTAGGGATGCTCACTGCTGACAGGTTGCTCTTTGTTTCTAGGCCTTTTCGGGGCACAAAGCTAGGAGATTAGGGGTAGATCAATGAATGGATCTGTAGATAGATAGATAGATAGATAGATAGATAGATAGATAGATAAAACATCATATTTATAATTGAATGTTTCCAATTCAAATTCTGATTCAGGACTACAGGGCTTTTATTTCATCCCACTTAAATTTACATCTCTTTTCAACCTAAATTTCCGGTTCCCAACAACACTTACACATTACTCACTTGTTTTCTACCAGGAAACATATACAATAGTCTCAGAATAACAATAGGAAAACTTTCCATGACAATGTAATTACTGGAAACATTTGAAGTTTGTGTATGTGTGTGTTTCTGCAGTTCCTTTTGTTCTAAGGGTATATCCCACTTGATGTCTGCAGTCAATTCCCATGTTTTAATGTCACTTGAAATACTTTCTCCCAAGAGAATATGCCACCAACTCAATGTCTAGTTAGGTTTGATTTTTTTCATTTTGTTTTGAGTTTTAATGATCATATCTTAATATTTAATTGATCAACTATATATTTTGGAGATCTTTTCATACCTGCATATAGAGATTTTCTTCTTTTTTTTATAGCTGTGTACTACTGCATTGTGTGAATGTACCATAGTTGAGCGTCCCCTATCAATGGATATTTGAGTTGTTTCTAATACACAAATCATGCTCCGATAGGCAGCCTTGTGAATACATCATTCCATTTCTGCCAGTACATCTTTGGGATAGATTAGAAACTGTAATGCTAAATCAAAAGTAGCAAGTAGAACATCTTTTTGCTTGAATAATCATAACATTTATCCTATGCTCTAAGGGTGAAATGATGCCACCTCTTCCCCAAGCCCAGAGAATGAAGAGATGAGCTTCTGGCCCCTGATATGTCAACAATTATCTCTCCTAGAAGACCAACTGAGCTCTCTTACCAGTAGACTTTCTGGAAGAACATTCAAACATGTCCTGATAGAAACAAAGCCAGTAGTCTCAAAAAAAAAAAAAAAAAAAAAAAAATAGGAGCAAAAATATTCTACGCAGATCACAATCACAAAAGTTTTCTTAGGAAACCACGCTCCCCCTGGGCAGCTCCCCAGGAAGGTAACCCTTGGCGTTGATCTTGCGATTGGAGGGGTGTTCGTTTTTTAATTACGCTGACAGACATTCAGTGAGAGCTGTACTTCCCGAGGACTAGTGAGCAGGGAGAGGTTTTCCCTGGTGTGCTCAGGCAGGATGTCCCAGGGATCTGGGATAACTGCTGACATAACTGCACGTTCACACGGCTGCCCCTCCCTTCTCCTCTCTCTGTCTTCTCCAAAACAAATAACCTCGCTAGGATCCTGTTTGCGCTTTACTGACTTCCTGGACCAAAGCAGTGTGCCCGTGAGCACAACAGCTGATCCCCTTCCGAGTGGAGTTTCCTAGCTGGTGCCTGTCCTCTATTGCGTATTTGTTTTCTGAGTGAACACTCACTGGGGTTGTGGCTCCACGAACTGGATTTCAGGGAATCAGCCAAGGCATTCTCTCTCTCTCCATTCCCAGAGAGGCAGAAAGCCTGGGAATGGGTTTGGCAAGAAGGTCTCTGTGCCCTGGATCTCCATTGCTTTCAGCACCACTGGCTTTCCCTCCAGCTCAAGTGCAAAACCTGCCATCATTGCTACCTGGGGTACGTCAGATTCACCCAAGTCCCCCAGGCCAGAGGACATGCTCTCAAGTCTTGTTTCAGAAAGAGGAACCCAAAGGTTTTAGGGAAGAGAACCAGGCTCCTCGGACCCACACCCACTGTCCCTGCTCTGGCTGTGGCCTGCCAGACCTCTCCTCTGATTTTCACTTCCCTTTCTGCCAGCGCCTTTGTTTATCTGAGGCGCCAAGATCCCACTGCGAAGTCTGAAAGGAAGACCGGTGGTTCTCGCTTTTCCTCTAGATGCCATGTCTCCCAATGTCCTCTTCTTTCCTCTCAAAGACAATCGGATGTTGTTACTGATTTTCTTGGAATGAGGTCAATGAACATTGTTTTTCCCCAAGAATGTTCTCCCGTGCTTCAGAGACATATTTAGAAGGGCATAAGAACAAGAGGAATCAGTGTGGGTCCCTGCCACTGGCACTCCTCCAAGCTGGCTTTACCCCTTCATGCCAACACCATTTCCTCCCAGGCTTTTCACAGCTTTACAGCCCATCTCAAGTCTTTAACCACTAAGTGAGCTTTAAAGAAAGGAAAAAAGCTTCAAGGGCTCCCCGAAAGGAAAGAACTGGGCACCTCACATTCGGCCTAAGATAGGAGTGAAAAGGCAGAAGATTTGACATTTGCATCACTGCTCTCTGTCCCACCCACTTACAACTTTATACTTATCATCCCGAAGTCTCAATCCAGCTTCAATTTTATCTGGAAAGGGTCATTTGGGATACAAAAAGCAGTTCCTCCAATGCCACCAAACAACTGCTGGTGCCCTCTGTTACCATCCTGAGAAAACCTAAACATCTCTCCAGCACAAGTAGGCCAGGAATTCCCAACGCCCATCCCATATAAAATCCAAATGATGACAGTAATTGAATGACACAGTGCATTCAATAACCCGCCGTACCCTTCACACTTCCAGGGATGATCACACTGACATCTCAGCTCATCCGTGGGCTGCCCATAGCCTGGCCATGTCCAGGACTTCTAGTCTCTCTAAGAGACAGGGTCTCTTTATGTTGCCCAAGATAGACATGAACTCCTGGACTCAAGTGACCCTCTCCTCTCAGCCTCCCAAGGAGTTGTGACTATGGTCTCATACCACCAGACCCAATTAAGCTCACTGCACGTGTCAGTGTCTTATCTCCCGGCCCTTCCCTTCTTCCCTTTGTCCTCCCCTCCCCTGCTCTCGCTATTCGCTTTTCCTTCAGTTGCCCACCTACTTCCATATTCAGAGGCCAGTGCTCTTTGGATCTGACATGTTTTGTGTGGGTCCCAGTGGTTCATAGAAGGCCAGAGGGTCAGACACTTCTGCTCAGTAAGGGGAAGGATGAGAGGATCCATCCTGATCCTTCCCACCAAGGGCTATGGCAACAACTTGTACAAAGAAACCCAAAATAAAGCAACTCCCAAGAGGAGGGGAAAAAAGAAGGTAGCTCCAATGTGCTTCAAGGTGGGAGAATGGGATGAACAAAGACCTACTAGTGGGAAGCTGAGAAACTCTGTGAGGGCTCCTGACTTGGAACAGGATGGATGGACTGTGGGGAGAGTGACCTTACCCCTGGCCTAGCAGGGCACTGTGGGCTGAGGAAAATGGCCGTGAAGCTTCAGAAGGCTTTGTCTGGCCCATGTTTCTCAGAATTATAATGGTTTTCATTCCTTACAAGGGAAGTCTAAAATTGGGAAAAAAGAAGCAAAAGATGCTGTCTAAATCCTAAATGTTAGCAAGGGTTTTCTGATCTGGAAACTGTGACTCAGATGTGGTAGAGATGAGGTGGACGTGTGGCCGTGGTTGCATCCACCAGGAGGTGCAGCCACAGGACCAGGGACAAAAGGTTTCACCTGGAGGGCCCAAGGACAGCAGGCCTCACAAGGAGGGCCCAGGGACAGCAGGTCTCACGTGGAGGACTCGGGGACAGCAGGCCTCACCTGGAGGACCCGGGGACAGCAGGTCTCACGTGGAGGGCCCACGGACAGCATGCCTCACGTGGAGGGCCGGGGACAGCAGGCCTCACGTGGAGGGCCCGGGGACAGCAGGCCTCATGTGGAGGACCAGGGAACAGCAGGCCTCACGTGGAGGGCCCCAGCCCCTGCCTAGAAGGAGGCAGGTGGGGAATCAGGAGATTCCCCTGCTGCATCAGGAGAAGCTTCTGTCTTGTTAAAAACAAAGACAGAAAGGAGGACAGAAAGGCAATCATGTAGTCACTGTATATAAGGTTTTTTCAATCTTCACCTGTTCCAGTTATACTTTGCAGCATGAAAAGTCATTCCAAAACATAGTAGCTTACACTTTGGGAGGCTGAGGTGAGAGGCTCACTGGAGCCCAGGAGTTTGAGACCAGCTTGGGCAAGATAGCGAGAAGCCCTCTCTACAAAAAAATAAAAAACTAAAAATATTAACCAACTGTGGTGGTGCATGCCTGTAGTCCTAGCAACCTGGGAGGCTGAGGCCTGAGGATTAATTGAGTCCAGGAGTTTGAGGCTGTAGTGAGCTATGATTGCACCACTGTACTCAAACCTGGGCAACAGAGGGAGAGGAGACCCTGTTTTTTAGAAACAAAATACAGCAACAAAACCGCCCCAAAACATAGCAGCTTAAAACAGCTACAGTCAAGCTATCTCTCACGACCTCTGTGGGTCAGGGTTTTGGGAAAGGGTTGGCTGTGCACCTCTCTCTTCATGTAGTCTCAAAACCTCTCCAGGTGGTCTTTACATGGATTAATTTGGGCTTCTCACAACATGGCAGCCTCAGAAAAATCAGACTGCTCACGTAGTAGCTGAAGGTTTCAGGAACAAATATTTCAGAAACGTGGTAGAAACTGCATTGCCTCTTTTGACCTTATCTTGGAAGCTGCGTAGCATGAATTCTGTTATACTCTACTGGATAAAACGTTCAGAAAAGCCTGCCCAGTTTCAAGGGGAGGGAACATAGCCCCACCTCTCAGTGAGAAGAGTGTAAAAAGGTCTGCAGACATGTTAAACAGTAGTGACTAACCACCTTTTTTTCTCTTAAAACTAAGTTTCTGTCACCCTGATCTTTTCCCGTTCTTCTGATTGGTGTGTCTTCAGCGTATCCCTTCCGTTCCTCAGAGCTGGATGTTTTTCCCATTGAAATTGTGAGCATGCGAGGTAGCCATGCTTCAGAGAAGGCCTCCTGAGGAACCACCCTTTCTAGCATCCATGCTCTTGTGCCGTCTCCTCCCACACTGGGTCTGGGCTGCACTTGAAGGAAGTGATGCTGTGGGATTTCCAAGGTTAGGGCATAGGAGACCTTGCCACTTCTACCCAGGCCTTTTGAAAGGCCCTATTCCCTCCTTATTCTAGAGAAAGTCAGCCACCATATATGACATGTAAGCTGAGACCACCATGCATTGAGGAAGCCCAAGCTAGCCACATGGAGGGAACATGTGGAGAAGGTATTTGGCTAAACCCCAGAGATTTTGGCCATCCCAGCCCAGGGGTCCAGACATGTAAGCGAAGAAGCCATGTTGGATGTTGAGCTTGGTTGAGCATTCAGAGGACCCCAGTCCAACCACCATGTGACTGCAATCACATTTGGAAACTCAAAGTGAGAACCACTTGAGTCTAGTTAACTCTCAGAAGCTTCAGAGATAATAATAAGCTGTCATTCGAAGCTCCTAAAGTTTATGGTGGCTTGTTACGCAGCCAGAACATCCAGTTCTAGCAATTCCACATCAGAATTTCTCCCAAATCTGAATCTCTTAAATTGGCCTTCAACATCACTTCCTTGCTGAGGCAAAGCTTCCTCTCTGGTTTCCGAGCAAGGAGGCATGCTTTAAGGAAGTTGGCCATAGACGTGATGTAAGACATGTTCATAAGCGACTACAAAATAAAACAGTAAGGAGGTATGCCGTGAGGTCTGTACAGAAAATAGCTATCATGAGAACTCAGAAAAGAGAGAGACAGAATTATTCCAGCCTGGAGTCAGTGGGCCTGAAAAGGAGGTAGCATTGAATTGGACCTTGAACACCAAGTAGAAGTTTGTGGACTTGTTTTGTAGAAGTAGGGAGCTACTAAGAAGTTTTGAGCAGAAAAGTAATGTGATCAAAAATATGTTTCGTAAAAACATTGTTCTGAAATTGATGGACGTAAAAGGCAATTGCATTTGGAAGACACTAGATGGGATGGTCAGTGAGCCTGGGGAGACCGGTGAAGAAACTATCATGACTGGCCAGGGAGAAGCAATGAGCCCGTGAATAAGGCTGGCCATGGGACTGAGGTTAAAGAGACTAGGCTTAAGAGACATTCCAGAGTTAGATAAGACTGTGAAATACACATAATGACAAAATTATAACCCAAATTCTCCTATTCCCTGAATAAGTGAAAACAAATAATTCCACAGATTTTACTTTTGGGAGAAATGTGGCTTTTCAAATAAAATACCTTTTCAAATAAATACTTTATAGTTAGGGGGAAAAGAGTAAATTAAATTCCTAACCTTAAATATGTATGATCAGAGATTTTTTTTTTTTTTTTTTTAACATTTAGGGCCAGTTCTGAAATATTCACATTGACTTACAATTTTTGTTATTTACCCGTCCCTCTGGTATGTTAGAGTGTAAGAAGCCTCCAAAAACAATTCAGGGCAAATCATTACTGATTTTTAAAACCTGCAGTGGTCCTTGAAACCTGAGGGGTGCTCCAAAGAGTTTTTAAAGTATGAGCTCCCTCTAGTGGCCCAAAATAATCTTTACTGCTTTATCAAATCTGCCACTTACTTATATTTATTTTAATGAGTAGTTTATCTTCTGCTACAACTGAATTTACGCTTTCAATTTTTTCTTGCTTGTTACCAAATAGGCTCCATAATATTCACGATGAATCTCAACATCTAGGATCTAGTATTATTGTTATAATTAGTGATTATCAGTTTTCCATGTGTTTATTGAGTTTCTGACTGCACCAAAATGCAATTATCACCTGATTAACGTATCAGCTAATTTACTACAAATGTTCTAAGGAAGTAATATTATTATTTATCGCTATAAAAAGTACTCATTGGACCATGATCCTTGCTTGGCTCATGCCGATAATCCCAACACTTTGGAAGACCAACGCGGGAACATCACGTAAGGCCAGGAGTTCAAGACCCACCTGGGCAACATACTGAGACTCTATCTCTACAAAAAAAAAGAAAAAGAAAAAAAATTAGCTGAGCATGTTAGGGCACCTGTAGCCCTGACTACTTGGAAAGCTGAGGAGAGAGGATCACTTGAGCCAAGTAGTTCGGGGTTACAGTCAGCTTTGATCAATAACTGCACTCCAGCCTGGGCAACAGAGTGAGACTCTGTCTCTAAAAAAAAAAAAAAAAACAAAAAAACAAACAAAAAAAAAACTTTAAAAAGTTTTCATTGATAAATGCATATTCTCTCGAAATTAGTTCAATTTGAAACAACTCCAAAGATGTACATTTCCCATCCAGATCCCACCATTTCTTAAAGAAAGGGGTCACCCGCATCAGACATTTTTCCTACTGTCTTAGGGATTAACAGCCCCTCTTACTCCTCATTGCTTATGCAAATTTCTGCAGCCAGCTTGAATGTCTCCTCAGAAAATGGGTTTTTCTTTTCTATCACACTGTCAGGCTGCAAATTTTCAAACTTTTATGTTCTGCTTCCCTTATAAAACTGAGTGCCTTCAATAGCACCCAAGTCACCTCTTGAATACTTTGCTGTTTAGAAATTTCTTCTGCCAGATACCCTAAAGCGTCTCTCTCAAGTTCAAAGTTTCACAAATCTCTAGGGCAGTGGCAAAATGCTGCCAGTCTCTTTGTTAAAACATAACAGGAGTCACCTTTGCTCCAGTTCCCAGCAGGTTCCTGATCTCCACCTGAGACCACCTCAGCCTGCCACCTTATTGTCCACTATTGCTATCAGGCTGTTGGTCAAAGCCATTCAACAAGTCTCTAGGAGGTTCCAAACTTTCCCACATTTTCCTGTCTTCTTCTGAGCCTTCCAAACTGTTCCAACCTCTGCCTGTTACTCAGTTCCGAAGTCACTTTCACATTTCAGGTAGCTTTTAAGCAGCGCCCCACTCTACTGGTACCAATTTACTGTATTTCACACTGCTGATAAAGACATACCTGAGACTGGGAAGAAAAAGAGGTTTAATTGAACTTACAGTTCCACATGGCTGGGAAGGCCTCAGAATCAAGGCAGGAGGTGAAAGACACTTCTTAAATGGCAGCAGCAAGAGCAAATGAAGATACAAAAGTGGAAACCCTTGATAAAACCATCACATCTCATGAGGCGTATTCACTACCGCAAGAACAGCATGGGAAACCACCCCTATAATTCAAGTTATCTCTCACTAGGTCCCTCCCACAACACATGGAGATTACGGGCGTACAATTCAAGATGAGATTTGGGTGGGGACACAGCCACACCATATCACTAATTTAGGACAGATGCATCATTGCTATTGTAAGAATCAAACCATAGCTATAACTTGCACAGCTTCAGTCACATGGTAGATGTTCCATAAATGCTTACTGTATTTGATTTGAACCTTGTTTCAAAAGCCCTTATTCACTTTTTTAAAAAAGTTGTAGAAAGTAATTTGGCCACCTTTCTTTCCATCTTTCTAGTTGGCATTTCATGGGTGGTTCCACTGAAAAGCAATCAACTTTGATATTGTTTGAATATGTGTCCCCTCCAAATCTCATGTTGAAATGTAATCCCCAATGTTAGAGCGGGAAGCCTGGTGAAAGATGATTGGGTCATGCGGGCAGATTTCTCATGAAGGGTTTATCATCATTCCCTTGGTGCTGTCCTCCTGATAATGAGTGAGTTCTCCTGAGATATGGTCATTTGAAAGTGGATGGCACTGGCCCGGCACAGTGGCTCACGCCTGTAATCCCAGCACTTTGGGAGACCGAGGTGGGCAAATCACGAGGTGCAGAGATCGAGACCATCCTGGCTAACATAGTAAAACCCCGCCTCTACTAAAAATACAAAAAATTAGCCGGGCGCGGTGGCGGGCGCCTGCAGTCCCAGCTACTCAGGAGGCTGAGGCAGGAGAATGGCGTGAACCCGGGAGGCAGAGCTTGCAGTGAGCCCAGATCGCGCCACTGCGCTCCAGCCTGGGCGGAGCGCAGTGAAAAAAAAAAACACAACTGTATGGAGCCTACCCCCTTACTCTCCCTCTAGCCCGTGCTGCTGCCATGTGAGATGCCTGCTCCCCTTCACCTTCCACCAAGATTGGAAGCTTCCTGAGGCCTCCCCAGAAGCAGGTGCTTGTGCTATGCTTCCTGTACAGCCTGCAGAACCATGAGCCAATTAAAAACTCTTTTCTTATAAATTACCCAGTCTCAGGTATTTCTTTATACCAATGCAAGAATGGTCTAATACAACTTCATACCCTATGACATTGATCATTAGTTTTCCATCTTGCTGAGTAGAATTGTTCTTACTTGGCGTTTCTAAAGTTAATCTCAGCTTAAACGAACACATGCTAGACTTTATAGCTTCACTTATTTGAATTTTGAAGACAAGCATTTAATTATATATGTTGATCAATGTTGATAAACATACTGGATAATGTAAGGGAAAGAGGAGAGAAACGAATTCTCTAATAGGAGTTTAGTTTAACCTTTCCTAAAGTTTACAAAAAAAAAAATCTTGGAACATCAAAAGTCTGTCCTAAAATAATTTGTGAGCAACCTTCTATTTCCCAGGCACTCCCAGAAGCACAAGGGACAAAGAAATAAGTAATATATAGTTCTTACTCTAAATGAGAAATTTTTTTCATTCAAACAGTAACAGTTGTTTTTGGTAAGATAAACTCACACAATGAAACCACAATCGTTTCTAGTCTCATAAATTAATTAGCTAAAAAAATGCAAAAGTATTTCTATAACAATTCTTTCAAATTTAATTACCAGATTAAGAATATTCCTTTGGATATTCTAGTTCCATGATTGCTAACATTATTAATAAAAGTTAACATAATTTAATCTATATAATATTCTGACTCATTGGTTCTAATTTAAGACTTCTGGAAACTCAATAAGAAAACCAATTTTAGCTGTTTTTATACAAACTGCCTCAATCATTTCAATACATTGTTATCACTGTATCAGGGAGAGAAATAAGAATCTATTTTTACTGAATAGAACTGTATTTAAAATAATATTGGCCGGGCACGGTGGCTCAAGCCTGTAATCCCAGCACTTTGGGAGGCCGAGACGGGTGGATCGCGAGGTCAGGAGATCGAGACCATCCTGGCTAACACGGTGAAACCCCGTCTCTACTAAAAAAATACAAAAAACTAGCCGGGCGAGGTGGCGGGCGCCCGTAGTCCCAGCTACTCGGGAGGCTGAGGCAGGAGAATGGCGTGAACCTGGGAGGCGGAGCTTGCAGTGAGCCGAGATCCTGGCCACCGCACTCCAGCCTGGGCGGCAGAGCGAGACTCCGTCTCAAAAAAAATAAAAATAAAAATAAAATAAATAAATAAATAAATAATATTGCCCTCACTCTCTCCTTACAAATCATAAAAGAAAAGATAAGATGTGAGCTTTTCATTGTTTAGCCAATAAGATAGGTATTTAATGGTATGGTTGTAATTTGTAATTCTCTGACTACCAAAAGATTTTTGTACCTTTTATGTATTTATTAGCCATTTGATTTCTTCTTTTGTAACGTACATATTTAGGTCTTCTGGCCATTTTGCTTATTGATTTACACTAATGTTTATATATTTTGAATACCAGGGTTTTTTTGGATAAATGTGCTATAAATACTTTCTCTGTACTGTTTGTTTTTATTTTTAGTTTTTAAAGAAACAGACATTTTAAATTTACCGTCTGAAAAAGTATGTAGCCTTTTGCTTTTGAAAGCTGTTTTTACTGGATATAGAATTTTAGCTTGGTAGTCTTTTTCTTTCAATATTTTAAAGATGCTGCCTCACTGTTTCTTAGTTTCCGTTGCTTCTAATGAGGTATCCGGTGTCATTTTTATATAATATTTGTTTCTCTGTACATGATGTATATTCTTTCTAGCTGCTCTTAAGATTTTTATCTTTCTCACTGGTTTCAAGCAATTTGATCATTATATTTCGTGTCATATTTTCTTCAGGTTTCTTGTGCTAGGGATTCTTTGAGCTTCCTGAATCTGTAGGCCCATAGTTTTCATCACATTTTAAATTTTTTCAGTTGTTATTATATTTCCTTCATTATTTTTTCTACCTTCACTCTCCTCCTTCAGGAGCTATTATTACAGGTTTATTAGGTGTATTAGTCCGTTTTCACACTGCTGTAGAGAACTGCCTGAGACTGGGTAATTTGTAAAGAAAAGATATTCTTTTCACTGTTCTGCATGGGCGCGGAGGCCTCAGGAAACTTACAATTGTGGCAGAAGGCGAAGGGGAAGCAAAGACCACCTTCACATGGTGGCAGGAAAGAGAGAGCTTGTGAGAGCTCAGGAATAATTACCATTTATCAAACCATGAGATCTCGTGAGAATTCACTCAGTGTCACAAGAACAGCATGAGGAAAATCACCCCCATGATCCAATCACCTCCCACTAGGTCTCTCCCTTGACATATGGGTATTACAATTCAAGATTAGATTTGGTTGGGGACTCAAAGCCAAACCACAGTAGTAGGCTACTTAATGCTATCCCACAGTTTAATAATGCTCTCTTTATCTTTTTCCAGTCTTTCTCTCTTTGTCACATTTTGAATAGTTTTCATTCCTGTGTCTTCAAGTTCACTAATCTTTTTTCTGCAGTATTTGATCTGATTTTAGTCCTATCCATTATTATATATCTTAGACATTGTATTTTTTATCTGTTGAAGTTAGGTTTGGATTTTTTTATGTCTTTAATGTCATCATACAACATGTTCAATCTTTCCTTTACTTTTTTTTCACTTGTTGAATTGAAAAAGCCATTTTCTATCTTCTTAAACATGTAGAATATAGTTATAACTATTTTAATGTCCCTATTTACACATCTAATTTACCACTTGTATAATTTATGGCTCCATCTCTACTGACTAGATTTTTTTCCTCCTTATTTTGGATGCAAAATAAGAAGAAAATTGTCTTATTTTTTCATTGTCTTATTTGCCAGACTTTGTGAATTTTACCTTGTTAGAGGCTAGATTTTTGTATATCTATAAAAAATCTTAAGCTTTGTTCCAAAAGTCAGTTAATTTATGGAAATAGTTTGACCTTCTCTTGACCTCCTTTTAAGTTTTGTTATATGAGATCAAAGCAGCCATTAGTCTAGAGTTGGTTTTCTCCAACTATAGGCAATGCCCTTCTGAGAACTCTACCTGTTGCTACATTAATTATGTGGTTTTGTAATCTGACTGATAAAAACACAAACTACTTCCAGCCCTATTTGAGATCCAAGTACTGTTCCCTCTGATACTTTTGGATGGCTCCTTCTCCAACCTCAGCCATTAGGTTACATGGATATGCTGATCAGTATATAGTTGAAGACTTAGCTACAGATATCTGAAATTCTCTCTCTCTGTACAGCTCTGTCCTCTCCAGTACTCTGTTCTATGAAGTCAAGCCATTCTGATCGTCTGAGACTCCCAGCTCCACCTCCTCAGCTCAGAGAGACCATTGGGTTGCATCTGGATTTCTCCTTCCGTGCACTGTGGCCTGCAAACTCTCTCCAGAAAGTAAGCTGGAGCAATCATAGGTGTATTAATTTGCTGGGTGGCCATAACAAGATACCCACAGATTGGGTATTAAAACCACAGCTTTAACAACAGAAATGTATTTTCTCACAGTTCTGAAGGCTAGATGCCCAAGATTAAGATGTAAGGTTTTGTTTCTGCTAAGGTCTCCCTTCTCGGCTTGTAGATGGCCACCTTCTTACTGTGTCCTCACATGATCATTTATTTGTATGTGGGTGTGCACCCCTGGAATCTCCTTATTTGTCCAAATTTCTCTTCTTATAAGGACATCGGTCAGGCCGGACTAGGGCCCACCTTAGTGGCCTCATTTTAACTTAATCATCTTTTTAAAGGCCCTGTCTCCAAATAGCATCACATTCTGCGGTCCTGGGGGTTAAGTCTTCAACATACTAATTATAGAGGAATACAATTCAGTCTATAACAGTAGTGCCACCCTCATTCTGTTTTTCCTATCTCCCATGGATCACTCTTCGGTACAGCCCGATGTCTGATAACTATTGTTTCAAATATTTGCCTAGTTTTTAGTTGGTTTGGGGGAGAGGGTAAATCTGGCACTATATTATACCATCTTGGTTGGAAGCAGAAGACTGAAACAATTTTAAAGTACTACAATTTGTTAACCTTTTTCTTGCTTACCCTAAGATATGAAGATATTCTTTTCTTCTTTTTTCAAAGATTTATAGTTTTGCCTTTCTTGCTTAAGTTTTCAATTCATGTGGAATTGATTTTTGAGCATAGAGAAAGACTGAGGTCCAATTACATTTTTCCCATAAGGATATATAATTGTTTCAGCAACATTTAGTGAAAAATCCATCTACTTTTCCCTTTGCTATGAAGTACATTCTTATAATAAGTCAAGTGTTCATAAATGTACAGTCGATTTTTGAGTCCTCTTTTCCATTGGTCTAATATTTTATTCCTGACCAATTGTGTATGGTCTTAATTACAGAAAGTAAAAAGTTTGATAATACCAATTATTGATGAGTTGTAAATGAAAAGAAATATTCATACAATGCTACTGAGAATAGAATCCAGTACAACTACTGTATTAGTGTACTAGGGCTGCTATGACAAATTATCATAAACCAAGTGGCTTAAAACAATAGAAAGTTATTGTCTTACAGTTCTGGAGGCTAAGAGCCTAATATCAAAGTATTGGTAGGACCGTACGCCCTCCAAAGGCTCTAAGGACAAATTCTTCCTTGTCTCTTCTAGCTTTTGTGGTTGGTGGCAATATAGCTAGCTGCATCATTTCCATCCCTGCCTCTGTCTCTACATGGCCATATTCCCCTCTGGGTGTGTCTTCTCTGTTCCAAATCATTTTCTCCTTATGAGGACACCAGTCAATGGATTTAGGACACTCCCTAATCCAATATGACTTCTTCCTAACTTGATTATATCTGTTATGTCATACAGTCATATCATCAACACCACAATCAAGATGTAGGACATTTTCATCATCTCAGAAACTTTCCTGATGCCCCTTTGCAGTCAACCCTGTCTAAATCCTGGCCACAGACAACCACTGATTTTCTTTTGGTTGCTATAGTTTTGTCCTTTCTGGAATTTTGTATAGGTGAAATCAATTACAGTAGGTAGTCTTTTTATGTGGTTCAATTAGCATAACATTTCTCAGGATCATCAAAGTTGCTGTCTGCATCAGTGGTGTATTCCTTTTATAAAAATTTATGACGATATATTGAATTTCCAGTCAATAGACATTTGCATTGCTTCTCTTTTGCTTCTATGAACAGTGTTAATATGAACATTTGCATCCAAGTCTTTGTATAAACTTATGTTTTCATTTTTCTTCAGTAAATACCTAGCAGTAGGATTGCTGGATCATATGAAAATGCCAGACTATATTTCATCAGCAACATCTGAGAGTTTCAGTTGCTCTACACCCTAACACTTAATATTTGTCAGTCTTCTTAATTTTAGCCATACTAGGGGGTGTGTAGTTGTGTATCGTTTGGTCTGAATTTGCATTTCCCTACTGACTAATTGTGTTGAGCTTCTTTTCACAGTGTCTGTTAACTATTACTATATCTTTCCTTGGTGAAATATCTGTTTAAGTGTTTTGCCTTCTTTTCAATTGTGTTGTTTGTCTTAGTAAGTTATAAGGGTTTACTACAAATCTGGTTAGAAGTCCTTTATCAGATGTTTTGCAAACATTTTCTACAACTCTATGGCTTGCCTTTTTGTTTTCTTAACTGTGCTTTTCTAAGAACTTTTTTAAAATTTTGAAATGACATCCATCTTCCTTGTTATTTTTGCAAGCTCCTTAAGGTCAGAAATTGTGACTTACATGTTTGAAGTATGTAGCATATAATAGGCACCTGTAAATATTTAGTGACTATAATTAGTAACATTCTGAGGCCAATTATG
Organism: Rhinopithecus roxellana; assembly: GCF_007565055.1. Taxonomy (NCBI): domain Eukaryota; kingdom Metazoa; phylum Chordata; class Mammalia; order Primates; family Cercopithecidae; genus Rhinopithecus; species Rhinopithecus roxellana. The sequence continues at coordinate 161,231,053 of NC_044552.1, forward strand.
TGGTAGTCACTGTGATTAGTGCTTCAAATTTTTGCTTGCATTCTACCCTCACGTACCTGTAAGTAGATATTCTTACCCTCATTTTGCTGTAGAGTAAATGAAGCCACAGACAGGCTTCGTAACTTGACTGAGGTTGCACAACTAGTAAGGGATAGGGCCAGACTCCAAACCTGGGTCTACTTGACTTTAAAGTCCATACTCTTAGCCACATGATGATGCCACCTTTTGTTGACTAACGAATGAATGAATGAATGAACGAATGAATGAATGAATGAATGAATTCTGCCTTATTTGTTCTTAAAGATTATGTGTTTATGTGCATATGTATTTGTATTTACTTTTCTACACATTAAAACTCTCTGCAACAATACAAGGAACTGAAAAACACAGTTAGCCATAGTGGTAAGGAAGACTTGGGAAACCAAAATAGGAAAGAAAGTTTATATACTTTTAAAAAAAAATTTTTAGACAATGTGAACATATTATGTACTACATTCAAAGTATTGAGTAAAAACAATAAAGTCCCATATTAAAATAGTGGTTTGTATTATAAATCAATAGAAACACAATTTGCACATTTAATTGAGGAAGCAATTGTTAACAATCCTTAGACCAGGCACAGTGGTTCACACCTGTAATCCCAACACTTTGAGAAGCCGAGTTGGCTGGATCTCTTGAGCTCAGGAGTTCAAGATTAGCCTGGGCAAGATGGTGAAATCCAGCTCAACAAAAAATACAAAAAATTAACCAGGTGTAGTGGCATGTGGCTGTAGTCCCAGCTACTTGGGAGGCTGAAGTGGGAGAATCACTTGAGTCCAGGAGGTTGAGGCTGCAGTGAGCCAAGATTGTGTCACTGCACTCCAGCCTAGACAACAGAATGTGACCCTGCCTCAAAAAAAATAAAAAATAAAAACAACTCTCAGAATAAGACAAAGGTTGATTTCTGTGGAGAATTTCCTTTAGGGAATTTTAAAATGTCCAAGGCCCAATATGTGGCTTTAGACACGTGCACAGATCCAGGCCAGGAGGAGTGCCTGTGGCTTTAGAATTTGTATCTTCATTCAGTGAATTGTGTAGTAGCTCTGGTGTCAAGCCCATCTTACTGTGCACTCTTGGCCCTTAGCAGGTGAGGCATTGGTTACTGTTGAAAACATGGGGTTATTGATATAGAGCTTCTACTTGTAGTCAATCACTGCTTGGATTCACAGAAGGACAAATTACAATGCATTTTGAAAGACTGGTCTACAGTCAACTAAAATACCAGTTATCACAGACTTCACTGGCCTTAATGAGGAGGCTGAGATGGATTTAATTACTGGGACATGCAACACTTACACCAAACTCTTCGATTCACAACTTGGAAAAGCAAATGTGGATACAGATGAGTGTGGACATGGCTTCAGTAGGAAATGTCAAGTTTGTTCATCACTCTGAAGTTTCTTCAGCTGCCACAGAAACTGCACCCTCCCTCCCGACTGGTTGGTGATCTTGCTTTGCTCCCAAGAAGGTATTTTCTGCTGACCTGATAGATCAGGTAAGAGAGTAGCAATGTGTCTTGTGTCCTCTGCCTCCATTTCCCTGGCTGCCTGCATTGCTGCATTTGTAATCTGTGGATTGAAAGTGACACCACTCTCGAGGAGGGTGAATGCAGAGGTGTATGCACGGCTAGTACCAGTAACACCCCTAGAATGAGCCAAGAGAAGATGAGGGAAGGAGGAAAGGGAGCCTTAGGTATGGGCCTAGGAAAAAGGGTCGGGAGTTACTTATGTAGAAGGTATGGATGGTGAAGCTGGATCTCTTCTTACCTGTGGGGAGCACACCAAACCGGACAACCCAGGGCCTACATTATAGAGGGTGCACTCTGCGCATGCAATGCGTTTTGTCAACCGAAAACTCTGTGTAAAAGTCTTAAAGCAACTCCTTAGAAATCCTGTTTCATTATTAGTTTAGGAGGAATCAAAAATGGAAATGTGGCAAGAACTGTAATGGGTACTAAAAGCCCCCGCTGGCAGTGCTGGGTCTTAGCTCCCTGCAATGGTGATCCTCTTCAAATAAGGAGTCTTGAGCCAAAAATCCACCCTTCCTGTTAAATAAGTGTTTATTATAAAAGTGATAATAGCTTAACAGTACGGCAAAGCACAATGAAAAATAAATGCACGCAAATAGTATAATGCAGTAATTAAAAGCCTGGTAAAAATCTCAACTCTGTCACTTAATAACCTAAACCACGTAATAGCTTTGTGCCTCAATCTTTTAAAAAGTGGAAATAATACTGATGATAATAACAGTAATAGTGTTTGTCTTCGTGATATTGTTGTGGAGAAGAAACAAGTTAATATAGATAAAGTATTTAACATAGTATCAGGCAACAGGAAGCGTACAATAATTAGTTGTGGTTGGGTTATGATTATTGTTGTTACTATTATTGTTATTATGACACTAACATTATCTACAACTTTCTATATTTCATCTGTTAACAAACATTTCAATATAAAATCTGATCCTACTCCGTGACTCAGACCTTTGTCATTTTGATTGAAAATATGTTTACCTGCTGGTCCCCAGTCTCACTCTTCTGCACCTCAGATCAACTGAGTGTATATCCAGAGGTAAGTATGTGGTAAGTATGCTTGTCATTTACATTATCTGTCAGCATGAGTATTGGTTTCCTAGAAACCTAATATTGAAAACACTTAGCATTGCTAAAAGCATTAAATGAAATAAAGACTCAATATAGCTGCACTAATCTGTTCTAAATTTACTGATGGAAGTGAAGAAAGTAGGTTGGCATGGAGTTTGTACAATTTATGGATCACACTGATCTGAATTCAGACTGTGTGTGCTCAGATAAAAATATTGTTTCCTTCCATGAGGTTTCCAATTTTGCAGAGAATACCTCTGTTTAGTTCATTACTTAACACAATGGGTGGCCTTGCATTCTGGAAGTGAAATGACACAAGAATGTCTTCACTGCGTTATCCAGAGGTAAAGATTCTCTGGCATAAAATCACAACAAAGGTGGGATCTCAAAACTATAGAACAAATGGCAGCAGCCATGCAACCAGCCTTGGTTTGGGTGGGCTATAGAAGTAGAGGTTGTCCTCGTGTGATCAGCGCTGACTTCCTGTTGTGGCACACGGACAGAGATGAGATGGCAGAAAGCAGGAAAGAAACCAGAGCTGCAATTGACAGGTGACTGGCCAAAGTTGAAGGGACAGAGACCACACCAAAGTCTTCTCAGAAAATACTTGCCCAGGAGGCTCTTGGAAAGATATTCAGAGTTGTTAAACATATCCTGTTATTAGGAAAACGAGAGTTTTATCTTTCTATTATTCAAAAAGAAAGCACAAAAAGAAAATTAGTGCTCTTAAGAAAAGGTATTTTAATGTTATCCATTATAAAATTAGAAAACCTTGAAAAGCAAATGTTTCTTCTGACCATTTACATTGAGCTTCTTTCATAATCTCATATGCAACCTTGTGGATTGAAGGTGGAGAGCCCTTAGGATCACCCAGGAACATCCCTCTCTGCTCCCCCTGCTAGGCAGGAGGAGATTTGAAACCACATGTGTCTACTTCATTTCTGTCACTGGTAAGACAGTGTCATATGCTTTGTAGGTAACTCAAAGATATTGTAGGTAACTCATAGATGTTGATTGAATTAATGTTTAATAAAATGAGATCACCAGTTCTGCTGTTATCGTCATCCTCATTTCAATTCACTGAACTTTGCACCAAGGCTAAATATATTCTCATCTGTAGGCTTTGTTAAAGCCATTTACGTAAAGCTGGCTGAAGTTGAAATGTACAGTAAACAAGAGACGGTAGTAGTCTCTGCGTGTGTTATTTCTTTCAACTCCAAACCTCAAAGCATTTTAGGAAGAAATACTATTTCATCTTTTTAAAAAAAAAATAGAAAAAACAAGAAAATTCTGAAAAATTAATGCAATCTAAATAATAATCATTAAAAAGTTAGTAACTTATGGTGAAATGGCATACTATGCAGTCATTAAAGAGACAATGTTGCTCTATATTTATTTACCTAGAACATTATCCTTGGGCAAAAAACTCATTTAAAAAATAGAAGCAGTTTAAAATATGTTTAATATAATGCCTTTTGTAAAAAAAAAAAAAAAAACATGTATGGGTATATGTGTAAAAATGTGTATGGGTGTGTGTGTGTTTGTAAATAGGAAATAACTGATATCCAACACAAGTTTCCATGGATGAGATGGGAGGCAGATGATAAGTTATATTTGTTTCTATATTTTATATATCACTATATTTTCTGTTTTTATAGTAATGAAAAAGTATTAGTTTACATTCTGAAATAAATTTAACTAGCTTAAAATAATATGTAGCAACAACCTTAAAAAATTCTTAATTACTATAAATCTCATCATCCAATAATTATTTAAATACCTTTTCATACTATCTGTGTAAGTTAGCTAATGTTTCATAACAAAGCCTTAAAGTACTAATTTATTATTATGGCCCATGAATCTGTGCGACACCTGAGGACTAAGTATTGACTGACTTAGGTTGAGCTTCGCTGATATTTTAGACTGAATTACGGCCCTCAAAATTCATATGTTGAAATCCAAATCCCCAGTACCTCAGAATGTGCTTGTATTCAGAGATGGGGTCTTTAAAGAAGGTAATTAAGGTAAAGTGAGGTCATAAGGGTGGGTCCTAATCCAATAAGATTGGCATCCTTATAAAAGAGAGATTTGGACACAAACCTGAGTGTATAGAAAACACCATGTGAACATAAAGACAACCATCTACAAACCACAGAAAGAGGCCTCAGAAGAAACCAGACCTGCTGATGCCTTGATCTTAGATCTCCAGCCTGCAGAACTGTTAGGAAATAAATGTCTGTTGTTTTAACTTACATAGTCTCTGATACTTTGTTATGGCAGCCCTAGCAAACTCACAAGCTGCTATCAACTGGCCTCAAATTATAGGCTGACTAAGAGATCTGGTCTAGGCTAGATTTGTCTAGGGTACTTTTGCTGGGGCAACTCATCTCCAAATATCTAAATTTTCTCTTCAAGCACCTGTGAACTTCAAGCTCTGGCATATCCTTCTCATGGATGGCAAGAACACAAGAGAGAGTGGAAACATGCAACATTTCTTGAGGCCTCGTCTTGGAGCTAGCACACTGTCACTTCTGTCTCATTCTATTGGTTTAAGCAATTCACATGAGTAAGCCTAAGGTAGAGAATTATGCTGTGCCTACCATGGGAAAGCATTGCAAAGTGGCATGGTAAAGAGTGTAGATGTGGGGGAGGGAGAGTGGGGCAGAGGAATCAGGGCCAATGATATAATCTACCATGATACCTTAGTGTTAGCATATCTGTTTATATTGCAGCAGTCTTAGACCACATAGTGTAACTATGTATTTCCAATTTCACTTAATATTTAATCTTACATCACATTTTTAACAGAATTCATACTTTTTATTTTATTGAATGCTTAATATATATATTAATTGAGTCAGAGGTACATGGTCAATTGCACGGTGGGATAGTGAAGAACTAGAATAAAGAAAATCACATTGAAAATTTGTTTCAAAAAATTAGTCAATAAAATTAACACATAAATAAACCAATATGAAAGTTTAGTTCACATGGAAAATTTCCTAACAGCACAGTGTAGTGTTTTGTACATAGCAAGCACTCAATCATGTTTGTTGAATAGATTCTATGTGAATTTGTTTTCAATGTGGGAATGGTTGCTAAAACAACACATTCAAAATGTGAAAAACCTCATTTGTTGAAACAAAGAACATCAGCAACAGTAAAAAATACATACAAAATGCTGATGACAGTATAAACTGTAAAATGTCACAATTTAGTATCCATCCTCAGCTTGCTGCTTAGAAACATTTGATTCACTTGGATGAAAGATTAGCTAAAATTTAGCCATTCTGTTACCACTTTAAAGCCATGATTTTATTTTTGCACTCCAAAAACACTTTTAAGTTACTGAAAAATAAATTATCAAAGAATTTTGTTTTCTGAAGAGTGGTAAGCCTCATTTTTCTAAGGGGTTCAAAGGATGAGAAAGCTTTGTTGAAGGTTTCCTTCTAAGAGAAAGTAAATCTTGGCTCCAAATTCATTTTCCAAATCAGGAAGTAGAAAATTTTTTCAGGAAAGGATTGAACTAGGGAAGTAGAAAAAAAAATTTTCCACTGGTTAATTATTTTGATAATTTGGTTCTAAAAACATTACCAGTATATATATTGCTAAAAAATATTTTAGTGTTTTATATGGTAAGTGATTCCATCATTTAAAAAGCATGTGGAAATTGCAAAGCTAAGCAGCAGACATATATTTATTACATTTGGTTCATGCACATACTCTTGGGATAGCTAAATGTGTGTATAGTACCCCTCTGTCTCCTCTATGAAACCTCTCCAAAGCTATTATGAATTATATTGTTTAAATATGTACTCACTCAAGCTTCATGAGAGTTATTCCCAAGTCAGTTTCAAACTGAACACATGTTGCATCTGTTTTCTGTTTGTGAATATTGAATGCTTGGCACTTTCATTGGGATATTTTTCTTTGGAATGAAATAATTTCAAATATTCACTTAATCAAAACATCAGTTTCCTTTTCCAGTTTCCATTGTGGATTGTTGGTAGGTTTCCCAGACCTGGTCTCTTGTGCTGTGCAGAGGGACCCTCCTCCTCTTGGTGCATAGGAAGGAGCAGAGGGGAAAGGAGGCAACATCTGGACCATGGGCTTGTCCCTTCTCCACATCTTATTCCTCTCTAGATTTCACCTGACTTGAGGTCTCATTCAAGTACTCTTGAAGATTTTAACTGTTTTGTCCTCTTCTGATTATTTATAACTTCCTTTGTTTGTTTTGAAAATGTTGCTGGGAGCAGAAAAATTGAAGTTCTGTGAAGCCACTGGGAACTCACCACTCTCTCCTGCCAGTTTCAGTAAAAAGTTTTGTGGACCTGTAGCTCTGGGATATACATGATTAAGCTAAATTAACCTGGCAGGCGAGATACACTGAGAAGGGTTGATAGAAGCAGTAAGAGATTGGAAGAGGGGAGGACAAACTCAGAGGCTCTGGCCATCATGCATAGGGGAAATGAGGAAGATCGCTGCAGTAAAATTCAGTGAAAAAAAAAAAAAACCATGTGCTCCTGGGAAAAGCATGGACTTCAAAAATCAGAAAAATTGGGGTTGAATCCCAGCCCAACAACTCATAAACTCTGTGACCTCAAGCAAGGTACCCAACTTCCTTAAACCTCACTTTCTCTACTTATAAAATGGGCATGAAATCAGCATATGTAATTGTTCTAAAGACTGAATTATAAAAGTTTTTAAATGCTTAGTGTTTTAATCAGTTTAAATTGCTACAACAGAACACCATAGACTGTGTTAAACAACAAACATTATTTTTCATAGTTCTGAAGGCTAGGAAGTCTAAGACAAAAACATCAAGAGGTTTGGTGTTAGATGTGTGCCCACTACTTGGTTTATACATGGTCATCTTCTCACTGTATCTTCACCTAACAGAAAAAGGGCAGGAGAGCAATCTGCAGTCCCTTTCATACAGGCACTAATCTCATTCATGAGGGCTCCACCCTCATTGACATAATTATCTCCCAAAGGCTCCTCCTAATACTATCACATTGGAGATTAGAATTTCAACTTATGAATTTTATGGGAGGGGACAAAAACATTCAGTTTATAACACCCAGTATATAATAGATGTTCAATGATTTTAAATGGACATATTTGAGAGATATTATAAAAGAAAAAACAAATAAATAATGGACTGAATACAGGAAACCAGGGAGAAAGATACTCAAAGATGGGAAGGTAACTAGGTTATTGACACACATATTATAGTGGGGAAAGAGAGACAGTTTAGAGTAAAAGCTCATGAAGTTAGTATTGAATACATTGAGCTAGAAGCGATGGCAGGATATCCGAGTAAATATGTGCAGAATGTAGTTGGAAATACAGTACTGGAACACATGTGAGAGGTTACGGGGGGCTACATATTGGGATTAAAGATATAAATTTTAAAATCATGTACTGAGAAATAATATGTGAGCCCATGAGAACAGACAAACTCACTAGAGGCTAATAGCAGAACCTTGGAGAATATCCATAATTTAGAGAAAAACAAAAGAAGTTAGAAGATCAATTTCTAAAAACTTGGAAGGAGATCTAGGTAAGCCTTCATCCACGGAAACCAATGGAAAAGTCTCAATGAATGGATAATTGACACTATTACGTTGTCAATACATTGGAAAGACCATAAATGCCCTGCCCATCAAGGGGGATTTAAATGCTCAGCAAATTATAGCACATCCACATAAAGGAAAACTATGCAACCTTTAGAGAATGGTAGATCTGTATTTATTCACATGGAAAATATTTTAAAACAAATGCATTAAAAAAACATAGGTTAAAGAATACCATGTGTAGAATGTAATCCTGTAAAAATGAATACATAAATACATATGGAGTAGGTATAGAAAGTCCTTAAAATTGTTTTCTGAGTTCTACTAACAATTACTTATGATGGCATCCAAGGCGAGTTTTACTTTTTCTTTGTGCATTTCTAAACCACTTTTTTTTTTTTTTTACAACAATCATGTATCACTTCAAAAACAAAGTATTTTTAGAAAAAAACGAATACTACTGAAGTTGGTATTGTGACTTTAATATTCTTATATTATCTGTTGGTCCACATTGAATCCTTTCTGCCTTTTGCAGGCCATTTACTCAGCCTTAGGTTGTCTTTCTGCAGGTTACCTCATTGATTGGACCTACCTAGCTCTTTAGTTAGCATTAGTTGAAGTCACTAGTGTTGTCCTTTGAGGTGCTTCGTGGAGAAAAAGTGTTGTGTGGTCAATAGGTTAGAGAACTGTGAACGCGATACCTCACTTTAAGAGATCACCAGTCACTCTTGCACATTCAAGTATCTGTGAAGGTGTTCCTGAAAATGAACTTGTCAGCATTTAATCTAATACTTCCCCAAAATCTTTGAGAATGGAGCTATTTTCTTGTTTTATCAACTGCTAATATACCATGGAACTAGTATCTGCAAAGCAGGTTATGAGAGACATGAACTTAAATGGTGATCCAGTGCTTTGTCACAGACTTTTTAGCTTTTCTTGAGTGAAATTCAGTTTGACCAGCTAATACGTGCAGTCCCTAGACTCCCTTGGAATCTCTCCAAGAGACAGGTCTGTAATCTAATATTTCCCTTTGTTCTGTGGTAGGTCTCCATCAGGCAGGTTGTACACTGTCAGCAAGTACTTTATAGTTATAATTTGGGATCTCTTCAATATTCTAGTTGGATAAAAAAGACAAAAATACAGAGAATCCCAAAGTTTGCTTCTTTGTATAAATTTTTCATCTCCAGTTTTCCTCTTATCTGGAAATTAGAAAATGTTAACAATATTTCAGTGGTAGAAAGTTAATCACATTTTGCAGCCAATGAGTTGTTTTAAGAAACTATCAAAGTAATTTATGTTTTCATTGAAGATAAATTGAGAAATAGAAGAAATTTAAAAACATATTAATCACATCATACAGAAAAAAAATCACTGCTAATATTTTGATTGTTAACCTTCTAGACTCTATTTATGTTGATACACTTGTATAGAGTCTGGATCACCATTTAAGCTCAAATCTTTCATAATCTGCTCTGCAGATGCTAGGTCCCAATTTTATTAGCAGTTGCAAAAACAAGAAAGAGTTCTATGCTCAAAGAATTTGGGGAAGTATTATTAATAGATTAAATGTTGTCAAGTTTATTTTCAGTGTATGTATGTTTTTTTGTTATCACCTGAACAACAATGTAGTCACATTATATGTTTGTTATATAATCTGCTTTCCCTCACTAATTAATATATATGTAAATATATTTCCATGTCAAGAATATAGATTTACATTATAATTTTTATGGAATAATAAGTATTTAAAATAATTAATAAATTATACTTTCTTAAATATATTTTTAATGTTTTAAAAATTGATACATAATATACATATTTCATGGTACATGTGATAATTTAATACATTTATATAATTTGTCAAGACCAGATCAGAAGGGAAGAGGGAATGAAGAGAGGTTCATTTTTTTTGAGATAGAATTTCACTCTTGTTGCCCAGGCTGGAGTGCAATGGTGTGATCTCGACTCACTGCAACCTCTGCCTACGGGGTTCAAGAGATTCTTCTGCCTCAGCCTCCCTGGTAGCTGGGATTATAGGCAGCCGCCACCACGCCCAGCTAATTTTTAGTAGAGATGAGGTTCCACTATGTTAGACAGACTGGTCTCGAACTCCTGATCTCAGGTGATCCACCCACCTCAGCCTCCCAAAGTGCTGGAATTACAGGCGTGGGCCACTGCGCCCAGCTCGATTTAATTTTTTAATCTATATTGATTTGGTTTTTGTAAATCATTAGAGATAGGAGTCTAGTTTCATTCTTCTGCATATGGTTATTTAGTTTTCCCAGCACGGTTTATTAAAGAGGCTGTCCTTTCCCCGTAGTATGTTCTTGGCAATTTTGTTGAAAATTATTTGGCAGTAAATGGTGGGTTTATATCTGAATTTTCTATTCTGTTCTATTGATCCGTGTTTGTTTTCATGCCAGTACCATGCTGATTTGGTTACTTTAGTTTTGTAGTATATTTTGATGTCAGGTAATGTGATGCTTCCATCACATTATATTTGTTCTTTTTGCTAAGGATTGCTTTGGCTATTTGGGATCTTTTGTGGTTCCATATAAGTTTCAGATTTGTTTATTTCTGTGAGGAGTATCGTTGGTATTTTACTAGGAATTGCATTGAATTTGTAAATTGCTTTGGGAAGTATTGTAAACTTCCCTCTTAGTACTGCTTTTGCTGTATCCCATAGATTTGGGTATGTTGCATTTCAATATTCATTTGTTTCAAGAAATTTTTAATTGTTTTCTTAATATCTTTATTCACCCTTTGGTTATACAAGAGTATATAATTTAATTTTCATTTGTTTGTGTATTTTTCAAGATTTCTCTGGTTATTGATTTCTAGTTTTATTCCACTGTGGTCAGAAAAAATATTGATATGATTTCTACTTTTTTGAATTTTTTGAGAAGTGTACTGTGGCCTAAGATACGGTTTATTCTGCACAATATTCCATGTGCTGATAAAACAAATGTGTATTCTGCAGCAGTTGGAAGAAATGTTCTGTAAATGTCAGTTAGGTCTATTCATTTTAGTGTGTGTTTTAACTCTAGTGTTTCTTTGTTGATTTTCTGTCTGGATGATCTGTCCATTACTGAGAGGAGGATTTTGAAAGTTCCCTACTATATGTATATATAATTTTTCTTTTTTTTTTTTTTTTTTGAGACGGAGTCTCCCTCTGTCGCCCCGGCTGGAGTGCAGTGGCGCAATCCCGGCTCACGGCAAGCTCCGCCTCCCGGATTCACGCCATTCTCCCGCCTCAGCCGCCCGAGTAGCTGAGTAGCTGGGACTACAGGCGCCCGCCACCTCGCCCGGCTAGCTTTTTGTATTTTTTAGTAGAGACGGGGTTTCACCGGGTTAGCCAGAATGGTCTCGATCTCCTGACCTCGTGATCCGCCCGTCTCGGCCTCCCAAAGTGCTGGGATTACAGGCTTGAGCCACCGCGCCCAGCCGAAAGTTCCCTACTATTATTATATTGCAGTCTATCTCTCGCTTTAGATCTGTTGCTTGCTTTTAAATACTTGGGAGTTCTGGTGTTGGGCACATAGATACTTATAATTGTTACATCCTTTTGCTGAATTTATCTCTTTATCATTATATAGTGAATTTCTTTGTCTCTTTTTGCAGTCTTTCATTGGTGGTCTATTTTATCTTATATACATGTAGCTACTCCTCTTCTTTCTTGGTTTCCAGCTGCATGGAATATCTTATTCCACCCATTTACTTGTAGTCTGTGTCTTTATAGGTAAGGTGAGCTTCTTGTGGTCGACATATAGTTAGGTCTTGTTTCTTTATCCATTGAGCCGCTCTGTGCCTTTTATTTGGAGAACTGAGTCTATTTACATTTAGTGCTATTATTGATAAATAAGAACTTACTTCTGCCATTTAGTTGCTTGTTTTCTGGTTGTTTTGTATCTCCTCTTTTCCTTTCCTTTTTTTTTTTAACTATTTTCCTTTGTGGTTAAGTGATTTTTCTCTGGTAGTATGTTTTAATTTGTTGGTTTCATTTTTAGTGATTATATTATATTGTGGTTACATGATACTTATAAGAAACAATGTATAGATATACAATTATTTTTTAAAGATGACAACTTATCATAGATCACAAGTAAAATAAAAATAAAGAAAAAAATTTAAACTCTAAATGTAAACTTCATCCCCCACCAAATGTTGACTTTAAGTGGTCTCAATTTACATATGTTTATATTGCATATCTCTTTATAAGTTGCTGTAACTATTATTATTTTTGAAAGATTTGTCCTTTGGGCTTCATACTAGAGTTATGAGTGGATTACACACCATAGTTACAGTATTAAAGTATTCTGGTTTGTCAATATACTGAATTTCCATCAGTGGGTTTTTTTATTTTATCTTCAATTGTTTTATTTTTGTGTGTTAGTGGTTTTTTCCCCCCCTTTCAGATTGAAGAGCTCCCTTTAGTATTTCTTGTAAGATAGGTCTGGTGGTGATGAATTTGCTCAGCTTTTGTTTATCTAGGAAAGATGTTTATCTAGGAAAGACTGCAAATATTACAGTATTCTTTATAATCTTAATCCATTTCTGATACTGGAATTTTGACAGGCATTGCACTGAATCTGTAGGTTGCTTTGGGTAGCATTGCCATTTTAATTATAAATCTTCTAATTTATGAGCCTGGTATTATTTAGGTTTCACCATTTTTTTAGATCTTTAATTTTTTTCAGCAGTGCTTTGTAATTTTCAGTGTATTAAGTCTTTCACCTCTTGGTTAGATTTATTTCTAGTTATCTTATTCTTTTGAGCACTATTGTACACAAAATTGTTTCCTTAATTTCCTTTTCAGATTGTTAGGTATATAGTAACCAACTAACCAACTGATTTTCATGTGCTGAACTTGCACCCTGCAACTTTACTGAATTAATTAACTTTGGTAGTTTTCTTTTGGATTGAGATTTTCTACATATAAGATTGTGTCATCTGCAAATCAAGATAGTTTCACTTGTTTCTTCCCAATTTAATTGACTTTTATTTCTTTTTCTTGTCTAATTGCTCTGCTATAATTCTAATACAATGTTGGATAGTGATGATGAAAGCTAACATCCTTCTCTTTTCTTGATCTAAGGGAAACTTCAGTTTTTCACCACTGAGGATGTTAATTATGGGTTTTTCATAAATGTTCCTTACAATGTTGAAGAAGTTCCCTTTTATTGTTAGTTTTCTGAGCATTTAAAAATATATCATGGAAGGGTGCTGGATTTTATTAAATGTCCTTTCTGTGTCACTTCAAAAGGTCATGTGTTGTTTTTTTTTTTTTCTTTAGTCTAGTAATGCTGGGTATTACATTGATTGATTATCTTACATTTAACTTATCCTGCATTCCTGAGATAAACTTAGTTGTGATTTATAATCCTTTTAACATGCTGTTGGGCTCAGTTTGCTAGTATTTTGTTGGGGGTTTACATCTATATTCATAAGAGATGTTGGTCTGTAGGGTTTTCTTGGCAGGGGTGTTTGGGGTTTTGTTTTTGTTTCTTGTGGTGCTTTTGACTGCCTTTGGTCTCGGGAAAACGTCATAGTTAAGAATATTCCTTTCTATTTTTCAGAGGTTTTAAAAGGATTGGTGTTAATTCTTTAAATGTTTGGTAGAAATCATCAGTGAATTTGGTCCCAGACTTTTCTTCGTTGGGAGGTTTGTGGTTACTGATTTAATCCTATTATTTGTTACAGGTCCATAGAAATTTTCCATCTGCTGTTGAGCCAGTTTTGGTAATTTCCGTGTTTCTAGGAATTTCTCCATTTCATCTAGGCTATTGAATTGTTGGTGTACAATTCTTCATAGTATTCATAATCTTTATTTCAGTAATGTTGGCAGTAATATCTCCACTTCCATTTCTGATTTTAGTTATTTACATAGTCTTTTTCTTAGCCTAGTGGTTTGTCAATTTTGTTGATCTTTTCCAAGAACTTCTCAAATTTGATGAAATACGTGAATTTACAAATCTAAGGAGCAACAAAATCCAAGGATAAACACAAAGAGATCCATATTGAGATTCAATGAGGTGTCACAGTTCAACATGAAGACTATTATTTTTCTCAGTGTGATGCCTCACTTCCTGTGTCTCTGAGTCTAGAGCCAATCTGATTCAACTTCAGCAGAGGGTACACCTTTTTTATTAGTGTGGAGGAGGGTGCTTGTTAGGTTTCTCAGTGTCTAGGGGAGAGTATCCTGGGGTCTAAATACTCCTCTTAATGACATAAGTCAGTCTTCCTATTTTCAACTCCAGTCTGCACTGGTTTTCTGTGATGCCTCACATTTCTAGACCTTTCTGGAGTTCTGGCCTGGGAACCAATTGTTCCCTAGCTTTTCCCCTTGCAGGTGGTTTTAGTCACCACTTGCCGGTTAACTTTCCTAAATGTCATTTCCCTTCTCTGCTGTGGTTTCCTCTTCCATTTTTCTTCTGGATTTTTACCTCCTTTTAATATACTAGTGAAGCTTTGAGAAAGATCAGAGATAAACTCATATCTCATTTAACTTCATAGCTATCTGAAGTTGATATTTTCACCATTTTACAGATGAGGAAACCAAGGTGTAGGAAACTTGTCCAAGGTCACAAATAAGTGATGAAGCCTTGTTTCAATGGTCTTTATATTACCCTATATAGCCTCCCTGAGAATAAGTACACACAATTTGCCTGAATATCATCTGACTTCACTGTTCAAAATCACATTTTGTTTTAGAGTTCCCTCTGTTCTTTATGGTAAAAGTCAACAAATTCACCCTTGGAATAGTGGTGATAATGGCTCGGAGAGATGTTGATAGTTGTGCAGGAAGGAAGAATGGATTCAGTTTTAGGGAATGGAGGGCAAAGCAAGAGACTCAGGTCTAGCTAAGCCCAGGCCAGAGATAATAGCTGACACACTATTTCATTGCACACAAAAGGTAACACCAAAGTCCTTTGGAAAGGGGAATAGGCTAGTTAACACTTTATTGCCTCTCAACTTCAAGTATCTCCTCTACTGTTTGCACTGCAGTATTGGAGTTGAACCCTTTAAATATTTCTGTTTTGCCACTTGGCATGATGTCAAGCTGCTTTGCTAGTGGAGGAAGAAGCTTCTTTTCTCACTTTCAGGTGTGCTCTTCTCATCAGGTCCCTGAAACACACATGGCTTCTTTAGCTCCTTACTCCTACATCTCCAGCCAGTTCTCTAGGATCTGACCCCTGCTGTGTATAATGATCAGCAGCACTAGATAGCTGCCCTTGCACCAGCTCAGGGAGTTTCATGATAAGAGTTCCTCCTGTGAGACAACTTTCCATGAACAGCTTTCCCTAACACTCCAGAGGGCAGATATCCAGCAAATGTTTGAGAGTGAATTTTCAACAAGTTATACCCATGCAATGCTCTGAGGACTTCTCTGCCATCCAGTGACCCATGAGTGTGGATTCTCTAGAATTTATACACACACACATATATACATGTGTGTGTATATATGTGTGTGTGTGTGTGTGTGTGTACATATAGAGAGAGTTCTCTTTATTTGTTTTATCCGTTATTCCAATCCTGTTATTATTAAGGATTATATTTAACTTTACATGGTCTCTTTGATTTTTTTTTAATAGTAATGCTTGGTATAATCAACTGATTTAAAACTTTTAAAAAATGAATTTCTATGGGCAAATGTTTAAATATGAGAAAAAAAGTTGACATTAAAAGGAATGTCTAATAAGCCTATCCTATTCAACAACCAAGAAAGATATTGCACACCTATTATACGTAAAGACATAAAGGCATATATATTTTGGACTTTAAAGAGCTTGCAGGACAGGAAAGGCAAAAACATTTTATCTTTAATGCTAACTCTTACTATCTGGGTTAATGGCTATCTGGGTTGATACGGATCTCAAGGCCAGAAAGGAATGATCAATTTGTGACATCAGACACAGGTAAAAAACAGGGAGTGGTGGAAAAGCATGTCAGCTGTTACCTAGTCAGTTTCATAGATTTAGTAAACTGAAGCACAGAAATTTAAATGACTTGCCCAAAGCAAAGTTGTATAATGTAAAGGCTGGTGCTAGACCTGTACATGTGACTTCCAGTGCATTGTTCTTTACATGTTGCTGCTCTAGATGACGATGGTGTTTTGAGGTCAGGTCAGAAGCACAAACAATTTAAGCGAGTCTTGTTTACCTTACTTACCTATTGGGGTCCAGATGTGTTTTTCTGGGAAATCAGATTTATTGCCCACCATAGTCGCAAACAGACTGGAAATAAGACAGATTTACAGAATTTTCTGCCTAACTCTAGAAATAAAATGGCAGAAGAGCCATTACGTTAAGAAAGCCCAGTGCTTTGTCATTTACTTTAAGACATATTAATTTGGATTTCAAACAAAACAGATTACAAAAGGGTGTTTGGCATCAAAAGGGAATAGCACAGGAATGATGCCTAAGCCTATTACATATGAACACTGAACTATACCAATAAATGTGTGTGACAATAACAATGCTGATGTGATTGTTGGGGAAGATGACAGCTAGTAATAATTTGGACTTTGAATTATATTCTTTCCTGGAAAATGGTATTTAGAGTAGTAAATTTTTCACACCTACTTGCCCAAACTTTCTTATCAGATGCTGAGTTGAAAAGAACATACCTAGATTCTATGAAAGTTAGAAATCTAGCCTTTTTAAGAATATAACTTTGGAAATACTGGTGAACGGATCTCCCATCCTCACGCTTGGAGGGCTATTATCTACCATGGGCACAAGAGGGCACAACAGTTACATTCACCTAGTCTAGTCAAAGGCAACACAACTTCAAACGTTCTGGCTAGACTTCAGAATAAGAAAATTTTTGAAGTGCATTTCTCACTTAAGGACATAGCATACTAAAAAAATAAAAGCAAAAGGGGAAATTCTTGTCTTTTTAAATCAAACAGTATTTGTTGCCAGAAGTGTAATGACTTTTTGTTTGTATTTGTTAAGTACAACCAGTTTTGATACTGTGTTCTCTTTTACTTTAGGAATTGCCTGTCTGTACTTTCCTTTAAAAGTTTAACCTGTACACCATCCTATTAAGTATGTGGCAAGTGCATGGAAGTGACCCGGGATGTTTATTTCTGAAGAAACAAAAAAGATGACTAGTAGAGGATACGAGAGAAGCTGGAAGCTACTGATTTATCAATCGAATCAAAAATCCACAACACAAAAACAGATTAGAGCTTCTTTGTTCAATTCACTCCTAAGTATAAACCACTGGTTGCAAAATGGTTCTGGCCAAAAAAATTTCCTATTCAGAATCCTGCTACTCATTTTCTTTTAGAAATAATTATATATTTCTTTAACATTTAGAGTAAAACAACCTTAATAAAAAAGAGCAAATAACAGAATCTAATCAAGGTGTCTTCTGTCCTTAACCGGTTGTTTATTCTTCTAAAAAAGATTTTTTCATTAATAATCCTAATCATAACTCTGCAGTGTTCAAAGACCAAAGGAGTTAGGTACTTAGTTTAGTAAACAGTAGTCGTGGAACAAGCACCCAGTGCCCCTGAATATTCACTATTTTAAGCTATAATTCCTAGAAATGAATTTCAATTCTTTCCCATTCTGTATACTAACTGATTCTTACCACCAGTCAAAACAGAAATTATTCTGGCTCTAATATTAGTTCCATTTTGTCTGATCAGCAAAGTCACAATTAGTCAATGACTACCAGATATACTCTACTGTGTTTTGCAGATGTAAAACTTAGAAATTAGTGTTATAATTCTTTTTTTTTTTTTTTTTTTTGAGACGGAGTCTCGCTCTGTCGCCCAGGCTGGAGTGCAGTGGCCGGATCTCAGCTCACGGCAAGCTCCGCCTCCCGGGTTTACGCCATTCTCCTGCCTCAGCCTCCCGAGTAGCTGGGACTACAGGCGCCAGCCACCTCGCCCGGCTAGCTTTTTTTGTATTTTTTAGTAGAGACGGGGTTTCACCGTGTTAGCCAGGATGGTCTCGAACTCCTGACCTCGTGATTCGCCCGTCTCGGCCTCCCAAAGTGCTGGGATTACAGGCTTGAGCCACCGCGCCCGGCCAGTGTTATAATTCTTATAGAAGGCCGGGCGCGGTGGCTCACGCCTGTAATCCCAGCACTTTGGGAGGCCGAGACGGGCGGATCACAAAGTCAGGAGATCGAGACCACGGTGAAACCCCATCTCTACTAAAAATACAAAAAATTAGCCGGGCGCCCTGGCGGGCGCCTGTAGTCCCAGCTACTCGGGAGGCTGAGGCAGGAGAATGGTGTGAACCCAGGAGGCGGAGCTTGCAGTGAGCCGAGATCGCGCCACTGTACTCCAGCCTGGTGGACAGTGAGACTCCGTCTCAAAAAAAAAAAAAAAAAAAAAAATTCTTATACAAAAACCTTAAACAGCATACTTAACTGTAGTTTAATTCAAATAGCTTTTAATCCAATATTGCATTCAAAAAGAACCTGTTAATACATGTTGCTCTGCATGTTACATGGGCCACCAAGTGACTGTAAAACACACAGAAAAAAAATTTTAAAATGCAGTATCTGCCATCTTGTGGTAGAGTGAGGAAATGCAGCAATTGAGAAATTGCTAAATGCTGTGATCCTGAACATTTCTCCACATTGCTCATGTAAATAGCCAATAACAATATGATAGTTCTATTTTTCTATAATCTATTAATACCATTTTTTTGAGATTATCCTTGAGCACATTACAGAGGCATTAAATCCCCCCAAAGTTGTCAAATATTATTCTATCCTTGCTAAAATCAGGTCTCAAAAAGATTGCTTCTCTATCTACCATGACCTAGCAATCTGACGCTAGTAGGCATCAAACTGCAACAAAAGGCTCAGCTACAACCCATCTGGCATCTAAAGGAACACTCGAAAACGTAGAACTTCCCCTGGCACCACTCTTACCCAACTACCTACCTTTACCTCATAACAATAGCAAGCCAGGCACGGTGGCTCATGCCTGTAATCCCAGCACTTTGGGGGGCCGAGGCGGGTGGATCATTTGAGGTCAGGAGTTCAAGACAAGCCTGGCCAATATGGTGGGAACCCGTCTCTACTAAACATACAAAAATTAGCCAGGTGTGGTGGTGCACGCCTGTAATCCCAGCTGCTTGGGAGGCTAAGGCATGAGAATCACCTGAACCTAGGAAGCAGAGGTTGCAGTGAGCTGAGATCATGCCACTGCACTCCAACCTGGGCAACACAGTGAGCTCTGTTTAAGAAAAAAAAAGAAAGAAAGAAAGAAAGAAAAATAGCAACTAACCATTACTGAGCATTAACTATGTTATTAACTCAATCCTCACAACAAACCTATGAAGTAGGGACTATTATTTTCCCCATTTTAAGTTACAAAGCAACTGAGGCACAGAAGTTAGTAATTTTCCTAAGATTATAGTGAAGAGACCCTAAGTTATTGAAATGATTACTACTTGTTTTCAAAAGCCCCTATCATTTATATCACAATGTGAATAACAAATATTACCAATCCCAGTTATCAAAAAAAACTTCAGCAGTATTGCTATATCAAAACCATAAAAAAACAGAAGATGCAGGTGACTAACTTCAACGTAAAAACTTCAAATAATCACCCATTGACAGAATGCTAGTAGCTCTGGTAGAAGGGCAAAGCTTAGATATGATGTAACTAGCTTAGAGTACCAATGCTGACTTAGAACAGTGTCCACCCATGCCATAGACAACTGAGACAACGTGGCACCTTCATTAAATGAATTAAATAACTTTTGAGTTAATGTCTTAGTTTACCAAACCTGACATGAGTTTCCTCAAACACTTCCCAATAGTTGCTTTCTAAGTCTGTAACATGATAGGTTTAGGTCAGGTACAGTGGCTTATGCCTGAGTCAGGAGAATTGCTTGAGCCTAGGAGGTTGTGACCAGCCTGGGCAACACAGGGAAACACCATCTCTCCAAAATAAAAATTTAAGAATCAGCTAGGTGTGATGGTGCACACTTGTAGTCCCAGCTACTTGGGAGGCTGAGGTGGGAGAATACCCTGAGCCCAGAAGTTCTAAGATGTAGTGAGATATGATCATGCGACCACACTCCATCCTGGGTGACCGAGATCCTTTCTCTTAAAAAAAAGAAATAAATGGCCAGGCGCGGCAGCTCACGCCTGTAATCCTAGCACTTTGGGAGGCCAAGGCGGGTAGATCACGAAGTCAGGAGTTCGAGACCAGCCTGGTCAACATAGTGAAATCCTGTACTAAAAACACAAAAAATTAGCCAGGCGTGGTGGCAGGCGCCTGTAATCCCAGCTACTCAGGAGGCTGAGGCAGGAGAATGGTTTCAACCCAGGAGGTGAAGGTTGCAGTGAGCCGAGACTGCGCCACTGCACACCAGCCTGGGTGACAGAGTTGAGACTGTCTCAAAATAAATAAACAAAATAGGTTTAAAAAACGAGGTTAAAAAGTAAGTCTCTCTATAGCTTTTTATTTACTGAGGTTAAAGATCTTTCGTATTTACAAACTATGTTTCCCAGTTCACATCCTTATACACTTGTGTTCCTCTACTATCTTTACATATGAGCCTTTTGACCTGGGATGTGTTAGAAATCTGCCTCCCACTGTCTCTTGTCATTTTTCTTGACTTGGCTTCTGAGTTTTTGTTGGTCCACTGAATTAACTGTTATCAAATATATCATTTCTTTTATAGTTGAGTTTGGTGTCACTCTTAGGCCTTCTCCAATCCATTTGCTTTAAGAGTTTAGGTTTTTGGTAGTTTCATCTTTTCCTATTTAAATCTTCTAGTGGAAGGCAGAAAACTCCTGGGTTTTTTTCCATTTGGTTATCAGTTGTTATCCTAATCCCACTTACAAAATAATGTCTGTCCTTGCCAATTTCAAATATCATTTTTATCCTACATGAATTTTTTAAAGTATTAGGGTATTTTGACATCCTACCATGTTACACTGACCTTACTAGACACCAGAACCATAGCTTCTTTACAAATTGTTTCTAGAAATTTTTGTTAATTGTTATTACAAATGGGGGTCTTTGTTCTTCTAACAGACTTGGTCACTGTTACTGATTTCTGGATATTAATGCTGTACCAAATCACCTTGCTGAAACTGCTTTAATTCTCTTGAGGTTTTAGTTGTATATAACAAACTACTTAGAAAAACAACAACTCTTAAATACACCCAAGGAGATTCAGTATAGTATTGAAGTGTACAATTTCAGTATGTTCACACAATGGAATACATAGCAGTCAAAATGAACTATACTTAACGCGTCTCAACAGGGGTAAAAGCAAAGGGCCTTCGTCTCCCAGCACCTGAGTACTGAGCTCAGTTCCCATCTTTACTGTTCCATCTCCTCCAGGATCTCCTAGGTGACTCTACCACAGCCCCCACTGTCCTGTGAGCTGCAGGTACTGGGAGATCCATAGGGAGGATGCCGGAACATCTGGAGCCTGGGAAATGGTATTTTCTTATTTGAAACTGAGGATCATCATGGTGGACGGGAGGCACGGTGGGAGGAGGGCAAGGGATAAAAGACTACAAATAGGGTGCAGTGCTCGGGTGATGGGTGCACCAAAATCCCACAAATCACCACTAAAGAACTTATTCATGTAACCGAACACCATCTGTACCCCAATAAGCTATGGAAAAATAATAGAAAAAAAGCAAAGTTACAGAATTGTCCAAATGTTAATACCATCTGTTTCACCAACACTAAATACATTTAACTATCCTCCTAACCAAGGGACTAAGTTCCTTAGTTCCTAATGTCATAAAGGTTTATAGGTTGATAACAAATATGTAGCTAAAGTACAAAAACATGGGTAAAATATGCACAAAAACATGGATAAAATAATCACAATAGTGATTACTTCTTAAGGCTGGGAGGGAGGGATTACAAACGACAGAAGTACATGAAGAGAGCTTCAATTTAGGTGTATTTTAAGAAAAAACACTGAAGCAAATATAGCAAAAGTAAAATATTTGCTAAATCTGGGTGGGTGCACAGCTGTTCATTACAAAAGTCTATGTGCTATCGTGAATGTCTGAAATATTTAACAGAGCTGTAGAGAAATATTTTTTAATATTTTATCTCAAAAGAATCAATTTGGGCCTGACAAAAAAGGAGATTTTACTGATTTTGGCAAGTTCCTAAAATGTTTTGTCTTCTTTGCACATCTTAGTA
Source organism: Rhinopithecus roxellana (assembly GCF_007565055.1). Lineage (NCBI taxonomy): Eukaryota > Metazoa > Chordata > Mammalia > Primates > Cercopithecidae > Rhinopithecus > Rhinopithecus roxellana. The sequence continues at coordinate 161,253,428 of NC_044552.1, forward strand.
GCAGGAATTACCCCCACTTGTCTGCTTCCTGCCACTAGAATGTAAGCTCTGAGTGAAAGCATTTTTCCATTATATCGTTACACTCCCACAGTCTTAAAATGGGCAGACACACAACAAGTAGCTGTTGAATGATAAATCATTTGTGTTTACTTCCTTGACTTAGAAACCTGGATGTCATGTAACTAATAATGGAACCTGGATGCCATGTAAATGCAGTAAAAGAAACAGGTTTTGTCTGAATAGCAGGTTCCATTTTAAACCAGCAATATACTACAGGCAAGTCTGGTCAACACAAGTTCTAGTCCGTTTCTCCTTTCAATTCAGAATTTCCATTTTCAATTTTTGAGGATCTTTGGGTCAGCTCAAAGAACTCCTACATCTCAACTGTAGAGTCTGTACTATTATTTCACAAATCGTAATGGGATGTTAATCTTCACTGACACTAACGGGCTAAGTTATAGAGGGCAAGGTGGTAGAATTTCTATTGCAAAAATAAATAATAATTACTACAAATACTCTTCCCAAAGAAACAGCAAATAAGATATCTTTCAAGCTGTAATTATCTTTCATCTAGAGTATATTGTAAGTCTACAGAAATGATGTCATCAGCCGTCGAAACAAGATTTCATATTGTAGTAATGAACAGACAAAAGACAATCCAAGTACAATTTTTTAATAAAGATAATTACAAAAGATGGAAAAATCAGCTCAGAAAGGCCAATTACTTCTTTAATAGATCAGTTTTTTTGACATAATAACTCACATCAATTTTAAATACTATCACATAAAGCATGGTGGAGAAAAGAAATTTTGCTTCATAATTAGAAAAACTCACAATAAAACTTGCCAAGAAAAACAAAAACGAAAAAGCCATTTGAAAATAAATACAGTCCATGCCAAAGTAGTATAAAATGAAGCCAGAAGTCTTCAAAAAGAAAACATTTTCCTTTCAATATTTTCTTTTTAATGATTTTCTGAAATTGGTGAGACTGTCAAATTCAGGGGTTGCTGAGCTGTTCTGATTTGGTTCTGTTAAAAGAGGCAATGTGAATTATTAACAACGGCACAATCTTGATTTCAATGCACTGACCTACTCTATTGATCAGGTCCTGTAGGCTCATGCTAACACACACATTAACTGATAATGTCTTAAGTGTTTCTGGAGTAATTAATGCCTTACTCTTTCCAGTGATTTTATAATCATTCCAAGTTATCCTGTAAAGGCTGGCACAAAATTATGTATGCCCAAACTTTTACATGCTTTCTGACAATAAAATCCTCAACTGTTTTTACTTAAAATTGTTTCTTAAAGTTACCTATCTCACAACACTAAAAAAATCATGTACACAGAAATAACACCATGAAAACCATTAAGTGCACATATAAAAGACAATAACAAAAAAGGATCTCAGATAAATTATGTACAAAAATACAAACTGACTGATTTAGTTTATACTGATACACCAATAGGTAAGATGGCATATGTTGTCTTATGTACCAATACAAACTAAAATGCAGAGCACCTCATAATGATGTTCTAAGGTTCAGTCTAGTATTTCTGAAGTGTGTATACACACACACAAATAAACATGTTTAGTATTTTTATAGTACGTAAAAAGTACTCGATAAGGAACATCATTTACCCTTTGGTATCTGTTTTTTCACCACTGTTGTCCTTGGATTTATCTTCTTCCTTAACGTCTAAAAATAAAGATTGGGAAAAGATTAAAACCTATTTTGAAATATAAAATGTATATATATATTTCAAAATATACTTTATTTTTAAAATATAAAAAGGTATCATGCAATCTTATTATTAATGAATCAGGGTCTAAATAGGCTTTGTGTTGGGTGTTTGCTAAACGATGACAGAACAAGCTATGAACAGTCACTGGATTGGGGTGGGGAGGAAGAGAAAAGATGGCCCTAACTCTAGGGCCTATATGGGCCTATATAGGGCCTAGCTTTTGACCTATAGATTTCAAAAGAGTATTTCATTTTTCTGTAGGCTGAAGAATTTTAACAACTGCAAGGCCCTATCAGAAGAGCCCCATCACCAAATAGAGGGTTTATTTTTTAAGCACAGAAAAGATAAAGCTTTTAAAAATGAGAATACCAAAAACAGACAAGACGACGACATAGTGAAAATGAAAGAAAAGAAAAAAAGTTAGAAAAATCCTACAGCTAAAGTTAAGTCCTTACCTCAGTCATGGCTTGAATTTTTGGACTGAAGCCATCATTATAATACATTGGGAAGTTAAAATTATAAAATGGTAGACAGAGAACTGTATGTAGCCTATTGAGGAGTGAATTCACAAGGAAAAGAATAGAACTAGACGTGTCAGATGTTACAAATTACGAACTCGCTAGTTAAAAAAAAAAAAGAGCCAGCTTATTCACATAACTTCAATTTGATAGATACAGGAAAAATTGGATCAGTATCTCTGTATCAGTTTTTCACACGCTACAGGATCAAAATTAACAGGTTAACTAAAACATGTGCTCATCACCATTACCTGCATTAGGAAATGCATCAAGCGCTGAGAATACAAATATTTAAGATATTATGTTCCCTAACTATGAGCGGCTCAATCTAGCAGGGAGACAAAATCCTATGAGGTGCTATAATATGATGTGTTAAATAAAATGGCAGAGGCATGTGTAAGTGTTCTGGGAAGTCAGATGAAAGGCAACAGATTCAGGTAGCAAATTCAATTGCCTAAAGCTAACACAGCGTTTTAAAGTAAGGCAATGTATCAACGTATTATCTCCTCCCTAACCCAGGTCCCAAATCCCCTCCTAGCTTTCCTCAGAGCTTTTAATGTTTTCTTCAATTTCTGAACAAAATCTATTATTTGACCTTTTTCAAAATGGCAAAACTGGTCTAGGGATATGTAACTCTTCTTTGTGTTTTCTCCCATTAAATAAGCTTTAGGTAGTTAAAAATTACCTTAGAAGTTCAGTTCTGACCATGCATTACAAATAGATTCATAATTACTTTGTCCTCTTTCTCACCCAATCTCTATCACAGTACATTTACTATTGTAAACCTACGTTATCAAGAAGATAAAGTTTCCTATATTATTAAAGCAAATAGGAACAATAACACTTATATAAAAGCTTTAAGAGCTAAGTACCACTTTTATGTAAGAAAAAAGAGAGCCATCTACCTAGCATACTTCCTCCTTTGATACCTGCGCAACTGACTTCAGGATCCCATAAACATTACAATGTAGCTCAATTTTTAAAATTTACAATTAAAACACAATTACCAAGAAACAAATCTGACCTGCTTTTTTGTCCTCTGTTTCTTTCTTATCTTCTTCAATTCTAGCTTTCTTTGCTCCTTTCTTATGATCAGCCACATTTCTTCGACCTCCTTCTCCTTCATCCTCAGAATCTGAGAATTCTTCATCACAAGCTATCCGCTTGTCTGATGCTCGAACTGCACAAATTTAATAAATTTTGACAAAAACAGTCACAGGTTTTATAATCATTATAGCATACTCATACAAATGCACCAGCAGTTACCACATTTAAAGGTAAAGGATAACAAATGCCTAATGATTTTAAAATTTGAATGGAATGGTTTACTTAAAATTGAAAACTTTGCTTTCATGTATGAAGAAATGTCTCAAAAACATGTAATAAAAATTGGGGGAATTTCTTTTTCTTTCAAAAATGCTGAAACTCTGAAGGAAAAAAGTGTGTTTTTCTGATGGGGATAGGAATAATATCATTACTTAAAAAGCAGCATTTTATTTCAGAGCTGAGAGGTAAAGTAGACCAAAAAAAGTACCAATACCAAATATGTTAGACAGTCTATACCATTACACATACCATTATGCTACAATCTAACCATCATATTAAGTGTAATGAGAAGTTGCAAAATCAAACAGATGTTTAGTTATTTGGTTCACCCTACTTCAGATAAATGAGATGTCTTATTAACTGCCAAATATACTGAAGTGGCTAGTTCTTGATAACTTTCAATCATGTATGTATATCCAGCCGTACAAACTGAAACTGCTGACACCCAAATCAGGTTTTGAGATCAGGAAGGTAAATCTCTGAAAGTGGCAAAAATGACAATAATAATAGTGTGCTCGTGAACATGACTTAATAGTGAAGTTCTTAGACCACTAAAACCTTCCATTTGAAGTATCATTTTGACAAACTGGAAAAATAAAGGCATTATCTTACTAGAAATTCTCTTGTCTGGATCTTCTCCATCTTCATCTCCACTGTCTTCATGAACAGCATCTTCTGGAATAGCTTGCATCTGGACACCAGGTGCATGAGGTAACATGCGCAAATTTTCAAATAAACGCTGTCTAAATTACACACGCAAAGTTTATTAGACAAAATTCAATTTCTTTGCAGTTCTTACATGCAAGAGAAAATATTTTAGCAAAAAATTTCATCTTTGGTATAGCTAAACCTGTAAAGTAAAAGGTCTCCCTGTTGCCCAGACTAGAGTGCAGTGGCAAGCTCATAGCTCACCGCAGCCTCAAACTCCTGGCAATCCTCCTGCCTCAGCCTCTGCGTTAGGACAACAATTGTACGCCATCATACCTGGCAAATTTTTAAATTTTTTGCAGACAAGGTCTCACTATACTGCCCACGCTAGTCACAAACTCCTGGTCTAAAGCTCTCCTCCCATCTTTGACTTCCAAAGCATTAAGGTTTATAAGCATGAGCCACCTTGACTGGCCAAGGAGGCATTATTTTAGTCCCCCATTTCAATGAGGGGAAAACATAAGCACAAAGGCAGGTGAACTTATCAAATATCATACAGCTTGTTTGTGGTACAGAGGTGACTCAAACCCATGCTATGTACTATAATGTCCCTAATTTGCTTGTGGAGACAAAGCCTTAACAAAATGTTTCAGACAATGAAAATAACTTATAGTGCGCCTTGCAATTTTCAAATACTTTTCAACTAATAAAAAAATATTATTTCCATTAACTGAAGAAATTAAATGGCTGAACATGGTGGCTCATGCCTGTAAGCTCAGCACTTCTGAGAGGCAGAGGTGACAGGATCACTTGAAGCCAGGAGTTTGAGACACCCATCCTGACAAAAAAATTTAAAATTAAAAAAAAAAAAAAAAAAAGAATAATCAGTAACTTAATGTTTCAAATCCTTTAGAAAGAAACAAGAGAAATATCTAATAAAGTTAAAAGGGCTCATCATACTTGGCCCTCTAAAGCATCCTAAATCTTTGTCAAGATAAAACGTTTATCAAAACAATTCAATGATTTCTTACTTTATCTTTTCCATATATTCTGGAGTGTTCTGGTTTGTCATGTTTGAAGGACTAATATGCAGTTTGAAGTCTGGTCCAAAATACTCAAAGTAATCATTATACGGCAACTCTAATGAAAACAATAAAATAGAGTTACACATTACAAGCTCAGTTTTCACAAAAATCCATGCACAGAATCCAGATTTAGGTGGTGAAATAGTTCCAAAGAAAACGTTTAAAAGTGAACATAAAGTGAATGTTCTCCTATTTATAAACAATGGTGCTTACTCTAATCATCCATCCATCCATGTTGATATACAGTCTCTGACTTTCAACGGCTTGACTTACAGTTTTCTGGCTTTTTTGTCACAACTTCAATGTCTTGTATTCAATAAATTACATGAGATATTCAACATTTTATTTTACAAAACAGGCTCAGTATTAGATTATTTTGTCCAACTGTAGACTAACCTAACTGTTCTGAGCATGTTCAAAGTAGGCTGGGCTAAGTCATGTTTGGTAGGTTAGGTGTATTATATCAATCTTCTACTTATACTTTCAGCTTATGATGGGTTTATCAGGACCTAATTGCAACATAACTGGAGGAGCATCTGTATTGACAGTTCATACAATAAAGATATCATAGTAAGAACACTTACCATTGGGAATCTCACAATCAAGGGCAACTGCAGTCTCGTATGTCCAACATCGAGCAACATTACGGATGGTGTATCCACCTCCACCAAGCATCAGTAATGGTAAGTTAAAAGTTTTTACAACTTCTACACATTTAGCATGACCTAAGACAAGAAGATTTGGGTAACAACAAAATCTGCATACTGTAACAGTATGAAAAATAAATTTTAAAAAGATAGTAAGTGCAAATGTTATTCAACCAAAATGGTTTTCTAAATATTTAAAAAACAAATAAAAATGTAAAAAAGTTCAAGTCTAAAACTTTTTCCAAACACGTTTCACACAATAATACATTAAAAAATTAAGATTGGCTATTTTAACAAGTGTCCCTGATGGAAGCCAAGTACACAATTATATTAAGACTATACTATGAATGTACATCTATTTTATTAACATAGAAAGATGTTCATGTAGGGTTACATGGTGAAATTCATCAGGTTACAATAAAACATTATGTATAATCTAAATTAATTTTTATTACCATTTCTTTCCTTATGGACATGTGTAAAATAATTACAGAAAGCTAAACAACATAGTTTAACCCTGAGTTAACTTTAGGTAGTGGTACTGAGTAATTTTCATAACTTAAGAGTTAAAAATATCTATTACTATTTTCGGCCGGGCACGGTGGCTCAAGCCTGTAATCCCAGCACTTTGGGAGGTCGAGGCGGGCGGATCACGAGGTCAGGAGATCGAGAGCATCCTGGCTAACACGGTGAAACCCCGTCTCTACTAAAAAAAATACAAAAAACTAGCCGGGCGAGGTGGCGGGCGCCTGTAGTCCCAGCTACTCCGGAGGCTGAGGCAGGAGAATGGCGTAAACCCGGGAGGCGGAGTTTGCAGTGAGCTGAGATCTGGCCACTGCACTCCAGCCTGGGTGACAGAGCGAGACTCCTTCTCAAAAAAAAAAAAAAAAAAAAAATATCTATTACTATTTTCAAAAACTTCAACTTCTATGTGTAGAAATTTAAATATAATATTAATAGTAAACCTAACATAAAAGTAAATATTTTCTGTGGATAAATGTCTTAATTCAATAATAATTTACAAGTTATCAGTAAGTTCCCCTTGAGTAATATCACCAGTTAGGCACATAACTCAATCTTTAAAGAAGAAAATCGTTTTTCTATATTTCTTTCCAATTCAGAGTTAATTTTACAAAGTTTATCTGTTCTCTTCATGTAACTGTATACTGTGGGAATTTTCATTAAGCATTCTTCAATAGTTGCACTATGTGATTTACATAATTCTAGCACCCAATTTTTATTACTGCTACTAGAAAAGTTTCTTATAACAGATAAAAACCATTTGGATATTTTTAAAGACAAAACAAACATACAAAAAGTTAACTTACAGGCTTCCAAGTAAAGATAGCTGGCTAAACAAAGAGATGTTTACTTTTCCTTCATTTCAAAACTTGACAAAAATGACTGGAAAGGGATTTTTTTAAAGGCCAAAATTCATAAAAATGAAGAATGGGAGAGAATACAAGAGCAAGAATATAGCTGATGGGAGCAAGGAGATGGACAAGAGATAACTAACTTCAGCAGATCTGGAAAAGCTGAATCAAAGTTGGCAGTAGAGAAACTCAGAATGAAGTTTAAGACTTGGGAATTACAAATATCCTTACATGCTTTATACAACTGAAACTCTATTAGCTGAAACACAACGTAAATGTTTTTCTAACAGCGAAATGATTATAAAAACTAAAGTACAAAAACATTAAGGACTTTCATGTCTAACAGGAAAACTGATAGTTAATACACACTCTTAAGAGTACATCAGGTAGATCGTTTTAGAAAGTTTATAAACATTTTGAGGCAAAAGATGGTTATTAACACATTAAGTTACATGCTGTTCAACCACTGTTGACCTACAAAGGGACAATTAATTTAATATCATTCAACTTAATATTGAATAACAGACTATACCATAATTCTAATACAGCTGGTATAGTAGCAATCATAACATTAAGTAAAGAAGCTTTTAATATCTGTATTTAGTTATCCAATTCCATTAAGACCAGCAGTTGTTCTGGAGAAAGTTCTATTTGAGAATTCTCCACATCTTAAAGAGAATACAAAGCAGAGTATCAACTTGCTACCTAAAAGTTCACATGGAAAAAAAACCTCTAAAATCATATACAAACACTCATGATAAAAATCATTTCTAATCAACAAATAAATTTTTAAGATCTTATTAAATTTCAGATTTATTCTTACACCCTAGAAGTTCATTCCAGAATGGTGATATTTTGCTTTGGCCTAGACTTCCATCATATGCTGACTCCAACACATGATCAAAATTTAGTATGTACTACAGCACTCCTAATCTCCCACACTCTTTTTATCAGGAAGCTACTTGAGAAGGCGCTCCACCAAAACATGAGAAAAAAATTAACGACAGAGAACAGAGCCACCAGGGAGAACCAATACAACAGAAAAAAAGCAAAAAACAGCTATATGTCCTGCCAGGTCTACCAAAGATAGTCATCCAAACATGAACAGATGTTTTTCAAGAAGGTAAAAGTGACAGAATATTCAATGGATCTGAACACATGAAGATACTGAGACACCAGTAGTTTAGCAATAAGTGGAGAGAAAACTAAGCAAATGAGAAACTTAGGAACAATTATGCGGCAAAGAAAACTTGGATAAGCTGAAAAGTGTTTGAAGATGCTGCTGTAAACACTAAATGTCACAACCAAATTCTGATTTGTAAAAAATTGAGATATGGGAAGGGTTACAAGTATGCTGTGGGCAAAGTGGTAAGGAGAGCTAAACCTTCTTCCTTAATGAGAATAATCCAATTAAGTAATAAAGTAGGCATGTTCTATTGACACTGAGTTAACAAAAACATTCGAAAATAGCTGTCTTGGGTTCAAACTACAATAAACTAAAAAACTAGTCATGTATAAATGTACATATAAATCTGCCACAATGTAACAAGAATAACTCTAGTCATACATACGACAGACAAAACCCCAGGAAAAATGCAGAGTATAGTGTTAAAACAGCAGGCAAGAAACTATGAGAACTTTTATGGGAAGTTCTTAGGTGGAAGAAAAACCATTTTCTTCTGGGAATACCACCCTTTGAATTGCTTACCTTTGACTGTTAGATTGAAACAACCCAGTCTATCACCAGATAATGAGTCTGCACCACACTGTAATACCACAGCACTAGGTTGATACATCTCCATCACCTTTGAGATAATCTACACACAAGATAACAAATGTTAGCATCTCCAATAACATTCTGAAATTCCATTCCAATTTTGAAAATAATACTTACAGGCTTAAATATCTGCCCATATGACTCATCATCTATACCATCTCTCATTGGAAAATTAACAGCATAGTATTTGCCTTTTCCAGCACCAATATCCTAAAATACGTAATTAAACAGATCTTAGAAAATATTCTATAACAAAAAGTTTGACATTTGCTTACTACATTTTGAAAAGACTAAAAGACTATTAAGGATCCAATTTTGAATTCATCTTAGAAGTTGAGACCGGAACAATCAAATTGAGAAAGGAAATAATAAAGAACAAATAAGTATATGCTCCAATATTTATAAACTGATTGTAAAGCACACAAGAACCATTTTCAATTAATCTGTAGTGATTATTTTTGAGAGAAAAGAAATTTAACACAAGCAGTTAAAGGCAATGAAATTACATTATTACATTAAACCAGAAAATCCATTATAAGCAGAATATGTAAGATAGCAAGGCAACTTTATGAGTAAACCTGTGGAAAATAAATGAAGCCAAAAAGCCCTGCAGGACAATCATCTGCAGAATCCTTCTTGTGGTTCACAATCTGTTGGTATAAGTTTACTTATGATGAAAGAACGACCCAGACTTTCTCGAAGATTTAACAGCTACCAACTAAAGCACCAGATTTGTTCTTTTTTTTTTTTTTTGAGACGGAGTTTTGCTCTTGGTGCCCAGGCTGGAGGTGCAATGGCGCGATCTGGGCTCACTGCAACCTCTGCCTCCCAGGTTCAAGCAATTCTCCTGCCTCAGCCTCCCGAATAGCTGGGATTACAGGCATGCACCACCATGCCCGACTAATTTTGTATTTTTAGTAGAGACAGGGTTTCTCCATGTTCGTCAGGCTGGTCTCAAACTCCTGACCTCAGATGATCCACCCACCTCGGCCTCCCAAAGCGCTGGGATTACAGGCGTGAGCCATGGTGCCCAGCCTCAGAGTTGTTCTTTAATTGGACTTCAAATAAATTTTGTTTCTACTTGCTGAATGAGTGTCACTCCAGGCATTAATCTCTCTCAAAAGATACAAAGGTTCCAGCTACATATACTCTTAAGTGATATATACACGTATTATATATACTTATTTGTATATGTTATGCATTTGTATGTGTGCGTATGCATTTGTGTGTGTGTTATGTATTCCTAGAAGATACTGTATAGTACAGACATTACCACAAACTAGTATTTTAACTGCAATACCAAAGGATTAGGAGAGTGCCACTTTTTTTTTTTGAGATGGAGTCCTGCTCTGTCACCCAGGCTGGAGTGCAGTGGCATGATCTCAGCTCACTGCACTCCAGTAAGCCAAGATTGCCTCCTCGGTTCAAGCAATTGTCCTGTCTCAGCCTCCCAAGTTGCTGGGACTACAGGTGCACGCCACCACGCCCAGCTAATTCTTTTTTGTATTTAGTAGAGACAGGGTTTCACCATATTGGTCAGGCTGGTCTCGAACTCCTGACTTAAGGTAATCCACTTGACTCAGCCTTCCAAAGTGCTGAGATCACAGGCATGAGCCACCGTGCCTGGCTGGGGTGTGGGGTGCCTAATTCTTATGTGTGTTAAATTATAATGTTCGAAGATCCATGGATTTTTAGGATTACTAGCACTTGTGCAAGTTCTTCCTGAACCTCTCATGGAATGATCTTAGCTTCAGTCCAATTTCACAAAAGCAAAATTTACCCTCAATATTAGAGTTATGAGACCCAACATCCAACGAGGGGAAAGCAAGCAAAATTACACACCTGCTCTCCCAAATTTTCTTGCAGTCTAAATTTTTATTAAGATTTAGTAACTAAATATAAGCCATACAAATATGGAAAAGCCAAAGTATTGTGAATCCTTACACCCCTACTGCACAGTTAAAACACAGATGAAATATATTTTGACTCTAAGATTTCAGAATGCAGAAAAGTTGGTCAGCACTTCTCATCCTAACTGCCACTAACTAGCTGGCAACTCAGAGCTGCTGCCCTTGTTAGACTAAGCTTTATCTCTTCCAGATCTCATTCTGCAACTGCTACTACGCCACCTTTCTTTCTTCCACTAGACTACTCGAATTAAAGCAAACAGAGTTTCAACAATGAGCTAAGCTCAGAGTAGCCTTCTTTTCAGCATTAGAATGAACTAGCAGGCAGAAAAAGGAGTGTTTATTAAATTAACATCCAAAGATACACGTGAGTTACACAGAAAGTCCAAATATAGCTGTACAAATAAATAGTATAATGTAATGACTGATTTTAATTCTCTCACAAAATTATGGGGACACGCTTAAAATATTCAAATGTTATCCTTAAAACATCATTTAATACAGCGACTGTAAAATCTTAAGAAAAAGAGATGTTGAAAGCCAGTCTCAAATCCTTCTAAAACATGCATTCTCTAATATTTTCAAAAACTTCAAACTGTAAGAATTATGAATAATAACTGAGAAGAGACCATAGTGACATTCACCTGTCAGAAATTACATGAGGCTTCCATTTTCCACTTCTGAGATAAACTAGGATCATACTGCGAAGATACTGTCTTATTCTTTAAGCTTAAAACAGAGAAGACTTCTGCTTGACTTCCACTAGGATGTAATGGTTGCTGACAAATATATTCTGTCGGTTTACAGCAGTGATTCTCAAACTTTAAGGTGGAGAATCACCCAGTTTCTGGGCCCTAAGAATGTATATTTCTAACAAGTTCCCAGGTGATGCTGGTCTGCTTTCTCCTCAGTTTAGGGTCCACTGTTTGAGAACCACCAGTCTGTAAGACCAGGTGGGGAAAGGGATAAATTGAAGGAGTTTACTGGCAAGGAACTGAAATTACAAATCTGCAATTTTAAAAGCTAAATAATTTAAATTCAAACCAAACATTTGACCTCCCACCCATATGTAAGTATGGAAAAGTTTTATTAAGGTAACTCTTTTACTCAAAGAGTTTACTAAGAAAGTATCACATTGTGGTCTAACAAAGAAAAACCATACAGCTTAAGAATACTTTATGGCAACTCTTTAAACTCTGGCTGCTAAACTGTAATGATATACCATAGACGTGAAAAATAACCTTAAAAAAATAGTTTAGAACTTTGTTCAATGCCATATAAGACAAATCTCCCATATAATCCAGGCTTAACTAAAAACAGCTGTTTAAATTATTGAATACATTTCAACATGCGTGTAGTTAGGTTCAAAAAAAGTGTGGTGAGGCAAAAAACCTTCAATGAGCTTACAGAAATAGGATTTGACCAGTGGTTTTCACAGTCATAAAAGACAAGAGCATCAAATGGAAAAAGGTAACAGAAATAAAATAGAAATACACTTAATGTAACAGGCAGGCAGGGCTATACTATTCTTTCTCTACGTAAATACATTACCAATTTTAAAAGCTTAATGAAAAAAAAAAGATTAAAATTAGACCTACTGAAAGTCAAGACCAATCACAAAAGAGAGGAGCAGAAGAACCTCAAAAGACCTAGTCTATTTTATTCCACTGATCCTTACAATCAACAGCAACATAGGCTACCAGCAGGTAGTTCTGAAGATTCAAACTGAACATCAAGAGAAGGGCTTCATGCTTTGTGGATATTCAAAAACATTTATTTAACCAAAGAAAACAGCTGAGGAAAAAAAAAACAGTCCTTAATTTCTCACTAAATTGTTGCTTAGTTAGCAACAGTGAATTTTAGCCAATGTTACTGCATACGAAGTAATTCAATTCTGCATACAAGTTTCAAATTATTAACTCAGGAAAAATTCTACTTGAAGTATAAGGTTACTGATCTCCTAGGTTCATCTCACAGTATTTATTAAGACAGAATTTAGTCTTACCCTCAAGTCTCCTGTGCCAGGAAAGTATTCCCCATATTTATGGAATGATACCGTCATTACACGATCTGTTGTATAAAAAGCTTCTTCAACACCATCACCATGATGAATATCTATATCAATATATAAGACTCTCTGATGATACCTGAAAATAAATCCGTAAGTTTTTGGTTTTTTCTTTAAAGGTTGTAAGATGGGAAGAAGCACCACAAATTCAGGAAACCTATTTTTGAGCTCTAGCATTCCAGGATGTTTAATCACCTTTTACATTCAGCCTAAAAGGCTATTCAAATATCTGAGGTTTGAGCCTTCGGCCTTTAAATACCCACTTACGGCCCTATGTAGGTTAAAAAATACATATTTACTCTTAGTGAAATTTGTTCTATTCTACATGCTTCAAAAATACAGCACATATTTCTAATATATGAAAAACTGAAGATTATACCATACTCAAGATTGTCACTTTAATTAAAACACCTCTGTAGTAAATCTTCAATATTATAAAATAGGGATTGGGTAGCTATAGCCCATGGCCCAAATTTGGCCAATTGCCTCTTTTTTCAGCTTTGAACTAAGAATAGTTTTTATATTTTTTAAATGGTTTAAAAACAAAACCAAGAGTATTTTCTGACATGTGACAATTAAAAAATTCAAATTTCAGTGTCCATAGAAAAAGTTTTACTGAAAGATGGCCATGCTCAATTGTTTATTACCCAGGGCTCCATTTGAACTTCACAATTGGTTAGCTGTGACAGAGGCTACATGTGGTACTCTCATCACTTCAAACTGGTGCTTGGAACACCACAGATTACAGTGACACAGTTGTAACTCAAACACAGGTTAGGAGCCACATGAGTCACCATATCATGACATTTTGTTACCAGTGCATACTCATGTCAATATAAGGGGGAAATGGATTTCTCATGTCATCCTTTTGAAGTACAATGAAGTGAGATTTTGTTATTAGATGGCAAAGCATTGTATTTATTATGTAATGGTGCCATAGCTGTGCTAAATAAAACAATACAATGTAAATTGATATTTCCAGACTAAGCACTCATAAGAATATTCTCATAAGAATATAAAGAGCGTATAATAGTATAGCAAAATTTCTTCACAAAATTAAAAAAACAGAAACGAGGCTGTGATCAAGTTAAAGTTTCTGAGTGGCTCATGTGTTAGACAAGCAAGGAAAGCTGTGCACCACGTCAATTTATTAAATCATGTTTGATTACACCACCCAAAAAAATTGTTTCCAGAGAAATTAAAGTTGTTTAAAACTATTAGCTGAGTGGGCAAGAACTTGCTCAAAGAGTTGAAGACATTGGAACCAACATCAACAGTCAATTAAAACACAAGGCAAATGATTGCAAATGATTTTCCTTTGCTCCTGATGAGCTGACAAGATGTTACACTGATCCTGCTCAATTACTGTTTGAGGAGTCAGTATCAATTTTCAGTGACTGAAAAATCAGCCTCTATGGATAGCATGCATGGAATAACTACAAGCAAAAAACACCAGCTCAGTACAATATAAAGTAGAATCTGCTAAGATGTGTCATAACTGATGGCAAAAAATAACATTGCAAATGTCCAAATTCATAAGTACCTCTACAGACCTCTCTCTCAAACTGCAGCCACAGCTAAGGAAAAGTAACTCCTGCAGCAACTCAGAGATAATTTTATATCCATCAGTAGAGAACAAAGCCTCATTCAGATATGTAAGTTAGGCAGTTAGACTAACTCAACAGGTAAATAAATTTCCTTAAACACTGGTTTCAAATTTTTGTCTTCAATTTAAAACTTACAAAATACTAGAACATAAACTTCCAAGGTCATTGTCATTTTTTATTAGTTGAAACTAACTAAAATGAAAACTGCCAAACTACTTTTAAAAAAGGATATTTAATGGGAGTTTTGACATTTATATACACTTCTAATTCTTTTTTTTTTTTTTTTTTTTTTTTGAGACAGTCTGGCTCTGTAGCCCACGCTGGAGTACAGTGATGCGTTCTCGGCTCACTGCAACCTCTGCCTCCCAGGTTCAAGCAATTCTCCTGTGTCAGCCTCCTGAGTAGCTGGGATTACAGGCACATGCCACCACGCCCAGCTAATTTTTGTGTTTTTAGTAGGATGGGGTTTCACCATGCTGGTCAGGCTGGTCTCGAATTCCTGACCTCATGATCCACCCACCTTGGCCTCCCAGAGTGTTGGGAATACAGGCGTGAGCCACGGCACCCAGCCTTTTATACACTTCTAATTCTTTTTTTAAGGCAGGGTCTCACACTGTTGCCCAGGCCGGAGTGTAGTGGCAGGAACATGGCTTCCTGCAGACTCTACTTTCTGGGCTCAGATACTCCCACCTCAACCTCCTGGGTAGTTGGGACTACAGATGCATGCCACCACATCTGGCTAATTTTTTTCTTGGAAGGGATGGGGTTTTGCCATGTTGCCCAGCCTGGTCTCAAACTCCTGGGCTCAAGAGATCTGCCCACCTCAGTCTCCCAAAGTGGAGGGATTACAGGCCTGGGCCATAGTGCCTGGCCACACTTCTAACTCTTAATAATTGAAGATTTGGGCAAACTTCCTGCATTTCTTCATTGTTGTGTAATGAATTCCCAGAAAATTCACCATTAACTATTTCAACCTATGGTTTACCTGATTTTTTTTAAGCCACAGACTTTTATTGTGTTTTAATGAAAACATTTTATCACTGAAAAAAGTACCAATATAAATTAACATACTTTAGTAATTCAAGGATGGCAAGCACAATATCATTAACATAACAGAATCCTGATGCTTCTGATTTCTTAGCATGATGTAATCCTCCAGCCCAATTAACAGCCATATCAGTCTGTTGTCGGTTTAACTTCACGGCTCCAGCTAAGAAGTAGAAACAAGGCAGACTTTTTAAACATTTAACATGAAAAATTAGTACAACGAGACGAAAACCCTACAAGTGTATGCCATGCATAAGAAAGAGCTTAAAATCATAAAACTTAACAGAAATCATCTATGACACAAAGAGGAGTTTCTCCTTAGAAAAACATTCTCCCAGAGCTGGGCCCTGAGATTAAATAATGGTTTATGTGGATGGTGGTAGTAACAATGATAGCTAGAAGACAAGGGGGATGAAAGAAGTCTGTAAGTGAAAAATGTAAGTTACAAAAGTATTTAAGTCACAACAACAAAATAGAGGTTTGAAAGTAAATTGTACTGTACTATAAACATACTGATTTCCTTTTGTTATCAAAATTCACAATCATTAAAACTTCTGCTTTATACAAATAACCTGGAAGATACACACCAAGTTTAGAACAACTTTTAAATCTGATTGTATTAGCACTTACCAACTGAACCACCAGTTGAGAGTTGACAAAACTCAAAGAGTCCATCAAACACTGGACAATCTTCTCCAACATTAACTGTGGAAGATGGATTTCATTAATTTCAACATACTCTGCAAATTAATGAAAGCCTTTTCTTACAAAAACTATTTCCTACAAATACTTTCTTGCTTGATGCAATCATCAAACATACACTTCACAGTGTAATATAAAGTTTACAACTTTAAAATATATTTATTGTTTTATCCAAGGTAATTACAGTGTTATCTGTGAAAGATCATCATCAAATCTCATCAGGATTATCTGTGGAATATTTCTGGTCTATTAACAAGAACTCAATAGTTGTCTATGCACAACAGTTCTTATTTAATTAAAACACAGGCTTAAATTTTCCAGGCCTTTCCCCTTAATATTACAGTAAGTTAACATTCTAAAAGTAACTTCAATTGCTTTATGATTTACTTTCTTTAAAACTCCTTCCTCATATTAATATCTGTAACTTTGAAATGCATGTCAGGAAGTTACTAAACCAAAAAGATGTAACAGCTGGTTGCCTATTCCCATGGCTAATCTTGATCTTCAAAGCTGGTAAGAATTAACTAGGTTCATGGGAGCCAAAATATAGAAGGATACTAAAGACAACAAGGAAAAAACATATACAGATAAATGACACAACATCACACATTTAGTTCCTCAGTATTGAGAGAATGAAGGGGATATGGCAGACATATGTAACCCTTTCTTAGTCTTTCCCTATGCCCTTGAATTGTAACCTCTTCAAGAATAAAGGTCCTTGTTTTATATATTAATATCTTTGTACATCCTTAAGTCACAAGCACTATTAAGAAATACATTTTAGTTTCTTACTGCTCAGATAGATCATAATCTTTTTTTTTTTTTTTTTTTTTTTTGAGACAGTCTCACTCTGTCACCCAGGCTGCAATAGCGTGAGCTTGGCTCACTGCAACCCCCACCTCCGGGTTCAAGCAATTCTCCTATCTCAGCCTCCTGAGTGGCAGGATTACAGGTGCGCGCCACCACATCCAGCTAATTTTTTTGTACGTTTTTTAGTAGAGACAGGGTTTCGCCATGTTGGCCAGCCTGGTTTCGAACTCCTGACCTCAGGTAATCCACTCACCTCAGCCTCCCAAAGTGCTGGGATTACAGGCATGAGCCACCACACCCAGCCAGGATCATAAGCTTAATATAACTATTATGCAAGTTTTAAATCAATCCTGTTATGTTGTTTGCCCAAGGGCTACCCATGCCTCTTTTCCGTCTAAGTTGGAAACTTCATTGAAAAAAATAATAATTAAATACTATGTTCTAATTATATTGTAGCATTATAACAAATCAAACAAGATATGGTAGAAATGTATATGAGGTTGTAAATATGAGATATCTAGCACCTACACTAATTTAGTATTATAATCATCACTGAAGTCAGTCAATACAAACACTAATGAGAATGAACTTCAGTATCAAGCTTTAAGATACTGTTCCAAAAATTTCAAGTTGACTTTTGCATTCTACCTTCAAGCCAATTTGTTACCAATCTCTCAAAATAAAATACTTTTAACCTGTACAAGAGAACATTATGTAGAATCAAAAGCTTCATTAATATCTCAACAAAGAAAAAGAGATGTGTATTATAGTCCAGGTTAACTGAAGTACACAAAAAGAAGACAAGAGGTATATGTCAAGCTAAGGCTAATCAAAGTATAATCTTGTTTTTGTTTTTTGAAGCAAGGGAGCAAGGGAGTGAGGTCTCCCTACCAATATGTATTTACCCAAAGTTACCAGGGGAGCAAACTAGGAGTAGAACAATATCCAAACAGCAGTTTCATGAACCAGTAAGCTTCACATAGGTTTGTTTTTTTTTCTTAAGTAGCTTTAGTAGCATTACAATGACTTTTCAAATTAGTAAATAAATAATTGTAACATATTAGACCAACAGGAAAAATATTCAGATTTGGATCATTCGAAGCTCCTAAAAATACTAATTTACATTTATCAATGTGAAAATACTTTTTACTTAGAAACGTACATCTCTGCATCTGCTTACTATACTCAGACATGTTATCTGGTCTTATTGACCGCAGAAATTTGATATACTCATCACTGTGATATTTTGTCATTTCTTCGGCAGTGGCTTTATGGGGCCTCTGTGAAGAGAAATAAATGTCAGAACTGTGGAATTACAACTGGTTATATCAGCATTATCAAACACATATACAAATTCTCCTAATGGTCCCCTCAAAAGAACTAAGTATACCGGAACAAAATATATAAATGCCAAAACCAACCCAAACTTATACATGTGTTTTAGAAAACAGTAATCAATTTCAAAACTAATTCAAACTCCTTTAAAAGCATTACACAGGCATATCAACTATGATTTAATCACTCCTTATTTTAGTGGAAATAGGTCGAGTAAAAAGTCAAATCCATATGTTCATAAACTCTACTTTCTCTCCTTTTCCATGATAAAACATCCAGTGATTTCATCAATGAAATCACTCACTAAACGAGAGTTTTCAATTCTAAATCTTTATTCATGACCTCTCGTCCTTTATTCTATCCTAATCTTCTTTGTTCTGAAGAGCTCAATTTCATGTATGACACAATTCTTCCACAAGACTTCCAGACTGAGTCTTATTCTAACTTCCCCTCTTCTCTAAATGTCTACATGTAACTGAAAATTCACATATTCACATATACTGCCTAACATTAATTGCTTTAAATATTTATTTTCTCCCCAAATAGTTAATTGTTGTGTCTGTATTTGTTTACACATACCCTCATCTTTATCTACAAAAACATTAAGGCAGCTGTTGCACTTGCATTATTTGTACTATGCTTGGCCACTAACACAGTATTCTATATGTATTATACGCCCTGTAAATATATGTGGGATTAATCTTATGTGTAATTATTTTGTAACAGCCGCAGGTCAACTCTTTTCAGTAGCACGGTCAGATTAACAATTATTGGAAAAAAAAAAAAAAAAAAAAAAAAGGTAATGTGCCACACTGAGTTGTTGCTATACTGAGTTGTTCTCCAGAAACATGAAAGTCTAGGGTAGAGGTAACCTTTTAAAATGCTTAAAGGAAGATGGGGGAAAAAAAGCTATAGTTCCCATTCTTATACATTTCTTAAGAATAAAACAAAAGAGTTTTTTCAGCAGCACAGGCAGGTTACCAATGATTGTAATAAAAATAGTTAATATGCTATACGGAGTTGTTCTCTAGAAACATGAAAGCCTAGGGTAGGGGGAACTTTTTTAAATGGTTAAAGGAAGACGAAAAAAGAGGCCATAGCTCTCATTCTTATTCATCTCCTAAGAATAAAACAAAAGAAGAAGTTTGTTTTCTTCCAGATCTTTTCATCTGCTAAATGCCCTCAAAAGGGGAATAACAAAGTTTCACAGTAGCTAAAAAAAAAAAAAAAAAAAATCAGTGCTGAATATTTATCAAAAGGAATACTCACATATATTTCCATTTTTCTGTATAAGCCATAATTTAACAACAAGTTATGGGTCATGCGGATTCTATGAGGCTTCATGGGATGACCCTGTCCATAATAATAATTTCCAATATCACCTAAAATAGAAAAGACACAAACTATACAGACAAGAGACTCTCCATGAATTATTTGAATTTATGTATATCTATCATTAGAAGGCATTTACTACTTAACAAAATGTATTTAAAACCTTAGTAACTTAGATTTTGCAACTTTCAAACTGTATCAGAAGACCAGGATGCTATGCACACTTTCACCAGCTGAAGACTCCATTATTACACACTACATTTATCTGTAGATTAAGGAAAGCAAGCTTTTCTGATTTTTAGTTACCCCCAGTTTTTAAAATTTCTGTTCCTTGAAGTGATGCCTGCTTTCAGTATTCTCTGGCAAATTCAGATGCTTATGGTAAGTTCTCTGAGTTTTACTGGTATGATTTAAAATGTTTTCAGCAAATACTGCTTCTTGGATGCGTTGCTGGCATTTCAGAAATCTCATCACTGGCGTTTTGCATGTTAAAACATACTGTGTCCATATTAAGGCCCATCAGGGAAGTTTTGGTAACTGAAATTTAGGTCCTAAATGAGGTTTTGCTCCGCTAAGACACAGCATGACATTTTGCAAGGTGATAAAAATACGGTCTCATTCTTCATGACTAAAAAGTTATATTTCCTAGCCTGTCTTTTTAAATGGCATCTTATATATCACAACGTCTTTAAACTTATGCATAAGATTTAAAAAAGAGAAAATAACAACAAAATCACAGATTTTCATCAACTAAATTTCAATAAAATTAATACTTCTAGGTAAAGCTCCAGTGTTTCTTGTAACAGTAAATAACAAGAAGTCTCTTAAATATATAAAGTCAACCCTCTGTATCTGTGGATTCAACCAATTGAGGACTGAAAATATTTTTAAAAAATCGATGGTGGTGTCTGTTGGCAACACGTATAGACTTCTTTTCCTTATCATCTTCCCCTAAATACAGTGGAACAACTATTTACACTGCATTTGCATTGTATTAGGTATTATGAGTAATCTAGAGATGATTTAAAGTGTAAGAGAGGATATGCATAGGTTATATGCAAATACTATACCAGTTTATTTAAGGAACTTAAACATCTATGAATTTTGCTATCTGTGGAGGTATTGGAAACAATCCCCCACAGGGTCAGGAGAGTCAAGCTATTTTAATGGTTTGAAGTCTATCATTTCAACATAGATTTATATATTACAATAAAAGCTAGGATAAAGAATGCAATTTATCCACTAAATCTTTCAAAGTCCTCCCTAAATACACCTTTTGTTTGTTAAATGGAAACAACCCCAAAACTTTTTTGTCCTCTCTTCTACATATTTGATAACAGTCCAAGAGAAGCAATCAGCTTTTACAAAATCCATGCTTCTAATAACACAAATATTTGCTTTTGTTGATATCATACCACTAATTTTACCTAACTTCATTTTCAACACAGCTCTCTTCTCAAAACAATTCATATACACAAGGTCTTTTAAAGGGAAAGTCACCTTTTTAAACGCAGGTGCCAACAAGGCTAAGAAACAATACAGACTTTAGCAAAGCAGGGCCATGGCCCTTTGCAACATTCCTCTGCAATTATAATTAAGAGGCAATGAATGCAGAAAATAAACTACCTATTAAGAAAGAATCTACCATAAAGCTCTACCTTACACCGTGACAATACAAGGGATATACAGTTCCTTGAAAGCAGCCTGGTCTCCTCAATTCTTAGATATGGAAAACCCACTAGTGTTATAAAGCATCATGTAATTAAGTTAATACAAGGGAAGGCATTTCTTAATTATCACTACTAAAGAAATCATTAAAGTAAAAATAAAGTCTAGTCTTCACTAGAAATGCAGATTCTATGAGCTTTCATGGGATGACCCTGTTCATAATAATTTCCAATATCACCTAAAATAGAAAAGACACAAACTAAACACTAACTTCTATCTATCTGCCTCTGTGTAAGAATTACCCAAATGAAATGTCTCTAACATCTACCACGTCATAACATCAAATATTCTAGTTACGCGCACACTGAAAATTCAGTGAAAAGCCCCAGGCCCCGATAATTGGAGACTACAGTAGCAATTTCTGAGCAAGTGTATTTGGAAAAAAAAAACAAAAAACAAAAAACAGTAATTAACACTTGTTGAGTGCTTACGAGAAGGTACTATTCTAAGTACTTCACATATCTTTTAATCTTATCAATAAACTTATGATGTGGGTATTATTACATTATTCCTATTGTATAATAGGAAAGAAGGATGAGAAACAGACAAGTCAAGTAATATTGCCTATGTCACATAGCTATTAAGTGAAGGAGCTAGATTCAAACTCTGGCAGGGCAGCTCACAGCTAATGTTCTTAAGTAGTAACACGGAATGCCAAGGGCACTTACAGATTCACTAGAAATGGCAGGGTGAAGGCTGAAAAAAAACAGACATAATATGAAATATAAATATTTTAAATAAAGGCTTTGGGTCTTGGTTAATTTAAAGAAAACGAACACAAGAAACTATGTACCTAATATATCAGAGTAATTTACTTTTTACTAATAGGTTCCTCAAATTGTATACGAATATGCATAGCTTTCAACAAGTTTTTCTGTTGAAATTTAGGGACCCCAATCCCACAAAGAATACACAAAGAACCTAAATGATACATGTATAAAGGGCAGCCAAGCTACAGATAATTATTTCGTTAACCAAGAACTCCTCTGGCTGGGCGCGGTGGCTCACGCCTGTAATCCCAGCACTTTGGGAGGCCGAGGCGGGCAGACTACGAGGTCAAGAGACTGAAACCATCCTAACTAACACTGTGAAACCCCGTCTCTACTAAAAATACAAAAAATTAGCCGCGTGTGGTGGCGTGTGCCTATAGTCCCAGCTACTCAGGAGGCTGAGGCAGGAGAATCACTTGAACCTTAGAGCTGAGATCGTGCCACTGCACTCCAGCCTGGATGACAGAGAGACTCTGTATCTCAAAAAAAAAAAAAAAAAAAAAATTCTTCTAAAATACAAAGGGGTTATAAAATAACCATCTCCAACTTTTTCTCACTAATTCTGTATCTCACAATTCTCTAGATGGCTACTTTGCAGGCATCCATTTTTTTTTTCTTTTTGAGATGGAGTTTCGCTCTTGTTGCCCAGGCTGGAGTGCAGTGACGCAATCTTGGCTCACTGCAACCTCTGCTTCTGGGGTTCAAGCGATTCTCTGCCTCAGCCTCCCAAGTAGCTGGGATTACAAGGGCCCCCGACCACATCTGGTTAATTTTTGTATTTTTAGAGAGACAGGGTTTCTCCATATTTGCCAGGCTTGTCTCGAACTCTTGACCTCAGGTGATCTGCCTGCCTCGGCCTCCCAAAGTGCTGGAATTACAGACATGAGCCACTGTGCCCGGCCCACTTTTGCATAAAGCATAAAAAGGCTAAGAAGTTTTTTAAGACCCTACAATTTTTATTCATCATTTACATGGTCAGTAATGTATTAATAATTTGGGCATTTTAAACGTTACTGATTTTCGTCAAAATACAGATTGATTATCCCTAATCTGAAAATCTGAAATCCAAAATGTTCCAAAATTTGATATTTTTTGAGTACCAACTTAATGGTCAAGCAAATGCTAACTGGAGCATGTCAAATTTTTTATTTTCGAATTAGGGATGCTAACTGGTAAATAATTACAAATATTGCAAAACGTCACCAAATCTGAAATACTTCTGGTCCCAAGAATCCAGATAAAGGATACTCAACCTTTACATAAAAATACTTTACCAATAAAATAAACATCCAGAAAAATCAGCTCAAGGTGGTTCCTTGAACACAACAAACTTTAATTGTCAATGCAAAGAAATTACTGTAAAGAATTATTTACCTGCAAACTTACAAACTGCTCACTCTTCAAGAAGCTAACAGAATGGAAGTGTCTACTAAGGTCCACAATCTCTTATCCATATTCCTTGAAATTAGATATGTTTCCAATTTTACACTTTTTCAGATTTTGTAGAGATATGGTACACCTAACGTATGTAATAGCCTGGAGTTTGGGTGGCATGATATAATCAAATACAAATATTTCTGTGGCAAAAAAGTGTGAATATTCACAGTATTCACAGTGGAATAAAGATCATAAATAGCCTCACATTGATTCAGGTTAAGATTTTGATTCCAAATGAGTTACCAAAATTTTTTTCAATTTTCAGGTCATTTTGGGTTTCAGAACTGTGAAATGTACCTTTAGACCCAAAGATAAGTTGACTGTAAAAAAAAGACTCAGAAAAAAAACAAGAAAAAAGAAAAAAGTGTATTATTTTCGTCTTCCAGACTACTTAGCCCACTATCCATTTTTTATACATATTAACACATCTTTAATACATATTTCAAGAAGTCACTTCTCCTTGAGACATTCGGAGCCTTGGCTTCCACAATACCATTTTCTTGGATTTTACTCCTAGCCCAAGGCCACTCCACCATCAACCTTTAAAGATCAAGGGTTTTCAGTTCATCCATTCATTTAATAAATCAAGAGCCTACCATGTGCCAAGCAGGTATTGTTCTAAGTGTTTGAGTTCATCAGTGAACAATAGTTCTGCCCTAAATTCTCTTCTCTTGGGAGTTAAGTCCTGGGACCCGTTGTCTGTCTATGCTGTATCTTTTTCAGTCTCAATACTTCACCTGATATAAACTGAGAAATCCCAAATTTCTATGTCTAGACTCTCTTCTCTGGATTATAAACTCACAGAGGTTAACTCTCTCTTCTCAGTCTTTTCACTTGAATTCAATAAGGATCCCAAATACAAGATGTTCAAAACAGCTCTTTATGAGTATTCCCAATCTTAGTGAGTAAGTACCACATACCACCTACCTGCTCAATCCAGAAACTTACGAGTCATGCTTTATTCTCTACCACCATCCCCCAGCTCCAACTCCACTTCTAATCCATCAAAAAGTTCTACTGGTGTGAGGCCCAAATCTCTCTTAAATGTGTCTATTTCTATCTAAAATGCAACCATTACATTTTATATGGACTAATACGCGTTCAATTCTTGCTTCCAGCCTATATTCCACATCTCCTTACCAATTATTTGAAGAGAAATAATTGCATTGTATCTGAAAAATTTTCAATGGCTTTCCACCTCTGGGTAAAGTCAAATTTCTTACTACACAGTTTTGTGCAGTCCCACCTTTTACTGCCTAACATGGGACTCCACATTTTCCTCATTTTCCTTCCCATTAAGTGCACCAAGTTCTATTAATAACTATCTGGCTTTGCTATTTGTAATACCTTACGTAGTAACTCTTTTTAAGGCTGGCCCATTCTCTTCCTTCAGGCCTTCCCTTTTCTGATTACCCTATCAAAGGTCCCCTTTCTTTTACTTTTTTTTTTTTTTTTTTTGAGACAGAGTCTTGCTCTTACCACCCAGGCTGGAGTGCAATGGCATGATCTCGGCTCATGGCAACCTCTCCGCCTCCCAGGTTCAAGCGATTCTCCTGCCGCAGCCTCCCAAGTAGCTGGGATTACAGGCACCCGTCACCATGCCCAGCTAACCTTTTTTTGTATTTTTAGTAGAGACATGGTTTCGCCATGTTGGCCAGGCTGGTCTCGAACTCCTGACCTCGTGATCTGCCGCCTCAGCTTCCCAAAGTGCTGGGATTACAGGTGTGAGCCACTGCACCCGGCTCCCTCTCTTACTTTATATCTGCAGTCTTTTATTTCCTTCTTAGGACTTGAGCAATCTTTTGTCTATTTGGCACACAGTAGGAACTTTAAGCCTATTTGATATGCCTGAACCCAAAGCTGGCTTAATGAACAAGTAACTATAAGCAGACTGCTACTGAAATACAGAGGAATAAGGCTTACTAACCAGTACAAAAAAGTTCTTAGACTTATCTGAATTCTTCCAAGTTTAAATTTATTAACATTCCCTAAGAGATGCCTTCTCCAATCCCAAGTGTTTTCCTTTAAGGATTTGTCAACAGAAGTATTTAAAGTTTTTGTTAAGGATTTTTGTTTATTTGGTAGCAGAGGAAACTCTTTGAAAAGGAGAAAAGAAAAATAAAGATCCCGGATGTTGATCTCTCCTTGGACATTAAAACTAGAGTCAATGTGGAAAAGGAAAAGTGGTAGACTGCACCAAACAGAAATGTGAATCTGTTTTCATCTAAACAATACAAAAAATGCCAGAATGCCACCCATCCTACCTAAATGTAGTCCAGAGGAGTTCCAAGAATTAGAGGGAACGTTATATGAAAGTGTCCTAATAAGGAATTGGCTGGGCGCAGTGGCTCACGCCTGTAATCCCAACACTTCAGGAGGCTGAGGTGGGTGGATCAACCTAGGTCAGGAGTTCGAGACCAGCCTGGCCAACATGGTACAACCCCGTATTTACTAAAAAGTACAAAAATTAGCCAGGTGTGGTGGCATGTGCCTGTAATAATCTCAGCCACTTGGGAGGCTGAGGCAGGAGATTTGCTTGAACCCCGGAGTGGGGTGGAGGTTGCAGTGAGCCGGGATCACGCCACTGCACTCCAGCGTGGGCAACAAGAGCAAAATTTCATCTCCAAAAAAAAAAAAAAAAAAAACAGTATAAGGAATTAATCATTTATTCATTACTAACTCCAAAAAAAATAAAAAAAAGCTACATTTTTAAATGTAGTTGGCGAAGATACAGACACAAGCAAAACAGACAGACTGTCCTAATGAAGCTTATGTTATAGTGAGGAGAGAGACAAAAGTTATATGGAACAACCGAAAGGAAGAAAAATAAGGCAGTAACAGGGACTTAGGTAATAGGAGAAAGCATCTCTGATAAGGTAAAATTTGAAAGAAAAGAGAAGCAAAAGATTTCTGGGGGAAAGAGAAGTACAGGAAAATTTCAGTCTTATTTAGTCACATTTTATTGTGCAATTAGTATTATTAGTATTTATGAACTGCTGCTGTAATTAATTTAGCACTTATTTGCCTCCAAAGAAATGATTACCTATTTCACGGATAATAAAGATTTATACTACAGCTAAGAATTTATCCAGTTGTATTAAAGGTTATTCGGCAAAAGACTTCGGTACCACTCCTAAATACAAGTCTAAGAAAATCTGACAATCGTTGACTGCCAAGTAGAATTTCTATAATTTGCTAAAGAAGTACATTGGGAGATAGCATCTTGGTAACTTTTTTTTTTCTGAGACCGAGTTTTGCTCTTGTTGCCCAGGCCGGAGTGCAATGGCACTATCTCGGCTCACTGCAACCTGTACTTTCCGGGTTCAAGCCATTCTCCTGCTTCAGCCTCCCGAGTAGTTGGGATTACTGGTGCCTGCTACCGCACCTGGCTAATTTTTGTATTTTTAGTAGAGACGGGGTTTCGCCATGTTGGCCAGGCTCTTCTCAAACTCCTGACCTTGGGTGATTCGCTGCCTCGGCCTCCCAAAGTGCTGAGATTATAGGCTTGAGCCACCACACCTGGTCTAATCTTCACAACTTTTATGTTTATATAGTTTTATCTGTATACAGTCTTTGAGTGTTTTTTTCTGGACCACTTGTCTCCAAATCTGATTATGCATCCCTCTCAGAGTAGTAAAAAAAAAAGCACAGAGCAATTTGTGTATAGTTACATAAATTAGGTATATAAACCCTATTATACTGTATACACCATAAAAAAAGGCACTAAATATATTTGGCCTCAAGATTAATTCAAAACAAAGTATAGTTAAACATGTCTAGATAAAGTATTAAAAATGTGAGTACTATAACTAGAGCCTAACACAGCTTGGCTGCTAATTATATTTAAGTAGAGAAAAATCACATCGTTTTAAGGCCCAGAAGGGATCTTAGTGACTATCTAATTAGCTGTATCATTTTACAGATTGTTGATGATCTTCTAGTGTATAAAGAATGAACATGATTTAGAAGTATGTTTTTGGGAATTTGGAGGCATGGGTCAATAGCTACAGTCACAGAAGTAATAACTTCTCTTACTTTTCTTCAAAGGTTTAAGGATACCTAATCCATCAATGTCTCAAGGTTCCCTTGGGACCAACATTTCAGTGACCTAAACAGTTACCTGAAGATTACATAACGTGTGCAGAGAACAATATGTATATCTTTAAAAGTTCTTTCATTAAGATGCAAACAGCCTCAGTGGCAGACATTCTGTGTGGCCAAGAGGCTCAGTGTGCCTAACAGCCCCAGGAAGCCTAAAGGTAGGATTCCTACGGTTATAGAATTTGCTACTTCCCTCCTTTTCTTTTTCACTCACTTTCTTCCTTCTACTTCCTTTACCAAGAAGTTAAAACCATCTAGCCTAGGCTAGCAAATAATTCAGACCCTATTACTACAGATATAACCCATTCCCAACCCAATCCATGTTATATACCTTAAAGTCACATAGGTATAGAAGCTCCTTTCCTTGCATTCTTTTCTCACAATAAAAAAAGAATTAGTATTGCCACTTTTATAAGCTGATAAAACAGTGTTCTCTGGTCATAAAAATGTAAGCTTTTGGATGAAGTCAGCACGCTATCACATATTAATAATTAGCATAATACCTATAAAATTTAATAATCTCTGCAAAATATTTTAACTCCCACAAAAACTCAGATTATGTGAAATATAAGCAACTAAGAACTCCACTTTAAAAAAAAAAGTGAGTCACAGACAAAAGACAAAATAACCCACCAGAGATTTCCAAACTATCAGCTGGTTGCTGGCCATCAGGTAAAGCAGGTGGATGGGCTACAATAAAGTATTATATTAAGTCACAATCACAAGACAAGTATTTCCACCCTACTTATCAAGCTTGCATCCTTCCCCGGGGACCAGTGCCTGCTCCCATTCACACAACAAAGATTATCACAAATGGGCCCAGGACAAGAGAGCTGTTCAGAAACTGCTACTCAAGTGTACCCTCCTGGTTCTAGGGTTCCACTGTAGTGACAAGAAATTACAAGCAGCTTACTTCATCAGAGTCCATCACTACCAACAGCAACTGACAGCTTCCAGAAGAACCTCAGTACCACTTTCCCTACCCAAAACCTTTCCTCTTTACTCCAAGCCCTGACAAGGATAAATCTCTAAACTTTATAAACAAGGTAATTCTACAAATTAACTTATACACAGGGTTACTTCCTTTCAAATTTGATCAGGGAATGCAGGGCAAGAATAACCCAAAATATGCAATGTAAATCATGTTGAAATTAAAATGTATTTCCATCTCCACCCCTCCACGATGGCATAATTTCAAATCAATTTATATAACACATATCTGGCCCTCTGAAAAATCATTTTTTAAAAGTAGGGTTATTACTCTGTCCTAGCTATCGCAGATTAGACAATTCAGATTTATTGTGTAAGATTTCAGATTTTCTCCAAATGACACAGGTGGTTATTTTATACGCAAGAGTCATTAAAAGATTAATCCTTTTTAACTAAAAAGAGATAGTACGGCCAATTACAAGTTAAAGGCAGATTTATTCTAAGCTGGTGCTCTAGGGTCTTACCTCTCTAAGATATTGTGATTTACAACACACCAAATGTAGGAAACAGCTTCCAAAATTTGTATTGCTTCATACAAATCAGGACTTTCAGGTCGAGGAGCCTAGGATAGGTTCTCTGTTAAATTTTGGAATCCCTTTTCTCAAGAGTAACCTACTAGAAACTATTTACCAAACCTTTGTGAAATCTGTAAAACAGGTTACTCCTCCATTGAGCAAGGAAACACAGGAAACAGGATTCGAAGATTTAATATTACTGCTCATACTCCAAATTACAGAATACTTAAAATTAAATATCTGACTTTCGTAATTCACTACACGGTGAGCTCAAATTTACCTTATTAGAATATTTAGTACTTCTGCACTTCTCCCACTTCTCAAAGTTTTCCCACACCAGGACGCCCACCACCTAGGAACAGCCTTTGCAAGATACCAATGCTCTCCAAATCCCCAAAGCAGGGTCGACTTCCCGATCGAACAAAGAGCAACAAAGAAGTGGGTGGTAACCACCTCTCTCAGAGGCGAGCCAGGACCCATCGAGTCTGATCTACAATACGAGCAGTAGCAGTTCCACCATCTCCCTACCACCTCTTATTTCCTGCGAAGGCTTTCTGCCTGAAACTGGAAAACCCGAACTATTATTGAGGAAGTGGAGCCCTTCCATTTGAATCCTGAGAAAGAGGCGCTCAAAGAATCCAGCGAACAAAGGAGAGGGTTGGAGCCCACGCAAAACATGGGTGTGATAAAGCCACATGCCAGACGTGAGCCCCCAGCCTCAGTAACTACTCTCCAGCGCCCACCCGGGAGGAGGGGTCCGGGGAAAGAGTGGAAGCCGAGAAAGAAAAAGACGCTCCGGCCAGACCGAACGCAGGGGAGGGGAGGCGAGCAGGCGAGGAGGGGGAAGGGGACGGGAGGGGCGGAGCTCTCGCGGCCGCGGGGCTTTGTGTAGAGTCAAGGCCGGAGTAGAAATTTTGCCTCGCGGGGGACGCGTCGAGGGGATAGGAAGCCTACGCGGGGCACCCCAAACCTGCGCTGCCACCAATGGTGGGCGGGAGAGAGGAGAGAATGGGCCGCCCCCTTCCCCGCCACCACCAAGGCGGGGTAGGCCGGCGCCGTCCCCAGCAGTGGCCACCTTCGAGGCTGCGGACGGCACGGACGGCAGGAGACAAGTGGGGCGGCCCCCCGATTCCCGCCCGCAGGAGCCGCGGGTGCTGCGCGAGGAAGACGGTCTCGTTCTAACCGCGCCGGGCCGGGAACGGGTTAAGATGCGGCCAAATGTCGGTCCCTCCTCCTTCCCACCCCTCAGCTCCGGCGCCCACTCGCGACGGCGGCCGCGGAACCCAGCGCCCGGCCCCGCGCGCCCACCCGGACACCGGCCCCGCAGCTCACCGTCGTAGTAGTAGCAGACTTTTTTTTTGCCGCCTCCTTGACTGTACGCCATGGACTCCCCGGCCACCGCCGCCTCCGGGCTCCTCCTCCTGCTGCTGCTGCTGCTGCCGCCGCGGCTCGGCCGGGAGAGAAAAGGGCTAAGGGAAACTTGGGGGCGGTAGTCCCGCGGGGAAGGGCAGGTCGGTGGGAGGAGAGGAGGGGGCGCCGGGAAGGCTGAGGTGCCGAAAGCTCGGAACCGGGGGTGGCAGCGGCACCAACTAGCGACACTGGAGAGGGGAGGGGGCCACCAAACCACCTCCGGAGGCCGCAGGGAGGTGGGCGCGCCCACTGCGGTCTCCGCGGGGGAGGAAGGGGCACGGCTGGAGAAGGAGGCCGCTTTGGGCTCCAGATTAGAGTCCCTCTTAGGGTGAACAACCTGCGCAAGGCGGCGCCATACACAGTCTTAAAATGAGGAAGAAAACAAGCTTTCGCTGAGCAAGTAGATCCAGGGAGCGTGCAGCCGGGTGAACATTCTCCCCCCTCAAGTCTGCACGCAGTGGTTGCGCCTCTCTCCGAGCCTGCGCAGTCGGCACCTCGTAGCCTTGGCGGTCTGGACCCCTCGTCGGCGTCCCACGCTGCTCCCCTCCCCCACTGCCGCGAAGCTCCCGCCCGAGCCGACCACGTGCCGCGAGCCCGGCGGGGAGAGCCCACTCCCGCGCCCCTTCGGGGCCTACGACCGCGCCGGGTTGCGGCCCATCGCCCCAGTGCCTGGTAGCCTAGTTTTCTCGTTTGTCGTTTGTTCATTTATTTATTTATTATTATTATTATTATTATTATTATTATTGTTGTTTTGACCCGTAATGGGTATGAGGTATAAAGGGACCTATTACTGATGTTAAGGGGAGAGGGTACCGCTCGGGTTTTAATAAGCAGTTGTGGAGCTCATTTATAAGATACAGTTCTAAGCACTTGCATTTGTATTTCATTGATAATCTATTTATAATATTCTCATTTAAGGCTCCCAACAACTGTAGGAGGTAAGTGGTAATTGTACTCCTTCATTATAGATGGAGAAGGATTAAGGAACTTGTTCTTACTGCTAACTGATATGTCTGGAGGTTTGAACTCATTCTGCAAACTCCGTGCACCCTTGCTGTTCCACTCAGCCGCGATGCTGCTGCCTAGACACTGGAAGATTGGAGCAGAAAGACTTTCGAAACTCTTGGAAGTTATGAATACCTGTGTTCCTGTGTTCAGTAAATACACATTTATCAAGCACCTACCTTAAACCAGCCACCTTGCAGGTGAGGGCTAGAGGCTAACAGCCTGTTTCATAGCACCCATCTCGATTATATAATTTAAGATTCCCCCCTCCCCCGCAATACACCCCTATTAAAAAAAAAAAAAAAAAAGCTGTATTGATGATGGAATTTTAGAGCCACTACCAAAAATACCCTTTTTGCTATTTTACTTCAAAATCCCGAAAGTGTTCATGCTTAAAGCAGCAATTTTTCCCAACCTCACCCCCAAGAGATTTAGAAAAAGTCCAGGGTGGCCCCTGCCCTCCCTCTGCCCCCTCCTCTGTATTTTTAACAAGACCCCAGGTGACTGATGAAGTTGCTAGAGAAATTACGGTGAGTGAAACACTGGCCTAGAGGTAAAGTTAATTGACCTTCTAAGTTGTGCTCTATCAAGTACAAAATCAACTTGGAAGATTCTGAGAACAGAATAAGTGAATTTAGTAGAAGTGAATGTTCTTCCCTAGGGCAAACACAATGAAGTCTGAAATGACACTTTGTTTCCTTTGGGAAGACTTCCCTGACCCCTCTCCAGCCAGGACTGTTCTCCATTCCATGCACCTTGTATGCTGTAGCTCAACACTTAACTGTGTTGCAGTTGCCCACAACTTGTCTGAATGTCCCACTATGAATAGAGTGTCATAAGTGAAGGGACCAGGTTTATCTTGCATATAATAGTTTCTCTAGTGCCTGTGACTTAGGGCAAGTCACTAAAACTTTTTTTGAATTGCCTTATCTGTAAAATGGGGCAGTATTACTTGGAGAGTAGTATTGAGAATCTCAAATAAGAAAATTAATATGGAATACTTTTTCAAAATGAAGAACTATATGAATAAGGGATTATTAGGATTGCTATAATAACAGTGACAATTACTAAATTACTCTTTGCATCCATAGCACCTAACATTGAACTTGTGAGAAGACCCTGGACATATCTTTTGACTGGCTGAGAAACTTATTTATTATTTAATAATTTAAACCAATAGAAGCAAGTTATATTACCTTTAGAAACTGGTGTGGGAGAAGGAGTTTTATCCAATGATAGGAGTTGGCCAAGAGAATTCTGTCTATCATCTCTACTATGTTAGCAGAGCTAAAAGTGGCATCAGTTATTGAAACCCATTGATAAGCTCCAAATTTCATTGACCACATTCTAACTCTTCTGTATCCAAGCCTTTTAAATATGGAGTTTTAGACAGCATGCAGTAAAAGGAAACCAACGGAAAGCATGGATAATTCATAGGATGCATGCATAGTTAAGGACTGTCTTTTTCCTTAAATTGTTTTTCTTTAGTTTCTGCTCCATCTCTAGGTGCTTATTTTTTCAATCTTGAAGATATTTAGTGCTTTGAAATTATTCAGTAAAATGATCTCTTAAACATAAATGATTATTTAAGAATAGGACTGTTAAGAAACTGATGGCCTCAGCTTATGCTAAAAATTAAACCCTGCTGACAACTGCAGCAGATAGTTTAATTTTTAATTCCTGTAAGAGAATTATTCATATAAGCTTATTTCTACTCTTAAGGAAATTTAGGTTTCTTAGTGCTAATTTTGTGTAGCAATTCCATACGGTGATACAGAAGGTAGAGAAGTACAGTGGCACACTAGAGTGTTGTCGTAAACTCAAACAGCCTCAACCTGAATTCTGATCTTGTAAGCATGGTGCCTATCTTTACACAGTACTACAAGCTATAATTCATAAACCTGAATAGCAACATCTAACAATGAGAGATTATAGTACTTTTGAACTGTGCATTTGTGTAACAAAATTTCAAATTACCCATTTACATTAAAAATATATTTTTGAACTTTAACTTATCTACTAAATTACTGTTACATTAAACCTTTCAAGGCATTCATGTTACACTGTTAACTGATTAATGCTTTGCAGATGACCTTGGAAACACTATCACTTTGATCTAATCCACCTACTTGCTCAAATTTTCTAATTTTTATACTCACACTGCATCTGAGAAAATTAACTTGTTAGTGTCTCCTGATCACCTTACATGTGTATCTTAATTTTCTTAATTCTTCTTCTTTACTATCTTAGTGTTTTGGTTTTTTTTTTTTTTTTTTTTTTCTTTAAGACGGAGTTTCACTCTTGTTGCCCAGGGTGGAGCCCAATGGCGTGATCTCGGCTCACTGCAACCTCCTTCGGGGTTCAAGAGATTCTCCTGCCTGAGCCTTCGGAGTAGCTAGGAGTACAGGCGCCCTCCACCACCCCAGGCTAATTTTTTTATTTTTAGTAGAGATGGGGTTTCACCATGTTGACCAGGCTAGTCTCTAACTCCTGACCTGGTGATCACCCGCCTCAGCCTCCCAACGTGCTGGAATTACAGGAGCCTCCGCACCTGGCCTCCTATCCTGGTGTTTTTAACCTTCCTTAAAATCTAGTCATCATTCTTCTCCACCT
Organism: Rhinopithecus roxellana; assembly: GCF_007565055.1. Classification (NCBI taxonomy): domain Eukaryota; kingdom Metazoa; phylum Chordata; class Mammalia; order Primates; family Cercopithecidae; genus Rhinopithecus; species Rhinopithecus roxellana. The sequence continues at coordinate 161,287,926 of NC_044552.1, forward strand.
ACCACCAGAACTGTACAGATGGAGGTGGCGTATGCATGTTGTGACCATAGGGTGGAAAGCCACATGACAAGAATAGTGGAGCAGAAGGATAGGGACCTGGGTCCTTGATGACCTCATATGTAGCCGTTCCAGACTGGACTGTGCACTTCCTGGACTGTGGTGACATCCAGGAAAAAAAAAATGAAACGAATGAAAAAACACGTTTAGGTAAACCACTGTAGTTGAGATTTTGTTATATGTAGCTGAATACAATCCTAACTCATGCAGAATCTGAATTAGAAGTTAGTGGTTTCTCGTAATTTCTCCCAACTACAAGCTTCCCTTGGGAGACAATTTTCTGGGTTTCTGAATATCTTGAGAACAGAGGTGCTGGCTTTGTCTGAAACTGTCTTTTCAGTGATGTTTGTGTAGTGAACAGCATTCCAAGACAGAGAAAATGACTCCCTCTGGAGAGAAGAACAAGCATGATTACTACCCATTATAAAAGAATCAGGTTCTCTAAGTACTAGACTGGATTGGACTGGACTGGACCATACTAATTACTATACTATACTATACTATACTATACTATACTATACTATACTATACTGCAGTCCATTGCCAGTACAAGTATTATGTGGCATCTTCATGTTGGCATATGGGAATTGGGGTTCAGAACAGCAGCACAAAAATTAATACTGTTGCTCTGGTCATTGCTATTGCCATGAGTAATAAATTATCCCTTAACACAGGAGTCTTGAGTCTAATACTAGCATGATGAAACTGTGGCTGGCTAGCTTGTTAGCTTGCAAATAGGGTAAAATTTCAGATTGTTTAAGGAACCCGGAATAGACTGCATAGCCCTCAGATGACTGTGGGCAGCTCTCTGAAATAGGGCCACCCTAGTTACTTGGAGGAACTTTCCAGCGGGAAGGCAGACTCATTTGTGTGCACTTTGTGGTTGGTTGTCCCAACAATGGGAGTCAGATAATTAGAAAAGTGGTAAGAAATTTGTCCCTGAGGCTGGGCGCGGTGGCTCACGCCTTAATCGCAGCACTTTGGGAGGCCAAGGTGGATGGATCATGAGGTCAGGAAATTGAGACCATCCTGGCCAACATAGCAAAACCCCATCTCTACTAAAATACAAAAAATGAGCCAGGTGTGGTAGCGCACGCCTGTAGTCCCAGCTATTCAGGAGGCTGAGGGGGGGATTGCTTGAACCTGGGAGGCCGAGGTTGCAGTGAGCCTTGATCACAGCACCGCACTCCAGCCTGGCGACAGAGTAAGTTTGTCACTGAGTTCAGCTGAAGTGATTAATAATATCACCTGGGCGTTAGAAGGCAGGCAGCTCCAACTCAACTCACTGACCAGAATTGTTATAGATGATAGAATTGCAACAGATGTCAGATTCTGAACCATCCCTAAAACATCCAGCTATGCCTGGATTAATGCTGCAAACCAAGTAGAAGGGTCAAATGAGAGTCTTAAGGAGAAAGCCACTGACTTTCCAAGGTAGACCCTGTTGGTTTATGGTACTCAGAAGAACTCTGGGTGTCATGATTAAGGCAATACTTTGTCCTGCTGCTTGGGTATTGTTGATAGTCCCTTAATTAAGTGCTATATGAGACAAATAGAATTAAGCCTCTATACATCAGATTAATCACAGTGGTCAATGGAGTCACGTATTCATATGAAATTTTGAGTTCTGCCAAGAACGTGTAAGGGTGGATGGTTAGAAGAGGAAGATCTGTCTTGGTCCGGAGTGTCCCTGCATAATCTTGCTAAGTATGCCAGATTGCAAGTCTTACTTGTCTCCTGAGACTGAGCATTTTTGCAGCTAGACACATAGACAATTAAGTGGGTCAGGGTAACTGTGCAGTGACTCTTGTGTAACTGCTCAATATCAGGGTAAGGGAGATTGGCTTGTTTGCTGCTTGTTTGAGAAGTTTGGACCGTTGGATCTGGATTTCTCTTTTGCAGTGCCAACCCACTAAGTGTGCAGGTGGCATTTGGGTCCATTATATATTCCCTGTGGGAGCTGGGGGCAAGAGGAACTGACAAATATGCTGATGCTCATGCAGCTTTCTGTGCTATAAGCAATAAAGTACTTTGTCTCCTAACTAGAATTTTTGTGACTTCTGCCAGCATCCATGAAACCAGCAGATTAATTTATTAGCTTGCAAGAAGGGTAAAATCTTAAATGCTTTTCAGTTCATGACAAAATGTAGTCATCCCTCCCTCAGTAAACGTGAAGGATTGGTTCTCGAACCTGCTGCATATATCAAAATCCATGCATACTCAAGTCCCACTGTTGATCATATGGAACCACAGTATAAAAAAAGCTGGCTCTCCATATACATGGGTTTTACATCCAGGGAATGCTGCATTTGGTTGAAATGCAATCCCACATGGTTCAAAACTGTTTTGTTCAAGGGTCAACTGTAATGCCAAAGCATTGTAAGCAATGAGAATTTTTTTATACTATAAACTCACAGAATCTAGGAATCATCCTAATTTGAATGAATAAAATATCAAAATTAGGATGACTCCTAGATTCTTTCTGATCATAGGTGGAAAACAGAAAATTCCTAGGAAATTTTACGTAAGTTTTGGATAGGTTTAACTAGAAAACTCCATCGGATTGATAGTGGTCCTGTTTCTCTGGAGAACCCTTTCTAATGCAACCATAGTAAAAGGATCAGTACTATGTCACTTAAGAATAAACTGAGTGCTGCATAACTGCAGTCTGGTACACTGCAGCTCTCCCATCTTAAAAATTTTCTTTCAACTCTTGTGACACTGTAGACACTAAAGAAAGAAATAACTGAAAAGGTCACTTAATTTTTGTATTTTGCTGTTTTCCTTTACAATATATTTCCAAGTACTTTAAAAGTACTTATAGCAAGCAATGAAGACTTTTGCTCTTCCCAATAGAAAATTATTCAGTGTCTTTATAATAAAGATTTACCAGAATTTAGCTTAACTCATTTTACTCTATTAAACAAAAACTTTCCGTTTAATTGTTTCCTTTATTACTCACTGCTTTCCATTACAATATACTTGCAAATGCACATTAGCTAGGTAGAGGGTTGAAGCAAGTTTAATTGGATCATTTTATTTCTTCATTTTATTATCTTAAAATTTTAGGATAATAGATATTCCCTAAAATTGTAGATTCCCCATAAGTTAATTTGTAAATTGAAATTTGGTTTATTAAAATTATATTTTAAATCATTTAGAGACTACCCTTGATGGAATTTTATGACTTTAAAAGTGCTTTCCCTAAGTTCTCTTTCGGTGCCCAGCAAAGTTCTGATGAGTTTTTCTTTCTTTCTTCCCTCCCTCCTTACGTGTCTTTTCTTTTTTTTTTTTTCCAAGAACAATCATATTTTCAAGACTGTTTTGTTAACAACATAGATGAGATCCTAGGATGGTTTCTGTAGTAAGAATTTTGTGAATTTTATGAATTTTAATCCCTAAAAATTTGGAGCATATTTTACTGGGAAAAAAAATGTTGAGCCCTACATGTAATAAAATTACTCTATTTTTCAAATGTTTAATGACAACTTTATACTTTTCTGATTAATGTTCATAGTCAAAATGTTATACAAAGCAACTGTGCTATTAATAATGATTGTAACATAAATGATGTAGGGAGGTCTCTCAGCAGACTGATCACTTCCCTTTTATACTGTTTCCACCTTATCACTTCTGAAAGAGGAGTTTTCATGCTTCAGTGTATATAAAAACCCCCTGGGAATTGATTTATTATGCCAGTTCCTTGGCCTACCTTCTATATTTCTGAATTGGAAGTTCTGGACTGAGATGCGGAGAGTCTGCATTTTAACAAACTTCTTAAAGTGATTCTGATATAGATGAGCCGAGATCCACTCATTGACTAATGCATGGTATCTAAACATGACTAATGCTTGGTATCCAAACATTTTCTGCACATCAGTGTAGCCCACTTAGGTTTTTAGCTTAAATTTTCTTATCAATTGAATCATTAAGCTCATGTTAACTGGGTAAGTTAGTGGGACCTGACTTCTGCCTTTTGCCGCTAGGCACCATGATAGTTTGGAATGGATTAGTATTTGTTTATTTTTATCAATTTTTTTTATTACTTTTTGAGATGGAGTCTTGCTCTGTTACCCAGGTTGGAGTACAGTGGCATGGTCTCAGCTCACTGCAACGCCTGCCTCCCAAGTTCAAACAATTCTCTTGCCTCAGCCTCCCGAGTAGCTGGGACTACAGGCATTCACCACCACGCCCAGCTAATTTTTGTATTTTTGGTAGAGTCAGGGTTTTACCATGTTGCCCAGGCTGGTCCTGAACTCCTGACCTCAGGTGATCTACCCACCTCGGCCTCCCAGAGTGCTGGGATTACAGGCGTGACCCACCACACTTGGCCAGGAACGGATTATATTTGTAGCTAGGGTTGAATGCATAAAACTTTGAGTTGTATGGAATTTGAGTTTTGTTTTATATGTCATTTAATAGAAAATAAGAAAATACAGACAAAAAGGAAATAAATTTTATCATGCATCTCTCTTCCCAGCCCTTAATATCATTTTGTCGCACATGCTTCCTTACTTTTGAAATACACCTAAGTTGTCCAGGCGCAGTGGCTCACGCCTGTAATCCCAGCACTTTGAGAGGCTGAGGCGGGCAGATCACCTGAGGTCAGGAGTTCGAGACAAGCCTCACCAACATAGTGAAACCCGATCTGTACTAAAAATACAAAAATTAGCCGGGCATGGTGGCGCCTGCCTGTAATCCCAGCTACTTGGGAGACTGAGGCAGGACAATCACTTGAACCCGGGAGACGGAGGTTGCAGTGAGCGGAGATCGCACCATTGCACTCCAGCCTGGGTAACAAGAGTGAAACTCCGTCTCAAAAAAAACAAACAAAAAAGAAATACACATAAGTCTATGTAAGCAGGTGAGGATATATGTTGTAAAACAAAAATTGGGACTTACTGTTTATATGCTGTCTTATAAATACATAATGTATTAAATTTGCCTTTCCCCTCTCAATAATACATTTCTGTATAAATACATGCAAAAACATTTCGTGAATAAATTAAGATTTAACTAAACCCTGTTAGATTAAAAAACTTTTGGCTGTTACAAATAGTGTTTTCTTTAAATCTGTTAAAATACATCTTCATGCATTGGTCCAATATTTAGCTTAAAAAGCTTTTGATGCATAGTTATCTCTATGTCCATTAGAATTATAAAAGTGTACATTATTGAAGCATAGGGGACAGTGGTAACTATAGTTTTTGTCTGTTTACTACCTTTTTTTTTTTTTTTTTCATCTTCTGATTCTTTGGGTGAACTATAACTCCTAACATCCTGTTTGGCCACTCATCCTGGGCCAGGATCCTGGTAGGGTTGTAAAGCACATAGCCTCCATCCTCCCATTCCAGGCGTGTGCTTGTAATCCAAATTGGGCCAGAATATGTTTCCCAGACATTGCTGATACAGCAAACTGGAGAAACTTATTCTGTTTGCTTTTGGCTGTCTTCCTTGACCTTAAGGAGAAGCCTGTTTGTACAAAGAGAAACTGAGAAAAATATAGAGGGAAGTAAAGAGATATAGATGATAGAGGGAGAGCTAGCTAGTTAGCTAGCTAGAAAGAAAACATTTGAGCCCCTGGATTAAGCCATGCCTGAAAGCTAGCACTGCCTCTAAACTCCCCAGTTATATGGGCCAATAAATTCCCATTTTTTGCTTGAACTAGTTGATATGGATCTCTCTTATTTATAACCCAAACAGCTTTTATTATTACATAGTGCAAATTCAAAATAAAATACAAAAATTCACTCTTCTTATCAGTAAATTAACAGTGATACAAACTAATTGCCTATTATGTGGTCCACAATTTTAAACATGTAAGCTCTTAAGCTTACATGATTTATCACTCGCTTCTAACTATGTAAACATCTAACTTTGTAGGAATACTGTACTTTAGCAAAACATGATTTTTTTCAGAGACTGAATATTTAGATAAATAAAAAGTTTCTATGACTTCACATTTCAAAATTTCGTCCTATAATATTATTCTGAATTCTCAAGGTGCAGTGAAAATATGGTTGCAGTTATGAAAGTTCAGTTTACTCAGCTTTTCAAGAACCCATTAATGTGCAAAGACACTATTACACAACTTTGCTTTGCAGTTGCACTTTTCCCATTGGAGAGAACTGTTCAATCACACTTTTGTCATTATATCTTAGTGCTTGCATAGTTTTTGACACAATTGTTGTACAATAAAGCTACAGAAATATGATTGGCATTACTTTATAAACTAAGGACACAAGCACTGTTACATCTCTTATTTTTCCCATTTCTAGTTTGAAGTTTCACATGCCATATTAACTGGAAGGATTGTATCCCTTCCTAAACATCTTTCCTCTCAAATTGTCGAAGAACTGTAGGAGATGACGGAATTAAAAGCAGGTCAGTCCTGGTGAACAGATGGCACTGAGGTATGCAGTAGCGCTTCATTGCCACAAGGTGTCACAGAAGGAAGAGCTTGCACAGACTGGCCACCCTTTGCTGTAGGGAGACCCTTGCTGGTCCAAACCCCTGTCTAAATATCAGTAACATCCCTCTGTAGTTCATTCCCATTTCCTGAGGATCATCTGTTATTTTCTAAAACACGGCCAGCCTGTGAGCGTTGCTAGATCCAGGGAAACATGGAGGAGTAAGTATTGCCAATGTCCAAACCAGCCCTATCCCATGAATGCTTAAGTCCTTACCTTCTTTTAGAGGGTTGGGGAAAGCTTTCAATTTTTATATAATTTTTAACTTTCAGAATAATTGCAAGAATAGTATGAGAAACTTCTGTATACCATTTCCCCAGATTCGCCAATTATTCACACACATGTTTTGTTTTTGTTTTTGTTTTTCCTAAATGTAGGTTGGAAACATTTCAGTGTGTATTTCCTAAGAACTAAGACATTCCCTTACATAATCAGATAAAGTCATCAAAATTAGGAAATCTATATAAAACGTATCTAATTCAGGGTTTGTATTACAATTCCTACAAACTACCCAGTATTTTTTTTACAGCTAATTTTTCTGCTAATTTTAGATCCAATCCAGGATCATATATTACACTTAGCTGTGATGTCTGCAGAAATACCACAGGATTGATGTTGTGTCCTTAGTGACCATGACGGGAGATGCATTAATCTATTTTCCTTGTCTAGCGGTCTTGTTAACTTTGATAACTAGGTCAAGGTAGTGTCTACCAGGTTTCTCCACTGCGTAGTTTTCATTTTCCCGTTTGTAAATAAATTATTTGTGGTAGTAGACTTTAAGACTCCCCATGTAGTTCCTTAGTGTTCCTCAAAGAATGGTTAGATGGCTTCTAAGAATGGATGTACCAACAGAGTTGAAGATGGCATTTTTATGATCTTGCCTCAGAAGTCGCATAACTTTACCTCTATAGCCCTTCTTGGATGAAGCAGTCACAAAGGTGCACCCAAATTTAAGGTATGGGAACATAGAGCCCACTACTCCAATGTCAAGGCAACATTTCAGAAAAACATTACGGATTGAAAGGATTATTGCAGCCATCTTTGAAATGCTCTGTTGGCCATACTGGGCAGTACCATGCCTACTGAATCATAGCCACTTACTCCCAGCAGTAACACCCCTCCCACTCTGTGTCCAGTCTGTTTAATTTTAGGCCCCTCTGAACCCTCTTAAGATTGGCATTCTCAAGAGAACCCTGGGATTAACATCCAGTGAATTTGTTGGGGCCCAGTTGTCTCATGTGCCTCTTGCTGCCACCGTGCAGTGCAGCAGATGATGAGGGGTGGCACCCTCCTGTGAGTCATGTTAGCAAAGAGAACAAAGGCAAATAAAAAAGACCCTAATGTTGCCCTTTATCCCAGAGACACTTAGAAACAACAGTTGACTTTTTTTTTCTTCTTTTTTTTCGTGATGGAGTCTCGTACTGTTACCCCAGCTGGAGTGCAGTGGTGCGATCTCGGCTCATTGCAAGCTCCCCTTCCTGGGTTCAAGTGATTCTCCAGCCTCAGCCTCCCGAATAACTGGGATCACAGGCATCCGCCACCATGCTCAGCTAATTTTTTGTATTTTTAGTAGAGATGAGGTTTCACCATGTTAGCCAGGCTGGTCTCGAACTCCTGACCTCGTGATTCACCCGCCTTGGCCTCCCAAAGTGCTGAGATTACAGGCATGAGCCACCACACCCAGCCCAGCAGTTGACTTTCTAACCTCCTTTATTTTCAGTTATCTTTGGATGCCACTTGTACACACTGGTCCTAGCATCTATGCACAACTCGTAGTTGACTCTTCCCATGCTCTGTCCCAAGGCCATCTAAATTCCAAACTATGTATATGATTCCTGAGACAGTGGAAACTTTTGGAACTCCGTGTTCCAAACATAGAATAGAACTCTATGTTCTACTCCTTGAATGGGCTGAAGCTTTACAAATTTTCTACTTGTAAAGTATGTTTAGTAGCTGTGGGGATAAGAGGTTGGTGACCTCTTAGGTAGTAATCTGCCTCATCATATTGATCTAGAATGAGGTAGCCAAAAATATATGTTTTTATGAAAGAATATTATATATATATGTACACTACAAATTAGCGAAAGAACTTGAATTCTTTTGAACTTTTCAAAAGAATTTGAAAAGACACTTCAAAGAAGATTGGCAGATGTCAGGTTCTTTAAAAGGTGCTCAACCTCAGTCACTAGGGAAATGCACATCAAAACCACAATGAGATGCCACTATACACCTGTTAAAATGACCAGAGTTAGAAAGACTGATCACCTCAAGTGTTAACAAAGACATGGGGCAATTTGAGCTCTTATACACCATTGTTGAGAATGTAAAATGGCACAACCAATATGGAAAACAATTTGACAGTTTCTTTTAAAAGTAAAACATTTGGCGGGGCACAGTGGCTCACACCTGTAATCCCAGCACTTTGGGAGGCCGAGGTGGGTGGATCACCTGAGGTCAGGAGTTCAAGACCAGCCTGGCCAACATGGCGAAACCCCATCTCTACTAAAAATACAAAAAAATTAGCCGGGCATAGTGGTGGGCACCTGTAATCCCAATTGGGAGGCTGAGGAAGGAGAATTGCTTGAACCCAGGAGACAGAGGTTGTAGTGAGATCGGATGGCACCACTGCACTTGAGCCTAGGTGACAAAAGCGAGACCCTTCCTCACAAAAAAAAAAAAAAGTTGAACATTCGTCAACCAGGCACAGTGTCATGTGCCTATAGTCTCAGCTTTTCGGGAGCCTTAGGTGGGAGGATCACTTGAGCCCAGGAGTTTGAGGCCAGCCAGGGCAATCTAGCAAGTCCCTGTCTCTAATTTTTTTTTTTAAAGTTTAACATACATCTATCTTGTGATCCAGCCATTCCACACGTAAGTATTTATTTAACAGAAATAAGAGGATATAAACATACAAAGATTTGTACATGAATGTTCACAGGGGCTTAATTTATAATAGCAAAAGACTTGAAAAACCCAACAATCTGTCCATTAACAGGTGAATGGCTAAACAAATTGTGATATAGCCATGCAGTGTGATACCATTCTGCATTAAAAAATGAACTATTGATATATGAAGCAACATAGATGAGTCTCAATTGTACTGAATAAAAGAAGCTAGACAAAAATAAATACATACTGTATAATTTCATTTATATTAAATTCTAGAAAACGCACTTAGTGATAGCACTTCAGTGGTTGCTTGGAGATGGGAGGAGCAGAAAGGGAAGGATTACAGAGAGGCAAGGGGAAACTTTTGGCATTTATGGATATATTCATTATTGTGATTGTGTGGATGATTTCATAAGTGTATATGCAGGTCAAAACATCAAATTGTATTTTTTAAATATGTGCAATGCAGCATGTTGTACAGAAATTATACATCAATTAAACAAAAAATAAAGAGTACTAAGTATATATCCATTACACATGCTTATAATATGAATATTTCAATTCACAGGCTGGAGGATAAAAGTAAAGTCATATTTCTTTATTTTATTTTATTTATTTATTTTGAGACAGAGTCTTGCTCTGTTGCCCAGGCTGGAGTACAGAGGTGCCATCACTGCAACCTCCGGCTCCCAGGATCAAGCGATTCTCCTGCTTCAGCCTCCCGAGTAGCTGGGATTACAGGCACCTGCAACCACGCCCGGCTAATTTTTGTATTTTTGGTAGGGATGGGGTTTCACCATCTTGGCCAGGCTGGTCTTGAACTCCTGACGTCGTGATCCACCTGCCTCAGCCTCCCAAAGTGCTGGGATTACAGGTGTGAGCCACCGCACCTGGCCAAGTCATATTTCTTTTTAAGAGACTCCCATTCCATCTATTCTTTGATCTCTTCAGGATCTCCACTGTGATACATTTAAGAATACTGAGGTGATTTGTCTAAAAGGGCCATAGTTACATTATGAGGAAATCTAATGGTCTGCTGAAGCAGCCCATTTGCTGCTGCTGTTGCTATTCCCATCAAGGAGTCTTCACGGTGCCAGGTAAGGAGAGGCCCTGGCATCAGCCACATGCTCTGCCCAGAACAAGTGCTGTCTTCTCAATTTACATCCAAGAATATACATAGTCTATTTCTTTTAACTGCACACAGATTATGTGCTCCATATAAATAACCAAGGACATTATGGCTTAGAAAAGCAGTGCTGTAAGTGATAGTATAATTCTCAAAATCTATATCTTCAATAATAAATAATTTCATAAGAGGGCCACCACCTAAGTTTTCTTCTATTGAAAATCTTTTCTTCTGTTTCTCTCTGTCTCTTTTTTTTCAGCGAAGGATCTAAATCTACATTTAATCAATGTTTATTGTTCTCCATAATCCTTAAAATCCTAGGCTTTAGCATCTGTCATAGATTTCAGTGACCTCAGACTAATCTCTGAGAATAATGGATGGTTACTTGCTTTATTTTTATAAATAACTTCATAACTTTTTTTCAAATGAAGGGCATCAAGTCCAAATGCTGTCTTCCTCTCTAGGGAGTGAAACTGCCATTAACTGTGCAAAAGGGCAGGGCATACCCTGGTTGAAACAAATACGTATGTTAAGTTTTCCTCAAAGAAGCGTCAGACGCCCTGGGGACAAGAACTTGGAACTGGCCTTGGGATAGGTAGAGGATTGGCCACCCTGTATCTTCAAGTGATGGAAATGCAGAGGTTCTCATAAAAGGGCCCTCAGAACCTGTGCCATCTCAGTCATCCTTCCCCAAGGGAAGTTGCTCTGTAGATGCTAAATTCAAACAGCTGAGTTAGGAGTGGACGTTCTTAATGCATAAGGGAAGTCCAGGGGTCAGAGCAGCCAAGGTTCTTCAGCTCCTTGATATTTCTAATATTAGACACACAAACAAAAAGCAGTCTGGGAGTTTGTAAGAATAGGCTAGCCAATCCAGTGACCCCTACTCATAGCTAGATGTGCTTCTTCTAGATGAATTCTAGTGGCAGAGAAGAAGGAGGGAGTTCCTCTACAGTGATTGCAAGGCCGAAGATGTGAGTTTGCTACCATTTGTCATTCAAAGCTGCCTAAAAATGTAGGGGCAGCTATGTGGTTGGGATCTTCAGAACTGCTTTGTTACTGTCCCAACCACTGTTTAGGGCTGTGTAAACTAAGTCCACTCCTCTCCTTTGGCATACACTCGCCTGCTGAGACACAAGCAGGAGCTGGAACCCATTGTCCATCCTCTGTCAGTTAGGAGGGGCTTTGAAATGCTGGCCACATAGCAGGTTTTTGTGAGTTTCCAGGCCTTCTGCTCCATGGATGCCAATACATTTGGAGGATGATGCCAGGTAGCAGCCTGAAGAAGAGCTGGGAGAGCAATGGCCAACATACAAAAAAACTCCTATGGTGCTTGCCCTGGCCTTTTCCTAGTTGTGGCAGTTGTAGAGTTTTGACACATTCAAGATGGCCATACTATGAAAGCCAGCACAATCAATTATGGGCCATTTTGAGGGCACTGGGGCTCACATGTTGATATGATTAGGCTTTGTGTCCCCACCCAAACCTCATCTTGAATTGTAATCCCTATAGTCCCCACTTGTCAAGGGAGAGGCCAGGTGGAGGTAACTGAATCATGGGGGTGGTTCCGCCATGCTGTTCTCGTGATAGAGTGAGTTCTCACGAGATCGGATGGTTTTATAAGGGGCTCTTCCCCACTTTGCTCAGCAATTTTCCTTCCTGCTGCCTTGTGAAGAAGGTGCCTTGCTTTCTCTTTGTCTTCTACCATGGTTGTAAGTTTCCTGAGGCCTCCCCAGTCATGCTGAGCTGTAGGGTCAACTAAACCTCTCTCATTTATACATTACCCAGTCTCAAGCAGTTCTTTATAGCAGTATGAAAATGGGTTAATACACATGTCCATAGTTACTTGTTTTATGAACTTAAATCTTTTTATAATAAATATAAAATTCCTGTGCCAGAGTTCCCTATGGACTACCAAAAAAACCAGTTACACAGGTAGGTGTCATTTTGGCTTTCAGCAGCTTACATGTTGAAATTACCCAGACTTAGGGAAGTGTTTTTTGATTCCACCAAAAAGCTAAAGAATCTAAATGAGGTATAGATGGGGCAAAAAACCTCTAGTTAGCAGTAATCTTTGCCAAGGAAGGGTTAGTGGGGGTCTGAGAAGAAACTAAAACCCCAAATTTAAACACTTATGATTATCTGTGTTCTGTGGTCTATAACACCAATTATCAAAGTTGTGTGTAATACTTTATATTTCATAGTACAGTATAATTCTGTGAATTGCAGTTTTGAAAAATCTATAAAACAGAACAAGCCATTGAATCACTAAGATACTTTGGGCTGACTGTAACTGAAATCATAATTCAAAATGGCTTAAGCAATAAAGACATTTATTATCTTCTTAACAGGGAATCTAGAATAGGGTAGACTTCAGGGTTGGCCGATGCAGCAGCTCTGCAGTTTTGTCAGAGCCAGGTTCCTTAGATGACATTTTCTACCATCCACAGAGTTAGTGTCATCCTAAAGTTGGCATCAATTAGGGCAGTGGTCGTCCTTCTTCTTATCTAGTAAGACAGAGGAAGATACGATGGGGTCTGAGTTCTTCTTGTCAGTTTCCTTGGCCAGACTTGATCCAGGGCCCATGCTGAACTGGTAATTGTGGCAATGGGAAAGACATGCACTTCCTGGTTTAGAGTCCAGAAGTTTCCATCTTATGCTGAGAATGGGTTACACATGTAGAGATATGGATCCCTTCAGGCCTTAGGGCTGCCATTTGTTCTTGCCCCAAAGGCACTGTCACATCTGATAAAAGCAGAGTGGCCTCTTCCTTTTATCCTACGGTGCTATACAAGCACTATTTTTTTTGTCACATCACACACACACACACACAAAAAGCTGGAAGCATTGGCTTAGGTGATGGATACAGTCCCTTTCCAGAAGTATGGGGATATGTAGAACAGAAGTATATCTCTTACTGATATCAGGGTAAGAAGGAAGAAGGGAGCATGGATAATGCATAGAAAACTTCCATGCCCACATGATATAAATAAAATCCAAATCTGATAATCATTTATTAGACTTATAAAAATTAAGCCAAAATGTCCTCAAAAGAATTGATTGAAAAATCCTTAAAATGGTGAAAAAGAGTGCCAAACCAAGAAAGGGCACTGAATGAATGTAAAGTCTTTCAAAGTGCGATTGTTTTAGGTAAAGCAATCTGATGAATTTTTCTATTTTCGTATTATATACAGTATGCTTATGTTTCAGTATCTCTCATGTACTTTCATGATTTTGATATCTTTTAATAGAGTATTTAGATATTTTATTGTTTAAGAGTAGACAATACTTAGAACGCATTCATCCGTGTCAGGCAAGAACTGTATTAATTTGTTTAATCTTCACTATAGGTCCATGAGGATATACAATTTTTAAATCCATTTTGCAGATGAGAAAATTGAGAAATAGAGAGGTTAAGTAATTTTCCCAAGAAAACACAGCTAGTAAGCACCAGAACCTGTGACTGAACCCAGAAAATTTAGTTTCCAAATTGTGTTTCTTATAATTTAATTCAGGATGCTCTGGAAGACACAGTGGTCTAATCCAGTGGGTACTAAACTTTTGTCTGTGAGCCACAATAAAAAAATAAAATGTTTATTATAGCATAATGCACACACACTAAAAAAATCTTAAAAGGATACTTACTAGGGAGGCAAGCATTCTGCTATTTCTGTTCCATTCCATTCTATTCTTTGTTCTATTCTTTAAAAAGTCAATTGTGACCCACGAAATTAATTCTAGGACTAGTAATGGGTCATGATAAACAATTTTTAAAACCCTGGCAATATAATAGGATTGATTACAGCGATTGTGGTGATGACTTAGATGCTCAATGGTTGTTTTAGTCTGTTTGGGCTGCTATAACAAAATGCCATAAACTGAATAGCTTATAAATAACAGAAAGTTGTTCTCACAGTTTTGAAGGCTGAGCAGTCCAAGATGAAGGCACTAGCAGATTCAGTGTCTGGTGAGGGCCTGTTTCTGGTTCATAGACAGCCACCTTCTCTCTGTGTCCTCACATGGTCAAAATGGAGAGGGGGTTCACTGGAATACCCTTTATAAGAACACTGATCCTATTAATGGGGGCTTTATTCTCATAACCTCAACACCCCCCAATGGCCCCACCTCCTGATACATTAGGGGTTAGGATTTCAACATATGAATAAGGAGGGTTAGGGGAGAAACTTCAAACTATAGCAATGGTCATTTTTGAGCCAGAGGTCTAGTTCAGGAAAAACATGGAGGTGGCAGGCCAAAGATTAAAGGCATAACTGGATTCCAAAGCAAATTACTCTCAAAGTTCCAAGAGAACTTTGAAGGGTTTTGAGTTGTGAGTAATTAACTGGATATAAGATCTGGAAGTCAGTAGCAAACAGTAGAAAACAAATCAAAGGTACGTAGAAGAGACCACTGGGGAAGAATATGTGAAGTGGGAAGATAAGAGATCCAGAACAGAACTGCAAGGAACAGCAGTGTTTATAAGAGGAGGTGAAGAAGTGCCTGTTGGAGAGGAAACTGTGGGAGCATTGGAGTAGGAGGAGGCCACGGGGAAGCATGGTGTCAATGGAGGTACAGAAGCCAAGAGAGGCTGGAGATATAGCTGGTGTCAGCTGCAGCAGAGTGATCACATATCAGAGGTGCTGAAAATTGTTTGTTGGATCAATATTTATGATTCAGTAGTGTATTAGTTTGTTCTCATGCTGCTAATAAAGATATACCCAAGACTGGGTAATTCATAAAGAAAAAGAGTTTTAATGGACTTAGAGTTCCACATGGCTGGAAAGGTCTCACAATCATGGTGGAAGGCGAAGGAGGAACAAAGGCATGTCTTAATATGGTGGCAGGCAGGAGAGTATGTGCAGGAGAACTGCCCTTTATAAAATCATCAGATCTCATGAGACTTTTTCCCTGTTACAAGAATAGTACAAACAAATGGACAAAAATTCCATGCTAACGGATAAGAAGAATCAATATTGTGAAAATGGCCATACTGGCCAAAGTAATTTATAGATTCAATGCTATTCACATCAAGCTACCATTGACTTTCTTCACAGAATGAGAAAAAACTACTTTAAATTTCATATGAATCCAAAAAAGAGCCATATAGCCACCACAATCCTAAGCAAAAAGAATAAAGCTGGAGGCATCACACTACCTGACTTCAAACTGTACTGCAAGGCTACAGTAACCAAAACAGCATGGTATTGGTACCCAAAGAGATATGTAGACCAATGGAACAGAACAGAGGCCTCAGAAATAACACCACACACCTACAACCATCTGATCTTTGACAAACCTGACAAAAACAAGCAATGGGGAAAGGATTCTCTATTTAATAAATGGTGCTGGGAAAACTGGCTAGCCATATGCAGAAAACAAACTGGACCCCTTCCTTATACCTTACACAAAAATTAACTCAAGATGGATTAAAGACTTAAACATAAAACTTAAAACCATAAAAACCCAAGAAGAAAATCTAGGCAATACCATTCAGGACATAGGCATGGGCAAATATTTCATGACTAAAACACCAAAAGCAATGGCAACAAAAGCCAAAATTGACAAATGGGATCTAACTAAACTAAAGAGCTTCTGCACAGCAAAAGAAACTATCATCAGAGTGAACAGGCAACCTACAGAATGGGAGAAAATTTTTGCAATCTGTCCATCTGACAAAGATCTAATATCCAGAATCTACAAGGAACTTAAACAAATTTACAAGAAAAAAACCAATGCTATCAAAAAGTGGGCAAAGGACATGAACAGACACTTCTCAAAAGAAGACTTTTTTTTTTTTTTTTTTTTTTTGAGACGGAACCTCGCTCTGCTGCCCAGGCTGGAGCACAGTGGCCAGATCTCAGCTCACTGCAAGCTCCGCCTCCCGGGTTTACGCCATTCTCCTACCTCAGCCTCCCGAGTAGCTGGGACTACAGGCGCCCACCAGCTCGCCCGGCTAGTTTTTTGTATTTTTTTAGTAGAGACGGGATTTCACCGTGTTAGCCAGGATGGTCTCTATCTCTTGACCTCGTGATCCGCCCGTCTCGGAAGAAGACTTTTATACAGCCAACAAACATATGAAAAAAAGCTCATCATCACTGGTCATTAGAGAAATGCAAATCAAAACCACAATGAGATACTATCTCATGCCAGTTAGAATAATAGTCATTAAAAAGTCAGGAAACAACAGACGCTGGAGAGGATGTGGAGAAATAGGAATGCTTTTACACTGTTGGTGGGATTGTCAACTAGTTCAACCATTGTGGAAGACAGTGTGGCGATTCCTCAAGGATCTAGAACCAGAAATACCATTTGACCCAGCAATCCCATTACTGGGTATATACCCAAAGGATTATAAATCATTCTACTATACAGACACATGCACACATATTTGTTGCAGCACTGTTTACAATAGCAAAGACTTGGAACCAACCCAAATGTCCATCAACGATAGACTGGATAAAGAAAATGTGGCACATATACAGCATGGAATACTATGCAGCCATAAAAAAGAATGAGTTCATGTCCTTTGCAGGGACATGGACGAAGCTGGAAACTGCCATTCTCAGCAAACTACCAGAGGAACAGAAAAGCAAGCACCACATATTCTCACTCATAAGTGGGAGTTGAACAATGAGAACACGTGGACACAGGGAGGGGAACATCACACACCAGGGCCTGTTGGGGAGTGGGGAACAAGGGAAGGGAGAATATTAGGACAAATACCTAATGCATCCAGGGCTTAAAACCTAGATGATGGGTTGATAGGTGCAGCAAACCACCATGGCCCATGTATACTTATGTAACAAACTTGCATGTTCTACACATGTATGCCAGAACTTAGAGTAAAATTTAAAAAGAATAGTAAGGGAAAAAGCTGTCCCCATGATTCAGTTACCTCCCACTGGGTCCCTCCCATGACATGTGAGTATTATGGGAGCTACAATTCAAAATGAGATTGGGGTGGGGACACAGCCAAACAGTATCAAACAGCTAGGGGGAACTGCCATTCATCTTATTACCTAAGCTTTCTATTTTCCGTTTGAGTTTCTAACTTCTCCTGCTTTAGCCTACATACCTGGCTGTCAGCCTCTTTTCCTTTACTGATTTCTGATTCCTCTACTGAGCATGGTTCTGCCTGAAATCCGGCCTAACTCAGAACATACAGCCCACCAACCTGTGATATATTCAGTGTCTACTGTGGGGCAGGTATATATTTTCCCCTTCAGGTAATCTCACAACAATCCCACAAAAGACAATTTTTCCTCATCTTACAGATAAAACAACAGGCTTAGAGAAGTGAAGTGACTTCTTCCAAGTCCCTCCCAGGACAAGAATATTGTTCTGTCTGGCTCTGCAGCCAATGATTCTACTACCTAACTTACCTGTACACTGAGCCCCAAAGGGCCCATCCTGTCTTTAACCACCTTTCTCAGGTGTCCAGGCCTGGAGCTCCTTCCCCAAGCCTCATTAGCTATTGGCTAGATTTTTGAACAACTCTAATGGACCTTGGACCACAGAATGGTTAGCCAAGTGACTCCAGATATTTTGACCATCCAAAATTACCTGCTGCTGTTTCCCTCTCACCTACACCAATCCAGTGTTTGTTTTTTATTATTTTAAACTTTAAAAAGTGACTCTATAATTATGCATTGTTAGAAATCTGTAAGTCACAAAAAATTAATCAAGGTATAAAGAACACCACTACATAAAGTATTAAATCTTTCACAGACCATGAGCAGATATCATTGTCATGTTAGTACTTCCAGACTGGTATGAAGTTCCCTGTGCTGTGCTCTTCGGCTCCCTCCTCCACTTCCTCAGCAGCCTGCCAGTGAGGACCTAGCATGCTCTGGCCTCAAGAATTATGACATTGAGGGTCTTAATTGACCACAAAACTCAATATGAGATGAAAATATGAAGTAGCTACCAGAAAATTGACTGCCATTTTAGACTGCGTTAATAAAAAATTGTGTCTGGAGAAGGTTTTGGAGTATTGCACCTACAAACCATCTATAAACAATTATAAAACAATGAAGGCCGTGTGCTCAAAGTAGTCAAAAACTAAAATAGAAGGGAAAATAGGATAGAGGAGGAGATGGCCTTTGAAATGGGCCTTGAAATATTGGTAGAATTTTGATAGGTAGAGATGGCAGGCAGACATTCCAAACTGAGTTAATGTGTTTTTGTTTTTGTTTTAATTTTAGAGACAGGGTCTCACTCTGTGACCCACACTGGAAAGCAGTGGTACGATTATGGCTCATTGCAGCGTCAAACTCCTGGGCTCAAGAGATCCTCCCGCTTTAGCCTCCGGAATAGCTGGGTCTGTAGACATAAGCCATCATGCCCTGAGGGTCAGCTGCAGCCCTGTTTTAGAAATAGTATGGACTCAGGGGCTAGAACAGCAGCTAGGATTCTGGCTTTCTCTTTCCCCTCATTGTTCTCTTCATGTATGCTTCGTTCATCTCTTTTTGCAGATTGGCATCCTCTGCTTCTTGAATCCCCATGCAGAAAACATAGCTACCAACAGCTTCTGAATCCACCTGCAGAGAGACTGACTGCTCTGTTATTTTCCCAGCATCTGTGAAGAGACTCTGACTGTCTAAAATGTTGGTATAGTGATCACCCCAGAGTTAAGCAACTATGACTGGTGAAAAGGAAAAACGTTATGAACCTGGCTATTCAGAGCCACCTGAGGAAGCTTGTAGGAGGTGTCAGTTTACAGAGAAAGGGGAGGCCTGGGCAGATGATACAAGAAGTGCCCATTACATCCCTCTAGAGGTGAGCTGTCTAAAATGACAGGCACTGGCCACATATAGTTACTTAATTGTAAATGTAAACTCCTTAAAATTTCCTTGGACACATTAGCCTCATCTCAAGTGCTCAATAGCCACATGTGGCCAGTGGCTACTGTATTGAGTAGTAAAGATATAGAACATTTCCCTCATTGCAGACATAGTGAAAACCTCTCCTCTAGAGTTATTTTTGGTTCTACCAGCAAAAGCCCAAGTGTTCCAGCTAGAGAAACAGCAAATTTCTTTGGGACATGAACAACTAGAAAACATCTCACCTTGTCCTCCAATAACTTGGAAAGAATGTTTTTGTTTGGAGACCCCAGAACTGGTTCTTGTTTTTTGTTTGTTTGTTTGTTTTGTTTTGTTTTTGAGACAGGGTCTTGCTCTGTCACCTAAGTTGGAGTGCAGTGGCGTGATCTTGGCTCACTGCAACCTCCGCCTCCTGGATTCAAAGGGATTTTCGTACCTCAGCCTCCTGAGTAGCTAGGACTACAGGTGCACACCACCATACCCAGCTAATTTTTGTGTTTTTAGTAGGGATGGGGTTTTGCCATGTTGGCCAGACTGGTCTCGAACTCCTGACCTCAAGTGATCCACCCACCTCGGCCTCCCAAAGTGCTAGGATTACATAGGCATGAGCCACCACACTCGGCCTGGTTCTTGATTATATCCCATTTGAACACTGAGCAAAGCCTCCTAATTTCATTATGCCTGAATTCTTAGACTACCTTACCCCCAAATTTCAAAGATAATTAATTCAATCATCCATCTCATCTTCGTTATGCCAGGCTACCAGACAAATGCAATTCCTTTTAGTTAACTGTTTTGTCCAGTTTCCATAATATTCTGTTTCTTCTTCTGCTAGTTTCCTTCTCAGTCCTGTCTATTATGCCTTATCAGGACTTTACATGGCAGAGATGGCTAGCTGTCCCCTAAAATTCAGCATTCCCTTTCACAGTGTAGATACATCAGTTGAATTTGGCTGCCCAGCCAGGAACCGCATCTTCCAGTCCTTCCTGCATCCATATTATGCCATGTAACTAGTTTTCATCAATGAAATGAGAAAGAGATTTATGTCACCTCCCAGAATGGTTTTTTTTAAAAGCATCATTGTTTTCTCTGCTCTCTTCCCCTATCTGAATAGGAAGGATTCTGTAGCTTTAGGGGAAGACGGAGCCACAAGATGGAAGGAGCTTGGATCTCCGAACTATTCCATGGAGAAAAGCTGCAGTCAATGAAGAACACGTGCAGTGGACTATTAACCTGGGGGCGACGACAACCACTGAAATGTGAGGGCTTATTCGTGAGCG
Organism: Rhinopithecus roxellana; assembly: GCF_007565055.1. Lineage (NCBI taxonomy): Eukaryota > Metazoa > Chordata > Mammalia > Primates > Cercopithecidae > Rhinopithecus > Rhinopithecus roxellana. Next base: position 161,308,564 of record NC_044552.1, read on the forward strand.
TTTGTCTAGCATTACCCTAACTGATACCTAATTGATTTCCTTACATCCTCAAACTTCTTGCCTTAAATTTCTTTTCCTGCCCCTCCCCCAGCAGTCCAGTTCCCCTCAAGCTTCTGGAAGAGAGGCTGCTCATTCTTCCACAGCAGCCTAGACACCATGGAGGCTGAGAGATGGTACTGGCATTTTCTTTTCTTTCTTCTTTTTTTTTTTTTTCTTTTTGAGATGGTGTCTCTCTCTGTCGCCCAGGCTGGAGTGCAGTGGCACAATCTTGACTCACTGCAACTTCAGCCTCCCAGGCTCAAGCGATTCTCTTGCCTTGGCCTCCCGAGTAGCTAGGATTACAGGTGTGTGCCACACCTGGCTAATTTTTGTATTTTTAGTAGAGATGGGGTTTCACCATGTTGTCCAGGCTGGTCTCGAACTGCTGACCTCAGGTGATCCATCCATCTTGGCCTCTTAAACTACTGGGTATGAGCCACCACACCTGGCCAGTATTGGCATTTTCTTAACTCTTAGTTGCATTGTTCAGACCACTTCATATGTGAAATTAATGCCATCCAACTTTTTTTTGTAGTTGGTGTTCCACACACAGATTGGCATTGACATTGTTAAATAGTGTGCCTGTGCTCAGGGAGAGAATTTGAGGACAAAAGGGAATATTGGCATCAGTGTCTATGGCAACCTAAAGAAATGTGTATGAATTTGCATATGCATCAAGCTCTCTACTTACCATGAGGAAAAACATGAATTCTCTCCCAGTCTGGTCTCTCTTATTAGTCTCACTCTTCTTTCCCCCATCCACCAACTGCCTCATCTGCCCCATTTCCATGGGGTGTGTGGGCAGCTGAGGGAGATCCAGCATAAGACATCAGTGCTGAAAACCCTAGCCTGGAAAAAGCAAAGGCCAAATGAGACTCCATCACAGAATTTCTAACACATATATCCAAGATGCAATGACCAATTTGTCAAACCTTTAGATTACATGATAATTTACTGATGATTCACTTTAGAGATGTGAAAATAAAAGTACTTTTATATTTTTGTTTTTCTGAAAATGGTCCCAAAGTTCAATGATTTTCTTGCATATCTCAAATGTTACAATGTAATTGGTGATTGAAGGCCAGCACATTTTTGCGGGGTATCTGAAAAGAGCTTACTTTCCATAAAGCCTTCTAAGTTTCTTTGCCGCTTATTAGATTTATAGCTGATTCTTTCAAAGTTGACTGTGACCTTGACCTACAGACAACAATAGCAAAATATAAATTTTGTGGAAGGCAGTAGCACTGTCTTTCTTGGATAAAGTCTGCATCTCCTACCAAGAAAAATTCTAAGAGGTGTTGCCAAGCTAATGCACATGGTTAAAGTAACTGCCTCATTGCCCCTTTTCTTTCTTTCTTTTGATTTTTTGTGGTTTACTGCACTTGCCTCTAGCAAGTGACGGAATTCTGCACCACTCAAATCCTCTATCTGTTGCAAAAATGTGCATCCCAAGATGGTGCTCTTGAGCTGTGGTGGAACATCTTCAGACAGACACAGTGGGACCCACAATGAAGCAACTGAGAAAAAGGACACCACTAAAGAACCACCAGGGTGCAGTATTCCTGAGTGGCAGAAGCCATGCAGGAAATCGCAGTATGTACAGCTGGCACTTTGAAGAACAATGAATTCCTTCAAGGCTCTATGCAGGCATTTCAAACAGTGGCTACCAGACAGGCTTGGCATAGCTTAGACTCAGTTACAGCTAGAATTATTTTATTTCTGGGTAGGTAACTGAGAGAAGCAGGAATTGTGCATTTATCTCCGTATGGTTTTATTTTTAAAGAATGAAACAGCAACAAATAGAGAAACAACTGCTGTAACAGCAAAGAGCATAGTTTCTTCTAAAATGAAGATTATATTTAGAACACTCCAAATGGGGACACCTTGTCTGACAAGAGGTCAGAATATCTGAAAATGGAAGTGTCTTACTTAATTAAATAACCCTGAAGTAATTTCATATCATGGGTAAGTGAGACTTTTAAAAAGGGTTAAACAAAAGCCAAATCCCTAAGTAGAAATATGTAGCCCGATCGCCTGCAAAATTGTTATAGACCTTTGTGTTTTGTTTTCACAGATGCTGCACCTTACTCCAGGGAATTTAAAGTGTGGTTCCTGAAAGAGCTATCTCAGAGTCATCTGTGTTGATGGTGTAACATAAAGATTTTTGGGCCTCAAGACTGAAGTAGGACAAGGAATTTGAATTTTTCAGCAGCTCACCTGACTTGTCTGTCCTCTAATATCTGAGAACACCTGACTTCTGCTCTTTCAGTAAAGGCGACAATGGTTTTATGAGCACTGTCGTCACATCTCTCCTTCTCATTTCCCCGAGACGAGGTCACCCACAGCTGCTGCTTCTAACTGCTGGCTTCCAGCCTGCTGCCTGCCAGCTGGCTCTACCCTCTCCTATAACACAGCAGAGAGTAGCTGTGATCTGCTGTGTGCTCACCCTCCGCTCCCTTGGGTCCATGTTTTGGTCCTGCACTTAAATTTTACAAGCATACTCTCTTTCCCTTAAGGTAAGCAACCATTTTAAATCTCAGGAGTAAACAAAACAAAAAATCACCAGGAAACTATATCAAATCAGGTTTTTTGGTTTGTTTTTTGTTTTGTGTGTGTGTGTGTGTGTTTTGTTGTTTGTTTGTTTGTTTTTGAGATGGAGTCTTGCTGTGTCACCCAGGATGGAGTGCAGTGGAGCGATCTTGGCTCACTGCAACCTCTGCCGCCCAGATTCAAGCGATTCTCCTCTCTCAGCCTCCTGAGCAGCTGGGATTACAGGCACCCACCACCAGGCCTGGCTAATTTTTGTATTTTTAGTAGAGATGGGGTTTCACCATATTGGCCAAGCTGGTCTCGAACTCCTGACCTCAAGTGATCCGCCCCCCTCGGCCTCCCAAAGTGCTGGGATTATAGGCATGAGCCACCACGCCTAGCATCAAAGCAGGTTTTAACCAGCTTTTTTGTCCACTGATAACATAAAGGAGGTCAGCAGCAGCTGAGCCTGTGCTGGTAGAGCTTTCTTGTCCTTTCACACTGCAAGAGAAATAATCACTTAGCTAAGAGGCCAATTTTACCTTTTTAAAAAAAGATTTTAAATGAGGCCGGGTGCAGTGGCTGACTCCTGTAATCTCAGCCTTGGGAGGCTGAGGCAGGCAGATACTTGAGGTCAGGAGTTCAAGAGTAGCCTGGCCAACATGGTGAAACCCCATCTCTATTAAAAATACAAAAGTTAGCAAGGTGTGGTGGTGGGCGCTTATAATCCCAGCTACTTGGGAGACTGAGGCAAGAGAATCCCTTGAACCCAGGAGATGGAGGCTGCAGTGAGCCAAGAGTGCACCACTGCACTCCAGCCTGGGCAACAGAGCTGGACTCTGTCTCAAAAAAAATTTTTTTTTTAAATGAGAGCTATATCTTATTAACAAAATTAAATTATGTTTGTTTTTAGAGTTTTATTTTTATAGCATATTCAGAAATCTGTTAAGAGCTTCTTAATTATCAAAATGAGTTAATAACATATTTCTCAAATTGACTTATCAATTCATCGTCATTGTGGATGAAATTACTTTGTAATCAATTACCAGAAAGAAACCTGATTTGATTTCAGCTCACCCCCAATATTCAAGGCACTTGGATTTTTGGTCTCCGCCCATTTATTATGTGGTCTACTAAAAATAGACCACATCCTAGGAGTTAGGATTCCAATAACAGTTTCCACTTATTACTCACTTCTTGATATTTATGGAACTAGTCATTTCGCAAATATGAGCTCTACTCTCCAATCTTCAGAAGAAAAAAGAAAATAACAATAACAACAATAGAATTTCATTCTCTCCAGAGAATTAGCAATGAAACGAGAGTGGAAAGAAAGCAAACGGGAATGTTAGAATTGGGGAAAATGTAACGCAAAGCCAAATGTGAATAGGAATTGCAGTTGACAAGAGGGGAAAAGAGGATGCGAGGACAAATACATCAACAGGAAACATGTAAACTCAATAGCAACCTTTTAAAAAATAAATGTTTTAAGTTCACTTTGATAGTGGATAGGACAAGAATATTGGCACATTATGAAAAAAGACATGGCAAGACTATGAATAAATTTTAATGAAAACATATAAGTGGATTACCCTCTATTATAACACCAGAGGCCACAAATCTATAGGAAGCAAATTCTTCACTAGAAAATATTCTTCACAGTCTCTTTTAATCATCATGTATACATCTTCATTCTACATTAACTTTCATACACAAAAACAAATTAGAATGACATTCATTTCTATACTTACAACCTGACATCCTTAGATATGTGAATTTTATGGCAACTTAGAGCAAAAATCAAAATTGGAAGATTATAGTGTAAGAAAAGACCACGGCTTGTAATCGCAGCACTTTGGGAGGCCGAGGCAGGCAAATCATGAGGTCAGGAGTTTGCGACCAGCCTGGGCAACATGGTGAAACCCTGTCTCTAGTAAAATACAAAAAAAATAAGCCGAGTGTGGTGGTGCGCTCCTGTAGTCCCAGCTACTCGGGAGGCTGAGGCAGGAGAATTGCTTGAACCTAGGAGGTGGAGGTTGCAGTGAGCCGAGATTGCACCACTGCACTCCAGCCTGGGCAACAGAGTGAGACTCCATCTCAAAAAAGAAAAGAAAAGACCATGAGGGAAGACCAAATTGAGTTGTAGAGACTTCTGGTGTGGATATGCAGACACGGTTTAATCCATAGTCTATGGTAATCACCATCTGTAAATGGAGACCCCAGCCTACTTGACTTGGTGATAGAAATTCTTTCCACTGGCAGCAGCTTTCATTTCTTTTTCCTGGAAATTTTATCATTCTTTTCTGTTATAGAGTAAAATGGAAGCCTGCTAGCAGAACACATCTATCCACAGGACTCTGACATAGTAGCCTGCATCTCCCAGCTTATACCAGCTTCCTTTATGGGAGTTATTTTTCATTGCATTCCGAAGACAAAAGACCTTCGGTGATAATCAGTAAAGATCCTGACTTGGTGGCTGACAGTTTTCTACGGAACATGCAGTTCTGACTCCAATAAGCCACAAGGCAGTTCAAATAAAACACTTGGCTGCCCTTTGGGAAGGACCTGGTGGGCACATCTTTCTCTTTTCCTTCACATCTCATTGCCTGTTGTCACTCATGGAATATGTGCATGGCAGGATCAAGACACCACCGTCTGGTGTTCCTGCTGGCAGGGAAAATGTTGGATTTTGAACCTAGATTCCCAATTTATGTTATTTTACACCCCTCTACCATTATCTCCGTTTTATTACTTGGGGGGGAAGCCGTGTTCACTAAGGAGGAGGTGGTTATTGCAACTATTTGAATGTAATCTGGGGCCATTAGGAATTCATCCACCTGTCAAACCTGTGGAAGGAAGGAATATGAATGGAGTACCAGTTCTGATGGTGAAGGGTGCCTTAGAACAGATGTTTGAATTGACAAGTCTTCTCAGTGGTGTATAACATACCAGGGTAGCACTGGTACCAAACGAGAATGGGGCTTTGTCGTTGTAGCCTTTTTTCCCTTGTGGCTTGTTGCAGTGGTTTGAACGGCATGGTTTTTTATTTATTTATTTATTTATTTAAAGAGAATTTAGCAATTTGTGGAATTTTTCTAGAATTGAATACTTTGATAATAACTCATTTACTGAGGGAAAGTTCCATTGTGAGTTTTTGCTTTGTTTTTTGTTTTCATTTTTTTAAAGAAAGCACAGCAGCATCAGTTTATTATTGTACTCTATTTTAGGGCTACTCCCACTTTAGACATTCTTTGTGAGGTGTCATGCTCTCTCTCTCTTCCTCTCTCTCGGGTGTGAGGGAGGCTTTGCAATATGTTCCTGTAAGAGTTCTCAAAAGTGAGAAATGAGATTTTCAATCTTCTCATTCAAACAGTAACTGCCTGAAAAGCCAAGAAGTGGAGTGACGGGTGGTGTTGAAGGTGACAGATTGATGAAGATAAGGAGAAATGAACTTGGAAATGCAGGGAGGAGCAAACCAATGAAGAGTTGTAAAAACCAGAAAAGCAATTCTGAATTAGATTTAGAAGTGGGAGAATGACAAGGTGAAGTTTTCTATAGGGAGAAAGTTGTTAGGTTGCCTTGTTTGAGACAGCCTGGAATTTTTGAAAAGTGGAAATTAAAAAAAAACTAGAGCAGTGTGATCATTCACAAGAGGCAGGAGTTGATGGTAGGGGTATCTGCAGAGGCAAGCCTTGGGCAACTTCTCTGGGGGCAATTACTTAATTCTTTGCCGTGGTTTGGTCAAAACAGTGTATTCGTTCGTTTTCACGCTGCTGATAAAGACATCCCTGAGACTGGGTAATTTATAAAGATAAAGAGGTTTCATGGACTCACTGTTCCATGTGGCTGGAGAGGCCTCACAATCATGGCCGAAGGTGAGAGGCACATCTTACATGGTGGCAGACAAGAGAGAACTTGTGCAGGAAAACTCCCCATTATAAAACCATCAGGTCTTGTGAGACTTATTCACTATCATGAGAACAGTGTAGGAAAGACCTGCCGCCATGATTCAATTACCTCCCACCAGGTCCCTCCCATGACACATGGGAATTGTGGGAGTTTCAATTCAAGATGAGATCAGAGTGGGGACACAGCCAAAGCATATCAAACAGGTTATTTGTTTATAGAGAATTAACTGCACATCAAATATGTGAATCAGACTTAAAGTCATAGAGAACTGAGCACAGGAACCCCTGCATGAGGCTCAGATTTGGAAAGCTTTCTTGCTCCTCGCCTCCTCATATCATATATAGTTACTTCATCATTACTTTTAGCTCTGTGGCTTGCACTAAGTATCTTGGTCTCTGTTGCTTCCTGCAAATTAACAAGAAATGAATAATCCAAGTGATCTAACTCCTTCAACCCTGTCTGTCTCACAATGCATCCCTTTCCTCACCTTAACATAGGTATTGGCAAGGTTAAAGGAAAAACAGTTGGAAATCTACATTGAGACATGATGGAGAACAATGTCTGGGTTCAGTAGCTTTCTGGGCTTCCACAGAGTCTTTCCCTTTGTGTCCTGCATGAAATGATAGACACATCTGCTCTCCCATCCCCAGCCCTGTTCTCTGGAAAAGAATTTTACAGTGCCTAGGGCAAAAGAGCTAGACAATCCTCATCTCCCCACCTAGCTCCAAGGTTTCTAGTGAGAATCAAGTGAAATAACATGTACAGAAGTGCTTTGTAAGGCAATATAAACACAATCCACATATAGGTATGAATATAATGTTTTTCTTAAAATTCTCACTTCACATCTCCTTTTCTTATTTTTGTCTCTTTCTCATGTGTGTGCATAGAACTGCCTGAGCATATGAGTGCATGCATGTGAGTCTGGGAAACATTTGCAAAGTTTCACCTGAAAAATTTCTTTCTATACCATCCTAAAATTTTTATAGAGTTCAAATTTCAATTATTAGATTGGTGCAAAAGTAATGGCAAAAGCGCCATTTTTTGCCATGGCAGTTTTCGCCATTACTTTATTGTGCATTTACAAGAGGTAGTCAACTCTCCCATATACACAAAAGTTAAGAACAACACATATTGAACAGAACAGGGAATGGAGAAAGTGCTTTTATAATAAGCATCTTTTTTTTCACCAGCCTTAGCATTCTTAGGACAAATTGAATTCAGTAATCCCCATAAGGCCTAAAGATGAACTTATTTTTTAAGACAAAGATGAACTCCGTGTCAAGATGGTGCAAGAATATTATTGCTATTCCTTTTATTATCATATATAGTACCTTTCCATTGAAAAGGCAAAGGCATTTTACAAAATCTGACAGTGATCCTCTTAATGTCCCTCTGGGCTGAGCAGGCTTCATTACAAACAATAAATAATAACTGCCCTTTATTTTGAAATGTCTCCGACAGAAGCTATTAAAAATAGATTGGATAGTCATGATTCATGGATTCTAAAGGAAGCTTATTTTATGAGAGGGAAGATGGTGGGTTCCTAGATGTTTCTATCTGTTGGAGTTGTTTTGACTCAAGAAGCTAATTGCATCAGAACTCCAGTGTACCTGAAAAGTGTCTCTCATAATTACTAACATTTACTTACAAATTAAAAGAAATATAGGCTATAATCATATTATATAAAGTAAATATGAAACAATTATCAATTTACTGACTCACTGAAGATCTCCAAACCAGATAATGAAACTATCTACTGGCATGTCTTCTGACTGAGTTCCCCTGATTTAGTTGTTTAACTAGAGATGTCAATCACACTGCCTGGCTGACCTGCACGTGCTCCAAAGGAAAGTGGCCCCTTCTCCATTCCCTACTGAAGGAAGAGCCCTGGGCAGTCACATTTGGTACCATGTGTCCCCACCTCTCAGGACACAACTGGTTGGAAAAGAATGGGCACGAGACCCCGGGCAGTCAATGTATGAGCTAGTTAGTGACCCATGCATGAAAGATGGTCTAAGCCAATGAGACCATCTATCTTAGGCAATCTAAGTGGGATATTCCAGGAGAATAGAGTTATCAGTGGGAAAATACAGTGAAAGGGAGTGAAATGGAGGTAGGCTGGCCCATGTTATGAGTGAGGTAAACTGTGCATGAGCTATAGTTATAAATGAGCATATACTTCAAGATGGAGAAAAGAATCACAGATTAGAGGGTGAATAAGCCAGTTCCTAGGAAGAGAAAACAGAGAGGCATGTGCGGAAGGGTAGGTGCCCTGTCAATTGTGGAGCACTGCGGCAAAGACATACTGCTGAGATCTCCAGAGAAGTCTTGGAGTAAGACCCACCTTTCAGTTTATTCTCCTGAATGTGTGTGTGTAGACCCTACTCTGGCTTCTGTATCTGTGACATTTCTTTTGTCTTCTTGTATGTTCCCAATATCCTGACTTAATTGAGTTAGTTTGGGTCTTTGTTCGTGGAAACCAAAAAGCTCCTTAAGACAGTGACCCTCCAGCATGACAAGGAGTATCGGATATACTTGTTGCTTAGTGTCCACTTCACCTGTGTGTGAATGCAAGCCATGACTTAAAAACAAATAAAGCAACAACAGCAAAAACATGTCTTCCCAGAACATCTTCCACCAACCTTTGAGATCATTCTCTACTCTGTAGACGTTTTACTCATTAGCACACTAATTATATCTTTCAGCTACCAAGCAGGATTAGATGTTATTCTAACAAAAAAGGCATGTAGACAGGGGTATTCATGGAATCTCATGCATTCTCTTTCTAGCCAGTTTAGTATCAAAATCGTCCCCATTAGTATCAAAATATATATGCAAAACACGTGACAATTTATGCTACACTTTATGCTACAATTTGTACTATTCTCTTCCCCAAACACTACTTCTAGAAATTAGCTGTTTTCCTTTGGCCATCTAATATTCAAGAGCCATGCAATCATCTTTTCTTACCATTTTCTGGCTTTGATTAATCATCTTTTAAAAATTACTGAATATAGTTGTCACTATTGACAAATAAAACCAGAAGTTCTCATTAAAATGTTACACATTTTCGGCTGGGCGCAGTGGCTCATGCCTGTAATCCCAGCACTTTGGGAGGCCGAGGCGGGTGGATCATGAGGTCAGGAGTTTGAGACCACCCTGGCCAACATGGTGAAACCCCACCTCTACTAAAAATACAAAAATTAGCCGGGCACAGTGGCAGACGCCTGTAATCCCAGCTACTCAGGAGGCTGAGGCAGGAGAAGAATCTCTTGAACCCAGGAGGTGGAGGCTGCAGTGAGCTGAGTTCATGCCACTGTGCTCTAGCCTGGGCAACAGAGCAAGACTCCGTCTCAAAAATAAATAAATAAATAAAATAAAATGTTCTACATTTTCATTAATATTTACTCTCCTTGATATTATTCATTAAACAATTAAAATACTATTAGCAGATAGTAATTGCAGGGTATGAAATGCAAATGTCCATGGTATCATACAAGTATATTTTGCTGATAGAATTTAATTTAAATGCTCATTGTTGATTGGTCCTTTTCTCATAGAAATAAAAGATAACAGGAGTGCATATTACATTCACTTATATTAATGAATGCATTTATTCAAGAAGTCCTCGTGGTGTTTAAGTTAATGATATGAAAAGATCATGACTTTTTAGCATATGGTCAATGGGAAAGATATCTGCCTAGGCACAGAATAGACTGAGGTTGAATGTTTAATGTCTGTGGGTGTTTACTGCTTCTCTCTGTAGACAGGATAGCACTCCTGAGTCCCAAGGAGCTGAAATTCTTTTTTTTTTTTTTTTTTTTGAGACAGAGTCTCGCTCTGTCGCCCAGGCTGGAGTACAGTGGCTGGATCTCAGCTCACTGCAAGCTCCGCCTCCCGGGTTTACGCCATTCTCCTGCCTCAGCCTCCCAAGTAGCTGGGACTACAGGCGCCCGCCACCTCGCCCGGCTAGTTTTTTGTATTTTTTAGTAGAGACGGGGTTTCACCGTGTTAGCCAGGATGGTCTCGATCTCCTGACCTCGTGATCTGCCCGCCTCGGCCTCCCAAAGTGCTGGGATTACAGGCTTGAGCCACCGCGCCCGGCCGAAATTCTTTACATTACCTTGAAGAAGGGAATAGTTTGAACATCAATGATTTCTCACATTTTCCTCTACCAGTGACCCGTTAAAGAGTACTTTCAGGCTGGGAATGGTGGCTCACGCCTGTAATTCCAGCACTTTAGGAGGCCGAGGCAGGCGGATCACCTGAGGTCCGGAGTTTGAGACCAGCCTGACCAACATGGAGAAACCCTGTCTCTACTAAAAATACAAAATTAGCCAGGTGTGGTGGCACATGCCTGTAATCCCAGCTACTCGGGAGGCTTGAGACAGGAGAATCGCTTGAACCCAGGAGGCGGAGGTTGCAGTGAGCCGAGATCATGCCATTGCACTCCAGCCTCTGAAACAAGAGCGAAACTCCGTCTCAAAAAAAAAAAAAAAAAATTTCTCCCATGGAATTCTTGTTTTAAAAGTCTTTCATATTTGAAATATACCTTTCAAATATGTTTATTTAGTTATTGATTTATTGAAAACATTCCATTAATTCAATATATATTTAAAACTAAAATGAGCTTCTGATTAGGATGAGAGAGCAATCCTTAGCATACTGACTTTATAGAATTTCAGTCAAAATCAAAAAAATTTAACATTTTAGTTAGTTTGTGTACACCTTTTCTCCTAGGGCTTTTGAGATATTGAAAATAAGCTCAGAAATTCCATCAGTACCTTCTGATATTTCTAAGGAACACTAGGGTAGGAACCACTGTCATCACCATCTTTGTGGTTTTTCAGATTTCCCAAGGTAATCTTGTTATCAAATGCTCATTTTCACTGCTAGTTGTGATTTGGGGTTTTGATAACATGGTTATATCTGCTGCCAACAGATCTTCCTATCCTTCAATGCTAACAGAACCTGGATTTGATCAATTCTTATGTATTCCATGTCAAGGGAAACTGACTCCTCACCAACCCCTAGGAAGGACTTATAATCTACTTGTGCCTTTCCCTGCTTTGCCTTTCATTGAGTTGGTGTGTACAATATGTTACTTAGTTCTATCAATGAGAAATGAGGGGATGTCTGCTGATTTAAACCAATCATAGTACATAGGTGACAAAAATCTGACCAATGAGAAGCCTGATGGGGAGTTTTATGAAATGCTTTCTTTATTTTAAAAAAAAAAAAAAAAAAAAATGGCAAGAAGCAAAGATGTTTCACTTTTCCTTTGTATTGCCTGTGGAGACTTTGTAATGATGTGACACCTGGAGCTAATGCAGCCATTTTGTGATCATGGGGAAACTGCTGGCACATTGATGACTGGCAGGCTGGAAAGATGGCAAGAACCCTGGCTCTGATGATTTGTTAAGCAGCTTCATTAACTAACTTGGAACTTCTTTACTCCTGGAACACTTTTTACATAAGGTAGCTTAAGTCACTTTTTGATACATTTCTCTAGATAGTTCTGATGCTCCCACCTAAAGGTAATTCAACTGATATAATATAAACAATCATAATTTTAAAAATATTAGCAGTTAACAAATATACTCATGGAGTCTCAGAGTTGGGAGGGACGTTAAAGGTCATCTAGTCTAATCCCCTGCTTATGTTATCCAAATTAAAAATTTGATGCACAATCTATAATCACTGTTGTGCATTAGATGCTGTGATGGTAGGCTTACATTGACCTTCTGAAATTATTGTCACAATGACTAAATAAATGGCATATTATTAATAAGAGGCAAGCTATTATGGGCTGAATTGTGTCCCCCTCAAATTCATGTTGAAATTCTAACCCTTAATGTGATGGGGCCTGTAAGGAGGCAGGAGATATTTGGACATTTGAGGAATTTGGAGATAGAGTTTCTAAGAGGTAATTGAAGTTTATTTTTGAGATGGAGTCTCATTATGTCACCCAGGCTGGAGTGCAGTGGTGCAATCTCAGTTCACTGCAACCTCTGCCTCCCGGGTTCAAGCAATTCTGTGCCTCAGCCTCCCAAGGCCACCATGCCCAGCTAATTTTTTTGTATTTTTTAGTAGAGAGGAGGTTTCACCATCTTGGTCAGGCTGGTCTTGAACTCCTGACGTAGTGATCCACCCTCCTCAGCCTCTCAAAGGGCAGGGATTATGGGCGTGAGCCACCACGTCCGGCCTTTGACCCAATTTATTAGCTGGATATGTCTTCTGATATGTAAAATTGCCAGGGCAAAGAAGACAAATTGCAAGTAACATCCCTTAAGACTGTCCAGCGTTCTTTGACCTTATTCCATGCTTATTAAGCAGTTTCCTTTTGATTAATTAGGCTACCTAACTACTTTGATAACTGGTAGAAAGTGCCCTGGACAGCCACCTGACATAATTAATACATTAGAGAGGTGTATCACATGTTATAAATTAATAACTTCATGTTCTGACCTCACATAACAGTCTCGTGAGTATAATTAGAGTAAATAATTTGTTCGTCATTCGCTCAGCACTTTCTTTGTGCTGGGAACTACCATAGGTGCTGAAAATATGAAAGTGAAGAGGATGGATTCCGGCTCTGAGGGCTTCTGTCTCTATTAGGAGCTCACCGTCCCATAGACAGCTCTTACAGGTAGCATTTAGGGAGCAAGTCTTAGACACTGGAATAAGGACTTTCTGTGTTTCACAGTTGTACTTCTTGTTCATTTTTGACCTCATTTCTTAGAATTATTTCCCTCATTCATTCTGCTTTGGCCATGCTGGTCCATAAGCTGTTTTTTTTTGTTGTTGTTTGTTTGTTTGTTTGGAGACAGAGTCTTACTTTGTTGCGCAGGCTACAGTGCAGTGGCACGATCTCAGCTCACTGCAACCTCCACCTCCTGGGTTCAAGGGATTCTCCTCCCTCAGCCTCCCGAGTAGCTTGGATTGCAGGCACCCGCCACCATGCCCAGCTAATTTTTGCATTTTTAGTAGAGACGGGATTTCACCATATTGGTCAGGCTGGTCCTGAGCTCCTGACCTCGTGATCTGCTTGCCTTGGCCTCCGGAAGTCCTGGGATTACAGGCGTAAGCCACCACGCCCAGCCCATAAGCTCTTCAAGTTTTTTCTTGCCAGTCTGCTGAGGACTTCCATGGAAGCAGATGGCGTGGCAGATGATTCAGCTGCAGAAAGCAATATTTTGGCTTCTTTTGTCTACCTCTTTTTTTTCCAAAATTAATTCCTTCTCAGTCTCATGATATATTTGAAGAAAGGATCATGGAGCTCTTATCCCTGTTGTTCACGCACACTGACCTCCAGTTTGATTTTCTAGACCCTTCAGTTTGAATTCATGGATGGTACCACGATATCCACGCATCTCTTGTTGGGAAGTGGAGACTTCTTCCCTGCGTGTATGGACCTGCAGTGACATGTACTGTCTTTCTGAAAAACACAATGAAAAACATCTAAAACTCCTCCCATTATGATTTGAATAAATGTCAATTTATTAAAATTTTTCTTTCCCTACGTCCCATCTTTTGCCTGAAAATATAAGCAGACATTCTTCTCCAGTGTCTGCTCTTTCATCCTGCTAAGGGTGAGGATTCAGGATATCTTTTGGATGCCTACTCCTTTTAAGGCAGGCCATTTATAGTTTTGCTGCATGGACATAATGTTAACCTTTTCAAAAGAAGCAGGGCATGTTTCAGAGGAGAGGTGAAGTACATTAAAGACAATAGCCTCTCACAGTCTGATCTGAACTATGGTTTGGGTCAGACAGTATTTTAATTAGTTTGGATTTTCAGTCCATTAAAGGAAAGCTCTGATTACATTTTACAACAGGTCACTAGGCAAAAATCTGCTTCATCTGCACAATGATTGTGGTTCCTTTTCATTTGACTATGTCACTGGAAGACACTTACTCTGTGCTGGGGAGCAGAAGCAACCCATGGGGGTGTCTCATTCTCCCAACCACATCAAAGCACTTTTTACACCACAGAGCCCTGGGGGAGGATACTTAGGTGCATGAGCTGATGTTTACTTATTCATTTCATAGTATCCACCATCAGCCTCATGTCCTGAAAACAATGGGGTGGTTGCTGCATTAAAAATGCATCAGTTACCAACTACAGAACCCAATGTGAGATTACAGAATATCTCTGCCCCATGTAAGGGAAGACCCTATCTTTCAACTTTAACAGTGAGCCGAGGAGTAAGGAGGGAAACTGTAGTTCTGAAACACTGCAGTGCCTATTAGAAGGAAAGCATGCTTGCTGTGCCTGTGCTTAATAGTTGGTCTTAGAATGACCAAAAAATGTGGGCAAGGGAGGAATAAAAACTTGAATTTTTAAAGCTATAAAGCCTGGGGTTTTAGTGGCACTCTGAAATGTTTGCAGTATGTGTCAGTATCACTAAAAAATCATTATATTAAAAAAATCACTTCCAGTCATGGAAAAGCATCATCCAAAGATACAGTAGACTTTCCTTGCCTTTCAGTCCTTTGTAAAAGGCATTTATTTAATAAAAGACCAGTCCAAGTAGGCATTTTATTTTATTTTATTTTATTTTATTTATTTATTTTTTTTTTTGGAGACGGAGTCTCGCTCTGTCGCCCAGGCTGGAGTGCAGTGGTCGGATCTCAGCTCACTGCAAGCTCCGCCTCCCGGGTTCACGCCATTCTCCTGCCTCAGCCTCCCGAGTAGCTGGGACTACAGGCGCCCGCCAGGTCGCCCGGCTAGTTTTTTGTATTTTTAGTAGAGACGGGGTTTCACCGTGTTAGCCAGGATGGTCTCGATCTCCTGACCTCGTGATCCGCCCGTCTCGGCCTCCCAAAGTGCTGGGATTACAGGCTTGAGCCACCGCGCCTGGCCCCAAGTAGGCATTTTAAAAAATTCATCATTGTCTTTATTTTATAGTAGAAAAACTAAGTCATTTCATGAAAAATTGTTATCGGTGGAGGGTGTTCAGTTTCTTGGCATCTTGAACAAAGAACTGGACAAAATGCACAAAGCAAGGAAGGAATGAAGGGATTTATTGAAAATGGAAGTACATTCCACGGTGTGCGAGCAGGTCGAGCATAGGGGCTCAAGGGCACCGTTACAGAATGGGTGGGGGTTTAAATACCCTCTAGAGGATTTCATTGGTTACTTGGGGTACACCCTATGTAAATGAAGAGAATGAAGTGAAGTTACAAGGTCATTTACTACATGTATACCCTATGGAGAGGATATTCCCTGCCATAGCTGGACAGTAAATTGGCATTTCTTTACAATATTTATTATTTTACTTTAATCAAGATTAAGAGCTTTATGAAAATGTTAGTTAGCCAAATATCTCCAATTCTCCATCAGGTTTTAAAGAATATTTTATTATTTAAACTTTTTCTACATCTTCCCCTACTTAATGATTCCTTACTACATTGTTTCACAAATAACCTTTTCAAATCTGTAATTTGAACTAACTTTTAGATAACTTTTGAATTAGACAAAATTATTATTTTTTTCACTAACAACATAACCCTTTCTGGCACATTTTGTATACAAACTTATGGATTAACTAGAATTTATCCTTAAAAACCTAATACTTCAGTGAAACCCTAAAAAGCAAGAAATCTTGAACTCTCAGATATGGGAATTTATAGAGGAGAACAATTCCACAATTTTAGAAACATATTTATATAATGACCCTTTCTTAATTGAAAATGACCCAGATATTAAATGAGCATCAAAAATAACTTTAAGATTTTAATTTACACAAAAAGTTTACCTAAAACACTTATTCCATGCACTGTACTCAATTCTTTCACTTTTAACCTGGGAGACATGAGACATCAATCAACATATGTAAAATGAACATTGGTTTGCTCCAGAAAGGCAGGCGGGAAAACTCAAAACAGGGAGGGGGTTTGGGGGCTTCCAGGTCACAAGTAGGTGAGAAACAAACGATTGCATTCTTTTGAGTTTCTGATTAGCCTTCCAAAGGAGACAATTAGATATGCATTAATCTCAGTGAGACTTTGAATAGGAGGTAGGTTTGCCCTAAGGAGTTCTTAGCTTGAATTTTCCCTTCAGCTTGGTGATTTTGAGGGCCCAAAATATTTTCCTTTCATAAATTACTCTCATTTGTTAAAAAAAAAAAAAAAAAAAAAAAAAAAAAAAAAAAAAAGCATGCAAACCAAGATCATTTTGTTTTGGCTGGGTTTATAGTTTTATAACTTTCTATGCCAAGCACTAACATCTCAAAATCTCTAGCAAAGACAGATTTATCAAATCCAGACAAAAACGTATGCTTACAATTCTGAAGGCATTTCTATCTTTATTTTACCAATAATTTTAAAGCCAGCTTGTTTAGTAATGTAAGTCACCTGAACTTGAAAACTGCTTAGACTATTTACTTAATTTATGGGCACTCTTTTACTTATAAGCCAATTTGGTAGACACAGGATATAACAGTAAGTATACATATAAACACATCTAGACACGTATACACAGGCATAAATGAAGATCCAATTGCTTACAACCCTAGCCATGAGATAGCAATAAGAGCTCACCAGTTTTATTTTGTTTGCCCCAATAGATAATCCAATGAAGGCTGTGAACCAAAATTTCAGGTAAAGCAGTTTTGACAACAGTTTGATTTTTAAAGGCCAAACCTCCCCAGACTCCAAAGAACACTGGGGCTAAACAGCACCAAATGAGAGCATCATATGTCAGTTAACTAGGCCCGCTGCTTAGCACAAAAGCCTGCATATATGCAATGGCCATCCTACTCTCCCAGTAGACAGTAAACTCCAGATTCTAAACAATTTTGGGGCCAAGCAGCATTGCAACTCTGAGAGAAAAGTCTAAGAAGGGCTTATGACTGTCAGGCCTCTGAGCCCAAGCTAAGCCATCATATCCCCAGTGACCTGCACATATACATGCAGACGGCCTGAAGCAACGGAAGATCCACAAAAGAAGTGAAAATAGCCTTAACTGATGACATTCCACCATTGTGATTTGTTTCTGCCCCACCCTAATTGATCAATGTACTTTGCAAACTCCCCCATCCTTAAGCAGGCTCATTATAATCTCCCCCACCTTTAAGAAGGTTCTTTGTAATTCTCCCCACCCTTGAGAATGTACTATGTGAGATCCACCCCCTGCCCCCAAAACATTGCTCTTAACTCTACTGCCTATCCCAAAACCTGTAAGAACTAATGATAATCCCATCACCCTTTTCCGACTCTCTTTTTGGACTCAGCCCGCCTGCACCCCGGTGAAATAAACAGCCTTGTTGCTCACACAAAGACTGTTCGGTGGTCTCTTCACATGGACACATGAGACAATGACTAGGTCTCACAACTTCTACTGAGGTCCACAGGATCCCCCAGAGTGTCCTCCTGTGGGGTGCAATCTTAAAGTGTCAGATGTCACTGTTTAGGTGGGCACCGGTGCCACTTTTCATGCTTTCCCTTCAGAGCCTACTATGAGCTTTCCTTTGTACCTGAGTGTAATCCCTGACTTTTAGCATCCTTATAAGTTGATAAGGCCATGCTTTCCCATGCTTCCCTTTCCACAAACTTCAATGATAGGAACTGGAGGCTGGGTGGGTTTCTTTTGCCCTTAGTCAGTTGAACGGAAGAAGGGTAGAATATACCATAAGAAAAGAAGTTTTAAGTCACCTGAAACTTGTGCAGGTTTGCTCTGAGCTGTGCTACATGTAAGGAGCAGGGACCACACCCAGAAAAGATTAAAAAAAAAAAAAGTCATTTCCCCTTCTGGGCAAGGCAATTATTCCCCTGCATTCCTAGGCCTTCAGGCAATACTAGGGAGTGACTCCAGCCAATTGCCCTCAATTTCCAAGGAGCTACTAGGAAACAGTCACTGAAAGACTGAAAAAGAAAGAAAGGGGGGGAAAAAAAAAAGAAATGAAAAAGACCCTGATACCTTAAGCAAACTGGGTGGTGGCAGTTAGGCACCTTCACATGGAAACCCCTTAGTTTCACCAGCCACAGCCAGTAACTTGCAGTTGCTTCCTTGCTTCAGTGCTGTCCACCAAGGGTCCTGAGTTGGAAAGAAAAGAGAGAGACAGAGAGAGAAAGATTCCCCTGTAAAGAGCAGAAAGGAAAGGGGAAAGAAGAAGAAAAATAAGTCCCAAATTTTAGGCCTACCTTCTCCTGGAACTTCTGACTGGCTCATCAAAATTTGTTACTGTTTGGACAAACGGAGGCAAGATGGCGCACTTCCGGGTTCTTCATCACCACTTTTTCCCGCGCGCGCGAAAATGTAGCCGGCGCCCGGGAAGGTGCAGATCAACCGGGCATGCGCCAGGTGACGTCAATCCGAAGAGACCAAGATTTACCTGGTCGCACCTAGGAACGCCCCCGACGCGCCCTTGCCCCACCTATTGCCCTCCCACTCCCAGAAAAGCCGCTCCCAGCAGGCGCTCCGCGGGAACTCCCACTCCAGTCCTGACTGCATCAGGAGCTTTGTGGGAGAGCTCCACCAGGCGACTCTCTTGGCATCCTTTGCCGGAGGCCAACAGACCTCACCCTCCACACCTTCTTCCCTGAAGCTAGGTGACCAAAAAATAAATTTGCAGTTTTGCTCCTAGCCTTGCCTACTCGCTGGTTCTTTTGTGCTCGCTCTGGTGGTCTTAGAAAAACAAATCAGTTACCAGTGGAGGGTGTCCAGGTTCTTGGCATCTTGAACAAAGAATTGGACAAAATGCACAAAGCAAGGAAGGAATGAAAGATTTATTGAAAATAAAGGCACACTTCACAGTGTGGGAGTGGGCCTGAGCATAGGGTGCTGTTACAGAATTGGTGGGGATTTAAATACCCTCTAGAAGATTCCACTGGTTACTTGGGGGTACTCCCTATGTGAATGAAGAGGATGAAGTAAAGTTACAAAGTCATTTACTCAGTGTATGTCCTATTGTTGGGAAAAGGGCTTGTGGGGGGCCTGCATAAGCTGGCCATAAAAATATGGGACAATAAGTTGTGGAAAGCCACGAGAGGCCTCTGAGGAGGAAAGCCTCCTAATTGCCATCATGTTCCCATGCTCAGAGGAGACCTGCTCTCTTATCCATAAACACTGTATTCAAGGAGAAAGACACTCCTTTGAAGCATTGGAATGTGGCCAGACATGCAGGCTCCTAGTTAAGTGGGCTCCCGCTAGCTACTCTCTGATAAGTTAAAGATATGCTGTTTGAGCACAAAGGAGATTCATTTAAACCACCACTGCTATAGATTCCGCGTATGACGCACTGCCTCTCTTTCACTGTTTCTCCCTGAACGTCTGCTTCTGACCGTACTCAATAAATAGTGTGGAGACCAGAACTTTGGGTCTTTGCAGCCTCTGATTTGCTCTGGCCCCCTGGCTCCTACCTTTATGAACTCTTAACCTGTCTCTTCTCGTTCCTTTGTCGCCACCAGACTTCAGGTACCCTATGGGTGGTGTTGAAGCTGGTCCCCAACACCCTATGGAGAGGATATTTCCTGTCATAGCTGAAGTGTGAATCAGCCTTATGTTCCCTTGCCTCCAGACCCTATTTTCTTGCCTCAAAATGAAATCATTTGTCCAATGCATAATATAGTCAAAGATCTTGACACAATGGGTGTCTTAACTATCATTTCTCACCTTTTTTTTTTTTTTTTTTTTTTTTTGAGATGCAGTTTCTCTCTTGTTGCCCAGGCTGGAGTGCAGTGGTACGATCTTGGCTCACCGCAACCTCTGCCTCCTGGGTTCAAGCCTAGGCATGAGCCACTGCATTCGGCTTCTCACCTTTAGTCAATAAATATTATTTATCTTTAAAGACAATGAAAAATTACTAAATATAGTAAAAATAAACATCATTATTTTAAACACCACATCTCTGTAACCTTTTTACATTCATTAGCACTCTGGAGTAAAAACAATGATGGTTTTTGTTATGGCTTTGTGTTTCTTTAAAATATCAACTAAAATAGATTTCTAATTTGGGAAACATAATAACTAATGTCATTTGGTTTTAAAGGAATTGTGTCTTAATCATCAAGCTAAAGACATAGAAAGAAAATAATGACATGGTCACTTTTAGTTTGTCTCAGTCTCCTGTTCACCATCTAATCAGGCACCCTTAAAGTAATTCCAGCAAAATATCTAAGAAATTCATGGATCAACCTCTAAAGCACATCAGGAAAAGTGCCAATATAGTGAATGGCAAGAAAAACAATGGCAGCAGAACATCTTATTTAAACTTTTTTTTTTTTTTTTTGAGACAGAATCTCACTCTCTCATCAGGCTGGAGTGCAGTGATGTGATCTCACTGCAACCTCCGCCTCCTGGGTTCAAGTGATTCTCCTGCCTCAGCCTCCCAAGTAGCTGGGGCTACAGGCACGCTCCACCATGCCCAGCTAATTTTTGTACTTTTAGTAGAGACAGGGTTTCACCATGTTGGCCAGGATAATCTTGATCTCTTGACCTCATGATCTGCCACCTCAGCCTCCCTCCTTGGCCTCCCAAGGTGCTGGGATTACAAGCATGAACCATCCCGCCCGGCGTTATTTAAACTTTTGAGATAATAAAACAATACAGGAGTGGGAACCCTTGTGACGTTTTTTTCTTATTTTGGTTAACAAGATTTATACTTCATAAACTTTATACTTGTGGCACACTGTAAGGTTTAAAGAATAAAATAAGCAAGATAGCTCCCTAAAGCAATTGAAATAAGAAAGAGTGCATTATAATTTTATAGGCACGAAATTCCTTACGTTTTGAGCGAGTTGAGCGAGTTGAAATTCAACCCTCATTATTCACAAGGACTCCAAGTAAGCCAGTTTACAGACCAGCATGGGCACCCTACTGATGGCTCTTTCTTACTAAGGAGTTCTCGGGATAAACGTGTTTACACTTTGAACAGTCACATAGATATCATACAGATGGTGATTGGATATCACTATTCGGTGAAATTGCTTGCCTTCCTTCATGATTTCTTCAGCCTTTTGTTTGTTTGTTTGTTTGTTTGAGATGGAGTCTCGCTCTGTCGCCCAGGCTAGAGTGCAGTGGCGCCATCTCGGCTCACTACAAGGTCCACCTCCCAGGTTCGAGCAATTCTCCTGTCTCAGCCTCCCGAGTAGCTAGGACTACAGGCACCTGCCACCACGCCTGGCTAATTTTTGTATTTTTAGTAGAGACAGGGTTTCACCATGTTGGCCAGGCTGGTCTCAAACTCATGACCTCAGGTGATTCACCCGCCTCGGCCTCCCAAAGTGCGGGAATTACAAACGTGAGTCACCGCACCCGGCCAGGTCTTTTTTTCAGTAGACAAAAGACTTTCTAAAAAGTCTGAATCTTCCAAGTGTAGCTCATCAATTGGAAAAAGCTGGAGCCTCCAGTCAGCAGTTAACAAGGTGATGGGCATTCATCTTTCCTATCCTTCTAATGCACCATCCAAACAAAATTTGTGCAAGTCAGGGAGAGAGGTCAAGTTTTCAAGTCTTCTTATTTCGTAGAACTGTGAGGGTGCCAACCACATTTATTTTGATAAGAAACTCAGCTGCAACTGACAGAGATGACCACTGGCAGCCCACCACCTTGGCCAAGTCAGGGTAAACCGGCAGCGGCTTGAGGAGGCAATGCAGTAAGGAGGCCGCGCGGTAGTGACGAGTGGCGGCGGGCATGAAAGGTGTGAGCCAGGCACTCCCGTCCTGCAGCGCCCAGATGTCGGGCGTGCAGTCAAGGTGCAGGCACAGCCACAGGAAGGAGAGCAGGTCTCCTGGTGCAGGCAGGCTGGCCCCTAGGCAGCCTGAGGACCAGGCCAGGCCTTGGCGTAGGCCAGTCGGGGAGGCCCTGGGCCAAAGCAGCAGCATGCCCACCTCCTCCAAGCAGCATTCGCTTTTAAGATGCCAATCTATCGGTACTTTAAGATTTCAAAGTGAAAATATTCATAGCTTTCTGGTCAAAATAAAAATTCCAAATGTTCCTTGGGCCAAAAAATGTACAAATGCAAATTAAAAGCACAATGAGATATCACCTCACACTTGTTACAATGGCTCTTATAAAAAAGACAAAAGATAAGTGTTGATGAAGACGTGGAAAAAAAGGAATCCTTGCACACTGTTGGTAGGAATGTAAAATAGTACAGTCATTACAGAAAACAATATGGATGTTCCTTAAGAAAATTAAAATAGAACTACCATATGGTCTGCAATTCCACTACTAGCTATGTATCCAAAGGAGATGAAACCCATGTGTTGAAGAGATATCTGCACCCCCGTTTGTTGCAGCATTACAGGAGCAAGCTAAGAAATCGACCTGAGTGGCCATCAACAGATGAATGGATAGAGAAAATGTACATAAACACAATGGAATACTATTCAGCCATGAAAAAACAACGAAATTCTGTTTTATGTCACAACGTGGATTAACCTGGAGGACATTATGTTAGGTAAAATAAGGCACAGAATGATAATACTGTATAGTCTCACTCGTGTGTGGAATCTAAGCAAGTTGAACTCAAAGAAGAAAAGAGTAGAATGGTGTTTATCTGAGGCTCGAGCTATTGGAGGTGACAAGGAGGTGAGGTTGGGCAAAATCAAACTTTCAGTTACACAGGAGGAATACGTTCAAGGGATCTAGTGCACAACATCATGACTATAGTTAATGGTATGTTACATTTTTGAAAAATGCTAAGAGAGTGGATGTTGTATGTTCTCACCACAAAAATGATAACTCTGTAAGTTAATATTTATGTCAATTAGATAGACTTAGTCATTCCACAATGCATATATACTTTAAAAATCATGCTGTGCATGATAAATACATACCATTTTATCTGTCTATTAAAAAAAAAAAACAATGTATAAAAGGCATATACTTCCCTGACTAAATCTTAAGTTTCTTACTCACCTCTGAGTTCCTTAAGGGTGGAAATGTGTCCTGGTTATGCTGACATTCCTGATGCCTCACAGGGTACTGACTGCAGAAGAAAGGAAGAAAAGGAAGGAAAGGAAACTTCTGTCAGTTATGAAGAATTAATGTAATAGAAAGGAAACACTTCAAACAAGAGTGGGAGATGATGGCAGAGAGTGATCCTTTAAATGCTGGAGCCAGTTTTCTCTTTCTTCCTCCAATATGTTCCTTTTTTGTTTCTTGAGACCAAGTCTTACTCTGTCACCCAGGCTGGAGTGCAGTGGAGTAATCTTGGCTCACTGCAACCTCTGCTTCCCAGGCTCAAGTGATTCTCCTGCCTTAGTCTTCTGAGTAGTTGGGATTACAGGTGCCCGCCGCTATGCCTGGCTAATTTTTGTATTTTTAATAGAGACAGGGTGTCACCATGTTGGCTAGGCTGGTCTTGAACTCCTGACCTCAGATGATCCGCCCGCTTTGGCCTCCAAAGTGCTGGGATTACAGGCGTAAGCCACCACACCCAGCCCCTGTCTTCTTAGGGATATATTTTTTTTCCGGCCTCTAACACATGTTAGGGCCTTGCATTTGAATTTCATAACTTTGTGGAATCATTTTACTGTAGTAGAGAGAGCAACATGGAACGCCAAGAAGTCTTGCCTGGGGGTGTCCTTTATTCCTGTGCCTCTTGTGACTTGGGGGAAAGGCAGGCATCTTTTTGTGGTTTAATTTCCCAGAGAATTATCCTCATGAGGCACAGGGACACAGGATAAATATATGTAAAGAAATTAAAACTTTTTAGATTAAAAAAAAAAAAAGCCAAGCCAGGACGAAGTCTTATTATGGATAATACACTTGATGCACATTACTGAAAATGGGGTCATTTGTGGGCAATGCAAATGATTTTTTTTGTCCTAATAACAATGTCATGATGCTAATTTAAAAAATATTCTTAGAACCTCAGTTAAAAATAAATGCATTTCTTTGACTTTTATGTTTTAAAAGAAGCCTAATTTTAAGAATATAATTGATGATTAATTACACTGCCCTTTTTCATAGACCTGATAATAAAACACTGTACTTTTTACCATACTTATAAAAATAATTACAGCACTCGATTTTAGAATAATTTTTCCTAGATCTTCTTTCAAAAGCAAATGTACTTTCATTGCTAGTTATACCTTACACTTACAGTGTAATCATAAGTATACAACATTAATTAGTTAAGATTTTCTCTTAGGAATGACACTTCTTTGTATGGCTTTAGAAAATAAAGTATTAATCATTTTTAAGAGCTGACTATATAACAAGGGGTTATTGTCATGGATTTCAATAAAGAGGTGTGTTTTCCACATTCTAAATGTATGCATATTCCTCATACCTATTGTCTTCCTGGGTTTCCTCTCTTGGTGAAGGGCATTACCAGCCGTCATGGAAACCTGGAGCCACCAGAGATTCTTTCCTTTTAATCATCCCAAACATCAGTTATCAGGTCCTGCAGATTCTTTCTTCTTGCATCTCTTCTCTCCATCCCCTCTTCTCATTCCCAATACTATTGACATAGTTCAGACTCTTATCAGCTCTTGTTTGGACGGGTAGGCTTTTTATGGCACGTCCCCTTCAGCAAACTAATGTGTTCACACTCTCCAATAAATTAGATTTGATGACATTATGAGATTAAATACTTATACTATTTGTCTAATATTTTATACATTTCAAATATAAATTTTAGAAGATGAGCTAATGAAACAATAGTGTTTTAGAAATTGTATTTATTAACAGCACAAAAGCAGTTTTCCCATGAATTATAGAAATTTGTCAATGCTCTTGATAATTATTAAACATCTTACTTTTTTAAAAAGAGAAAGTAAATTTTATTTTTTAAATTTATTTTTTAGACAGCCTTATTAAGCTATAATTGATACACACAAAACTAAGCATATTAAGTATGTATAGTTTGAAGTGTGGACATGTACATCCATCTATGAAACCATCACCATAATCAAGGTAACAGACATATCCATCACCTCCAAAAGTTTCTTTGCATCTTTGTGTGTGTGTGTGTGTGTGTGTGTGTGTGTGTGTGTGTGTGTGTGTGGTGGTAAGCACATTTAACATGAGATCTATCTTCTTAATGGATTTTTAAGTGCATAATACAGTATTGTTGACTGTGTTGACTTAGAGGTACTATGCAGTATGGTAAATCTCTACAACTAATTCATCTTGTATAACTGTGACTTTATACCCATTGAACAACAGCTCTTTCTTTCCCCTCTCCCCAGCTCCTGGTAACCACCATTGTATTCTCTGCTTCTATGAGTTTGACTATTTTAGATGGCCTTGTATCAGCGGAATCAATAGGCGAATTAACAAAGTGTGGTATTTATACACACACACACACATGCAAAGACAAAATGGGATTTTATTCAGCCTTTAAAAAGAAAGAAATCCTGTTATTTTTGGCAACATGGATTAACCTGGAGGACATTATGCTAAGTGAAATAAGCTAGTAAGAAAAGGACAAATATTGTGTAATTTTTTAAATATGTGCTACCTAAACTAGTTAAACATCTTACTTTTTAAAATCCATTTCAGGCTGGGCACGATGGCTCACGCCTGTAATCCCAGCACTTTGGGAGGCCGAGGTGGGTGGATCAACGAGCTCGAGACCAGCGTGGCCAACCTGGTGAAACCCTGTCTCTACTAAAGATAAAAAAAAAAAAAATTAGCCAGTGTGGTGGTGCACACCTGTAATCCCAGCTGCTTGGGAGGCTGAGGCAGAAGAATCTTTTGAACCCAGGAGACAGAGGTTGCAATGAGTTGAGTTTGTACCATTGCACTCCAGTCTGGGTGACAGGGTGAGACTCCATTTGAAAAAAAAATCTATTTCAA
The DNA here is from genome assembly GCF_007565055.1 of Rhinopithecus roxellana. Lineage (NCBI taxonomy): Eukaryota > Metazoa > Chordata > Mammalia > Primates > Cercopithecidae > Rhinopithecus > Rhinopithecus roxellana. Next base: position 161,334,796 of record NC_044552.1, read on the forward strand.
TTAAACTTTTATTCAATGGCAGCTTTTATGTAGAAAAGATGATACATTGTGAGTGTATAGCTGGATGAATTTTCACAAAGTGGACACAGCATGTGAGCATGTAGTTTAAATTAGGACCAGGATATGGAACATTACCAGTACCTACAAGCTCCCCTCATGACCTCTCCCAGTGACTCATTCTCCTCCCCCATCACCGAGGATAATCGCTAGCCTGACCTCTGATGCCACAGCTATGTTTTACTTGCTTTGAACTTTATACACAAATTTCATCAATAACAAATCCTCCTTTGTGTCTGGCCTCTTTTTCTCAATGTGAAGTTTCTGAGATTCATTCATTTTGCTGTAAGTAGCAATATATATTTTCATCCTCTCTGTTTAAACATCTTACTCATTCTGGTGACTTTGTACTACCAATAACTAATAGCTGACATCTCACAGCACAATATACAATTTGGATAAGGTTTATCTTTAAGGATTGGAAACAATATTTTACATAGACTTATGGATAATGTAGACTGTTTTGGCCAATTTCTTGTCAGATCTATGTGGTCATTGCTTTTAACGATGTGGTTGAGAAAGAGCTTCAGCTAGCAGAAGAGGAGGCATCAGCTCTGCCATTTCCTTGTGCTTGAATTATTCATATCATCTACAATCTAATGTCTCTTTGCAGCAATCTTTTAAAAATCATGTGCTCATTTTTTCGAGGGCTAGTTTAGCTTAAATTAGATAATATAAACCATAAATCCATCTCACTGGGAGCATCTTAGCTGAAATAGACACTCTAAAGTTTGTGAGATGAAGAGTGTCACTGTCAATGGTTCTACATCACAGGACTCTCTTCATTCTACCATCAGGATAAATAGCACATGGCCCTCTCACATATAGACCAAGGAAAGATCTCAGTATTAATTCGTGTACTACTGGTAAACCTTAATGTTTTAGATAACAATAAATATAACAAATAACATATCAAAATAAGTTCTGAATTTAAAAATTAGGCACGCATGATGGTGCGTGGAGCCCGTAGTCCCAGCTACTAGGGAGGCTGAGGTGGAAGGACTGCTTGAGCCCAGGAGTTTGACACTGCACTGAGTTGTGATTGTATCACTGCACTCTAGCCTGGGTGACAGAGCAAGACCCTGTCTCAAAAGAAAAGAAGAAAAAGGAAAAAGAAGTTCTGAAGTTCTGATTTCCACTAAAACGGATAGGCTTGTCCCTCTCCTAGGGTACATACACTCTTCCCACCTTGGACACCACTGATGACATGAATACAATAGCATCCTTCTAACATTTTTCTAGCCTCACATCCTACTTGAGTCTTGCGTCTACTCTCCAGACAGTTGCCCAAGTCAACTTTTTCAATGTGTATCTAATTCAGGTATTTTCATGTTTGAAAACTCTTTAGCACCCTGATCTCTTTTGATAGCTCTGTGATCCATGTCCTGCCTACACTGCCAATTCATTCAATTCTGCCCTCCAAACCGACCCCTCCCCTGCCAGCATTTCCCTGCCTGTCCTCTAGTCATCTTTAGCTGCTTTTTGTTACCCTAATATGGTCCACGCAGGTACAGGTTCCCATACTTTTGCTCATTTTGCTTTCCTGCCTAGAAGGCCCTCCCGTAGCTCTTCTGCAGGGCAAATGTTTTCTTCTCTTTGTAACTCATCTTATGAATAATCTTTTTGATGAAGTTTTTCCTTTCAGTGGTGGGATTTTAGTAAACAAGTTGTGTAAGAGGCCTTTGTCCTCGGCCGGGCGTGGTGGCTCACGCCTGTAATCTCAGCACTTTGGGAGGACGAGGCGGGTGAATCACCTTAGGTCAGGAGTTCAAGACCAGCCTGGGCAGCATGGTGAAACCCTATCTCTACTAAAAATACAAAAATTAGTTGGGCGTTGGGCGTGGTGGTGGGGACCCGTAATCCCAGGTACTCAGGAGGCTGAGGCAGGAGAATTGCTTGAACCTGGGAGGTGGAGGTTTCAGGGAGCTGAGATCGTGCTCTTGCACTCTAGCCTGGGCGATAAGAGCAAGAGTCCATCTTAAAAAAAAGCCTTTGTCCTCAGCTCCTGCCCTACTTCCTACTTTCTGGTTTCTGTACTTAAAGTCCAGCAGCATCACTGGATTTGGGATTCATCAGACACCCCTAAATCCTTAACTTTTTCGTAAGCTAACTTCACTGGATTTTTATTTGCTTCATTTTTAGAGTACCAGCAATCCCCTTTCTCATACCTAGTTTTACCCTTAGTGCCCCAGTGAACTCCATCTAGATCTTCAAACAACTATACACTCTTGTTTTTATGTTTGTTCTCACTCTAAGGGACTGTGGGTTGTTTGAGAGCAAGGTCCATAAAGTATTGGTCTTTATATTGCCAGATCTCAACACAGTACCTAGAACAAGGCAAATATGCAATTCCTTAAGAATGAATAGCTATGATACTGAAATAACCAAATTATCTTGCATAATTCTGTATGAGTTAAAAGTTGACCCAGTGAATGAATAGAAAGAATTTGTTCCCTTATCTACAAATTCTCCTATCCTAATAAATTTATTTAGGAACTTCCTTGATTGCTTTATTTCTGACCCATATGTCAGAGAATCAGGCTGAGAGAATGAGTATGTTCTAGGCCTTGTGAAGGTAAAGGTAAATATCAGCTTGCCCAAAACACAAAGCAGGACTTTTTAAAGTTTGGTTAATTTCACTCATCAATTTGTTAAATATTGACTACATGGTATTTTGTACTTAGTACCAAGGGAAATCTATAAATGTGTAAGACATGTTTCTTACGTTTGAGCAATCAGGCTACAGTAGTAGATGAGGAAACATAAGGGATATTATTATGTAAACACAAGGCAGGATCTATCCACTAGAGCCTAACTAGATAGAATTACATTTCCTTAGTAACATTCATTCCTTTGCCCCCAGCATTTTATTTGTTTTCTTCGTCTTCCTCCTCCTCCTCCTTTTCCTATTATTCGTCCTCTTCCTCTTCTTCCTTTCCTTCTTCTTTGAGATGGGGTCTTGCTATGTTGCCCAGGCTGGTCTCAAACTCCTGGCCTCAAGCCATCCTCCTGTCTCAGCCTCCCAAAATGCTGAGATTAAAGGCGTGAACCACCATGCCTAGCTGAAGCATTTACTTCTTTCCCTAGCACCTTCTCAAAAAGCACATACTCAACAAGCCATGATGGCTTTCAAATTGCCAAATTCATCAGACTTATTTATTTAAAGTTTACTGGTTATCAAACTTTGGAATATACCAGAATCATCTTGAAAGCTTTTAAAAACACAGACTGCTGGGTCCCACTTCCAGATTTTCTTATTCAGTTTTGTGTGCTACCCAAAAACACATATTCCTGAGCTGGGCATGGTGACATGCACCAATAATACTAGCTAATCAGGAGGCTGAGATGGGAGGATCACTTGAACCCAGGAGCTCTGGTCCAGCTGGGGCAACATAGCGAGATCCTGTCTCTTAAAAAACAATTATAAACTTCTGTCAAGGCTCCCTTAGTCTAATGTTGGTCTTAGTGCAGGAACCTGGTTGCATCTTGGATATAGTGCTCTTATGGAAAGACTAAACGTCACATTTGAAAGACTATGTGCTAGATCAGCAACACTGATATTTGGAGTTAGACAATTCTTTGTTTAATTCCTCTGTCCTGGGCATTCTGGGATATTTAGCAGCATATCTGGCCTCTATCCACTAGTTGCTAATAGCAAGTCTCTCCCACTCCTCTCTCCTCTCTCCTTTCCTCCCTTCCACTCCCAGTTCTAACAACCATAAATATCTCCAGATGTTGCCAAATGTCTTGTGTGAAGCAAAATCACCTGTAGTTGAGACTTGCTGTTACATTTATCACTTCTTAGCTGTGTACCATCAGATTGCTCAAGGAATCTCTCTGTATTTTGGTATTATTATCTGTCAAATGGGTATAATGACATATCTTGAAGGGTTGTTGTATGGATTAAATAAGTGGATGTATATGGGAGTGCAAGCTGATTTAGATTCAGAGTTTGACTCATCTTAAAACTCATTATTCTCCTGGCTTCCAACCCCTAGAAGATATCATTTCTTTTGCTTTTCTCTCTTTTTCATTGACTCCTCTACTTCGTCCAGTCTGCTAATTCTCATATTCTCCAAGGCTTATTTTGAATACCTTCAATCGTTCCTTTTTTTTTTTTTTTTTTCCAGATGAAGTTTCACTCTTGTTGACTAGGCTGGAGTGCAATGGCACGATCTCAGCTTATGGCAAGCTCTGCTTCTCGGATTCAAGCGATTCTCTGGCCTCAGCCTCCTGAGTAGCTGAGATTACAAGCATCTGCCACCATGCCCAGCTAATTTTTTGCATTATTTATTTATTTATATTATACTTTAAGTTCTAGGGTACATGTGCACAATGTGCAGGTTTGTTACAAAGGTATACATGTGCCATGTAGGTGTGCTGCACCCATTAACTCATCCTTTACATTAGATGTATCTCCTAATGTTATCCCTCCCCGCTCCCCCCACCCCACAACAGGCCCTGGTGTGTGATGTTCCCCACCCTGTGTCCAACTGTTTTTATTGTTCAATTCCCACATATGAGTGAGAACATGCGGTGTTTAGTTTTCTGTCCTTGTGATAGTTTGCTCAGAATGATGGTTTCCAACTTCATCCATGTCCCTGCAAAGGACATGAACTCATCCTTTTTTATGGCTGCATAGTATTCCATGGTGTATATGTGCCACATTTTCTTAATCCAGTCTATCACTGATGGACATTTAGGTTGGTTCCAAGCCTTTGCTATTGTGAATAGTGCCTCAATAAACATACATGTGCATGTGTCTTTATAGCAGCATGATTTATAATCTTTTGGGTATATACCCACTAATGGGATGACTGGGTCAAAAGGTATTTCTAGTTCTAGATCCTTAAGGAATCACCACACTGTCTTCCACAATGGTTGAACTAGTTTACACTCCCACCAACAGTGTAAAAGAGTTCCTATTTCTCCAGATCCTCTCCATCCTGTTGTTTCCTGACTTTTTAATGATTGCCATTCTAACTGGTGTGAGATGGTATCTCATTGTGGTTTTGATTTTCATTTCTCTGATGACCAGTGATGATGAGCATTTTTTCATGTGTCTGTTGGCTGCATAAATATCTTCTTTCGAGAAGTGTCTGTTCATATCCTTTGCCCACTTTTTGATGGGGTTGTTTGATTTTTTCTTGTAAATTTGTTTAAGTTCTTTGTAGATTCTGGATATTAGCCCTTTGTCAGATGGGTAGATTGTGAAAATTTTCTCCCATTCTATAGGTTGCCTGTTCACTCTGATGGTAGTTTCTTTTGCTGTGCAGAAGCTCTTTAGTTTAACTAGATCCCATTTGTCAATTTTGACTTTTGTTGCCATTGCTTTTGGTGTTTTAGTCATGAAGTCCTTGCCCATGCCTATGTCCTAAATAGTATTGCCTAGGTTTTCTTCTAGGGTTTTGATGGTTTTAGGTCTAACATTTAAGTATTTAATCCATCTTGAATTAATTTTTGTATAAGGTGTAAGGACAGGATCCAGTTTCTGCTTTCTACATATGGCTAGCCAGTTTTCCCAGCACCATTTATTAAATAGGGATTCCTTTCCCCATTTCTTGTTTTTGTCAGGTTTGTCAAAGATCAGATGGTTGTAGATATGTGGTACTATTTCTGAGGGCTCTGTTCTGTTCCACTGGTCTATATATCTGTTTTGGGACCAGTACCTTGCTATTTTGTTTACTGTTGCCTTGTAGTATAGTTTAAGTCAGATAGGGTGATGCCTCCAGCTTTGTTTTTTTGGCTTAGGATTGTCTTGACAATGTGGGCTCTTTTTTGGCTCCATATGAACTTTAAAGTAGTTTTTTCCAATTCTGTGAAGAAAGTCATTGATAGCTTGATGGGGATGGCATTGAATGTATATATTACCTTGGGCAGTATGGCCATTTTCACCATACTGATTCTTCCTATCCATGAGCATGGAATGTTCTTCCATTTGTTTGTTTTGTGTCTTCTTTTATTCGTTGAGCAGTGATTTGTAATTCTCCTTGAAGAGGTCCTTCAAATTCCTTGTAAGTTGGATTCCTAGGTATTTTATTCTCTTCGAAGCAATTGTGAATGGGAGTTCACTCAAGATTTGGCTCTCTGTTTGTCTGTTACTGGTGTATAGGAATGCTTGTGATTTTTGCACATTGATTTTGTATCCTGAGACTTTGCTGAAGTAGCTTATCAGCTTAAGGAGATTTTGGGCTGAGACAATGGGGTTTTCTAAATATACAATCATGTCATCTGCAAACAGGGACAATTTGACTTCCTCTTTTCCTACTTTAATACCCTTTATTTATTTCTCCTGCCTGATTGCCCTGGCTAGAACTTCCAACACTATATTGAATAGGAGTGCTGGGAGAGGGCATCCCTGTCTTGTGCCAGTTTTCAAAGGGAATTTTTCCAGTTTTTGCCCATTCAGTATGATATTGGCTGTGGGTTTGTCATAAATAGCTCTTATTATTTTCAGATACATTCTATCAGTACCTAGTTTATTGAGAGTTTTTAGCATGAAGGGCTGTTGAATTTTGTCAAAGTCTTTTTCTGCATCTATTGAGAAATTCATGTTGTTTTTGTCATTGGTCCTGTTTATGTGATGGATTACGTTTATTGATTCGTGTATGTTGAACCAGGCTTGCATCCCATGGATGAAGCCGACTTGTTTATGGTGGATAACCTTTTTGATGTGCTGTTGGATTTGGTTTGCCAGTATTTTATTGAGGACTTTCGCATCGATGTTCATCAGGGATATTGGTCTAAAATTCTCTTTTTTTGTTGTGTCTTTGCCAGGCTTTGGTTTCAGGATGATGTTGGTCTCATAAAATTAGTTAGAGAGGATTCCGTCTTTTTCTGTTGATTGGAATAGTTTCAGAAGGAATGGTACCAGCTCCTCTTGTACCTCTGGTAGAATTCAGCTGTGAATCCGTCTGTTCCTGGACTTTTTTTGGTTGGTAGGCTATTAATTATTGCCTCAATTTCAGAGCCTGTTATTGGTCTATTCAGGGATTCAATTTCTCCCTGGTTTAGTCTTGGGAGGGTGTGTGTGTCCAGGAATTTATCCATTTTTTCTAGATTTTCTAGTTTATTTGCATAGAAGTGTTTATAGTATTCTCTAATGCTAGTTTTTATTTCTGTGGGGTCAGTGGTGATATCCCCTTTATCATTTTTTATTGGGTCTATTTGATTCTTCTCTTTTTTCTTCTTTATTAGTCTTGCTAGTAATCTGTCAATTTTGTTGATCTTTTCAAAAAACCAGCTCCTGGATTCATTGATTTTTTGAAAGGTTTTTTTGTGTCTCTATCTCCTTCAGTTCTGCTCTAATCTTAGTTATTTCTTGCCTTCTGCTAGCTTTTGAATGTGTTTGCTCTTGCTTCTCTGGTTCTTTTAATTGTGATGTTAGAGTGTCCATTTTAGATCTGTCCTGCTTTCTCTTGTGGGCATTTAGGGCTATAAATTTCCCTCTACACACTGCTTTAAATGTGTCCCAGAGATTCTGGTATGTTGTATCTTTGTTCTCATTTGTTTCAAAGAACATCTTTATTTCTGCCTTCATTTTGTTATGCACCCAGTAGTCATTCAGAAGCAGGTTGTTCAGTTTCCATGTAGTTGAGTGGTTTTGAGTGAGTTTCTTAATCCTGAGTTCTAGTTTGATTGCACTGTGGTCTGAGAGACAGTTTGTTGTAATTTCTGTTCTTTTGTATTTGCTGAGGAGTGCTTTACTTCCAACTGTGTGGTCAATTTTGGAATAAGTGCGATGTGGTGCTGAGAAGAATGTATATTCTGTTGATTTGGGGTGGAGAGTTCTGTAGATGTCTATTAGGTCCACTTGGTGCAGAGCTGAGTTCAATTCCTGGATATCCTTGTTAACTTTCTGTCTCACTGATCTGTCTAATGTTGACAGTGGGGTGTTAAAGTCTCCCATTATTATTGTGTGGGAGTCTAAGTCTCTTTGTAGGTCTCTAAGGACTTGCTTTATGAATCTGGGTGGTCCTGTATTGGGTGCATATATACATAGGATAGTTAGCTCTTTTTGTTGAATTGATCCCTTTACCATTATGTAATGGCCTTCTTTGTCTCTTTTGATCTTTGTTGGTTTAGAGTCTGTTTTATCAGAGACTAAGATTGCAACCCCTGCTTTTTTTTGTTTTCCATTTTCTTGGTAGATCTTCCTCCATCCCTTTATTTTGAGCCTATGTGTGTCTCTGCACGTGAGATGCGTCTCCGGAATACAGCAGACTGATGGGTCTTGACTCTTTATCCAATTTGCCAGTCTGTATCTTTTAATTGGAGCATTTAGCCCATTTACATTTAGGGTGAATATTGTTATGTGTGAATTTGATCCTGTCGTTATGATACTAGCTGGTTATTTTGCTCATTAGTTGATGCAGTTTCTTCCTAGCATCGATGGTCTTTACAATTTGGCATGTTTTTGCAGTGGCTGATACCGTTTTTTCCTTTCCAAGTTTAGTTCTTCCTTCAGGAGCTCTTGTAAGGCGATCCTGGTGGGGACAAAATCTCTCAGCATTTGTGTGTCTGTAAAAGATTTTATTTCTCCTTCATTTATGAAGCTTAGTTTGACTGGAAATGAAACTCTGGGTTGAAAATTCTTTTCTTTAAGAATGTTGAATATTGGCCCCCACTCTCTTCTGGCTTGTAGAGTTTCTGCTGAGAGATCCCCCATTAGTCTGATGGGCTTCCATTTTTGGTAACCTGACCTTTCTCTCTGGCTGCCCTTACCATTTTTTCCTTCATTTCAGATTTGTTGAATCTGACAAGCATGTGTCTTCGAGTTACTTTTCTCAAGGAGTATCTTTGTGGCGTTCTCTGTATTTCCTGAATTTGAATGTTGGCCTGCCTTACTAGGTTGGGGAAGTTCTCCTGGATAATATCCTGAAGAGTGTTTTCCTACTTGGTTCCATTGTCCCTGTCACTTTCAGGTATGCCAATCAGACATAGATTTGGTCTTTTCACATAGTCCCATATTTCTTGGAGGCTTTGTTCATTTCTTTTTACTCTTTTTTCTCTAAACTTCTCTTCCCACTTCATTTCAGTCATTTGATTTTCAATCACTGATACCCTTTCTTCCACTTGATTGAATCGGCTACTGAAGTTTGTGCATGCGTCATGTAGTTCTCCTGCCATAGGTTTTCAGCTCCATCACATCATTTAAGGTCTTCTCTATGCTATTTATTCCAGTTAGCTATTCGTCTAATCTTTTTTCAAGGGTTTTAGTTTCTTTGCGATGGGTTCGAACATCCTCCTTTAGCTTGGAGGCGTTTGTTATTACTGATCGTCTGAAGCCTTCTTCTCTCAACTTGTCAGAGTCATTCTCTGTCCAGCTTTGCTCCATTGCTGCCAAGGAGCTGTGTTCCTTTGGAGGAGAGGAGTCACTCTGATTTTTAGAATTTTCAGCTTTTCTGCTCTGGTTTCTCCCCATCTTGTGGTTTTATCTACCTTTAGTCTTTGATGATGGTGTTATACAGATGGGGTTTTGGTGTGGATGTCCTTTCTGTTTGTTAGTTTTCCTTCTAACAGTCAGGACCCTCAGCTGCAGGTCTGTTGGAGTTTGCTGGAGGTCCACTCCAGACCCTGTTTGCCTGGATATCACCAATGGAGGCTGCAGAGCAGCATATATTGCAGAACAGCAAATGTTGCTGCCTGATCCTTCCTCTGGAAGCTTCATCTCAGAGGGGCACCTGGCCGTATGAGGTGTCAGTAGGCCCCTACTGGGAGGTGCCTCCCAGTTAGGCTACTCGGGGGTCAGGGACCCACTTGATGAGGCAGTCTGTCCATTCTCAGATCTCAAACTCTGTTCTGGGAGAACCACTACTCTCTTCAAAGCTGTCAGACAGGGATGTTTAAGTCTGCAGAAGTTTCTGCTGCCTTTTGTTCAGCTATGCCCTGCTCCCAGAGGTGGAGTCTTCAGAGGCAAGCAGGCCTCCTTGAGCTATGGTGGGCTCCACCCATTTTGAGCTTCCTGGCCACTTTGTTTACCTACGCAAGCCTCAGCAATGGCAGATGCCCCTCCCACAGCCTTGCTGCTGCTTTGCAGTTCAGTCTCAGACTGCTGTGCTAGCAGTGAGCAAGGCTCCATGGGCGTTGGACCCTCTGAGCCAGGCATGGATATCATCTCCTGGTGTGTCATTTGCTAAGACCATTGTAAAAGTGCAGTATGAGGGTGGAAGTGTCCCGATTTTCCAGGTACCATCTGTCACGGCTTCCCTTGGCTAGGAAAGGGACTTCCCTGACCCCTTGTGCTTCCTGGGTGAGGTGATGCCCCGCCCTGCTTCGGCTCACGCTCCATGGGCTGCATCCATTGTCCGACAAGCCCCAGTGAGAGGAACCTGATACCTCAGTTGGAAATGCAGAAATCACCCGCCTTCTGTGTTGCTCATGCTGGGAGCTATGGACTGGAGCTGTTCCTATTCGGCCATCTTGGAACCTCTTCCTAATTTTTTGTATTTGTAGTTGAAATGGGGTTTCACCATGTTGGCCAAGCTGGTCTCAAACGCTTGATCTCAGGTGATCAACCCGCCATGGCCTCCCAAAGTAGTAAGATTACAGGCTTGAGCCACTGTACCTGGCCCAATTGTTACTTTTGTGTAAATGATTATCAAATTTAAATCTCCACACCTAATCTCTTTCAAATTCCAATTGTGTGTGCACAGTGGCCTGTTGAATCTTTTAACATAGATTTTCCTGCTAACACCTGAAATTCAACATGTCTAAAATTATTTATTCTATTCCCCTTTTCTTTCTGATTTTTCTACTTAAGTGAAATGCATCATTATTTTTTTTTTCTACAAGAAATAAGTTCAAGGTGCATGTGGTCTGGTCTAGGGATTGTGCAACATTTGAAGAAATAGAGCTGAGCTGTTAAAACTAATTATAACTACTGAACTCCATTTTTCTAATTAGTGTTTTGAGTAAACTACAAAAGGAGGTAGACTAAGGTTTTCTGCGAGATCTAAAATATCAACTAATTAAGTGCAAGTCAACTTCTATACTATTACACATAAATCACATTTAGTGTATTTGGGTTCACTTTGAAATGTTTGATTGAAACATGTGGCTTCATTGGAGTTGGGCCTCCAACCTCAGTGTCTCAGCCGTGAAAGACTTTGAGGGCCTTGAAACAAGCCTTTCTGGAGAAGTTGCAAATGCAGGTTATAATGTGCAATATTATATATTAAATATTGGAAATTTATTTTTATTTTTTCAAAAAAGTATGTGGGCCAAATAAAGTCAGCTGTGGGCCAGATTGGGCCCATGGGCAAATAGTGTATGAATCTGGTTTTATTGGTGTGAATTATTGAAATAGTTTTTGTGTTGGTTTTTCCATCTTCATGCTTTTAATCTGTCTTGTTTACAAGTATTGCCTTAATCTTCTTAAATCATCAGTCCATTTATCTGCAGAATAAAGTACAAATTGTTAAGCCTCACATTCAAGACACTACATCATTTTGCTCTTAATTACCTTTTCACTTTTATTTTCCATTACATCTGCTACAGGAATCCTGACTGTCTTCAAATTAGAAAAGCCAGATGAATTCCAATCTCTAGCCCTTTGCTGATATGCTTTCCTTACCCTGGACGCCCAAGTTCCTCTTCTTCATTTCTCCAGTGCTTCCAGTACTTTCAAACCCACTTCATGTCTGCAATCTCTGTGAATTCTTCATTGACACCTCTCTAGAGCAAGATGCTACCTCTTTCTGTAGCATTTGTTTTCCTTAGCGTTCCTTTGGTTGGTAGTTTGTACACTTAGCTATTTTCAGTACATATTCTTTTGTTTTTGCTTTTTTTTTGAGACGGAATTTTGCTCTTGTCTTCCAGGCTGCAGTGCAATGGTGCAATCTCGGCTCACTGCAACCTCTGCCTCTAGGGTTCAAGCAATTCTCCTGCCTCAGTGTCCCAAGTAGCTGGGATTACAGGCATGTGCCACCATGCCCAGCTATTTTTTGTATTTTTAATAGAGATGCGGTTTCACCACATCGGCCAGACTGGTCTCGAACTCCTGACCTCAGGTGATCTGCCTACCTCAGCCTCCTTATTACAGGCGTGAGCCACTGCTCCCAGTCTTTTCAGTACATATTCTTACGTATGTTGGTTTTTGTCTCAGTAAATGTTTGGTGATGGTGAAAAATCTAGAGTTATATATGCTGTTTCAAAGTCTAGAAGATAAAAGAGTTAACATGCCCATCAAAGGACCAACTTTCTTAAGAAGTCACTTATGTCCTTGAATAATCTCAGGACACCAAAATGGAGAGTCAATACATGAAAAAGGTCATTAATCCAGCTGCCTGGGAGCACTTTGATGATTGATGGAACTTTGGACTGAATCGGCCAGCTGTTCTGTTCAAAGCCAATGTATATTTTTAGAGCGAAAGTCTATGACAAGAAATGTAGGACATTTATTTTTGCTCAGAAGTTTCTAGACATGTTTCTGTCTGCTTACACCTTCTTCAGAAAGCAGTACAGATGAGAAATAGCCCTGATTTACCAAGTTTTGTGTTGGATTGACTTTTCCTTATTAAGTTATGATTCTTCACATCATATTGTCTATCATATTAGAACATCTTTTCAGACAAGTTGTAATCTACTATTTATGTTTAATAAAAATTGATCCTTGGTTCAATTTTTCTAAGATTCCAAGGTTACAGCATCTTTCTTTCTTGCGTCGGAGCATTAACGTTGAGTGCTTGGCATGTCATTAGTAGCATTTCCCTGACTCTGGCCTTTACACCTTTTACTCTGAGTGTGAAATGCTCTCATACTCTTCATGGCAAACTAATTATGATGTTGGCTTTTGTATGTGTGTGTGCTGCTGCTCTAATATCTTTAAATGGCATCTCTTATTACCCCTGTTAGTGAAAATGATCCTATTTTCCTGCAACCAGGCTAATTCTGTTTAATGAAGGGAATCTTTGTCCATTAGTATTCCCAATTGGTTTCTAAAAATAAAGCCTAATAATTTCTTTAGGATAGAAGTTAAACTGGCCAGTCCACAATTTTCTGAATCTAGAGCATTCTTGATCTGTTGTTATTGTTATCTAATTTCAATTCCTCAAGAATTGTTCCTAAATTCTTGGCTGATGTTATTCCAATTAAATCACCTTGGTGTTTAAGTGTTGTGCTAAGAATTTTTCTAATCTGGACTTTTTTTTTTTTTTGAGACAGGCTCTCGCTGTCACTCAGGCTGAAGTACAATGCTGCAATCTTGGCTCTCTGCAAACTTCGCCTCCTGGGCTCAAGCAATTCTCCCACTTCAGTCTCCAGAGAGGCTGAGATTATAGTGTACAACACCAGGCCCAACTAATTTTTGTATCTTTTTTGGTAGAGATGGGATTTCACCATGTTGCCCAGGCTGGTCTCCATGAATTCCTGGATTCAAGTGATCGGCCTGCCTTGGCCTCCCAAAGCGTTGGGATTACAGGCATGAGCTACTGCGCCAGGCTTAATCAGGACTTTTAAAAATGACTGGCCGGGCACAGTGGCTCACGCCTGTAATCCCAACACTTTGCCAGGCGGAGGAGAGTGAATCACGAGGCCAGGCATTCGAGACGAGCCTGACCAATATAGTGAAACCCCGTTTCTATTAAAAACGCAAAAAATTAGCCGGGAGTGGTGGCGGGCGCCTGTAATCCCAGTTACTTGGAAGGCTGAGGCAGGAGAATCGCTTGACTCTGGGAGGCGGAGGTTGCAGTGAGCCGAGATCGCGCACTGCCCTCCAGCCCAAGCAACAGTGAGAAACTCCGTCTCAAAATAAATAAATAATAAAATGACAACACTAATTTTGATAACGTGACAGTAAATGTTGACAGTGCAGTCTTGTTTTATGAGCAAATCAGCCTGCCAGGGACACGGAGATGGTTTTCACTGCCTTTTCAAAGAAACTGATGTACTTCTGATTCCTAAAGAACAGTTTGAAATAAAATCAGGCAGAGTACATTGAAGGCAGCTAGCTTGTTTCTTTCATTTGGAGCTAAATGTTTGTTTCTTTGTTTTTTCTTCTCATCTTTAGCCTAACAGTCCGTCCCCAAACGACTTAAGTAACATGTGATATGCTTCTTGGCATAATCCTTCCATCTGTTGCTTGTCTGCCTTGGGCAAGTTTTCCAAAACAATTCAATTTTGTCAGTTTGCATCTCATTTAAATACGTTCAGAAAGCTGTGAACTACTGTCCTGAAAGTTTTCCAAACTTCCTAATTCACTTACCGTTAAAAAAAAATATATATGTATTATATATAGTATTATATATATGTATTTTATATATATGTATTTTATTATATATATATAATTTAGATGTTTGTAACTTCTCCTTTTCCAGGTATCTTTAAGATTAATAAAAATGAGTGCAGTAAGCTGGGAGTGGTGGCTCATGCCTGTAATCCCAGCACTTTGGAAGGCTGAGGGGGGTGGATCACTTGAGGTCAGGAGTTCGAGACCAGCCTAGGCAACATGGTGAAACGCTATCTCTACTAAAAAATACAAAAATTAGTCAGGCATGGTGCTGGGTTCCTGTAATCCCAACTACTCGCTCTGGAGGTTGAGGCAGGAAAATCACTTGAACCTGGAAGGCAGAGGTTGTAGTGAGCCAAGATTATGCCATCGCGCTCCAGCCTGGAAAACAGATCAAGACTCCTTCTCCAAAACAAAAACAACAACAAAAAAAAATGAGTCCAATAGAGTAGGACATTCTACCTGTCTTACAATTGCCTGACCTTTGGTTTTGTACATTATTAAAAGAAAACTAATTTAATTTCTTGTTTTTTCTCAGTATTATTTCTCAAATAACCAGTTTGTTTAAAGTGGGAATTTTTTTTAGTATTCTGTTTTTTAATAGAATATGAAAATACCATAAAATATGGGTTGGAGTAGTAAATATTCTGATTAATAGATAAATCTCATCAATTATTTTTACCAGAATGGATGTAATCTTTGGGCATATGAACATTTTTCATGCTAAAGGTATGTGAAGTGTGGCTCCAAGAATAGAATACATTCGATGACATGAATAATCTCTGTATACACTACACAATACATTACTTTAACAAAAAAGTCGTTGATGATAACTGTGCATACTGAGAACTTAGCTAGGCACTGTGGATACATTATGGAGACATGACTTATACCAAGTTAGATGCTAGTTGGAGAAACAAAAATCCAATATGGTCATTTAAATGATAATATAAGACAATAAGTCAATAGAAGTTTATAAGGTAGTATTGGTAAAAGTGAGTTGTGAATTCAGAGGACCGCAAGGTCATTGGGTGAGATTGGTCAGAAATGTCTCCATAAAAGAGTTGACACTGCAGCTGAGTTTTGAATGGTGGGAAAGATCCACATAGGCAAAGGATAGGGAGAAGGCATTTTGGATGGAAACAGTTGTTGGAGTGAAGCTTACAGTCAAGAAAGCAAGAAGACATGCATGCTAGGAACCTCGTAGTACTATTTTTGTCAGTTAGGAGTAGGACCTAATCTTGAAAAGGTATTTAGAACCAGATTGTGGAGGGCCCTGAATGAAATCCTAATGGACCTGGAGTTTATCTTTAAAATAATGCAAAATTATTACAGGAATTAGTAATCTCTTTGCTCTTCAGTTAACTATTAAGTTAGGATAATAAAATAATTCCTGTTTCATAGGCTTGTTGTGAGAAACAATGCATATAAAGTCTTTAGAACAGCGTTTGTCACATAATAAGCCCTCAATGTCAGTGATTATTATTTTAAATTGTTATTAGTATTATTTTTATTACTTAGTATGAAGGAGCATTATGAAGATGCTGAAACCAATCTCTTCAGCAGTGTACAGCAAAGGTTTCTTGGGTAATCATTCCTAAGCTTCATCTTCAAATTGCTAAATTCTTCTTTATAGATCTTTTAAATAAAACAAATATATGAAATAAAATGGAAGATCCTCTTCCATCATTCATCATCAGCCCCTTTTGTCCTGAGTTATGGCTTGGTTCAGTAAATTTTACTCTTTTCTCAATAGTCCCAATTACATCAACTATTTTACTCTATTTTATATCTTTCTTCACTCTATCCCTCCATTATGTCCTCTATTTTGATGCAAAATAAAAAACAACAACAACAAAACTCTCATATATATATAAAAGTGCATCATGAAAGATATGGAGCAGAACAACGGTTCTCTAGCCCTTGCTCAACGTGCTCTCTATCCCTTCAGTCACTCATTTCTTGGGCTCCCCTGATGTGGTAGGCATTGTGCCAGGCTTTGGGCACACTGAGATCAAAGACACATATCCACTCTCCTTTCTTGTTTTCCATGTACTCCCTTACTGAATGCCAGGAGAGAAATGGAGAAGAGCTAGGAGGAAATGAGAGAATCAGAGAGAGAATAAAAGAAGGGTATAACTGAATGTAGGGGACAGAGAAGCAGGAACAGTGAAGATAAGAGGAAACACATTCAATATCAGGTTAGTCTTCTAGGCTGCACACATTCTGTGGAGCTTCCTGTGTGGTCCCTGATGCAAACAAAAAGGGAAAAATAACATTCTGAATTGATGTGGTAATTAAAAGTAATATATTATATTCTTCCCAAGACCTAAAATGACTTTACAGTAAAGGCATATGGAATAATTTAACCAACAAATGATAGAGAAAATGTTTTTTCAGAGCAGTACCTGTGTTTTTAAAAATGTATTGCTCAAAGTATTTAATAGATGACACTAGTCAATTTTAGTATCTATCTTCTTTCTGGCAAGGCTAGTCACTCATGATTTCAAGGAATTGCCTTTTAACCTTTCAGGCAGATAATATAAAGGTTTAAATATTATCCAGTAAGTATCTACTAACTTTTTTGAATTGTGTATTTATTTTGGAAGCTCTTTCTATTTTATAGAAAATGCATTATTAATTTTTAAAAATGTATTTTGCTCCCAGGGCTTCTATTCTAACTTTACAGTGATGCTGCTTATTAGATTAAAAAAAATACCATCATGTGACACAAACAAATGCAAAAATATTCCACGCTCATGGATAGGAAGAATCAATATTGTTAAAATAGTCATAGTGCCCAAATCAATTTATAGATTCAATGATATTCCCATTAAACTACCACTGACATTCTTCACAGAACTAGAAAAAACTATTTTAAAATTTATATGGAACAAAAAAGCCCAAATACCGAAGGCAATCCTAAGCAAAATGAACAAAGCTGGAGCCATCATGCTACTTGACTTCAAACTATACTACAGGGCTACAGTAACAAAAACAGCATGGTACTGGTACAGGAACAGACACATAGGCCAGAGTGGTGGTTCACACCTGTAATCCCAGCATTTTCAGAGGCCAAGGCATGAGAATCACTTGAACCCAGGAGGTGGAGGTTGCGGTGAGCTGAGATCACACCACTGCACTCCAGTCTGGATGATAGAATGAGATTCTGTCCCAAAAAAGTAAAAATGTTCTGAGACTTTGCTGAAGTTGCTTATCAGCTTAAGGAGATTTTGAGCTGAGACGATGGGATTTTCTAAATATACAATCATGTTGTCTACAAACAGGGACAATTTGACTTCCTCTTTTCCTGATTTAATACCCTTTATTTCTTTCTCCTGCCTGATTGCCCTGGCCAGAACTTCCAACACTATGTTGAATTGGAGTGGTGAGAGAGGGTATCCCTGTCTTGTGCCAGTGTTCAAAGGGAATGCTTCCAGCTTTTGCTCATTCAGTATGATATTGGCTGTGCATTTGCCATAAATAGCTCTTATTGTTTTCAGATATGTTCTATCAATACCTAGTTTATTGAGAGTTTTTAGCATGAAGGGCTGTTGAATTTTGTCAAAGGGCTTTTCTGCATCTATTGAGATAATCATGTGGTTTTTGTCACTGGTCCTGTTTATGTGATGGATTGTGTTTATTGATTGCGTATGTTGAACCAGTCTTGCATACCAGGAATGAAGCCACTTGATCATGGTGGATAAGTTTTTTGATGTGCTGCTGGATTCAGTTTGCCAGTATTTTATTGAGGATTTTCACATCGATGTTCATCAGGGATATTGGTCTAAAATTCTCCTTCTTCGTTGTTGTTGTTAAAGTCTCAGGATACAAAATCAATGTGCAAAAATCACAAGAATTCATATACACCAATAGCAGACAAACAGAAAGCCAAATCATGAGTGAACTCCCATTCACAATTGCTACAAAGAGAATAAAATCCCTAGGAATACAACTTACAAGGGATGTGAAGGACCCCTTCAAGGAGAACTACAAATCACTGCTCAATGAAATAAAAGAGGACACAAACAAATGGAAGAGCATACCATGCTCATGGATGGGAAGAATCAATATCATGAAAATGGCCATACTGCCCAAAGTAATTTATAGATTCAATGCCATCCCCATCAAGCTGCCAATGACTTTCTTCACAGAATTGGAAAAAGCTACTTTAAAATTCATATGGAACCAAAAAAGAGCCCGTATTGCCAAGACAATCCTATGCAAAAAGAACAAAGCTGGAGGCATCACACTACCTGACTTCAAACTATACTTCAAGGCTACAATAACCAAAACAGCATGGTACTGGTACCAAAACAGATATATAGACCAATGGAACAGAACAGAGCCCTCAGAAATAACACCACACATCTATAACCATCTGATCTTTGACAAAAACAAGAAATGGGGAGAGGATTCCCTATTTAATAAATGGTGCTGGGAAAACTGGCTAGCCATATGTAGAAAGCTGAAACTGGATCCCTTCTTTACACTTTATACAAAAATTGATTCAAGATGGATTAAATACTTAAATGTTAGACCTAAAACCATCAAAACCCTAGAAGAAAACCTAGGTAATACCATTCAGGACATAGGCATGGGCAAGGACTTCATATCTAAAACACCAAAAGCTATGGCAACAAAAGCCAAAATAGACAAATGGGATCTAATTAAACTAAAGAGCTTCTGTACAGCAAAAGAAACTATCATCAGAGTGAACAGGCAACCTACAGAATGGGAGACAATTTTTGCAATCTACCCATCTGACAAATAACTAATATCCAGAATCTACAAAGAATTAAACAAATTTACAAGAAAAAAATCAAACAACCCCATCGAAAAGTGGGCAAAGTATATGAACAAACGCCTCTCAAAAGAAGACATTTATGCAGCCAACAGACACATGAAAAAATGCTCATAATCACTGGCCATCAGAGAAATGCAAATCAAAACCACAATGAGATACCAAGTCACACCAGTTAGAATGGCGATCATTAAAAAGTCAGGAAACAACAGATGCTGGAGAGGATGTGGAGAAATAGGAACTCTTTTACACTGTTTGTGTGAGTGTAAATTAGTTCAATCATTGTAGAATACAGCGTGGTGATTCCTCAATGATCTAGAACTAGAAATACCTTTTGACCCAGCCATCCCATTCCTGGGTATATACCCAAAGGATTATAAATCATGCTACTATAAAGACATATGCACGCATGTGTTTACTGTAGCACTATTCACAATAGCAAAGACTTGGAACTAACCCAAATGTCCATCAATGATAGACCGGATTAAGAAAATGTGGCACATATACACCATGGAATACTATGCAGTCATAAAAAAGGATGAGTTCATGTCCTTTGTAGGGACATGGATGCAACTAAAAACCATCATTCTCAGCAAACTGTAACAAGGACAGAAAACCAAACACCACCTGTTCTTACTCATAGGTGGGAATTGAACAATGAGAACACTTGGACACAGGGTGGGAAACATCACACCCAGGGCCTGTTATTGGGTGGGGGGAGTGGGCAGGGATAGCATTAGGAGAAATACATAATGTAAATGATGAGTTACTGGGTGCAGCACACCTACATGGCACATGTATACCTATGTAATAACAAACCTGCATGTTGTGCACATGTGCCCTAGAACTTAAAGTATAATAATTAAAAAAAAG
The DNA here is from genome assembly GCF_007565055.1 of Rhinopithecus roxellana. NCBI lineage: Eukaryota > Metazoa > Chordata > Mammalia > Primates > Cercopithecidae > Rhinopithecus > Rhinopithecus roxellana. Next base: position 161,354,757 of record NC_044552.1, read on the forward strand.
GTTAGAGAAAAGTGTCTGATACATAGGAAGGCAAACTGGCAGCTCTGAGATCCTGAAAAGTCACATATGCTCACTTTAGCTTATTATTGAATGGCTTGAATACAGTTATAAAAGCTACAGTCTGTTTTTCCGGGGTGGTACTGCTTTTTAAAAAACTGAATTATCTTTGATTCTCTTATTCCTAGCTGAGAAGTTTGAATGTGCTTCTTAATAGAATCAAAATACACATATTAAAATGTTAAGATCAAAATAAATAAAATAAAATAAAAGAAAAGAAAAAAACAGACACACAGACCAATGAAACAGAATAGAGAACCCAGAAGTAAGAACACACACCTACAACTATCTGATCTTCAACAAACCTCACAAAAACGAGCAATGGGGAAAGGATTCCCTGTTCAATAAATGGTGCTGGGATAACTGGCCAGCCATACACCGAAGATTGAAACTAGACCCCTTCCTTACACCATAAACAAACATTAACTCAAGATCGATCAAAGACTTAAACACAAAACTCAAAACTATAAAAACCGTGGAAGATAACCTAGGCAATACCATTCACGACATAGGCATGGGCAAAGATTTCATGATGAAGGCACCAAAAGCAATTGTAAGAAAAATAAAAAAATTGACAAATGGGATCTAATTAAACTAAAAAGCTTCCACACAGCAAAAGAAACTATCAACAGAGTAAACAGACAACTTACAGAATGGGAGTAAGTTTTTGCAAACTATGCCTCCAACAAAAGTCTAATATCCCACATCAATACGGAACTTAAACAAATTTACAAGAAAAAAACAATCCCATAGAAAAGTGGGCAAAAGACATGAACAGACATTTTCAAAAGAAGACATACATGTAGTCAACAATCGTGTAAAAAAAAGCTCAACATCACTGATCGTTAGAAAAATGCAGATCAAAACTACAATGAGATGCCATCTCACACCAGTCAGAATAACTAATATTAAACATTCCAAAAAACAACAGATGCTGACAAGGTTGTTAAGAAAAAGGAATGCTTATACACCCTTGGTGGGAGTGTAAATTAGTTCACCCTTTGTGGAAGATAGTTTGGCAATTCCTCAAATACCTAAAGACAGAAATACCATTTGACCTAGCAATCCCATTTTTGGGTATATACCCAAAGGAACATAAATTATTCTTTTATAAAGACACGTGCACACCTCTGTTTTTGCAGCACTATTCACAATAAACAAAGACATGGAATTCACCTAAATTTCCACTAATGATAGACTGGATAAAGAAAATGTGAGGCCGGGCGCGGTGGCTCAAGCCTGTAATCCCAGCACTTTGGGAGGCCGAGACGGGCGGATCACGAGGTCAGGAGATCGAGACCATCCTGGCTAACATGGTGAAACCCCGTCTCTACTAAAAAATAGAAAAAACTAGCCGGGCGAGGTGGCGGGCGCCTGTAGTCCCAGCTACTCGGGAGGCTGAGGCAGGAGAATGGCGTGAACCCGGGAGGCGGAGCTTGCAGTGAGCTGAGATCCGGCCACTGCACTCCAGCCCCGGCGACAGAGTAAGACTCCGTCTCAAAAAAAAAAAAAAAAAAAAAGAAAATGTGGCCTGTTTTTTTAAAAAAACAGTTCTTGGTTGATGTTCATGAAGAACAGTGAGTACCTAGAACTGTGCCGCTAATGAAAGGAAATCCTAAGAAGGAGCATTTCTTTACAGAGCTGTGTCATACCATCCTTTGGGCCCTCGCTAGAAAAGTAGAATCAAGTCTGAAACAATGCCTTTTTAATTGTATCTTCTAGTAATATAGATGTAGGGCAGTACTGTATCATACATCTGTGAATGCAAAATATCTTGTACCCACTTTATGATACGTAGTAGTGACCATGCTTTATCAAAGTCGTTTTTAATAATGTTATTCTAGAATGTTTTCCTTCCAGATAATGATTCAGAAGCTAATTTAAAAAATGGTACCAGGTACCACAACAGTAACAGAACTTTGCAATTTTCTGGGATTTTGGTTTTTACCTTTTTTTTCCCTTTTCTTTAAATGGAGTGTGCTGAGTGTCTCTATAATTTTTTTCAGATGACTGTAGAACCTGGACAAGCTGTTACTGCTATTGATGCATAGCACACTGCTATTATTGGTCTTTTTATATAAATGTGTATATATATATGTATATATATATAAAATTATATATATAATTATACAAACCATATTTGTGTAGAAACATTAAACTTAATTTCTTTCCATTTGTACAGGGGTAACCCTTGTATTAAATACGTAAGGTCTTATCTATATGCATTTGATTACAGTGACTAATATTCTCTAAATAATGAAAAAAACATACCATCATGTTATGTTGTAAGAAGAAAAAAAACTTACAAAACAGTAACAAATTTTTTCGGACACAAAAATTACAACAGTAACAATAGTTAGTTGAAAATAGTGGTTGAAATGTTATTGGATGTTCTATCTTTAGGTTCATTGTGCATAAAAAGAGACTTGCTTAAAAAGGATTAGTTGGCCGGGCGCGGTGGCTCAAGCCTGTAATCCCAGCACTTTGGGAGGCCGAGACGGGCGGATCACGAGGTCAGGAGATCGAGACCATCCTGGCTAACATGGTGAAACCCCGTCTCTACTAAAAATACAAAAAACTAGCCGGGCGACGTGGCGGGCGCCTGTAGTCCCAGCTACTCGGGAGGCTGAGGCAGGAGAATGGCGTAAACCCGGGAGGCGGAGCTTGCAGTGAGCTGAGATCCGGCCACTGCACTCCAGCCTGGGCGGCAGAGCGAGACTCCGTCTCAAAAAAAAAAAAAAAAAAAAAAAGGATTAGTTTTGTTGAGTTGAAATTAAATTAAGGAAAATGAGATAAGAGGTTGAAGTGATTCTAGTGTCTCTGGGTAGAAGACTTAATATGGCGTAATCAGCTCCCCATGATCATCCTCCATATGGTTGAAGTCCTGCCTAACATTGGGTTTCTTATCCAGCTTAATGGTATTTTCTGTAACTAGACTACTCAGTGTCAGTGAACTCAAACATACATCGATGTTCAGAAACTCACTGAATCCAGAGGATCCCAGCTTACGTGGAACACAATCTATTCTCTTGGATAAAGAATAAAACAGTTTAAAAGCAAATTTCTGTTATATGAGTGGCTGTGTGGAATAATTGAATATGGAGATTTAGGGGTTGGAGGTCATACAACCAGACTTTAGCTATGTGAATCCAGGCAATTTATTTAATCTTTCTGAGATCTTTTATTCATCTGTAAATAATAGCTATTCCAGAAGGGTACGGTGAGGGTTAACGAAAGAATGTATCTAAAATGCCAATCATGGTGATTGGCAGACAACAGATAATAGTCAGTGGTATGTTACAGCTGACCTCTACAAGCTCTCAAAAACTGATTGGTAAATTAGAAATTTTGAGAGCCAGTTGTTAAACAAAGGCATTGTGCAAAATTAAATTATATATACTTGCAGTTAAATAAATTATATTAAGAATAAATGTAATCAATACTTAAAGCTTATCACTTATCACTTACTAATAATTTTATTACATTTTACTAATAGCTATCCCCTAAGGTTTTTTTCTCTTTTTTTTTTTTTGACAGTGTCTTGTATTGTCACCTGGGCTGGAGTGCAATGGTGTGATCTTGGCTCACTGCAACCTACGCCTCCCGGGTTTACGTGATTCTCCTGCCTCAGCCTCCCCAGCAGCTGGGGTTACAGGCATGCACCACCACACCCAGCTAATATTTTGTATTTTTAGTAGAGATGGGGTTTCATAACGTTGGCCAGACTGGTCTCTAACTCTTGACCTCACGATCCACCCAACTCAGCATCCCAAAGTGCTGGGATCACAGGTGTGAGCCACTGCACTTGGCCGCTCTAAGGTTTTTTACATGGATTGTTTCTGTGCAATAGAAATGGCATATTATGGTGTTCCATGGCGTATTTCTTCCTAGCTCTGCATTCAGTGACTACCTGGTGGTAGCTTGAAACCACGATGGGAGTATTCATACCACAGACATTAGCAAATGCTACAAATCAGGGCCCTTTCCACCCACAAGAGAGCTGGTTTGCATTTGGCTAACGAAAGATATTGGTTAAACATTTACCAACATGCCACTGGTAACAAAAAACACTAGTTTCTCTCCCTTTAATGTATGTAAAATGTCTGGCAGAGTGCATGGCACACGGAATGCTCAGGTGAAATACAAGTTCCTTTTGGTCTCAAATGGGTTAATTAATTAGCCTTTTAGAAGTGAACAGAGCTTTAGACGTAATTTCATTCAATTCCCTTGGTGGCCCAGAGAGGTTAAGTGGTCTGCCCAAGGTCATTTGGCTAATCAAGGACAACCCCCAAAACTCACAGTCCGTTGTCTGACCTTGATTATTTCCAAGATTGCTCTCCTTCCTTACTTCAAAGCCAGAGTAATCAGCTCTACTTGGAGGCTCAGGGTCTAATTGGGACATTAGTCAGGAGGGACTTAGGAGCTCTAGCTTGATATTTGAGTTCAGCCTAAACCCCATTTGGTGCATTTCCAGCTGTGCCCTGAGCTCCAGTTCTGGTAACTCATCTTGGGGCCTATTTTGGCATCTCAGCCTCTTCCCCAGATGCATGGCAGCTCTACCAAAGGGATCTGCCTTGATCCTTCTTCTGGGTTGCTGTCTTGGGACCCTGAGCCTCTGCAGTGAGGGCTTTGCCTTGTCCTTACCAGGCTAACCTTCCTCTGTAGGGACCCTTGTTACCAGTTGCTACCCAGCATGTGTCGGTCTCAGGATTTCCCTTGCACCTGGATTCACTGCTGCTGGAGCCTTATGTCACTGGTGTTAAACTCTCAGCCTCCCCGACCACATGCCAGGACCCACAGACATGAGCCCGCACTGGAACCCACGGTCACAATATTGCCATACTCAAGCTACTGGCTTCCACATTTGGCCTGATAAGCTGCGCTTTCTCCTTGCACCCCCTGTCCCTGTGGCAAGTCTGGCTTTGGGTCAGACACCCTTTTAGTCTTCTCTGTTCGTCTGTGGTTGGCTCAGCCGAGAAAGACTCTTTCACAAAATAGGGAAACAGTAAAACTACAAGGGGAACTACTTCTACTAGATACCAAAATACACTGTAAGCCCTCTATAACTAAGACAGTATGACACTGCCTCCTTGGAGACATAGTTTATTCCAGAACTAAGGTAAGGAAAATACAAGATGAACCTGCAACATTTTGTGATCTTTTTAATGGGAAAACAGGAGGCTTTTCCATTAAGATCAGGCATTCTTCTAGTGTCTTAGACCATTCAGGCTGCTATAACAGAATACCACACTGGGTGGCTTATAAACGACACAGATTTATTTCTCACAGATTTGGAGGCTGGGAAGTCCAAGATCAAGGTCCTAGAACATTTGTGTCTGGTGAGAGCCTACATCCTGGTTCATAAACGGCACCTTCTTCTTGGGCCCTTACATGGCAGATGGGGCAGGGGAGCTCTCTGGAGTCTCTTTTACAAAGGGACTAATTCCATTCGTGAGGGTTCTGCCCCCATGAACTAATCATGTCCCAAAGGCTCCACCTTGTAACAGAATCACATTGGGGATTAGATTTAACATATGAATTTTTCAGGGACATAAGCATTTAGTCTATAGCATTTTTCAACCCTTTGAAGACCACACAATTCAAGTGGTGTATAAATTATTCCAGAGAAGGTATCAGCCACTGACCAAATTTAGCCCCAGCCACTTGTTGTTGTTGTTTTTTGTTTTTATAAAGTTTAATTGGAACACAACCATCCTACTTGTTTCCTCATTGTATATGGCTGCTTTGGGGCAAAGTTGAGTAGTTTCAACAGAGACTATATGGACCACAAAGCCTAAAATATTTACTGTCTGACCGACTATAAGGAAAAATGTGCTGATACCTGCTCTAGAGCCCTGAAAAGGAAAGAAACCTCTCCAACTACTTTTGTGAAGCAAGTATAACACTGCTGTATAAGCCAGATAAAGATAGCACAGAGAAAACCACAGACCAATATCACTCATGAATATTGATGTAAAAAACACTACATAGATGTTAGCAGATAGGGTGTTCCTTTAAAACCTCATTGACCTTTCTTGAGCAGAGATCCAGTAATTTGGCTCAGTGCTACACACATCTGTGTTGAAATTGGTGGCAGTTGTTTTGTTTTTTTTTGCAGTCACTGTGTGTAGTGCCAGGGATACAAGCAGAAACAAGTTATAATTAAGACCTTCAGTATGCTCAATATGCTTATAGTCAATGGGGGAAATAGACACTGAAAATATTTCACTCAAAAATGTTGGTGTTTATCAGCATATAAATGGGGGTTCTGAAAGCAATGATTAGGTCAGGGGTTCAAGGAAGGCAGCCCCTGGACGTGTGGCCCTTTGCATTGTGTACCATAATTTTGCCCATATTGAGCCTGGCACACATCTCTTTATGAGCAACAATCTTGTTGTGCACATTGTCACCCTTCTGTCTTTTTTTTAAGAGACAGGGTCTTGCTCTGTCACTCAGGTTGGAGTATAGTGATATGATCCTAGCTCACTGCAGCCTTGAACTCTTGGGCTCAAGGAATCCCCCTGCCTCAGCCTCCCAAGTAGCTGGAACTACAGGCGTGAGGCAGCACACCCAGCTAATTTATTTATTTATTTATTTATTTTTGAGACGGAATTTTGCTCTGTCACCAGGCTGGAGTTCTGTGGCATGATATTGGCTCACTGCAACTTCCGACTCCCTGGTTCAAGCGATTCTCCTGCCTCAGAGGCCTCCCAAGTAGCTGGGATTACAGGCACGGGCCACCATACCAAGATAATTTTTGTATTTTTAGTAGAGATGAGATTTCACCATGTTGGTCAGGAATGTCTCGAACTCTTGACCTCGTGATCCACCTGCCTCGGCCTCCCGAAGTGCTGGGATTACAGGTGTGAGCCATCGTGCCTGACCAGCTAATTTATTTTTTATTTTTTGTAGAGATGGGGTCTCCTTGTGTCACATTTCTTGTGTCTGTCTAGCAGTCAACCCATTCTCAGCTCATTGGGGCTCATCTTGTATATCATCATGTCTTATGCACCCAGCACTGAGTCTGGCAAAAGCTCCTTGAAGGTAGGTGCCTTGCACTGTGCATATCATTATCATGTTCCTTGTGCTCAGCTCTTGCCTGGCACCCAGTAGTAACTGGAAAGATTGTCAGTTGAGCCTTGAAGGATCAGCAGATGTTACCCAGGTAAATGCAGAACAACAGGGGATTACTGATAATGGAAGTAGCCTTTAAAACGCACAGAGGTAATTATTGAGTCTTAAGTACACCTTTCACTCTTACCTTCTAGTTTTTCCCTACTGTTTTGTGGTTGTTGTTTTGTTTTTCATATTTTGGCCAATCCTGAAAAATGAGTCATGGAAAAACATGACTGGCAACCGGCCTCTGCTTCCTTTCAGGGACCGCTCGTTTGGGGCCTCAGTTCTACTGCATAGTAGAATTTGCATCTTGCTAATTTGCAGTGAGATAAAGCTCAAGTAATTTTCTTGGAGATGACTTGTTAGGGTCAAGAAGAAGCAGAACAAGAAGCAACTTACTTTAACTTACTTTCCCATTTTTCTCCCTATTCTATCTGGAGAGAGAGTTTTGTTATTTCATGCTTTTCTGATGAAAGATGTCACGGGTGGGAACATCTTCAGCAACCCTGAAAGTGTCAGAAACTTTCAAAGAGGAAGGAGAACATGCTTTGAAAGCTGAGTTAAAACTCTTCTTTCTTCTGAATGCCCTTCACTGCCTCAGGTCTGGTCTTTTCAACTTGGCTTTTGAAGTTCTGTTATCTTTCAAGCTTAATTCCTCTTGCAGTGTGACCAACTTACTAGAGAAGCTACATTTTTCAAAAGGAATATTGAAACCTGAGCATTTCTATGGGAATGTGGATTAGTGTTCCTGTACCTTTTCTTCCGTTTGCACTTGCTCTGTTCAAAAGCATATTCTCCTGCAGACCTGTGGATCCCATGCTTTTGTTTCTCAGTCGTATTGACAAGGAAGAGCAAAATGAATACCTAAAGGGCACCTTCTCTATTAACAATCCTGTTATGAATGAGTTTAGTCCCATATGTATGAGGATTGTTGACTCTCAGAGGCCCAGAGGCCACCAATATTTTGTGAGATTCCAGGCACATTTTTTAAAAAAGTCAAAATATGTGGTATGTGCCAGAGCTTTTCAAAGAGTACGGTATAATGTCATTTGGAGGTATAATATCACTGCTGTAAAGTTGGGACTCTGTCAGTGTGAGGCTTGGAACAAATGGGTGTTCTTGCATTCCTGTGATGGGCTCTGAACTAAATGCCTATATCTAAGACCATCCGAGGTGTTCTCTGGGAGTTATTTTGCATCAGAAGCTATTTTTCAGCAAATAATAAACTTCAGAGATTCTCGATAATTTTTTGTAAACCAGGTACACCCTTACATTTTTAGCTTCTGTAAACATTTTTTTCTACTTGATATGCTCTTTAGTAAAGAATAATGTAAGCCAAGAAGCCATAGTAATTTCAGTTTTTACATTTAATTCTAATAATTCAAAGAATAATTATGATCTGGCAGGGTTTCCTATTTATGGTCCAAGGTATCTGGATGAGTCATGAAAGGATTAGAAATGTGCCAAGATAAATTGTTGTCCTCAGATGATAAATTGATGCCCTCTGAGCATCTGAACAGGGTCTGGATAGCTAAAGAGTCTCCAGGGTCAGGAATAATAGCTTTGTATGTACTCTAGGTTGCAAACAAATATTATCACATATACATATGTGTGCTGCGGCATGAAGAGGTTTGAGAAGCCCCTTCCCTGCCTGTGTGCTGTAATCCCGGATTTTGAAGGATTATACCTGGTACTTTCAGGATGGGGATATGGCTGTCCTTCGTACTCTCCACCTTTTTTTTTTTTTAAATCATGAATTGCCACAAAACAGCCACCCTTCCCAAGTGTAATAATAACAATGGACTAAATATAATCAGAACACGTGGGTTCCTGGAGTGTGGGAATCTGAATCCCTGGGGATCTGGTCCCAGCTTTGTAATTACCTGTTGTGTGAGCTGAGGCAGGTCGTTGAAACGTTCTGCATCCCAGTTTTCTCCTCTGACATATGAGGGTGGGAAGTGACATAAACATTTATTTTGAGTCTCTGCCAGAATTACTTGTGAGATGCTGAAATAACCAGTTTGGAGGGTAGATGTTAACCTTATTATCCATCATGCCTAGACAGAACTATCTCTATTGACTTAGATGGATATCCAGGCCAAGAATTTTTCATTTATTCACAGCTGCTGCCTCTTCGTTTGGTGAATTTTCCAAAGGTATTCATGCATTGAAGTATGTTCCTAAAAGATTTGCCTGGGTCTATATGATGTAACCAATCGACTGAGATGCAATAATAACTAGACTCAGAGAATGACAATTTCAGTTTGCAGCTTTGGAGAGTAGAAATAAGTGGATCATCCATGGTCTGATTATTTCATTTGTACACACAAAGCCTTGTGCAAATAATTAGTCTTAATCATTCTTTAATTAATGTCTAATAGTGATTTCCTAAATATGTCAAAGTAAATAAAAGTGAGTGTTTCTCCTAATCTATGACTGGAAAGTTGTATATATGTAGACCCCTATTACTCTCCAGAGGCATTGAACTGCCTGCTTCTCTCTGAGTCCACCGGACTGTGTCTGGCACTTTGCCAGGCTAAGATTCATTAACATGCAAAAAAAGATAGAATTCAAGTGTAATTAAAAACAACAATGGCCAGGCACAGTGGCTCACGCCTGCAATCCTAGCACATTGGGAGGCCAAGGCAGGCGGATCATGAGGTCAAGAGATCGAGACCATCCTGGCCAACATGGTGAAACACTGTCTCTACCAAAAATACAAAAATTAGCTGGGTGTGGTGGCATGCGCCTGTAGTCCCAGCTACTTGGGAGGTTGAGGCAGGAGAATCACTTGAACCCAGGAGGCGGAGGTTGCAGTGAGCTGAGATCACACCACTGCATTCCAGCCTGACAACAGAGCGAGACTCCGTGTCAAAACAACAACAACAAAAACTAGCTCTAGCTTCCATACCACTAGTGAACTAAGATGTTCACTTTTAATATCATAAAACCCTGAACAGTGAATATTCAGAACATTGGTTTAACATGATGAAAGTGGCACTTCATTTATTGCTTGAGTTATGGTTTTGGAAAACTACAATTTTAGCTCATGCTTAATTAAATGTAAAATTTAACAGCTTAACAGAGAAAATTTAGGGATCCATGTTATTGAGGGACAAGGACTCTTACATAAATAGGAGTTGACATCTACCACCTCACCGTAGTATATTACAAGGCATAAAGGAGCCAAGTGACTTGAAATGTCATGCTGGTACCTGGCACGAGAAGGCTTTTGAAGAGCAGAGTTTGAAGCCAGCCCTTGGTTCTTTGTGTTTGTGTCTTACAATGCATGGAAAGTATAATGGGCTTTCAGGAGCTCAGCAAAATCGTGCACTGTGTTCACTGCTAGGGGATATGTCTGGCTCTTTGGCGGATTAGCCACCAGAAATCTATTTGCATAAAGAATTTTAGGTTCTCTTGGCAGAGAACCCAATCGAAGGGAAGAAAGAGACAGATAAGTTTATCCAACAGTAATGCCTTTGTCATTATAATGAAAAAGTGATTCATTCACCCACTCCATTAATGTCTATTAAACACCTATCATGAGCTTCTGAGTTTAACATGGTGTCTACTACCCAGATTTGTCTGGAGTGTCTTCCACTCCAGCCTGACTCTATTAAGATCAGGGGTAGATTCTAAACATAGGAACCGAAAGAATGGCTTTATTGATATATCACCATAGTGCAGCTTTGGTACTTTTTAAAAGGGGGTATTACACAGGAGATAAAGAATTACCTGCCCTCATCCACATACACGTGCACACATACACGTGCACACACACACACCCATTGTCATTGGTCTTTGGTTATTTGGAGACTATGGCAATACCTGACTAGGGAAGCCACACTTCCTGAACAGATCTGGCTGTAGTACTGAACAGACACTGAGGCGCACAGCAGGAGGGCAGCTACGCTTGACAGGTGATGTGGAGTGCTGACTGGCTTGTGTGTCAGCAGAGCTTAGAAGTTCCCGAGGACTCCTGGAAATGCTCTGGGAGTACATTTACAGGGGCTGGAGCCATGTGGGGCATGAGGCAGCCAAAGAGATTGACAAAGAATTAATTTCACACAAAGAATTCTTAAGTTCTTTCTCCAGACATTATTTGAGACAGATATTGGAAAGGCTGGAGTAACTTTTTGAGGATGATCATGGAGTAACCAATAATTTGACCAACTTAACAAACTTCATCCAAAATAATGGCTTGTGTGGCTAGATTTGGCTGGTTCATCTGTGAGTATAAACAACGTTGCTAATGGGTGTCAGTGGTTGTGTGTGTTGGGGTTCTTTTGTCGCTATGAATCTGAGCTCTCACTGCAAACACCTTTAGTTTTCAGTGATTGCTTGGATCTTTAGCTCAGAGTTCCTAAGGACATTTCAGGATCTCAGAGAAAGTTATCAATCCTCCGTTCTCAGAGTTTCAGGCTTGGATTTGTATTCTTATTAATTTATCACTTTATGTTAATGAAGGAGACCTCAAACACAATAGATGCAGACAATAATACCAAGTAAACACTTTGTTCTTAAATTTGTCTTTAAATTTAATTGTGCTTTTGGAGAAACCTGATACAATTTCAAGGCGGAAGACTTGCAGTGATGGTCAGGATGAAAGGCAACGTGATCATCACAATGGGATGAACCAGTTAAAGAATGGCTGAAAATCACATGCACACACACACAATAGTTGGATGTATAATACTTCCTAAAAGCACTTTCAGTATCCTCAGATTAGAAGACACCTGCCTTTTACTGTTGAAACTTCTTATGCTATATACTGACACTTTAGGCAAGCTATCCTCTTTTGTCAAAGTATTTGTTTCCAGATTGGCTGATGTGCTTTTGAAATATCAATTTATTGAGTTTTTCTATTTTTTTCTCTTATATATTCTTACTTTGTTTGGCTAGATTGCAACATCTTTGAAATATAATTTTTTAAAGAGCAGCTGTGCAAATTTGACAGGTAACTGTTAGCAAAAGAATGTTTGAATTGCTCCAAGGATGAACAATTATTATTGGCGTCTTTCAACAGGCTTACAAATAAAAATATATGTGTTCACATATATTACATGTATAAATGGATGTACATCTTAATTTTAATGCTAATACATATATTTTGGAGATGAGGTCTTGCTATGTTGCTCAGGCTCATCTTGAACTCCAGGGTTCAAGCAATTCTCCCACCTCAGCCTCCCAAGTAGCTGGGGTTATAGGCATGTGCCACCGCACCCAGCTAATTCATATTTTTATACAGATTCAGTACATGCTTCCATTCAAAGTTAAGTACAAGGGATTAAAATGTACCCAATGAACCAAAATTAGAAAGAGGTTAGAAACACATTTTAATTAGAAAATTGCCACCTCAAGTCCATTTAGGAAGTAGGCAGGTATAAATAATAAATAGAACCACTTAGAGACTTTTTTGACAAGTGGCCCTGGGTTGGAATTCTGGAGAGCTGTATTCTGGTCACACGCCTAACTCTGGTTTTCCTAGTGACTTTTAGTAATTGATGAATTCTTCAGGAGCTAGGAACATATTAGATGGTCAATAAATACCTCTGAATTTCATTAAGTCCAAGAAAAATCATTTAAGGTCTTTTTTTCCCACGGGATGATTTTCAGTGCCATTTAGAGGAAATCTTGGGATCAACCTGGGAAAAGATGGAGGTTCCTAGTTCCGACCTTTGGGGACTTCAGATTTTCTGGATCAAGGTGAGATACTACAAATTTGTAACAAAAAGAGAAATGTTTTCTGTTTTCAGCATAAAAGCCATAATGTTAAAGATATTAAAAAACATCATGTAATCTGCACTTTGCATAAACGATTCTGAAATTTAGCATTAAAATTGTTTTTTACTCTTTGAGCTATAGTGAAGAAGAAATGAGGCTTCTCCATGACCAGGGGATTGTGTCCTGCAGGGTCACTCTGCCTGCATTCACTAGGCCTGTTCAGTCTTAGGGATTTGCAAAGGTTCTCCTATCCTTCAGGCCTTCTGTTTGGATTGTTCAGAAATATCCTTCGTGATTGATGGCTCTTGCTATATCACCCATTCATGATGAAGGGGAATAAGCTGATTAAGCACGACATTTTGTGAGCCCTCCATTTCCTCTTGCTTCTTGTATTAGTTTGCTATGGCTACCGTAATAAATCACCACAAATTTAATGGCTCAGAACAATATGAACTTGTTATCTTACATTTCTGCAGGTTTAGAAATCCAACACAGGTCTCACTAGACTGAAATCAAGTTGTTGGCAGGGCTATGTTCCCTTCTGGAGGCCCTGGGGGAAAGCTCTCCCTTGCCTTTTCCAGCTTCTAAAGGCTGCACACATTCCTTGACTTATAACCCCCTTTCTACATCTTCAAAACCAGCACTGTTGCATCTCCCTGAAGGTCCTTGAAGTGTAAACCCATTTTCAGTTCTTATCATTCCACTAACTGCCCCTTACTGCCTCACTTTTCTACCTTTAAGGACCATTACGGTTACATCAGGACCACCCAGATAATCCTTGATACGCTCCTCATCTCAAGGCCCTTAACTTCCTCATATCTACAAAGTCCCCTTGCCATGTAAGGTAACATATTCACATGTTCCCGAGATTAGGATGTAGATATCTTTGAGGGAGGGCATTATTCTCCCTACCACTCTTCTTATTAAGATTATGTATTTCTTTAAAAATTAAGAAACATAAAATTTATTCTGTATTATAATTTTCATCATGATAAAATCAAGGTTGAAGTGTACTAGATTATTTGCAAAAAATGGTCACAATAATTTCCTTTCTTATTGAGTGTGGCAGCTCATGCTAAGGTAAGGGGAAGGATTGCTTGAAGCAAGGAATTCGAGCCAGCCAAGGCAACTAAGAGAGATTCCATCTCTTCAATTTTGTTTTTTGTTTGTTTGTTTATTTTTTGAGACAGGATCTTAATCTCTTGCCCAGGCTGGAGTGCAGAGGCATGTGCTTGGCTTACTGCAACCTCTGCTTCCTAGTCTCAGGTGATCCTCCCATCTTAGCCTCCTGAGTAGCTGGGACTACAGGTACATGCCACCACACCTGGCTAATTAAAAATTTTGTTTTTTGCCCAGGCTGGTCTTGAACTCCTGGGCTCATGTGATCTGCCTGCCTCAGCCTCCCACAGTGCTGGGATTACAGGCATGAGCCACCATGCTTGGCCAAAACATTTTTTAAAAAATGATTTCCTTTCCTGTATCCACACTCTTATGAAATACCCTCTCATGTGGACTCTAAACTTGGCCATATGACATACTTTGGCCAGTGAGACGATTGCAAACATGATGGAAGCAGATACTTGAAAAGTACTTGCACATTGGGACTTGCCCTCTCTTAAGCCCTTTCTGACTACCATGTGAAGAGGCCTGGTGCATATACTAAGTGAGAAGATACATGTGACCTAGGCCTCTTTGTCACCAAGCCAACAGGTAAACTGGGAGGCAGCACCAATCACTAAGCAGCACAAGCCACCAGACATTTAGATGAGGCCACCTGAGATCATCCAGGCAGCTGCTGACCTGACAGAAACCACAGGTATGTGAAAGAGGCCAGCAGAGGGAAGACAAGCTGGGTCAGAACAGAAGAACTGCCCAGCTGAACAACAGAATTGTGAGCTAAATTAAATTTTAGAGGGATGGTTGGCTGTGTGGCAAAAGTTAATTAGTGTAGGAAGGGATAGGTAAACTAGAAACCACAGTTGAGACTAAGGTTGAATGAATGTAAGTTTGGTTGCAATGGAATGGTGACAAAGAAGAGACTTTACAGGCAAAATCATAGACAATGTTTTTGGAGAGATCATTTGCATAAGTACAGCAGGGTACATTGAGTCTGGCCCCTCCTTCCTCCTCCACCTTCATGTCTTGACTCTGTGGATGTTCAGTGTCACAAGAAATGCTCCAATAATCCCTTTCATGGAATGGTATGATGTCATAAGAAGGAGTGTACAAATCCCTGTTCTGATTCTTCTATTTAATGGGAAGCTCAAAAAGACAAAATGGCTTGGCCATTTCATCCTGAAAGTTTAGCTTATATGGTGATATGCCACATAATGATATTTTTGGGTCTGCAATGGACCGCATATATGACAGGTGGTCCCATAAGATTATAATGGAGCTGAAAAATTCCTATTGCCTTGTGACCTCATAGCCATCGCAATGTTGTAGCACAATGCATTACATTTGTGGTGATGCTGATAGAAATAAACCAACTGTGCTGCCGGGTGTATCAAAGTATAGAACATGCAATTATGTACAGTATATAATACTTGACAATAATAATAAATGACTAAGTTGCTGGTTTGTGTATTTACTTTTTATCACTATTTTAGAGTATTCTCCTTCTACTTATGAAAAAAAAATAACTGGAAAACAGCCTCAGGCAGGTTCTTCTGGAGTATTCCAGAAGAAGGCATTGCTATCATAAAAGATGACAGCTCCATGCCTGTTACTGCCCTTGAAGACCTTGCCATGGAACAAGATCTGGAGGTGGAAGACAGTGATGTTGATGATCCTTATGCTGTGTAGGCCTAGGCTAATATATGTGTTTATGTCTTAGTTTTTAACAAAAAAAGCTTAAAAAGTGAAAGAATAGAACAATTTAGAAGTAGAAGAAAGCTTATAGAATAAGGTTATAAAGAAAGAGAATATTTTTGTACAGCTGTACAATGTGTTATTTGTGTTTTAAGGTGGGTGTTATTACAAAAGAGTCAAAAAGAAAAAATTAAATATTTTATAAAGTAAAAATTACAGTAAGTTAATGTTAATTTATTACTCAAGAAAGAAAAATATTCTTTTATAAGTTGAGTGTAGCCTAAGTATACAGTATTTATATATAAAATCTACAGTAATGTAGAGCAATGTCCTAGGCCTTCACATTTACTCGCCACTTATTCACTGACACCCAGAGTAATTTCCAGTTCTGCAAGTTCTATTCACGGTAAGTGCCCTAACTCCACAGGTGTGGCCTATAAAAATGTTTTATACCATATTTGCACTGTTCCTTTTCTATGTTTAGATGTGTTTAGATAGACAGATCTTTATCATTGTGTTACAATTGCCTGCAGAATTCAATATAGTAACATGCTGTACAGGCTTACAGATTAGGAGCAATAGGCTATACCATATAGCCTAGGTGTCTAGCAGGCTATACCATCCAGGTTTGTGTAAGTACACTCTATGTTGTTCACACAATTACAAAATTACCTTATGATGCACTTCTTAGAACATATCCCTGTCATTAAGTGATGCATGACTTTATTTGCTTTATTTAATGAAATGAATATGTTTCCTGGCTTTTTTTTTTTTTTTTTTTTTTTGAGAACACTCTTACACCTATCTTGCGGGAGAATATTGTGCTTGTTTTTCTTTTCATTCCCATGTCTCCTGTTACAGTCTCAGGATGGGTGAAGTTTTGGTGAGAAGCCCAGTGGCAAGGAGACAGTATGACTCTTCCACGGTCAGTATACCCACAGAAACACTTTTTCCTCAACCTCAGGAAAAAAGTGAGCCAAATATGGAGGATCCCATCAGCTGCAGCAAAGCTGCTGGTCATGAAGAGAAGTGAAAGAAGCAAACAGTGAGAGAAGCAAAGAGAAGAGTCAAGCAGAATGGGAAGGAAAATGATGATTCTGTAGGCACCAATCATTTGATTTTTTTCTCTTTGAAAGAGAACCTTCAGCTTATTAATTTTATCATTTCTTTTCCAGTATTGAACCCTCAGCCTCTAAGGATCAGCTGGGTGTAGACTCAGCGTGACGGGCCTGGCCTGCTACCTAGCAGGGTTCCCTCACGGCTATGGTGCAAGGAGTCAGTCAGCGCCTAGGAAGCTCTGTTGCAGTTTCCATTCTTACATTCCACCTTCTCTTATTACCTTCTCTCCAGCTATACTGGATTTGCTAGTCTTTTTCACACTTTGTGCTTTTGCTGTACTGTTTCCCTTATCCTGGAGTATGTTTTTCCTGTTTGTCTGCCTGATGAGATGTTATGATCTTCAAATGTGGCCTCATGGAAGCCTTCTCTGATTCTTCCAGGCTGAGTTATTTATTTATTTCTCCTACAGTTTCTGAACTGTGACTCACTAGTTCAACTTGGTATGGCAACACTGTCATCTGGCCTTGCCAGAGATTCTCACCTTTAAAGAGTTTATTAAGTTTATTTACAGGACCTAGTGTTAGATTACCTGACCATGTAGCAATTACAACTTCTTTTACAATCTATGCCCAAACCTTTAGGTGAGCCTTATTGAAGCTTTACCAAGGAAACAGGCAGTTTTAGAGTTGGCCTTAAGGATGTTCTCTTGTGTCATCAAAGAAATGCAAATGCAAAGCAGAGACATGTGCATTTAGATATGTGTAAGATAAGCTACCTCTTTGAAATGGTGCTACACATCTGTTGGGAGACACCTTCTTGACAGACTATTTTTGAGAGAGGGTGACACATATCTTTAGAAAGAATAAAACTTTTCACCAACACTTCCCGCAAACCTGGTAGACTGATGCGGTTCATAAATTCATCAATAGATCTAGCCTGATCAAGTACCAACCATGCGACGGCCTACTTGATATGACTGAAAGGGTACTACTTTTCAACTGAACTACCTTTAAATAACAGACACTTGTTTCTGGAATACCAATCAAGTGTTTCTGTGGGAGCTGCATATTGCTACCAGTTCTGTTCTGCCTTTCAACTCCTCAATCCGTTTCTAATCATTGTGAAATAGCACTATTATTCTTAAAAGGTGCAATCAAATGTAATTGAAAAGAATTTTTTGAAAGTCCAAATGTAAGGAAACTGTTTATATAAGATGTATAGTAAGGCATCGTTAATTAGAACCTTACCAAATGATCATATTTTGGACAAAATTTCACTCTTACACGAGCCATAAAAGAAAGGTATGCTATAAAAATTGACAGATGCTAGGGGGCTTGAATAACCTACTTAAGAGAACAGACTATTTTGAAATACTTGAATAATACCAATTTGGAAAAAAATCCAATATGCCAATTATGAGGCTTTGATTTGGCAAAGCAGGCACAATTGGATACTTTTTTTTTTCTTTCTTTCTTTTTTTTTTTTTTTTGAGATGGGGTCTTGCTCTGTCACCCAGGCTGGAGTGCAGTGGTGCAATCTTGTTTCGCTGCATCACTGCAACCTCCGCCTCCCAAGTTCAAGAGATATTCCTGCCTCAGTCTCCTGAGTAGCTGGGATTATGGGCACGCACCACCACCACACCCAGTTAACTTCTGTATTTTTAGTAGAGCCAGGATTTCACCATGTTGGTCAGGCTGGTCTTGAACTCCTGACCTCGTGATCTGCCCACTCAGCCTCCTAGTTTGATGGTTTGTCTACTTGACAATAATTTCAATGAATTTGTTTTAAAATATTTTATATTTTCACCTTGTTAGCCCAAATTGCTAAGATTTTGCTGTATTTAGTAATTTTGAGGGGGAATGTTTTTCTTTCTCCTAGACTGTAGACTATTTTTAGTGGAAAATGGCTGCTGAGTGTGTGGAAAGAGTATACAAGATTTCAGTGGGAAGATACTACAATCATTTGAAATTCTCCATTGCTGGAAAATTCTCAAATTAGGCTTATGAAGGCAATTTGATTTAGCAAGCAGCTTATTGGACCAAGCAAAAGCTTCTCAGCAGGGATGGAATTTGGACTGCACTTGTCCCTGGTTCTCACCTTCCTGAGCAGCAGCGCATCTGCGGTGTCCCAGGTGATGCCCCGACAGGCTTTGAAACTTGTCTTCCAGAAAAGCCTTCATTTCAGGGTCATAATTCCAGGAAGCATGCCCATGAAACACTCATGAGGAGGAACTGGGCTGCCAATTAATGACTTCTCACTGCTCCATCAACATAAATATTACCAAATCTAAGATCAGATGGGATTATAAACCTCAGAGGAGTTTACAAGCCTTTGCTTGATCATATATATTAACTCAGAACCAAAATGTCTTGGGCTTCTGTTATCCTATATTGTAATTATTAAGAAAAGTTTAGTGCCTTAATTAAGGTTTTATATGCAGTGGTTTCAGGTGGGTAGGAGACAGATTTGGAATTTGAGGATGTGTATCTATGGGTTTATTTTACTGTTCTAAAATCTAAAATCTCTCTGATCCCTAGTCTCTCTCTGTTCTCTTGGGCTACTTGTATAATTGTAACTGGAATTCCTTGGCTTCCAGAAAAGGTGTAATTTCTGCTTTATGGTCCAGCAGAAACCTTGCCATTGCTTAAACAACTTTTCTCTTTGCAGCTAGAACTGTTTCACAAAGCTGTATGGTTCCACGATGCCTCTTGAAAACATGCAAGGTGTTTATGACATAAAAGAAGTAACTTATTAAAGAGAGCCCTAGTGGAGCTATTGTAACGAGGTGAAGATTTCTCTAGAGTTCTGTTGTCTGTCTGATAACAACAGGAAACATTTTTCTAAACAAGCAGGTTTAAAATCTCCACGAGTGTTATGCTATTAAATCATAGCATTTTTATTTCTCCCTACCTAGCTCAATCAGCAGTGGCTGTGACTGTTGTTTTACTGAAATAAAACCTGCCACCCAAAAAATTCTCCCAACATAGGCCCTTGCTTTAAATCTCCGTGGGGAGGCTTGAAGATTTAAAACAATTCTCAAACTTACTCAGGAAGTGGAACAACTAGAAATCACAGTGCTTCCCTCTTCCTGCTCCCAGATGTGAAGAAATACTGGCTTATTGAGATAAAAGTTGGCATAAGTCAAAAAGAATCTTAGAATAAAGTCTGATATACACTATTGGTAGCAGTAGCAAAGTATAAGAAAAATTGGTAACATAAAAGATGATTACTGAGAAATTTCAATTTATTAACTTATTTTTTATTCCTCTATTAATCTGGGAAAAGATGACCATTTTTTAATTTTACTGATGGAATACCTACCTGGTCTGAGTTTTTGAAACATCAGTGTTCCAAGGGAGCATAATTTGATGGTTACTGGCACAAAATCATATTGGCTGTATAGCGGTCTAGGAATACTTCTATGAAATTAATGATAATACAGTGATTGTGTCCTTGGACACTGTATTCAAAGAGTTTATACTGATGGTTAGCAGAGAGTTGAGGCCCAGAGAAATCTGACAGCAGGATCCTTATATTGACTTCATTCATGGCTTAGGGGAGAAGTGGCTGACATTTAGACCTGAGGCTGTCACTCTAGGGTCATCCCACAGTGAGGGAGGAGCTGGCCTGCCAGCACGTGTTGGTGTCATGCCTGTTTCATGCTGAGAGAACAGCATCACTGCTAATTCAAACAATAGAGATGATTACCAAGGCAGTGGCTTGAGAAGCAATACATACCGACACCGGAGGGGAAAGGGCTATTTATTTAGAAAAGTTCACCATCAAATCACTGGACAGGATAAACAACTCATGGAGAAAATCAACACTTACTACAATCAAAGGGGAATCCATTGTAATTTGCTGGTTTCCCTAGGCACTCTCACTGTGATGTTGAACAAAACTCTTTCAAATATTTCCCACTGGATTAGCAACCGTGATTATGAGAAAAAAAAAATCCATCTTTTTGTTGTTGTTAATACCTCTTTCCACATTTTACTGAATATATGTAAGCATAATACAGTGTAACTGATGTTAGCGAGGCACCAATTTAGCATTAATTTCTCTGGATGGAAATATGAGCCATATGTTTATGTTAGTAATGGCAACACTAGGCAACTGAATCCTTTCTGAGCAAATTGATATATTTTCATCTAACAGGGAGAGTTCTGAGATCTTGTATTCATTTTGGAAGCATCAGCAGCTTTCAGTACAGAGTTTTCTAATCTTATTTTATTTAATTTCTCTACCGGTCTGACTCTGATTAGAGGTTCAAATAAAATGGTGATTCTTCTATGCCTTGATTCTGTTAAAATATTCCTTGTCTCTTGCCCTGAGCAGCAGTAACTGCAAGTAAATTAATTGTTACAAAGTTGTAGCAGAGCAGCACTAGGATTCTTTGAGGTGGCTATTATACTTGATTTCCAGATGGTTGAGGTTTTTCTTTTTTAATATACTCAACCTCACTTCATAAATACATTTTCACAAGGGTACAGAAATCCAGCAGGGAAGCACATCTTTCCAAGTGCTCTCAAATGCACATAAACAGCTTCCATTTTGGAAGCCAGCAGGGGGTATGTAAAACAAAATGAGTTAAAAAAAAATTGCACATAGAGTAATTTTAATCCATTCCATTTTTAAATACCACAATAAATTTAATTTTCACAATAAATTAAATAGCCATATTCAGTTTACAAAATAGAATTACTTAGTGTGAAACCAGTATTTACAACAATATACATTATGTACATGACATTTCTCTCTGTTGACATACAACGTGGAAGTAAAAGGACTTGACTTTCCAACGTGTGATCGACATGCTATAAGTGACACCATGGTCCATACGAGAAAACAATAGTGCAAAATCACCATAGGAACTTTGGATAATGTCAATTTTATGAGATAACACATTCTTTTAAATAATAAGAAAATAGCATTTTCTGTTTTCATGGCACCAATTCAGCATCTGAATTAAAGAGCCAGCTTTCCCTTAGGAAAAAAAAAATGCATCACTGGATCCTCTACTTCCTGAAGCTTCGCAGCCATTGGTACATTTTCACACATTTATCTTTTGGCTTAAATCTATGAAAATGGTGGGTGACAAATTCTGAATCAAAGGAAGACTAACTCTTTGAGAATAGCTGAAGTCACTTTCCCCCCATACCACCACCTCTTCTTTTTTGTAAATAGCTTAAAAGATGTGACTATGCAGACAGCATTTTTTTTTTTTTTTTGTAAATTTTCAGTAGAAAAAGAACTGATCTTATATTTGGTCACACACTGCGTATGTACAAGTATACATGGAAAAATGACGTGGATAGCTCTGCCTAGGAAAAGTGCATATTTTAATCTACAGGAGACATTGTGTGTCTCCAGGCACAACACACAGTGTTGTATGACATATTATTTCAGGGCCAGTTCAATGTCCTTCCAGTGATCTGGTAAAATTTTTGATTAAAAGGATGAAAGAATTTGCGTAATTTGGTAATGACAGAGGGGTCCACCTCTGGATGAATGCGCCCCTTGCTGCCCGCCAGGCACTTATTAAAGATAATATTAAACCGCAAGCAGTAAAACCCTCTGGTAGCATTGAAGTATAAATTGTATTGACTTATCCTTGGAGGCAGATTTAGGAACTTCTCCACGAGCTGAAGTTCTGGCAGAGGTTCTGTGATGAGGCGATCTCCATCGACGACATGAAATTGCTCAATTGGAAAGTATTTCAACCACCTTTCCAGATGTTTGGTGTAGATGCTGGTTCTTACTGCTTTATATTTTGTGTTCACTTCACATGTATTAGGGTCTATGGCCAGCTTCTCAAACTTGTAATACGTTTTGTTCTTCCTCTCCTTCCCCTCTAGCACCTGAGTATAATCAGAAATAGCTCTCGTGGTTGGCTCCCTGACAATGATCAACAACTTGATGGATGAGTTCATTTTGTAAATCCTTTCTGGAACCTCCTCCGTGATAAAATATGCTGGGCTCTTTTCAATTGTGATTTGCTGAGGGTAGGAAAAAGGCATCTTTTTCCTATACCACTCAATGCCCTTACCATAATTCTCATCATTATCAAAAAAGTGGATTTCTTGAGAAGCTTTGACCACTGCCGGATGTAGGTTCAGCATTTCAAGCAGGGCCCTTGTGCCTCCTTTCCTCACTCCAATGATAATGGCCTTGGGGAGCTGCTGGACCAGGTCATGGAGGCGAACCTGCTCCTTGGAAGCGTTGCCCTTCCGGAACTCGTGTAGCAGGCCACGCTTAAACTGCAGGGCGCGGAGTGGGAATTCAGCCTGACTGCGGGCACCACCCAGTCGACCTTCAATGGGGCAAATGGGTTGTAGCCTGCAAGCAAGACAGAGACACTTTCAGCTCATTGCAGCTAACTTCTCATTTTCCTGGTTCCCCAGTCAGACCAAGACTTTAAATGCATAAATAAAGCCACTGATTCCCAGCCTGCTGCAATCCATAATGAACATATGTTCGGGAAATTTTATTTTAAGCAACCATGTATTAAATGGAGCACACATAATTGATGAGATTTTTTTTATTAGTGCTCCTTAAAATTTTTTATTCCCCAAGCACTTAATTGACTACGGTGCGTACCTCTGTTTGCAGTACAGGATAGACAAGTGACACCAGCCGTACTAATAGCTTTTTAACAGCTCACCAGTTAAAATCATTAAGAAAAAGTGAAAGGCAGGAGATTATAATCTTCAGCTGGGAGGTGGAAGGGTAGCAGGGAGGCCATGTGTTTCACGTTTCGTGTGGTATTATTTTCTTGCAGCTCGGCAGCACTCACATGGCTCTTGAAACTCTTTGAGATATAATCTGAAAGGAGGTCCCAGTTTCCGCCCTGGGCTTTTTGCATCATCAACCTGCAAAATTCCAATCTTGGAACTTGCTGAGCTTTTCATTCTGAGACTCTCTGCCCTTGGCCTTGAGGATAGCCAGAAGATTATTATATTTCTTCTGCCTCTCTTTCTATCTAAAGAGGTCAGGATTACATTTCCACTTTGCTGAATATAGGATCAAACCCAATTGCCATCAGCAAGTGCTATATATCACCAACCACACTTGGGACCAGGCATCAACAAGACCTTGACAGGGCCAGAAACCTCAAGCCCTCATTGCCAAGCCCATTAAAATCAGGAACTCAAGCTCATAAAGGAAGGAATGCAATGGATATAGCCAGAAAGGAGGATTTTCACTTCAATATTGTCCTGAATAGTGAACGACCATCTCTGCTTTTCTCAGGGAGAAAGATGTGGTAACAGTCACAATGATAGTAGACAATGGTGACCGTTTAATTTGTCATGGCTAATATATATGGTTAGCAAATTGAGTTTCCTTTTAGGTATAGTCTGAATTGAACTGAAATTCATTATACTTTCCCTAGGTTGATCTGTGAGGGCATTTTAGCCTTCTTGGTAAAAGGAATTAATATCAGTCAAAAAGGCTGTTAAACCAATTGTTACACCTGAAAGCTTCCAATTATTCTAATAATTTGGAGTTTGCATCTCCCCCTCTGTGGCAATGAGGCTGTTGCTTGCTTTTCCCAAGAGACTGTATGGCATCTTTCTTGTTTTCTGAGATGAGAAACAACCTCAAGGTCATGCCCAGTGATATGGTTTGGCTCTGTGTTCCCACCCAAATCTCATCCGGAATTGTAATCCCCACACGTCAGAGGAAGGGCTTGATGGGACGTGACTGGATTATGGGGGTGTATTTCCCCCTTGTTTTCATGATAGTGAGTTCTCATGAGATTTGATGGTTTAAAATTGTGTGGCACCTCCCCCTGCAAGCTCTCTCTCTCTCCTGCCACCATGTAAGACGTGCCTTGCTTCTTCTTTGCCTTCTGCCATGATTGTAAGTTTTCTGAGCCTTCCCCAGCCATGCAGAACTGTGCGTCAATTAAACCTTTTTTCTTTATAAATTACCTAGTCTCGGGTATGTCTTTATAGCAGTGTGAAAACGGACTAATACACCCAACCTGTTCTGCAGAATTGAGGAGCATGGTCTTGGTCTGTGTTGTTTCAACAACTATCTATCATATTGCTTAAGGAGAAATATAAATGTATATTACTTTTCGTGATGTTTCCTTTCATGATTTTTAAAACAATTCATGCTCATTGTGGAAAGTGTGAAAATATAGAGAACTTTTTTTTTTCTTTTTTTTTGAGATGGAGTCTTGGTCTGTTGCCCAGGCTGGAGTGCAATGGCACGATCTTGGCTCACTGCAATCTCCGTCTCCTGGTTCAAGAGATTCTCCTGCCTTGGCCTCCTGAGTAGCTGGGATTACAGACATGTGCCACCATGCCCAGCTAATTTTTATATTTTTAGTAGAGATGAGGTTTCACCATGTTGACCAGGCTGGTCTTGAACTCCTGACCTTGTGATTTGCCTGCCTCGGCCTCCCAAAGTGCTGGGATTACAGGCATGAGCCACTGAGCCTGACCTAGACAGCTTTTAAAAAACAGGATTTAACCCAGTTAATAGTTTAGACAAGCATGAATTTTTACACTTGTTAATGAGATTAATGTACTAGGGCTTTAAATAGAGGATATAAAATTATCAATAGATACATAGGCAAAGATGCTTTTAATTGTGACACTGATTGGAATATTACAAGTTCATCCTTCAGTTCTTCTTGGGTTCCGGTTGAGAATTAAGCTCTAATTCCATAAGGCATCCATTGATGGATTTCTGTTCTAAGCACCTGGAATGATGTCAGTACCATCCTTGCAAGAATTGAGGAAACAGTCACTCAAATTCTCTTTTATAGGATTTAATTCTCTCATAGTACCCTGGCTGAGAGTGGCTGACATAGATAGTCTCTGCTTTGTTTGAGGTCAAATGGAATTTCCCTACTTGTAGAAAGGGTCATTTTTCTTCTTTCCTTCCTTCCTTTTTCTACCTTCTACCCAGGGAGATCACACCCTGCAGAACAGTCGCCTTTTGGACTCCCTAACTCAAGATAGGATGTAAAAATATGAGAAAATATCATATTCTTTCCCACTTCTGACAGCATAGATTCTGAGTGTGGGTCCCAGACTGAAAAATC
This sequence comes from Rhinopithecus roxellana, assembly GCF_007565055.1. Taxonomy (NCBI): domain Eukaryota; kingdom Metazoa; phylum Chordata; class Mammalia; order Primates; family Cercopithecidae; genus Rhinopithecus; species Rhinopithecus roxellana. The sequence goes on from NC_044552.1 coordinate 161,380,582, forward strand.
ATGTAGGTTTAGGATCGGAAGGGATGGGAGAAGTAACATCTGCCTCCCTCCCAGAAAGCAGGGTCTTCAGTTAGTGGAGGGTGGGCCTAAATAAGCCTGTGTTACCTTCAGACATAATCTCAAAGTCTCAAGTGAGAGGCTTTTAGAAAGCCCACCAAACAATTCAATTCCAAATAAAAGCTATCCCCTTAGAGACTAGAGACAGAGTTAAAAAAATGAAAAGAATCGTCAACTAAATAATAACGCATTAGTGATCATTAGATCAATTACTAAGTAAAAGATAAATGATTGGAAGCTAATTAAAGGTCAGTTGGGAAGGGCTGGATATAAAAGTTCCATTACAGAGGTAGGCCAATGGCACCACCTCAAGGCTTCTCATTAACCATCAAGTGCCACTTTAGGAAACTGCTGGAAGTCGGTGAGAAGCTCTGATTACACTTCAGGTAGGTAACAACTAGTGAGTGGGACAATTACTCAGCAATTTTGAATTGAGAAGCATCAAAGGAGTTCACTTTACCAGTCAAAATGACAGCAACTGAAGGAAAACAAGGACCACTGCTATGTTATTTCTAAATATCTAAGTGATAAGGTCTATAGATTAGCTTAAACTTTGGAAGGAAAAGAAAACTGAAAGGAAGAGATTTTCATTTTTAAGTTTGTATGTGTTTTCATTGATGGTGAGAACTGAACTCATGGAGAACATACTTCAGTCTTTCCAGTGCAAGAATTAATTTTAAAGGGCCGGCCAGGCACAGTGGTTCATGCCTGTAATCCCAGCACTTTGGGAGGCTGAGGCGGGTGGATCTCCTAAGGTCAGGAGTTCAAAACCTGCCTGGCCAACATGGTGAAACCCTGTCTCTACTAACAATACAAAATTAGCTAGGTGTGGTGGTGCATGCCTGTAATCACAGCTACTTGGGAGGCTGAGGCAGAATAGCTTGAACATGGGAGGAGGAGGTTGCAGTGAGCCGAGATTACGCCATTGCACTCTAGCCTGGGCAACAAGAGCGAAACTCCAACTCAAAAAAAACATTTTTTTTTGAAGGGCAAAAAAGGAAGCTTCACATTTCAGAAATTAACTTCTCTGTTCTTGCCCATTAGACTAGACACAGAACACACCAGAAATATTTAATGTGAAGCCAGCTGATGTTGCTGGGACTTCTGCAAGTTCAATACCTCTCAACTGTTTGTCTATTTAGAGCTAAGACCTAGCACTGTAATTTTCTCTCCATGGATTTCCCATTGCTTTCTGGGCAATTATTCTGAGCAACAACCTCCTTGTCTGGTGCATTCAGCCCCTGAAAACCAGAGCTAATTAGCATAGTTAAAACTCCCCACGCCTGCAGCCATCTTTCCAGGGCAATGGATTGCAAACTTGATGAGCTCCTTTAGAGACTCATACATAATTTTAATGCTCCTGATGGCACATTAAGTGTCCACTCATAAATTTCAAAAGGAAGATCCATAGATACATCATCACTGTTTTGCTACAGCTAGAGGTCAACACCAGATGCATGCAGACCACACTGAGCTCTAGTAAATGACAGTTTTACTGTACACAGCTTTATCTCTTCCCTGAAAACAAGTGTCAATGCACACGGAATACAAATGGTTCCTGACAGAACATCTTGGTTTGAGCAACTTGGATCTCTCTCTTTTAATGGCTCAATAAATCAAAATCAATACTGCAGTAAAGCATGTTTCCTGGGAATTTTGAGGGAGAAAAACAAGTGGATAGACTTAAAATTATGTCCTAAATAAGTTTACATCAAGACTTAAAGTCACAGGGGTATAAGCATGTGTTTCAGCACCCACCTATCCAAGCTCCCAACTCTGGCGACTAGATACAGGAGACTCCCAACCGCAAGGCTTCCCAGCACCAGGAGCTTCTGTCTCAGCCACGCCTGCTGTTTGAATAGCATGGCCCTCCATCAACCTTCAGGACTGCTGCAGCCTGCGATAGAAGGACTCATCAGCAGTCATCTCTTAGAGGCTCTGTTGGTTGTCACAGAGCTAAGCAGAGGTGGAAGACAGGTGATAAGCGACACTGCACAAAGAGCAGATCCCACACCAACTCTGATAATTGTCATGATGTAACAGGTATTTAGCAAAACTTACCTTTCTTTTCCTGGCCCATGTTATAAGATCAAATACTAACTCTTGGGGGAAAGATGCTAACTAGACAGAACTTGTTAGATAATTGTCAAAGTAAATTAAGATGCATGTAACATATAGTGTGTGTGTGTGTGTGTGTGTGTGTGTGTGTATAAAATGATTCAAAGAATATGGATAGAATGAACAACATGGCCGGGCGCGATGGCTCAAGCCTGTAATTCCAGTACTTTGGGAGGCCAAGGCAGGTGGATCACCTGAGGTCAGGAGTTCAAGACCAGCCTGGTTAAGATGGTGAAACCTCATCTCTACCAAAAATGCAAAAATTAGCTGGGCGCAGTGGTGGGCACCTGTAATCCCAGCTGCTAGGGAGGCTGAGTCAGGAGAATCGCTTGAACCCGGGAGGCGGAGGTTGCAGTGAGCCGAGATCATGCCACTCCACTCTGGCCTGGGTGACAGAGAAGACCTGTCTCAAAAAAGAAAAAAAATAAAAGAGCAACTTGAGGCTTACCAGCAGGGCAATCATAAACTCAAGGTTCTGCTTCAGAATAACAAGGTGAATTTGAAATCCCAGTTCATAAGTTATCATTTTGAGCATAGCAATGACATATTTTAATTACGTATGTTTTTGTTTTGTTTTAGTTATGAGTAGAAGGGGGTGAAATCAAAGTGATACTTACTGAAGTTATCAGTGGTAAGTATCAGAATGTCACATGTTTGAGGACAATGGCCTTGGGGAACTTGATGCTTCCCTCCATGTCCTCTGCCCAGTCCTGGGTTCTGAAACATGTTCAGACTAGATGCTTTTGCTATGTGACCTCCCCTGGCTGTCAATGAATTTAGACAGGTTTGGTGATATTGGTCTCACTCTTAGATCATGAAAGAAGCTTACCTGGAAGCTCTGTTCTCATATACCTGAAATAAGGCCAGCTGAGGAGTCTAGGGCTTTACTAGTGCTGTTATTAAATTTTGGGGGAAAATGTAAACTCCCAAATCAGCCTTTCTTATTAAAAATAAATCCAATCTCCCTTTCAAGATAAGATTGTTTGCCTCTTATTGAAACTCCAAATAGTAACCCAAGAAGGAAGCTATATAGATAGAAATGAGTCATGGTTAGAAATTGTTTTGCTGCAATGATATCTCTGTATTGCTGTGTGAAGATTTTCCTTGTGCAAAAGGGATATACTAGGATTGAATGATTGATCTATTCATTCATTCATCGAGAAATCACTGAATTCCCAAAGCATTTTCCACTATTACACTAGGTTTATAGGAGATTCCAAAACAGATCCCTAAAGAGTTTTAGTCCTTAGAAAACTGATAATGTGATTAGGGAATCAGGAAACAACCAGAGAACAATCATGACCATGTATGAATAAGTGTTGGAAAAAGAAAATTCAGGAAAAGGTCAGAGAACGTGGGCATGGTAAAATTTTTTTGTGTATGTGGAATGTACTACGTGAATTGCTGAGGAGACGGTAGGAGGGCATCCTGAGAGGGAGAGATAAGACCAGTACTCATCCAACACATAGTTGACAAATACTTATGGAACATGTCTTATGTGCTAGATTCTGTACTGGGTACTATGGAGAATAGTGGCCGAATAAATAGACACGTTCTTGTCCTGTGGGAGTCCACAGTCTAGTGGAGAAGACAGGCATTAAGCCTACATACAGGATTCATGCATACTTACAAATTGTATTCAGTATGACAAAGGAAAGTTACAGGACCTAGTGAGAAAGAATAATAGGAAGAACCTACTTCAGTGCTTCCTGAAGAAGTAACACTTGGGGTGACACCTGGAGGAGGAGAAGCAAGGAGGCACGAGCGAGCAGAGGAACCAGCTCACATGAGGGATTGAGGAGGGAAAATGCTTGGCTTGTTTAAGAAGTGAAGGCAGGAAGGTGCGGCTGGAAAAAGGTAGAGGGAAAGAGAGAAAAGACTAAGAGCATAAGCAAAGAGAGAGCAAAGACAGGTAGGCTGGGTGAGCCTGTGGTTTTGGTGTAGCAGAGGTTGCCTTGTGTGTAGATAAAATGGGGAAGACAAAGAGAGTGAGGTTTCTTGAGGCTCACTGTGTAGCAAGGACATCGTCCAGGTGGTATTTCAGGAAATTCTCAAAAAGCCTATAAAGTAGATGGAGTTATTTCCATTTCATAGGTCAAGTGAAGCTCACGATTTTCTCCAACTTGCCTGTGATCACACAACTGACAGATAATGTGAAGACAAAGACAATTACCTACGTAATGTGATTCAGAGCTCCACTGAAAGAACCAATCTCCTGTCTACAGGTTGATGTCTGAAGTCCTCAGTTAGACCCACGTGCTTTGGGCTCTGATCTTTGTTGAAATGCAAATACTGCAGCAAGTTGCAGAACAGGGTGGCAGAAAGAAAACTGTGTTCAAGTCCCCCAATTAAATACTTCCCTTAGTAGCCCTACGGTTTTGAGGTTGGATTCTCTGGGGTTTCCTTTTCTTATCTGCAATATGAGGACCACCTCTGGTGTCCCCATTCCATACTGCTGTAGGAAGAATGAAATGAGGTTTCTGCAAGTGGCATTACTATACAAAGGTTTATTAGCTTGCCAGACTAATGCAAAGAACTATGTGTCATCTGTTTCTTAGCATGAATGAATTTAGTGTGCATTCACAGATGAGGAGTGTGAGGGAATAAAGCTTGTCTGTGGCTGAGCTGCAAAGGGAAGGGATGGGAAAGACAAAGGAAAAATGTGCTTGCCCCGTGACCCTTGCAAGGGTCTCCAGCCTCATACAGGGGGCCAATTCAGAGGAAGGCTAGGGAAGTTATCAACCTCCGCTGCTATTTAAACATAATGCCCACACCCTCCTGCTTAAAACTATACTGCACAATGCTTCGTCCACTTTCACCAGCTCCTTGGTCCACCTATCTATTTTTAGCTCCAGTCCACCCATTCTTTAAGGTCTGGGCTATATCACAGTTCCTCTGGGAAGCCTTCTCCAGCTTCCAGTCCAGGATCATCACCCACCTCCACTAACTCTTGTTCTTGCAGTCAGAACCACAGTTAGGCATTTCATTGTGCATGAGTGTTTGATTAGTGTTAGCTGCTTCTTGGTGTGTATCATCATCATCTCCTAGCAATGGGCTAAACCTACTGACTGACTCAGAAGCACTAGAAAGCTTACGGAAAGGTACTAAGCCCAGAATCTGCTTTGCTGCACAGGCCAGTGATTCTCTATGGTAAGTCTGCAGAGCCTTTAAAACACACACACTTGCTACCACCCTCAGATATTCTGATTCAACGAGTGTGAATTAATTTTGTATTTATAAAACTAGAACAGGCTGGGTGTGGTGGCTCACGCCTGTAATCCCAACACTTTGGGAGGCCAAGGCGGGTGGATCACCAGCTTGGACAACATGGTGAAACCCCATCTCTACAAAAATACAAAAATTAGCCAGGCATGATGGCGGGTGCCTGTAATTCCAGCTACTCTGGAGGCTGAGGCAGGAGAATCACTTGAACCTGGGAGGTGGAGGTTGTAGTGAGCCGAGATCACGCCACTGCACTCCAGCCTGTGTGACAGAGCATGGCTCCGTCTCAAAAACAAAAACAAAAACAAAAATAAAAAAAAACACAAAAAAAGTAGAATAAAGTAATAAAGCTTATCGTTTTCTACCATCTTTTGTATCTTCAGCCACCAAGGTCAGTAAAAATTATTTCTCCTTAATTTCTTCTTGCTTTGTGCCGTGTAGGCACTTTGTGCCTCCCTTGTTCCTTAATATTTTGGTATGCTCTCCTCGTTCATCTCCCATGGCCCTGCATAGTACTATTAATCTTCCTAACATAAGTTATTTTGTCCCTCATCTATTTTTGGTTGTTCACTGGATCAAGTTCAATCGCTTCCTCTTGAAAGTCTGTGCCCTTCCTTCTGAGGTCCCAGTGTAGACAGTCAGCTTCTCACCCTCTTAAGTCACTCACTCCAGCCTCTGAGCCTGTCAGGTCAGTCCCTGCACTGTTCCCCATACGCCTTTTCTCTTATCTCTGTGCAATCATCAGCTTCCTTGCTGACCTGGGATATCTTTCCTATGTCTCCTCCTTCGAGACTTCCGGATCTTACTGGTGTCTTCCTAGGAAGTGATCTTGATCTCGGTGGATGTGGAATTTAGGGGAAAAATCCCAATACACATTCCTTTGGTGGGTAGAAATGGGTCATGTCCATTGTATAAATAATTACAGGACCAAAGGATAATAGTTGGGCTCGGGAATAAAACTTCCAAGGCTTTTGCATGTAGGGGTGAGTGAAATTATAAAATGACCTAATCGTTAAACTGCTCAAGTTTAGCAGACAGGAAAAAGAAGAAAAACATGACAGAATGTGAAGCCTGCTGAAGAAGTAGTGCAAGATTTAGGAAACTATGATGAAAAAACTATCAGCATCCAATTACAATGCACAGGTCATCTGGTATATACTAGGCTATAAATCCAGTTTTTACCATAGAGGTTTTGCTCTGTGGGATTAGATACTACTGCCAGCCTAGCTTCTCTGTGCCTGAGATGCCTTAAATATGCCTGCTGAGGTTTTTTTCCTCTTCAGGAGACATGATTTCTCCAGCATTTTGTTCACAAGACTGGTCTGGCTCCCTACACCGTCCCCTCTGGTTACGGCAGGCCCAGTATGCATTGCAAGGTACATTCCTATCTACTGTGACACTGAGAACTAATATTTTTACTGAAGATCTCAATTAATATGAGTGAGCCACTCATGGTGAAGTGGAAAGACCACTAGATTGGGAGTCAAAAGACCTTGGGTCACATTTTGGTTTGGTTTTATAATGGAAATTTTCTGAGTTTTGCTTTCCTCATCCATAAAATTATGATAACAATGTCTGTCTCACAGCATTCTTAAAATGTGAGCACTGAGTAAAACAGTAGGATAGAACTTGTGAACATTTGTGCATTGTGCAAAAATGAAGCATAATTAATAGCTTCAGGAGGCAGATTAATTATTGCAAGGCATTTTACAGAGAAAAATAAAGTAAATGCAGTTTTCATAAATAGTATACTTGAATTACGAAAAATAGTATTTTTAAGTATAAATAACTTTTAATGGAAATTCTTGTTAAGAATTAGAATGCTAATGCTGTATTTTTTGGTTCAAAGCAAGATGGTACATGAATACACACACACACAGTCAATATTTCTCTTTCAGCTCTTCTTAAGCTGAAATCTCTTGGAATTGTTGAGAAATGAGGAGGCCAAGCCAGAAGTTTCTATTGAGGCTGTCCAGCAGATAGAAAGTGAAATCTCATTCTGTTTTGTAACCAGTCTCAAACTACGTTCTAAGAGACAATATCATAACAGCTCTGAATAAAACTTCCCCAGGGAAAACCAAAGATATCTGGTTAATTTAACTCCGAAAACGCCTCTTTGGTTTTCTATAACATTATAAAGCATTTGAATCTGCCAGGATGGTGTCTTAAAAGCTGGAGATTGTTGCTTTTGGTCTAGGAATATAAGACAAAGAGAAGGCACACCATTCGATCCTTATGGACAATGCTGTTAAATGTTAACTGCTTCTCCAACCCTCAAATCCCATTCCTTTAGCTATGCCAGCTTTAATGGGTATTTTAATAACCTTTCCTCAAAGCAGTTATACTGGTAATGGGAAATTTATATAAAGTTTTTAAAAAAGTTTATTATTTCTTTTTATATAAAAAGTGGTTGAAGTCCTACAGTGACATTTAAGCTCCTCCTATCTCCAGTTTTTAATCTCTCAGTGTCTTTCATTTCGCCTGCCAAGAACGGCACAATTAGTTTCTTCAGACTCCTAAAGCTTTAACAGACACGGTATCTTGGCTGAACAAAGCAGAGTATCTAAATAACAGAGTATGTGGCCAGAAACGACAAATTGTAGAGACATCTGGCGGTTTCTCTAAAGCAGCACTAAGCAAAGAAAGAAATGAGTCCCCAGATGAAACAAAGAAATAAGGAGATTCAAAAATAATAATAATAAAGATGTATTCAAGTGCTGCTCAAAGGTTTGTAGGCATGGTTACCACAAGCCCTTGGTACCAGTAAAAACAGTAAGAGGAACAATAGCAGCAAAGTTCATTAAAAACGACTGAACTTATACAGCAGAATTATTCCAAGGAAATCATAACCCTCTTTTGAGTATTAGTTCATTTATCCTGGGCAACAGCCTTATGAGGTGGACAGGAACTACATTTATTGAACACTAGGGTCTGTGTTACTTTCTTTTACATTTATTATCTCATATGATACAACAGACCTCTGTAATATTATCTTTTTTTTTTTGTTTTATGGAAACTGAGCAGAGACATGAGTAGATTTTTTTTACCCAAGAGCTGTGGCTGGTAAATGCAGAAAGAGGATTTAAATTCAGAATTATCTGACCCCAAAGAACATGACCCTATGATTGCAGCACTAGTCACAGAGTTTGGATACTTACATGGGAGAATTTTTTTTTCTTTTTTTTTTGACAGAGTCTCGCTCTGTCGTCAGGCTGGATTGCAGTGGCACGATTTCGGCTCGCTGCGACTTCTGCCTCCTGGGTTCAAGCAATTCTCCTGCCTCAGCCTCCCGAGTAGCTGGGACTACAGGCGCTCACCGCTATGCCTGGCTAATTTTTTTTTTTTTTTTTGTATTTTAGTAGAGACAGGGGTTCACCATTTGCCCAGGCTGGTCTCAAACTCCTGAGTTCAGGCAATCCACCAGGCTCAGTCTCCCAAAGTGCTAGGATTACAGGTATGAGCCACCACACCCGGCCCGTGGGAGACTTTTTAAAAAATAATAATTTCAATAGTTTTGGGGATACAGATGGTTATATGTTATCTTGTTATATGGATAAATCTTCTGGTGGAGATTTCTGAGATTTTAGGGCACTTGATATGTGAGCAGTGTACACTGTTCCCAATATGTAGTCTTTTATCCCTCATCCCCCTCCCTACCTTACCCTGGCCCAGTCCCCAAAGTCCATTCTATCACTCTTATGTCTTTGTGCCCTCACAGCTTAGCTTCTGGGAGATTCTTAATAAATATTTGTTCACTGACTGACAGCAAACAAAAAACACTTAACTCCACCCAAATTACCTGCCACTGAACCTTGAGTTAGAGGATGGGGAGACGGAAAAAAAAAAAAAAAAGAGGAAAAATGTTTCCATAAAAGTCCAGGTAAAAGGGACCATTTAGGTTGTTTGAACCTGATGAAAGCAGGGAGAAAATACTAATAAGTAATGACAGTAGCAATTATAATGAAAGGTCATGTTTCCATAATTTACCAAGGGTTTTTCATATTCACCAAGCCACTTATAATTAAAACTGACCAGAATCATGCATACCTCACTTTTTCTCTCCATGACTCAACAACTATCTCTTAGAAAGATTTATAGTAGATGATCAAAATACCAGTAGGATTAGCTGCCACTTGTCACAGACTCAGATTCTTATGTGCTGGTCTTTGTAAGATCTTGATTAAATCTGTCTTTGCCCTCCCATTATCACTCAATCCCTACACACCCCTTCCCATAGCACTTCCTCTCAATATCTCAGTGAATGGCTCCCATCTGCCCCTCACCCATGCCAAAACCCAAGACCAGAAGTTGTCATTCTGGTCTCCACCCTGTCCCCATGTCCAATCAGCCAGTAAGATGCTACCTCCAGTACTGTTAGAATCCACCTGATTTCTGTCATCACTTGGGACAGACTTGGTTCAGGCCACTGTGTCTTTTAGACTACCTTATGAGCTGCCAAGTGGTATCCCTACTATCAGTTTTGTTCCTTCCTCAATTTATTCTTCATACTGATGTCAGAGTAATCTTTCTCAGTGGAAACTGGATCACATCATCTCCAGGCTTAATACCCTTTCATAGATGCCTATCATCCACAAGACCCCTTACTCCTTTCCACTGTAACTCCACATACCCCACCCAAAGCTTACATATACAAACTGCAATACACAGAACAACTTGCAGTTCTTTTGAATAAGCCATGGTCAGTTTTGCTTCAGGGCCTTTCTTCATAAGATTTCCATTGCTTGAAAACACCAACTCTGTGCTCTGTTGATCAGTTCTGTCAAATGGGATACCAATAACCTGCCCCACAGCACTGCTCTGAGGAGTAAATGGGCATGTGTTGTTTGGCTTATAGTATAAATGATAGACACGTCAACGGATGCTTGCTGTCCCTCCCAGGCCTTGGTTTAATTTCTATGTTTTAGATCTTAGGTTCTCACTGCTCTTAGGTTCCTTGGGAAAGTCTTTCTTCATCACTTAGGGCTGGTTTAGATGTTCTTCCTATATGGCACCACAGCAGTCTCTACTTAATTCTATTTAAGCCATATTGTAATTGTCTGTTTACCTGTGTGTAACTCTAACTAGATCAAATTCTGTGAGATTAAGAAGTATGTGTTGTGCATTACTGAGTTATCTCCAGCATTTAGAGTCATTGATACTCAGTAAATGATTGCTGTAATCCAATCAGTTAGATGAAATGAACTTTGAATGTCCTAAGATTATGGCATCTGGATACCACATCTCTTTAGATACCACTACTTTGTCTTTGTATACTACTTAGCATGTTTGCCAAGTGCTATCTGTGTATAAATGACCTTAGTTTTTCTATCTTTTTATTTTGAAAAAATTGAATACTCATATATCCTTTGCCTAGATTCACTGACTGTTAAGGTTTTGCCGTATCTGTTTTATTTGCCTCTATACAAACACATATTACTTTTATGGAACCATTAAAAATAAGTGGCAGATCTCAGCATTGCAGCATGTGAGAAGCCCCCACCTGACACATACATGTTGCCCTGTGATAGAAGTGGGGCAGTGGGCATCCTTGTCTCAAAGCCTAGGGAGGTGAAATGACCTGCTTAAAGCTTCAAACTGCTTAGTCTGGGGTTGTAAATAATTATATTAGGGCTTTCTACATTGCACCACTCTGCCTCTCTATGAAGTTCATGCAAAGTTGAAAATATTGCAGATTTTATTGGTAGAAATAAATGTATCCCTCATCTCTGTCTAAACTTTCAATCTGCAAATTCTGAGTTGAGTGTTTAAAAAGAAAAAAACCTTTGGCAGGGTGGTGACAAAAAATACTCTTAGGAGATTCTTGTCTTGTCTCCTATTACACTATTCTGAATTCCTTTTAAGAAAGAAAAAAATAGAAAAAGCTCTTTTTATATTTTAACACAGATGGTAGAGTCATGTGGTGATGCCCATCCACTGGCACGCTACAGCTGGCTCCTACTTTGCAAGCCAGTTGTTAAACTCATTATTAAAAATTAAAATTGTATTATATAACTTTATAATTAAGTAAAGCAAAGGTAATAAATTTGAAAAACTCCTTATTTCCTAATTATCTTACTCCATTTTACTATTATCTATGGTCTTGAGGTTAAGTCTGTTGCATCTGTACAATGGAATACTACACATCTCCTCCCAATTTCACATTTAGTGAATTCATCTTAGTAGCTTAAGATTTCATATTCAATCAATTCATCTTGGTAGCTTAAAATTGGCAATGAAGTGGACAGGAAGAATCAATATTGTGAAAATGGCCATACTGCCCAAGGTGATTTATAGATTCAATGCTATCCCTATCAAGCTACCAATGACTTTCTTCACAGAATTGGAAAAAACTACTGTCAATTTTATATGGAACCAAAAAAGAGCCCACATAGCCAAGAAAATCCTAAGTAAAAAAAACAAAGCTGGAGGCATCATGCTACCTGACTTCAAACTATACTACAAGGCTAGAGTAACCAAAACAGCATGGTACTAGTGCCGAAACAGATATACAGACTAATGGAACAGAACAGAGGCCTCAGAAATAATGCCACACATCTACAACCATCTGAGCTTTGACAAACCTGACAAAAACAAGAAATGGGGAAAGGATTCCCTATTTAATAAATGGTGCTGGGAAAACTGGCTAGCCATATGTAGACAGCTGAAACTGGATCCCTTCCTTACATCTTATACAAAAATTAACTCAAGATGGATTAAAGACTTAAATGTAAGACCTAAAACCATAAAAATCCTAGAGGAAAACCTAGGTGATACCATTCAGGACATAGGCATGGGCAAAGACTTCACGATGAAAACAGGAAAAGTAATGGCAACAAAAGCCAAAATAGACAAATGGGATCTAATTAAACTAAAGAGCTTCTGCACAGCAAAAGAAACTATCATCAGAGTGAACAGGCAACCTACAGGATGGGAGAAAATTTTTGCAATCTACTCATCTGACAAAGGGCTAATATCCAGAATCTACAAAGAACTTAAACAAATTAACAAGAAAAAATCAAACAACCCCATCAAAAAGTGGGCAAAGGATATGAACAGATACTTCTCAAAAGAAGACATTTATGCAGCCAATAGACACATGAAAAAATCCTTGTCATCACTGGTTATCAGAGAAATGCAGATCAAAACCACAATGAGATACCATCTCACACCAGTTAGAATGGCGATCATTAAAAAGGCAGGAAACAACAGATGCTGGAGAGGATGTGGAGAAATAGGAACACTTTTACCCTGTTCATGGGAGTGTAAACTAGTTCAATCATTGTGGAAGACAGTGTGGTGATTCCTCAAGGATCTAGAACCAGAAATACCATTTGACCCAGCAATCCCATTACTGGGTATATACCCAAAGGATTATAAATCATGCTACTATAAAGACACATGCACATGTATGTTTATTGCGGCACTATTCACAATAGCAAAGACTTGGAACCAACCCAAATGTCCATCAATGATAGACTTGATAAAGAAAATGTGGCACATATACACCATGGAATATTATGCAGCCATAAAAAAGGATGAGCTCATGTCCTTTGCAGGCAGATGGATGAAGGTGGAATCCATCATTCTCAGCAAAATAGCACAAGGTCAGAAAACCAAACACCACATGTTCTCACTCATAAGTGGGAGCTGAACAATGAGAACACATGGACACAGGGAGGGGAACATCACACCCCATGGCCTGTTTGGGGGTGGGAGGCTGGGGGACGGACAGCTTTAGGAGAAATACCTAATGTAAATGATGACTTGATGGGAGCAAACCAACATGGCACATGCATACCTCTGTAACAAACCTGCACGTTATGCACATGTACCCTAGAACTTAAAGTATAATAATAATAAAAAAAAAAGAGCAAAAAAAAAAAAATCGGCCATGAAGAATTTATGCAACAGAAATTGACAAATACTACAAACCATACCCTCCTCCCCAAGAGCTACTTGTTAATTATTTACCAGGACACCACTGATTATGCCCCATTTATTTTTCTTTTGCACATTCAATAATCAGGTCTTTCTGAAGTTCCAATCAAGTGTGCAGTATGGTACCAAGAACTCTTTTAAAAAAGAGGGGGGCCTACCTCTCACCTTCTGTTTTTAGCCTCTCTCTTCATTTTGCCTTTTTACAGAGGCCTGTTTTCATTTCTGAGACCCCTTGGATCCTTTTCTTTCTTTTTTGACATTTTTAAGTCTTTCTTCCCAGCTTTTTTGCTTTTCCCTATACCCTGCCACTGACTATGTTCTCTAAATAAAATAACCTAAAAAGAAGAGACTGCTGAGATACTATTCTTTAGTAATATTGATAGCAACAGTACACCTAAAAATCTTAGGAAACTTTATAAGGATTTAATAAACCTATAAAATAATATATAATTAGCTTGTATGCAAAATGATACTAAAAGTCTCCCCTTCTTAGGCATGCTAACATTTTCTTAAATTGCAGTATTAAAATTAGCATTCTTAACATGCTTGAAAACTTTTTTCTTTTTATTACCAGAGGCACCTTTCTTCTCTAAATCTCTGGTTTTCCTTTTAGGGCCAGAAGGACTCCACCAAATTTCAACACTAAGATAACTACCTGTTACCAGTCATCAACAAATAGTTACTGAGGACCTACCATGCATCAGGAACTGCAGATGCCGGAAATAATATGGACAACAGACCCAGATTCTGCCTCATTACTTTTGCAGTTTTCTACTGTTCAACTCTTGATATACATCTAAGGAAACTGCATCATCTGTTAAACATAGAGCTTAGATCCTCTTATGAGAGTTCAGGCACATTCAGGGGGTGTGGCTGTAGCCTCTGATTCTCTTAGATTGGCAGTGAAGGAAGAATCCCTACAAAGGCAGGATCTGCTGCACTTTGGAATCTCACCTCCTGGTCCTAAAATCAGCCTTGAAGAGTCCTTACCTCCTGCCCAAGTAGGCACAATCAAACTACTCTCCAAAAAGCACAACTCTTCCTTCAACAAGACTCTTTTCTTCAAAAACCACATGCAAGTGAAGACTTCACTGGGTATGTGTAGACCAGACATTACTAAAGTAACTACTTGTGGTGAGACATGAGCTGGTATCTGTGCATTTACATGGGGCTCTGTGATCAGAAAGGTCCTGTGCTTGGTTTAATGCTCTGTTGACGCTGTCTTAGAATTCTCTGCATTTTTATTTTGCCCTGGGCCCCACCAATTATGTGCCTGACTCTGCAGCCAGACTTTTTGGTCTTTCAGGATAGATTACTTGTGTGGGGGTTGTGGCTCTTCACAGTGGTACCTCCTTTCTTCTTCAGACACTGAATGGTAAGAGACAGACACTGTCTTAACTCCATCACACACGAACACAACCCTTCACATCTTTTTACAGAATTGGGATTTTCACTCCCTTTTATTTCTCCCTCTCAGTTCTGTGGTCTTCCCTGAGGCTCGTCTCTTCCTTGGGTAACCAACACTGAAAATGGTGTCTGCCTTCGAGAACATGGTAGCTCTCCACAAAGCCTTAGAGTCCTAAGTACAATAACCATAGCAGAGTATGTGCCACACAAGGTAGTGCTGTGAGATACACACACACACCGCCTCCCCAGAAGAAAGGGTTTCATCACAATAGATTAGTGGGGGAAATCCTGTGAGGTGAAGGGGCAGTATCTCTATCAAACAGGTAAGAAAATGCAGATAGCTGAGGACATTTGCTCCTTCTCTGGGGCAGGAAATTATTTCTCCATTTCATGTTCCCTTCAAGGGAAAAACAAAACAGGAAGCTCAAACTATGTTACCCTGCTGCTGTGTGACGTTGTGTAAACCACTTAACCCCCGATCTTCTGTTTTCTCATCCTAGAAACAAAGGCCTGAGAAGGAATGAGTTCCGCAATCCCTCTGGGCCCCAAATTCTCTTATTCTAGGGAGAAATGAATGTCCTTATAATGAGAGATGAATGCAGAAGGAAGTAAAGACAACTGCATTGTGGTGGGAAATTCGTGCCTGAGGTACTTTTTAATTTTTAACGTCTTAATAGCCCCCAGTTTTAAACAGTCCTGACATCTTTAAAGATGGCTGCACCACGTCATACTGCCTATTACTGGGAGAAACAATCCTCTTGTCCGAAGACATAAAATTTCTTAGAAAAGAAACCGATACTTAAGAAAGATTGTACTGATGAGCTTTCAATCTGCACTGTTGTCAGGGAGCCCATAGAAATCACATTTTGAAAAAATTAACCAAGGGCAGCTGAGGAAAATTGTCATAAAGAATTTGTTTTCCTTCTGTAACAGTAATCACATAAGAGAGCTGTAATGAGAAAGAAACAAATGAAGAGGGGCACAGGAACAGGGCACAAAAAGCAGTGTTGTGCATGTGTCAAGTCGAATGTGGAGATGGGGTAGAGATTAAGAGGAAAATGGACACCATTTGTTAGTAGATTAAGCAGAAAGTCTATCAGTCAGGATGCTCATAACTGCTCTATCAAATGGCTAAGGAAGCCATTTAGCTCTTTGTTTCTTCAGTTAACCATAAAGGGTCAATGTTAGAAATGAAAAGGAAAAAGGTTGATAAATTATACAGAACTGCACGGTGGAATACTGCTTATCCTCCCTGGCGTTATGGCAGGAGTAGCTTTGAGCAAATTCCAAATTTTCATATGGGTTCTTCATTTCTTTCCTCCATTGAGCTTTCCGTATCAGGCATAGATTATTTATCACAGCCCCCATTATTGCGTTAGCTTGAGTAGTCCTCTGGCTCTCTGTCTGCAGGAGGATACTCATTTTGCATTTGTAATTACCAGATTTAAAAGGAGCCAGTTAATTCTGCTTCTGTTCTAGGGTCTCATTTAGTAGAATGATGTCTTAAGAAAAAATATGGGAACTGAATTTTGTTTGGGCCTGGAATTCCAATTACTCTTAATCCCAGTATCTCACTGGTATAGATAACTAATGTTTATAGAAGGGATAAACTAATGTTTATCCACTCTTGCCCCAAATTTCTTTTCACTGCATTAAACAGTTGTTAGTTTAGTAAATTTGACCTTCCAGTGAGTTCAGAAGCAGAATCTTTCCTTCTTTAATCTTGTATTTATATGGAAAAGTGTGAGTTGGAGAGGTAACAATTATATAGTTAATTAAGTTAATATACATGGTCCAAACATCATTCTAGAGATATAGGCTCCTGCAGTTAAAGAGTTCCAGTTAACTGGATTAAGCTCTTCCCTCTGCTCCATGTAGCAAACATCAGTTTTATAGTAATATTAGTTCTACTTGTCATATCCGTTAACAGTTGAAGGTATCTATTTTAAAATCAAAGGTAGTATTCACTACCAGACAGAAAGCCAACTTTTAAATTTTATTTACCTCAAGTTTTGTTTTTGTTTATAATGAATACCAAAGATATATATATATATATATATATATGGCTTTTAATGCCATAAATACATTAAAAGTATGATTGTATTTTTATCATCGAGCTTCATTTCATTGTAGTTTTCATTATCCTCTCTCTGCAGTGATTTTTTTCTCCTTTTCAATGTCCATAACACTATGCCATATATTTCTTTTGTAATGACTGATGATGAATGCTGATTTTTAACATTAAATATTTTATGTGAAGAATTAAGCCATTAGCAGACTGTGCAGAAATATGAATGTATCATATTCAAATTACCAAGTTAGATCCAGAAAATTTAACATGTTTAATATAAAATTTTAGCAAATTTGTGTAAGTACAACCTCCTGAAAACTTTACAGACAGATAACCTACTGTTCATTTAATAAACATAAACACACGGTTTTCTTTCTTTCTTTCTTTTTTTCTTTCTATGAGACCGGGTTTCGCTGTCACCCAGGCTGGAGTGCATTGGTGTGATCTCTGCTCACTGCAACCTCCACCTCCCAGGTTCAAGCAATTCTCCTGCCTCAGCCTCACGAGTAGCTGGAACTACAAGCATGCGCCACCACGCCCAGCTAACTTTTGTATTTCTTTTAGTAGACATGGGATTTTACCATGTTGGCCAGGCAGATCTCAAACTCCTGACCTCAGATGATCCACCTGCCTTGGCCTCCCAAAGTGCTGAGATTACAGGCGTGAGCCACCATGCCTGGCGAACAGTTTTCAAAATACTATCCATTTGTATAGCGCTTTTCAGTTTTTAAAGCACTAGTTTAAACATTTTATTGGACTTTCACAACAAAAATATAAGGGACGCAAGACTATTTTATTCTCCATTCTATAGATGAGGAAGCCAAGACCTCATTAAGGTATAGTGCCCCGGTCTACCTAGCACCTATAACTAGCAGAGTTCAAAATATAGTCTAGCTGTATTGACCTTCAGTGTTTGTGTTGGGTAAATTCATCCTCTTTCTATGAAGAGTTGTCATTATTTGAGCCTAGGGCTGGATACGCATTCATTAGTGCAAATCTAATCCTTGAGTAGTATAGGCACACCTTGGAGATGTTGTGGATTTGGTTCCAGAGCACCGCAATAAAGCAAAAATCACAGTAAAGTGAGTCACACAGATCATTTGGTTTCCCAAGCATATACAAGTTATGTTTACACTATATTGTAGTCTGTTAAGTGTGTAATAGCATTATTATAGTATAGTGTTTTAAAAAACAATGTACATGCTTTAATTTTAAAATATTGTATTGCTAAAAAAAATGCTAATGATCAACTGGGCCTTCAGTGAATTGTAATCTTTTTGTTGGTGGAGGGCCTTGCCTCGATGTTGATGGCTACTAACCAGGGTGGTGGTTATCAAAGTTGGGGCAGCTGTGGCAATTTCTTAAATTAAGACAGCAATGATTTGCCACACTGATTGACTCTTCTTTTCATGAAAGAGTTTTTGGCAGGATGCAATATTGTTTGACAGCATTTTATCCACAGTAGAATTTATTTCAAAATTGGAGTCAGTCCGCTCAAAATGTGTCTCTACTTTATCAGTGAAGTTTACGTAATATTCTAAACCCACTGTTGTCATCTCAACAATGTTCACAGCATCTTCACCGGGAGTAAATTCCATTTCAAGAAACCATTTTCTTTGCTCAGCCATAAGAAGCAATTCCTCATCCTTTCAAGTTTGATCATGAGATTGCAGCAATTCAGTCACGTCTTCAGGTTCCACTAATTCTCTTGCTATTTCTACCACATCTGTAGTTACTTCCTCCACTGAAGTCTTGAAGTTCCCAAAGTCATTCATGAGGGTTGATATCCACCTCTGCCAAACATCTGTTAAGGCTGATAGTTTGATCACCTTTCATGAATCACAGAAGTTCTTAATAGCAGCTAGAATGGTGAATCTTTTCCAGAAGGTTTTCAATTTGCTTTGCTCAGATCTATGAGAGGAATCACAATGGGAGCTATAGCCTCATGAAATACATATATATATATATATATATTTTTGTTTGTTTGTTTGTTTTTGAGACAGAGTTTTGGCTCTTGTTACCCAGGCCGGACCGCAATGGCACAATCTCAGCTCACTGCAATCTCCACCTCCCACGTTTAAACAATTCTCCTGCCTTAGCCCCCTGAATAACTGGGATTACAGGTATGTGCCACCACGTCTGGCTAATTTTGCTTTTTTAGTAGAGATGGGGTTTCCCCTGTTGGTCAGGCTGGTCTCAAACTCCCAACCTCAGATGATCCACCCGCCTCAGCCTCCCAAAGTGCTGGGATTAGAGGTGTGAGCCACCGTGCTCAGCTTGCAATGTATTTCTTAAATAATAAGACTTGAAAGTTGAAATTACTCCTTGATCCATGTACTGTAGAATGGATGTTGTAATAGAAGGCATGAAAGCGACATTAATCTCCTTGTACATCTCCATTAGGACTCTAGGGTGATTAGGTGCACTGTCAATGAACAGTAATCTTTTGAAAGCAGCCTTTTTAAATAAACAGTAGGTCTCAACAGTAAGCTTAAACACATTCAATAAACAATGCTGTAAACAGATGTGATATTTACACATATGTTTGAAACACTTTTTATTTAAAGTGAGAGACATCACAGAACATAAAACAGAACTACCATTTGACCCAGCAATCCTATTACTGGGTATATATCCAAAAGAAATTAAATTGTTCTACCAAAAGAAATGTGTACTCATATGTTTATTGCAGCACTATTCACAATAGCAAAGACATAGAATCAACCTAGGTGCCCATCAGTGGCAGACTGGATAAAGAAAATATGGTGCATATACACTATGGAATAGTATGCAGCTATAAAAAATGAAATCATGTTCTTTGCAGCAATTTGGGTGCAGCTGGAGGCCATTATCCTAACTGACTTAATGCAGGAATAGAAAACCAAATACTGTATGTCTTACTTATAAGTGGGAGCTAAACATTGAGCACCCAAGGACATAAACATAGGAACAACAGACACTGCAGACTACTAGAGGTAGGAGGGAGAGAAGGGGCAAGGATTGAAAAACCAACTATTGGGTATTATGGTCAGTACCTGGGTAATGGGACCATTTGTACCCTAGAGTTCAGGGTACAATATACCCAGGTAACAAACTTGCACACGTACCCCTTGAATCTAAAATAAAAGTTGAAATTACAACAAAAGTAATAAAAAATAAAGCGAGAGATGTGTGACTCTAACATGAACACGTAGAGGCCATGCCATGGTAGGACTATTAATTGGTCCACTTGCAATATTGTTGTGTCTCAGGCAATCGGGAGGCCTGAGGAGAGGAAGAAAGACAAGAACAGCTGGTTGGTGGAGCAGACAGAGCACACACAGTTATTGATCAAGTCCGCTGTCTAATGTGGGTGCAGTTTATGGTGCCTAAAATAATTACAGTAGTAACATCAAAGATCACCGATCACAGATCACCATAACAGACATAATAACAAAAAAGTTTAAAATACTGAGAGAATTACCCAAATGTGGCACAGAGACATGAAATGAGCACATGCCTTTGGAGGAATGGTGCTGGTAGACTTGCTCAATGCAGGGTTGCAACACATCTTCAATTACAAAAAAAAAAAAGTAGTATCTGTGAAGCAGAATAACGTGAAGCACAGTAAAACAATGTATGCGCAAACACATTTTAAGAGAGAGTTGAAGTAATTTTTGTAAAAGTACAGAACTTAGAAGAAATGAAAGAGGTGTCAAATAATTTGAAATTAACAAGTGTTAATAGTCTTTCTCACTCTCTCTGGATGGAGCAATGGTTCCTCTCATAAAACATCATGCTAGGATGAGAAGGAGTATAATAGATTTATCAAGGCTAGCAAAAGAGGAAATAAACTAGTTGCCTGAATAATTTCTGAGACTGACAACGGTGGAATTAGTACACCATTTCTAATATCTCCTCTTCACTAATATGTACATTTTTTTTAAGCAGAAATGTTATTATAGACTGATTCTCCAAATCCCCTTATATGGGACATTATTTTTATTTCTGTTTTAGACAATATTTGTTCTAGATTTATCCACATTTATCAATACCATCGCTCACTGTTCCTTTTTTATTGGTCTCAGCTTTATTGAGATATAATTCACATACAACTCACCCATTTAAAAGTATACCTACATTTTAATATATTCACAGTATTGTGCAATCATCACCACAATCAACTTTACATTTACGTTTTCATCACCCCCCAAAAAACACTGTACCCTTTAGCAGTCTACCCCATTTCTCCATTTTTCCCTCCCAGCCCTTGGCAGCCACTAATCTAGTTTGTGTCACACTATCCCTTCTTGCATCTCAGCTCTTTCATTTTCCTTCTTCCAGAAGTAGAATTTCCCTCCATTCAGCAAAAAAAATTTGTGACATTTCAAACCAAATGCAGAAATATTTTCCTTAATTTCTTCTCATTCCTAAAGGCAAAAATATGTAGGACTTGTTTCTTTGAGCTGTGTTCATTAGGATGAACTAATTTTTGAAAGATCATCCTGATGATCAGCTCTTAAGACTAGTAGTGAGTTGAAGCTGGTTTCAAAAGAGTAAGTTACTAAAATTTTCTCCTCAAAAAATTAATCTTAGTCTCTTTTTCTTAACTGGATTTTAAGATACTTAGTGTTCAATAAAGACCTCTTAGGTTAGTAATTGCCTGCAAAATATTTAAGACACATACTTATAAAGAGGAGTCAGTATCCAGGAGGCAAAACACCTTCACGGGGACCAGGGAAATGTATTGAGATATCAGAATAAAGTTCGCATTTATTGAGGGGTGTTAAAGAAAAACAAAGCCAGACACCAGTTAAAGGTGGTAAAGACAGTTTCTCTTCAGTAATACTACTGCAGTAGTGGAGAGAGACTTCGGTATGTTAGATATGAGTTCTAAATTTCTCTTCAAATAATCAATATGTCAGTACATTCAATTCTTTGCCTTCTACTTTTAAACGTAACTTCCTCATAAAGCAACCTTTTTCGATTACCTGCTCCATCCTGACTCATTCCGATTACCTCCTCTTTTTCCTGCCAAACCTTACTCACCCCGTCACTCTCTTTAAATTAGCCAATTGGAATTAGTTTAGCCTGTGCGATCTAACTCTAGCCAATAGGGGAACTACACAGCAGCAGGGGCCACGTGTGTCAGGGATAAGAATCCCCTCCCTTGTCAAGTGGGCACTCATCATTGCTCCATCTGTAAGGGCACACCCTTCTGTAGAAGTACATTGCCTTGCTGAGAGATAAAAATAATATTTTATATTTGAGTGTTATTTCTTTTGCAGCACAGAAGCTTTATTTATAACAAGTATAAAACTGAGCTCAACTCCAATTGTGTAGAGGTGATGGCGGTTTAAAGAGAGACTGATGAAACAGGGAGGGAGAAACCAGTGGCAGGTCCAAGAGAGTCAGGGAAGTGGAAAATTACAAAAAAACAAGAAGGGGCTTGGTCGATGTAATCAGGCCATCTGGTTTATTAATTGGCACTTTATGGAGAAGAAACAAACTTTGAATCTCCAGGACAGGAGGTACTTTTACAAATTGGGTATAGCACCTATCAAAATTAGTCCCTTACCCTCCCACGGAGCCTTCTTACCAACAAGAGGGTGGTAAGAAGACAGGAGATGGGATGGTAGTGGGGGAGTGGGGGTTGGGGATGAGTGGAACTCACGCTACCTCCTTTGAGGTCAAAGAGACAGCTCCAGGTCATTAAGGAGACAGCTCTGGGTGGTAGAAGATTTACATATCAAAAAAGCAGTTTATAAGCAGGCTAACTATTCATACTTTGAAAGCAATCTCTCTTTTCACTTTTTTTTTGCTTTTAACATCTTCTCTTTTACTTTGGTGTTCTATAGCTTTTCTTTAATATGTCTTGGCGTAGAAATCTTTTCATTTATCTTGTGTGGGATCCACTAGGTTTCCCAGTTCTAAGATTGGTATCTTTTAAAAATTGGGGGAAATTCTTATCACCCCATTGAGTATTCCTCTTCTCCATTATCTCTATTATCTCCTCCTGGAACTCTGATTAGATATATGCTTAACCTTCTTACACTAGCCTTTATAATGACCTATGTTTCATGCTTTCTATCTTTTCATCTCCCTGGACTGCATTCTAGTTTGTTTCTTAGGATTGATCTGCCAGTTCACTATCTGCATTATTATCTAGTATGTTGAATGGTATTATCCATTTCATTATAATTTTTAATTATTATATATTACTTTGCAGAATCTAATATTGTACAAACACTTGGTCTATTTTTATGGTCTCAGGTTCCCTGATCATATTTTCTTTTCTTTCTTTTTTTATTTTTTTAGAAACTAATGTTTATTTCCCATTAACTTAATTTCCATGTTGCTTAAGAGCCCATGCAAGAACAGCTTAAGACCATTCAGTGTTTGCTCCTTCCCATTCAGTGGCCTGAGTGAGCATTGGGAGCTGCAGACCAGTCTTCCATGGCAGGCTGAGTGCTCCAGTCTTCAGTAGGGAACTGCTGAATAGTCACAGAGGGCACCTGCATGCCTTCAGAACAGTTTGCAACCTCGGGCTGAGTAGCAGTGAACTCAGGAGCTGAAGCAGTCCATTTACCCTGAAATTCCTCCTTGGTCAGAGCCTCTTCAGCAGCAGCCTGCTCTTCTTTTTCAAACTCTTCAGGATCTCTGTAGAAGTAGAGATCAGGCATGACCTACCATAGGTGTTCACAGGAAATGGTGCCGCGCATGCGCAGACCTTCCCGAGCCGGCATCCACCACATCAAACCCACTGAGCTCCCTTGTTGTTGCATGGGATGGCAATGTCCACATAGCGCAGAGGAGAATCTGTGTTACAGAGCAATGGCAGGTAGGTTAACATAAGATGCCTCCATGAGAGGCTGGTGGTCAGCCCTGGGGTCAGTAGCCACAAGAAGCTGTGGCTCCTGGAAGGTTGCCTGGATTTGGTTAGTGAAGTTTCCAGGAGTGAAGAGGCCAGCAATTGGAGTGACTCCAGTGGCAGCAGCAAACTTCAGCGTATTTTCTAACTCTTAGAAAATGTCCCTTCTTTTCTTCCTCCCTTCCTTCCTCCCTTCCTTCCTTCTTCCTTCCTTCCTTCCTTCCTTCCTTCCTTCCTTCCTTCCTTCCTTCCTTCCTTCCTTCCTTCCTTCCTTCCTTCCTTCCTTCCTTCCTTCCTTCCTTCCTTCCTTCCTTTCTTCCTTCCTTGCTCTTGCTCTCTCTCTCTCTTTCTCTCTCTCTCTTTCTTTCTCTCAGATGGAGTCTCCCTCTGTCGCCAGGCTGGAGTTCAGTGGGGTGATCTCGGCTCGCTGCAACCTCTGCCTCCCAGGTTCAAGTGATTCCCCTGCCTCAGCCTCCTAAGTAGCTGGGACTACAGGTGTGTACCACCACCCCCAGCTAATTTTTTGTATTTTAGTAGAGATGGGGTTTCACCATGTTGGCCACAATGGTCTCAATCTACTGACCTCGTGATCTGCCCACCTCAGCCTCCCAAAGTGAGAAAATTTCTTTAAACATAACTGTTTTTGGGCTGAGACGGGCGGATCACGAGGTCAGGAGATCGAGACCATCCTGGCTAACACGGTGAAACCCCGTCTCTACCAAAAAAGAAATACAAAAAACTAGCCGGGCGAGGTGGCAGGCGCCTGTAGTCCCAGCTACTTGGGAGGCTGAGGCAGGAGAATGGCGTGAATCCGGGAGGTGGAGCTTGCAGTGAGCTGAGATCCGGCCATTGCACTCTAGCCTGGGCCACAGAGCGAGACTCTGTCTCAAAAAAAAAAAAAAAAAAAAAAAAAAACATAACTGTTTATATTCCATGTCAAAAATTCTATTATATGAGGATTTTGTGGTCTGTCATTTTACTCACAGTGCCTTACTTCTTTTATTGTTTTGCGATTCTTCACTCTTGACTGCTCATTTTATAAGAAACTTTATTTGTGGTATCTTGAATCCTGGGCTGAAATTGAGTTCTTTCAAAGAAGTTATAAATTTTTTTCTGCTAGTCACCTGAGGACATGGTCCTCTGGGATCATGCTTGAGGTTTTATGGACCACACATGCACGATGAATCAGAACTCAAGCAAAGACCAATTTGGGATTATGAATCCTCAGAGAATTCTATCCTCTCACACTATGCCAAAATCAATTTGCTTGTGAAATATCAGAGTTTGTTGCAAATTCATTCTTACGTTGACAGTATAGCGCTCTAGAATACTGTTATTATGAATGCCTCCTGTTAGATTTCCTGCACTAACCAAGACCTAGGCTGTATCTCACAGCTGGTCCCACACAACCATCAGAATGAAAGCCAAAGAATTCTAGGGTTTAGCAAAAATTCTCACAGCAATACCCACTTGGGAACTTGCTTACCAATCGGGTTTTCTGATTTTATTTATTTTATGTTAGGGGTCTGTTCACTCTTTACTTTCAAGCAGCCTCATAGGTATAGTTGTATATTTATAGATATAGACATATATTTTAATTATTTCATCATATATTTTAGTTACTTCAACAGTGAGGGTGATATAGATGATATAGGGTACCTATTCTACCATACTATCAGAAATAAAAATTGTTTTTATTTTATTCATTTTCTCTTAAATTCATAAAAATTTATTGCCCCCCCCATTTAATCAGCCACTTAGAGGAAAAACTTCTATATCTGTCCTTTTATGGACATTCAAAGATTTTGTTTTGTTTTTGTTTCATTTTTAGCAACAAATGCTTCTTTCAGTTTACAGGAAACAAAAACGGTTCTATTTGAAAGATACTCTGACGTGCTATTAAAGGGAGTGTGGAATTGTACATGGACCCCATAATCTTGGTCTTGGTGTTACTACTATGATTGTGATACATTACAAGGCAAAAGATTTCACAGATTGTAATTAATGTTACTAATCAGTTGAACTTCAGATAGGGAGATCATTCAGGTGGGTCTAATTTAATCAGATAAGCTCTTTAACAGCAGAGTATTTTCTCTAGCAAGTAGCAGAAGGAGTGATTAGATTCCACACAAGAGAAGGATTGACATAGTGTTGCTAGTTTGAAGATGCAAGGATTTGGAAAGCAGCCTCTAGGAGTTGTGATCCCTAGTCAATAGCTAGCTAGAAAACTGGGACCTCATTCCTACAACCACAAGGAACTGGATTCTGCCAACCACAAGAATGAACTTGGAAGCAGATTCTTCCCGAGAGTCATCTCCAGACAAGAGTACAATCCAAATGATAACTTGATTTCAGCCTTGTGAGATGCTCAGCAGAGAATCCAGCGGAGCCTACCTGGACTTCTGACCTAAAGAACTATTGGCTAATAAATGGATGTTAAGTTTCCATGGTGGTGGGCTTTTGTTATGCTGCAATAGAAAACTCATGCAGGCATATTTCTCCATCACCTGTAGCTTTAAGAAAAAACAAAACTAGTGATTTTTTCTTGAAGCTTTTTGTTCGGGGAACACAAAATACCAAACAACAAAAGCTCACCTTCAAGAGATACATTGTGCCTATGACTATACTATTAAACTTTGAACAGAGAAAGTAATCCAATTGAGTTTGCTATTGGCAAGCAAAGGTCAATTTAGTGAAATGTCAAATATATTTCGGTGAAAAGGCAGATCATTATATCTGACACCAAGTCAGTGTTCTGGATTGTAATCTGTAAGCCACTGTCTTCACATTACTCTCACAGAAGCTGACTCCTCTCTGTCTTTTCTCAGGTTAAAGCCATGTTCTCCAGTGCTCACCTGTGGGCTCTGGAAGTGCCCTCTCTCTTTGACGAGGCTCTAGGTCTCTGCAGCAAAGTGGAGCCACTTTACATTTAGCTACATGTTGACCTCCCTCTTCCTCCAATTCACCCTTAATTGCCTTTCTAGCTTCATTTTTGATAAATGTCCACACAGATCCTAAATTGGGAAGATATTTACTGTTGCCCAGACATGCCAGGTACTTTCCTAATTTCCAGCAGGTTCTTCCTTCCCTACATGATGACCATTCTTCCATTTCCACCTGTAGAAACTGTAGTTATCATTCAACATTCAGCTCAGGCGTCACTTGCCCCATTTCTTGATTCTTCCAGGCAGAAATAGCTTTTGCCCTCTGTTGTGTAATTGCCATGACATTAAGTTACTGACATTAAGAACAACGGCCTATGAATCCCCAAACATTTATGAGTCCCCAAAGCCTGGCACAGTTCATTATTAGATGTTTGATCCTTGTTTGTGGAATTGAGTGAACCTAATTTGGCTCAGGCCCAGTGAGATAAACAAAATAATCAAGTGCAAAAGAATAGTTCTATGCAAAAGAATAGTTCTGTTTTTTTAAATGTATGAGTCAGCATATTGCTCACTACTTTCTCTTCAACTGGATTGTGTAGCCTCAATGTTTCTCCCAAGTTTTCATAACCCGTGAGTCAACCACCAGGCTTCAAAACCAGATGATTTCAACAGGTTCAACTCTCTGTCCTGTGCTATAACATCCTCACAATCTGATACACATCTACATACAAAAGCCTCATTCAGCTGCCTAAAAGTTGCTTTTACTTTTTTTTTTTTTTTTTTTTTTTTTTTTTTTTTTTTTGAGACGGAGTCTCGCTCTGTCGCCCAGGCTGGAGTGCAGTGGCCGGATCTCAGCTCACTGCAAGCTCCGCCTCCCGGGTTTACGCCATTCTCCTGCCTCAGCCTCCCAAGTAGCTGGGACTACAGGCACCCGCCAACTCGCCCGGCTAGTTTTTTGTATTTTTTAGTAGAGACGGGGTTTCGCCGTGTTAGCCAGGATGGTCTCGATCTCCTGACCTCGCGATCCACCCGTCTCGGCCTCCCAAAGTGCTGGGATTACAGGCTTGAGCCACCGCGCCCGGCCAAAAGTTGCTTTTACTAAACCGCTCTCCCTCTAAAACCCTGTAATAACTTTTCATAGCCTAGAACTGCATGATCTAACATGGTAGTCACTAGCCCCTAGCCATGAGCACAGCTTGAGATGTACCAAAAGTGTTAAATGTCCACTGGATTTCAAACACATAGTATGAAAAAAAGAATGTCAAATATATTGATTTTATGTTGTGATGCCTATACTGAGTAAAGAAAATTTATCACTAAAATTAATTTCCCCTGTTTCTTTTTACCTTTTCTAATGAGGCCTCTAAAATTGTAAATTACATATGTGATTTGCATTTGTGGCTTGTATTATACTCTACTGGGATGTACTAGCCTACAGCATCAAGTCCCAGCACCTGAATTTGGTGCTGTAATTCACATCTGGCTGCAATCTCCTCTACTTGTCTCAACTCTCATATCCCACATATGAAATGTCCACCATGGCCAGTATTTTTTCAGAGACTCTGCGCTTTCTTATTCTTTTCTTCTGCTCATACTATTTCCTGGATGATCTCTCTTTTTTTTTTTTTGTTTTTTTTAAATTTTGCTTATCAGTATCTTAGCCTCTCCCAAGTTCACTTTAGCTTCACTGCCTGGATGAAACCTCCTCTGATCCCACTAATGGAAAGGGATTTCTTCTAAAGGAAGGATTCTGATGTGTATTTATTGTATATTTATCTTGTCTTGTCTATTATGTTATAAGCACTTAGAAGATAGGGACTATTGCCTTCACAAACAGCATAGTGACTTCCCTTAAGAACTCTCAAAAATGTGCAATACATAAATTGAAGGGAGGAATTCTATTTAGAAAATAGGTTATAGGCTATATACAGATATGTGTGTATATATATACATGTTCATGTATGTAAATATATATACATAAATACAGACTCAACATTTCATAATTTAATGAAGAGGGAAAGACTCAGTAAGATTATGTAGGTCTTTAGAGAAGAATAAAGAATGAAAATCTTCAGAGAGAATCAACACTGAGAACATTAGGGCTGGAAGATACTGTAGAGAGCACTGCACTCATTCCCCGCTTCTTGCAGATGAAGGAGCTGAGGCTGGAGAAGTTGAGAGACCCCTGCTAGAAGGGAAGGCATGTGAGAAGTATACTGCTCTATTTCCTGTGGTCAATACAGGACCTGATACTTAAGAGGTCAATAAACATTGGCTGAATGAATGAATGAATACATGATCAATGCAAAGTAAACACATCTAGTGAACTCAAACTAGGCTACCTAGCTCCTGATTCTCAGAACAGTAATATTTTCACTCTACCATGTAGAGAGGAGAAGGACAGTTGGGAAGAAATGGACAGCTATATTTATAACAGAATTTCAGCCAACCATTAAATTAGCCATCTAACAGTTTTTCTGGCAATGGCATCTAGGCATAGGTGGATTCACAAGAGTTAATTATACCTTTCCTTCCTTTTCGAATGACCCTCTCCAAGTTGGTCATTACTGATCTTGCTGGCATTTATCTGTGCAGAAAACAGTATATATGTTTTCAATAATTTTCCTAATTTTCAGTGATGGATTTTCATTGATCCCCTATCCTTTCGTGTCCTGGTCCCTTTCACACATTTATCTGTTGCTTGATATTTTACAGAGCACCTGTCTTATGTATTCTATGTCATCAAATTTTCAAAGCAAACTTATCAGGTTTTATTAGCACTTCCACTTTGAAATGTGGAGCCAAATACTCAAAGAAGTTAACTTAAACTGATCAGATGTCACATACCTTAGGAATGCTGGAGCTGTATATGTCTTCTGTATTATTTTCAAATACTATGATTGCTTCTTTGCTTCCCATTATTACTTGCATTGAATAAGAACACAGATTCATCATGCTGAGCAAGGGGTACAATTTGTGGCCACTGAATGGGGGAAGCTGTTGGGCAATCTCATGATCTCAGTCTCCCTAGATAATTTCTTATTCTTTATTCTCTTCAAATACAATTTTGATGGTTTAGTATACATGGAAAGAAAACAACCTTTCTTTTAATAGTTTTATCCAATATGACAATAATTGGAATAATTGCTAAACTGGTTTCCCAAAACTTTAGTTGGGGATACTCTTGCATTTCTGAAGCTCTGGCATTGGGGAGTTAGCCAATGACATTTCTTTGAGAACCCTGTACATGTGGAATCTTCCCTCTGCCAAAGATAAGGAAACTTTATTTAAAGCTTGAAAATTTTGAAATGTGGGGCTTAGGTTTTAATGGTTTTTCTTTTCTTTTCTTTTTTTTCTTTTTTTTTTTTTTTAAAAAGAAGGTGAAAATAATGCAGTCCGTGCTTTTAAACAGAATAAACAAGCAGGACAACATTAATCAGTAAGTCTTAGTTGAGGTTGCCTCACAGGAAATCTATGCACCTTACACATTCTCCATCTGTGTAAGGCAATTTGCTTGTTGTTAGTTAGATATGACTGACATAATTTGGCAATGTGGTTTATTAGTATACTTTGTAACAAATTGTGTGTCGAATGCCAATGATATTTTTTTCTGGCTGTAACTTAACAAGGTGACTTATTCTGAAGTTGTAAATGAATGTTACAAAGATTCTCTCCCACTTTCCCAACCCCTCCTCCCTCTTCCCTCTTCTCTCTTATTCTTTCTTCTTCTCTACACTTATCTTTAATCCACTGATGAAAACAAATTTTAGAACACCAAATATTATGGCAAAGTTGTTGGTCATGAGCATTACCATGGGTATGCAATGTTCCAGCTTTTCAGTTTTAGGAAGCGGGGGTAAATGTAGGCTATTCCCTTGTGCTGCAGCCCTCCCTTCTCCCATTTCCTTTTTGGGTACTATGGATAGTTTGAAAAAAATGCCAGCGAAATTAAGTGAAGCAATTCCTTTTTGACTTGCATCATGAAATCTTTAGTGTTAAAATGAGTGTATCTTAGTGGAAGAGCCTATTACATGAACAAGAAGTAAATAATAATGAAGTCATCTTGCTAATTAACCTGGACGGTGACCTGAGTTTTGCTGCAGCTGAAACTCAGCGGCACAATTGTCTTCTTAGCAGAGTTCTGGTGCATCAGACCCTCCTCTTTCTCTGGTGTCCCCATGTCTAGCTATTTCAAGAACGTTTGCATCAAGCTTTTATTACAAATGCTAATACTGAGTTATTTAGGGAAAAAAGTGACAAATACTTTCTGTGGGGAGAAAAAAACTATTTCTTTCATTTCAGGGGGCCTAATTATAACACTCCTTTCTATTTTAGTCTCTATTTATTTTCCAATTCTTTGGGGATTGGGTAGTATTTAACAATGAAACAAGCAGTGCCCCGGTGCCTAATTACGATTTTCTTGTAGGATTAATAAGTCATGTCTCATTAGCCCCACTGAACTAGAGGTGTTAATCTTCACCTTGGCATTTTAATTTCGAAATAAGTTTGTGGATCAAGTATTGAAGGATGTTCAGCAAACATTTTGATTACAGCCATGAGTCTTCAGATGCCAGTCTCATGTTATTGATTCAAATCCATCCCTACATACAAATGTTTACATGTACTAAGCAGTGGCCGGGTGCAGTGGCTCATGACTGTAATCCCAGCACTTTGGGAGGCCGACGCGGTCAGATAACGAGGTCAGGAGATCGAGACCATCCTGGTTAACAAGGTGAAACCCCGTCTCTACTAAAAGAAAAAAAAAAATTAGCCAAGTGTGGTGGTGGGTGACTATAGTCCCAGCTACTTGGGAGGCTGAAGTAGGAGAATGGCGTGAACCTGGGAGGCAGAACTTGCAGTGAGCTGAGATTGCACCACTGCACTCCAGCCTGGGTGACAGAGGAGACTCCATCTCAAAAAAAAAAAAAATGTACTAAGCAGTGGTCTGGAATGATTGCTGGAAGAAGCCACCATGTTTTGGCCTTCCCCGACAAAGAAAGCAGAAAGTATCTTTGCATGTTTCTTGAATTACTTGTGTTTCTTCCTACGATGATTTTTATTTATTTTTTCTCACACTGGGGAACAAGCAAAGAGGTCAGAGCATAGCAGCCACAGACAACTCTTGAGTTTTCTGGTAGAGACTTGCAGGAGGCTATGCCATGGATGTTTGCTGGCAATGCTGTCTGAGACAAGTGGCCTCTGTTTTACAGTGGCATGGCAGAAGACAAAACAATTCACTCTCAAACTCTCAGTTAAAACATCCTAGACTTTTATCTCTTTGTTTTTCCAAATGACAGTGATTCGACAGGCCAAAAAGAGGCCAGTGAATAAGAAATTATATGCCACTGTCATTTCTGTGATTCTCAATTGCATCTTTGTAAAAGTAAAGAGCTGGGCTAGATAATCTCTTAGGGTCCTTCTAGTTTGAAGATGACAGTGCCCTTACCTTAGTGATGTAACCCACGCCTACCTCTAGGAAGCTGAGCTTGTCTTCTTTGTTGTTTCATCCCCAATACATCACACATGGTGTTGAATACATACCTGCTGAATGGGTGAATGAAGCGGAGCCTTGAAATGCATTGTAATCTCAAGTGCCGGTTGAGTATGATGAGCTCAGCACTGGGAAATCTCTCCCCAAGGAGCTTTTAATATCATTGAAGAAATTAGCTTAAATAACCTGAAACTTAGCACACCTAAAGAACATTCTGTGGTAAGTGGCACAATGTATGAGGCAGGTTTTATGGATCACAAGAGATTAGAGAAAGGCATGCAGACCTCATAAAAGGATAGCTACAACTTGGCAGCTATTTTGGTTTTGGCAGATAGACAAATAAAAATAAAATGATAAAAATCAACATATATGTTGTATACTTGCCAGATGTCAGGCTTTTTTTTGTTTGTTTTGCTTTGCTTTTTTGTTTTTTG
Source organism: Rhinopithecus roxellana (assembly GCF_007565055.1). Lineage (NCBI taxonomy): Eukaryota > Metazoa > Chordata > Mammalia > Primates > Cercopithecidae > Rhinopithecus > Rhinopithecus roxellana. The sequence goes on from NC_044552.1 coordinate 161,413,055, forward strand.
TTTCTGAGAAGGAGTTTCACTCTTTTTGCCCAGGCTAGAGTGCAATGGTGCGATCTCAGCTCACTGCAATCTCTGCCTCCTGGGTTTAAGCGATTCAACTGCCTCAGCTTCCCAAGTAGCTAGGATAACAGGCACATGCCACTATGCCTGGCTTATTTTGTATTTTCAGTAGAGATGGGGTTTCACCATGTTGGCCAGGCTGGTCTCAAACTCCTGACCTCAGGTGATCCTCCCACCTTGGCCTCCCAAAGTGCTGGGATTATAGGCATGAGCCACTAAACCTGGTTGATGTCAGGCATTTCGTATAGTATATGTAATCACATTTAATTCTTATAACCCCATGAGATTGGTAGAATGATCCACATGTTACAGATCAGTGAAGTGAGGGTTGGGGAAGTTCAATAACAAGTCCAAGGCCAAACAGTTAACAAATGGTGGAAGAGGAATTTGAACCCATGTCTAACTGGCTTCAAAGACCCTTATCCTCCACACACACCAGTCTGCCTGAACAGGAAGAACACTGGGTTGTTAAAGAACCTGGCTTTCAGGATGAATGTGGCCTCTCTAATCAAGCTGCTCCTGGTGAATATGCACCTGCCTGTTTTCTTTGCTGATTCATCCCTACAAGGCCTGAGAATATCCTCACATATGACCTTGTATCTCTTTTGCCTTCTGGTATTTTTTTTTTTTTTTTTTTTTTTTTTGTGTGTGTGGATGTTTTCTATCTGCCCCTCTTTGCTTGTCTCCACTGCCATGGGCTTTGCCTTCTGAGTTCCATTATGGGTTCATCTCATCTTTCTCCTTTTCTTTTCTATACATCTGGCTTCCTCTTACTCTTTACCTGGGCTCCCCATCGTGCAATATCTATTCATCGTGACTCAGGGCAGACATGATGACAGATGCATGGACAACCCAAGCTGGAAGTAAAATCTGAGCAGACATAAAAAAACAGAAACAAGCCCGCTTTGTATAGAGGCCAAGAGGAAATTATTTGGAAGAGAGAATATAGTTTGTATTAAGAATGGGAATACAATTGAATAGGCAGGTACATTAGATAATAGACCTTCTAAAAAGGCAGACATGGGCATGTAGATGGTGGTGTAGGAAACGGAGCACCAGCACATGACTGAAAAAAGAAACCGCATGTTCAAAGCTATTTATATATAATAAAAATTCAATCTTGAATAGCTCTGAGAGAAGAGGAAAGGGAAAAGTAGAGTAAAGATACCAAATAGGACGGTGATGTGGATTTATCCAGACATAAGACAGTAGTAACAGCTTGCACCAGTGTTGAGAAGTTGTGTAAATAGAAGAAAGGGTATGGGGTAGAGCCAGTATCAATATTTTAAAGAAAGAGTCATTAGGACTTAGAAGAAGACTGGATGTAATATATGCCATTTTAGGACTGCCCTGGTTTTTAAAAAATCTTGACTTATTTGGGGGGAGTTCAAGAAGAGGTGCACAAGGAAAGAATTTAAGGTTAGTTTTGATACGTCCCTAAATATTTACAACAAATCAAACTTCACAGTGGATAGGAAAGCAGCCAGCAACAATCCAATGTTCTAGTGTTAGTTAGTTTTAAGTATTCTTGGAATTTGCTCTTTGATAGTTTCCAAAGCATGAACTGAGATTTCTCAGAGGTATATGAGACAGTGAAGAACAAACTCCTGTTCGAAATGTAGGAACCCTTCTGAATGGAGGGTAAAGATCAGAAAGAATGGAGTTATTCCTTTTTTTCCTGCTATATGGTAGCTATTCTTGGGACATTTATTCTACTAATCCTAAGGCTATGTAATAATGATCCAAGTTATAGTATAATATAATTTCCTTGAATTGATAGTTGGAAGTAAAAACACTCAGAAATTTCACATTTTGTAAACGTTATAAAAATACTCCTATGATAGACAGGGTGACTGTCATGATCCCTGGTCCCTGATGTTCATGCTTTTGTATAATCTCCTCCCCATGAGTATGGGCAGAACCTGTGACTTATGTCTAGCCCACATAGCAAAGGTGATGGGGATGTCACCCTTGTGATTTTGATACATGACACAGGATGGTCCTTCTAGTAGGCTTACTGTGGACTCTATCTCTGTTGCTGGCTTTGAAGGAGGAAGCTGTCATGAACCTTCAACTGCTAGAAACTGAATGCTGTCAACAACCACATGCAGGGAAGCACATCTCCTTCCCTTAGTTGAGCCTCCAGATGAGAACCAAGGTGTAAATGACACCTTGATGGCAGTCTTGTGAGACTCTGAAGCAGGGAACTCAGCTAAGCCATGCCCAAACTCATGCCCCACAGGAATGATGAGGAAATAAATGTGTGTTGTTTTAAGTTGCTAACTTTGTGAGAATTTGTAACACAGCATAGAAAGCAAATAAACTTCACTTTTGGCCCTCCTCTATTATTGGCTGTATAAACAGTGATTAGTACTTCCATCTTCCCAGTTGTGATGCCAGAGACCCTGGAGCCATTCTGACCTTTTCCCTTTCCCTTATGCCCAACATCTAGCATCTAACCACTCTGCATGTTCCAAAATCCTACCTTTCAACCAGTTCTTTTCTATGCATCATACCCTTCAAACTAGTGAAGCTCAAACTACACAACCCATGCCTTTCTTCGGGACTGATGGCTACAAGATGCTCACAAGAATATGGGAAAGGAAGGGAGGCAACAGAATTGCCAAGGATAAGGGGCAAATAACCAAAGAAGACAACACTGATGGGCTACTAAACTGAGGCAGGGTGGTGCCAAGGACTTTGCTCAGACCCCAGTTTATTCTACTATTGTCCGGGGCATCAGTAGCCCAGCAATGACTTCACTTTACTGTAAAGGCACTTTCGACAACTTTCTCTACCAGCTCTCATTGTTTCCTGCTTGGACCAAATGTTCACTCTGACTTGGAATCTTATTCCCCCTCTAATTTATCCTCGAGTCTATTCCCAGACTGATTTCCTAAAACAGAAATCTGGTTTATCTTACAATATTTTCTACTAATATCTAGGATACATTAAAACCCCTTACTGTAGTCCCCAAAGCCTTCCATAGTGTAGCTGGTCCCTGTTACATCTCTGGATACGTCTCCTGTCCTATGCTCCTACCTCTCACTCTGTATTTCAATGATACTAATTGTTTATAGTATAGTTTCTGGGGCATATTCATGCTATTTTCATCTCCATATTCCTATTGAAGTTATTTTCACTGTGAAGAACATTCTTTTCCAGCATTTGTAAGACTAACTTCACCTTACCTTTTAAGATTCCATGGATGTATTTTAAACCATCAGGAAGCGTTCACTCACCTATTAAGAAGGATAATTTTAAGCAAGGGCAGAAGCTTTGTGGGTATCCAGTTGAAAAAGCATCAAAAATGCTGCAAATTGTTTACTAGTCCAAGGGAACATCACCGTGGAGCCCATCATCAAATCTTGACCATAAACTATCGTTAATATTAAAAAGTTCCAAACATGTCAGGTGGCTGCCTCAGTGATAATGCATCTTAGGTATCATTTTTTATATCTTTTCCTCTGGCTACATGAAAGTATAATGAAGACATGCCTCTTTACTGCAGTAACATTAAAATAACATCTATTTGGGTAAGTATATGCTTTTATCATTTAACGTAGGACTTTTTTTTCCCGTAAAAATGTTTTTGACAGTGAATCTCCAAATGGTTCCTGAGATGACTGGAAAGGTTACCAGGTGAGAAAGAATGAAAAGAGATGTTCAGCAACTGAGCATTTGAATAACCAGAGATGATGTTATTATTACATTTTTGATGCCATAAACGTGCACAATTTGTGTGGTATATAAAAGGAATTCAACTTGGGTTTAAAAATTGGGGAAAAAAGTCAACCAAATTATGTTTAGGTCTCAAAACTGGTCCAAGCAGTTAGTAAGGAAAATAACTTTATTCTTAGTTTAGAAATTTAATAGGCATATAAGTGCCACTAGGGGGCTCTCTAACATTCCGTAGGCAGGAAGCCTGACTATCACAGCAGGGGCAATAGAAAAATGAATAAAAATGCCCTGTAATTTAAAGTATATTCCTTAGTCATATTAACATTTGCATGTTTGTATAAAGCCTGAAAAATGGAACTTTATTATTTTAAGGTTTTCTAGTGTTAAAAATGTATTTATGGTAAATAATTTAGAAATGTAAATGTAAATACACACCTGATAAAGAAAGGCATAATGTGGTTCATTGCACTCAATTTCTTTGGTGTAATAAAAAGGGGAAAAAAAGAGCTTCCTCTAGTTTCCTGACTACTTTTCTTCCTGAGTAATACAAAATACAACGTTTAAAATTTTTGCCATTTGAATTATTCCATCAATTAATAGATAATTATTTATAGATATGAAATATGTATCTCTATACATATATATAATTGGATATTAGGTTGTTTAACCTTATTCAACAGAATATACAGAATAAAATTTTTAAATTGGAAATACTAATGTATTACCAGTTAAAGGAATTCATTAAAAGGCTTGGTCCTATGTGGATATACTTAAGAAAAAAGGTCACTTATTAGGATGTATTTCATTTACTGTTCTAAGACATGCAAAATGCAAAACTTGTTTAACAACTTTTCCTAGGAACATTAAAACATATTAAAACAAAAGCATTATTACTAGGGAAGGAAATATTGGGTATTTAGCATCCTTTATATTGTATATTGTAATTTGTTTGTTTCCATGCTTCCAAATATGTTCCAATTATGAGTTCTGTGCTGCATATTTCTTACATTTTTCTGTGATTGTCAAATGTTGTGGCATAAATATATAAAATTCTACATGGAACTATATTTGGAGTCTATTTTGTGCTCTGGAAAATATGAACACTTTGAATTGAAGTAATCAAAATTATTTTTGGATAGAAGATTTGGGGAATGAGAAAAGGAAGGTAATTTTCCTGAGCTCTACTTCCTTATTCTTTCCTTTTTTTAAAAAAATCAAAAAATAATATATATTCTCATTATTTTCTGGTTTCCCATCTCAGCCTATTAATTCCAAACCAAAATTTAAAAAAACAGATTTTTAACTAACTCTACCCCCAAAGGACAAAAAAGGGTTAGTGAAAAATGTTGTGGGCTGGCAAATAATTCATTCTTATTTTTAGGTTTATATGTGTATATATATATTTTTTCTTTTTCTTCTCTACAATCAAAAGACAAATGCATGACTCATGTACAGACATTTAGTTCTCTGCTTCTTTCACTGGTACAGTACTTGGAAAAGTGAGGTTGGCCCCTGAAAGGAAAGGCTGGGAATTAAATGGTAATATATGCTTTCTAAGTCAGATGTTTTACTAAGTGAGTGGAGAACATACTAAAGCATTCAAGGTAGTTGGTAAGATAAAGTTACTATGATCTTTTGCTTAACCTGGAAGTTTTTGGCTGTGACAATTCTCTTCCTGAAATCATTTGCTTTCTTTTATTTAAAACAAAAAAAGCAAGTAAAGAAAAACCTTCAACTTGGTAGCTCAAGTTAAAATCAGAAGATCAGCTAATTTGTTGAATGTATACCTTTACAATATATTTACAAACACTGAGTGGTCACTAAACCTGGAAATAAAATATATAACAAATGATGTATTAATATTATATTACATATAGATGATAATTAATAGTCTATATTTTCAGACTTTATGGCCTGTCTCAAATTATTTTTTCTCATCTCAAGTACATATATATGTATACATATATTTATCACTTTCAAATATGTATTTTTGTATATAATTTAATATAATATTTAATATATATATTTGAAAATGATATTTATATACTTGAGCATGAAATACAACTATGAAATACTTGATGAATGGGCATACTAGGCAGCTATATAAATCATAAGAAGAAAGAATAAACATTTATTGTTATTCTGGATAATATCTTCTGAGGTAATTTGCATTCACCTTAGAATAAATAACTGTGTAAAGTCATTGGTGAGTGTTTCTTTGATTTCAGTTAAAAAGTGATTAAATAATTTAATGTCATAGGAAGACTAGCTCATCTTGCATTAAAAATATATACATACACACATATATGTGTACATGTATGTATGTATATTTGTGTATTTTTCCCTTGAGCAGTTATGAATTTCTGCACTGCTGCCAACACAATGAACTATAATGCATGTTTTTATTGAATTTAATGTCCTGTTGGAGAGTCTTAATAAATATATACCCAAAGTTAAATAACAATACAAGAAATGATGGGAGTTGGAGCAGCCAAGAGCTGGTCTAGAACTCCTGATAGATAGGCAAAGGTCTCTGAGTCAGCGCTGGTCTTCCATGCTACAGAAAGGGTTGCTCTTGTAGCCACCTTAGGGATACCCTAGAGGGTCAGCCATAAGCCTTAGCTTGTTAGTCAAGTTACAGGGCCAGCAAGCTACACCTGTTTTAAGAAGTACAAGTTAATTTTAAGTATTTTAAGGCAGCAGCCCTAACTGAAAAGTTCCATCTACTTAGATCATTTGTAAGACCTCATTTGTCTTCCCAGTTACTGGTAACAACTAGTTTAACACACTAGTTGAAAGTTTTGTTACACACTCCTAAATTTTAATGCAGAACTTTCAGTATAAAATTGTCTCATCATAGTTAATTCCTATTCCCTTAAGGTCTATTTCAGATCATTGTTTTTCCTTTAATCTTGAGCACAAGGCACACAGATCATAAAATTTAGAGTATGGCAAAAGTCACTGAGTAATTAACAAAAAGTTAATCAATTTGCAAAGTGAAGTTTTCATCATGTGTCTGTGCCTAAGGCCAATAAATCAAACTAAGTGGATTTAGCTCTCTAAGCTAGCATGGAGGGAAAGACCATTTCCCTTATTAGTTTATTAGGGTTTTCTCTAATCCTGGTAGTTGATTCCAAATAATCCACATATATTGCTAGGTGATGACCCCTCTCCTCTTCCACACTAATTTTCCATTCTAATCGCTTAATATTAGCATCCATGCTTCATCCCAGCTGAGTCAGAAGTGCACCCTTACCTAGGCAGCCGAACTCCCCACAGATATGACCCAAAGCTGCATGATTATTATGACTCTTGGCCTTTTCATATATCGTTAGTCAATATTTACAAGCACTGCAGTCTATGAATAAGGTACAGCTCAGGGAATAACTCCTAAGAAATGGGAAAAAATATGTGGCTAGTTTTCCTACAGTCTGAAGGAAAAGAAAGACCCCCAACTTCATGGTTCATATTCTAATATGTTTTACCTTTTATCCTATATTGTGGTTCTCTCTGGATAGCATTTTCTAAAAATAAATTTATTCTTCTGCAATGATTTATTCTAGGAGACGTAGGATGACAATTCCTAGCAGAAGCTTATGTGTGTGTTATGAACCATACACCAACAGACTGACGTGTAGATAGGTGGCATGAGCTCACACCCTTCGCCACATAAATGTCTTTCATCAAGACAATCTTTACAGTCTCTGGGCCACATTCTCCATGCAGAGGTTGCAGATGATAGAGAGGCATCCTACCACACCTCAGTTAAGGAGAAAAATTTGATGTCTGGACATGTGTAGTCTTGTGGAAAGGAACCTTATTTCACTCACAGACGGGCAGTAGTATGGCTAGCAGTATTTCCCCAGAGATGGTCTGATTTAAAAAAAAATCGATATCAACTCTTGACACATTTTCATTTACATCAGCACATGGCTTTCAGTCAGGGGTCCAAATCAATAGGCAGCTTTTAACACTGCCCAACTATTTCTTCCTAGTGGGCTTCAGGCAGGCCATTTGCCGTTAACGTACCATGTTTCTTGGGGGAGGAAGTTTAACTGTTTTTCCTGTGACTAATCACAACAGCCTAAACTGTAGCATTAATCATACGACATTTTCTTCATCACCACTTACAGCCAATTGACTTTTTACTTAGTGAAAGCATCTGAAGAAGGTGACAGTTGTTCTAAGGGGGTCAAGAGTCAATGGAAAGAAGAAATATTTAGTTCCAAAACATATACAGTATATGGCTTCACAAGCTGACACTATGCCAGGCATCATTAGAAGGCTTATCATTCTGTAGGTACGAGCTCACAGCCAAGATGGAGGAGAAGATTTGTTTAAAATTAAAGTGCTATCTAAGAGTCATAGCTTTTGGTTTGAAAACAATTAATCTGGGCCTTTCTATAAATTAAAAGTCACATCGAGGGTCACTAGTAATTGGCAAAGTGTTTAACTTTTGGAAGTGAATTATTTTTCTGTCTTTTTTTCTAAAGCTAGCAGGAAAATTCAGTTAGGTCTGATGCCCTGTGAGGCTGGCAATCTGGGTAGTATTGGAAGTCTCGATTAAATGTAATATCTAGTTCATTAGTGCAGCAACTCAGATTTCTAAATAATGAATCAAATTCCTACATTATTCAGAAGCCACAAAAGGGTTATTAAGCCAAATAAGCAGAGACTCACAAAGGTTTACAACATATTTATCTAGGGCAACTCCAAACCACAAAAGTAACATATTTTAAAAATATACAAAAGGACAACCTCCTATATGATATTGCATTATATTTATATTGTCCCAAACAGCAATACCTTTTCAGAGAAGGACTCTCCTGGGATGCTATTCTCCTCACATGCTCCCAAAAAAGCACCATGTGGTTAAAAAAATTAGAAGAATGATGTAATTGAGGACAGAGTGCCCCTTTTGTTGATTTACAGTGCCTGTGGGTATATCAAAGGCTCCAAAAATATTTTCAATAAGGAAAACTGTATGATGCCGGTGAGGCTGCAGAGAAAAGGCAGTGCCTATATACCGCTGGCGGGAATGTAAATTAGTTCAGCCATTGTGGAAAGTAGTTTGGCAATGTCTCAAACAACTTAAAACAGAATTACCATTTCACCCAGCAATCCCATTATTGGGTACCTATCCAAAGGAATAGAAATTATTCTACCATAAAGACACATACACACGTGTGTTCATCACAGCAGTATCCACAATAGTAAAGACATGGAATCAACCTAAATTACCAACAGTAGACTGGGTAAAGAAAATGTGGTACATGTAGACCATGGAATACCATACAGCTATAAAAAAGAATGTAATCACATCCTTTGTGGCAACATGTATGGACATGGAGGCCATTATCCTAAGCAAACCAACTCAGGAACAGAAAACCAAATACCACATGTTCTCACTTATAAGTGGTAGCTAAACATTGAGTGCACTTGGACACAAAGACGGGAACAAGAGACACTGGGGCCTCCTTGAGGGTGAAGGCTGGGAGGAAGGTGAGGATGGAAAAACTACCTATCAGGTGCTATACTTAGTTATCTGGGTGATGAAATCTGTATACCAAGCCTCTGTGACACACATTTTTCCTATATTACAAACCTGTACATGTACTCATGAACCTAAAATAAAAGTTTAAAGAATGTATATTAACTGCAGAGGTGCCTCTACTGTCTAACCATTCAGTATGTTACTGCACTCCTGGCTTAGAAATGGTGGCACATAGTTCTTTCTACCTCAAGTCTTTGCCATTCCCAGAACATAAGCTGGTTCCGGAATCTCTGACATTCGGCACTGAAATAGGAGCCTATTTGTGGATCTGGAGGAGCTCGCTGTTGTCTACCTTCCCCCATCTGAAGCGGGAGGACTGGTGTTCCAGACCTTTTGAACACAACCATGATGGGTCCCCTATGCCTTAGATGCCTAGGGAGAATTTTGCCATGATGAAGGAGGGTACAGACAGGGGTAACTTAAAGGTAATAAACTTTGACCACAGTAGCTCTACCCAAGGAAGCAAGAAGTAGACATTCTGGCTTGAAGAGATTTACATGCTCTTTGTTTTCCCTTTTCGAATGCTCAGTTTATTGGATTTTTTCGCCTATGCCAAAAATCACACACTATAATCTTATTTCAAACCCTATCCTTAAAATACATCATAATGGTAACATGCTGAGCCACAGGAAGGGCTGTGTAAAAAGTTTAAAATCTGGCTTCTTAAGAATGCATTACAGAAAAATTCTGAACTCCAGAATGTAGCCAGTATCACCCCTTCCTTTGACAAAACAGAGGTTGCCATACCAAAATAAAATTTTAAACCTCAAATAAAAATTTTTCTTCAGATTCTACACTTCCAGATGACTTTAGTGACTGTAATTTTTTTTTGAAAAAGAGAATTTTCAAAAAACTTTCTAACTCACCTTAAGTTAAAAATCAATACTGTACTTTTAAAGAGGAGAGTGATGGTATCTGAAAAAGGATGAAATAACAATTTTTCAACCCATTTATGGCTTCTGTTTCTTACCCTGTTCGGTCTCAGCTACTTGCCTGTATTTTAAGAACTTCTTCTTCTCTAGCAGTGTTTATTGAGGCATGATATACAGAACTTTTAAAACTTTTAATAAGTATGAATCCCTTTTAATATGTATTAGAATTATTGGGAGGCTGAGGCAGGAAGATCGTTTGAGCTCAGGAATTAGAGATTATGATTGCACCACTGCACTCCAGCCTGGGCAACAGAGCAAGATCCTGACTCTTAAAAGCCAAAAAAAAAAAAAAAAAAGATAAACACATCGACCTCTGATTTTATGAATATTATGTTTTAGGGTAAGAGTAATGTGGGTTCAAAAGGGGAAAAATGAGTTGATTTAAGAAAAAATATTAACTAAATAATTATATAGATTATTAGAAGACATGGGAAAGCTCATGAACATCAGTTAGCTGACTTCAGAGAACATAGTGAGCAATTCATTTCTTGTTGATTGACTATATTCCTTTCTCTTTCTTTTGCAAAAATTAATTAATTTTTTTTTTTTTTAAATAGAGATAGGGTCTGACTCTGTTGCCTGTCTCAAACTCCTGGCTTCAAGACTAACTGTATTCTTTATTGCTCTAATTTTCCCTTCCTCCCTTCCTCCCAAGACGGAATCTCGCTCTGTAGCCCAGGCTGGAGTGCAGTGGCGCGATCTCGACTCACTGCAAGCTCCGCCTCCCGGGTACTTGCCATTCTCCTGCCTCAGCCTCCCGAGTAGCTGCAACTATAGGCGCCTGCCACCACGCCCAGCTAATTTTTTTTTTTTTTTTTTTTTTTTTTTTTTTTTGCATTTTTAGTAGAGACAGGGTTTCACCGTGTTAGCCAGAATGGTCTCAATCTCCCTGACCTCGTGATCGCCCGTCTCGGCCTCCCAAAGTGCTGGGATTACAGGCGTGAGCCACTGCACCCGGCCCATTGTTCTAATTTTCAAAACACTCTTACATATTTCATTCCTTGTGATATTTAAAACAATCCTGTTACCCAAGGAGGGGGAGTACTTGACTTTTTAAAAAAGTGTTCAAACTGTAGAGATTTTTATAAGCTACAAAACTCATCACAGATAAGTGACAGGTCTTGGAACTAAACCTAGATCCTCTGACCCCCAGTCTGAATGGTATATTTGTAAAAAATACGAACGACTAGAGAACTGTGTAAATTCAGATATCCAGCAAGGAGACATACCTTACCTCTTACCTCTGGTGAATAATTATAAGTTAAATTAGGTCTCAAGGGACATAAATACACACTCATCATCTCTTTTTCTGAGCATCAGTGTTTATATCAGTGGTGCTTGGTACCTTAAATCCAGGCCTCCCGGCCCCCATAGCCACTTCACTCTGCATTTTCTTCAAATATGCTCAGCTTTGAGGTTTCCCAGAATTAGTCCCAGTTCCCTGGCCTGTCTTGGATCCTGCAGAATCCTATACCTACCTTTGTTTCAGCAGCACTCCTGGTACCACTTGGACAGAGCTGATTGTATTCTGGCACTTTACTCGGTTGTGTTCAGCAACATGTCAGGCATGAAATATGCAGGTGCAAGCCTTGAGAAGCAAATGTAGCTTCCCTAGGCAGCCCTGACTTTCCTTTTACCCTACTTACTTAGAAAGTTGTGAGGAATTGGGGATTGAGAACAAATACACAGAAGGAGAATACTTTTGGTTCAAGTTACCCATGGATTAAGGGTTATGTCAGAAGACTCATTTTTGTAGCATTGAATATCATTTTCCTCAGTTCTGGCTCAATGGACTCCCAAACCTCAACTTTTTACCACTTTTGTCCATCCATTTAAAACTTTGACAGACTTTGAAGCAAGTACCTGTGGCTGGGCTACCAGTCATCTTCGCGGTTTACAAGAGCACTTTCAAACACCCACAGAAAAAGGAAAAAAAAAGTTTGTGCTAATGACCTGGTGATTTTTTTTTTTTCCTATGATCTCCCAGTAAAGTGTGAACTACTCTCACAGCTGTCAGCAGAACCACTGGGTAACCAGTGCCTGCATTATTTGAGGCGGTTTTAAGATCAAAGGAATAATTATGAATGAACACTTTTGTTGGCTAGAGGAAAAATACATTAGGAAAAAGAAGGCAGCAGCTCAAATGTCTATGGACAGTTTCAGGAGTGCCTGAAAAGTGTATATAGTCCCTCCAAATTCTCCTAAATTCTAAGCCAAAGTAACGTCAGTAAAATTTTAGCCAAAGCATGTTTCAGCTAGTATACTACTTCAGGTAACCACACTGGTAGGGTAGCACTGTTAGGAATTATGTGTACAGGGAGTGGGATTTTTGACTCCTGAGGAGCAAGTAATAAGTAAATCTGTGCTGTTTTATATGATTGGCAGCATAAATTTGCCATTTTATCTCATGAAAGTTTATATTTGTTGTATCTTTGCTACTGTGATACAATATTGATTACATTTTTTATGTATTTGATACCAAATATTTATTTGATCTGGAAATGTAACCACAATAACATTTTCTGCCTGTGGAGAAATGCTGTTGTCATCTTAGAAACAATTTTCAAGAATTAAATTTGGCAAAAAGTGGGGACTTCTTATTCTTGTGGTCACTATTGGGTAGCTTTTCCTTAGGATAAGTGTGCTATAAATTTGCTATAATAACTAACTGATCAAATTTATAAACAGCTATTTTCTATGTCAATAAATGTTTCTATATAGCTCTGTACACATCTCCTGCCCTAACTGGACATAACTCATGTTATACAATGATTAAATAGAGCATTTTGAGGTAATATTATTTTTGTCTCACAGAACTACCTTAGTGAGATCAAATTAACATTGCATATGATACCAGTTTATGAAATAGATTGCACACATGTTCTTTTACAAATGGATTTGACTCCTTGTGGCATTAGTGAAATTTACATTGATTAACCAGTAAGCTGTAATGTTGTTTTCGATTTGGGCTCAACAAATCAATTTTACTTAATGCTCTAAGTTTTCTTTACTTTGGGGTATTTAGGGTAAGTAGATATTATATTGCCTGTGGGAAAACACTACACTTGTAATTAAGCTAAGGAGGTAATTTCATGAAAAGAAGAAGATAATAGGGCAATGTTTTCAAGATAATGAGATTCCAAGAAATGCAGGAACTATCCCTACTTGAATGAAATAAATTACATTATCATCCATCATATGACTAATCTAAGAGTAGCCATCTCTCTGTTAAAATAGACCTATCAAATAAAATGATAAAATACTGTCACTTAGGAAAAGGATAACAAATTAAGAAATACTATTAACAAAAGAACGCTGTGTAGAGTTGGCATTCCATAAATGTTCCTTGATTTGAATTGAACAAAAAAGACCTCCAAAAAAGAAATTCTCCCTTTCCCACTTACAATATATTCTATTTGTACTTTTCTGTAAATAACAGTACAGAGTAAAAACTACATATAATGGGCACATATCCATACTTTAAAAAATACATCTATAACAACTTTTTTTATGCATTACATGAAAATAAGGTATTGATTTGTGGCAGCTCTAGTAAAATGACTGTCTAGAAGTTGGGAGAATATTTAACATGAAGTTGAAACTTTTCTTTTGAAAAAACTTCCTTGGTGGTTTAGAACTGAAGCTTATACCATTACTGAAATCACTTATTCAAGGTAATTATGAAGTGCAAGGTACCATGTATAAAAGTTGAAAATCAAGACAAGGTTCTGAGAACATATACAATTATCTACTCCTAGAAAATAATTAATAAGGAAAAACTACTTGCATATTAGTTCTGTTGGAGAAAAGTTACCAGGTAAGATATAAGTTCTATAAGATTGTTATGTATTTTTTATCACATCTCAGACTTTGTTACTGATGCTAAAATTAGAAGACCAACAAATAGTATATTTAAAAAATTTCATTAAGCCCATCTCAGAAACTGAACAAAGAGACTTGGGTTGGAAATGATACTGAGAAGTAATGGGAAACAAACATAGATTCTATTCTTCCCCAAAGCTCAAATTACTTACTAAAATTGAGTAAGAGGTTGAGAAGTCATCAGCATATTTTCCTCACTGTTTTTTTCCCTTCCCAAAAGTTTTATATTCTGCCTTTTTGAGAAGAAATATAGAAAAACATTAAAAAAATAATTCATCATGAACAAGTGGAGTTTATCCCAAAGATGGTTTCACATTTGAAAATCAAATCATGTAACTTATCAGAGTAATAGACTAACATAGAAAAACCATATGGTCACCTTAGAAGATGCTAAAAAAGCATCTGAGAAAATCCAACATCCATTTCTGATGCAAACTCTCAGCAAATGAGAAATTGAAGGGAATTTCCTTGATCTGATAGAGATCATCACAAAAAAACCCTGCAGCTAACATCATACTTAGTAAGATTTAATGCTTTCCTTCTAAAATCAGGAAGAAGACAACGTCTGTTCTTACCACTTCTACTCAACATTGTTTTGAAAGTTCTAGCCAGTGCGATGGACAAGAAAAAGAAAAGACAGATTGGATAGGGAGTGGTAAAACTGTTTGTTTGCAGATGACATGATTACATAGAAAGACTGATGGAATTTATAAAAATGCCACTAGAATAAGTTAATTTAGTGAGGTTGCAGAATACAAGTTCAGCATATAAGCTCAGCTGTATTTCTATATCCCAGCAGTGATCAATATGAATTTCAATGTCATTACAATAACATAAATGTGTGAAATATTTAGGAAATAAATTTGACAAAGAATATGCAAAACCAGTACGCTGATATTTACAAAACATTACCAAGATAAATTAAAGATGCATGTATAAATGGAGAAGTATAACCCGTTTATGGGTTAGAAAACAAAATATTGGCAATCTGTCAATTCTCCTTATATTAATTTTTAGATTCAATGTAATTCTAATCAATATTCCAGTAGGCTTTTTTTTTGGTAGAAATTGATAGGAGTTTTAAAATTCATATGGCAATTCACATGGGAAGGCAGATATAGGTATACAGATACAAGCAGATGTGTGTGTGTGTGCGTGTGTGTGTGTGCATGTAGATATAGATATATGAGAAGGTAGATATGGTCTGGGTCCAATCAAGAGAGGCAATCTGTACAGTAATTCAAACAGAGAAAATATAAAGAATTACTAACTATAACAGGGAATTGGAGCAACCAGGAGTAAAGAGAACTCTACAGGAATAGCAGCTATAAGGAGCAGCTATGCTTTTGAATGCTGAGGCAGAGCACCCGAGAAAAAGCCCCATTCCTTGCCGTGCTGCCACCGCCTCAGTAAGGCTTGAGATACAGAACTGGACGGCAAAGGAAGTGACTGTGGTGCAGCACTGGTGCGAGTTGCTTGAAATCCACTTTTTAGGGTGCCAAAGGAGCTGTTCATAGGAACGTGTCTCACCAGAGGCACTCACCTATGAAAATGCCCGAGGAACGCGGTGGCTCACGCCTGTAATCCCAGCACTTTGGGAGGCCGAGGTGGACGGATCACAAGGTCAGGAAATCGAGACCATCCTGGCTAACATGGTGAAACCCCGTCTCTACTGAAAATACAAAAAATTAGCTGGGCGTGGTGGTGCACGCCTGTAGCCCCAGCTACTCGGGAGGCTAAGGCAGGAGAATCGCTTGAACCCGGGCGGCAGAGGTTACAGTGAGCCGAGATCGTGCCACTGCGCTCCAGCCTGGGTGACAGAGTGAGACTCCTTCTCAAAAAAAAAAAAAAAAAAAAAAAAAAAAAAAAGATAATGCCTGAGGAAGTATTTCAGGGAGCTTCTGGACACCTGGTGATGCCCCTAGAAGAGCCTGTCTAGTGCACACACTGGAATCCAGAAGGGAAACCCTTTCCTCTGATAATATCTCTCCAGCGCCCTCTACCGACAAAGCTCAACATGCTGCCATCTCCAAAGGGAAAATATTTAAAGGGCCTAGGTCCATTTTCATGGAGCAGGCAAAAAATGCATTTGGAGCTGAGAGGTAATAAATCATTAACTAGCACAAATAGATAACAAAGAGGCACAAGGACATTTTAGGGGGAAGGGGTGATGGATATGTTCATTATCTTGACTGTAGTGACAGGTATATACATATGTCAAAACTTATCAAATTGTACAATTAAAATATGTGCCATTTATTATATGTCAAGTCTACCTTAATAAAGCTGTTAAACATGTAACTGATCGAGCACAGTAATCTCAGCACTTTGGGAGACTGAGGCTGTAATCTCAGCACTTTGGGAGACTGAGGCTGGTGGATGGCTTGAGCTCAGGAGTTGGAGACCAGCCTGGGCAACATGGCAAAACCCCATAAAAAAATACAAAAGTTAGCCAGATGTGGTGGCAGGCGCTTGTAGTCCAAGCTATTCAGGAGGCTGAGGCAGGAGGACTGCTTAAGCCTGGGAGGTCAAGGCTGCAGGGACCTGTGTTTGTGCCACTGCACTCCAGCCTGGGTGACAAAGTGAGATCCTGTCTTAAGAAAAAAAAATGTATCTGAAAGTCTTCCACTACTCTCCTAACAGAAACAATCCTTGAACTGATTAAAGGCTTAAGCGAAAGGCGTTTGTATCTATATGTGTGTGTGTGTGTGTATATATATATGCATTTATGTATTATTTTTTCATACCAAGAGCAAAATTACTGACCACTGAGGACTCTTCCTCAGGGTGAAATCCCCTAGAGGCTCAACCTTCAGATCCTCAGCTCAGGACCCCAGTTTGGCTGGGGAAGCTCACCTCCATCTGCCTTTTCAGTGGGACCAAGAATTTAAAAACCTCCCTTGCCAAAATCCAGCAGCTCTGGACCCGAGGCTGGACTTCCCCGGGGCCAGTCTTAACAGATACTTGGTGTTCATGAGCTCCAGCTGTCTGGCTGCAGCACAGCACTCCTTCCCTTCCTCTCTGGCCATTTCTTGCTTCCTGGCTAATGGAGATCCCTGGACCCTTATTGCTCTCCTTTCTGGGAGGACCTGGTCGACGGCTGCTGTTCATGAGAGGTTTAGTATAATACACCATGTTACCACAGTGTTTGCTACCTTTGCAGTCTTAGAACGTACAGACTGCCCTCCCTTTCTCACTCCTCAGTCTTCTTTATGTTAAATAGAAATTCTGCATTAATTTAATATTTATTTATTGCCTACTATATGCAAGCATTGTGTTAGCTATGAAGGCTACAACAATGAACAATGCAGACATAGTCTTTGCCTTGATGGTGCTTACCTTGTAGGAGAAACTGCAGAAAACATAAACAAAAATCCCAACTTAGCTGGACTTGTATGATGGTCAAATGGACATAATGTGATTATTTTTCTCTCAACATGCCATGTCATTCTTCAAACCAGAATTACTGTAAGCTCCTCAAGGGCAGGGACTCAGAAACGATGGACTACAGTCATGCCATTTACATATGCACACATGTACATACAAAATACTCACCTCTTGGGATGACTTTTTGATAGATGAGGGCTTATTAGAGAATTGGTTTGATTTTCCCTTAGCCTACTTTAAATTAACCTGTCAAAAGGTAATTTAAATTGTTGTTGTTGATGAAATTTGTAACGATGGCCTTGAGTCTATACATTATTTTATTTCCCTGCCACTGTCACCACTGCCACAACAAAATGAATTTCAAACTAGATGTTTATTAAAAGGTAGCTACAGTGTGCTGGAGGTTGGATGGTGAGTTGAGACATGCATTAATTATCCATTAAATCAATCAATAAAACATGCTTTTGAGCATGACTCTGTGCCCAGGACCAGGCTGGTTCTGTAGGGGTGTGGGGGAGCCATGTAAGAATTCAATTTGTCCTTACAAACCTCAAATTGTTCAATGTGAAATCTATCCAGCAGAGAGCATTTGCTTTGGAATGGTGGTACTAAACCCAAGGCCAAAAGAAAGTCGGAAATGAATAGTGTTTGGGCCTTACAGTCAAATGACTTTCTGTGGAAGAGCTAAGCTTCATAGGACTATTTAGAAAATTGAAAAGTTGAAAGAAGGGTTTGGGGAGAGTGGATGTAAGAGAGCAAATGAAGGGCATGATGTGGGATGAGACAGGTGAGGCTATTAACAGTGTCATAGAATTAATCACATGAATTTTTAAAAACTGCAACTTGTATTTTGCATATTCTATAATGTAGTGGCTTCTATTAGTTTGATAAAATATTTAAAATATGTATAATGTACTATTTTCTAAGTATTAAACCATCAAATTTCATTCTCTTCAAAAAGCACTAGGGCAAATTCTTATTTTCTAAGAATATCATTGTGATAATTACATTGAATTAATTCTTGGCCTTGGAATACATCATGCATCATTTCATCTATTCTCTAGTTTTATTTGGATTCTCTATCCAACTCATATTCATTCCCCAAAGTACAGAGAACATGCAAACCTGATCTCTTATTTTTAGTAAACTGTCATTTTTTACTACTTCGGAAAAAAGCATATGCATGGGTCTGGAAGAAAATGTTATTTTTATAATCTGACATGGAAACCACAAACTTCTCAGTTCATTTTGTACTGGTTTTGATGGAGCATAACTAATTCAATGCTTTCTGGGCATAGTCCACTAGGGAGAAATCTTTCAATGAACAGTGCAATGAGATGGCCCATATTTGTATTGCAAAATATATCTTGAAACAGTTTTAAGTTCAAAATAGGAACATCCTTAGCAAATTAGATGCTAAATGTTCCCTAGGTACCATAAAGACATCCCAGGTAACTTTACCACACTTTGGTGGAAGTATTTGCACATGATTTTCTGAGTCATTTACTAGTCCCCAAACAAAATGGCCTATCTTCCTCACACAAAGCATGGGTCTCCTTCTTAGGTCTTTTGGCCTCTGCTTCCCTGGGTGACAGAACTCCCTCTCTGCACTGCACTCCCTACTCACACAGCTAGTGCTGGGGAATAACTTCCTCTCGATAGAGGTCTAGGGGACAGGAACAGAATGCGAATCTGGGTTTACTTTTCAGGAATCAATAAACTGTGCATATTCTATTAAAAAATATGCACCTTAGAACCTTACCATAACCTTGGGGCCAGTGCTAGGTATTTGACTTATTTTAGAGGAAAATGACTTGTTACTCATTTTCTTGGGTTTTTCAGTTTCAAAACTCAAAAACCTTGCCATGTCCAACAACTTCACATTTCTGAAATCCTATTTTGAAATCTCCTGTCTCAACCATCACGTCCTATTTATCCAGTTTACTGATTTCAGTACTCCACTCCAGAAATTTTCTGACCTCTTTGAGACCCATCACTCCTTGACATGACTAGCGTGTTCCCTCCTTGCCATCCTTCTCATAACCACACTTTCTCTTTGGCTTGGAGTCCATGGTTCTGCTGTATAATTATCCCTCATAAACACTGTCACTCTTTTCCATCCTCTTCATTTGCCAAAACCTCAACCATGGTGAGCTGGGCAGAATAATGGCTACCTAAAGATGCCATGTGCTAATCCCTGAATGTGTGAATATGTCAGATTATATGGCGAAGGGGAGTTAAAGTTGCAGAGATGGGATGAAGATTGCTGATAGCTGGCCTTGAGATAGAGGGGTTGTCCTGCATTATCCAGGTGGACCCAGTGTAATCTCATGAGAGGTAGAGGAGGGAGAAGCAGAGGTATGGCAGCCATTGCTGGCATTAAAGATGGAAGGGATCCACAAAGCCAAGAGATGAGCTCTAGAAGCTGGAAAAGGCAAATAAATTGATTCTTCCTTAGTGCCTCCAGAAGGAATGCAGCCCTGCTGACTTCTTGAATTTAGCCCAGTAATATCCAGTTTGGATTTCTGACCTGTAGCAAGGTAATCAATTCGTGTTCCCTAAGCCACTAAGTCTGAGCAACAGAAGAGCAACAGAAAACTAATGCCCATGGTTAAATTCAACTATCTACTTACTCTCTGCCAGCATCTACAGAGTTGATTATTGCAAAAAGCATACCACCATGCTAGCTGGCTTTACTTCAAATATGGCTATACATCACAATTGGCCTCTTGACTTTTCCAGACTATCTTATCACACTTCTCCTTCTCCTCCAAGATAATTATTTTACAACTTCTCTTTCTTCAAATCTCCATCACTGCCTCTCCTCAATTAATTCTTAGCTTATGCTTCTTACTTTACCAAAAAAACAATAATAAATAATAGGACAATACCACATGTTCCTACCATTTTTCTCATCTGTTTCCATTGCTGCACAGGTGCTCTGTCTCCACAGGTTATAGTAGTAGATGAACTGTCCATGAGCCAATTGAAAGCCAATCTCTTCCATTGAGTCCTGGATCTCATCCCTCTTGACTTCTCAGGGGCCTCTCTAATGGCAGTAACACTTAGTAGCTCAGGCAAAATATGCTGAAGTCATAATTCGACCTTCTCCCAAAATGCCATATCCAAATGCACTGGTAATTCCTGTTGTCTCTACACCATAAATGCCCTGAGTCCAATACTTCTGTCATCTAGAGATGAGACTGCTACAGCTTGGTCCAGTTCTTCTTCATCTCTCACCTGATTGGATGCAATGACCTTTCTATCTTCACTCTCCACTATTCTATGGCCTTAGTAAGTTTTTCTAAAGTGTAGATTAAACTATCTCTTCACTCATAATCTTCAAAATTCTCTCCACTGCAACCAGTAAAAAATCCAGATTCTAGCATGCACTATGAAAATATATGTAACTGGACACCTGTTTACTCCAGCCTCATTACAACTTTTCCCTTCATTTACGCCAGTCACGCTAGCCCCCCTTTTCTCCCTCACATTAAACATTAAACCTGGGACAGTTGTATTTGCTATTCCTTCTCTTGGAATGATCTTCTTCTCCTTCAATGGATAGATGCCTTCTTTTCATTGATGTCTCAATTCAAGTGTCACTTCTTCTAAGAAGACTTCATTAATGCTAGCCAAGTAAGCCTAAAGTTGTTCTATTAAATTACTCATAGCATATATCAGTATCCAAACTCTCATGGATCCATTAACTAAAACACCATCAATTTATTGTCGGCCTGCCCCCACCAGAATGCCTGGCATATAGTCTTTCAATAATTTTTTTAATGACTAACTCCTATGCTAGTCTATAAGTTAACACTCCAGAGTTAACTTGGTTGAAGAAAGATTTGGACAAGATAACTGTCAAAGTCTTTTTTTATGTGATCATTTACTTGTCCTTGGAAGTACTATAAAAGTATGAAAGTAGGATGCCTGTGTATCATTCCATTGTTATCGTTAGAAATAAGGCTGGCCAGCTGCAGTACCTACCCATCTTTCTGTGTTTCTACTTTGATTCTATGACAGGACTAGTGACAGCAATGATTACCTCAAATGAATAGTTTATACCTAACTGAGCATGCTTATATTTTAATTTTTCTTCTGCCATTACGATGACAAGCTGTGGGCTTTCTCTGCATTTGTTACATGTGCGTTGCTTTGGTTTCTGAGACTAAAATGGAATAACCTGGGTGGTGGAAACAATTTATAGTTCTTTACATCACTATAGTGCCAAACATGCAGCAGGTTCTCTATGACTAGTTTGATTCACTGATGGATTTTCTATGGAGTCACAAATACTTCTTGCCTCACTGAGGCCTTCCTTTCCTTCATGCCTACAATGCACTCACCTTCTACTTTATCCATTGTGCTGTTACTTTTAAATGTTAGCAGAAGTGGGGGAATAATCCCTCCCATTTCTGATTTACAAAATAGGGTGTTACTAAAGTTTTCTTGATGGTAATGACGTAAGAACTCTCAGAACTTTTCAACAGAGTCTTAGCTACTGAAGATCCAATAGGATCATATAATTATGTGATCTCTTACAGCATGATTTGCAAAAACAGGACTGCTGGGAAGCCTCAGTCACTGGTAATATAAAGTCCACACATTTTTCCTATGTACAAAACTGCTCTTTAAAATCTGATTATGTGCAGGTATTAGGTCTATTTTGTTATCATTATACATACGTTTTTATGATTGGCACAATATTCATGTTTTGAGTTTTCCTTTCTTGACTAAATTAATCATAGTACAATATATAAATGAAGCAATTGATATTACTGAGAGGATAAAAATGCTTAAAGAAAATGCTGCAGTTGAAACTGCAAGTTACTTTTTTTAAAGATCTTATTGATCAGTTGCTTTATTGTAATTTAGACTTAGCCATAGGAAAATACACTCTTTTTGTGTTAAAAGGTTATGTGAACACAAATGTTATTTGAATTCATTAATTCACTCAGCAAATTACCTTTGATATTATCCTCATAAGCTTTATAAATGCAAGGACAGTGTTTATATGGTTCAGTATTTTTTCTGCAGTGAGCCAGAGTCCTGGTCCCAAAATCAAGTGCATAAATGCTATGTACAATGTGGAATCTCAGTAATTACCAGTTGGCAAATTCTGAGGATAATAATAAAACCTATATGAGGATATATTTTATTTTTTATGCCATCCCAAGTATTTCTCACATGAAAAAGGCATGAAAGTAACACACGAATTTTAGAGTGGTTGATGGTGGTTGAAGGGTATGTTCATTTTCCTGAAGATAATTTTTTTAAAATTCTGACTTTCTAAGAAAACTGTAAAAGTCTCTCATAGACACATTAACAAACAAGAAACAATAGCATTTATTTGAAGTTGGGGAATAAATCTTTGCAGTAAGTATGTATAGCATGAAGTTAGCAGTCTCAGAACCCTTTGGCTAAATTACATGAGTCTCTTTCTCTTAAAAAGTTAACCAAGTCTCTATTAGCTTGGTCTAGTCCTGCTATAAAGAAAAGAATAATGTCATGTATCTGTCCTATCATTACAACAATGATATAGTGTTAACCTCTTATGAAAGGGGAAAGAAGCATAGATGCCAGATTGAATCCCACTGGTCCTAAAATCTTGCTCTGTCCCTCCACAATTGCAAAAAGCATGGTTAACTTGCTGTGATCTTTCCCCACATTATTTCAAATGTCCACAAAGACACTAAATAAAACCAGAAGTTGAACTATTTGAAGGAAGTTCTGTTTCCTTTTATTTTTTGTATTTTTTGTTTGAAATCCTGTTTAGCATTGAAGCAGGCTTCTATGATTGACGGTGGTAAATGACAGATAGGGTTCAATAGAGTTCTGTGGTGAAGGGTAAGTATTTTAGTGTCTCTGTGACCTGATCCAAAGGCTATTCCTAGCAGTTTGTCATTTAGTACAGAGAAGGTTAGTGAGGTCATGTTGATATATGATCT
Organism: Rhinopithecus roxellana; assembly: GCF_007565055.1. NCBI lineage: Eukaryota > Metazoa > Chordata > Mammalia > Primates > Cercopithecidae > Rhinopithecus > Rhinopithecus roxellana. Next base: position 161,436,502 of record NC_044552.1, read on the forward strand.
TTTATGCCCTGAACTTATCACTGCAGTCGAATTGGCTCTATAATTCTCATTAACAATGAGCAGTTATTTTTTGACACTAAAGAATAAAATAAAATATTTTTTTTGCCCTATTCTCCAAACTATAATATAAAGAAAAGGCACTGCTTGAAGTTTAAAGTATTCCACTAGAGAAGTTTAGGGTATCTTTATTTTTACTCATAGGAGTAAAAAGGCTTTAGTGTTCTCAGAAGAAAACCAAATGAGATCACACGAATGAGAATGCTGGTAAGAACTGTCCAAATGTGAACATCACCATGATAAATATCTGTTTTTAGTGGAGAATGAGATTACCTTTAAAGATATTCTAGCATCTCAGCGTATATTCCAAAAGGAATAAAATCCTCTAAAGGAAGAAAATGCCAAAGAGATGGGAAGACAATGTGGAATGGGAGAAAGAAATACCAGCCTAAGAATTAGGAGACTCCGGTTCTAGTTTGCCTAGGTTATGGGCTAAATGATGTGCAGCAAAGACCATAACCTCTCCTTACCTGGTCTTTTCTTGCTTGGATTTTACTAACAACCTGGAATGATTTTGAGTCAGCTGACACATTTACTAGGTCTCCAAATCCATTTGCCCCACAGACCTTTGTATTTTTGTAAGTTTCAGCAGCATCTCCAAGAGCATTAAGAATAAAGTTAAATTTCTTAGCAGGCCATAGAGGTCTTTCAAGGTTTAACCCTTGCTTACTTCTTACATTGCCCATCACCTTCCACTTCCCACCTCCTTTCCCATCCTCTTGCCATCCAGAACTAATGGAGCTTCTGCCCTAACAGCTAGATCTCCATTTTCCCCCACCACTGACCCAAATCTTACTTAATGAGTTTAAGTAATGGCTTACTTCACCTTAATTGCTGCCCTTCCTTTTGGGTTTGGTGCCATCCTTTGCTACATTTTAGCACTTACTGTATTACAATAATCTGTTTACGTATTTGTTCTCCCCCTCCCTTCATCCATTAGACTTAACGCTTCTTGTCAAAGGGTAGTAAATGAATAATGAATGCATGAAAATCAACTCTTCTTATTCCTATTACTATAGGGGAAGGGGAGATGGAGTTGAGTCATTGGCTAATACCATTATAAAGAAATCAAATCATCATTTTTACCAGGAATTCAAAATACTTCCCCCTCCCCATTCCAGCTGAATGCTCTGGTGGAAAATAACTAATTAATTAACTGAATTAATTTTAATTCATTAGAATACTAAAATTAATCTTGAAGAAATAGTTCAATTCTTTTACTTTCTAGGCAAAAGATCTTGAATTTGACTTCAAATAATAAGTTCCTTTGCGCTAATTTTTCATTCAACCCTGTCTTGGTTCCATCCGATCATGGTTTATAGCTGGACGTCACTTATCTCTGTTAAAAAACACAGATGTAGCCTGAAATAATGGAACAAAATATCACTCCACGCAAAATCAGAAAATATGGGTTTGAATTTGTCATTTCTTAGTGTGGTGACATTGGACAACATACTGAATCTTTTGAACCTCAGTCTTCTGTTCTGTAAATTAGGGTTATACCCAGCTTACAAAGTTATGGCAAGTCTCAGGTAAGATGATATATGATGTGAAAGCACTTCAGAACAGTTAAATGTTAAACAAGTATGCTATTACTCTAACCCTAAACCCAAAGTGTCAGTATTGTTTATAAATTGGCTATCCAATCTAACTTCTTCCTAGAGAGACTATACTAGGCAAAAAAGACCAATTTGAATTTTATCTCCTCTGCCAAGTAAAAAGAAACCAGAAAAATGCCTACAGAAAGGAGGAAGATCAGTGCATCAAGTAGGCCAGATGTAATCCACAACGTAGATAACTGACTTAGGCTAATTGGGAATTTGGAAATAGACATCTCTGCCCTGTATAACTACCCCTTCCCTCAAATATTTCACCCAGACATCTACCTCTAGGAGTGGCACGACGGGCAACATAGGGAATTCAGAGTGCATCAAATGTCTCTATAGTGTCTCATATTCTGAAAATGCTTTTGCAATCAATTCTATATATTATGCTTCACAAGGACCTAGAGAAGTATGTTAATGTTATCCTTGGATCAGAAAAAGAAGACAGCTAGCAATTAAGTGATTTGCCTCAGGACATAAAGGGAATTAATGCTGATACTAACATTCAAAGAGGCCTTCTTTGCATGGCAAGGAGAACTCCTTTATTTCTCCAGTTGTAAATTATCCATATTATGACCAGATTTACCAGTCCTCAAGGACCATTGAGACTCTGAGGGGGCAGGTGTGGACACCTATACTATTATTGCCAGCTTAGCCATTTCCACATAAGTCATAGCTAGGTGTAATTTTCAGCGGAAAAAAAAATGGCATATAGAAAGGAGCCATTGATCTATATAGTCAGGCAGGTAATATACAGAAGAGACACAAGGGGCAAATCTGTGTTTTGTCTTTAAGAGTTTGATGTTCTTTCCTGGAGACCAGTGGTTCTCAAACACTTCATGTATTTCTTAAGGATGGGAGTTAAATGCATTATAAACAATCTACATAAAAGAAAGCAATCATATGGTGTTATTACTATTATCTACCATTATCTTGGCTACTGGTTCTCATTTCTCTACTCAAGAATATATAGTGAACAGATTAAGTAAATTTGAAAGTTTAAAACATGGAAGTAAATATGAGCTCCCACAGGTTAGACAGGCCTCATGACCAAAATGAATTGATAGAAAGGTATATGTCTCAGTTAATCTCTTCACAAGATGTTTACAGTTCTTCTTTCCGACAGGTGGTAGGAGAGTATCTCTCCATCCCCTTTAGAAGATAGGAGTGAAATAGGACTATTCTGACCAATAAAACATGAGCAGAAACGGCACATGTTACCTCTAGGTGAGAGCTTTAACAGTTAGTGTGAAAAGTGGATCTCTTTCTCTCTGCCACCATGTCTAGTGTCTGGGAATGCTCCAGACAGTGGCTGTTCTGTTTGTCTGGTCCTGGATGAAGGCCAAGGGGAACACAGGAGTACCCAAGAGCCATGATGGATACATAGCTTGAGAAAGAGAAAACATATATTATAAACCACTTAGATTGGAGGGTTGTTTGTAATCAAAGCATAACATGTACTGTCCCTATGAGAAAATTCACCTGATTCAAAAACAGCAAAGGCACTAAAGGAGTAAGAATAGCAAAGCTTAAGAAGAGGCACACAGTGAATGGATGTCCATAAACCTAAAGGGAAAAGTAGAATGCAAAGTGTCTGAGGGAAGATAAACAAGGCACTAGAGAAGTTATTTCATTGGGGTGAGTGAGCCAAAGTCTTTCCTTACACAGATAGCAACACTGGCCTGGTGGTTAGACCACCACTGGGAGACTTCATCCATTTGATAGATGTCAGAACTTTTGTTCTGATAAAATGGCAGAATCTGATAAATTCTTGACTTCCAGAAAATAATGTGACATTTCTTTTAAAACCAACAATGTGGTCTTTCAAAAGTTGGGGAGACAGTGAGGGGAATTGCAAATTGAAATTAAACTTTCTCAATAAGGAAGAACTGCGTAATGTTAAGGATGACATGAAAAACCTGGGAGATTAAGTAGCAACCAACATAGGGAGAGCACTGCACACAGAATTGGACTCCAGCTTTTAGAGAAATGAATATGAAAGAGTTATAGAAGAGATATTTGTGATATCATAATTATAAATTTTAAAAGGGTTTGGAACTCTGACAGGATGGGAAGAGTTAGTATATTCGATTACAATAAAGTCACAAATAATCCTGATTAGGAGCCCTCAATCTTTGCAGTATACTATATGCTTCCCCAATTCATTCAACAAATGTTTATCAAGTAACTACTGGGAGTTTGAAATTATGTCAAAATGTTGGGGCTCAAAGAGGACATCAGTCCTGCCCTCAGGAAATTTACAGTAAAGCAAGAGAGACAAACAATAAAGAAGTAATTCCAGCACTTTGGCAGGCCGAGGTGGGCGGATCACAAGGTCAGGAGTTTGAGACCAGCCTGGCCAACATGGTGAAACCCCGTCTCTACTAAAAATACAAAAATTAGCCAGGTGTGGTGACATGTGCCTATAATCCCAGCTACTCAGGAGGCTGAGGCAGGAGAATCACTTGAACCCGGGAGGCAGAGGTTGTAGTGAGCACCACTGCTCTAGCCTGGGTGATAGAGTGAGACACTGTCTCAAAACAAAACAAAACAAAACAGAAAACAACAAAAAAACCCAAACAAACAATAAACAGACAAGCCTCCGGTAGCATTTATTAAATATTTAGTATTCGTTAGTGATTATGACTGTGACTTTACCTAATATTTTCCCCTAACTATAAGCCTGCTGGATAGGAGTAAACAGGAGAAACGGCACAGAGAAACGAAGTAATTTAGCCCTACATTTACACAGTAATTGTCCAGACTATGACAGGAAGTCAATCTTCTATGATTTCAATGTCTGTATTCTTTCAACCATACTTTGATGCCTTTCATATCTAACTTTGAGATTACATATACTGTTTTTACATTTTAAAAATGTGTGTGTGTGTGTGTAAAATGAACAATAGATTTATCTCACAGACAAAAAATACTTCTTTACGTGATTATTTTGTTCTTTTTTTCAGTTCAATTGGAAAATAGTTATAGAAAATCAGGGAACATTAATGATTTATAGGCTATGATTTGAGAACCTTTCTAGTAAGTCACATGTAAGATATAAAGTTGCTTTTCAACAAAGAGTCTAAAAATATTTAATGGAGAAAAACAGATACTCTTAGGGAAAAATGACAAAATCCTCTCTAAAAATATAAGCGACCAAATTGGTTTTACAAATTTATAGGTGAGGTTAGACATTTTCTTATTTTTAAGAGGATTTTGTTCTTTTTCTTCAGAGCTTGAATTCCACGAATTAAAAAGGGAGGTCTTACATATTTCTTTTTTCAGAAGTCCCAGTAATGTACACCCATAATTGGAGGAATTTTGGCATCTGAGAATATAACTCAGCATTTATTATAAGCCAAACAGCTAAATTGATTTTAGCATTCTGGAAGAATAATTGCACCTTTGGTGCTGAATTGCTTCCCTATGAGCATTGAGCCAAATATTAATGCACATTTGAAAGGAAACGAAAAACGTTCAAACTCTAATGTACCTCAGGCCTATAAATCGGAATGCAGTCACTTTAAATTAAGTTGGATTTCTTGAAGCAAAACTACTCTTATTATTTTTGTATTACTGTTCTGACCCACAGTTTATACACCACATAACAGTGTTCTAAGCTTTTCAAATACAATAGAAATCTCCATGTGGGAGGCTTCTGTGATATTGCTTGCTCCACCTAACACAAGCGACCAGCCCAGTGTCAACTCATCTCCTAGGACATCCAAAAGCCATGTGATATTCATTCCATTCAGAGTTCTTTCTGTAACTCAGTGCATCAAGGACAAATTTACTGCCTGTTAATTATTTTACACTTTTTTTGCATTGCAGAAAAATTTAAATTTCTAAATAAGCAAAAAAAGGAAAAATGTATAATCTAATTACCTAACAAAAAAATTGGTAATATCTTGGTTTGTGACTTTCCAAACCCTTTTCTTCATAGATAAATAAAATTTTATTTTTACAAAAAATACAATACTAATATTTATTAACTTATTTTTTTCACTTAATCACAGGTTAAAATAATATCTACAAATAATTTAACACAGATGTATAGTATTAGTGCATGGCTATCCCATATTTTTTAAAAACCAACCACTATATTTGAATATTTGTCTCCAATATTTGATTATTATCACATCATTCCTTAGCATATCTGCCATAAAACAAGTTGAATGTTTATTTTTATTTATTTATCTGTATAATTGTTTAGTTTTAGCAAATGTTAAAAATAACATTTTAGCCGGGCGCGGTGGCTCAAGCCTGTAATCCCAGCACTTTGGGAGGCCGAGACGGGTGGATCACGAGGTCAGGAGATCGAGACCATTCTGCCTAACACGGTGAAACCCCGTCTCTACTAAAAAAAATACAAAAAACTAGCCGGGCGATGTGGCGGGCGCCTGTAGTCCCAGCTACTCGGGAGGCTGAGGCAGGAGAATGGCGTAAACCCGGAAGGCGGAGCTTGCAGTGAGCTGAGATTTCGCCACTGCACTCCAGCCTCCGCAACAGAGCGAGACTCCGTCTCAAAAAAAAAAAAAAAAAAAAAAAAAAAAAAATAACATTTTATAGGTGGGAATACAATTTTGGGTGATAAGGAGTTAATGAATATTAGATCTTAGTTCTGACAGTGCGTCCTACCTTCTTCCTGCTGGAAGTCCTGTCCCAGGCCCCACTTGGGTGCTAGATGCCAGGGGCTTCTACCTTCTATGCCCTTGCTTCGCTCCTTGCCGAGACTGGGGCTCTTCCCTGACCCAGTCCAGACATCACCACCTGTCCCTGGGGATGAACTTGTCTTGCATAACACTTGAAGGGAAGGTCCAGCTGGGATTGTCTGTCACTCTTCTTAGCCAGTCTTGCTAAGCTGACAGTTTGCAGAATGTGTGATGAGCCCTTAAAGTCATGCTTTGCTACCTGGAGCCCTCAGGAGCCACTCTGCAGGATACCCATACCCTCCTTCGAGGCTGACCTTTGGGGGCTGTGTGTAAACATTTCATCATTCACATAGGCATTCATTCATTCACCTATCACACAATTTAGTGAGATCGTACTTTTCATTAGATTTTGTCTGGGTCTGGAGATACAAGTGTGTATAACATAAACTCTACCTTCATGGAGTGGGTCTAACTTTCAGAACTCCCAGGGAATTCTCAGCCAAGAGAGAAGGCATTTATGGCATCCAGTTAGAAAATCTCTGGAATTCATTTTCAATAGGGTGGTAGACTACATTTAGTTTGGAGCAATTGTGGCATTAGGTATTTTTATTTCAATCATTTTCCCTCTTACATTCACGGCAATCCTTGTTAACTCAAGGTTGGAAGAGAATAATGCACCTAGGATGTGAAACCCATCCTTCTGTTAACATAGGTTACAAATACACTGCAATACATAGAACCAACTATGTCTCCACCACGTCCACCTTCCCTACCTTGGAGGAGTGTGTATGTTATAGGTAAAGTGTGGGGACAGAAGCAAGGAACACGGGATGACTTGTGGGTCATAACATTATTGTGATTTAAACAAGATTGTAACATTGGATACTCTGAACTTCCAATCTGCAGTATTATTTATTTTTGGATACTGAATCATTAAGCCAGTGAAAACTTTTCTCTTATTTCAATGTCAAGTGTATATACAGATTATTAATTTTTTTTTTTTTTCTATTAGACGGAGTTTCACTCTTGTTGCCCAGGCTGGAGTGCAGTGGCACAATCTCAGCTCACTGCAACCTCTGCCTCCTGGGTTCAAGCGATTCTCCTGCCTCAGCCCCAAATACAGGCATGTGCCACCACACCCGGCTAATTTTGTATTTTTAGTAGAGACGGGGTTTCTCCATGTTGGTCAGGCTGGTCTCAAACTCCCGACCTCAGGTGATCCGCCCACCTCGACCTCCCAAAGTGCTAGGATTACAGGCGTGAGCGATCGCGCCCGGCCATACAGATTGTTTTTACACTACCCAGGCTCAACACTCTAAGTTGGAAGAGACCTCAAATATCTTCTAGCCCCAAGACATTCATTGTAGAAATGAGAAAAGTAGACCAACATTAAATGGCTTGAAGTTTTCCCACTTCAGAATTTGAATGTCCAAAAGCAATTAAGAGTATTTCTGACTGAAAACCGAACAGAACAAGGTATATACCCTAAAGGATAATTCTTCAAAAAGTATCAAGAAAATGAAAATAAAAATGAATAATTGTCCAATTAAATAAAATCCCAACTTTTAAGCCAGACATTCAAGGTCCATTTCTTGTCTTTCCTAACATAAGGTCTCCTCTCCAGCCAGGTCACTTTTTGAATGAAAGCATACAGATCCATGATCCCATTCAGCCTGCTAATCCATGACTTGACCTGCTTCACGCCTAGTTCAGAAATTCAGTCTGCCTTCCAGACAAGTAGGTCCTATAGCTATGGATCTTTGGCCAACATGTACTCTGTATGGAACACATATTCATTTGCATGTACAAATGTTACTTTGGAAATTTAATAATTCTTTGCATATGATGGTATGTGGTAACTCCAAGACATTTTTTTTTATTCCAAGATTTTACAACCCTGTGAACTTCTCAGGATGCACTAGGGAGGAGAATTCACTGTTGCTCTATGTATTTCTTTTTTCAAGAATTATATAAGGATATCAGCTCTCTCACTGATCTTTACCATGATCATTATCACATCCACTCTCTAAGGCTGAGGTCAAAGCTGGCAGTGCCTTTAACATATCCCTTCCACCAAGAGGTATCTTGCCATAAAGATCTTCCTCCTGTGGTTTCAAGTTGCTTCTGGAATGCTTCTGAACTCCCTAGCTTTGATTTTTCCCATTGCCATGCCTGCCTTTTTGTCCAGCTCTTGTTGTGACTGACAACCACCATGGAGCTGACACCTTAGACCCCTGTTCTTCCTGATGTTGCACTAAACTACTGGGCTGACAACCCCATACAATCCCAGCTCCTGAGTCCCAACCCAAGTCAGACCTGTCCTGGACCTCAGAGGGAATATGAAACCCCGGAATGCAGGGTGTGCCAAGGATGCGTATTGGCCAGACTGAAACTCCTAATGCTTATCAATTCCTTTCATTCTTCTCAGTCTATAGCTTCTTATTCTACAAGGGCTTCAACTAACCATACCCATTCCCTGGTGCCCAACTACATATGTGACTAAAATAATACATGAGGTTTTTGTGTTTTGTTTTTGTTTTTGCCTATATCAAACAGACTATTAATACTTTTCCATTACTATGGTTCAGATTTTTGGTAAGCAGCTCTGTCCAAGACTTTTTTTTTTTTTTTTAAATCTAATGGGACCAGCTAATGAAAATAAACCTTGATAATCAGAGAAAAAAATAATACACAAAGGATTTAACATTATTATCCTGCTTTCTTGGTCCATGAGACAATGTAACTGAAATCCGTCTTTTAGATCATATTATTAACAATCAGCTATCGATTTTCAGGTTTACGTTGTTTCGGGTCATTTGTTATATTTCTCTCCAGAAAATTGCTTGATGGTAGCAAAGAAAATATCCTATAAAATGAGCAAGTAAGATGCAATGTTTCAAAGCTTGATCCATGGGGTGAGTCTAGTTCTGTGGCATAAACAATATGCCTGGGTGGCTACCTTTGCTGGAAATCTCTTAAGAAAAGCAGCCAGGATATAAGTTTATATATCTTGGGTTGTCATTAAACTCAGACTGGGGAAAGTAAATAAAATATAATTGATTTTTTTTTTCTCTAGAAGATGCGATTTTCCACCGAAATATGTAAAATAAAATACGTTCAATAAATTAAATGATTTTTTTAAAAATACAAAACACTTATGAAGTTGAAATATTTTTAGAAAGAATTACAACTTGAGCTTTCTAGCATCACATGTCCAGGGCAATCTAACACGTGCCTTTCAATTAGGAAAAGCACATACAACTTAAAAACTTTTATGTTTTTCAGTAGAAATTTCCCTACCGAGGCTTAAAATTCAAAAGGTGCATTCTGAAGGTCACTTAAAAATGTCTGAATATTCTGAGAAAATTATTTGCAAAATGTAGGGCAATATATCAAAAATAGTTGTAAATATATAAAACTATTTTGGTTCAGCAAAAGAGTCATTGAATTCTAGTAAACTAGTTTTCTAAATTTTTATCTTTTTAATGAAGGTTGTTAAATATTCAGCAGGATCAAAAGGCATTCTATTTCCAGCCTCATCTACATCAAAGGCAGTTCTTAAGAAATTGGTAATTAGGTAGAGTTTTATTCCAATAACAGAGCTTTATATCACATATTCCTATTTAAGGCACTGAGACAACGAACAGCATAACTGGGACCCCAAGTTGAACCCCACCTGATTAATCGATACCCACTGTGCAGGGAGAGCACTTCGTTGAGGCAAAGCTGAAATCATTGCACAGTGTCTCAAATATATCAACTTGATGATTACCTGACTAGCCTTTCCTGCTGACTTCTTGTCAACACGTGAAAGCCCATTGGGCATTGTTTGACTCTGCTCTAAAATGCAGAAATAGGCAGATCACCCAGGCTCTCTTTTGAAGTGAAATACATGCAGCCTGGAAGCTGACAGGCAGTATTACAGGGAACTAGGAAACAAAACCCTCAGAGACCGCTCAGAAAAATACCTATAGGAGGCCATTAAGACAACAAAGCTCTTGAGGTAAAATTCTATCTAAGAAGCTTTAATCAAAGAGCAGTGTGAATCTTATATTCTTGTTCTTTCTTCAACATGATTAATATCATCAGTTCCTCAGGGTGCTCAGTAAGAAACAACATTTCAAAAATACTCCCTGGATAGACCAAGAAAAAACTGCCAAATACACATTCTACACAAGCAAAGTATTCATTGTAGAGGAAGATGTTTTTAAAAAGAGTAAAAATTAAAAAAAACAGAGAAGTCTTTATAAGTTTTTTTTTTTTATAACTAGTCATTCATAAATAGTAATTCAAGTCAGCTCCAGACACACTTATACACGAAGTCCAACTTGACTCCTTTTCCCAGCCACTTGCCTCAAGGTGTCCCAACCTTTCATCTCCCCTGTTGAGCATCTTATTGGAAGAAAGTCTGGTAAGAGTTGGTATGGAAAAGCACTATCTATACACATATGCAGATTTCAGATTAAGAAATAGGATCCTCCAGCTATGTGCTATGTAACTTTGAAGAAGTTACTTAAGTATTCATGGGGATAATAATGCTGACCTCAAAAGATGATTTTGAGAATGAAGTGAGGTATCTAATGTATGTAGGAACAGGTTCAATAAGTGGCTGTTGTTTTTGTTGCTATAAACTGACTCCCCCTGGGTGAATCTGCTGTCACTGCAACTCATCTGTAGGATATTTCCATTTTAAAGGGGTTTCTAGAGGATTGGAGAACTCTCAGGACCAAAAGATGTCAATTTACTTCAGGCATTTCAGGCACCCTGCTGGGCTGGTGGGTGAGTTAATTTCTGTCATGGGAGCCTTCCTTGTACCTTTCAAATAGATGCACAGGAAGCCATGAGCAGTGAATCTGGATCAGAGGAATTAGGTTCAAATGATGGTTTTACTACTTGCCAACTGTGTGAACCTTAAGCACATTACTACTTAATCCTTCATGGTCTAGGCTTTCACATAGGTAAGGTGGGGATAATGATATATAAGAGGTCATTATAAGACATATAAGAGGTTAATGAGGGTTACATGACACAAAGCATAAAAATGACATCTTTTAGTCCTGCGAGTTCTCTAATCCTCTAAAAATCTCTTTAAAATAGAAATACCCTCAAGCCTGTAACCCTAGCACTTTGGGAAGATAAGGTGGGCTGATCATTTGAGGTCAGGAGTTTGAGACCAGCCTGGCCAATATGGTGAAACCCCGTCTTTATTAAAAACAAAATCAAAAAACAAATTCCTCCATTATTGGAAGAAAATTCTACTTAATTACCAATTTTTTAGGAACTGCCTTTGATGTAGATGATGCTGGAAATAGGCATGAAAATGAGTCCGTCAATGGTCAGTGTTATACAAGTGTAAATTATTACCATGATCCACTCCTTGCCCTTGTCATAGAACATGCCCCCAGAGTGATAGAAATTTCTTACCATTGAGAAACAAATAGTAACCTAACTGGTCAAGAATAAACCAGAGAAAGAAAGAAAATACACACACATTTAACCCAAAACAGTTTTGATTCCAAATTTGGGCATTTTAGCATTCATATGGCTAGCAGAGTTTGAGAACTATCAAAATTACCTGGGCAAATAACAACAGATACAAGTCATAAAAGGGGTGAATCTTAAGGCACCACACCTACTGAAAGAAGCCAGGCACACAAGTGTCCATCAAGAGATGAATTAATCAACAAAATGTAATCCATACATACAAATGAAATATTCATTCAGCCTTAAAAAAGAAGGAAATTCTGACACATGCTACAACATGGATGAACTTTGAATACATTATACTAAGTGAAATCAATCAGTCATAAAGGACAAATACATATATATATATCGAGAGAGAGACTTAGAGAGAGACTTATTCATATATATGGAGATATTTATATATATATATAATAAATATATATGTGTGTGTGTATATATATGTGTATATATGTATATATGCTGCCCTCTCTCTAATACAACTATACAGCTTACTGAAAAAGGAAAAAGTAAAAGACAATCATTGGGATCCTCTATGAAAACGTGGATTTTCAGACTATACCCTGAACTTACTAAATCAGTGTCTCTTGGAGAAAGACCTGAACCTCTGTAGTTTTAAAGAGCTCTTCCAGATAATTCTGATATATACCTCTGGTTAACCACTGAAAGTTTCTGTGATCACATCTGAATCTACTTAACTAATTGACATTTTAAGAATTTTTAACATTCAATTTTGTATGCTGCATTTTTGTTCCATGTTCTGATTATTTTATGTAAATAATAACCTGTTTTAAAGGTGGCAAGATTGCACCAAAAAAAAAAAAACAAAAACAAAAACAAAGTGAGGCAGAGAAACATAGTGCAACCATGTAAATATTTAGAATTTTGGTTATGACTTACGTAATTAATGTTGATTATGTGCATACATGTCAGGAGCTTTTCCAAGGCCTGGGGATAAATTCAGAGATGAGCAAGCCAGACAAAGTCCCTACCTTCACGAATCTTACACACTAGTAGAAAGGATCTCAGAGAAATACTGATGATGTGTAAGCAGGTTTTCATTAAAAAATAAACACTACTCAATAGGCACACATTAGAGTCTAAGAGATTTAAAAAAGTAAAACAAATCAAAACAAAACAAACCTGTAGATTTTACAACGTGTATTTTCATCTTGTAATTTAATTGAGACTACTGAACCAGCTTAGGAGCATGTCAGGTGATTAAGACAATTTCTGGGAGTAAAAAGTACAGAAAAAGAGAGTAAGCAACTAGCTCCAGTCCAGTGTGAATGTCAGTGAATAAATCTGGCTCCTTATAGCTCTCAGTGCTGCTCTTTGAACCCTTAGTTGTTAAAAATATTAGGCAGACACATATGTTTTGCAGTGAAGAAAAACTGTTGCTAAGGCTTTGTCACTGTAGAAAAAGCTGCCGATAAATTCTCCTTGTTTTTCTATAAGGCGCAAGTCAAACTCCAGGAAAAGAAAAAGCCAAGTTTCTGGATTGTTTCTTTGTCCATTTATCAAACATTTATTAAACAGAGACTGTAATAGTATCTATCTCATAGATGTTGTGAGTGAGAAGTGAGAACACAAATCCCTTAGCACAATGCTTGGTACATAAAATGCTCTTAGTAAATGTTAATTAACTCATTGGTATATTGGTCTCATCACTGGCCAGGCATCTTTCTTTCCAGGAGGTGGAGATGCAAAGACAACTGAGACACACACCTTCAACAAGAATCTAGCAGAGGGTGGGATGCCAAACAAATAAAGCATTATGCTTGCTATTGTAAGGAGAGTTCAGTAACATCACCGAAAAGTTCTCTGGGGTGTAGAGAAGAGAGAAAGGAAGGTTAGGTGAGCTATTAAGGAGAAGGTTTTGCTAGTATTTTCTATGTAAATGCGATTGTGCAAAGATACTTTCAGAAAAAATGTTTTCTGCCACCTTTGTGAAAAGTCGTTATGATAATGTTGACTTCAAAGATTTTGTATAAAACTCAAATATATAGGATAATTCTTACAGATACTAAAGGCTCATATTATTAGATTCGGTGTTTAGATCTGTGATAGAATTAAAGCTAGTTTTAAAGAGTGTGCTATTTTGGGATAAAGAGGAGAATCAGACAAGTTTCAGCTGTAAACAGTATTAGAAATCATGTAGTCTACACCTTCATCTAGATCAGAAAATTGAGGAGCACATGGGGCAAGTGAAAATACAAACAAAGATTCCATCTCAATGAAACGAAGTATGTAGATAACAAGTCACATCTATTTGTTCTGTGTTGTCCAGTATGGTAGCCACTAGCCATATTTAGCTATTTAAATTTAAAGTAATTACAATTAAATAAAAATTTTAAAATTAATTCCTGGTTAAACTAACGACCTTTCAGCTGTTTCATGTGACCAGCACCTCCCTTATCAAGCACCACATACATAGAACATTTTCATCACCCTAAACATTCTATTGAGTTGCACTGTGTTAGTTTTACAATGAGAGAGAAAAGTAACTTTCAGTCACTACTGAAAGCATTTCACAATGAATAAAAAGCTTGTTTAATGTTGTTACCAAATTTTGCAAATGTACTTCTCAAGTTACCTATGCAATTGCTAGTTTATAGAAAAATCTGGAGTGGGAGATGGTGGCTCATGCCTGTAATCCCAGTGCTTTGGAAGGCCAAGGCAGGAGGATTGCTTGAAGCCAGAAGTTTGAGATCAGCCTGGGCAATATAGAGACCCTGTTGTTACATTTTTTTTTTTTTTCTGAGACGGAGCCTCACTGTGTCGCCCATGCTGGAGTGCAATGGCGCAGTCTCGGCTCCCTGCAAGCTCCTGCCTCAGCCTCCTGTGTAGCTGGGATTACAGGCACCCACCACCACACCTGGCTAATTTTTTGCATTCTTAGTAGAGATGGGGTTTCACCATGTTAGCCAGGATGGTCTCAATCTCCTGACCCTGTGATCCACCTGCTTCGGCTTCCCAAAGTGCTGGAATTACAGGTGTGAGCCACCGCACCCAGCCATATTACAAAAAAAAATTTAAAAATTAGCTGACCATGGTGGTGCACCCCTGTAGTCCCAGCTACTCAGGAGGTTGAGGCAGGGAGGTTTGCTTAAATCCAGGAACTCAAGGCTGCAATGAACTACGATCATGCCACTGCACTCCAGCTTGTGCAACAGATCAAGATCCTGTCCCTAAAAAATAAATAAATAGAAAAATCTAACTTTGCACTCAAATGTTTCCCATTAAAAATCAGGCGAGCATCATCACTGAATGCCTAACTTTGCAGATGCATCAAAGTTGCATGAGTAATTTTTGGAAATGGAGGTGGAAACCATTTTAATGTTCCAATTGTCATACATTTCAGGAGCAATCTAATGCAAATATCTACTACAGATTATCAAAAGGAAAAAAAAGCTAAGTGAAATTTAAGTAGACCATATTTCAGGAGAGAATTCATAAAGCAGAATACAAAGGAGGAAATGTCGGTTTTATTGCTTTCTCAAAATGTTATAGAAGTAAACTTTTAAAAACTGACTTTTCCTATGAACTTAGGAAGTAAAAAACTGCGAAGTATTTCCCCCTTTTGACAATAGTTTTTCACAGTATAAAAATACATAAAATATTAGATCATAAAAGATGTCTTGTAAAAGAATATGCCATATAGAGAAAAAAGTGTCCTTAAACTTCTGAGGGAACGTGGTGTTATATCATGATTAAAAAGTGGGAGAAGGGCCAGGCGCGATGGCTCAAGCCTGTAATCCCAGCACTTTGGGAGGCCGAGACGGGCGGATCACGAGGTCAGAAGATCGAGACCATCCTGGCTAACCCGGTGAAACCCCGTCTCTACTAAAAAATAAAAAAACTAGCCGGGCGAGGTGGCGGGCGCCTGTAGTCCCAGCTACTCGGGAGGTTGAGGCAGGAGAATGGTGTAAACCCGGGAGGCGGAGCTTGCAGTGAGCTGAGATTTCGCCACTGCACTCCAGCCTCCGCAACAGAGCGAGACTCCGTCTCAAAAAAAAAAAAAAAAAAAAAAAAAAAAAAAAAAAAAAAAGTGGGAGAAGGGGGACAATTTGAAATTTTAAAAAATTTCTTAAAATACTTCTTTCAGGAAACTGAATTTTGAAACTATCTATCGTCGAGTTTGCTCTTGGGCCTAAGAAGTCAGAGACCTACTCAGTATCTTTATCTGATCAAGTTTCTTTTTATGTAAAAATAAAAAATCCACAAATTTCCCTTCCGTGAAATCATTATTTACTATTGTTTCTCTCTGTACTTCTCTTTCTGATTAGTAATATTCATTATCAGTGGTCACAATAAACCTTGCCTGTAACCATGTGGGCATTTAATATTCCAATGTGCCCTTACACTGGTGCCAAGGGAGTGATTGTGGTATATGCTTCCATTTGGAAATTCCTCTCTCATAATCATTTAATATGTTTGTCACTTCAATTTAATTTTGCAATATTTTACCATATAAATATTTTGAATTATCTTATTTGCACCCTAAATTTTAATTTATTTTTTGCATATTAATGATTCCCTTTTTCAATATTCTCATAGCTTATATCATAGTTGAGAGGGTCTCAAACAAACTGGTGACAGAAGTGACAAAATGAGAAAGACAAGGATTGTACAATGATCATATCTGTGCATGGTATAGACGGCTGATTTGTAATCAGTACACTTGCATGATTTTATGAATTTCCAGTAAAACTTTGCCAAAGGAAATCTTCATTTTACTGCTTGTTCCCAGAATAAATTAAAGCTTATCAGCAAACGTGATTTTGTTTTCAGACAACCAATGTATCAATTTTTGATATCAATTTATCCATAGTTTCCTATAAAGTCTGTCATATCTTATTATGCCACATAAATGTTGGGAATGAGTACAGATCACCCTCTTGTTTGCACAGCAACTGGCTGGCCAAGGTAGTCAGAAAGACAGCCATTCAAAATTCAGCCAAATACCAGTAGGGCAGGCATTTTCCAGGAATGTGCTCCTGGTCACAAACAGCATTTTCGTGCTGTTCACCTATAATCTAAAAGCAACAGCAAACAGAACAGTGTTACGGTCTGAAGCAATGGAGATTGCCTGGTCCAACTGAAGCGAAGGTTTTGGCCAGATTCAAGGGGGGAAAAGTCAGGCTTATAAATAGTTACCCTCTCTGTGAGCCTTGAATAAAGTCTTCACCAAACAATGTGTATGCACCTAATGTGAACGAAGGCTGGGTTTTGGTAGGTCTGAAGGGGAGGCTAACGGCTGGACCTTGAGTCTCCTGTCCCATTCACCACCAGAAGCCCAGGTTCTCTTTCAAGCCAGTCTGAATTCAGAGGACTTGAGTTTTGACTTTCTTCCAGGAGATTTTTAGGGCTAATGTTAATGTGCCCGATATTTTCATTGTTCTGTCCTCCTTGTCCTCTTATCCACATTCTGTTTTTGTCAACTTGATCCCCAACCTCCAATTTCATCTTTCCCCCACTCCAAACCCTTCCACAGTGCTTGCTGTGAGAGGATCTCATTCTCCTCTTACCCCCTATTTCTCACCTCCTTCTCCATTTCCTCTAGACCCTGCATCTAGATCTGCCCTTCCTGAATGATCTTCTTGCACAGATCTCATCATTCCCATCTTGTCTTCTGCCCATCAAGGGATGACAGTGGGCCTGGTTCCTTACTGCCCTGTCCAGTTCTCCATTTTCTTCCCTCAGAGTCAGCTTTTTTGCACTTCCCAAAGACCTGAGCCTGCCTCCACAAAGTTCCAGGATTGGAGAGAACCTGAGAGCTTCTCTAGCCCATGACCCCACTGTTCCTCAGAGGACACCAATGGATAGGGAGGTGATGAGGATGGCTGCAGTAGATAGTCCTTGCCCCTCTGTAGTATCATGTGTCCATGTGCACGTGTATACACAGTTGCATTTTAGCTAGATTTGCATAGAGAATCTACCCATGTGGTGGTGTATTCCTTGTTTAACCCATGAAAATGATGCCAATGGTATAAATTTTAGGCTAAGAGGAGGGGACTAGATGTCTTAATATGCCACCGGGAAAGATATTTTAGAGCATTTATTCAGTCAGTCAACATTTATTGAGTGTTTATTGTGTACCAGACATTGTTTTAAGCACCAAAAATATAAGACAAATAATGCATTTTAAGATGCTCATTTGTAGTGGGGGCAAGAGCTACATTCACAGATAGAATATAATGTGGTAAATGCAGAGTTAGAAATATGTCCAGGACATTTCAGCAGCACAGAGAAGATTCCGGTTGAGATAGGGTGCAGGGGCTTGTTCAGGGACAGTTTCCAGGGAGGTGATTATAAGATGAATCTTGAGCTTGCATAGGGGTCCATGCCTGGAAGGACAGAGAGAGGCCAGGCCAGGCAGAGGGAGCAAGATCAGGATGTGACAGACACCACAGAGTGTGTGTATGTGGGAGCATGAGAGACAGAGTGAGGGGAGCGGCGGGCGGTAGCGGGAGGCGGTGGGTGGAGAGGAAAAGGAGGAGGAGGAGGAGGAGAGAGAAATTTAAAACAATTCAAGTTTGAGAGTACATTGAGTCAAGAAACTGGCAAGCCTTGTGTCTAGAGGGCAGGGTAAGGACTCACATAAGCCCGGTTAAGACACACAACACTGACAGCAAATAGCAGTTTCCTACTGTGTGCCAGGCACTACGCGAGGGGGCTGTGCACTTATGATATCATGGAATCATCACAGCACCATGAGGTGTGTATGATTATTGCCATCTGGCTACAGGTGAAGAAACTGAGGCCAGGAGAGGTTAAATAATTTGCCCAAGGTTGCACTGCTGGCTTGGATCCAAGGTCTGACCCAATGTTCTAACACGTAGCCATCTATTTTCCTCTCCTCTGAAGAACTGTCTGGTTGAAACCCCATTGTGGAGACACAGGAGTGGTAGAGAGGCTAAAAGGGGGAGTCCTTCCCAGGCAGGCAGAATCTTTTGTATAGACATGCACAGGAAGCAGGATCTGCAGTGAGAAGAAGGCCGCTTTGATTCTACCTCAGTGGTTCACAGCCTAGGCTGCACATGGAACTGCCAAGGAAATACCTGCCTGGGCCTTACCCCAGAGATTCCCATTTAATTAGGGACGGAGAATCAGTTTTCTAAAAGATCCTCGGGTGATTCTAGTGTGCAGCCAGGGCTGCTGGAAACCATCATTCCTACCTAGCTCCTTCTATGCTGGGGCTGCCGGGGCTGAGGGGAGGTGCCTTAGACCCTACCCTGTAAGCATTGCTCTTTGACCCTAGCCTCTGTGAATTTCTCTCTTTTCCTCCAGTGTCCTGAAATTTTGTGTGCATTTCAGTGTGGAATCCTCTAAAGTGATCTTCAGCCCACATTACTGTCACAGCTTCCAAGTCTGCCATCCATGCTCACCATGAGGGTGTCACGGCACAAGGGCTGCACAGTGAGGAAGCTCAGAAACACCAGGGGAGCAGGTGATGCTGGTTTTCTCTATAAGTGACTTCTAGATTGGTGAACCAGGGTGGAAGGGGCATGAGAGATACAGAGGCCTAAACTGGCAAATAGATAATGTGGAGAGGACACCGTGAGCTCTTTCTTCAGAGCCCCTGCAGACACCTGCAGGCTGCAGAGGCCCCAGTGTTGACAGCTGCTCTTCCTATAGGTGGTTGCAAATGTTTCCTACACCCTGATCATTCCTTCCATAATTCACAGCACTATTGATTAGACTGTGACTCAGATACTGACCTGAGGATGACTGATACATACGTTAAGTCAGGTGAGAAAACAGATGGGCTTTCTGAGGCAGGGATTATGTCCAGGGACAGGAGGAAGAAGGGGTGATGACCACAGCACACTCCAGGAAGGAAAAAATAGAGGTAGATGAGGATGTGAATGGCAGAAAGAAACAGCAGGGAGCTGTTGATGAAGTAATGAACACCAGTAACCCACAGAGCCACAGCTGGAAGAGATAGGCGGGTGCCAGCACAGCTGACCTGCGTCTTGTTCTCACTCTGCTCCCTGCTCGTGCTGCTCACTCTGCATGTCACTGTCCTCCCTCTCCACCTAGGGCACTGTTTCAAGATTTAGGTCAGATGTCATCTTTTTCCTGTGATGTTTTCTCCTATTCCACAGTCAAGATTAATTTCTTCGTGATGTTTATTTATTGCTGTTTCTTGCACGTGCCAGGCATAGTGTTTACTCTGTCCTTGCTCCTTCCTCTGCCTGGAAGGGTCTTCCCCAGCCACCCTAATGACTCATTCACCTCCTTCAAGTCTTTATTCAAATGCAACCTTCTCAGTGAGGACTCCTACTCCCCTGGGCTTTATCACTGGAGCCCAGGTTGCATCCCCCTTGTCTGCTTTGTTTTCCTCCATATTACTCATGGTCATTCCAACAATCCACATGTTAGAATCCCACACCAGGAAGGCAGAGATCCTTGTTTTCTGCTTTATCTCTAGCACTCAGAACAGAGACGGACACACAGTGGGTGCTCAGTGCATATTGGCTGAATGAATAATAAATCCTGCCTTGTGTTGTATGTAACTGCAAGGGCAGCTGTCTGTCTAACTCATTAGATTACAAACCTCACAAAACAGGAATAGGGCTACAACTCCCTTTGATATGGTTTGGCTGTGTCCCCACCTAACTGTCATCTTGAATTGTAGCTTCAATAAGTCCCACGTGTCATGGGAGGGACCCAGTGGGAGTAATTAAATTATGGGGACAGGTCTTTCCCATGATGTTCTTGTGATAGTGAATAAGTGGATAAGTGAGTAAGTCTCATGAGATCTGATGGTTTTATAAAGGGCAGTTCCCCTGCACACACTCTCTTGCCTGCTGCCATGTAAGATGTGACTTTGCTCTTTAGCCATGATTGTGAGGCCCCCCCAGCCATGTGGAACTGTGAGTCAATTAAACCTCTTTCCTTTACAAATTACCCAGTCTCAGGTATGTCTTTATTAGCAGTGTAAGAACAGACCGATACACCCTTGTATCTCTCACAGCACCTTGAAAGTTAACATGTTTTTGTTTTATTGAAGTGAATTGGGCATTAACTTGAAATCCTTCAGTTTCTCCTGAGGGCCAGTTTGTTTGTTTGACTGTTGGCTACTGTAATGTGCTGCTCTTATTTTATATTTTTGGCATAGACTCACTTCAGAATACTATTCAAGGAACTTACGCCAATTCAAAAGCCTTGTTTTGTTCAAGTGGAGGTTGTTGTGGAATAGTCCTCATTCATTTACATATTCCAAGTACATTCTAGACATTTTCATGGAGTAAGGCATGGGGGCATTTTTCACTGGGCTTTGCATTTTTCTGACCTTTTGACTCTTTTAATTATAATTGTTACAAAAATGGTATTTACAGAGTGCCAAAAGTCCTGGTGTTTTTATGAAGAATTACTTTTGGAGAGAATATCATTTTTCAATGTTTTCCCTTCTCAATCTTATTCATTCAGAGAACATAATGAATTCTGCTGAAGAACTATTGCCAATGTATTTTTTTCCTAAATGGATATGTGGATATGACAATATAATGTATCATAGCAATCTTGTTTCCACGACTTTCTGGATAATGTCAGTATCCAAAGTGGAAACCTGAGAATTATTTCTTCTTGAATAGGTTATCTGGAAAAGATTTTTCTCCCTTAATGAGAGCAATTCCAATTTCTTCTCCTCCCTCCACCCATATCCCATTTATAGTTTCAAAGTACAAAAGTAACAGTATGCTAGCTTTAACACTTGGATACTAGAAAGTATATTTCTCCTTGCATATGAGAAAGTCAACTTAATTTTGTCAAGGTGGTGAGAGAAATACACACCTGTAGACATCACAGGGATGTAAGATCTTCTGTAGTCCTCGGTGAAAAATATTTAGTATATCATTGCTTGAGTGCCAAGAACTGGGTTTTGAATTCGGCGTTGCTCCAGAAATATCTGCTAAATTGAAATAGTTAATATTAAGTTGGCCAAACAAAAGAAAGAAACACAAAGCAGTGGCAGAAAATAAGAGGACTTTTTTCAGGTGTCCATTCAAAAGTTGTCAAGTTGTGTCTCTCCTGCAGTCTGAGTGCACTCTTGAGGAAAGGAAATGCAATTTCTTATGTGGATAGGACCCACTGTCCCAAGTGCTAACAAGGCAGGAATTCATGGCAAGTCACCGGCTCCTCCACTGAGTTCCCCTTCTTTGCCTGCCTTTCCAATCCATTCATTTATTCCTACTTCATCCCTTCCACCCTTCCCATTTCCTGCTTCTGATGTCTCCTCTGGCATCCAACGCTATGCCCTGTTGGTGACACTGATGACTAATTGGTGGCACTGATTATTAGGTGTTTGAAATTAAAGGAGTTTTCAGACTTCTTCAATGCCCCCAAATAGATCCACTTAGAAGTATAATAATAAGAGCTCTCACTTATTAAATCCCTCTTATGAGCCAGGTACTGTCTTAGATGCTCTAAATACTTTATCCCTAATCTTAAAAATAACACTAGCATTTTATAGATTTAAAAAAAAAAAAAGGAGGCTCTAAAAGTTGGGTACCTTGTCTGAAGACATATTGGTCAGATGGAGAAGTAGTAGTAATTAAATTAGCACCAATTTCTGATTCCTTAGCCCATTATATGTTCAAATTTACATTCATTCATTGAACAAGTACTTATTGAACATCTATATGCCATGATAGTTCTAGGTGCTGGGAAAGGGACAGTCACTGATCTCATAAAGTGAGGGCATATTGCCTTCAACTGTTGACTTGAAAAAATTATTCTCTTCACAAAATGGCTTTTGGATTTATTTTGTTCTCTAAAAAAGATATCTACTATGGTACTAGCATAATTACTAATTGGGTTAGTAGGATTTTTCCTGTTATTACTGTTGGAGCAGTTGCTACGTAAATGATGGAATGGTGGAAATGTGGGCAAAAGGTCTTGATGTCCGAAAAGGCCACATAAAAACAGAACCCAGAGTTAGGAGAAGCTGGGTTGGAATGAGCAGGTAACCATGCAGGAATATCTTATATATACACTTTAATTTCCTTCTTAGCATCTCTCAAAATGGCTGAAAATATGACACTTGACAGTCTTTTGCATCTAACTCATCTACGTGGCTCTCCTGGTAAAAAATACTGAGTGTAATTTATCGGAAACATTTCTTCAAGCTCCTGTTCTTGGAATGGAATACATGAAGGTGAATTCCACCAAAGATAGTAATGGCGAGTTTTCTTAGTCCCTGTAAACTGCTATAACAAAACACCACGGACTGGGTAGCTTATAAACAACAGAAATGTATTTCGTAGTTTCGGAGGCTTGGTAGGTTCAGTGCCTGGTGAGGGCTTGCTTGCTGGTTCATAGAAGGCATCTTCTTGTTGCATCCTCATGGGGAAGGGGCAAGGGAGCTCTCCAGGTCTCTTTTTATAAAGCTATGAATCCCATTCGTTAGGGCTTCAGAATGCCCCACCCCCTAATGCCCTCCCCTTGGGGTTGGGATTTCAACATAAAAATATTGAAGGGACAAAAATATTCAATCCATAGCAGGAGTGCACTCTGCCAAGAGCAGCACCGTTCAGTCACACAGGAATATCTCTGCCCCCTAGCCTTGACTTTCTCCCCACTCTCCTTTCAGATGCACTTATATTGTTCTTACTGCAGTGACTGAAGGAGTGCTTAGCTTCCAACGACCCCTGAGCTTTGGTGTTGAATAGCTAGGCCATCTGGGATGATTAACATAATAGCCTAATAGTGGCCACTCTTGGGCTACTGTGGTTGAAGAGGTTGATGTAGGTGGGAAAAGCGGTTGGAAAAATTTGAAGAACTCAGAATTTTAAACTCTCCCAAATGACATTAGGGACAAAAGGTAAAAAAAAAAAAAAATAGATGAGGAAGGAGGCAGAGTGTACGTTTGTTGATCACTTCATCTGGGTAATTCAGCATGAGTTGACCCATTTATCTGATTCTACTCTATATGAATAGTGCCGGAAACAAAGGTATTCTCAGTAAACAGAAGTTGAACTTAACTGCTGAATTCAGGAGGAAGGAGGCAACAAGATTCCTGTCTATCTATTTAAAGATTTATTCCCTATTACTTATTTAATACATGTTGGATTCCCAACTCTGTGCTAGGTCTTGCCTTGTAGAACTTGGATCTGTCATAGAATCCACATCTAGCTCTCAACTACCATTTATGCATCATCTTCAATTGTGGAGCACTATGTGGCATGAATAAGAACACTGTTGGAGTCAAGAGACCACCTGGGTTTTGGTCATACTGGGAGAAAGTGGCAGTTACAACATTAGAACCCATATTTGATTTTAAAGTGCAAATATGTCTGAATAAATACCTCATTTGTTCACTCACTGAACATCTACTAAATGCTAGCTGTCAGGTATCAGACATGTAAACATTTCACCTTTCTGGACCTTTGTCTTTTTTTCTTTTTAACGTGGGGAATATCTATTCCCTAGACTTTCCTGAGTGATGGATACAAACCACTGGCTATGCTAGAGATGACTATAAGTAATGCACAGACATGGCATTAAATAACACTGAACTACCTGGGGAAAGAGTAATTTTCTTCTACTTCTTTTTCAATCCTTCTATTTATTCAAGGGGAAAAGTCTCAGTTTGATGCTACAGTATCTTTCACACCTCTTAAATAATGTCTAATCTATACTGGCTATCAATTTCAAAGAGTTTTGGCAATATTAGACTAGAATTTCATAATGTTATTTTTGTACATTTTTATGGTTATCTTTAATTTATGAAAAGTGATACTGGCTTGCCATTTATAATAGTGATATATATATTTTAATATAAATGCATTTAAAAAGTGTTAAAAAGTTTATTTAAATGGTGTATTAAATAATTGTAAAAGTGGTTGGTAGATCTGGCCAAAACCACGAAGGTGGTGTGTGACCGGCTGAAATTTGAGATGCATTACATGTTTGAGATGAATTAGAAGTTCTCTAAGCTCCCCTCCTCCTTGCTTGTTACAGTGTTCTAAGATTATTTGTACAACAAATAAAGCATTGGACCTTGCTGACTCTTTTCCATCCTCACTTTGGCTGTGAATCCAACACAGGGCATTAGTGTCATGTTCAGATCTGCTCCAACAGTACACAGAAGAGCACGCTGGGCAGAGGAGCACAATGAGGAATGCAGAGAGGGCTGCTCTGAGATTGAGCCACCAGAGAGAAATGTCACTGCTCTGTCAAAAGTGGCTAGTTTGTTATTTTTTAAATTGGAAGCAGTACAGGGCAGAGGCAAAGGCAAGAGCTTGGAGCCTGGCAGTTCTTTGCATTTAGTAGTTGTGTGAATTTTTTTAAGCAAGTTATTTTATTTCTTTCTGCTTCAGTTTCCTCATCTGTAAACTGAAGAAATATACCCACAAGGTTGTTACAAGGATTAAATAAGATAGTGTGAGAAACAATGCCTGTAACAAATCAAGTACTCAATAAGTAGTAACTATTATTTTTATTCAGAGGTAAATAAAATGGCATTTTGCAAATGAGTGCATTATACATACTTTAAATATCAAGAGGACATCTCTGGCTAAAGTGCCTCATTAAAATATACTTAACTTTACCACTGGAGACCTGTGTCTCTTCCTGCCCCCACAACTTCAGCAAATCTCCACTTACCCAGAAACCTGGGTTCATTCTAAATTGGATCCTTTTCTCTCCTTCACTCAACGATTGAAATGTAATCACAACATTGCCATGGATGGCTAAAAACAGTCCAGTGTATTAACTGAAAACTTTTATCATGTAAATATGGATACTAAATTTGTTCTTCAACATATCAGTAAATCAGCAATGAAGAAGTTATTTTTCAGATCTCAAAATGCCATATAATATTTATAGCCTCTGAATATATTTAAAGCTAAGCATATGAGGGATAAGAAAAAGTTCCATAAGGGGAGAAATAAATATGCTAAATGTGTGCGGTGTATCTGTCCTATGAGGCTCAAGTACACTTTATGCAGTCCTGAGAGTTTGTGAGTGAGAACTAAGCTACATTTCCTGGTTGTTCTTTTTAACTGTTAAGAAAGGTGATAAATTATAAATGTGTCTGAGTAACCCAAGTATGACAGCTTTAATTTTCATTTTAACAATACGAACAATACCAAATGCATGAAACTCAGTTGGAATGTGACAAGGCAGTAGGGGCTGTTTGGAAGGCGAGGCTGAGAAGGTGAGCGCACTCTTCCTGCCCATTGGCTCCTGTCCTACAGACACCGGCTTGGGACTGCTAGTGTTCTCAGCATCTTGCCACTTTGTCAGCTTCCTGCTCTATCTAAGACGATAGTTCGTGTGTGTGTGTGTGTGTGTGTGTGTGTGTATTTTGCATACAAGCCTGCTATGTGAATGGTTCTCAGATCCTTATCTATTTGAATAAAACAAAGGCTTCCCTGCTTCATGTTCCATCTCATATTTTTTTCCTCATTTCCTACAGCTGGTTGTTTGTAATATTCATGATATTTCTTGGTTTCAAGTTTGTCTCTCTTCTCTCTCTCACAAAATAATGCCCTGCCTTTAAATTTTTCCATTTGTATACTGTCTCCTTTATCATCCTCATTACTCCTGCTTGGAGCATCACTGTCTGATTATTTCAAGGGTAACAACCTCCCATCTCTGTATAGAATTCTTTAGATGGAGATATGAGGAGCATGCATTTATAGGAGCTGTGCAATTGCAATGAAGCTTTAAAACATGGAAAAAGTCCTGGGTCAAATAAGGTTTACAGTTTGGGATTGGTAAACCAATAAAAGGAATGAGTAAAATAAAGTACCTTCAGAAAGTAATGTCAACAATCTTCCTTTTCATTTAAACCTATTCTATGTGGAAGCTCTGAATATGGTCACGTGGCAGGCTCACGAGTCATGGGAGGTAAGCGTGGCTGGGAGAAAGGAGGGAGCAGTTACTGCGAGGGTGGGTGAGGATAACACAAGTCTTGTGAGCCAGACAGAATTTAAATGTGATAATCTTTGCAAAATGTTTGTAAAGATGAATAATTATATAATCAATAGATATAATCATCTTTTTCCTCTTACAGGTAAATGCCATTTACAGAAAGCATTCTGTATAATAAAACTATTTCAAAGTCTCATAAGAGAAGCTAACATAACTGCCCTTAATCAATCTAGTCTTCATGAGCTCTATGCAAAGAATAGTCCCATACCAAGGTTTTCCTGTATGTTTAGCCATTTATAGGGAATAGGGAAGCCTAAGGGAGGAGTGCTGTCAAGAATGGTGTCATTTCTTCTGGACTGCTACTAAGTAAAAGTTATCTTCTCACCTCACTCACCAATTCCTGCCTTAGTATCACAGCAATTATCTTTGCCTAAATACATTTACAGGGAAAAATGTTCAGGTTTTGGAGAAGAGCTACAAGTGGTGGAAGGTGGCCACAGTGAAGAGTGGGGCTACTTAGACGAAATATTATATGTAAGTTTATCACGCTCTCTCTTTCCCTTTATTGACTCCAAAGTACTCGTCACTCATTAAATCGGTCTCATCATCAGTTCTTTCAAACAGAAAGCATAATTTCAGTGATTGCTTTTCACTAGACATGTGGCCTTGGGCAAATTACTTAACTGTTCTATGCCTTGGTTTTCTCATCTGTAATATTGGAAGAATAATAATACCTGCTTCGTGAGACTGTTGTAAAGGTGAAATGAGTTAATATCCATCAAATACAAGAATAATGCCTGGCACATGATAAGTACTGCATAAATGTCTAGTATAATAATGATTATCATTGTTAATAACACATATGTTGTGTTCAGTGGGAGATCACCATATATAACCATTGTCTAATTCCTTTTCTGGATTTGTGTTCCTCTCAGGAACTTGTGCATGTCCACTGCAGAATAGGAGGTGATTAGATATGTAGTATCATTACTATTCCAATACTAGCATTTGGGGTGTGAAAGTCGTAAGATTCAAAATAGAGTCACTTGTGTCAAACTTGGGCAAACGGAGCCAAGGAGAGTCATGAAGGGAGGGATCTCACGCATCATTTTCTTGATAACAGAAGAAATTTTTCCAAACTGCAGCTTACTACATGGGTCACACAAGGACAGTTTGCAGCATAAGGACAGCTGGCTGCTTATACAAGAACACGTGCCTGACACAGTCTCACAAGCTCAGTCTAAAACTACAAGGGCCTAACTGTAACTTCAGGATTACAAGTCCTACCTAATAACTACTGACACTCGCCAGTCAGAACTCACCATCTCTTTTGTTGTGCTAGCACCAATAAGCTTTCATCCAAAACCAACGCACAGCCTCCACTTTCCCCAGTAAACTCTAACCTTTTCCTTTATTCTGTGGACACTCCAGAGGTCAATCTGGTCTGTATATATGTCCCAGATTGCAGTCCAGCTTCTTGTATATTATTCTCAAATAAAACAATTTTTACTTAAGAGACTCATCTCTATTTTTTATGTTGAGGTTTTAAGTGAGTGAGAAACCAGCAGGCAGTGTAAACGCACTCCCAGAGTTCCCAGGGTCAACTGTGTTCACCACTCTACTCTGTAGTCTGAGCAGACTGGCACAGAACTGCCCCTGACCAGATTGATGAATATAGGAGAGCCACTTTCCTGTGTTTTTAAGCTGAAAAACTTCACTCTGCTTTGGACTGTACAGAAACAAGCATGCAGCATTCCCAAACATTGGCAGACCTCTCATCACCTTTGGATGACCTACGACTGATACATTTAGTGAACTGGATTTCCCACCAGTCATTGTTCAAAGATTGAAATTTCACAAATAAAATCAGAGCCTGATAAAGACATTTTTAGTTACATCACAAAGAAAGAAAACTCTTTCAGTTTGGGACTGTCTTTGATAAGTTGCATAACGGTCCCACACAGCCTAAAATTAAACTCTCCAAAAGTTCCTACTGTATGACCAAACATGAGCATTTAATCATGAAACTTCTATCCAGAAGATAGTTCTCAAAGAAATGCATCTACAGGACATAAGCAGAAACATGGAAACTGGAGGTAGCAGGTCCCAAAAATCCATAGATTGTTTTAAACAGACTTTTAACCCCTGCTGGACAGAAAAGGCAAAACCATTGGCATTAGGTAGAACTGGGCACTAATCTTAGCTGTAAAAGGCTGAGTTGATACCTACTTCAAAGTACTGTTGTTAGAATTAAATGAGTAACCTTTGTATAGCTCCTGTGGCAGTGCCTGATATATAACAGCTATTCAGCAAACGTTTATGTCTGCCTAACTTGTTGCTCTGCTGTCAGTTGGGACCTGAACCGTGGGAGCCTTGGCCAGGTAGTGACATATCTGTGTCTGCAGAGTCTGGGCCATTCAAACATCTCAACCGATGCTCATGGAAATTACTCTCACTTGTGCTCCAACTTCACTCCAGTTCCTCCACTCTCTGTTGATTTTTGCTGCTGACCTGACCCTTACTTCTTGGAATTCCTCATTGTTTACCTTGAGAATCTTGGCTTTGAACCTGACTTCATACCTTGTATACCAACTAGGTCCTGGTATTCTGTCCATATTCCTACAAGCCCTGGAGGCAGGTCTTGGCTTTGTCCTTCTAGGTTGGTCCTGATAGCACATTCCAGTCCTATCTCACACAGCTCAAAGGCTGCCTTGCTAAAGCAAAACCAAACCACCTCACACTGAAATTTCATCATCTCTCCAGGAATAGAGTTTCTTTATTATGAAAGATTCTTTCTCAAAATGGCTTAGTGTGCTTCAAGTTTCATCTCAGGTGTCATTTGCAGTGGTCCCAGCAGTAAGCCTGGCTTATCTGAGCTTTGGTTTAAGGCAAGGCTGAAATGAAATGACAATGTTGGGTTTGGGAGAGGCAGGTCCCCAAACCAGAGGAATGACAGGAACGTTCACATGGGGCCTCGAAGGCTACCTGATTAGAAGGAGGGAGTCTGGACAGAGTGGCCAGGGTGGTTTACATGGATGGAAAATGAGAGATGTCAAAACCGTGAAGGTTCAATGAGAGTGGCCAGGTATGTGGAGCAGACAGGGTCAAGGACACCGAAGCAAACAAAGGCAGCAGATGCAGAAGTGAGAGTTGAGTCTTGAGCTGCTGGGAATTGCAGTGGGAGGGAGTGCTCGTGTGGGGGTGCTGTGGGAAGCAGGGGCCTTCCTCACTCAGCAGGAACACAGCTGTCTGCCCCTAAGCCACAGCCCTTAGCTTTGGGAGGATAATTTCTCACAGTAGTGTTGTACCTATGGTAGTTGAATTTAAAGAATTTGTGGTAAGTGACCTTAATTGAGTTGATGCCCTTGAGATGTCTCATCACCTTTAAACCAATGGACATCTGAAAGGAAAGTACATCTTCCTAACGTTGCGATAGAATAGATTGTCATTGCAGACTGGCTAACTAAATGGGTTCAAACTCTCATAATTTTCAAAGGAAAAATATAGTCTGATTTAGAAATAAAATCACCTTTAGCATTTCTACTAAAATTAAAAAAAATTACAGAGTCCAGTTGTAGATATGCCTCTTCTCTGTAAACCACAGTTCTACAAGAAGCAATCTTTGAGAGTAGAGAGCTGTATCCTAATGGCCAACCATAAAGACAGCTAAATAGGATATTTGAGATAGAAATCTGTGAGCACTATGAAAGAGTACTTTTTTTTTTTTTTAAGGCAGTCAACTTTGTTCGTCCTTTACAGAAGATACAGTTGGCTGACCTAAATTGACTAAGATTTGAGAGAATCATATAGTTAAAGAAAGTAGAAGTCTGGTCCATAAAGTCCTGTGATTGTTCAGTCCCTAAACGAGGTCCCCAAGGAAGGTTTCTCTCTGTCTCACCTCATATGTGGCTAAGGAGAATATGGGCAAGGAAGAACCTCCAGAGAGGAAAGTCAGAAGCCATGGAGGCCAATGGCCAAGAATGTCCACCAGGGTCTAAGCAAAGGTCATCAACCCCTAGAAGAGCAGGGAGGCTGTTCCTAAGTGATATGGTTTGTATATTCATTCCTGCCCAAATCTCATGTTGAATTGTAATTCCCAATGGTGGAAGTGGGACCTGGGAGGATATGTTTGCATTATGGGGGTTGATCCTTCCTGGCTTGGTGCATCTTTGCAATATTTGATGAGCTCTCGTATGATTTGGTTGTTTAAAAGTATACGGCACCTCCCCGCATTCCCTCACTCCTGCTTCTGCCATGTGATATGCCTGCTCCTGCTTTACCCTCTGCCATGAGTAAAAGCTCCCTGAGGCCTCCCAGGAAGCTGCCATGCTTGTGCCTGCAGAACTATGAGCCATTAAACCTCTTTTCTTTATAAATTACCCAGTTGCAGGTATTTCTTTATGGCATTCAAGAACGACTGAATACACTGTGCAGCAGGCTTTCATCACTGGTATGGATCAGGGACTACTATGTGTTTCCCTTTTTTTCTTTTCTGAATGGGAGATTATACTGCATTATCCTATTACTATACTAACACTATATAGGGGCACTCTGCGTAAAGTCAGGAATCGGAACTGTTTGCACATTACCAGCACAAAAGAGTTATCTCAGCTCTTGATGGAAAAGCCAGTACATGACTCTGTGCTGGATCAAAGACTGAGTGGGATTTTGAAAGCATGTAGTTATTTGGCTATTTGGGGGTATGAACACAGATGGTGATGCCACAGACTATTTTCCAGCCTCCCTTGCAGCTAAATGTGGCCATGGGACTGAATTCTCACTGATAGAATGTCAGCTGAAGTGATGTGTGCAACTTCCACATCACTTAAAAGAGGGTTGTTTGCCCTTCATTTCTGCTCCTCTGTGCACAGGGACACTGGCATAGCAGTGACCTCACTTCAACCATGAAGATGAATTTGACTGAAGCACAGAAGAATAGGGTCTTGGAATAACCTAGTGGAGCAGAGCCAACCTACCAGTCTAGACTACTCATTCTGAATTGTTAGGTCAGTGAGAAATAAACTTCCTTTTTGGGGGGTGGAGGGAATGTTTTGGAGTCTCGCTCTGTCACCCAGGCTGGAGTGCACTGGCATGATCTCAGCTCACTGCTACCTCTGGCTCCCAGGCTCAAGGGATCCTCCTGCTTCAGCCTCCAGAGTAGCTGGGACTACAGGCAAGCACCACCACGCTCAGCTAATTTTTGTGTTTTTAGTAGAGACAGGGTTTCACCATGTTGGCCAGGCTGGTCTTGAACTCCTGACCTCAAGTGATTCTCCCACCTCGGCCTCCCAAAGTGCTGGGATTACAGGCATGAGTCACCGCACCTGGCAGAGAAATAAACTTCTCTTAGAGGTAAGCTTCTGTCACTTTTGATCTCTGTTGTAGAAGATACATCCTCCTTCATCCCAATGCATAAAATTATAATTTCAGAATGATTTGATATAAGAAAATCATTACTTCTAGAGTAATTTGAATTGGAAATTTCATTTCTAGGTACCATAAAATCATTTTTCCAGATATTATAAATTCTTAGGTCTGCAGCCAACGGAACAGAACAGAGACCTCAGAAACAACACCACACATCTGCAACTATCTGATCTTTCACAAACCAGACAAAAACAAGCAATAGGGGAGAGAATTCCCTATTTAATAAATGGTACTGGGAAATCTGGCTAGCCATATGCTGAATACCAAAACTGGACCCCTTCCTTACACCTTATACAAAAATTAACTCAAGATGGATTAAAGACTTAATGTAAAACCCCAAACCATAAAAACCCTAGAAGAGGCCAGGCACGGTGGCTTATACCTGTAATCCCAGCACTTTGGGAGCCGAGGCTGGGGGTCACCTGAGGTCAGGAGTTTGAGACCAGCCTCGCCAACATGGTGAAACCCCATCTCTACTAAAAAATTAACTGGGCGTGGTGGCGGATGCCTGTAATCCCAGCTACTCAGGAGGCTGGGGCAGGAGAATCGCTTGAACCTGGGAGGCGGAGGTTGCAGTGAACCAAGATCATGCCACTGTACTCCATCCTGGGCAGTAAGAGTGAAACTGTCTCAAAAATAAATAATAATAAACAAAAACCCCAAAAGAAAACCTAGGCAATACCATTCAGGACTTAGGGATGTCGACTTCATGACTAAAACACCAAAAGCAATTGAAACAAAAGCCATAATTGACAAATGAGATCTAATAAACTAAAGAGTTTCTTCACGGCAAAAGAAACTAGCAACAGAGTGAAACGGGACCCTACAGAACGGGAGAAAATTTTTGCAATCTACCCATCTGACAGCTCTAATATCCAGAATCTACAAGGAACTTAAACAAATTTACAAGAAAACAACCCCATCAAAAAGTGGGCAAAGGATATGAACAGACACTTCTCAAAAGAAGACATTTATGTGGCAAACAAACATATGAAAGAAAGCTCATCATCACTGATCATTAGAGAAAAGCAAATCAAAACCACAATGAGATACCATCTCACACCAGTCAAAATCATGATTATTAAAAAGTCACGAAACAATAGATGCCGGTGAGGCTGTGGAGAAATAGGAACGTTTCTACACTGTTGGTGGGAGTGTAAATTAGTTCAACCATTGTGGAAGACAGTGTGGTGATTCCTTAAGGATCTAGAACCAGAAATAACATTTGACTCAGCAATCCCATTACTGGGTATATACC
This sequence comes from Rhinopithecus roxellana, assembly GCF_007565055.1. Lineage (NCBI taxonomy): Eukaryota > Metazoa > Chordata > Mammalia > Primates > Cercopithecidae > Rhinopithecus > Rhinopithecus roxellana. The sequence continues at coordinate 161,469,867 of NC_044552.1, forward strand.
CAAAGGATTATAAATCATTCTACTATAAAAACACATGCCCATACATGTTTACTGCAGCACTGTTCACAATAGCAAAGACTCGAAACCAACCCAAATGCCCATCAATGATAGACTGGATAAAGAAAATGTGGCACATATACAATGGAATACTATGCAGCCATAAAAAGGATGAGTTCATGTCCTCTGCAGGGAAATGGAGGAAGCTGGAAGCCATCATTCTCAGCAAACTAACACAGGAACAGAAAATCAAACACCACATGTTCTCACTCATAAATGGGAGTTGAACAATGAGAACACATGGACACAGGGAGGGGCACATCGCACACTAGGGCCTGTTGGGGGATGGAGGCAACGGGAGGGAGAGCATTAGGACAAATACCTAATGCATGCAGGGCTTAAAACCTAGATGGTGGGTTGATGGGTGCATCAAACCACCATGGCACATATACACCTATGTAACAAACCTGCACATTCTGCCCATGTGTCCTGGAACTTAAAGTAAAATTTTAAAAATTTTAAAAAATTTCGCAGGTCAACAGATATTTAAAATCTGGGGTATATCACCTCTTTGATATTACATGGAGAAAAGTGTTAATACACATATACGAAAGTTTAGTTTTTATCAACTACTCGAAAGTAGTCCTGAATGATTTAAAATACTGTCCAAAATTGTGGTAATTCTGCATCCTCTCATATCAAGAAGAGACAGGCTTAAAACAGTTTCCCTTTGTTGGTTAGATCAACATTTAGCCAAAAGATAAGTGAGGCTATTCATGTTAGGAGGATGCTCTGCTACTTCTGGCTGGTGTTAATTTTAAATACAAGAATTTGTATTCTATAGGGAGTAGGAAATGACTGTGGTTTTCTTGATGACCATTAAATATTCTTAATGAAAATTAGTCTTCTGCTCAGTATTGTCACATCAATGGAATTAATTTAACAACACTTTCAATACAATTAAGGCTTTGGATGTCCTGTTAAGTTTGTGTATAATCTGTACTGTTATTTGTGCACACCGTGATATCCACACAGATCTAGATGTCACATAGCCTACGTTTACACAACTGCTAATATAAAAAACACCATAGAACTCTGTTAAGTTCCAGTGGCACACAGTGCCAAAGGATTGTTGCTCAATGTTTGACTTCTTCAAGTTTTCTAAGACAGGCAATCTCATAAGCAAACGTATAGAGACCCAGCTGCCCTTTTGACTAAATACATCAAAATAAGTATTTACTTCATATATGAGGAACAGTACAAGTGCCCTTTACAGAGAAGAGAATCTGGGGAAAGCTGTTTCAATTAGACCTTTATATGAAGGACTGGAGGTGAAAGCCCTATTTCATTTTCATTTGAGAGAGGTTTTATGAAGTCGGGTTTCACAAGCTGTCTGGGTGTGATGGGAGAAGGAAAAGAGGATTTACATTCTATAGTGTACATGCAATATGTTTTAAAAAAAGATTCAGAGAAGGAGTTAATGCCTGAGTGTAGGAGATGTATTCAGCAATTATAATAAAATCCTGAAAGAAAGCATTATCATTTGTGCTCATATTTATTTATTCACTGCAACCATGAAAAGAAACCCCAGAAGGAATCGTCAAATTGTCTTATGTGAATTACATTGGAAAACTTGTGTTTTGGACATTTTCAAAGCTCAAACTATTTTGCTTGTTCTTGAAAGTGGGAATTCTAGTGTAACTAGAAAGATAAACATCCTTAATATCCTCTCACCTTGCATTTTTACTGCTTTTTTAAAAGCATGAATAAAAAACCAGAAAGCACATATTCGCTTGCCCCTGTACATTTTAAATGACTGTTTTTCAAGTCATTCAAAAGATGGCTGACTCTGATAGAATGAAGCCCTCAAAAATGTTGATGCTGAGGCAAAGGAATGACCCCTGCCTTACAAATTAATCATGCTGCGTTAGGATTTTTTGGTGCTGTTTATTTGTCCCAGCATGATCTGACCCACAAAATAGCTATCCAACACCACATAATAAAAATCCTTTTTTATAATGGGGTTTTACTTAGAGATCAAATGTCAGTGTTCTTTGATCTTTGTTGCTCAGATGTTCTCATTATATGGAACAGAATTCAGCAGGTGTTTGATTGTTTATCCACCAAAGGGGGAAGGTGAGCTGGGATTAAATGGTTATGGCATAGCTTTGTTTTAGGCTCGCTGACTCTCACTGAATTTGGAATAATTGTGTTGCTGCAATAGCAATCTTGCTAAGTACAACAGGACACTGAAAAGCTTGGCTCAGAAACTAATGGTCTGCCGCTACCATCTGTGGGACTGAAACTAAATGCCTCTAAAAGAAAAACTCATAAATGTAACTAGCCATCTTGTTGATTAGCTTTCTGGTAAATGGGATTCCAGTTGCCTAAATGAACCAGTGCAACCTCTCTCTGGAAGCCAAGAGATGGACAACCACTTGCTTCTGAGTTAACGGTTGCCCAACAAATTCCAATATATTTAAAGCTCCTTTGAAAGAAGACACTCCCAAATTATGTACAATGTAGAAAATTAAATCAACACTTCTCAAGCTATAAATTAAAATAGAAAAATATAAATTATTGTGCCAGTGTTTTTAAGGTCATTATTTTTCAATTCAATATATTCAGCTATATACTCTTATCTCCTATTCTTTGTTGCTAGGTTAATTATATGCTACAAATTTCAAATTTATGTTTCTTTTTTTTAATTTTTATTTTTTAAATTTTTGAGATGGAGCCTCTGTCACCCAGACTGGAGTATGGTGGCGCGATCTCGGTTCACTGCAACCTCCGCCTCCCAGGTTCAGGTGATTCTCCTGCCTCAGCCTCCTGAGTAGCTGGGACTACAGACGCGTGCCACCATGCCTGGCTAAGTTTTTAGTAGAGACGGGATTTCACTGTGTTAGCCAGGATTGTCTTGAACTCCTGACCTCGTGATCCACCTGCCTGGGCTTCCCAAAGTGCTGGGATTACAGGAATGAGCCACTGCATCTGGCCACAAATTTATGTTTCTTATGCAAAATAAATTTGTTTCTATCCTCAATATTAGCATGCATTTTCTATTTTTAAAGAAAAAGAATTATTCCTTGCAAGTGCACACTTCTTTCTCTCAGTGTACACATCTATGCTGCACATGCCACTCTGATAATCCATTGACTGTTAACACTCCTATATTCTTAACTTTTTACATTTTTCACTCCAGAAATTAAAGCTTTTGAGGATATCATTTCCTGCTGAAATTCAGTTAGAGGAGAAATTTTAGGTAATTAGAAATAATTCTGTTACTACCTGAGCTAAGCAGAAACTGGTTTTTATAAAGAAGGAAGTGTGAAACCTCCCGGCAACTCTACAGATTTACTTTTCTCATCTTTCTTCTCGGGATTTCATCTTACAGGGCAGCAAAGTCCAGAGGCTACAGTGGATTTTGCTGGGAGTTTGTCAAGTTAGAGGGGCCAGCGCTGGCTCAGTTCTCTGCCTTGACACATTTTCTCTTCCTGTGGTCCAACCTCCCAGGGTAGGTGCGATCCCAAGAGACCTGCCCCTTGAGCAGTCAGTCCCTGTCTCCACTGGGAGGGATGTAGAAGTTCAGCACCCATGAAGCCTTTGCTGCCACAGGCTTCGGCCTGTGCCTTAAGCTGTGATTCCAAATCTTCCTTGTCTTGAATGATTGGCTCCCAGTTTTGTTAACTGATTCTACTTGGGGATCTAATAATTTTCATACTCTTTATTTTGCTTTGGGCTGGTCCTAGTCTTCCTCTCAGCCCTGACACCCCTCTTGACTCTACAAGGAGTTGAAGTCTTGCCACTGATCCCCAGCCAATGGTTGAGACTTTACCTATCGGCTTGAATATTCCCAGTTGGTGTTTAACTTGTTCACGGAAACACCCCTTGACTGCCTGATGCCCACGGTACTGTTAATGTGGGCAGTGTTGCTGTTCGGATCCTGGGGTCTGTCTCCCGGTTTAGACTTCCTCACAGTACCAACAGCTGGGATATCTCCTTTTGGATGTTCCATGCTGGTGTGGGAGTGTCAGGTCCTAAACCGGGGTCAGCCCTGATCCAGGATAGCTAATTTAATAATGTCCAGTAATCCCCATTAAATAACAATAGGTATAAGTGAAAATATTTACATGCTCTATTGGAATTCCATTATATTTCCTAATTTTATAAATGGTCTGTTTCTACATTTGCACTGATCCACCCCTTTTCCCCACCCACCTGCTGAAAAATCATATCCTCTCTCCATGGCAAGATTTGCTTCATGCTTATCTTCATATTCGTTTTCTCAGTGGGGCAGACTCCCATCACACCATATTGGTGGAGAGATGAAATTTCTGTCCTGGCCAATCATATTCTGTCTTATCTCATTCATTTGCTCTTCTGTGCTCAGTGAGGTATGAGGCAGTGTGGTGAAACTAGGAGGCCAGTACAAAATGTGAGTAATTTACACCTCGGTTTCTTCTGTTTCAAGTTCCTGGGGCTCTCTTTTCTCCTCTCTTTTCCTCTGATGAGATCAAGGACTCATGTGGTGTCAGCTACAGTCACCTTATTAATAGCTACTATCTCAGTACTCACCACAATCCTGCAGGCTGGGCATGGTCAGGCCCATTTTGCAGATGAGGAAACTAAGATGCAGAAAGGTCAAGATTATTTTGCTTTTAGCTCTTCGCTGTTCACATCTCTTCAACTGGACGATGGTGAGCAGGGAAGGGTTATCTAGGGGGCTCAGGGGGACTGAATGCGCACAGGACCAGGAGGGGGTTTCATGGGGAGCAGACAGGATTGCAGGAAGTTTTAGTTCCTGGGTCTCAGACAAGTGGGCAGAAGTAAAGGCAAATCCAGATGCTGAAGGTTTGGCTCTCGGGACTGCAGTCATTTATGAAGGAGAGGTAAGAAGGGAAAGGAGATGTCTGAGTATTCAAGGCTATGTCTGGAATGGTTCATTTCTTGGCCAGCTCTTACTTTTTGCAGTGTGACTAGAGAAATCTGTGATCAATTATTGCTGCCTGCCTCAGTGGGAAGGCAAGGTGGGTGAAAGCATGCTTATTTTCTGATCCTGCTCAATATTCCAGCTGGCATTATTCAGAGCTGAAAAAGGAACCCAAAAGAGAAGCAAGGTGGTAAACCTTGGATTGGGACTGAGTGTGGTGGCTCACACCTGTAATCCCAGCACTTTGGAAGGCTGAGGCAGGCAGGCTGCTTTAGCCCAGGGGTTTGAAACCAACCTGGGCAACATAGCAAGACCCCGTGTCTATTGTTTTTGAAATCAGTTTTAAAAAAAGACAGAGATTAGATGTATCCAAACAATATTCATTGTAACTGTGACATATTTGAATAAATCCTTGAGGGGCTTGTACCAGCCTGTACAAGTCAGACTACTGCACTCCATCACATCTGATTTAGTCTCTTGCCATTCTCCCTTCCCCTCACCCACTTCATCTGCTCACTTTGCTTGGGGGAAGGCAGGAGCAGGGGCACATAAACTTGTAGCAAGTCCCTGTCTCTGGCATTTTCTGGTCATGTTGCCCCTTCTTGGGATGTGCTTCATGCAGATGTGGGCAGGGTTTGCTTCCTGTGGCCTCTGTCCAATGTCATCTCACTGATAAGTCTTCCCTGACTGCCATGCATAAGAAGGCAGCCTCTCTCCTCCCATCCTCTGGACATCTTCTATCCATTTGACTTTGCCTTATCTTTCCTGACTGCTCTGGTTACATATGACTGCCTGCCTCCCCTCCACCACCCCACCCACAGCTGGAATGTCTGCTCTGGGAGGGCAGGCCATGCATTCTGTGCACTGCCATTGACCCAGCACGGAGAGGAACCCTAAGAGTAGGAGGTGCTTGAGACGTATTTGTTGAACAAATTTATGCTAATTATTTTGCAGAACAATATCTCTCATGCTTAATGCTAATGTGTTTAACTCTACTTCTTATATATCGTATTTTATTATGACACAAATTTTGTTAATGACTACATTATCTTGCGACTTAATAAAGTGTCCTCTTATTCATCCCCTATGCCAATTTTAAGTGGCCTGCAGAGATATAAATAATAGGATACAAATAAATATAAAGAAGAAAGAAGAAAAAGAATAGAGAGTAAAGTGAAGTCTGTGGTAGAATTAGAAAACAAAAACATTTGTCTTCTGTTAATCAAGCCAATGGATTCAAAACTTGGAAAAAAGAGAAAAAAAGAAAAAAAGACAAGCACACTACTCTTCAGTTCCACCAGGCCGCTGTGAAAAAACCTGGTTTTGAATCCAGATGTGTACTTAGGCAAATGACTTAATTTCTCAAATTCTGACTTTCCCTTTCTATAAAAGAGATAAAGTTCCAGTGTTGACCTCATCTACCCTTGAAGCAACAAAACCACTCTGTGATGATGCAGAGTTCATGAAGGGACCCATTATATCATACACCTAAGTGACATAATATAATATATATATTTTTAATGGAAAATTACCCAAACACTATCCCTTCGAATCTCTTCTAAACACAAATATCAGATACTGACCTGGCTTGGGCTTGGTGTGAAATGTGATAACAAACACACCCTACATTTATAGATTGAAATGGAAGCAGTGCTTTCACATAGAGTTCCTACAATCCCCTAAACTAATTGGCTAGGCTTCTACCTTGGTGCACCAACAGGAACTGTCTGCAGAGATGAATAAGCTAATCTGGGTGGATGATACTGTAACAGCCATCAGGAAAAAAAAAAACCCTGAGGAAAATTAATTTTCAACAGTGGAACAGGGCAGAGAAAGCAGAACCGTGTTTCCCCTGCTTGTGATTTATAGCATGTCTTCTCTTAACTCACAATAATGAATCACCGACTTTTCTTCCAAGGAGTTTATTCTCTGATTTTGACTCTTTTCACTCAAGGACAGGACCTTTCCTTCCATGTGGAATCCCTCTACACTAAGCTTCCACATCCTATTCTTTCCCAAATTAACAAAAAATCTCCAAAAGGAATTTCTCCAAAGAGGATTTTCTCCCTCATCCCATTCCTGGTTCTTCAGAATCCGCAGCTTAGTTTCACCATGAGACAAATTTCTAACAATTGGATTAGGGCATAAAACTCACATTCTTCTGAAGAACGTTTGCATGATTCAAAGGTAAATGTCAAAACAGTGATGGAAAACCTGTTGTGATCAAAACTGGTATGAATTTTGTAGTTGTGCTTAAGTTTAAAAATATGTATTTAACAGACAATGGATAGTGTAACTCTCTTAAATATATAACTATGTAGTATGCTGTTGAAGAATCACATTTACCTGGAATTTCATCAACTTTTAGTTGTGTTTCTACTTATTATTTGTACCCTGGTTTGCTCAAAGCCAGCCTCTTCTAAGCAGATTTGCCACAGATCTCCTTTTTGACAAATCTGGTGTTACATTTCTCGATATCCAGCTTATTTCACATGTTGGCAGCATCTGGCACTATTGCCCATTCGTTCCCTTCTTCTAGAAACATTTCATCTCAGTGGTCATCATGATAATCCCCTCTTCACATTTTCCTACCACCTTTGTAGCTATTCCTTCTCAGTGTCCTTTGAGGTTTCTCTTCTTCCACTTATTATCTTAAATATGGCTTTTCCTCGGGGTTCTGTTCTAGGCCTTTCTCCTCTCGCTCCAAGCTCTGCTTAAGCAACCTGTTCTGTGTTCAAGGATGCTGTAATTACCATGTTAGTTACATCTTCATAAAAGGTTTCTCACCTGAACTCAACGCTATTTATTCAACACTTACATGTCTTCTGCATTTAGATAATAACAGGCACTTCAACCTTAACATGCCCAGTGAAATACACTGTCTTCCACCCCTCACTTTCTTTTCCTTCTGCATCTTTTCCATCCATGACTACCATGACTATGCACTCCACTGTCCAGGATGGAATTACAGGAACCATCCTAGATTCCCAAGTGTGATACTTTCTACTTTCTACCCATCCTCTTCTCCCTGTTCCCATTGCTGAGACCTGAATTCAGACCAGTATAACTTTCTACTCTGTTTACTGCCCCAGCCTCTTAACTGGTCTTCCTGCCTCCTGTCTCATTCCCATTCAATTCATTCTTTACTTTGTTCCTAATATACAAATCTGATCAACACACTCACATTTAAATCCATTTAATGGCTTATCGGAGAGTATAATGGTTGTTGCCAGGGACTGGAAGTTGCAGGGGGATGGAAAGATGTTGGTCAAATGGTACAGTTTCAGTCAGATAGGAGAAATAAGTTTGGGAGATTTATTGCACAGTGTGGTGACTATGGTTCATAACAGTGTGCTGTACACTCAAAAACTGCTAAAAAAGTAGACCTTGGCCAGGCGTGGTGGCTCAAGCCTGTAATCCCAGCACTTTGGGAGGCCGAGACGGGCGGATCACGAGGTCAGGAGATCGAGACCATCCTGGCTAACACGGTGAAACCCTGTCTCTACTAAAAAATACAAAAAACTAGCCCGGTGAGGTGGCGGGCGCCTGTAGTCCCAGCTACTCGGGAGGTTGAGGCAAGAGAATGGTGTAAACCCGGGAGGCGGACCTTGCAGTGAGCTGAGATCCGACCACTGCACTCCAGCCTGGGTGACAGAGCGAGACTCCGTCTCAAAAAAAAAAAAAAAAAAAAAAAAAAAAAAAAAAAGAAAGTAGACCTTAAATGTTTTTATAACAATAAATGATAAATATGTGAGGTGATAAGTTAATTAGCTTGATTTAATCATTTCACAATGTATACATACATCAAAATATTACACAGACCACAAATATATAAAATTTCTATTTGCCAATCATACTTTAATTTACAAATTAAAAATAATGAAACCATCAGTGGCTTCTAACTACCCTAAGGATAAAGTACAAAGTCCAAGAGTTCAGCCTATAAAATCTTAATGCTTGCTTTTTTAGCATTACCTGTTTCTTTCTGACACTTTTCCTTCCCCCATCACCTCCCATACCTAGGCTTCTAAGCTTCAGGCTTTCTTGAAATCTTCCTGTTCTCTAATGCTGCCTCTTCTGCCTATTGCATTCTTGTTTCTGTACATCCCTTACTCCTCCCTAACCTGATTAACTCCTTTGCATCCATCATCTGTCAATGGAGCTGTCACTTCTTTCAGGAAACCTTCCTGAAGTGAAGGAGCGCCTCCCCTGTGCAAACTCATTGTGTCTGGATCCTCCCTTCATGCCTGGTCCCATGGCACTGTAACTGTCTGTGGACTTGCAAGCCTCAACAGCTTTGCATGCCTGTGGACAGTGTCTGAACTGCTTCTGGTGGAATCCCTGTTTCTTACATAGTGCATAGGACATAGAAGGTACTCAACAAATATTTGTGGAAATATTAATAAAAGAAAGAATAAAATCTAATTGTCAGATACTAGTTGATTATATAGCATGTCTGTCAATGCATAAATTATGAGCAGCAGAATCTTTAGTATCTTAGGCAAAGGTTGGAAGAATACTCATCTTAAAATTGAAAAACAGCTATAACACCATCCAATACTTACTGAGTATTTATCATAGGTAGACTTTATTTATTATTATTAACATGTGTGAAGTGCTTCATGTTTGCTATGTCATTTTGTTCTCACAGTGATCTGGGAGGCAGGGACTACTATTTTTTCCACATAACAGACGAAGAAAATGAGGCTAAGGGAGAGGAAGCATTTGGCAAAAGTCAGTTGGCAGAGCTAGGATTCTATGCAATCCCCAAAGCTCTTAAAAAACCATTTGACAAAATGGATAAATACGTTCAACCAAAATGTATTGAGGACTTGTTCTTTGCAAAATACCATGCATACACACAGTTCCTGCTCTGCTCCAGTGACAATAACCAGGAACCCTGAAGAGAAGGCATTGCATTTAGCTAGTTATTACCATCAGCCTGGCAAAAAATGTTCTGTATTACAGGGAACCATATAATTGGGCAAACCAAAAAACTCTTCACCTTTTCTGCATTCAGTGCTGTAATTTCACTTATTTATCATAAAACGTGACTTCACAGGTTTATTAACAGTCAAATCCAGATGCAAATGCAAATAGAGAAATATAGTAGAAAACCAAATAGCAGATTCTCATTATCCGCCTTTTGTTGAAATCTATGCCAGTGCTCTCCACTGTAAACAAGTACTGAATTACAGAATTTTAGGCCTGAGAGAAACCTAGAAGTTATTTACCCAATTCTTCCCAGTTATGTCTAAGCCTGAAGTCCAAAGGAAAATAGTAACTGTGAGACTACCAGTAACTCATGAAAACTGGTTGGCCATATCTATGAAAGCTGAACTTCTATTTATTCTGTGGCCCAGCCATTCCACTCCTTGGAATAGACCCAACAGAGGTGCCTTCATATTTTGCCAAAAGTCATGTATAATAATGCTCACAGTAGCATTTTTTTTTTGCAATAACCCCAAACTAGAATCAAGGTAGTGATTATCAATAGTAGGCTGGGTAAGTAAAATATATTTAAACAATGGAATGTACTATGTAACAATGAGAACAAAGTATAACTACAACCAACCAAGTAAATAAATGCCAAAAACATTATACCAAGCAGAAGTTATGACTATGTTATATCGAGTTCATAAAAACAGGAAAATCTAATCTATAGTGTCATGAGTCAGGAGAGTCGTTGCAAGGGCTGGGAGGTGACAACTGGAAGGGGACATAGAAGTATTTGTTGGATGCTGGTGATTTCTGTTGCTTGATCCAAGTGCTAGTTACACAGGTGGGCTCACCTTGTGAAAATCCAGTGAGCTGTACACTTACAATGTATAATTTTTCTGTGTATATGTTAGATTCCAATATAAATTGGAAAAGAAACCTTGGTACGCATTGAAGCCTAAGACATTATCAAAAAAATTTTCTGGCACAATGGGAAAAATTTGTGAAATGTCTTGAATCTTAATTCTGCTAAAACTAACATTTGTTCCAGTCATATATCAATAAAAACAAATACTTCAGTATTGCAAACATTTGCTAAAGAAACAAATGTATTTGACGAGAAAACAAAAATCAGTATTTCCTTTGGCAAGTACTTGTTGGATTGGAGGTAGCAAATGTAAAACTTCTGAAGTGTTACTGCATTTGTTTACATGCTCAGTTTACACAAGATTCAGAATTTTGCAAAGCTGCATTATATTTTTAAAAACTGTAGGAATAAAAATAATTGTGAGAGGAATAAAAAGACTGCATTTCTAGAATGTTGTTATGGATGTGTCTCAACTCCACAGTAGTTGTATGATGCCTGGCATGCAATAGGCGTGCATTTGCTGTATGAATGAAGATAGTATACAGGGTACCTTTTAGAATACTTCTAATCAATCTTTGTCGACAACATGATTATTTTTAATACCTGGTTAAATAGGAAATTACTAATACTTTCTCAGTATCCTAGTAGACATTGAATGGAGAACGACTAAAATAAATCTCTATCAAAGTCCTAATTCATATTATTTTACAAAATACTTCCAAATGACATATGACGCCAGTCATTTAAGATAAAGAAGTTTCATTAAAGAAAAACTTCAGATCTCAGAAAAATGAATTAGAAATCCCCCCTCACCCAACTACATTTAGAGAAAATATTGAGAAAGAAGTATGATTCTCCCTGGAAGTAACTATATATTAAATCGTGTCAAGAAAACCTTAGAAAATATTAGCTTTCAGGGAAAAACACTTACAATTTATATTTTCTATTTTTCAGTAATATATTCTTACTATGACTCTAAAATCTGTCTAATGCACCATTAACATTTTAAAAGGAAGTCTTCTAGTTCTTACCAAAAAGAAATAAATAATATCTGACAACAGCATTAGGGAACATAAACATAAAATTACCTGTTATTAAAAACTGAGCACATTTTTCTCAAAGAAATATATTACTCAGCTGTAAAATAGTATGTTTGCCATTCACACTAATGTCTCAACATTATGGTTCAATCTTCTAAAAAGCTGACACGGAAAATAATGGTGTAATAAACTAATTCATCATAATGTGCAAAAGAAACCGCTGGAATAAATTGTAATAACCTTTCAAAAACTAGCAGCTTTTAAAAGTATTAATTTCTACTCCAGATAATTGGAAAGGACACCTGGGTGGGTAGGCAATATTTTTTATGGGATTGCTCTGTCAGGAGCTCAGACTGTCTCTGGACTCAGCAATGATCATTTCGCACTAAATGACAGTGAATCTTGCAAATGGGTCTTCCTAGATGGTGTTTGCCATAAATTACCAAACTCAACTCCCCTCAAGGTCAGCGATATGAGAGGGCAGGTATCAAACGGCCTTCGTGGAGACCTAGAGTGGTCCTCGGGTTTCTTATAAATGGACAATAGTTGTGTTGGCTGCCATAAAATCAACTTAATGGACTGACAACATAAATTACCATCAAACTTTGACAACATTCCTCCTTAGGAAACAACTGAAGAATGCTTTTATATCAAAGCTGGGAAAATGGATAACAATATGTTTTGCTCTACACTAGATCATAAATATTTTTAACAATGCTAAGTGGAGAATGAATTAATATTAGAAACCACGATATGTTTTACCTGATGCATTAAAAACAGCATCTAAGTAATTCTAAAATGACACTTGCTTCCTGAAGTTATATTATATATATTATATATGTAATGCAATGGTGTGTGTGTGTGTGTGTGAGTGTGTGTGTTAGTTAGGGAAGAAGGTTGCATTTGCCTGGCACTCAATATTTTCACCAAGTATAAGCAATCAAAAATGATATTACTTGTTTTCTCATTTTTTTAAATCTATTAATATATAGTCCACTGGACCCATAGGAAGAGATTTTTGACCTCTCACACTACTTTAGATAAATCATAAAATCACTTTCTCTATGGTTCCATTTTTCCACTTGGAAAGTAATGTAATTATTATACAATGCTATTTTGAAGACAGTGGAATTATTCCTAAAATGAAGACACAAAAACCCTCAAGTTACTGGAAAATCATATTAACATATTTTGGAAAATAATCCAGTCCAGACTTAATTAATTCACACTTTAAAAAAGCCAATTTGGTAGAAAATATAACAACAGCTAAATTAATAAAATAGAATTTTGGAGGTAAATGCAACATTGTTTAGCTGAATTTTCATCTAATTGTGCTGCCATTCTGTAACTGCAGTTATTATTATTATTGTGACATAAAGTTAAAATTATTCTCTCAGTAATTTTTATAATAGAATTTATTATCTCTTAAAATGCAGCAGTTTCCTGTAGATTTTGCTAAAACAAATGCTACACTGAGTAAAAGCAACATCTTCCTTGGATCCAATGGCATCTCAGGCCAGGAATATGATATATAATGTCTCATGAACTCTATACACGTTATAAACTATAAACGTTTCCAAATAGGATTTAAAATTAGTGTATTTTGTCTGTTCTCCTCCCACATCTAGTCATCACCTTCTCTCACGTCTTCCTTTGCACTATCTCTTACATTTATTTCTTTCCTTCTGTTCCTATTGTCACTTCTGCTCAGAACCTCATCACCTTATACCTGAATTATTGCAGTAGTTTCTTTGGTCCTGTTCTTTTTCCACCAATCCATCCTGCCTAGTCCTGCCAGATTAATCTTTTTTAAAGGACTACTTTAATGATGTCAGTCCCCTGCTCAGAAGTGTCCAATGACTCCCCATCACTTGGAGGCCACAGGCCAGAGTCTTTAGCTAAAATCAAAGCCTTTGGCTGTCTGGCCTCACTTCTTTTCCAGTCTTCTCCAGTTCCCCTGCACAAACCTTCAGAACAATAAATGAATTTGCTTCCTGGCCACCTGCACCACCTGCACCTGCCTGACCAGTGCTGTCCATCCTCTCTGCTGATGCAGTTACCTTCCTTTCTGGAGTCGTTCTGACCACTTTGACCCATAGTCAGCACCTCCAGCCATGAAGTTGGAGCACTCTTTTTTTTTAAAGCATGCTTTATTTCACAGTTGCAATATTATGTAACTTTGGCTTTTGTTATTTAATGGTTACCCTGCCTTTTCTCCTTAATGAATTTGTAAAATTCTTTGAGGGCAGGGGGTTTTGAATTACTATGGGCCAATGTCCCCAGCACAACACTATAAAAATAGTTGGCTGTCAATGGACACTTGTTTAGTGAATGACTGCAAAATGTTGTTCTAAGGCCAGGTGCGGTGGCTCACGTCTGTAATCCCAGCACTTTGGGAGGCTGAGGTGGGTGGATCACGAGGTCAGGAGGTCAAGACCATCCTGGCTAACACGGTGAAACCCGTCTCTACTGAAAATACAAAAAATTAGCTGGGTGAGGTGGCGGGCACCTGTAGTCCCAGCTACTTAGGAGGCTGAGGCAAGAGAATGGCCTGAGCCCGGGAGGCAGAGCTTGCAGTGAGCCGAGATCGCGCCACTGCACTCCAGCCTGGGCAACGAGAGAGACTCCATCTTAAAAAAAAAAAAAAAAAAGTGCTGTTCTAGGCTTCTTATATGATTAGAATGAAAGCTATTCAGTTGTATTTGTGACTTGTGGTATTTCAGAGCAACAATTTACATATGTGAGGCAGTTTTCCTGAGTTTAATACATTCTCTTTCATTTTAAAAGTTCTTAGTGAAATTGTAGACTATGAAATACAAATTGAGGACATGAGATTTATAATGTAAAAATCTGACTTGGAAATCATGGGCAGCATTAGAATAAACACAAACCAGTCCATATTCATCAAACCAATGCTAACTATCTGAAAGTTCCTTAATATCATAAAGCTCGGTAAGTTTCAAATACAACTGAAATCATCCCAAGAAAAAGTTAAAAGAAGAAAAGATAAGTACGCAGCGGTACAGAGTCTTTATTGTATAAATAAGACATATATTTTAGCATGTAATATTATTTAATAGAAATATGGATTTTTAGAACTTGACAAGACCTGAATTGGTAACTTAGATCTGCTCTTCACCAGGTGTGCCATTTTGTGTCAGTTTACTCAATGTCTTTGAATGTTAAACATCTCATGAGGCAAATAAGAATATTAATTTCTAATTTATTTGAAAAATCTGAGATGAATGAACTATTTTGAGCTGTTTACTAGGATAATGAATTTAAGGTCCCTAAGGTACCTAACCCAGTACCTGACCTGTTAATAAATGGTAGCTACTATTAATTAACTAATTAATTAATGTATCTGTCGATCATTGTTTCTATTTGAGAGTTTTTCTTTTCACTCCTTACCTCCTAGCTTCTCTTATAGTTGAAGAGTGTGGGGTCTAAAAGATCTGGGTGAGAACTGTGGTTCTACGACTTATTAGTTTACTAATCTACTTATGAACCTATCTTAGCTGCAGTTTTCTCAGCTGTATAAGAAGATCACCAAATCTCCTTGCAGTAATGTTCTGAAGACTAAGAATGATCCATTTTAAAGTGTCAGGCATACAGCAGGTACTTCATTAAGAGCAGATATTGTTATAATTCTCATGAGTCTTCTCACAGCCATCCTGTTATATGCAGAAGAACACATATTCATGAATACTTTTAAAGTAAGATATGTAGGAATTTTTTTTCTATTATGTTTCACTATCTTGCAGAAAAACATAATTTGGCATTATAAAAATTATTCCTATAAATAATATTTGTAGAGTGACTTACAGTTTACAAAATATCTTTGAAACTGAGGACTATACCCCCAAATTAGCCATTTGTTGCTGTGTGACTGTGATCACTATTCTTGCAACCCATTCTGCCATCAAAATGCTTAATAATTAACAATAATGATAAACTGCAAATACTAAGAAGGCTATGAACAAAGTCTAATGTGTTATTGTCATAGGTCTATATTTTTAGAAATACTTGACAGTTGAAATTGGCCAGATGAAATTGAGCAATTGATCATATATTCTCCATCTCAGCAGTATATCTTGGAAGCAGAGGCCTCCTCTAGGCAGGCTTTGACAAAAGACATCTAAAACTGGTTTCTTAACTTCTTTTTGACTTCTAAAATGTCGTCTAAAGTATCGGTTAAGTTGCTTGTTCTCATTTGGGTTAAAATACAATTCTTAAAAAATCAAGTAAGTAATTCTGAAATAAGCTTATATAAGTGTAAACAAAAGAACAGAAAGAAATTTGGGTAATTTTCTTAAATCTAAATAAATATATTATGTCACATGCTGAGATTAATGACATTATCTAAACTCGGTAGGAATGCAATTAAGTGCTAAGAAACAGAAAGTGCCTCACAGTTTTATAAGACTGAGCTGTTTTTACTATCATAATAACTGAAGCATGTGCTTAATAACTCATCAAATACATTTACTTCCCTTCAACATCTACAAGGTCAAAACCAGTCATCAGCTGTAACTTGAAGTGTCATTAATTCCTCTGAAAAACTGTTAAAGAAAGCACCAGGCTGTATCCCATTGAGGTTCCTGGGGTGTTTCAGGGATGCTGGGAGGTGCAATGTACTTCTAAAACGACGTATGGATGGATAGCATTACTCTTAATGCTCCAAATGAAGAACTTGCCATACAACTGTTCCTTATACAAGGTACAGGGCTCCACATGCAACAGTTCTGATGTTTAATGTTTTGTCCTATGTCCAGTCCTTGGTTTAGCGATTATGGCCAGTATACCTACATTTAAAATATGATCTAATATATAAGGGTAACTGCCACTTAGTAACTGAGAACTGCATAGCATTGGGTCAGCATCAGTGCTAGGTCACTAGGGGCAATTTTATCTAGATTTGCTCCCAGAATACCTGCACGAGCATGGGGTTTCCACACCTTTAGTCTTTGTTTCATTTTATTACTTCCACTTCCTCCCCATCACCTGCCAGGGTTTTCAAATCCTTCAGGAATATTTTGTTTCAATGTTTGTATTTACCAAATCCAACTATAATTAATATTTATAGCACTTCTGATCATTTCAAAGCTATTTCACAAATAAAATATCTTGATCTTCATAGTAATGTCAAGTGAAATGAGAAAACTGAAGCATGAGGAAGTTCTATAATATGCCTGAGGCAACTTGACGTCAGTGTCAGAGCAGAATACCTGCTTTAGGACGCTGAACCTAGCGCTCAGTTCACCCCCATGACTGCTTGTCACTGGTTTGGTCTTTGGATTAGACTTGCACCAGAAATTCTTTCTCACCAGCTTTGTGATTTTTAAATACATTAGTTAAACTCTCTGGATTTTAGCTTCCTTGTTGGTAAATGAGGACAACAATGCCTACTTCATAGAGTTACTCGAGGATTACATGAAATGATGTGTGTAAAGTTAAAAACCTAACCCAGGCGTGCTGGCTCCTGCGTATAATCCAGCTACTTGGGAGGCTGAGGTGGGAGGATCCCTTGAGGACAGGAGTTCAAGATCAGCCTGGGTAACACAGCGAAACCCCATTTCTAAAAAATTAAAAAATAAAAATAATAAAGTAAAAATACCTAGAATAAGGTTTAGTGTTCAAAACTGCTCATCCTTCTAATCCCTAGTCTTGGTCATCTTCACTAAAGGTAGTTTCTTTAGGTCTACTGAGAGTATGAAGCGACTCTGGAATTCTGTGTTGGGCTAGGGGGCACAGTGTACTTAATGTATCAATAGGGTGGTAAAATATTTACCAATAATCTAAGGATTTATCAGTCATCTGCCACGTTCCAGCACAGTGCTCAGTACTTCCGATGCACAAAGAAACAGCAGCAGCCAAGGAATTTTGCAAGTGACAAGAACAAGACTTAATGATTTTCTAGACAATAAAGAGATTCCAAGAGAGGCTGGTATATTCCATTTAACCAAGGTCTTTGTAAATTCTCCAAAACATTTTCAAATAGAACAAAATACTTTTAAAACTACTTCATATAAATTGTATAGCTTACTTTTAAATGGCATATTGCACCAAATCCCAAAATGTTATTTTTTTATAGACACTGATACTGTATCCAACCTGCACTATTACACAGGCTGAGGGAGGGACAGTAAAAGGATCAATCTCACAGTGAACCTAGGAATGAGTGGTTAAATTGTGTTCGGTGTTTCTGCTGTGTTTCCATTACTGAGTCACCCAGATTTAAAATACCCTAGGGTAGGAATAACCATTTGGTTTTTCTCCCTCCTTTTCCTTCAGTGCCTCAGAACATAAAATACTTGTTTTGTTGCATTTCAGCCTCTGAGTTAGACCAAAAAAAGTACTTATGACTCCATCCCATTTGAATTAGTACACTAAAAAAAGGTATTTACAGTTAAGTGGAAACATTTCATCTTCTGATTATTTTTTAATATAAAACAGTGACATCTCAGCATACTTTCGTTTAAAACTGTAAGAACAGAAAAGATTAATTTTTTTCTTCTTGAGACAGGGTCTTACTTTGTCACCCACACTGAAGTGTAGTGGTACGATCACAGCTCACTGCGGCCTTAAACTCCTGGGCTCAAGCCATTCTCCTGCCTCAGTCTCCTGAGCAGCTGGGACTACAGGCACATGCCACCATGTGTGGCTGGAGAAGAATAAATTTTATTGTTATTAATAGCAACTAGTCACTATGCACATGTGTGTGAGACAATGTTCAGAATGATACAGCCTAGGGTTTAACACCAGAAACTTTAGTTCTGATTCTGCTTCCTTTAGTATTTTTATCCAGGGACACAGTGTTCCTGTTTTGAGGATGAGAACAATGCCATATATTTTATAGCATTATGAAGAAAATTAAGATGGAATATTACTGTAGACACAGTAGTAAGTAGGTAATAATTTTGAGTGTTTAATGTGTGTCAGATATTGTTCTAATCAACTCATTTAATCACAACAACTCAATGAAATGCATAGTATTATTATGCCTCTTTTAAAGATATTAAGGCTTAACAGTTTTAACAAAAAACCTTGCCAAGATCACCCAGCTAGTAATTGGTTGAGCAGGATCTCAAACGCAGGCAGTCTAGCTCCAGAGTCCATGCTCTGAGCCACTTCCCTGTGCTGCCTCACTCCATCACAGCAGCTCATGACATGCTGGTTTCCCCTCTTCTTGGATTCTGGTATACAAAAACACAACAGATCCTGTCTTTTCCAGAAAGAAACAGTTGTTACACCAAGGACACAGGCTATATGCACATATGGATAAAAAGCACGACAGAACGTGTCCAACAAATGTCAGAGGAGGTATACAATAAGTTCTACAGAAGTTTGGAAGAAGGGAAATAATGGGGATAAGGAAATCGGCAAGATTGTGGTGATGTAGGTGGACTTTGACTTTGTTTCGCCTTTGAGAGTAAACAGACCTAAAACTATCAAAGAGTAGTTGGGAAAGGTATTTCAGATAATGCGAACAGTAAAGACAAAGGATCTCTGTGTTTAGGAAATAAGAATCAGTGTCATGATAACTGCAGCTTGCCAAAAATAAACACACACACACAAACAAAAAACAACACACACAAAAGAAAATAAATAAAATTTTTGTTTTTAAAAAAGAATCCATTTCAGTGACGGGGAAGGTTTCAATACGGGCAACACTGAGGGTAGAGCAGGGGCAGTTTAAAGTGATTTTGTACAGTGTTTTAGAAACTCCAGAGAGGAAAAAGACCTCCTGCTAGAAGGCCACCAGGGGTTTCCGAGTGACTGTGAGTGAGGAGATGGCAGGTATATAACACGGATGAAAGTAGGGAATGCCAGATAGCGGACTGCGAGAGCATGCAGAAATCTTTGGCACACATACCTACATTCAGACAGGTCCCTATTATTCCAGCGATGATTATCTTGTTGGCGGGTATTCCATGGCCTCTCCTCACCTATTGGCTGTCCTTTTGGTTTGTCCCTTGCTTTAGCACCTGGGGGTGGACACGGAGGCAAAGTGATTTTCCAATTAGTCTTTTTGTTTGTTTCTTTTTGCTGCCCTTTCCCCACTGTGGTTAGATTTGCTGTTGGAAGGAGAAGTATATTGTGGACGATAAGAACATTTCTTTCTCTTTTTCTTTGTTCATGGTACCTCCAGTCCCTTTATTGAACAATTTACATGGGAAGAGCAGGAATCATATTTGAGCTTAACCCTGGAATATGTAATTGTTAATTTCCCTTGATCAGAGATGGGCTACGAAATGGGGAGCTGCCCATATGGACGTTTCAATAACATTTGTGTAGCAGAACCTTGTTTCTGATCTGGCTGCTGAGACTTTTAGGTGAGAGTGGTTAAAGTTATTCTCCTTAAAAATGTTATGTATTGCGTATCTCCAGACCTGCTGATAGTCATATGATTATTTATTTCAATCATTCTTACCTTTGCTACTATTTGGATATATTATGCAGTTCCTGCTTCTTCCTAAGTTGAATATAAGCTACCAGTAATTCTAATTCTCTAGCTGCAGAGTACATGTTTGGCTCTAAAACTAAAGTGCTGTATTAGTGGGATGAAAAAAAAGAAAGAGATGAGAAAAATGAAACAGAGCAATGCCAAGCTCTTTTTTAGAAGTAATATTTAATTACTATTTCAGGCTACTTTTAAGAGTGTGTATGACATCTAAACAGATTGTAGGCCTCTAATACATCATTTCACTAATATATATCCAATTGCGGTTGACAAAAAGATTATTTTGGTCCATACTGGCCTAGAAACCCATCTTTTACTTGGATCCATTATATGCAAATATATTTAGGGTACAAAACACACGCACACACACACACACACACACACACACACACACACACACACACAAAATCTCTTTCAAATAAAGGAACGGGTCTTAAAAATTTATACACTTGGCTAATAGCCAGCTACTGAGTCTGTTTTGTCTCCTCTATGATTAACATACTTTCATAAATTATTTCCAATTTCTTCCAGTTGTATTCTTGTCAACTCTTCACCTCACAACCCCAATATTGTCCACATAGTTATAGATAAATCAGAGAGTGGGTAGAAAAAGAGCACATCCAGCTATTTTAGGACATGGCATATATCAGTCATGCCCAGAAAACTGGCTCCTTTGCTTGTGAGAACTTCTTGGCATATCCATTAGCCTGCTGACCTCGGTACGAAACATCACAAAATAAAGTCTCAACTACTCTGTTTCTCAATTTGTTTGATAAACTAGAATTATTTCCAAAGTTCTCAAATAAACAGAAATCATTATAATTATAAATAATTAAAATGCTAAACTCAAGAGGGCACTCAACATTCATTATACTGTAGAGCTTGTCCCCTAAGGGTAATACCTTCAATTAGTTCAGTTTTTACAACAGAAGAAACATGTGACAATCAGTGATTGCAGGTATTTAGTTCAAGGAACAAAACATGCAAACTCGCCTTTAAATTGCCCTTTCAGTCACCACAGGTTATGCTCTCTTTTAGATTCTTAACATTTGTACTAATTCTAGCATACAGGAAAGCAACAGATAAGGGAAAAACAGTCTTCAAAGCTATGAGTAGATGCACTTCAGCTTTATCAGCTCTTTCAATGGAGAAGGTTAAAGTAGAAGGTAAGATCTAACAAAAAGTGATTTGAAGAGAGAGCCCTTTAAAAAACATTCTATAAAATTTATCACTTAATTTATTCACTCACTTTACAAACATTTATTAAGTGTCAGAGCTTATGCTAAATGATAATGACATTGCTTTAGAAAAACTAGCTGATGGTTTTTTAAAAACATACAAATTTGTTTATGTGTGTATATATGTATATTGTTAAAAATATAGAGTATACATATCCATAATTTATAAAATGATGTTGTTTTGAGTGTTATTCCTCGTTCTTAAAGTTGTAATGAAATTTAAAAAAATTAATCGCAAAATTATTTAGATTTTATTCCTTGGAGTCTCCTTTTATAAAAAGCATCAATTTCCTTTACAAAATATAACTGTTTTCTGTTGCAGTAGTAAATGCTATTTCAGTTACTAGGGCTTTTGTTAGGTTTTCATAGAACTCAAGTACTGTAAGTTGGAAATGGATTAGCAAATAGTAAATACTGTTTTTGGATCAAAGCAAGTATAGCAAAACAGATTTCTTTACTCTGATTCAACATCAAATTGACAACCATGACCTGAGAAAGGGTTATCTTTTACTAGCTGCCACATTGGGGAAATAAATTTAGTCCTTCATTTAAGTAGAGGAAAGAACTCATTAGAAATGTAGTACAAGTGGTTTCAGGATGATAAATCTCAAGTTACCAATTCCACTTTTAATGATTAGCTGCCTGTGCCTTGTATTTAATTAAAATGGTTATTTTAAATGCTTATATTTAATTTAAACATAATTACCTAAAGTTCAATGTTACTGACTCATCCATTTTGAAATTAATTAATTTATAAAATAGTTCAAAAAGTGCTGTAAAATATTAATATTAAAATACAGCAGGATCAATCTGCATCTTTTGTTGGTTTCTGTTGTGGACTCCTAGTGAGCTGTTTACATTAGGTAGGACTGCAGGGTCTCTGGCATAGCTAATGTGTAATGAAATCAAATATTGATATGTCCTTGACATTTCCTTTGCACGTAGGATATACACTTTAACCTTCCAGGAAATAATAGTTCATAGCTAAGGATATGATTGCTTAAACTTTAAAGCGATGTAAGTTTTAGAAATTATTTTGGCCTTATTACATTTAGGAGAAACCACTGCTTTTAGCAAATGATTTATAAGTGTGTAACAATCAGTATGATAAAATTTCTTATGAGTCAGTCCAATAAATGTGACCAGAAGGTGTTTTCAAGGAAAAGTTCTGCTTTTAACTTGTATTTAAACAAACAGTTTAAATAGTGGGTAGTGATGTATAACAATGTTTCCTGGTCTATGGATTCTGAGGATATTCTGAAACACTCCTGTATCCATTTGGATGGGATTTCCTGGTGCAGTGAAAAACTATATCCATGAATGTCCTATAATCCTTAGTGTGCTTGATGGGAAAAACTTCTAAGCTGTGCACATTTGTCTATTAATGATGATTGCTGCCATTTATTAGGTACTGAGTATGTATTAGGCACTGAACTAAATGTCTAATCAAATTGTATTCAGCCCATTTTACAGATGAATGAAGTGAGGCTTGGAGAGACTAAGGCATACATAATTTATAGGTATAATTTGTAAGTTATAGAGGCAAGACTCAAAGCCTAAATCCACAAAGCTGCCCCTTACTGTCTTCAGCTCCCATCTCAGAGAGCTAGGCAGGCATTCTCAATTGTGAGATGCTTGTAACTCCCACCTCCACCACCACCACAAACAACAACAAAATAGTTCTCCCTTGCAGTAATAGTGTAAATAAATGAAATGGTAAAAGTAACACATTTGGCTTGACTATTAGTAATTAAAATCTTTTGCCCCCAATCTTAGTGTCCTGTTATACAAATGTTAATATACGCAGAATTTTCTAATATTTTATTAAAACCTGGGCTTTCTATTCTTCAACAAACCTCTATAGTTGGGAAGATTTGTTTCCCACCATTCTGTGACATTAGCTCAAAACTTTGCACAATCTCTACCCCTGACACCACCAACAACCTTTGGGGCATCTTAGTTGTGAGCAGGCTATCAGGCTATAAAATCAGCCTCAGCTTACACATCAAGTAAGTTTTGCAGAATATTTCTTTCCTTTTCACACTAGTATTATTAGGTGGAATTCCAGGATGCCTTTAAGCTATGCTGTATCTCAATGACCACAACTGCCATCTGTTTCTGTTTCTTCCAATGAACGATATCCCCACTCAAAAGCTAGGGTTCAGTGTGTTTTCTGCAAATAATATGAGTAACACATACAAATATTCCTCCTATTTAGATTAGACAGTATTAGGTAGTAATCAAAGCCAATTATGTACTGATTTTCGGTTTAACATTTCAACTATCAAACACTATCTTAACTCTGGACACCCTCAGAAGGTTCAAAGGATTGGAACCACTGCAAAGTAATTATAGCAGAGAAGACCTGTTGGAGGAGCTAGAATAGGTAAAAATACAGGCACATCTGCTTCGTAAGTCTTGCTCAGACCTTTAAATGCCATCTGTTTTCCCGTTCTTTTCCAGCTACCATCTTCCCCTAGGCTAAAAGATTTTAAAATGACTTGGGGGAAGAAAAAACTTTGAGAAACTAGTTTGAGATTTTAATTCTGTATTTCATCTGTCAGACAGTGAAATGCAGTTAACCGCAGCAAGTGTTCCTAATAGATAAGGGAATTGTTGCTTCACATATAATTACATTGAGTCTAACAGTAGACATAGCCAACTATATCATCATCATACTATTAGAAGTGCTAGTAAGTCTGAAAAGAATCCATTTTGAGAAGGGTCAGAGCTACTTTTATTTTACTTCAAGCCAGGGTTATCATGGAATAAAACTGATAATTCTTTTGGGGAACAATTTTTGGAATATAAAAAAAGTATTAAAGGGTAAATGAAACTAACTGTTGTGACTGGCAGTGAGTTCAGGCATTCTGTGTTCTTTTGTTCGGAAAACATTTTATTCGGAACATTCTTCCATGAAAGCCTTCTTTGACAAAGTGTCATTTTTCGATATATTAGTACATGTCTGCCCACATTTTATATTCATAAAAGGCTAGCAATGTTTTAACAACTTTTGACAAGCATGGGGAATTAAACTTCCACAGAATCGACTCTTTTAATGTAATGCTACAATCTATTTTATATTCTCGATTTTGCACTTCTTATGGCAGGCCACAACATTTTAAATTATGTCAACTTATAGTTGAAAAAAGTACAAAGAAATTAAAAATAAGTAATTACTTAACTCATCAATAAAATATTTTTAAGCACATAATTCTGAAATTCGTTGAGAAAAGGAGTTACAGATATAGAACTAAGTGAATTATAAATTAGTAATAAGAGATAAGTAAAAGAAATTTCTAATAAACTAGCTGAGGAATCTCAAGGAATTGAGCTACCTCTTAATTAAATTTAGCTACTAAATTATAGATTTCAAAATCAAATGCTGGCTGGACATGGTGGCTCATGCCTGTAATCCCAGCACTTTGGGAAGCTGAGGCAGGTGGATCATCTGAGGTCAGGAGTTCAAGACCAGCCTGGCCAACATGGCGAAACCCTGTCTCTACTTAAAATACAAAAATCACCTGGGCGTGGTCGCGGGTGCCTGTAGTCCCAGCTATTCAGGAGGTTGAGGCAGGAGAATCACTTGAACCCAGGAGGCAGAGGTGGCAGTGAGCCAAGACTGCACCACTGCACTCCAGGCTGGGCAACAGAGCAAGACTCCATCTCAGAAAAAACAAAACAAAAACAAAAACAAACAAACCAACAAAAAACCCAAAAACAAAATCAAATGCTTTGTTAATTGGCATTGCAGGCTCTGCCTATTGGAAATGTTACTTGGATACCTATAGGCACCTCAAACCAACACTTCAAAGACCTCTCTGGCTCCCCAAAATTGCCCCTCTCCCTGATTGTGACCTTGCACGACTGGGGTCCTAATTGCTCCCCAGCTTCATCTGTCCCCACTCCACCCTGTCTGGCTCATTCATTCATCCAGAGCTGCTTTCAATGCCTTGAATACACTGGGCTTTGCTCCTCTGCCTAGATCACTATCCCAATCAGCCTGGCTAATTTCTCCTCTTCAGTCTCAGCTTGGATGTCACTTTCCTCAAGAAGATTTCTCACAATTCTTTTTCCAGGTGCCCTTTCTCTAGATCCTTACAACCCTGTTCTCTCCAGCCAAAATCCCTGTCACAGAGTGATGCGATTGTCTCTCTACTGGCCTGTAACCCCAACAGAGTGTAAGCAGCAAAAGGGCTAAGACAATGTCTATCTTTTTACTGCTAATCTCCACAGCTTAGACCAGTGCTTGGAATATTCTAGATGCTCTCAAAAAAGCTTCTTTAAAAAGATTAATGAATCATTTAAGTGAGAAGTTCATATATGATGAATGTGTTTCTTTTTTCTTTTTGGCAATAATACAAACTGTCACATATAACCACATTTTAAAAAAAACTTACCTAAGTCGGTATGAGTTAACAATAATGTTCCCATTTGGTTATTTCATTTAGCTGGAAGAAGTTTCTTATTTTGGTTTAAGACCTTTCTCATACCACCTATCTCCATAAAGAAAAATGCAGGCTGGGCATGGTGGCTCATGCCTGTAATCCCAGCATCTTGGGAGGCTGAGGCGGGCAGATAATGAGGTCAAGAGATCGAGACCATCCTGGCCAACATGTTGAAAGCCCGTATCTACTAGAAATACAAAAATTAACTGGGCATGGTGGTGCGCACCTGTGGTCCCAGCTACTTGAGAGGCTGAGGAAGGAGGATTGCTTGAACCTGGGAGGTGCACGTTCCAGAGATCCAAGATCACACCACTGCACTCCAGCCTGGCGACAGAGCGTGACTCTGTCTCAAAAAAAAAGAAAAAGAGAAAAGAAAAGTGCAAGGTAGATAAGAGGAGAACTGAAGGATGTTAAGCTCTGGAATGCCACGCTAAGATTTGAGCTTAAGATACAGACTTCTAATGGTAACAGCAAAGGTGTATTGATGTATTAAAAGGGGCAGGAATAGTTTATGAAATCCAATATATAACACCTGAAGTAGCTAAAGGTGTTGCTTGATATTGCTGTGTCACTATAATCACAGAACTTTAAAGGGGACGTTGTGATTGGAAAAGAAAATTTGAAACCAGTACCCATTAGTGGGTCAAGCAAGTGAAGATGGAGAACAGGGCATCTTATGAATATTGTTATTATATCATAAAGAACTGGAATAATCAATATCCTCTTGAAAGAGACTTAAATCTAATGAAGCAGCTGTGGATAACTAAATTATGATTATGACAGATTCAGGGAATTGGTTCAGGGTTCTTTGCATCCAAAAATAAAAAAAGTAATCAAAGTGAAATTGCATTAGCTGACCTCCTCAGACCACCTCTGAAATACAGTAAGCATTTATTAAGAATACCCAAAACAACAGCATGACATAACTGCTTCTATATTTCACAAATGCCTTTGGCTAAGGGGGAGGAGGGATGGAGTCAGGCGGGGGAGGGAACGTGATGGGGGAGGCCACAGGAGGAAGAGAAGAAGCTACTTGCACAAGGATAAGTGGAACTCCTATTTTAATAATTGCCACAGCAGTATTTTTCTTAAGTCAAGATTAAAAATATGACGAGCTTACAGAATGTTATCATCCACAGCAAAAACAATATAGAAACGATTCTTATTCCCACATAAATTACTTAATACAACTGCTACTGGTTTTACAGATCAGTGCTAGCACTGATGGGCCATTCTATATAAAAGACATTCTTTCTCTGTATTTTTTAGTCTTCAGCTTTTGGTATTCCTTTGTCTCTTTAGTATACTCTTATTTCTTATCTTGAGGTATAATGAAATATTTCACTAGTAACATCCATGGAATTGTTTTCATTGGCTCTCTTCTGGGCCTCCTGAGGCCATCATATGAATGGTAACAAAAAACAATTTCAAGGTAATAATAATGATGAATAAATTAAAGCATAGTGTATATATAGTATCCATCAATAAACTTGTTTGACTGAACTGTATTTACTGAACTGTATTTTCATTTCAAGAACTGTTCTCCCCACCCCCACCCCTTTCCAAAATGCCTCTTTATAGCAGTTCTTATTTCAAAAGACTGCTTCAAATTGATTCTGAGGAATTTGAGTTCTCCATACTCTTTTCTGGCAATGTGCTTTTTCTCAGATCAGCAGAAACAATGTGAAAACACCTGTCACAGTAATTTCAAATGTCTATCATCTACCAAGTTATACATAAATGATCCACGGATTGCAATGTAGTCCTTGAATGAAGGACTTTCTCAAGAAAGACAAATGCTGTCGAAAACATAAATAGGTACCTTGTAAGAAAAAGCCACTTGTATCATTTGCAGAAACCTATAGTTTTTATTTTTATCTTTAAGCAGAGCCAAGCTAACATTTTTGAAAGAACTAAGTTTGCTTTTCGTTCACAACAAGGATTATGTATACATGCATGCTTATCTGCAGGTTTAGATGTCATTCAACTCAACTCCACGGGGTTGTGGCTGGAGATGGAGTCAGACTGGCAACAAAGCATTTACTGAATGCCTACTCAGGGTAAATGATTTTTAAAAAATCTACCTCTTCACCCCATGCTATCCCCCCAAAAATAAGGCAAGGTATAATTGTTGAACATACGCAGTATAGGTGTTCTAAAAAGCTCTGGAGTATAAATCTACTTCTATGTCCTATATACTCGTTCTTTTCTGTGGTCTTAGCTTAGATGCGAGTCACTCCCAAGAACTGGTCTGCTCCCCAGGTGATTCTGGAGCCAGAGTTGGGAATCCTGCTCTTAAGTCCTCTTCTGCTCTGCATTTTAGCAACAAACTCCCTACCCACTTCCGGTTTTCAGTCATCTGTGCAACCTGCATTTCCTTCACATTCTTAGTCCTTTTACCAGGGCTTGAAAATTAGTTTGTATTTCCCTATCCCATTTCCCTCTCCTGTCCTCAGAATTGCAATGCAATACTACCGTAGTTTGAATGGGCAGTGTCATACATTTTAACATCCAGATTCAAGGAGGCAAGTATGTATCAAAATAATTTTGCATTTTTTTATCCACAAGAATAACCCTTGAAATAGGCCTTTTGAGATGGGTTGCAATTTGTTAGGAAATAAATGATATGAAGAACAATGGAAACATATATTATGATAGCCATACCTTTTCCTCTTTTAAATTCAGTATATTTCAGACTTAAACCTATGGGAACATAATGCCACAGTATGATAATCACTCCAGTGTTCCTAAAGGCTTGACATTTTTTAAGTGTGTATGTAATATTCAGGTGGTGCTCAAATGGATCAACCACCCTGCTTCTGCTAATGCAAAGCATCTTCTGTGGTAGTGTGGTGAGGGTTAGCAATATCCAACTTGCAAAAGGCAATAAAGAGCACTCTTTAATGTGCCTTATTTCTAAACTACGGTGGCATATTATAGCACTCTTTGTCAGCACTTTATTGGTTTCACAAGAACAAAAACAAACACTGAGGTCTTTATTCTGAAATCCATTTCTGGAATTTATCTTACTAACAAAAGACAGTCCTGTGAGAGGTGTTCTAGTTATGAAGGAAGAATTTCCTTTTGTAGGAGTTTGTTATTTGAAAGGCTATATTTATTTGGTACTATAAATGTATAAATGTGCAATGAAGGCAACAAACTCTGTAAAATTATACCTTTTCCATGATCCATATGGTAAACCTAAAAGAAGGAAATTTACTGAAATAAGAATGTTTTTTCATAGCTGAGAAAAAGTAGTATATTTATGCATTTACAGGAGAAGAGGAAAAAAAACTCAAAACTTTGTTTAAACATGAAAATTTTTTGGAATAAGTGTAGTTTGCTTTCAGCATCCAGCATTGTTTCCAGTGGTTACTTATTTACCACAATTGCTTATTCATTGATATTTTGCAAAAAGTCTTGCTCTTAACAGTTTTTGGCTTTCTTTTATTTAAGCATACAAGGATAGGCAACTGTTCCCAGTGCTTCCCTTAGCTGCTCTGACTGGATTCTATACACATGAACAAAAGCTACCCCAAAACAATAAAGGAAAATCAGGCGTATTTCTAAAGCAACAAAAGAACAACCTGTTTTGCCACACTCTCACTACAGAGGCATCTCTTGGTAAATGGATTTTTAGATGTGAACACTGGTTTATTATTCATAACCAAATCCATTTACCAATCAGCCCTGCACATGGGTTAGAAAAGAATGAAAAAGTCACGAAGTACATAGTAAATGGCCACAAAACGAAGCAAAATCTAGCCTCTAATTATTTATGCAGCAAAAGTTCACTACTTTAACTTGCCTCCTTAATCCAAAGGAAAGATGAATGGTGACAAGGGAAAATACACACATAGGAACACTAGAGGGTTCCCAGAGCTGCCCTAGACAGGCTTCCACAAAGGTTAAGGAAGGGAGTGTGCAACTGGGCCCTCTCAGAAATGTGTCATTGTGAAGTTTTAATTCCCCAAGGTGTTTTAACACCTGTTTTCTTTTGTGTTAGGCTGAAATCTTTCAGAGACAAGGTTCAAGAGAGCAAGCAAAATATTACAGGACAATGGACAGATCAAGGTATACTCCTGTTTAGGCTAAGGAAGCTGGCTTTATATAAAGCCTTTCTTTTCAAAGGGGAGAGATGAAAGAGAAGAAAGCCTTTAGAAAATAAGGGTGATAGCTTCTCTTCCTGGTTCTTCGTGGAGTTGGGAAAAGCTGGCTTGAGAGGGTTAAAAAGTAAAAAAAGAAGGGCGACAAGTAGCTTTTAACAAAATGCCATGTCAAGAGTAATACCATATATGTAACAAGCTATTTGACAGCATACATTTTCTTTGTCTCTTTTTCCATATAGGTAGCCACTCCCAGTCAAAGACTGCATGAACTGCCCAGAGCAAGACTTTTTAGGATACGGTACACAGCTGGGAGCCTGCCAACTCCTGGTTTTGTCATTACCCTCAGAACCCCAGAATGTAAGTTCCATGAAGGTAGGTTTCTACATATTTTTATTTGTTTTGCTCACTGCTGTATCTTTAGCACCTAAAATCTTGCCTGGCAGATAGTAAGCAAGCAATCAATATTTGGGGTATGAATAAACGAATGCCGTTCAGACCTCACATTCTCTAACTTTGGCAGCTGTATGTAGTTACCAGTTCACTGAGATGTGAGCATATGCCAGACACTGTGCCAAATACTAATCATTTAATATCTAATCATTTAATCCTCACAACAACTATGTGACAAAAGGCATTATTATCTCTACTGTAGGATTCATAAAGTACCCAAGTTAGAATGAGGGAGTTAAGCAGCTTAATTAAAATCCTGCAACTTGTAGAAGGAAGTTAACCTAGTTTAATTCCAAATTGACTTACTATGCTAAATACCGGTTCAATACTGCTTAGTCAATGACTCTGTACAGCATCAAAATTTCCTTGGATTTTGAACCTTGGCCTCTTGTAAACCCTTGTATTAGTCAGGGTTTTTTTTTTTTTTTTTTAGCAATGGAACTAATAGGAAAGGGAGTTTATTAAGGAGAATTGACTCACACAAACACAAGTTCAAGTCCCACGATAGGCCGTCTGCAAGCTGAGAAGCCAGTAGTGGCTCAGTCCAAGTCCCAAAACCTCAAAAGCAGGGAAGCTGACAGTGCAGCCTTCAGTCTGTGGCTGAAGGCCGGAGAGCCCCTAGCATACCATTGGTGTAAGTCCAACAGTCCAAAAGCTGAAGAATGTGGAGTCTCATGTTTGAGGGCAGGAAGCATCCAGCAGAGGAGAAAGACAAAGGCCAGAAGACTCAGCAAGTCAGCTTCTTCCACCTTCTTCTGCCTGCTTTTTCTAGTTGTGCTGGCAGTTTACCGGATGGTGCCCACCCACACTGAGGGTGGGTCTTCCTGAAGGTGGGTCTTCTTCTCTCAGTCCACTGACTCAAACATTACTGTCCTCTGGGAACACCCAGAAACACCCAGAAACAATACTTTGCATCCTTCAATCCAATCAAATTGACACCTAATATTAACCATCACAATCCTGCTCTCTAACTCTGGACATGGGGATCCTGTGCTGCACACAATGCAAACCTTGCTTCAACACTCCTATCTCCCCATGTATGTCATGCTGGTCAGGTCTTTCTCTGCTTGGGCTGCCATAACAACATGCCATAGATTGGGTGGCTTAAACAATAGGTATTTACTTTCTCATCATTCTGGAGGCTTGAAAGTTCAAGATCAAGGTGCCAGCATGGCTGGGTTCTGATGAGGGCTCTCTTCCTAATGTCCATCTATTCACTGTGTGCTTCTATGGCCTTACCTTGGTGTATGATTGTGGAGACTTCTCTCTCTTTATTCCAATAAAGCTACCAATCTATCAGATTATGACCACATCCACATGACTTCATTTAACCTTAATTAATTCCTAAAAGCTCTATCTCCAAATATGTTGCTGAGGTATGGTTTCAGCACATGAATTTTGTGGTACACAATTCAGTTCATAGCAGGTATCCCTCAGAGCTAACCTGTCAAGGACAGTAACAACCAAACATGTTCAATTTCTGTGCTTTAATTGCATGATTCACTGTCACACTTGCTGTAGTAACTTTTGCCACCTTAGGGGCTTCTTGCAATATTTTGACCTCAGTAATTTAGAGAATCAATGTGCATATCTAGGTTAAATGTGTATTGGATTTGAAGAACTGTTAAAACTCTCTCTGCAGCCAAGTTATTCTGCTGACTCACTTTTCCAAAAGTAGTTCCTCAGGGGTTTCCTGATCTTTCCAGATCCTCACCCTAGCCATCACATTATCAGAGTTAGCATTGCAGAGGAGAACACAGACTCAGGGTGACAGACCTGAATCCTATCCTTCTTTCTATCTGTGTGAACTGGGGAACAATGTGAAAATCACAAAGTATATATTTTTAAGTTATTGTTTTCCTGAATCACCCAAACCATGGATATCTGATGTTGCCCAAAATGAAATTTCATAGCTACAATGTGGCTTAATATATTTTTCCAATGATCATTACATCTACATGCTATTTTCTTACTTATAACTGATATCCTGTTCTGAAGAGACAATGAACCATGAAGTTTACACAACTCTAAATTATTCTTTGAGATATTATAAGTGTTTCTTGGAATTTTCCAAATTGAATCTCAAAATCAGAAATATAGTCTGACCTAGTTATTAAAACGTTTCCTTATCACAGAGAAAAAAATAAAGCCCGTGACATGCTCTTGTTAGTAACAATAGTCTTGTTCTCTAACCTTGTATTAAGCCACTATTGGTGTGGTAGGACATCCTGAAGAAGAGCAGAGTACACGGTATCATGACCTACGCCAAGATTTCAAAATGTTGTAGATTTGGCCATTTTAGACATTACTAAAATGTCAAGGAGTTCTGGTGCAGCAGTATGAACCTTTTAAAAGAGTGTTTTGTTTTCTGGCAAATATATACTTCCTGACTCATGAATATTCTTTTTTCAGGGAACTTAGCGAAGTGTGTGTATGTGCATGCACACACATAGACTATCTTGAATTGCAGTTTTCTGAAAGAGAGATATTTCCTTACATGTTTTCTTAGCTTTATATTTTAAGATATGATAATGTGTTTTTAATGTAAGATTAAAACTATTAAAATATAAGCATTTATAGTAAGTGCAAAGCCACTGTGTAAAACAGACTGAGAATGTATGCAAGTCATATATATTGCCATATTTATAGGAATTCTTGGAAATATGATAACAAGTTATTACTGTTAGTGTTTCACATAATTATTTATGAGTATAAAATATAAACTATTTATTTTGTAAAAAAGAGATTGATCATCCCTAAGCTGCTATCAGGTTCTACATTTAGACAATAATGGAATACTCAAGTAGAAAAAGTAATCATTTTTTGCAATGTTTTCTTTCATCATTGAAAAAAGAAATTTAAAGTTTTCTGTTGTTGGGCAATGCTGAGATAACTACTTTCTTTAAAAGGTCAGGTTATGAGGAAAAAATTCTAGAGAATAGTCATAGAAAATAAACCTGAAGATTTGAGTTCTTGCTTTGGCCCTGGAATTAAATAGCTCTGATACCTTAAGTAGATTACTAAATCTCCTGGAGCCTAAGTTTTCCTGTCTGCAAAAGGAGAGTATAAGAAGATTAGAGCTCTGAAGACCTTTAGGTTCTCCCAGTCTATAATTCTAGGTGGTTATTCCTGCAGTAGAATCAGTGGAATTAATCTCCATGAACAAAGACAGTAAAGGTTATCCCAGGTGAATATTATTCTACATGTGGTTACAGGGGCTAAGCTTGTCATTATGATGAAACAGCACATTCCAGGTGGCATCCTCCAGTTATACCAGCCTGTGATGGTTAATTTTACTTATCACCTTGACTGAGCCACATGATGCCCAGGTGAAATATAATTTCTAGGTATGTGTGTGAGGGTTGAATTGGTGAACTCAGTAAAACAGATGGCCACACTCAATGTGGGTGAACATTATCCAATTAGTTAAGGGTCTGAATAGAACAAAAACTGAGTGGGAGAGGATTTGTTCCCTCCTTGCCTGCCTGCTTGAGCTAGCATATTGTTCTTCTTCTGCCCTTGGACTGAGATTTACACCATTGGCTCCTCTAGTTCTCAGGCCTTTGGACTCAAACTGGGATTACATCACTGGCTTTCCTGGGTCTCTGGTTGCAAACGGCAGATCATGAGACTTCTCAACTTCCACAATCTCATAAGCCAATGATAGGGTTTGGCTGTGTTCCCACCTAAATCTCATCTTGAATTGTAGCTCCCGTAATTCTCTCAGTTTGTGAAAGGGACCCAGTGGGAGATAACTGAACCACGGGGGGCAGTCTCCATCACACTGTTCTCATGGTAGTGAGTAAGTCTCATGAGATCAAATAGTCATATAAAGAGAAACCCCTTTTGCCGGGCTCTCATTTTCTTCTCGACTGCTGCCATGTGAGATGTGCCTTTGCTTTCTACCATGATTGTGAGGCCTCCCCAGCCACGTGGAACTATGTATGAGTCCATTAAACCTCTTTCTTTTGTAAACTGCCCAGTCTCAGGTATGTCTTTATTAGCAGCATGAAAACAGACTAATACAGCCATTTCCTCATTTTATATAGCTATATAATCTCCTATTGGTTCTGTTTCTCTGGAGAGTACTGACTAACACAGAAACTGGAACCGAGAAGTGAGGTGCTATTGTAACAAACACCTACAAATGTGGAAGTGAATTGGGCACTGGGTAATAAGTAGAGGTAGGAAGAATTCTGAAGTGCTTGCTCTAAGAAACTGAGACGGTCATAAAGGGATTTTTAAAGGAGATTCTGGTGAGGGTTCAGGAGGGAAAAAGGAGAGATGTAGAGGAAGTTTCCATCTTATTAGAGAATACACAAATAATCATGTACAGAGTGTTGGTAGAAACACAGATAGTAAAAATGGCCATTCTGATGAAGTCTTAGCTGAAAATGAGGAATATGTTATTAAACAATGGAAAATAAGTGAGCTTTGTTGTAAAACAGCAAAACACTTGCCTAAATTGTGTTCATGTTCTAGTGCCTCGTGGAAGGTAGAACCTGCAAGCAACGAAATAGGATATTTAGCTGAGAAGATTTCTTTTCTTTTTCTTTTTTTTTTTTTTTGAAATGGAGTCTCGCCCTGTCGCCCAGGCTGGAGTGCAGTGGCATGATTTCGGTTGACTGCAAACTTTGCCTCCTGGGTTCACGCCATTCTCCCACCTCTAGCTGAGATTTCTAAGCAAAGTGTTTAAGCAGTGACTTGGTTCCTTTTGACTGCTTATAGTAAAATGTAAGTAGAGAAAAATGACTCAAAGACAGAATTATTAAGCAAAAAGGAACTAGAACTGAGCGATTTGGAAGATTCTCAGCTTCTCCATATGGCAAAAAATGAGAAACCATGTTCAGAAGAGAGTACTGTAGATATGGCCAAGAGACTGCTCAGTAAGGAGATTAGTATGGGTGTGAACCATGGACTTCATTAGCTATCCCAGTAAAGCAACTGCCAATCTGAACTATAAGAGAAAGAGATGGAAAGAAATGAAGGAAGGCATCAGACTTCTGGGAGTTCACAGGATGTGACCATAGAGATATTTGGCTATGAACATGGTCTATTTTTCAAGGGAAGAATGAGGCCAAAAGCGACTCAGAAATTATCAGGGCTGCTTCCCTGGTTTCAAAATGAGGGGCCATTGCCTTGTTTTCAATAGGCAATAAGATCTCTGTCCAAAGCTGTGGAGGCTCATTCCCTGCCAGGTAGAACCATGGGGAGAGGATTGCTACCCCAGTGGGGCCAAAAGGTGGGACTGCTGACCGAGTGGGTCTGGAAGGCAGAGTATAGAGCTAAAGATGATTATTCTCCAGCCTTAAAGTCTTCTAGAGTTTGCCTTAATAGGTTTTGGACTTGCCTGGGACTTGTTACCCCTTTCTTCTTCCCCATTTCTGTCTTTCAAAATGGGAATGCATATCCTGTGCCTGTCCTATTATTGTATTTTGGAAGCACATAACACGTTTGGTTTTACTGGTTCACAGCTGGAGAAGAATTTTTCCTCAAGTGAATCATTACTTGAGACTCACCCAAATCAGATTTAGATGATATTTAGATGATGCCCTGGACTTTAGACTTAGGAGTTGAAGCTGGAACAAGGTAAGACTTCTGCATCTGTTGGGATGAAATGAACGTATTTTGTATATGAAACAGGCATGAGTTTTGAGGGGATAGGGTAGAATGTTAGAATGTTATGGACTCAAAGTTTGTGCCCCTCCCCCAAACTCATATGTTGAAATCCTAGCCCCTAATATAATGTGCTGAGCTTTGGGGGAAATAATTAGGTCATGAGAGTGGAGCCCTCATGAATAGAATTAGAACCCTTATAAAAATTCCCCCAGAGAGCTTTTTCTCCCTCCTTCTGCCATGTGAAGACACATCAAGAAGTCCATAAGCCAGGATGACGGTCCTCACCAAGAACCCAACTCTGCTGGCACCTTGATCTTGGACTTTCAGCTTCCAGAAATATGAGAAATAAATGTTTGTTGTCTACACCACTCAGTTTATGGTACAGGCATACCTTGTTTTATTCTGTTTCACTTTATTGCACTCCACAGATAAGCATTTTTTACAAATTGAAAGTTCATGGGAACCCTCCATCAAGCAAGTTTATCTGCACCATTTTTCTAACAGCATGTGCTCGCTTCATGTCTCTGTGTCATAATTTGGTAATTCTCACAATATTTCAAACTTTTTCATTATTACTATATCTGTTATAATAATCACTGTCTCTTTCTTTCTTTTCTTTCCTTCCTTCCTTCCTTCCTTCCTTCCTTCCTTCCTTCCTTCCTTCCTTCCTTCCTTCCTTCCTTCCTTCCTTCCTTCCTTCCTTCCTCCCTCCCTCCCTCCCTTCCCTTCCCTTCCCTTCCCTTCCCTTTTCTTTCTTTCTTTCTTTCTCTCTCTCTCTCTCTTTCTCTCTCTCTTTCTCTCTCTTTTGTCTTGACCTGTCACTGAGGCTGGAGTGCAGTGGTGCAATCCCAGCTCATGAAACCTCAAACTCCTGGACTCAAGTGATTCTTCTGCCTCAGCCTTCTGAGCAGCTGGGACTACAGGCACACATCACCTTGCCAAACTAATTTTTGTTAGTAGAGACAGGGTCTCCCTATTTTGCCCCAAGCTGTGATCTGTCATCTTTGATGTTACTACTGTAATTATTTTGGGGAACCATGAACCATACTGATATAAGGCAGAGAACTTAATCAATAAATGTTGTGTGTTCTGACTGCTCCAATCACTGGCCATTCCCGCTATCTCACTTCCTCTCCTTGGGCCTCCCTATTCTGTGAGGCACATTAGTATTAAAACTAGGTCACTTAATAACCCTACAGTGGCCTCTAAGTATTCAAGTGAAAGAGTCATCTTTCAAGTGAAAGAGTCATCTTTCACTTTAAATCAAAAGCTAAAAATGATTAAACTTAATGAGAAAGACATGTCAAAAGCCAAGATAGGTCAACAACTACATTTCTTCCACCAAACAATTAGCCAAATTGTGCAAGTAAAGGAAAAAGTTATTCAAGGAAATTAAAAATTGCTACTCTGGTGAACGCATGAATAATAAGAAAGTGAAACAGCCTTATTGCCAATATGGAGAAAGTTTGATTGATCAGGAGAGAAGATCAAACTAGCCACAACCTTCCCCTAAGTTAAAGCCTAATCTAGAGAAAGGTCCTATCTGTTTAATTCTACGAAGGCTAAGAGAGGGGAAGAAGCTGCAGGAGAAGAGTTTAAAGCTAGCAGAGGTTGGTTCATTAGGTTTCAAAACAGAAGGTCTCTCCATAACATAAAATTCAAGGTGAAGCAGCAAGTGTTGATATAGAGGTGGCAGCAAGTTATCCAGAGGACCTAGCTAAGATAATTAATTTAGCTATGCTAAACAACAAATTTTAAATGTAGACAAGACAACCTTCTATTGGAAAAAGATGCCATCTAGGACTTTCATAGTTAGCGAGAAGACAATGCCTGGCTTCAAAGCTTCAAAGACTAGACTGACTCTCTTATTAGGGGCTAATGACTTTATTTTGAAGCCATAGTAGCTGATGACTTTACACCGAAGCCAATGTTCATTTACCATTCTGAACATATTATGGCCCTTAAGAATTATGCCAAATCTACTCTGCCTGTGCTCTGTAAATAGAACAACAAATTCTGGATGACAGCACCTCTGTTTATGACATTCTTCACTAAATGTTTTAAGATCACTGTTGAGATTTACTGCTCAGAAAAAAAGTTCCTTCCAAAAGATCACTGCTCACTGACAATGCACCTAGTCACCCAAGAGTTCTGATGGTGATGTACAAGGAGGTTAATCCTGTTTTCATGCCTGCTAACACAACATTCATTCTGCAGCCCATGGATCAAGGTGTCATTTTGACTTTCCAGTCTTATTAACTAAGAAATACATTTCATAAGGCTATAGCTGCCATACATAGTGATTCCTCTGATGAATTCAGGCAAAATAAATTAGAAATCTTCTGGAAAGGAGTCACCATTACAGATGCCATTGAGAAAATTCATGATACATGGGAGGAGTTCAAAATATCAACATTAATGAGAGTTTGCAAGAAGTTGATTCCAAACCTCATGGATGACTTTGAGGGGTTCAAGACTTCAGCAGAGGAAGTAACTGCAGATACGGTGGAAATTAGCAGGAGAACTAGAAACAGAAGTGGAGCCTGAAGATGTGACTTAATTGCTGCAATTTCACGATCAAACTTGAACGGATGAGGAGTTGTTTCTTATGAATGAGCAAAGAAAGTGGATTTTTGAGATGAAATCTGCACCTGCTGAAGATGCTGTTAACCTTGTTGAAACGACAATAAAGGTTTTAGAACATTACATAAACCTAGTTGACAAAGCAGCAGCAGGGGCTGAGAAGACCAATTTGAGTTTTGAAAGAAGTTCTACCCTGGGTAAAAGGTGTATCAAATAGCATCACATGCTACAGATAAATCTTTCATGAAAGGAAGAGTCTATTGATGTGGCAATTTTAAGAAACTGCCACAGTTACCCAACCTGCAGCAACCACAGACCTGCCCAGTCAGCCATCATCAACATCGAGGCAAGACCCTCCACCAGCAAAAAGATTAGGACTCACTGAAGGTGCAGATGATCGTTAGCAATAGATTACCTTTAATTAAAGTACGTACATTTTTTAGACATACTGCTATTATACATTCAATAGACTACAGCATTGTGTAAACTTAACTTTTGTATGTATTGGAAAACAAAAAATTCATGTGATTCACTTTATCATGGTGTTCTGCAACGGAACCTGCAATATCTCCAAGGTATGCCTGTACTTTGTTATGGCAGCCCGAGCTAACTGATACAGCCTAGCAGACACCATAGAAGCTAAAGGCTCAGATGGGGTAAGTTGACACTTATCCCATAAGGTGCTAGGATGTCACTCTCTCAGGGAAAATTTTTTTGGCCTCCTTCTACACTAAGCCACATCTCTTTTTATAGGGGCTTACACAATTTTGAACAAAAATTTCTGCCATAGCATTTAGCACAATTGAGTTACATGTTTACATAACTGTATCATATCTGTCTCACTGTTGGGGTGTAAACTCCCAGACAACTAAGTCTAAGCAAGGTTTTAAAAACATTTGGTCTTTATTTTTTCAAGGTGACAAATGAACATATCTTAAACGGATAGAGCTACAGGGCTTATTATGGAAAACAAGAGCTCCCTGTCTCCTCCAACACCATTTTCAGCTCTCCAGAAGCAACTACTTAAAATTCTTCTAGCTGAATATTGTGGCATTTTTTATTATCTTTATTAATGTCATGCTTATATTACTTTCAAGTGGGTCTCGAAATTTTGGCTTTAGGCATTGATTATTGGTGTCACTCTTGGAAGAAAAGGCTTTCGTTCTTTTTTTCACACTCTCCCTACACTTACCATACCAGCACTTTCTGTCATCCTATTCTCTCAGTATAGTTGGGTCAGTAGTGATTATTATAACTATTATTAATACAGTATTATTGCCATGTAGTACCATTCTCATCTGAGTCACACAGCATTAGGTTTTCTGTTAACTTCCCTCTCCTGGAGAAATCTCTTAGAGCCTTCTGCCTGTTTCCATTCAAAACTAGCTGATGCACAGATGTCATCCTAGGGTTATCCATGCTTTCTCTTGGATTAAATCCCATGTTTCTTGATTCCTTAAATCATATATATTCTACTTGTTTTGTTGCTGTTTCTCTCCTGTTTGGTGAAGTACATCCTGTGAGGGCATCTTGAGAAAGGGTGTATATAAGGTAAAATTTTCTGAATCTTATGTATATAAAAACATGATATTGTGAGATATGTCTACCCTCTGAAATGATCAATAATACCATTTAGTATAGATGTAGGTTAGAAATATTTTTTTCTTCTGAATTTACTCTGTATTGCTATTGAGAAGTCTGACACCATTTGATACTTTATTCACTTAATGAAATCTGCATTTTTGCTCTAGAATGTAACATTTTTCTTTGTCCTCAAGTTGTAAGATTTCCTAATAAATGTGGTTTATTTTTATTCAGTGTGCTGGGCACTTCATGGTCCTCTCAGTTGGGAAACCCTAGTTCTCTAATTCTGAGAATATTCCTTTGATGATTTTTCTCCTCCATTAAAAAAAAAATTCTTATACTGGAGAATTCTTATTATTCAGAAATAGGATCCTTGGACTAATTTTTAAAAATCTCTGGCTCACGCCTGTAATCCTAGCACTTTGGGAGGCTGAGGCGGGATCACGAGGTCAGGAGATTAAGACAATCCTGGCTAACACGGTGAAACCCCGTCTCTACTAAAAAAAATAATAATAAAAAAAACTAGCCGGCCGAGGTGGCGGGCGCCTGTAGTCCCAGCTACTCGGGCGGCTGAGTCAGGAGAATGGCGTGAACCCGGGAGGCGGAGCTTGCAGTGAGCCGAGATCGTGCCACTGCACTCCAGCCTGGGCGACAGAGCGAGACTCCGTCTCAAAAAAAAAAAAAAAAAAAAAAAAAAGAAACAAAACTCTGCTATTTTCCATCTCTTTATCATTTTGCTAAAATGCCTCAACTATATCTTTACTTTTATCTTATATTTAGTTTTCCATTTCCTCTATTATACTTTTAATTTCCATGCATATTTTTCTTTTGTTTTCTGAATGTGCCTCTTTTGTACCATATTCTTTTTCGGCTGAGGCAATATCTTATCTTTTCACATAGTTTCTGTTTCCTGCATGGTGTTTTTGTCTGGTTTTGTTTGTCAAATTAGATGCTTTCTTTAAACATGTGTTGATCCACTATTATGTACTCATTTTTGAATAAAGAACTTGTGAATGTGCAAGAAATGGGTCAATTGTGCTCTCATTCCAGGGTGATCTGGCTGGGCTGTTTCCTTAGGGAATCCCTTATCTTAGTATCCTTAGGTTTTTCATTTTGAACTGACCAAATTTCCCAAAGAAAACTGATTGAGTATCCTTCCTCAAGAAATCGGATGACAGGATTCTCTAAGTCCAGTGAGGAAGAAAGCTGTGAGTCTCAACATTCTGTAGCGAAACTCTTAGTTACATCCACTATTTTCAGTTTGGTACTTTGTTTACTCTTCCGCCTAATGATTCCAAGTTCATTGACTCTATTTTTCCCTAGTCATGGAACAAAACTTCAGTGTCCCAGCTACATGGAGGAGTGGGAGATAGAGGGTGTCTAGTTGCTCTTAACCAATCTTCCTGTTATTAAGCTTATCCTTGCTTCGCAGTTCCAGAGATACACAGTGAGGCCATTTCCTAAGCTGGAAGTCCTTTGGTGGAAACTGGATTGCATCTGGACTTTCTCCACTTCTGGTTTCAGAATTCAGCATTTTGGGGTTTCCAAATATTCATTTCCATGATTACATCTGCTTTCCAGCTTAAATGATTTGTTGTTATTGTCTCCCAGTGCGTGTGTTTTGGCCTTACACGTTATGTGCCTTTTAAAAAAATAAACCCTTTTAAAAGTCATTTCACTGGGACTGGAAGGTAGTTAATGCACCATGACTACCTTGCTTATGATGGCATCCTCAGAATAGAGTGCAGTGCCAGGGATTTAGAAGGTCCCTGGTAAGTATTTGTCAACTGAGTGAAAGAATCATCACGATGTATAATTCTTTTCATTCTCCTTATGTGAATAAGGTTTCACCAATTAAGCAAAGTCTCTGCATGGGTCCTATGTATATTTCTCCCAATATTAAGATATTACATATTCTTTGCTATCTTAACATAAAGCTGTGCATGGAGCTCTTGGTCTTTTAGAACTTCGCTATTGTGAAGATAACTTTTTTGCATGAATGCACTATCTAGACTGAAACAGAATACCAGACTCCAACAATGACAAGAGCTTCTCTGGCTGTTATTGCCATCTGTCCTGGTTTCCACTTAACATGTATATTAGTTGTTTGAATAGATTCTTGGGTGGTGAAGGTCACTTTATTGCAGCCCTTTGAATACAGGGTCATCATGAATAACCTCAAACTGCAGCTGTGGCCAAAGAGAAAATGACTTCAACTGTTGACACATGTCCTTGGTACAGACTTAATGGTGGTCTAATAATATTAAGTATAGAAAATATGGGACAAAGAAAAACATAGACTCACAAAAGGATCCCACTGCATATATCCTGACGGTTTTTCCTCTTATGGGAAGTTCTTCACAATGTATATTCCATGTATGTGTGCGCTCTCTCTCTCTTTTGATCTCTCTCCTTATGTTATTTTCAATTACAGAGTAATCATTACTATAAAATGAAAATATTCTTAAATGTATAATTATTGTCACTCGATTCTGCCTTATTGGCTATTAAGACAATACTATACAATTAGACTTTATACTGTGCTTGAAGAGAAAACACATGAAAATAGGCCACTTGCTTTATTAGAGAAATAGGTGAACAGGTAACTACACACTATACTTATTTGTTCTGAAATAAATGTCACGTTAGGGCCAGGAAAAGACGACTTGAGAAGCAAATTCTATGAGAAGCAGTGTTGAGGCAGGTAATTCCCAGGCTTTGAAAATGAAACAATGGATGCTGGCTAAGTGGCAGAGACTTTATCTTCATTTTGGTTTCAGCAGTAAGTTGAGTGAAGATAATCTTCAGGTGAAGTCAAATATCCATGTCGTCAGGGCCTTGCAGTGTCAGAAGCTGGGGCTTGACAGTTACTCTGGGCTGTGTGTGGAAGGAACTATTTTCTGAGGAAATGTTTGGCCCTATCCACCATGGTCCCCCTGGCCCATCTCCACTCTAGATTCTATTGACCATCTTTGAGGCAGACTGCTTGATTAGATTCCTTAGTTTCTGCAAGCAAAATATAACCCTATTTTCATTTAATTGATCATGAAGACGTATATGTCTCACCAACACAGGCATTTAAATTTCCGTTTCCTCCAAAGGTTGTTACCTTGAATTCTGTTGGCAAATTGTTCCCCAAAGCCAAAGGTAACATATACATTTTAATATTTTATAGAAACAGTTATCTGTTCTTCAAGACAGAAAATATTTTTCTGTTACTAACTTTAAAATTGAATGTGTCATGCAATCCTTATATAAGAAACAACATAATGTAATTAAGCAACATAATGGATGTTATTTTGAACCAGGGTTTTAAAACATGGAGAAAGGTTTTTCATAGGGTTTTCTAACACTTTCATTAAGTGGAGGGCATGGAGTTATAAGAATTTTTGAAAGCATTTTTTTGTTGACATTTAATGTATGCATATAAATTTCTAAGTAACTTGATGATGGTTGAGTGTTCTAAGCACTTTGCAAACAGAACTCATTTAATCGTCTTAATAACTGTAAGACATAGATACCTATCATCCCATTTCACAGATTAGAGAACTCTCTCACAGAGAAGTATCTTTCTCAACATTACAAAGCTGTTAAGTGGCAAGAATACAAGGCCAAACCTGTCTATTTAAGGTGCATTCAACTTGGTTTTGCCTAGCTTTTTAAAATTTCATTTTAATCACCTCTTCCACCCAGGATTTGCTGAAGGAATTTGAATAATGATACATTCAAACTTTTCAAAACAAGGCTTTGTCTTGTCAAAATTACAAGACAAGAGCCAACTGTCTTGTAATTCTAAAGTGTCAATTAAAAAAGGCAAGACCCAGGGAAAAGGGTAGCACTCCATTTTGGAAAATTTAGCAGACTCAGAGGTAGGACCACATATTATTCAGCTAGAGACCTCAGAACTATACAATTTGGGGAAAATTGATCCTAGAGTCACAGTTTCTACCCTAGGGTTATAAAGTAAAAAGAAATAAGATACTCTAATGTCAGTCAAAATATATATAGGCTACCACAGTTTCTCTGAAAGACGTCATATGACAAGCTTCTATGAAACAGAAAGAGATTTTATTATTTTCCCCAACTGTATATCCATGCATTTCATAGGAGGTTATTATAATCTAAGTGTTTATTTCATTTCTCCCACCTGCCCCCACCTTTTTAAACGTTTAACTTAATCAGAGCATGGGTGTATATCTGTGGGATTTTTTTTTC
Organism: Rhinopithecus roxellana; assembly: GCF_007565055.1. Classification (NCBI taxonomy): domain Eukaryota; kingdom Metazoa; phylum Chordata; class Mammalia; order Primates; family Cercopithecidae; genus Rhinopithecus; species Rhinopithecus roxellana. The sequence goes on from NC_044552.1 coordinate 161,514,350, forward strand.
TTCTTTTTCAGGTTCTGTCATGCTATCACCACAGCAGCTTTATCAAACCAGGACTAAATGGTTAATATCCTGTTCACCCATTCATGGAGCGCTTTAAATTAGCAAGCTTCTATTAATCACTAATGGCTGGAACTCTGGAGATGAAAGCTACCTGCTTCTTAAGCAGCACTGGTGGAAGACAAACATATAAACAAATGCACGGATACACACACACACACACACACACACACACACACACACACACAGTGTTATGGGAGCTAAAGAAAAGAAGAGTTATAATTCTGCTTAGAAAAGTCAGGGAAGTCCTCATAGATGAGCTGATATATGAACCATATTTTGAAGGATACGTGGCGAGCCAAAAATGGACCTGGTGAGTAAAGGTTATTATTGATAAAGAGAAAACCTCAAAACACAGAGTTTGGTGTGTCGGGACTACAATGGCTGTGGTATAGGCGTGTACAAGAAGCAATGTCACATGAAGGTTAAGATAATAGACTCTGGCATCATTCTCCCTGGTATGAACCCTGGCACTGACCTTGAACAAATTCATTGTTAATTTCTTTGTGACTTAATTTCCTTCTCTATATAATACAGTACCTAAACTGTAGGGTTTTTAAGGGTTAAATGAAATAGTACTGTAATGCCTGGCACATAATAAACACTTAAAAATGTTAACTATCAGTAGTATTATCCCCAAAAGACAACTACTTCTTGAGTAATCAGTATCACTATTATGAGAGAAATTTCCCCCACATGTGTCTTCACACTAACAATAAGCAATATTAGATTACGGTTGTACATTCCTTTGGACAGGTACTCTCTTCTACAAGTCAGAAATCTATTCCTGGGGGTAGCTTCCAAGTCATATATTCTGAATGGTGTCTAAATAGCTGTTTCACAGCCCATCTAAGCATTCAGGTCTCCTAAATTATGAAGTAAGTTGATAAATGGGCATATAAAGATAAGTGCAAGGAACATACTGTCACTAGATACCTTACGTACATACTTGTGGAGGAGACATGTATTCATCAAGATACATAAAGTTTATCTTTTGAAGAGAAGAGAATCATATTGAAAGAAACATGTTATCATTTGCACTGGAAAACTCAGAAATCAGTCCTCTAATTTCAAGTGATTTGACACAGATATCTTTTGCACTGACTAAATCTGGGCATTTGAATGCAAGAAAGACCCGAAGAAATTAATTTCCTAAAAGCTAGCTCCCTTTAGCTGAATAATATTAAATAATTATGATCACTTCATAAATAAAAATAAAATTCTAAGTCTGCTTCCAACTAGATGAATGAACCCCCTGTTGGCCAAAGGGAAATCAGAGAAATCCTGGAAGCTGAGTTCCTGGCCATGACAGGATGGGAGGTAGGACACACTTTGTCACGTTGTAGTCTCTTTGTTAACTGCCTTTAGGCTTTCTTATGTAAGGGCTAAACAGAAACCAGCCCTTTCAAAAGACTCCACTGCTATTTCAACCAACTGCCTTATTGCTGGCTCTCCCTTTTGTGGTTTTGGCACAACAGCCAATCAGCATTTCTTTTTGATAAAGGAGCACTCACCACGGAGTGGTTCTGGCCAGTCTGTGGAGGACACACAGTGAGAGTTTTCGCTTCCCCTGCTTTACCCTTTGATATCAGAGGGTGGAAAATTCCACCCCTGGATCATGCTAATGCCTGCCATTTTTCGAACACGGGTCCCATGGAGAGGCCTGAAGCTCAGTTGCACATGGGCAGGTCTCTCCTTTCATGAATATTTATGACTCCTCCTATAGTTTATTGAATATGCATATTTGGCCACCTCATTCAGCATAAATCCCCATCCTATTTGTCTCACCCTTGAAGCAGTCTGTTTGTTGCTTCTGGCCAGAGGCCGCGCCTCCCAGTCTATCAGAATAGCCACCTTGCAGGCTGCAACCCTTTATAAGAAATAAAGCTCTCCTTTCCACTTGGATGAACCTTGTCATTCTTCAGCTGACCTGCTTCAATAGATACCACTGAAAGATACAAAGAAAGTGGGCAGGGCACATAACCTTGATGTTTAGATTCCACATTCCACCACTTTACAAGAGAGTTTTAAGTCATTATGAAGTCCAGAGAGCCACTAAGGAACTGCTGTTTGGATGATGTCAGCAGATTTAGAGGGAGCTATTTCCCCAGAGATGACCAAGTTCCACAGTCAAGAGATCTTTTCTAGTTTTCTATGTCAGGCCATCTGGGAAAGGGAAAAATGATCATTTTGGTGAAGGGAAGTTGCAGCTAGAAGCAAATAAATCCTGTATACAGGATAAAATGAGATATATGAATATAAGTCAAACTAAAGAGCTATAGAGATACCAGACCTACTGCCCATGTCGCTAAGCAGTTAAATGTGTGTATTCAGCTGTTGTAAGCCAAAAGAGTGGTGAGGTCAGGCTTGGAGTGTGCCTGCCCCAGTAAAGGAAGGACAATTAAAAAAAATTGTTAAAGCATTGCACAAGCCACACTAAATACACCTGTTTCCAGGACCAGGATTCTATCTGTTTTATAATCCTGTGGGCTCATGGCCTCTGGCCTATGCTGAGAGGGGAGAAATCACACTGTGGGGCAGAACTGATAATATCATTTGTTAATAAACATGCAATTAGGTAGATAAACAGAAGGAATAGAATTTATAGTTGTATGTCCTCAGGAAGGGTAAGAGTGAACTTCAGTTGGAGAGAGAGAAAGGGGGAAACCAGTCAAGCAGGCAGTTAGGGTGGGTCCTTGGTTGAATTCTTTCAAACAAAAGAATAGCCTGAAAAATCAAGCTGCAGGTACACATTAGGGAACTTGTACAGAGGGGCTTGCCTAAGTCACGCCCTCAATGGAAAATTCCATCCCCTAATACAAGCGCAGTAAGGGAAGCAAAGCAATATGAGTAACTCAAGCTAAGGGCCTGTATCCACACCAGGAGAACAGAAGTGGAGCTATCAGAAATTCATGGCTTATGCAAATGAGACACCCAGCCCTCCTCAGTTTCTTATAAAAGTCTTTGCATTCAACTGTAAAAATGGCAGCCCTCTTCCTGGTCCCATCTCCATGGCAGAGAGCTTTCTTCTTGCGCTTATTAAACTTTCGCTCCAACCTCACCCTTTGTGTCCACACTTCTTAATTCTCTTGGTTGTGAAATGAAAAACTCCATGGTGCACTGGCAAGACTGTAATAGTAAGATCTACATTAAATTAGGGAAATTACTATGGGGGTCTATATTCTATAGCTTTGCCAGTTTGTTCTTAGGACTTTCTGTTTTGCCTATGAATTGGGGCGCAGGGAGAGGGAGTTGAGCAAAAAAGCAAAAAGATTTTTCCACGCTGGTCCTTCCACTGAGTGGGGCTTTTGTAAAATAATGAGATATTACATCCTTATGGTAAGTTCTTTCAGCTTACTTAACTTCTTTGTGTTTACTCTTTGAAAGGGCAAACAGATAATGCACTGCCCAAATTCTAAGGACAAAACCAAATACACAGGGAGTGGCTCTCGTGAAGTCTCCTCCATTACTTGCCTAAAACTCAATTATTAGCATCATTGTAAGCACCTTTTAGCCAGGTTGGAGCTCCACAAAAAAAAGACCTAAAATTCCATAGGAGTAGAGTCTTAGCCTAGGAAGTAAGAGTCACTTGATATAGAATCTAAAATGTGTGATGATAATAAGCTATATGATTATTTTTTGAAGTTACTGTTTAATGTTATTTTGAAAGATTTTGTTTTTAAAGGAGGGGATCTGGTGTCATTAGGAAGGAGAAACTAAAGTATGGGCAAGTTTGTAAATGGAAAAAAAAATTAAACATTGGGTGAAAAGAACAATGAATGAGGAAAAAATTCTATTGAAGGGTAAAGAAGTAAAGATGCAGTGTTGCTTTTTTGGTAGTTGTTGCCTTGAAAACACAAGGTAAGTTTAGTTTCAGGATGGAGACAGCCCAAGACTCCAGGGCTCCAACCAGTAGGTGAAGAACCAGTCATTTTTGGTTAAAATGAGAAGAGACCTCTCTACTCCGTGGAACAGTGCTTTCTTTTTGTTGTTGTTGTTCTTGTTGTTTTTAATGATACTTTATTTTTTGAATAGACAAATAAATGAATGAACTGACACAAAATCACTTACCAAGTTCTTGCACATATTTGGTCCTGTTCAAGACTATATATTCTGTATTACTGATATTTCTGTTTTGTTGTCAGTCCCATACAAATTTAATAACTGCATCTTAAAACCATTTTAATATCTCTTAGGTTATGATGGCTTCCCATATACTCTACAATAATTCATTGTAGTCTAAAACATTTTCCAACTATTCTTACACATTTATCCTCCAGTTGAATTTTATAATCATTTGTCAAATTTTAAAAATCTCATTGTATATATATTTATTTTAATTTTCATTTTTATTTAGACTCTGGGGGTAGATATGCAGGTTTGTTGGAAGGGTATATTGTATAATGCTGAGGTTTGGGCTTCTATTGATACTAGCACTCAGACAGTGAATATAGTACCCAATAAGAAATTTTTCAGACCTTGCCCGCTCCCTCCCTCCCTCCTTTTGGAGTCCTCAGCATCTACTGTTCCCATCTTTGTTTGTGTGTCCTCAAGATTTAGCTTCCACTTATAAATGAGAATATGTGATATTTGGTTGCATGTTTCTGTGTTAATTTGCTTGAGATAATGGCCTCCAGCTGTATCTATGTTGCTGCAAAGGACATTATTTCAAAAACATAGAAATGCCAGCTCCCTTAGATGAGAAAAAATCAGCACAAGAACTCCAGCAATTCAAAAAGTCAAGAGTGTTTTGTTACCTCCAAAGGATCACACTGGCTCCCTTGCAATGGATCCTAACCAGATTGAAATGTCTGAGTTGATGGACATGGAATTCAGAATCTGGATGGCAAGGAAGCTCAGGGAGATCCAAGAGAAAGTTGAAATCCAATCCAAGAAAGCCAGAAAAATGATACAAGATTTGAAAGATAACATAGCTATATTAAGAAAGAAGCAAACTGAACTTTTGGAATTGAAAAGTTCACTAGAGGAATTTCAAAATACAGTTGGAAGCCTTAACAACAGACTAGACCAAGCAGAAGAAAGAATTTCAGAGCCCAAAGACTGATCCTTCAAATCAACCCAGTCAGACAAAAATAAAGAAAAAGGAATCTTTAAAAAATGAACAAAGCCTTCGAGATATATGGGTTTATAAAAAGTAACCAAACCTATGACTCTGATATTCTGGAGAGAGAAGAGAGAGTAAGCAACTTGGAAAACATATTTGAGAATATAATCAATGAAAATGTCCCCAATTTTGTTAGAGAGGTTAACATGGAAATACAAGAAACAGAGAACCCCTGTGAAATACTATACAATTCGATTATTCCAAGTCATCAGAATTTCCAAGATCAACCCAAAGGAATAATCAGAGTTAACAAAGAAAAATAGGGAATAGGTTTAAGGTGCAATTAGCACCTTCTGTTCTACACATCGGCAAAGCTGACACAGAAAGTGATTCACCAGGTTGTATGAAGAAATCCTGAGAAAACTCTGTAAATTCACAAAATTCAGTGTACAATTAAGCAAACTAAAGAAACAATTGTGCATAGTTGGAAGCATTCCATACTGATCGTAGACTTTACTTTGTAAATCATGTGGTTATAAGTAGAAATGAGAGATTAATGGAAATATCTGCTACTTAGTACAAGTTTTTTTTTTGTTTTTTTTTTTAAATAAATGCATTAGATAATCACAGGTTTTATGGCTAATTCTCATAATGACCAAACATCTGTTTATGACATACACACACACACCTCTCTCTATTCCTGGGTGTAGCTACCTAGAGACTCAGTGCCCTCGAGCAGTGAATTGACCCATAAAAGGTTATTTTTAGAATCATAAACATTTTACAAACTTAAAATATCACATATGATTTTCAAATAGATACCAAGGCACTTCGAAGACATAGGGTAACTGTCTAGAAGTAGAACTGAGGGAATAGTGGTAGGGGTAAAAATATTAGAGTCATAAAATATTGATGCCATTATTATGAAATTGACAAAATAGAAACATAGAATGTTTATGTTTTAGCCAAATATAAAACTAGGGACGTTAAAATAGCATACCATACACCCAAATAAACAGGGAAAACAACAAGAAATTACAAATCTGACTGCAAAAGCAACTTAAGTTTTTATGGTCATAAAGGATGCTGGCACAGGATAATGTACTGGAACAAAATGAATACTCTGCTCTTTCTGGAATTAGGTCCCTGTTTGGTCAATGTGGCGTTTTCCAGTGTGTGAATTTGTGGAATATTGTTCCCATGAAATGCTCCATTAAAAAAAAAAAAATTCTATGCTCAAATAAGTTTGAGAAACGTTGCAAAACGTATTTCCCCTTTGGTATTTGATAATGCACACAAGCACATTAAGAGCTCTGAGAAGTCCTATAGTAAAAAAATGTTTATCTTATTTTACAACCAGAGTTAACTATTGTAAGGACAAATAAAAATTAAAAATAAGAGTCAGAAGTTCCTGTTGAGAATAAGGGAAGAGACACTTTTCTCCCCTCTTTTTTCTTTTTTTAAAGAACATCTACTTTAGAAAACTTACCATTGTATTAATAAATATTTTCTTCTTTTTAAAAAAGTCTATAAACCTTTTGAGAGCTAGATAGACCTTTCGTCAGCTTTATGTCTCAAAAATGTTTTTCTTAAGACATGAGAGCCATCTTTTTGAAATGCAAACACCAAAAAAGATAACACTTGTATCTTCCAGTTTTGTGGCAAAGTAGCTTAACTTCAATGGGTACCTTGCTCCAATTTGCAAAGCTACCTCCTGTTGTAAAGATACGAGGTTTGGGCAGGGCACAGTGGCTCACGCCTGTGTACCCAGCACTTTGGGAGGCTAAGCGGGGGAGGCAGTTCACCTGAGGTCAGGAGTTCGAGACCAGCCTGACCAACATGGTGAAACCCCATCTTTACTAAAACAAAATTAGTCGGGTGTGGTAGCACGTGCCTGTAATCCCAGCTACTTGGGAGGCTGAGGCAGGAGAATCCTTTGAACCCAGGAGGTGGAGGTTGCGGTGAGCTGGGATTGCACCATTGTATTCCAGCTTGGGCAACAAGAGCGAAACTTCATCTCAAAAAAACAAAAACAAAAACAAAAACAAAAAATGAGGTTTGTTTTTCCTCTGGTTAAAGACAATAAGCACATACAGATGATCACCCCATAGTGTGTGTGACAAAAGGTGTTAGCAAGTCCTCTCACTTGAGAACTAGTTACTGTTTATCTTGAAAACATTTATATAATGGATTTGTAAACGCTCGGTTATACAAGGTGGTGAGATTCCTTTTTGTCTTTGCAATATCTTTGTGGATATCACAGTGAATTGCCTGTGACGTGCAACACATTTTGGTTTAATGCATATTGAATAATAAAAGTACCTTCTTGTTCTATACCTTTGTGGAGGGGATTTCTGGGTTGGGAAAAGATTTACTTTAAATTTTACTTTCCAAATACTACATGTTTGAGCTTCCCCAGCCCCCAACCTCCACACACATGCCTTTTTGCAAACACCAATTAAAACTGTGCACATTTTGAGAAAAAATGATTTATGGTATTCTATTTAAGGTTTTATAAGATAGTTTCAAATATTTTTAAGATTCCAATTATTTTAAGAATGAGAATTAAGAACCTTTGACTGAAAAAGAGACAAAATAACAAGTTTCTTTAAGCATGCAAGCAATCTTTCTCATTTGGGCTTCCTCATCTGCACCTCAGAGAATGCACAAAAAATGATTTATCAATTCTCTCAAGGATGCTCCATAACCAGTACTATTCTGTACATATAAGATATAACTTAATTTATTACATATAAGAGATATTTTAAGGCAAGCGGGCTTAATTCTCTTGTGAAACTCCAGTTGAGAAGACTGGCTGATCATCAGCTCCTCTACGAATAGAGCAGTCTATAAACTGATGACAATTCTTCTGAACTTTGGACTCATACATGCAGTTGCTGACTTGACATTTCCACATGGATGTCTAATGAAAATCCCAGCTTGATATGTCCAGTACTAAATTTGATCTTTCTCCATGAACTTGCTCCTCAAACTATCTCCTCTATTTCACTTGACGGCAACTCAATTCTTCTAGTTGTCAGGTATAAAAACCTTGGAGTCATCCTTGACCTCTCTTTTTTACCTATAGTAAAGAAATCTTGCTGGCTCTACCTCTAAATATGTCTAGAACTGACCCTCCTCATCTCCTCTGCTATCACTCAGGAGTGGGAAACCATCATCTCCTACTTGTTATTCCAATAGTCGTTTACTAGTCTCCCTGCTTTTACCATTCTTTTATCATTGGTCCCTCTCTTGTCCTGCCATCTTTAGAAGGACAGTCAAACTGTTCTTTTAATAGTTATCTCTCTGACCTCATCCAGGCACACTCTCTTTCTTGCTGTTCATAAACACTAGCACCTTTCACCTTAGGGTCACTGCTCCCTCTGTAATATTCCCCCACATGGCTGCATTCCTCATGTTCTTCAAGTCTTTGCCTAAACGTCAGCTTCTCAATGAGGCTGTATTGGTCCATTCTCATGCTGCTAATAAAGACATAACCTGAGACTGGGTAATTTATAAAGGAAAGAGGTTTGACTCAAAGTTCAGCATGGCTGGGGAGACCTCAGGAAACTTACAATCATGGCAGAAGGGGAAGCAAACATATCCTTTAAATGGTGGCAGCAAAAGGTGCTGAGCAAAAGGGAGAAAAGCCCCTTATAAAACCATCAGATCTGTGAGAAATCACTCACTATCACAGGAATAGCAGCATGGGGGAGCTGCTCCCATGATTCAATTACCTCCCACCGGGTCTCTCCCATGACACATGGGGATTATGGGAACTACAGTTCAAGGTGAGATTTGGGTGGGGACACAGCCAAACCACATCAGAGGCTATCTTGACTACCTATTTAAAACTGCAACCTCTACAAAAAAGTTTTTTTTTAAAAAAGTCAAAAGGCTGAGCACAATGGGTCACATCTGTAATCCTAGCACTTTGAGAGGTTGAGGAGCAGGGCTGCTTGAGACCAGGCGTTCGAGACTAGCCTGGGCAACATAGTCAAGACCTTGTCTCTATAAAACATTAAAAAAAATCCTGCAACCCCATTCTCCAATCCTTGGTCCTCCTGACCCCCTTATCCTGCTGCTTTCCTCCCATTGTACTAACTTTTTTCTAATCTACTAATTAATTTTCCTGTTGTATTTATTGCTATTTTCTGATTATCTTCTCCCCACTCCCTAAAATATAAGTACCAAGATGGCAGGAGTCTTTGTATCTCAAGTGTCCAGAGAGTTCCTGTTACATGGAAATAGTCAATGAATATTTGAACAAATTAAACAAGTGGAGTTAGAAACTAGCAGCAGGTGAGACTAAGGTTTGATGCATGGAAAATTAAAATCCCAATAGGTTGGCTGTCAGGTTCATTTACAGGTAAATGAACAAAGTCACAAAATCCTCTCTTAGGAAATCATGAGCCTAGAGCACATTGCTACACAGTCTAGAATAGTTAGGGGAAGCCAGCCTGGAGGAAGAGTAATGAAGCAGACATTTGGTAGATTCAAGGAGCTCTATTGTTATATAAATAATTTAGAATGAAAGAAAAAAATTTGAGGGCTATACTTTTTATTTCAAAATAAATATGAGAGTAATATGCTCACTGAAATTTGATTAACTGTCCTCAAATGAAAACTGAAGTCATAATTCCCTTCTGACAAAATGGTGTTGCAAATAATTTAAATTTTGAACATTATCTTCTAGGCTTTCAGGCGATAAGTTCAAAAATTTTAACCAAAAACAGAATAGTTGAGGAATGGCCAACTCTCATGTTTTGTAATCAGACCTGGTGGTTAGTTAACTACAAAAGTGGCTAAGGTGGGAAATTGACAATTAATACTTTGTACATTTGTACATTTGACTTTAACTTAAAACATGTAGGGAGGGGCCAAGGGAAAACTCCGCTTCTCCCTCTGAAGGCTTGCTGAACTCACAAAAGATAGATTAACTATGAAACTGCCTTTGTAGTTTTAAAAATTGTAACAGTGACAGAAACCTAACCTAATAGACTCCATCTGGCTTCTAACCTCACAAGCTAACTGCCTTGGTTAGCTTTCTCACAAAGATGGTAACAGTTCCTTCCGGAAATTAACTCCCTCCTTGCTTGGAGACTAATCCGCCTTTGTAAGACTAATGAAAGGCCACAAGGTTAGGATTATGTGGGAACCCTGAATTCTACCTAGATGTAGGCATAATTAAATGATAACGGCCATTTTCAGGAGGTCACAAGATTTGTAACTTCCCCAGTTGCTCCTATAGATAACATCATTATTGTCAAATAGTGTCTAAGATTGGTCTTTGAGATATTTTTCAGACTTCTGCATTCTGGTGACAGCCCGAATGCATAGCAAGGAACTAAGTCATGACTTACTCCCCCTCCCCTGAAACTGACTCAGCACACAAAGACAATTTGAACACTCCTCTGATTTAAACCCCAACCATCAACTGCTCCCATTCCCTAGCTCCTCTTTGCCAAATCATCCTTACAAATCCTAGCCTCTGAGCTATTGGGGAGGCAGATTTGAGATATCTCCTGTCCTGCATGGCTGGCTTAGCAATAATTATTTTCTCTACCACAACACCACTGTCTTAGTGTGATTGGATTTTCTGTGCAGTAGGCAAGAAGAACCCATTGGACAGTTACAATTAAAGATAAAGCATACAAATTTATTAATGTGTACATAGGGAGAGCCATCGAGTGATTCCCCATCCTCCAACAGGGTTTGGAAGCTTGTATACCATCCTGGCAAAATAGGTTATGGCCGTGCAGAGAAGAGGAATTCTGTGGAGGGAGCTACTAGGGAGAATGAATGGATCAGACAACAGAGATTAGCCTGTATGTTATCCTGTGAAAGCTTTGCTCAGGTGTGGTTATGTTCTTGGTCTTACAGGGAAGGGAAAAATAACAATTGTTCCTTTTGGTGGGTCTGGATCTGAGGCAGAAAAGTGCTTTGGGAGAGACAGCGGTGGAGTAGAAGGTCAGAATGACCTTGAGGCTTCTTCAGTTCAGCATGTCAAAATGCCACATTTTGACGTATCAGTTTCTGGGTCCCAACATACATATGAATCAACTTTTAAAGGAAAATCAAGACCTTTTCTTTGAATGTAGGACTGGTGATTGGTACTCTTTATTTTCTTCCTTGCTAAGTCACAACCCATATTTCACCGTCTACACATTCCAGTTTCATATCTTCAAAATAATACTACAAACACCCTGAAGAATTTTTAGGGTTGATTCATTTTTTAAAATCTGAAACTTCTGTACTGTAATTCATATTTACCTTCTTTTTTAAAAGCTCTAAGTATGTTTTACATTATTTTTTGGATAATTTCATACTATAAGATTTACTTTTATGGTATAAAACACATACTTTATTTTTAAACTTTCTAGAATTACTTTTTCTTTAATACTTGAGTTGTCTTGTCCACTTTGATATATTTTTTTTTGCAACTTACCTTTATTGAATTTTTTCCAAAGAATGTACTTAATTTTCACAGAAACTACTCTTTCGTTTTGTACTTAGATTTCTAAAACCTGTTAAACATTTATCTAAAATATACAACTATACCAAGAATACTATTGGCACAAATAGTTTGGGAACAAATTCTACCAGCTCTTGGATAAGTAGGCAACATGTATGGTAAAAACATGAATGCATGGTAATCAAAGGGGTATCATACTGGCCATGCACACTCCATATGCCTTGAACAATGCTCAGGGCCTTTTCTGGAGAGCATGGTGAATACTGCTGTTTGTTTTTTGCAAACAACACCCAATTCTACAGTTTTCTAACACAAACTGGGTTTCCAACCATTTAATTCAATTTTGATACTAACTACTTAGAATTAGTGCAGACCCCACAAGTTAAGGGCTCAGTTCCTCAAGGATGCCCCACTTCAGATGCAGTTTCAAGTCCTGGGTCCTCTGGCTACCTGAATTTCTGTCTGACTTGGTTACAAATTTAGGGCTTCCAATAACCAGCCTATTAGGTATAATTATTTGCTAGAATGACTCATAGAACTCAGGAAAACACTACACTGTACTTACAAGAACCAGCCTATTATTAAGGAAGCAACTCAGGAGAAGTCAAATAGAAGAGAGGCATAGGGCAAGGTATGGGGAGTTAGGGAGTACAGAGCTTCCATTCCCTCTTCAGGCACTTTACTCTCCCAATGTATCAACATGTCCACCATTCTGGAAGGACTCTTAGCCTTGATGTCTCAAAGTTTTTAAGTGAAGTTACATTTCATAGGCATGATTGATGAGATCATTGGTCACTGATGATTTATCTCAATCACCAGCCCTTCTCCCCTCCCTGGACATCAATTGGTGGGGCTGAAAGTGTTAACCCTCTAAGTTGGTAGTCCTCAACCTTTTTGGCACCAGGGACCTGTTTTGTGAAAGGGACCAATTTTTTCATGGACTTGGGGTAGTGGTGAGGGATGGTTTTGGGATGAAACTGTTCTACTTCAGATCCTCAGGCATTAGATTCTCATATGGAACAGGCAACCTAGATCCCTCACATGTGCAGTTCACAATAGGGTTCATGCTCCTATAAGAATCAAATGACACCACTGATCTGACAAGAGGCGGAGCTCAGGAGATAGTGCTCACTTTCCTACCCCAAACGCCCAACCCTACCATTCACTTCCTGCTGTGTGGCCTGGTTCCTAACAGGCCATGGACTGGTACCAGGTGGTTGGGGACTCCTGCTCTAATTCCTGTGTTTATCTCTGGGTTCTCTATTTCTATTCCATTTTTCTAGACCTTCCCACCACCTCTTCACTCTTGAGTCACCTAATTAACAGACAAAAAGACACCCCTATCACTCAGGAAATTCAAACAGTTTTTAGGAGCTTTATTGGGGGTGGAGGAAGGACAAAGACCAAATGTACTTTTTATTGTACTACACAAATTGTTATGGTATTGCAGTGAACACATTTATTTATTTGCTTCCCCTGTGGACTGTAAACTCCTTGAGGGCAGTTTTTATATCAGTTTTTCTTTTTTCCTCCTGATGCACAAAACAGATAGATACTCACGTTTTTAAAATAAATGAGAAACTGAATGAAACTAGCAAATTGCATTTTATTCATCTATAACCTTGCTCGGTAACAAAATATGGTATAACTAGACATTTCAGCAGAAATAAAACTATCATAAACTGTAATCATTCATGTGAAAAAATTCCTATTAACTCAGTTTTGGGATGCAGAAACCAGATATCTGGCCCCAGATTGGCCACTTACTTGCTACATATGCTTGAGCAAGTCACATAACACTGTAAGCCTGAATGTTCTCAACTGTAAATATGCAGGAAAAATAATACTCTCTTTTAGCTCACAGCAATACTGTGAGGATTGAATAAGAAAACATGCTAAAGTGATCATACCTTTAAAACATTAGTCGAATAGGAAAAATTAAAATGTTACTAAACATACAATATTTATAAACATAGAATGGCTTCCGAACAGCAAAATGAAAGGAATAGAGAAAAATATTTGCTATAAGTTTTATTTAATCCTGAAAGAGGCCAAAAAGCTTGGAGTTGCATACATAGCTTAACCTGACCTTCTAACTCATCAAGTTTGAGAAGGTTGTGGCAGGGAACAGAAGGGACATTGTGGAGTACATTAAAAATTGCCCCATCTTCAGTCTACTTGAGTCTGATGCTGCAATCAATGAGAAATTTTCATGTATTAAGGCTAGAGGATACAGTATATCATATTCAACTGTTTCCAATAAGGTTATTTATTGCTATTCAATTCACATTCCCCTTAGGTTTTGGCAAGATTATAGAATTTATTCTCCTATATGGTAGCCAGCCAAGTAAATCACATTGCATACTTCCATTGTCACACATTTTTCTTACCCACCATCAGTGGCTTTACGTCTTTGTCCCTCAGAGTATCTTAAAATTTAGCTGTATAAGCTGCCCTTTTGTAATTCTACAATTTAGTATTATTGTTTCCTTCCAAATATTTTCTTAATAAAAAATGTTGAAAAGAAAAGGAGTGCAAGCAGGTGGTTTTCAACAATAAAACCAGTGACAAGGTGATAAATATTATGGACAAAACATTTTTCATTGTAGGCAAAAAATACCAGTTGATATTGAAAAATAAAAACAATACTATCTCTGCTACAGGGTTTCACAGCACTTCATTAGAAATAGAGAAGCATAAAAAGCAGCATTAGAGCAGCTTAGTGGATTCCCCTAAGGATAGTCATGGTGAAGACGGCTCATTCCTACTGTTTTATGCCAAGCATTCTCAGCGAGAAGTCCAAACTTAGATTGTGCTGCTCTATAACTCAGTGTCTCTCTCTCACTCTCTCTCTTTTAACTGACTTTGGTTGGACCAAAGACTTCCCTGCCCCCACCACCCATTTGTCTTTTATACCTTTCCAATGGGAAAAAAAACTTGGTGATACATAATACCTTACTATATTATACTGTTGCTATATTATATTGTACTATCTATAGTACTACTATACTGTTAACATACCTTACAATTATGTAATATAATTATATTATTCTATGCCATATGTCTTATACTGTCCTGTACTGTACTACTCTGTATTGTACTATGCTGTGTAATTCTGAGGGAAGTTTGTGCATGTATCTACTCTAGTGATGGAAGTATGAGGGATCCCTCTTGGAACTACAATATATCCCATGTTTTACTACAGTATAATTACTCTAAGTTAGGCCAAAAACATCACTCACAAAAGTAGGGATCACTAAATACTTCAGGGTTAACCAAATAGGTCATAATAACCTAAGTAGATAATGATGAATTAAAACTAGAAATAGTAGCAATTAAAAACCTTAACCAACTGAAAACTTCATCATTGAGACATGGATCATGTGCTCCTTCTAAAAACTGAGGACACTCCAATGTTGTGTATGGATGTGTGGGGGCTTCTGAGTGTTGGTGGCCCATTCTTAAGCACGTTCTTGGTAAATGCTGACAATCATCAATTTTAGTTTACGAGGGCCTAATTTTTAAAAACATCACAACTCACTATTTGTAATTCACCCCTAACAGGCTTTCAACATACGCACTGCCCATATTTGGGGTTGGAGAACTCTTCTTTGTGGGCACTGGTCATTCATCCAGACAATTATTGTCCCTTGACCCTGAGTACTAAATGCTAATGGTATCATTTAATCTTTGTGACCACCAATAAGATCAAGGCCAAATGCTTCCTAGCTGGGGGAGAATAGTACAAAGAATCATATTGCTTATGAGAACTTAAGAGAGGATCATTGTAGGGGTGAGTGTGCAACCCACCAGGAGACCCCATGCTTTCAAATTGCTGTGTTGACTCTGAATCTGACCAGTCCATACACTAATAAAAGCTATAGATACGTTTCTTAGCACTGCATTGTAGGAAAGAAACAATTTTGTCTCCTTTACTTACTCAGTGACCCTGGATGAGGCTTTTGACGTCTCTAAGTTTTAGCGCTCTCAATTTTGAGAAGGAGATGATAATGCCTGCTTTAATGTCTTTATACAATTTTATGCAAGGTGTTTTGTTTATTGTAAATCATGATGCAGCTATTTTAAAGTTTAGGGATTGTCTTGGATCATGTATTCATTCCCAAATATAGTGCTTACAGGGCTATACTATAAGCTCACTAAATAGTACTGGACAATGAATGCAATGAATTTAGCCAAAGCCAAACACGGAGGATAGGAATTAAATCCACAAGGCATCATAGCAATTGCTGGTATGTAAACAACAGACTTTAGTTCAGTTAAATTGGAATTATGAGGTGTGGGGCTGTTGGAATCTGGGCTGTACAGGTTTTCAGAATCACTGAATCATTGCCAAACTAAAATGGGTATGATGTTCTTTTTTACATTCTGCATTGTCAGTGAGACTGTACATTCTCTACAGTCAATTCAATGCAATTAAGCAAAATTTCATTAAGCATATGCTAAATTTTGGCACCGTTTTTGTATTACTAATTATATATTTTAAATTTTTTAAATGTGCATTTTGAGTTCCTTTATTATTACTGAAAATGAAACTTGTTTATTTTTTATACCTTCTTTTTTTTAACAGTGTTTCCGTGCATAATTTTCAAGATTATTTTCCTCTGACCCAATTTTCTCTCTTTTTTTTTTTAAAGTTTCTTCTTCCTACATTTTTACTTCCTGTATTCTTTCAGCTTTTCTATTGTGTATTGTTGATCTTTTCACCAACTCATTAAGCAGTGTTAGAACAAATGATTTGGTATTCAAATTCTAGATGCTTATTTTGATAAAAAGAAAGCCATTAAGCAGAAGCTGAAAATTACTTGTAACTGTTCCAATTTTTATTTTGCTATCCCTCATAGTAGAAACTGGCAAAAAATTATTAAGTTGGTTAGAAATAAATAGCCCATATCAGTTAAAGAATACAACCTCAAATATCTTGAGTGAATGACTGGAAGTCAGAAGGGGGAAAAAAGAAATGGGAGAAGGGGGAGAGGGAGGAAAGGGAGTGAAAATACAAGCAAACACATATGAATGCTTGTGTATGTTGGTGGACAGTAGCAAAAACTTCAAGTGTGTTCTCCTTTCAGGGTAATGTAGAAAGAGAAACTTCTCAGGCAATAGCAGAAGGTGAACTTTCAATGTATCTTGGGCTTTTAAAAAAAATCTATGAAACTTATTACTCAAATAGAATTTTGACACCATACCAGGTTGTTCATAGCCTTTGAGTTTTCTGTCAAAGGCCAAAGTAACAACATTGATATGTCATCCAAGGCAAAAAACATAAATGCTCTATTGTGAATCAACCAGATGAAATCAAATGGAAATGTTGTAAAAACACTTAGACAAAACAGTCATTGCTAGTAGTAATTACAATCTGAAATTAGGAAATAAAAATTCCATATGAGCAGTAGTGATTTTGTAGCTCCATTCATCTGTGTGCCCCCTAGGTATATTCTACATTTTCATTGCATAATTTGAAAGCAAAAGCCTCTTGTAGACTTGGACCTCAATTATACGAACAAAAAATGCATTAAAAAATCTGTGATCACAATTCATGTCTTAAGGGATTTTAGCTTATTTTAGCTATTGTAGCAGCTGCTTTGGTTTCTGAAAAAAAATGGACAAGAAAACTGTTAGCAATTCTCCAGCTTAAGCAGCAGCAATGTGAATATCGACTAATATGAACTGGATTAACGGGCTGCATTCAATGGCTTGCTATGAATGCGAAACTGGTATTTCGTTACAATTTCAGGAGACAAATGGACCATAAGAGCATTATAGTCCATAAGAGCATGTACTATACCCAGTTAAGGTCTGGGCCACTTCTGTGTCATTCAGATCTAGGTTTAGAAGGTACCAAGGACAAGGCACTCTGTTCCCTCAGACCAACTGCATTTAGATATAGCTCGCTCAACTTTTGCAATGAGCAGTGATTGGTCTTTACCCAATTCAGGGACAACTGCTACTTGCCAGGTATCTTCGTCATAGTTATAAAATTTCTACGCAAATGAGACAAGATCACACTTTCCTCCCTGTTCTATCCAATGTCTAAATTCCATATTCTCCAAGTCAGCCTTCAAATATTGAAGACAGTTTTCAGCCCCCCACTATATCTTACCTCCTCCAGGCTAAAGGTTCCCATTCCTTCAGGGTACTCCTCAACCCTTTTATAATCCTAGGTATGGTACTCTGAACACATTTTATTTCTGCTTCAGTAAAGTATAGCTTTCAAAACATAATGTACCATTTTAGGTATGGCTGCAGGTGTGACCAACCTAGAATAAGACAGGTTGTCATGCTGGACACATTCTTACTACAAATATAATCTAACATCATATGAGCTTTAAGGCAATTACATCAAATCTCTAACTCATATTGAGTTAATTATTAAATGAATGTCCAGAATCTTTCATATATGTTTTTCTCTCCAAGTTCCTCCCAATTTACTTTTTAAATTTTTAATCGGAGAATGGGACTTTACATTTATTTTCATTTCATCTTACTTCCTCAGATTTAGCCCAGTTTTGTAGATAACACAGATCTTTCTGAGTCTTGATCCTAACTTCCATTGTGTGAGTTATTCCTCAGTTTCATGACATCTGTAAGTTTTATTTCCAGAGACCCACTGGTTCCTATGACTCATTTGAAAAGCCATTTCACAATAATAAAATTAAAGATAAAATTATACAAACATTTTATATGATGGCTATATAAATGATTTTTCTTTTTAGTAACTTTAGGAATATTTTTATCAGACTCATGAATATATTTCCTAAAATTATGCCATATTCTATTAATATAAAGACTCCATTTACTAAGACAAGCATTTAACTTTATATATGTCAGGGAAAAATGTGTTAAAACCAGCTTTCATTAATATATTCCTGAATTACTCAGAAGGACCAGAAAATTGTTTCCATTTATGATACCGTAGTGGTACAGAAAATACTTGGCATAACAGACTAAGCAAGAAGAATCAAATAGAATTCAAAATAGACTGAATACTCAGAAGCTTTGGAATTATTGAAAGATCATGTAAGGTAATTGCTAATGGCTAAAACATCATGAATGGGAAAAATATCCTCAAGTAACCCACATTGTTCTGCAACCGGGTGGGAAATATAATAGAAAGATATATTGTCACACTTTGGAATGATTTTGTGAGAACTGGCAACCAGAGTCCAATATTTCAAGTATGACTGTGGGTGTGGTCTATAATGGCCTCTCCTGGATCCCCAGTTAAAGGGGTTTGTGTTAGTGGAGTCCCTGCTTGCTAACAGATAATGCTGTTCACTTATAACCAGGCTCCTTAGTAGACACTGACTGGGCGTTAATAGGATCATTATCACCACAGGGAGTCTCCTCTCTAGGATACACAGAGCTTCCTTCAATTAGGGCAGGCTGGCCTTCTGCAAAGTTGTAGTCATAGTGATGATGGATATTCCAAATTCCTAATACATTTTCTCTGTGGAGAGCTTCTGCTGTTCAGTTGGGAGATGCATGGATACATGGAGATGTTGATGTTTCATTGCTCTTTTCTCTCTTGCTGCCCCAGAGTAATGAGCACCCCCCCAGTTTATCACTTCTCCTTTTGAACCCTAATACCATGATGCCAACATTCATATTCAATAGATACTAGTGGAGAAAACAAAACATCAGTTGCAGTTTACTATTCCCTACTAAAAAAAGCATTAATTAGACCATAAATGCTTTTATATATTTAGATAACTCCCAGTATTATTTAGCATTTTAATAGTCCTCTTTTTAACTTAGACATATTTACTGTTGCAACTCCATCAAAGAAAGCTCTCTCCATTTCATCTCTTGAAAAAATTTAAAGCAGTTAGCTCTAAATATATTGCCTGTGTTTATAACACTCTTAACTTGCCTGTTGCAGTAGGTTAGTAAGAGCCTTCATTCCAGTTAGTAGGTTCTTTTGAAATGGGGTAACTCCCTTGACCCCTTTGAGGGACTTGAGAAAGGATGGTTTGGTTTGTGTGCTCAGCCTATAGCTCTCAACCCCTCATGGGAGGGGGAGAATGCAGGTGAGTGGACGCTGGGGCTGGGTTGAGTGCTTCTGGGTGCTGACAGCATTTTTAGCTTTGCTGTCTGTAAATGGCCTAAGTGTTTAACAGCTCAATGTGACAGCCCTCTGTATCCCGAGCTTTCGTTCAGCATACATGAAGAATCAGGTCACATGAACGAATTGAAGATGGTAAATGCAGACGATTTCATTGCCCATGAAAGTGGCTCTCAGAGGGATGAGGAGCTAAAAAGGGGATGGAGTGGGAAGTGGCCTTCCCCTGGAGTGCGGCCATCCCTGGTTGAACTCTTCTTCGAAGTCCTGCCATCAAGCCGTCCTTCTGAATTCAAACTGTTTCTTCTCTCTGACATCTGGCTGCTTCTTCTCTTCTCTTCTCTTCTCTTCTCTTCTCTTCCTCTTTGCTGCTCTGCTGCCAGTAGAGCCTGGGGTTTTTATGGGTACAGGATGGCAGGGTGGGGGTGGGCAGGGCAGGCAAGGCTGGTTTTGCAACATTTGGGCAGGAAAACAGGAATGCATGTTCTCACTTTGGGCCATGGGTCCAGACTTGAGGGTGGGCTTCACCAGGGACTCTGCCCTTCTCTGTCTAGTATTTCCCTGCCTCCTCTCTGTTTTCACTTTTAACCTTTCTCCCAGGTACAGCATTGTCTTCTGTTTTTCTGATTAAAGCATTCTCTGCAGCTTCCTCCCTTTTCTTTGTAACATTCCAATTTAAGATATTTCCTTCTGTATGCCTGTCCCCAGGTATCTCAAGATAAGATACAATCCCAGTTTTATCATACCCATCCATAGTCTCCTAGAGAACAAGGTAAAACATGTGCAGGGATATCTTGCTGCAAAGGAGAGGCATGAAAAACTCCTAACTTGGTATTCAAAATCTTTCACAAGTTTTATCTCTACAATCCCCAATCCATCTTTGATCCCCACTCAGTCTCAGTTCACATATGGTGAACTCGAGCAAATCAAATTGCTTACTAATCTTCCTGCATGTTCTTAACTCTCTCTCTTTTTTTTTTGTTTTATGAGACGGAGTCTCGCTCTGTCGCCCAGGCTGAAGTGCAGTGACCAGATCTCAGCTCACTGCAAGCTCCACCTCCCGGGTTTATGCCATTCTCCTGCCTCAGCCTCCCAAATAGCTGGGACCACAGGTGCCCGCCACCTCGCCCGGCTAGTTTTTTGTATTTTTTAGTAGAGATGGGGTTTCGCCGTGTTAGCCAGGATGGTCTCGATCTCCTGACCTCGTGATCTGCCCATCTCGGCCTCCCAAAGTGCTGGGATTACAGGCTTGAGCCACCGCACCCGGCCTTACTCTCTCTTTACCTATAAATTGCATCTTACGTTCTTCCTCAAGGACTACGATGCTCTTCATTTGACTTATTCTGTTTTTCTTTCCTAGAGAAGTTCTCCTTTTGCCTGTTTTTAAGCCTTCATTCACTCTGTTTTCTCTCCCAGGAAATGTCTCTTATCTTACCTTTGGATACCTAACTGCCTCTTTATGAAGCTTTATTTCGCCAACTGAAGTAAAGCTCTGTTTCTCAGAACATCCAAAGATAATCATCGGCATCTTCCCTACAGCATTTATCACTTTTTAAATTTTTAATTTGAAATAAATGTAGACTTACTAACAAGTTGCAGAGCTCCTGCTGTACCTTTTAATCAGCTACTCCCAATGTTAATATCTCGTATAACTTTTAACTAAACATTAGAGTTTATTTGAATTTTCCCAGTTTTTCCAGTAATGTACTTTTTTTCTTCTAGGAGCCAATTCAGGATCCCACATTGCGTTTAATTGTCGCATCTCCCTAGTCTCCTTCAAACTGGATCAGTTCCCCAGCCTCTTTTACTCTTTCATGACCTTGACAACTTTTTAACTTATAATAGCCTTACATTTGGACATGTCTATTTCCTTACTCTGTTGTAAGTTTCCCATAATATTTGTCACTGAGACATGTTTTTAATTCCCAATGTGTCCAGCACATGATAGGAGCTCATAATTACTCCTTAACTACCTGTCAGAAACAATTAGAAAGGACAGTAACAAAATCTGCATAATTAAATACTGAGTTGTATGCCACACAGAATTTAAGCTATTACAAAAGGTAGAGAGCAGGACTGAGAAATGGTAAAATAGACAACTCTCTTTTCAGACACTATTTCTGAGCCCAGTTTCTCTAGGCCTCAGAACAAGAATCACTGATGCTTCCAACTCTTAAGCTAATCATGGGACATGGAAACTTGGTGGCCAGTAGAAAGGTCAGACACAGCCTCAGTCCCAGCATTTAGCATGACTTGCCATTGGACCTCACTATCAACAGATGTCATGTATCCTGTGACAGGGATGGGTCCTGGACACTCGCACAGACTACTGAGCTAGAGTAATTACTCCCTATTATTTCTAAACCTTTTTTTCTGTCCTGTAGCTTTCTGATAAAAACTCAGGGCCAGGTGTGGTGGCCCATGCCTGTAATCCCAGCACTTTGGGAGGCCGAGGTGGGTGGATCAGGAGGTCAGGAGATAGAGACCATCCTGGCTAACTATTGGGGAAACCCACCCCCAATATTCAACATGGGTTCTTTTCTATTTCCCTAAGCATCGGCTGGTCTGAGAAATAAAGGGAAGAGTACAAAAGAGAGAAATTTTAAAGCTGGGTGTCTGGGGGAGACATCACACGTTGGCAGGTTCTGTGTTGCCCCTGAGCCGTAAAACCAACAAGTTTTTATCAGCAATTTTCAAAAGGGGAGGGAGTGTACGAATAGAGTGTGAGTCACAGAGATCACATGCTTCACAATGTAATAAAATATCACAAAGCAAATGGAGGCAGGGTGAGATCACAAGACCACAGGATGGGGCAAAATTAAAATTGCTAATGAAGTTTCTGGCACGCATTGTCATTGATAACATCTTATCAGGAGACAGGGCTTGAGAGCAGACAACTGGTCTGACCAAAATTTATTAGGCAGGAATTTCCTCATCCTAATTAGCCTGGGAGCACTATGGGAGACTGGGGCTTATTTCATCCCTTTGTGTTCGACTGTAAAATACAGCTGCCCCTAAAGTGGCCATTTTTGAGGCCTCCCCTCAGGGACGCATTCTCTTTCTCAGGGATGTTCCTTGCTGAGAAAAAGAACTCAGTGATACTTGTCCTATTTGCTTTTGAAAGAAGAGAAATATGGCTCTGTTCCACCCAGCTCACAGGCAGTCAGAGTTTAAGGTTATCTCCCTTGTTCCCTGAACATTGCTCTCATCCTGTTCTTTTTACAAGGCGCCCAGATTTCATAATGTTCAAACACACATGCTCTACAAACAATCTGTGCAGTTAACGCAATCATCACAGGGTCCTGAGGCGACATACATCCTCCTCAGCTTATGAAGATGATGGGATTAAGAGATTAAAGACAGGCATAGGAAATCACAAGGGTATTGACTGGGGAAATGATAAGTGTCCATGAAATCTTCACAATTTATGTTCAGAGATTGCAGTAAAGACAGGTGTAAGAAATTATAAAAGTATTAATTTGGGGAACTAATAAATGTCCATGAACTCTTCACAATTTACGTTCTTCTGCCATGGCTTCAGCCGGTCCCTCCGTTTGGGGTCCCTGACTTCCCGAAACAGCTAACATGGTGAAACCCTGTCTCTACTAAAAAATACAAAAAAATTAGCTAGGCATGGTGGCGGGCCCCTGTAGTTCCAGCTACTAGGGAGGCTGAGTCAGGAGAATGGCGTGAAGCCAGGAGGCGGAGCTTGCAGTGAGCTGAGATCATGCCACTGCACTCCAGCCTGGGCGACAGAGCGAGACTCCATCTCAAACAAAACAAAACAAAACAAAACTCAGGACAGAGAAATCCGGTCTTCTTGTATGGGACCCTGAACCCTGGCTGGTTCCATTTCTGGTTCTCCCTACAAGTGATTGATGAATGTGTCATGATGCCTTAAACCAGGATGTCAACACTCACCTACCCTTTTATATCTCCCTGCTGCCTGGATTTCCCCATGGATATGACCCTTCTGCCTCTATTCAGTTCCACCCCTCCACTAGGAAGCCAGGAGAATCCTCAGCTGACAGTTCCAAGCCTTTTGCCTTTTATATGTTGTCATACCCACTGGTTGTCCTCCTGGCCATCAAGGCTTCCTCTCATTTCCCACAGGCCCCTGCTGCTATATGCCAGCAGACTCAGTGGTATATTCAGAATAGATTCCATTCCCCCTATGCCACAGCTATCTATTTATTTCACATTGTTATTAACCTCAAATCACTATGATATCGGCATAAGCCTATACCTCCTCACTACTGTTGCACAGACTGCATCTGCACTTTTCCCCTACTGTTGAATCTCCACAGTAGCTGTGGCCTGCTGAAGAGTTCACCTATCTTCCAGGGCTACAGAAGCTTTGTTTCATTTTGGTGGGATCTAATTTCTGACATCTGAAGGAGTGGACTCTTTAATTTCAGTTCCGTACTGCATCATATTCTGATCTTTCACAAAGATTCAGAAATACCATCTGACAGGATCAAGGACAATTGAACTGGTATCTGTTGGGTTTTAACTGCAGCTCTGCTGCATAATTTTTCATTTTCTTTGGAAGACCTTACCACAAAAAGGAAATACACCTAGTAGGGTCCCAGAGAGGTGTTTTGACATTAGGTTTAATAAAGCATGAAGAACTCATTAATAAATAATGTTCTGCTAGGTTAACAAATAAAGCTGAATGCACTGGCTAGACCCTGGAGTAAATCAAATCATTCAGGCAGCCTGCGACTTGTTAACTTGCAGCAGTGTCTTCTCAGCAGTCTGGCAAAGCCCAATGCAACAATGCGCAAATAAAACCAGCATATCATAAATGCATGCACCTTCAGTTATGAAACAAGCTGTTAATTTTTTTTTATACTCTGTTGTGCCAAAATAGTAAACAAAGCTTCACTGATGCCGATCAGGAGGCATTCTAGTGATACTTTTAATCTCTGCTAAAGGAACAATTCTACTCATCAACATGTTTACACTCCAGTAGGCACACATATAAACACACATAGCCTTGCATTGCACATTCATTGCTTTACTATCTACAGGAAGTTAAAAAAAGTGAACTAGAGAATGAGCTAATGTGTGCAGGCATGCAAGTTTATTCCATCAAAATGGTTTCTGATGAACTTCTTATTCTGACTCAGAAAACCTTCAGGAAAAAACCTCAGAGCTAGAGAACAGAATCATCCTCCAAAAAAAAAAAAAAAAAAAAAAAAAAGAAAGAAAGAAAGAAAAGGAAAAGAAAACTGAAAGTGCAGGACACCTAAAGAATACTTTCCTTGATGGAAGGTTGCATGGTTTTAGCTGGGGAAGGATTTCATTGCTACCCACAGTAGGTTAAAGTTCTCTCAGGGTAGACAAGGATAGGAGGAAAGCTTGGGTTATTTCAGGCAGTTGCATTTCTCTGATGATGCTGTGGTGCTGAAGCCAGCTGCTTTTTCATAAAGCTCTTCTCATGATTATGAGCTGATGGACAGCCGTCCAGTGTCAGTTGAACATGACTCACTTGCTCCAGCTGCTCAACAATTTGGATGAACTGAATCTCCTGTCTCATACTATTCAAACGGGCCACATTCTCCATTCACTGACGGGTTTAGCTAAAAAGCCAACCACCATGTAGTAAGATAAAAACATTTCCAGGCAATGTTTTGATGAAACAACTTGTTGGGTGAGTTCAATTTCAACTCAAAGGTCTTGCCAACCATGCCCATATGGCCACATTTACATATCTTGCCAGATCTTTTATGTGGTTATGATGACAAAGTCATTAGGTTGCCATTTAATTCCTTTTCCAAAGCTGCAGGTTTAAAGCAACCACCACCCTGAGAATAAAAGTATTCTATTAAACAATCATACTTGAATATTTTCACAACTCAATATATGCATATGCATATGTATATACTATTCATATATAGTTATATAATTATATAAAGTTGTATAATAACAGTTTCTTCATTTTCAAGTCAATGAAAACAACGAAAATGAAGCAGTAATCAGGGTTCAAAGTGTTCATGGTAAGATTTCAGTTTTGGGATAACAAGAGAGACCATTTGGAATAGCAGAAATGAGAATAGTCTATATCTATTGAGCCTTACAATGTACTCTACAACATAAAATACATCTCTTTTAATTCCAATAGTCCTAAGATGTTGGCAATGTTATCATCTGCATTTTACAGATGAGGAAACTGAGACTTAGCAAACTGAAGGTGTCCAAGGTCACGCAGCTAGTAAGTAGCAGAACTGGGGACTTGAACTTAGGCCATCTAATTCCAGAGCTCACATTCATAATCACTATTCTATATTGCCTTGTATGTTATTAGAAAACTCAGCCACAGATGGCTCTACCACTAACCTAGAAAAAGTAGGACTCACTTCCCTCACTCTCCTTGCATTAAAATGAGTTTAGTGTTAGCCTAAATATTTAAGTTACCATCTTGTATGATTCTAACAAACACTAAACTACATACATATTTCTTTTTTAATTTTTTTTTTTTTTTTGAGACAGAGTCTTGTTCTGTTACCCAGGCTGGAGGGCAGTGGCACGATCTCGACTCACTGCAACCTCTGCCTCCCAGGTTCAAGTGATTCTGCTGCCTTAGCCTCCCAAGTAGTTAGGATTACAGGTGCCTGCTGCCACACCCAGTTAAGTTTTGTATTTTTAGTAGGGACAGGGTTTCGTCATGTTGGCCAGGCTGGTCTCAAACTCTTGACCTCAGAAGATCTGCCCACCTTGAACTCCCAAAGTGCTGGGATTACAGGCATGAGCCACCGTCCCTGTTCTAATATATTGTTTCCCATAAGTGATGACTCTACACGCTAAGGTGCAAAACAAAATGGAAAAGGATGTTTTCATTTTGTTACCTGAACAACTAAGCAGTTCTATTTTCAATGAAAAATGTCTTTGATATTTCCACAAACATATATTGGTATGAATAATTCTCTTCAGAAACTAAACAACATTCAAAACCTCAATGTTAAAAATATTGCTTCTTTTGGAAAACTGAAAAATTTAGTTGAAAGGTTACTAAGCTCATCAGTAGGTGCAAGGTTTCGAAGGAATGTGGTTTTATGATGAGCTTGGAGTGAACTGGTATTTAAACAGCTGGTATTTAAATAGCATAGCCTAAAGAAATGAAAAATGCCATGCCCTGAGTAGGCCTAGAATCAGAGTTGTATTATTTGATCCCTGTTCAGAATCAAACACATAACTTTCTTATGTCCAAAGTCTAAATCATTAGGAAATACACTCTTGCTGTTAAACCATGAATAAAACTTTTTAAATCTATTTTTTTGCTGAAACTTCTTCACACACTGAATTTATTTAGATATGAAATATAGAAGGACAATTTATAATGATCATGTCAATCCATACGGAAATTTCTATTATTATTAACCCTTGTGTAATGTGACTTCTTGTGCCTCTGTACTTTACTTCCCAAACTAGACTGAAACTGGATTTGGCATTTCTTTGTTACCTGTAGAGTGGTTAAGCAGAATGTTTTAAAAACAGTTCTACTTTCCCAGAGCGATTTAGTATGCAACCTAAACCACAGAGAAAAATGTGTAAATGCAAATCCTCATTCACAATAAATGTGGTGCCCCAAGGCACTATTGCTACCTCATAAGTATTTGGATATTATATTACACTATATTGTCTGTCAAGCTTTACTTCCAATCACATTATTTTTATTCTTACCAATTTATATAATGTGTGAAAAAACAATGAAAGGCAAAGGTAGGTTTGATTTTACTCAGTCCAAGAGACAAAATACAACAATCTTGGACCATACAGGTTTACATAGAGGGGATGTATGGCCCACTAATCCCCTTGTTGATCAGAGGACAATTCAACCACAAAGTGATTAAAAATGAAAAATAAAGTTCCTTTGGGAAAACAATATGCAAAAAAATGTTACCTTCTAAATCACATACATATTCATAGGGGGAAGGGAGAGGGGGAAGGAGAGGGATAGACATTTCCAAGGACATCACTAAGGGCTTCAGACAAAATGAATTCAATCCATCAAAAATAAGCATAAATTAGTTATTTTCACAGTTTTTCTTTCATTGGTAATCTGAAATATATTAGCTTTGTATTTTAAGCATTTTTTGTTATTATTGAAAACAATAAACAGTTAGTCTAAAATCTTAATGCTAGAATGCTAATAATTGGGCATCACATTAATAAGAACCAGACGTAGTTTTAAACTGTGATTTTCAATTAGCTTTACTTATTAATAGAAGACTTTAATTGAATGGTACCATGTGTATGGGAACAGGTAGAAGATCCAGTTTTCAGCTTCTTAATTTTATGTAATTTACAAATGTACAACAACCAAAGTAAAAGCTGGGTGAATTATTTATTTTTCTATTTCATTCACTACCAGAAAAACCATGAAAACCTTGAAAAGTTCATAAAGTACTTACTAAGTCTTCAGGACTTTAGTGTTTAAAGCTGCTTCCATAATCATCTTTATCAAATCATTTAGAGCCCTGTTTCTAATGCTATATATATTTTAAAATTTACTTACAATTTAAATTATGTTGGTTTAACAAGTGGTAAACCTGCAAACACATATGAAAATTCTACTCTGTGCAATGAGAAAGCCTCATTTTGCCATTATATAAAGCCAAGATTTTATCTTTCATTTCAAGGAAATTTAGAATCCATTTATAAGCACCAAATGTATAATTTTTTATGATGTATTATAATGCTTAAACTTAGAACTGTCTTTGAAAATAAACTGATATTGTTTTAATTATTTAATTTTTTGCATACGAAACTCCCTAGGCTTAGCAGACAGTCTTTTATACTTTTCTTTGTGTTTTGAATATATTACCTCTCTGCTCTATTAAATCTACTGAAATTTTCCAGTGAGTTATGGAATTTTCCCATATGAGGGTTCAGAAAGTTTTCAAATGACTCTGTATCACTTCCTAAGGACTCTGAGGAACCCAGGGCACAGATGTTACTTAAGTTGTTTTCTAAGCTCAGCACTTTACTACTTAGTATTTTCTTCTTTCATAAATTCATTGAAAAATAATACAGTTGTATTTTATTTGTGCCATATATATTGATTAATAGGTAAGTCACTTCATGGCTTCATAAATAATTTCATTTATTTTTCAAAGAAAAAATCTCTCCAAAGATCATTCTTCTGTCCAAGTACTAACCAGCTCCGACCCTGCTTAGCTTCTGAGATCTGATGAGATTGGACATGTTCAGGGTGGTGTGGCTATAGATAAGATCATTTTCATTTTTTTTAAAGTCTAATTCCAGTTGTGCTGAAGAGGTTTTTAAACAAGTGAGGCTATTTCAGGGAGCTTAGGCACACTCACTAATCAGATAACTTTAAGAAATGCAAAGATATGGTCAACTCTCCTTAATTTTAAGGGAAACATTATTTTGATATTAGGCAATGAAAAATCTCAAGTAGAGTCAAGTACTAACAAACATACTAGGTTGGGATTTAAAAGAATAGGTTTCCTTTCCAACCCAGTTCTACTATTAACTGGCACAGGAACTTGCACACACCATCTAACCTGGACAAATTACTTTCCCTCTCTGGAACTCAGTTTTCACACCTGCCAAACAAAGGCAGTGGGACTAGAAATTCTGAAATTACTTTTAGCTCAATCAGTCTGTGACTCTACAGGATTGGTAAGTAGGAATTTACATGGTAATTAACATAAAAATAAGTCTAAAAGTAGCATAATTTTACTATAATTACCTACATTTTAATAAAATTACCTATAACAATTGCTATAGGTGATTAAAATACATATAGTACATAAAAATACATATTCAAATTTAAAGTTCAGTCCTCATTTTTCTGATAATCAAGTAACAATTTTATCTAATGGTTCTATAATGACATGCCTTCAAAATCAAGGTAAATTCTAAAAGTTAACATACGCTTACCTGACATTTGAATCTTTTTGAACTAATTAGGCTTTGCTTAACATCACTGACCAGGATTACAGTTATAGTGATATTATAATAGTTTAAAATTATTCCATGGGTTCTAAATTTACTAAATTTTACTCAAAACGACCTATAAAATGGATCATTTTAAAACGATGAATAAAATATGTAAAAATATATATTCAAATTTAAAGTTCAGTCTTCATTTTTCTGATAATCAAGTAAGAATTTTATCTAATGGTTCCATAATGATCTACCTTTAAAATCTAGGTAGATTCTAAAAGTTAACATACTCTTACCTGAATTTAAAACGATGAATAGAATATGTAAAAATATATATTCAAATTTAAAGTTCAGTCCTCATTTTTCTGATAATCAAGTAAGAATTTTATCTAATGGTTCCATAATGATCTACCTTTAAAATCTAGGTAGATTCTAAAAGTTAACATACTCTTACCTGATGTTTGCATCTTTTTCAACTAATAAGGCTTTGCTTAACATCACTGACAAGGATCATAGTTACAGTTATAGTGATACTATAATAATTTAAAATTACTCCATGGGTTCTAAACTATCAGGAAAAAGAAAATAAATTTAAATTTAGTATTCTTCATTGTTTGACCCTTTTGGAAATCCCACAGTATTGCTTGCGGAGAGCTTGTAAGTATCTCAGGTACAAATATCAATGTAGAGAAGCTGATCATTAAACAAAGAAAATTTGTGCAACACTCATTTAATAAAGACTCCACCCTCCAAATCTAATTCACATATTCTGATTTTAAGACAACATGAATGAACATTGAAAAACATCAGCCAGAAGAACTGGAACAAAGTACAGGATCTGATCTCACTTCCCATATCTTGTCATATTGTTTCTTACCCATTTTATGTTTTATTTGGGTTTTCTTTCCTTTATACCTTATTGTAGTCCATAATACCACAGAATTCATTTACTTGTTATGATGGTTTTTTATTGCCTGCCATGCTGCAATAAGGCCATGAAAATAAAGCTTTTCGTCTGCTTCATTCAACGATGTATCTCAAGCCTTAAAGGAGCCTACCACAAAGTAGTTATTAACCAAATGCTTGTTGAATGAATGAAGAAATGAAGAATGCATTGAATTACAATGTATATAGGAATGGGTCTTGATTCTCAGCTGAAATCACTATACAATGCATAACAAATGTACATTTCTCCTGCATCAGAACACTCACATCAAGCCACTATCATTTATAAAGTTGATATTGAGCTTGGCTGGAAACCTACTTTTTCTGTTATTAAAATCAGTCATGAAATTTGGCAATGTTGATGAGGCATGATAGAAATGTGGTTGCTATGGCACAGTGTATATGTACCCTGCTTGTGAAGGAAGAGTAAGGAATGGAAGAACAAAGTGAGTTACCTGAGCAAGGAATGAAGATAGAATGGTTTGTGGCTGTAAAATGTTGGCTACGACACTCATCAAATATGATTTTAGCTAACCTGAGGAAACTATCATCTAACATTTACTCATTTGAAGGATAAGTCCAATGTCTTAGTGACCTACTCTGTAGTAATGTGTGGTTTAGATAGTTTAAGTTGCATTTATACAGAAAAGATTATTCTTCTATCAGCAGACAAAAGATGTATTTGAGCAATCTTTACTTTCCTAAACAACGTAAGGAAATTTTGGGCCACATGGTTGAGATCTAGTAGAAGGAAAGAAATAAACTAGAGAAAATTCATTTAAATTAGAAAGAATGTGCAAGCTAGGAAAAATGTTACTGTGAAATATGATAGTTTCATTTAATTTTTTTTTGCTGAGGTATATATAATAAAGGTCAAGTATTAAATTTTCATTTTTGAATATTTTTTCATTTTAATAGGAGTATCCCATGCCAACATATATGACATTTTTTCATAATTTTAGGTTAGAAAATATAAGCTTCTTTTCTCATAAGTTTTCATGCTCTACAAAATTTGCCATCATAAACCACTTTGCATTTATCACAAATAGGTATTACATTAGAAAAGCAATTCAACTGTATTCCATTTCACTAGTGAAGCTAAGCAGCTTTGCATGATAACTAAGTTGGGTTAATGGGACTACGTTTGAAGAATGTGTTACCTGGAACTGAAGTTCCCTACTTGTTTTTAACTGAGCTTAGGATTCTGCAAAATGAAGGCAGGAAACCTGCTGCGAGAAGGATAGGAAAATTATTATCATCTGCATTCCTAAATTGAACAAGAATTTCTGCTCAGCAGAAACCTCTTGACTGCAAAAAGTCTGGAATTATATCCTGCTGTTTAGAATAGCTGTTTGGGGTAGAGGGAGTCCAAACATTCCATTTTTCTTCAAATCAAATAAGTTTTATGCATACGTTTACAGCCTTACTGGAAGTTTGCTTGCTTTCTTTTCAAAAAGAGAAGCTATGTGGAACCTCTTTTTGTTGATAATGAAAGAAATTTTGTGACTGGTCAAGTACCTAATTTTTGGTTAATGAGTAGTTTTAATTATCTTTGACATAGAAATATTTTTTCTTGAACATAAATTTCAATATAAATATTTGGCTTCATAATACAGGAGGTGAATTTTTAAACTTAGTCTACCACCTAAAAAATGGGCTATTTCTATTTCTTGGGATGTTTTCAGAAGTTTATTTGCTGAACAAACTTCTATGGTAGCTCTTAAAGCTATTATTTATTCCTGATCATATACCTTCATTATCTATTATACCCATCAGCAGTGATTATAGAGTCCCTCTTTTATGTTAGTAAAGGCTTTTGGGCCCTGAAATTTTATGTTTTCTGATATTAAGATTTTTAATTCCTAATTTCTTTAGATAGCATTTTCCTGGTACTTAGCTTCTATTGGTCATATACTTGTATAACACAGAATTGGGTTTTATGCTATGATACAGTTTGAAAATATTTTATTTTATTTTATTTATTTATTTATTTTTTTTGAGACGGAGTCTCGCTCTGTCGCCCAGGCTGGAGTGCAGTGGCCGGATCTCAGCTCACTGCAAGCTCCGCCTCCCGGGTTTACGCCATTCTCCTGCCTCAGCCTCCCGAGTAGCTGGGACTACAGGCGCCCGCCACCTCGCCCGGCTAGTTTTTCGTACTTTTTAGTAGAGACGGGGTTTCACCATGTTAGCCAGGATGGTCTTGATCTCCTGACCTCGTGATCCGCCTGTCTCGGCCTCCCAAAGTGCTGGGATTACAGGCTTGAGCCACCGCGCCCGGCCGAAAATATTTTAAAGAAATAAGTGTATTTTTATGTTTATTTATGTGAAAGATATGACAGAAACATACTGTCACAATATTTTACATTTTCCATTAAAGGATTTGAAAAAATCTTTCATGATATGGTCTATTTTTAGTAACTTTAAAAAATATAAAATTTCTTCTAATTCATAATGTTTATAAGTTCACATAATCAATTATATCATTTCTATAACCTCATAACTTTGATTATTTATCTCTTTAGAATATTTACTATTTTCCTATTGTGAGTGATAGCAAAAGTTCTCTCTCTCCTCCCATTTTCTACCAGCTATTTTTGGGCAATAATGATATTCCCTTTAGTATCTTTTTTTGTACTCTTAAATCTGCTTATACTTCTATAGTTTGATTGTCAGTTTAAAAAACATCCATTGATTCCTTGATATTGAGAATAAAGTAATCAAATAACTTACTATATATGTACACTGATTTCTTTCTGTTGTGTCTTTCCTAATTTTTATTAGTTGTTTTAGTTTTACATTGTCAGGACATTATACTTTTATGTTCTATTACGTCATCCTAATCTCCATATTTATCTTAGATTTAGTGCTAGAGCTAAATATTCAATGCTTGCGATCAGTTTTTTTTTCTTTTTTGCAGTAGTTTCTATAGTCACTTATTGACTGGATAGATAATAGTTCCTTCAAGAAGGGCTCTAATAGTTGCTAATAGTTGCTTCAAGATGTGCTCTTGATAACAATATTTCCTGAGTTCCCATATGTTCAGAAAATTTGCCTCTAGCCTTTACAGCTTGAAGAGCACTTTGGCAGGTCAAAAAACCTTTGGTGCCCATAAGGGGTGGTGAATTCATTTTCTACCATGGCATCCTATTTATTGTTGGATATCTCAACTGTTACTAGTTTTGGAAGTTTTTTCGAATTTTGCCAAAATTCATCGTCTTAAAACTTCCAACAGCATGACCTATAGTCTCTTCTACATAAAACCCTTCAAATATTTCTCTATTCCAGGACAAAAGTAACAAGGCATTGAAGGAAAGTTCGTAAGGCCAGAATATCCCCACATACCTTTAGTAGTAGACTTGCTGTTTTGTTTGTTCAGTTAGCTCAAGTCATTGCGTCTTCCCTACCATCCTTTTAGTGCTTTTAAAGCAAGTTAGACTTATCATTTTAAGGCTGGAAAGACCCTCTGGGATCATCTGATGTAAAAGTCTCATTTTAGGATGAAGAAACAGGTTCAGGCTAAGGTGAAGATATTTTCTTAAGGTCATGCCACTACTAGTAAGCTGAGTCAGACTTTGAACCCCAGTGACTCCCAGGCAAGGATTCTTTCCACTTCACTAAGTCCTTCAAAAATACAATGATCAAAACTGTTGCACTGCACTTAAAAAACTCAGACTGTGTCCTCTCACATAAAAGAATGTATCTGAAGTCTGTTTGATAATTGTCATTTTGTTCCATATTCTAGCTATAGAATAACACATGCAGGATAGCTGTATCAGGGAACTTTCAGTGGGTTTGCTGTTCATCTACATAAACTGTCACTTTTGTTTTCTGTTTCTTGACAATGAGAAACTTCAGACAAATGCACTTTCATTTTCCTACCGCAAACTCTGTAAACCATCCTTTTGAAATAAAATTACACAGCTTATGCTTACAACATAAGGGCCAGATTTTATCTTCAAATATACCACCCACTCTCAAACAGCAGAATTTGGCCTTAAAAACCCATTAACAAATATTGTCATTAAACTAAAGAGCTAATTACTTTGGATTCAGACAGAATGAACAAAATCATAGGCCAACCGCAGCTGGTCGTAATAATGGTGAAACTAACCGTATGTTACACTAGAGAATTAAAAAACAAAGACATATTAACACTAATGTAACCAACATACAACATTATCCTCCAAATGGAACAAACTATTATAGTTAGAGAATTCTTGAAAGTACATTGTCATATTTGATGCAAGAAATAAGGAATCTTTTCAAGGAATTAATTTTCATAATTTGCAACTATCAATGTTTAATGAAGAAGAAAACATGGAGAATTTATACCACTACAATATTCCACAAATGAAGATTATATCAAAAAATTATTTTGATCTAATTGGATGCAAATAATTTTAAATTCAATTTTAAGTACTTAGGTACCTATAAATCTTCGATCTTCATCTTGGAGGAAAATTTCCCCCTACTTTTCTTACTGAAGAGATCATTATTATAAAACACCCACTTAGCTTCTCTTTGCTGATGTCATCTCTAACCAGATTGTTTACTGGTCATTGTTTTAGACTTTTATATGGCAGGTTTGGAAGAGAAAATGTGATTATACATGAGGGGACCAGACTAGAAGATCAAAGTGGTCCATTTCTGCTCTAAAACTTTATGTTTCTATGATTCTATAAAGTTTCTGTAATTTATTCTTTTGTTTCATGTTTTGCTTCCTGCGTATTGAGACTGTCTTGCTCAGGTTCCCTGAAACTACATTATAAATTTTCTTTAAGAAATTGCAGCTTGGTGGACACGGCGGCTCAAGCCTGTAATCCCAGCACTTTGGGAGGCTGAGGCGGGCAGATCACGAGGTCAGGAGATCGAGACCATCCTGGCTAACATGGTGAAACCCCGTCTCTACTAAAAATACAAAAAATTAGCAAGGCCTGGTGGAGGGCACCTGTAATCCCAGCTACTTGGGAGGCTGAGGCTGAGGCAGGAGAATGGTGTGAACTCGGGAGGCAGAACTTGCGGTGAGCTGAGATCACACCACTGAACTCCAGCCTGGGCAACACAGCGAGACTCCGTCTCAAAAAAAAAAAAAAAAAACAAAGAAATTGCAACTTAAAAACATAGTCCGATAAACATACCAATGATAATGAACATGATTCACTTCAAGACACAATTCATTCTTTCTCCACCTCTTCCTTTTTCCAGAAAAAATAAGTAAAAAGAAAAAAAGAAAGATAGAAAAGGAAAGGTATGTTTCTCTGAAATTGAAATATTGCAGATGATTTCCAATCAAAGCTTTATGAAATTTTATTTGGAGACTTTATCCAATGATAAACTCGTGAACTACAAGTTTTAGGCTATGTTCAGGTATGACAATCTTACTGATGAGCACAATTCTAATAACAAGTGCATGTGAAACTTCATTATTATAGTTAATCCAATTCTGTAAATTTTTAGTTTTGATTACTTGAAAAAGGTACTCCATTATTTCATGCATATGATCATATTCAATTCTCTATGTGTAAAACTAATAGCTAATATGTGTAGTTAATTGGCACTACATCTTTTTGATGAAGGGTTTATTGTTGCCTTTTAATACATTATGAACAAAAAATTCTACACAACGTGAACAAGTGTACACAAAGAGACAAAAAATATCTATAAGCTTGAAAGCCAATAAAAGGATTTTGATTGAAAACTTCATTCTTCACTATAAAAATAATATCATATTGAACCTTTAAAAAATCATCACAATTTAAGATCTGAATATGTCCCTACTAAACACTTTCACTAGAATAAAAAAATCTTTTGTAAACTTAAAATTACAAATTATAAAAATGAAGTTGCTAAATGACATATAGGAAACAGAAATACAATAAAGTGATATCCACCAACTGTACATGCAACCTTCCATAAATGTATCATATGATTTCTAAGTTATTATTTGCTAAGAAAAAAGTAATGGAAAGAGGTATTAAGCAGATTTGTCCTTTTAAAATCTAAGGCTGAGCTTTCAAAACGAAGAGAAAAAGATACAATCCTCAAAATTTGGAATACTTAGCCAAACCTAGTAATAACTCATTATTTACATCTTTTAGAAATTTCTTATAATTAGATACAATAATCCTAAATATCTAAATAAATTGAAACATAACACGGAACAGAGCAATAGCTAAAGAGAGCAATGACAGGGCTATCACTCTGAAAGAGAGATAGTGACACCTGGGGATTAGCTCATCATACTGAACTTTAAAAAGGAATATTAATGAAAATTAATAACTCAAAGTAGGGGAGTCAAAAAGGGAGCATCAATTTAGCACTTCTGTAACAAAATTACCCCTTCTTTATTTATTCTTATGACTATAGGAAACAACCAACATAAAAGCTCAGGTTTAGCATAAGGTTTGAAAATGAGAAGTAGATTGTATTGAATGTCACTTTCAGTGTTTCTCAAAGGCCTAAGACCCACAGGCATCAGGATCACTTGGGAGTGGGTAAATGTAAAAATACATATTCTTGGGCCACATCCCATCCCTAGTGGGTCTAAGTTTTGGTGAAATATCCCCAGGGATTAACATTTTAAGGATCCCTCCTCCCATCTTTGTGTGACTCCTATGCACATTAAACTTTGAGAACCACAGTATGTTATGCTTTTTTAATGTGATACTGATTATCAAATATCAAGGTTTCTACTTCGCCCTTCTTGTATTTACATTTACATGACAGATAACAATTTTTAAACATTATGTTTTCTTTATTTCCCCTTTTTACTGTGGAACTACACATACATGGATAGTTTTCTTACATTTAATAGTTTCTTTTACTTTCCTATATTTTATATTTTATTAAAAGATATCATTACTTTTGATACAATTAAGAGTTATGCAAAAATGTGTGTTACCCCCCAAATTCACTTACCTTCAAATCCTTGTGCTCATTCAGAAATTTTTGAACATATATGGTGGAAACTTTCAAAGGAATATATGTGGTGGATTCTCTCTTTAATTTCCAATGGTTTTAAGACGGGTCAAGGAGATTCCTGGGGTGCCTGCCAGAACTGCCGTTGAGAATAGAAGACACCAATGCTGAAGACAGTGAGTATCTGATTATCTCTAAACAGAACAGAAAAACAAGTGATTGGTCACCTGTAATTCATAGAGAATCTGCTGTGGAGAAAGTTATTTTCAGTGTTACTAAATTTAAACTTGGCCTGGGTTTGCTGCTCCCTAATTTAGCACAGTTGTCATTTAAACTTTCATGTCATTGTGAAGTCAGAATTACATGATGCTGCCCGCACAGCATTCTGGTTGAATTCCTATTGCTTTAATTGACTATGTTTTCTACATGTTGCATCAAGTGATATCATTACTAATTTTATTTTGGATATGCAGGTGCTACATTTTGCAGCTGAATTTCTAAGTCAGGTTGATGAAGTCTCTTGGAAATACTTCTTTACATGAGGCTCTATCACCTCCGTAAAAGATAAAATGGGATACTTTAAATCCCCATGGAATCATCTGGTAATTTTGCTGTATTTCCTTTCACGTGGGTAATGCTTGCCAAGATAATTAGGCATAAACAAGAAAATATTCTTTTTAGTCAAAATGTGTTGCCTATTCAGGAAAACCAAAATTCTAGAATCTTTGTTGAATGAGTGAAGCAGAAGTTGGTAGTGGTTGATAGAAAACGAAAAGAAAACATCTATTTTAAAAATTGGTAATCAACTATGCAAGTACTCTCCTAAAGAACAGAGGAAATGAAATGTACAGATAAAAACATGGTCAAAACCAAAATGACAAGAGCGTACACACATGCAAACCCAGAGTACACTGTATAACGAGAGTTCTCAGAGAAGATTCTATTGCTTGGCCAACCACCGTGCCCAACTCTCTTCTTTCTTGCTGTACATCTCACAAATGGAGAACAGAAAATCAAATGTTCTCTTTCTGATTCTTCCTTACTCCTAACAGCAGTCATGTGACCCCATTTTGGCCCCCCATTTGGGCTCATAAGCTATAAGAAGTATGCTGGGTAAGAAATCCTGGCAGAATATTGCTCTATTGATACAGAGATCCCTGCTTCTCTTCTCTCTTTCACACATTTGCTTGTCTTGAATGAAGACATGATGCTTTGGTGATAGAGCAGCTGTCCTGTTCCCATGATGTAAAAGACAAAAAAGTTTAGAGAAACACAAAGATATAGGGCCTGTGATGGATGAGCAGCTTAACCAATAGCACTAACTGCTTTCCCTGAAATTCTACCTATATAAACCATTCAGTTGTCGGTTTCTTGCTAATAGAGGCATTGCTGGTTGATGAAATGCTCAAAAAATGGGTTAAAAAGTAAGTGCCACTGAAATGGTTGCAATGATAGCTACTGTTTAACTCTTTAGAGTGTAATCTGCAATAAGGAGAAGTTTTCATGATGTAGAGTCAAAAACAACCTTCATTCTGACAGAGGTTGGAACTTGCCTCTTTTTTTTTTTTTTTTTTTTTTTTTTTTTTTTTTTTTTTGACTCCTAGGAGAGTTGGACATGTAGGGAATAATGGGACAGGAGATGATGGTAATGAATTATAACAGAATGGAATGGAAAGCCTAGCGCAAGGCTTGGTTTGGAAGAAGAGGGGCCAGTATTACAGCAGGAAAAAGGAAGACTCTCATCTTTGCGTCGGTGACAAAGCTATGACATTACTCAAAATCTCAGAGAGACTGAAGTTTCACCTCAAAGTTCATTATTCTTATCTCACGAAGTCTTGTGGATTCTTTTTTACTGAAATATTTTTCACATTTAGCACTTCACTACTATCTTCCTTTCATAAATATTTCTTCCTTAACCACACAGTTCAGGCTTTCACCATCTTTTTCCTAAACTATTGGCACAGACTCTTTAACAGATTTCTCTTTTTCTTAGATGCTATAGTATGTTCTATGACTTAAGACTTATTTTTTTTTTTTTTTTTTTTTTTTTTTTTTTTTTTTGAGACAGAGTCCCGCCCCAGGCTGGAGTGCAATGGCATGGTCTCAGCTCACTGCACCCCTGCGCCTTCCGGGTTCACGCAATTCTCCTGCCTCAGCCTCCCGAGTAGCTGGGATTACAGGCACACACCACCACACCCGGCTAATTTTTTTTTTTTTTTTTGTATTTTTAGTAGAGACGGGGTTTCACCATGTTGGTCACGCTGGTCTCAAACTCCTAACCTTATGATCCGCCAGCCTTGGCCTCCCAAAGTGCTTGGATTGCAGCCTCTAGCCACCACACCCAGCCCCTAAGACTTACTTCTTAAAGCACTGATCTCATTGGATCCCTATTCTGTTCAAAACAAAAGAGACCTCTTTGTCTATTGAATTAAGTTTGATATAGTTTGTATATTTGTTCCTGCCCAAATTCTATGGTGAACTGTAATCCCCAGCGTTGGAGATGGGGCCTGGTGGGAGGTGATTGGATCATGGGGGTGGGTTTCTCATGAACGGTTTAGCACCGTCCCCTTGGTACTGTTCTTGTGATAGTTCTCATGAGATACGGTCATTTAAAAGTGTGCGGCATCTTTCATGGGTTTATAACTGAACCCATAAAAACCTTCCTCTTAAACACAGCCTTCCTCCAGTGCTCTCATTTTGTAAATAGCATCATCAGTCATCAGCTGAATAAGCCAAAAACCAAGGCTTTGGTTGCCCTAATCTATTAAAAAAAAAAAAAAAAAAAAAAAAAAAAAAAAAAAGCTCTGTTTTTCTTACTGGACACAAGCATGTAAAATACAGCCCCTGGAACTACTGGCAGCCATCTTGGGATCATGAGGAGAACCTGTATGAAATTAAGTGAACACCAAGGAAGCAGAGCTGAGAAACAGAAAAAGAAGAACCGGGTTCTGAGACTATTGTTTCACTCCTGGAGAGAGATTTGCTTGCAGTAGGAACACTCTAAACATTTCGGTTATATGTGAATCTAGGGATTCCTTTTTTGATTAAGCCACTTTGGGTTAGTATTTCCATTACTTTCAGTTAAAAATATCTTTTCTATGTATTTCTATTTTTATCGTGTGCCTACCAATTTCATTCATTTTACTCATCTCTCTTATTATCCATATTCTACATTTTTTTCATGATTCAGCTCGCCTCCCGAATTAAACCTTTCCAGATTCTTCTAATTCATAATGAGAGAATCCTAAATCAAAACCACTTTATTATCCACTGTATATACTAATAAGAAAGCTCATGAAGGTCTATGACCAATCACTTGGTGATGATTCTCAAATTTTATCTTTAGCTTAACATGTTTTCCCTTGTTTCCATATTTATTTATTTATTGCAGTTTTAGCAGAGATGAGGTTTCTTTATGTTGCCCAGGCTGGTCTCAAATTCCTGGGCTCAAGCAATCCACCCACTTCAGCCTCCCAAAGTGCTGGGATTACAGACATGAGCCACCATGCTTGGCCCATATTTTATTTCTAATTGAATAGTTGACATGTCAACTTGCATGTTTTGAAGACTCTCCAAACTGAATTTGTTTATAACTAAATCCATAAAAACCTTCCTCTTAAAACAGCCTCCATCCAGTGTTCTCTTTTTGTAAACAGCACCACCAGTCATCAGTTGAATAAGCCAAAATCCCAAGTTTTCAACCCTTTTTAAAAAGGAATCAGAGTAGATTTGATCCTTCTTTTCCTCTTTAGGTTCATCATCTGATCATCAGATCCTTTTGATTTTACTTCCTAAATAATTTTCAAACCTACTTCACTACTTTTCTCTGTATATCCTCCTCTTCTCTTCCTCCTCCTCTACCACCATCAAAACCTTGTCTGTTTCCCTCCAGCATATTTTCCACATGGCATCTAGAGTGATCTTTTAAAAAAAAACACAATTAATCATGCTAATCCGTTGTATAAAAACCCTTAATACCTTTTCACTGTTCTCAGGCTAAAGAAAGATAACACTTTACTGTGACCTCATATCATCTGATCCCTGTCTAACTCTCTAGCCTCATCTCCCTAGACGACAGACACTCTTTTTTTCCCTCATTTTTAGATACCCAACATTCAGCAGAGTCTTTAATACATAGTAGGCACTCAATAAATATTTGTTGAATGAATGAACAATTACTTTGCAGTAACTCTTGAATTATGAGGCACCTTGTGTTACAAAATTTTTCTTTATATATTATTGTCTGAATTACTTATAAGTATATTGAAGATAAGGATATATCTTACATTACTTCATACCCTATAACAGAATGCCATGCAAATAGTTTGGGTTCACAAGGTATTTGATTTTATCGATACTAATAATTCAACTCTGAATACTTTTTAAAAGTTTGAAGTTGATTCTCTCTTTCACAATGGCTAGATTACCACTTTTCTATAAGATTAGAAATGACCCAGAAGAAATATATTATTACTCTGCCAAAAAAAAGGTAGTAAAAAATAGAAAATTTGTGTCTGATCAGAATTCTACAGAATTTACATAGATTAATTATAAAGAAGTTGCTTTTCTGCATGACAAGAAAAACCCTCCGCTAAACCTTGAGTTCTATGGCTAAACACTCAAGCATGTTTGCTATTTGCATGGTCATACTTTCAAATATTTTGTATTTCTCTTTAGACATCATTTATCCTCGAAAAATAGAAGAAAAAATACATTTAATAACGAAGAGCTGAAGTCTTTTGAGTTAGAGACTCATTATTTTGGAAAAGTTACCCCAAGTACAAATTAATTCCTAGTTAGTGGATATTTACCTGAGAAGAACAAAAGGATCTTCAGAGATTCAAAAGCAGGTATGAAATTCTAGCCTATTTTATATACTAATATCACTCCAAATAAGAGAAATACTTCCCAGAGTAGCCTATATTGAAAACATACACAGGGAATATAAAAGCAATGAAAACAGTGGGGCTGGGAATGTATTAGGTTAAACAGGGATACTTGCTTCTTCAGGGTTTCTAACTGTGTTAGCTGTGGCCAGATAATGTTTTGAGAATGGTAGGTAGAATTAGGATCGAAGAGATGCGAAAGGAAGAGGCAGGAAATGTAAGGGTAGACAACACAAATTTTGTGCCTGAATAAAATTCCTGAGTAGGTTTAATCTTCTGGCTCTAAAAAACAAGTTGAAGTTTGCCTAAGGCATAGTTATACAAGAAGTAATTGCCTTTGGGTTTCTATATACCTGTTATTCAGTTATAAATACCTTCTCGTTTTCACAAGGTATTAAATCTGTTAGGATATTAGTAAAATTAAAAATATATATATAGAGAGAGAGAGCAAAAGGAAAAGGAGCCCTCTTGCATGAAATGCATTTTGAGAATGACTACACATAGTTCTCTTAAAAATCCAAGAGCAAGCTATTTTACACTTTCCCCTAGAGTACTAAAAGATATTTTAGGAAACGAGTGAATCATGATTTAATATTCAATTGCTTTTCAGGCAAAATAAGAAATTCCACTAAAGTGTCAGTCATGA
Source organism: Rhinopithecus roxellana (assembly GCF_007565055.1). NCBI lineage: Eukaryota > Metazoa > Chordata > Mammalia > Primates > Cercopithecidae > Rhinopithecus > Rhinopithecus roxellana. Next base: position 161,557,340 of record NC_044552.1, read on the forward strand.
TTTCATTTTTCCTGAAACATAAACTCCAAGGGGTAGGTTGAAGCTGCACTGTTTATTTTGCTCTTCTGTATATAAATAAAATATAAGGTTAACAGAATGGTGGAAGAATAGCTTCTTATGCTCTGCCTTTTCCAATATGCTTCTTTTCTGTACTTGGGGGAAAAAAAGAATTTTCATGTGTAGGATATTTCACTTGCTAAACGTTTTTGTTTTATTTAATAATTGCTGAATCTTTTGACAAAACTGTGTTTATTCCGTGCATGAAAATTGATATATGTTCTAACATTATAGCACAAACCGTTTATATTACTTTAAAAATTCTTTTTCTGGGACTGGGTCGGGTGGCTCACATCTGTAATCCTAGCACTCTGGGAGAGTGAGGTGGGCAGATCACCTGAAGTCAGGAGTTCAAGACCAGCCTGGCCAACATGGTGAAACCCTGTCTCTACTAAAAATATAAAAATAAGCAGGGTGTGGTGGCATGCACCTGTAGTCCCAGTTACTCCAGAGGCTGAGGCAGGAGATTTGCTTGAACCTGGGAGGTGGAGGTTGCAGTGAGTTGAGACTGCGCCACTGCACTCCAGCCTGGGTGACAGAGCGAAGCTCTGTCTCAACAAAACAAAACAAAACAAATAACAAAAAATCCCCAAACAAACAAACAAAAATTCTTTTTCTAAGAGTATGAGATTGCTCATTTATATATACTTAACGCATGTATTCCTCCAATATTGCATAAAATGGTAAAAAGCTTTTTAAATTCATCTCTAGTTAAAAGATTTAGAATACCCTATGATAGATCCTATTAATAAAAGGTAAAATTATTCCTCATAATTTAAAAAATTTCCCAAGGAAACAAGAGAAATAATACCATATGATAAGAAATGAACAAGTGGAAAAAAAATACACGTACATTGTAACCCCTAGATGATCAGTTTTCTGTGATTTTCTCAATAAATGAGTGACAGACAAGTCTGGGAACTCCCAATACTCCATTAAAGCAATCTAAAAAGAATGTCATTACAAGGAGACACAACTGGAATAGGGTTAGAGAAGCTAAAATTGTTAATACAGGGAGGGGAAGGCTAGATGAGAGTAGCAATTAAAATTTTGGAATTTTTTTTCTTCTTAAGAGGATTCATCTCCCACAAAACAATTGTTACATCGAATCCTAGAGTCTTTGGAACATGGGTTGACCACCACCAGCTTTGAGAAGGAAGAGAAAATCCAGGAGTCAGAAGTGGACCATGTTGATCAGGATCCTACACCTTCCAGGTAATGGCAGAAGTCACTTATTCAAATGACTCCACAAATTTCCCTTTGTCTGGATGGTGTATCCCTTGCAACCATCCATGTTCACTGATCAGTTCACAAGACAGAAAAGGTGGTCCAGGTAGGGGACACAAAGAACACCAATGTTTTGGAAACAGTAGTGGTCAGGAGTGGTCCTCATTCATGAATCAACCTTGCAGTTCAGAAACTTCAACTCCTAATGAGTCTGACCAGAATGAGAGTGCCTCCTTGAGCCAGACTCTCAGGTTGATAATTCAGACATCTCTACCCTAAACTGTGGTACCTTCCACAAGTGCAGATCTATAATGGGGTTCATTACAGAGAGCCACCTGGTCTACTTTGTTCAACACCCTGATTTGTCCAACACCCTGATCTTCCTCACTCTGTGGTCCTACTATGGGCGTTTTTTCAGGTCTTCTAAAAAAGTGATCATTAAGACATCTGCCATTTATGAATTTCTGTATGTTCTGTACTATAGTGATAATTAGTACAAATCATACACAACTGACATAAGGCAATATCAACTTATACATACGTACACTCAGGTCAAATATCCAATTAGGTAAATGTATCTTTATTGAATAATTGTAATAGGCTGAAAAATTGAGTGAATGGATATAGCTTTGCTTGTAATTCACAGAATATCCTCACACTTATATGTATTTTTCTCATTTAAATGTTTCTTCTGTACTCTCAACTCCTTTACAGTATACTTGTTTTATATTTTGTTTTTGATGAGTAACAGCTGAGCTTTTCTGTGCTGTTTTGTGGGGGAGGAGTCTGTTGCAGGTACATTTCTCTGCTGATAATATAATGTTTGGCTTACAGTGGATGCTTAAAGCATGATGATGATCACTACACACAATATTTTGCGTGTGCGCAAAAGAGAAAAAATATTTCTAGTCTTTATCTGCCATCGTTTTCATTTATTTCTGGTACCGGCAAGACAGAAGATTTGCATTACTTCTGAGCATAGGCATGATACATTTAGATACACTTTTCCATCTCTCCACAAGATAAAACCTATGCCATGTAACAATCAGTACTGCAACTGTATGCTGTATTGAAATATTTTAGACTTTGATAGGCTCAATAGATATAAACATAAAGAAAAGACAGATGTCAAAGAATTGGAAAATGTTGAGCTATCTACATCTTCAGTACTGCCAACCCTGGGCCCATGGCATCAGTTCCACTTTCTCAGAATGTTACACAGAAAGTGAGCTGTCCATACTTTTTATGATGACTTTAAAAATGAGTCTACATATGCTAAAATGATGAGACATCTTCTTGACTTACATAAAATGAAATTTATAAATATGTTTTGAAAACTCTTTACAACAATCAAAGACTAACGTATTTTTGACAAAAGGCAAGGAGGTAAACAATGCTGGGAAATGTAGAACATCCATGTGTTAATTTATACTATCATACAGCATCATTTCTCTAGCTGACAAAAAAATCCATTTCACAGAAAAGCTAAGAAACGGAGTTCTTCTGTTAATGTTAATACCAATGGAAAGTTCAAATAAGTCAAAAATAAAACAAGATACGAGTACTGTTTTTTTAAAGAAAATAGCTCTTCACTGGAGCTAAGTGATGTGGCTTCTAATCTAGGCTCTACTGTGGCCTGAGATAAGTTATTTTTCCCCTCTAATTTTTATTTTCTCCATTCATATAAAAAGTGGTTGGATTAAAACAGAGGTTTTTAAACTTTGGCTGCACTTTAGACTATAACTGGGTGTAAAGAAATACCAATGCCCAGTCCCCATCCTCATGGATTCTGGTTCAACTGGTCTGGGGTGGAGAAACTGAGCCTCCGAAGTTCCCCATGTGATTTTAATATGCAACCTGAGCTGAGAGTCACTGAATATATGTCCTCCAAGCACCTTTAATGCCTAAGAGTGTATGATTCTGGAATTTCTGGGAAAAGTTCCTTAACAGACACACACAGAAACAGGCAAAGTCTGTTCATTAATCTGAACTCTCATTTCTAATCTAATAGTAGTTTTCTACATAAGTCAGGTCTATATTTTTAATGAAAATCATGGTACCTTTTGTGCAAATTAGATAAAGTATTAATAAAGAAGATTGGTAGAGGAAAGAGAAGCAGAGAAACAAAATAGAAGCACTGTCAGAATATACGCTTTCTAAAAGCAATTTTGTATCTGCTCATCAATATTTAATTAAAATGTTATTAGGTGCTTATTTACACATAGCAATTTAGAATCCTAAGCTTTTAAAAATTCATCTACTTTAAACATACAAAATGCAAAAAGATAATCATGATAGTGGGAACACAAAGTTCACTGCTACAGAAATGTTGATACTTGGTCTGCTTAAAGGAGACAAAGATTTATTTTACTGAAGACGCAATTTAGAATCCTAAGCTTTTAAAAATTCATCTACTTTAAACATACAAAATGCAAAAAGATAATCATGATAGTGGGAACACAAAGTTCACTGCTACAGAAATGTTGATACTTGGTCTGCTTAAAGGAGACAAAGATTTATTTTACTGAAGACGCTGCTCGATGATTATTTATTAAATGACTAAAACTCCCCCATGAGTAAATGTAGACCTTATGCCTATCGAATTATTGGAAAAGAGCTTTCCTAGGAAACAGTTGGTGGCTCTAGGTTTTCTATAGGAAGGTCCAGAAATTGCTCAATAGTGTCTCTATGGATCACACAAACTCAGCCCAGCAGAACTTCTGGTGGTTTGGCCAAAGGAAAGAGCGTCAGTGTAGATGATTGGCTGTGGCATAGTGTGCTTACTTGGCTAGAGGATCATTTTAACCACTATGTGATAAGTTAAAAGAAAAAAAAAAAGAATACGAAAAATAGATTTTTTGTGTCTTTAAAAACATTCTTTTTTTTGTTATAGATTCAGGATGTACAGGTACAGATTTGTTATATGGATATATAACATCATGGTAGGGTGTGGGCTTCTAGTGTACCCTTCACCTGAATAGTAAACATTGTGCCCAATATGTAATAGAAAACAGAAGGTTTAAGAAAGTGTAAAGGAATCATTGGAAGAGGGCTGGTCTAACACTTTGCATTTTCTGACTAAATATCCTGAGATGTCACCAACTACCCATTTTGTGAGATGGATAATAGACAAGGTTGAATATTATAGACCTGTACCCTGAAGAAAGCAAAAAGGACCAAGTTTGTTCCCCACAGCCCCCACCACCATATTAATAGGTTATTCTACATAATGTTGTTTTTCAACTCTAGGCTCTGCCAGTGCTCCTCTGTACCACTGTTTAGCTGAATAATATATAAAATCTAGGTTTGTCAGTTTCAAATTAGTAATTATCCCCTGTGCATTTCTGTTTCTAAATTTTTTTTTTTTTACTTTCTCCACCATTAGGCTTGAGAGCTCTCCAAAGACAGATCATACTTTTCTAAGCACTCCGTATAGTGGACATAAAGAGATGCTGAAGATAATCAGAGATTAAATTATGATTATTTTAAAAAATCACAGGCAAGCTTTCAACTATAAACTTCAAATTTTTGAGCTTTTACACTTTCTTGAGTGACTTCAATTTGCAAAGTTGTTTAATCTCATTATACACATAAAAAAATCCTCCTTGATTTGGATTCTGTTATCATTAATTTTCAGTTAGTAAGAGGCATAAAAACAGGTCTGTTCATGTACCAGGGTACCTAGTGGAGAGGATGATTTTTCAGCAGCTCGAATCAAGCATGCATTTTGCTTGCCATCCATCACCCTGATATGAGCTGCATCCACCAGGAGGGAGAGATGCATTTTAACCATTTGCACAAAAGCGCCAAATGGGGCTAAAATGGCCCTGTCCCTAATCTTGAAATTGTGATGGGGTTTCCTCGGGGAGGGAAAGATGTATGAGGTAAATAATAAGCATACAAGGGTTAGACCAGTCTCCTCTCTTTTGTACTTTTCTGTTCAGCCACAGTTAAGAGACAGGAGTTGTGTTTGAAACTAGGAGATGAGAACTACAGCCCTGTTTTGCCACCTGTACTTAACTCTAGCCTCGTTTTCTGCAGTTGGATGCAGTTGGCCTCCATCTGGTCTATGAGACACTGCAGCAGGGACAGGTGAAATTCCCACAGACAGGATGCTGAGAGATGTATCTGAAAGACTGCCTAATTCTGAGATCTGCCTTTCTGTTTGGAGGGGCTTAATATCCAGAAATAGGTGAACCATACTCCCTGGGTCAGCATCAATTACAATTTGTTTAATTAGAAACATTCATTCATTTGTTCATCCAACAAAAACATGTAGCATAACTTCCTTGTTCTAAGTCATGGGGATATAAAGATTCTTAGATACTTTGCAAGTACAAAGCTCATCACTGAATTCAGCTTAAATCGTTTTACGTCAATTCTTGAGCTTCAACACACACACACTCATACACACACACAAACCCCCCACCCCCCGCTTACTCTCTATTACAGAGGAAATCTTTTTAGTCTTTACTAAGTGACTTTAACTACCATTTAATGAAGGCTCTCCCTTTTCACAGGACCATTCGCTGCCTCTGAGTTAATGATGATGTCTCTGTTGCCAAACTTCCCATTATATAACTTTAATCAAACTCCCCTGCACGCTTCCTGACCTGGGGCAGAGGGTGGTGGTAGTGGTGGTGGTAGTTTTCAGCCTTCATCATGGCCTCCCTATTACAGCTGCTTTTCATTCATAAAGCACCAATTCATAAAGCACTGGTTTGGCATTAGCTGTACTACTGCTTGACTGTTTTCAATTTGCTTTTAATCCCATCTAAAAATATCTCAATGAGACGAAATGACCCAAGACGTCTCAATGTTAAAATCCAGAATGTCAGGTGTAGTATGTGGAAGGAGAGGAGAGGAACTAGCTGGTATCTATCCACTGGTGGAAAAAATATTATTTGGAAGGGTTAACCAGAAGCAGTCCTTTGTTGCTAAACACGAGGCCAGTGTTGCTGTTCTGATGCAAATCCTTCATGAAAAACTGGAGTAGATGCACAAATATATTTTCGTAATTTAAAGTGTAAAAAAGCTCACCATGTAATCTGGACTCTCTTCTCAATGTAATTAAAGTCATTTTCTAAAGTGTCTACTATGAAAACACAGAGCCATAACTGTAGTTTTCAGCAATATCTTGTGAAAACAGCATCTCGGAGCTTAAAATTCAGTAGGCTGCTTTTTGTGCCATATCACCCCAAAACTACTTAAACTGTTTGCTATTTAGATGTGAGTATTGATCACACCAGAAATAAAAGTCAAAGGGGCTCTGGGTTTGCTGATAGTGTTATTCCAAGTGCCATCCCTGGGACCTGCCATTTTGCCCGAAGAACAATGAAGCATGAGGACACCGAGCAAGGTAGTTTTGATATCAATGGGTTACACAATCAAAGCAATGACTCACTAATGAAAAGGCATGTAATAAACTGAACATGATTAAAAAAAAAAAGAATCACAAGGTGATTCATACCTTTTAAAAGAAAGCTCTTTCAGTTCTTTAAGCTATGTCTATATATTTAAAGAAACACCAGAATTTTTTATTTTTTACTATAATACAGAGAAATACCTTCTCTCCCTATTAATACTTACCAGGACCCTTTCAAATTCAATGGACAATTATTGCTTTAGTAAAATTACCCTCTTTGATAAACCTTGCTTGGATAGTTTAGCATGGAAAAGTCAAAACTTTCTCTTAGGCAGTTCCAAGTTTAATCAGGTTAAGAATAGATTAATATTGTTAATGTTTCCTTTTTTTCTCACCTTTTCCATTCTCTGCTTCTGTTAGTCCTTGTACTACTTCTGAAGCAATATTCTCCCTTTTATCTGCTTTCATTATTATTTTCTCTATTACCACTCACATTTTTTTATAAAGCAGATAAACACAGAGAAAAACAACTTTTCCATTCAACATTTTTATCATAAAATGTTGGGCTCTTATCAGGTAAAGTCATAATGAGGAAACTTATCCACTTGGTAATAAGATCTCAGGTAATATCCCTTTGCTATATTGGTTTTGCAACAAACTGCATCTTCATTTCCAGACTTAGGAGCATAGTGATGACTTTTTACAAGAGATTTTGAAAAGGCATATTGAAATATTTCCAACTAAACCAGGCTAGGAGATTGGAAACTGATGAGTTTTGTGTGGGGGTGTGTAATGGAGAACTATTCGAATAAGGAGAAGTGATGCTGCACAGTGGCAAGGTACAAGATCTAAGAGATGTAAACACGAAAATCTTCCCAAAGATCTTCATTAAGATGTGAACTTCTCAGAAAGGTATATAATGACTATGCAATTTAAATTAATTCTCCTTTTGTCATTCTCCATAGTACCATCCTGTTTTGTTCCATCATAACATCAGCAACAATTGTTTACTGCTTTGGGTCTTTTTTTCTGTCTTTATGTCCAGACTGTACTATCCACAGGGCAAGTGTCAGGTATCTTCAGCACCAAGTTCAATTCGTAGTCTGTAACTTCACTAATCCAATAGTTACTAGCTGTTTTTGGTTCAGCAATTGAAATGTGACTAGTCCGAACTGAGAGGTGTTGGATCTCATTGAATTTTTAGGACAGTGGGGAAAAAGAATGTAAAGTCTTATTAATGACTTTTATATTGATTACATATTGAAATAATAATATTTTGGTTTATTTAATTAAGTATATTACTAAATTTAATTTTATCAGTTTCTTTTTACCTTTTCTAAATGTGGCTATTAAAAATCTTAAATTCCATGTGACTCATGATGTATTTCTATTAAATAGCACTTGTGTAAACAATTATTATTATGTGTTAAATGAATAATGAATAAGTGAACGGATGGTACCTGCATCTAGAGCTGACACTACGTATACCATATAATTTTTGAGAGGATGATACTCAAGAAAAAATAAGTCAATGCTGGTAGACTTTATCAATGTCCCCAATTCTTTACCTCTTCCAGTATCCATGCCAACTGCTATGTGCCTTTTAGTTTGACCCAGTAAGAACGTGGGATGTCTTTCTCTACCCCTTTTCTTTGGATTTGACCATGTGATTTGTGTCGTTCAACTTGTGTTGCTCACACTAGTGAGTATGATGTGACCAAAGGCTTGAGCGATGCTTGCACTACTGAAATTACCCTCTAGCACTTTCATTATTGTGAGAACCTGTCTGGGTTAACTGGCTTATCCAAGGAGGAGGATGAGAGATATGTAGAGCAAAACTAAACTACTCCAGTGGAGTCCAGCCTAATCCCTAGCTGATCTCATCCATAGAAGCAAACCAGCTAAGATCATCATAACTCCCCAGCCTATCCCAGCCTAGATGAGCCCACTCCAAATGGCCCACAGACCCATGAGCTAGACAAATGCATATTATAGTATGTTGCTGAGATTTTGTGTTTATTATCCAGCCTTTATTCAAAATACCTAAATTATGTAGAAGTGAAATCATCAGAACTGAACTGAGTGGACAATATAGGAGATCTCAGCATCATACTTAAAAATCTCCCTTTCTCTGACTTCTTAAATAAAATATTTTTGGCCACCATGACACATATGAGAACTAGGAAAGATACTCTAACAAGAGCTGGGCAAATTCAACCTAGAAGTATAACTCATTGGTTATCATGGGGGTTTTTAAGGTAAGCAGCAGCAGGGATGCTAGGAGTTAAGAGGAATTGAATAGCACAGCACAGTTCTTAATTTTCCAAGAAAGTGCTGGATTTGTTAAATCCAGATGTAGATGTTCCTAGATTTTGTTGTTGTTGTTGGGGGAAAGCTGTTGACATATGTCCCCAATCCTTTCCTCTTCCAGTATCCATATCCACTGCTATGTTCCTTTAGTTTGACCCAATAAGAAGGTGGGATGTCTTTCTCTACCCCTTTTCTTTGTATTCAACCATGTGACTTGTGTTGTTCAACTCCCAGGTTTGTCTTATTACACTGACTGCTGAGGAGGGTACTGGCTTTGCCCACTTGGTCATCCCTCTATGCTGTCCCCAGCACACTCCTAGGAGGGTCCTTCTACTGCCTGATTCTTTGGGCTTTTGTGATGCCAAATTAGAACAGTGAGAAGGAGATAGAGTGGAATTATAGGTAGAATAGTAGAGGGCAAGATGAGGAGAATACTGTCCTTTTGTAGAAGACAGAGAAGCTCCAACAGGGACAGAGGAGCTTGTGAAAGGGTTTTAAGTGAGAGGACCCAGATAAAGTGAGGTTATAGAGAGCAGGGATAGAGAGAGAAAGAAGGTTTTAGCAAACATTTCTGAAGGTTTTGAATTCCCTTTACAAGACTGGAAAACTGTAGGTAGAAAACTTGAGTTAATTTAATTCACTATTATTTTTTAACCATACCATCTCTCTGAGATTGGTGCCTGTGGATCGCAGCTTTATGGTAATGATTTTGTACAAAACATTTAATATGGAATGAAGTGATGGCATGGTGGCTAGAGTGGACAGAATGCACAGGACCCATAAGGTTATTCACTGCCCATATCACTTACTAGTTGTGTAACCGGACAGTTAACTAAACCATTCCGAGACTCATTTTCTTCATTTATACCATGGAGAAAATAACGTATTTAATAGGTTCTTCTCAGGATTAAACAAGATAGCGAACGTTAAAATATCTAGCTCATTTTTTAGACACAAATGTTAGGTGAAATATTTGAGCACAGTGTTTTCTTTATGTAAAGTCAAGGTTTGGCCTAAAGTCACTGTCCCTGTATCTGGACCTCCAAGCTGTGATCCAAAGGTAGTAGGTGCAGTTGACTGCTTAGGCAGTTGCTAATTGACAAAGACATCTCTGTTTCCCTTATAGTTATTTCTGTGGAAGGTCCAAAAAAGAAAACAATCTGTTCCTTACCATCTATAACTGATAAGGAGCTTCCCCAGGTAGAGAGAACTCAAATGCTGGGAAAGTCAACCAATAAAGAAGTGACCCATTATGTGGGCTTTTAAATTAAAGGTTGAAAGATCACCTTACATTGGTTCCATTATTATCTTAAGTTTACTTCAAGGAGGAGACAGCAGATGTACACCCACAATCAAAACAGTATTTTGATTTCATGATAACATATTACCTTCAGTAGTGAAAACATACATTGTTACTATATGGAAATTGACTAGGGACTTATAGAATTCCAGTTTTAATTAGCAATACAACCAGTGAATCACAAGGTGGCATCCAGGTTTTAGACACTATTCAGTGTAGAAGATCTATACTGAAAAAGCATCGATAATTACGTATCTACAGGTTCGCAATTACAACATGAAATGAATAGCAGATGCTATGTAGGCAGCATCTCGCTTAAGACTGCACAGAACAAATACAAGAATAAAGTTAGATTAAAAAGATAAATATGCTTTTTTGGAAATTGGGAAGTCCCCATACAGCATCAAGCTTCTGATATAAAATGAAGGGTTTAGGGAGCTAGGACGGTAATGTGCATCCTAACCCACAGTTAAGAGGCAGAAACAGGTTGGAAAAACTTCTGGTTTTCCCATGTACTTGTGGCATTATTCTTAGCTTTAAATGGAAAGTCAGGATCATCATCAAGAATAATGTTTTGGTATGCGGCCAGCCTTCTTGCGTGGATTGTCACACTGCAACACCAGAGGTGAGAAAAATAGTCAACAACAGGACAACCAAGCAGAAGTGGTTTGGTGAGCTGGTGAGGGGACAGCCACATGCTGTGAGGACAAATACAGTCCTACAAGGACACTGAAGCATAATTTCAGTGGGCACTGTGGAGAGCAGTAGACTGCTGAGAAGCTAGAAAACTTGATAGATTGCTCTACACATAGAAATCAGGGACAGTGACTTGTTTTCAAGGCAAAATATCAAGCAAACCTCATATAAACAGCAGACTCCCAGAGTCCTAGGCTCTGCCCACATCAGCAGAAGCCACCAACAAACTAAACAGGTGTTATGCACACAGGCGGGAAAGAAAAGCTGCATACATGTGGGACCCAAACCTGGTTAGTGAAACTACTGCCAAATCTCCTGGAAAAACACTGTGCTTTATACTGACATAAAGGTAAAAGTTGGCCGGGCGCGGTGGCTCACGCCTGTAATCCCAGCACTTTGGGAGGCCGAGGCGGGCGGATCACGAAGTCAAGAGATCGAGACCATCCTGGCTAACACGGTGAAACCCCATCTCTACTAAAAATACAAAAAAAAAAAATTAGCCGGGCGAGGTGGCGGGTGCCTATAGTCCCAGTTACTCGGGAGACTGAGGCAGGAGAATGGAGTGAATCTGGGAGGCAGAGCTTGTAGTGAGATTGTGTCACTGCATTCCAGCCTGGGCAACAGAGTGAGACTCCGTTTAAAAAAAAAAGATAAAAGTTTTCGTGGAAAGGGTTCAGGAAACATGTTTCAATCAAATCTCATGACCCCATTGAAACTGAAGCTTAAATGATGGAGCAGCATGCATCTTAAGGCTTTGGATGCAGGCAAACTGAATAAGGTTTTTCATACACTGACCTAGCCCAGAAATTCTCAGCAGCTATAACCCAGGATACAGCACTCTACATACATAATGCTTGTATATGAGCAGTATTATATTCTCTGTGAATAAAATATCTTAATATAACATTGTAGGAGCAGTTCTTGTCCAGCATTCAACTATTTCCATGATTACTAGCAAAGGGAAATGTGACACAGAGCAATATTCCATGAACTAAATTACCCAGGGAAATTACTGGAAACTTGCAGGCATGGCTGAGGCACACGAATTTTGTAATTTGTCAGATAGCATCCTTGCTTAAGTCACAGTGTTTTTTGAGGATAGAAAGTGATAATAGATATAGGCGCAGTTTTGTAATCCATCAAGCACTACACATACATATTGTAAGCTTTAAAGTATAATCAAGAGGGTTTCGGCCGGGCGCGGTGGCTCAAGCCTGTAATCCCAGCACTTTGGGAGGCCGAGACGGGCGGATCACAAGGTCAGGGGATCGAGACCATCCTGGCTAACACGGTGAAACCCCGTCTCTACTAAAAAAAAATACAAAAAACTAGCCGGGCGAGGTGGCGGGCGCCTGTAGTCCCAGCTACTCGGGAGGCTGAGGCAGGAGAATGGCGTGAACCCGGGAGGCGGAGCTTGCAGTGAGCTGAGATCCGGCCACTGCACTCCAGCCCGGGCGACAGAGCGAGACTCCGTCTCAAAAAAAAAAAAAAAAAAAAAAAAAAAGAGGGCTTCAACAACAATGTTCAAAGCAGACCTATTACAATTGGCTCTTGTACTCAGTTCAGCTTTAAAATAAAATAAGATAGCTTGTCTGCCAGTCGTTTAAGCTAAGGCAAATAAAAAGTGGCTTTAATGATACCTTAGGCAATGCTTACACAGCAATGTTCCTATTAAGAGAAAAAAAGAACAAAATTCCTTCCTCTTCTTAATAGTTATAGGAAATCCATCTCCTACTCAAAATCAAGTTTTATACTGGTGAGTTTGTTTAGACCTTACACAACTTCTGAATGTAAGGGTGAGCACTGTTTACCAACTTGTAGTCACTGAAAAGAATATGGGTTTTGCTCTACTTTACCAACATAATAAGGAGAATCTTCAAAGAGAAAAGATTTATCGTTTAGCCAAACTGTTACTTTATCTATGCAGACAAAACAAAGGAACAAAAAAAAAAACTTTGAATGAGAAAGTAAACTCTATTCTTCCACCACCCCGATTTCATTTATTATGGTAACAGGAAAAAGAATCAAAAGAAGAGATTAAGCAAAACTTTCTTCTTTTCTGATATTCTTTTCTTTTCAATGGAAGTTCCCAACCCAAATGAAGTCATTTTTGTAATGCCTCTTAATTTTGTTTATTTTGCCATCATGGTGGAACTGGTAATTCACCCAACTGTGGGTTATTGTTTCTTATCTTTTTTAACTGTTCTGAGGTTAAGCTTCCACTGTTGTTAATCTTGTTGCAACATGGTGGTTCTTCATCTTTCATGAATTTAACACAAGGAATCACGAGGGAGGTGCTCTGTAATTGTGTAGAGCTGTCAATTTGAATTGGGAATACCAGCCACTCAAGCAATGAAAGAGTTAACCCAATGGCTACCAACGTATTAGGCTGGTCTTTACTTGTACCTTAGTGATGAAAACCGGAAAACGGCATCTTTATGAGAAATGAGAGAGAAACTAAGAATAAGATAAATTCCAAAAAGTAGAAAATGCATGAATTTGAGGTTTGAGATTCGTTCAAGAAACAAGAGTGATTGGCAGAAATGTGATTTGGAAGAAAGCACTAGATCTTCTACAATCAATTTATAAATCACAAATTTGTCTGTTTCAAGGTACCAGGGCATTTCTTACAAACATAAAAAGCTAATGTTTAAAAGTCTGCAGTTAAAAACAAATTTAAGAGACTCCATGGGGTTAGGAAGCCTGTTTTCTAGTCATCATTCGGCTTTCCCCATGCCTCTGAGCGTTGCTTCATCTCATATTTGCATTTCTAGTCCTTATCTAATATCCATATATTTTCTGTTCTGCATACTAGATATCCCAGTCTATGTAAGCATGAATAACATTGAGAAGGGTTAGAAACTTGAATTTTTTTAAGTCAACAGAAAATTATTTTTCTAATAAAATTTAAAAGCCTAAACTTATTTTATTAAAAATAATAATATATAAGCCAGGCACAGTGGCTCACACCTATAATCCCAGCACTTTGGGAGGCTGAGGCAGGTGGGTCACCTGAGGTCAGGAGTTTGAGACTAGCCCAGCCAACATGGCGAAACCCCGTCTCTACTAAAAATAAAAAAATTAGTCAGGTGTGGTGGCGCATGCCTGTAAGTCCCAGCTACTCAGGAGTACAGTAAGCCATTTTCTTCAAATAGAATCTCATATGGAAGACCAATATGTCAAACAGATGAAAGAGGACTAGCTCTGTTAAAGTTGGAGGTAATGGGTTGGAGCCTATAGTGATGCATATCCCCTCAAATCCTGAGATGCCACTAGAGAACATCTAGGGCTCCATGACATAGAGTGTAAAAACCAGCAGGAGAATTGGAAAGCTCTCAAGTGTGAGCACTTGAGGGAAATAATTATATATATATACATTTTGTTGCTTCTCAGCATTTACATTCCCTTTTCCCCTTCTTTACAGTATTCAAAATTCCAAGCATGTAGTTTGGATGGAATTGACTCTATTCTTGTCTTTGGTAATGGGCTCTGATTGGCTTAAGCCAGTCAGCATATCTAATCTCCAGGCCACACCAATGGGTTCAGGGTTGAACACACAACCCAATTTGGGCAAATCAGAGCTGCAAGAATAAATTCCAACTTGTTTTGTACTTGATTGTTATCTGAAAACACATAACCCCAGGAGCTGCTGATGGTTATATTGTGACAATAATGGAGGAGGCCCACAGAAATGGAGCCAGCACTGAGGAGGTGGCAATGAGAATGGAAGACAGTCATCCTAATTACATCATTTGAGCCACTGTATCAAGAGTAGTCTGATGCTAGCCTAACTTCTCAGTTACGTGACAATAAATTGCCTTTACTCTTTAAGTCAACTTTTCCTTGTGTCTTCTGTTATAACAGGAAAGCACTATAATTGGTATCTATTGTATCCCAGCACCTAGAAGAGTACCTCACACACAGTGGGTAGCTCAGCACTTGTTGACTGAAAGAGGTAGGAGCCATAAATTGTAATTATTCCCTTGGCCCTAACTGACAATTCAATTAACTACTCCAGGTCTTATTTCCTCTATTTTTTAAAACCAGAAAGTTGTTCAGGTTCATCTAAAAAAAAAAATCCATTAGTACTCTAACACTGTAAGTGTCTCTATGCCTTCATGCAGATTATTGCTTAGGTGTTTGTGTCTCAGACAACCTGCAGAGGTTTTAGAGTTAATGTACTGATTCAATTCTGTACAAATTTAGCCCACTGAGAATTTTTCATTAGCTGAAGGTTAAGGTGGCCCTGTTCCTCCCTCAGCTGACTGCCTGACTGTGAAATTATGGTGACCCTCAAAAGAGAAGCTGTACATTGGATGACTGGGAATGTATAATTCACGGGAGTCAAAGCAGGATTATCACTATTTGTTTAAGAATATCCTGGACAACTGTGGAGGGGGATGAGCATAAGCTCTAGATGGTTGCAAGATAAACTTACGTTACTTGAGGATAATTGTGGGGGTACCTAGAATTCTTAATCAATCTTTCAGGATGTTTAAGGACCTCTGAACAGAATCTGTTTAAAAATGAAAAGCAACGCCTTCTTTAAAAAAAATGTCATCTACCTATAAAGTCACTCCAGTTTAAGGCTGATCCTATCTGAGGCTCACATCAAAGCACCATCACCTTTGGGTCTTCAGAGGACAGGATGGGAGCAGAAACTCTGTCCTTTCTTTATGTATTTCCATAGATCAGGTTGTTCTCCTGCACAGTTGCAACCTGGAGCAACACTATGCAAGAAAATTATAATGCAAGTTAGCCAAATACACAATTTAAAATTTCCTGGTAACCACATATAAAAAAAAAAAGTTAAAAGAAACAGTAACTGGGCATGATGGTTCATGCCTGTAATCCTAGCACTTTGGGAAATGCTTGAGCCCAGGAATTCAAGACCAGCCTGGGCAACACAGGATACGAGACCCCATCTCCACAAAAAACTAAAACTTAGGTGGGTGGGTATTGTAGTGTCTGTCTGTAGTCCCAGCTACTCTGAGGCTGAGGCAGGAGGATCACCTGAGCCTAGGAGTTTGGAGCTCAAGGCTGCAGTGAGCTATGGTGGTGCCAATGCACTTTAGCCTAGGCAAGAGAGTGAGACCCTATCTCAAAAGAAACACATGAAATTAATTTTAATTTACTTGATTTAACCCTATATATGAAACACATTTCAACATGTAATCATAAAAACATTAATAAGATATTTTGCATATTTGGATAGTAAGTCTTCAAAATCTGAAATCATGGCACATTTCAGGTGTTTGGTAGCCATAGGTACTTTGTATTGGTCAACAAAGATCCAAAGAATCATTATTTCCTACTGGGTTTGGCTTTGTTTTGTTTTGTTTGGAGTGGGGTGTGGAGAATCTTAAGAATGCAAATACTATCAAACACTGTAATTTAAATCTAAAGAGCCAGCATATTCCTTCTCAGAAGGGCTACAAGTTTTAATATGGCCCATACTGGGAAAGAGAAAGAGAATGACAGGAGAGAAGAGGAGGCTGTGGGCTTGCAATGACTTGCCTCAACTTGTACACTAGGTCTCCAAGTTCAGACATGACACTCAGCACAATTAGAAGCCACTGAAAATGTTCACACAAGGGAATAACGAGATTCAATTAGTGTTTTAGGTCTTGCAGCCAGTCTGCTTGGCTTCCGTATATTGAATGCGTGGTGAGATAGTATTTCAGATATTCATCTCTTTTTCTCCCTGTGTTTTGTTTTTCTCCCCTATTCTCTATTTAAGCAGACAGCAGGCCCTCTGCTCATTGCCTCAGGAAAGGAATATGGCAAGGTGAAAAGTAGAAATGTTCTCTCTGGCTCTTTTGATCCAAAATTGCCTTAGAGCAATTTTGAGATTGTGTGCAATGGGTAACAGGAAGAGAATGTGGAGGTGTGAGAAAATGCAAGGCAGGAAGGGCAGTCCTCGAGGCAGAAAAGAGAGAGGCCTAAAAGGAGAGGAGAAAAGAGAGAGAAAAGAAAAATAAGAGAAAGGAGAGAGGGTTCTGAATTGTGGTGCAGAGGCTGTCTGAGCTCTGCGTCCTGGAAAACAGGTGAAAGCACACTGCGGTGGTGGAGCCTCCTGGCAGCCAGTGTTCATCAAGGATCAGATTCTCGATTGTCCCTGCCCCACCTGAGATTTGGCACTGTGGAAGACTCTGAACCTCCCAAATGAATGTGTTTAAATTTCTGGCCATCTTGGCAGGTTCAACATAGCTTCAAACTAGTAAGTAACTGGGGCTATGGAAAATAGTATTAATATAATCTGTTCTGGACACTTGAGTTGTGGATTGGGATTCATATCCATAGGGGTGCTAGGCTGAGGCTACAAAGTCCAATGAAAATGTTGTTGCAAGTCAAGTACGAGAGTTGAGTCTCTTGAGTAGGGTAGCAGACCTTTCAGAGAGAGAAACAGATGGTATCAAGTTCTGCTTAGGAGGCAGAATTGGCAGCTGTATTAGTCCGTTTTCACACTGCTGATAAAGACATACCCGAGAGTGGGAAAATTATAAAGAAAAAGAGGTTTAATTGACTCCATTTAATGGACTCCCCGTTCCACGTGGCTGGAGAGACCTCACAATCATGGTGGAAGGGAAAGGAATGTCTTACATGGCAATGGGCAAGAGAACATGAGAACCAAGTGAAAGGGGTTTCCCCTTATAAAACCATCAGATCTCATGAGACTTATTCACTACCACAAGAACAGTATAAGGGAAATAGCTGCCATGGTTCAATTATATCCCACTGGGTCCCTCTCACAACACATTGGAATTAGGGGAGCTAAAATTCAAGATGAGATTTGGGTAGGCACACAGTCAACCTATATCATTACACCCCTGGCCCCTCCCCAAATCTTACATCCTCACATTTTAAAACCAATCATGCCTTCCCAACAGTCCCCCAAAGTCTTACTTAACTCATTTCAGCATTAACTCAAAAATCCACAATCCAAAGTCTCATCTGAGACAATGCTAGTCCCTTCCACATATGAGCCTGTAAAATCAAAAGCAAGTTGGTTACTTCCTAGATACAGTGGGGTACAGGCATTGAATAATACACCCATTTTAAATGGGAGAAACTGGCTAAAACAAAGGATCTAAAGGCCCCATGCAAGTCTGAAATCCAATAGGGCAGTCAAATCTTAAAGCTCTGAAATGATTTCCATTGACTCCATGTTTCACATCCAGGTCACACTGATGTAAGAGGTGGGTTCCCATGGTCTTGGGAAGCTCCACCCCTGTGGCTTTGCAGGGTGCAGTCTCCCTCCAGGCAGCTTTAATGGGCTACAACTTTTCCACAGACACCATTGAGTGTCTGCGGCTTTTCCAGGTGCATGGTACCAGCTGTTGCTGGAACTACCATTCTGGGGTCTGAACGATGGTGGCCCTCTTCTCACAGCTCCACTAGGCAGTGCCTCAGTGGGAACTCAGTGTGGGGGCCTCTACCCATTTTCCTTATGCACTGCCCTAGCAGAGGTTCTCTGTGAGGGTCACTCCCTACCTGCAGCAAACTTCTGCCTAGACATCCAGGCATTTATATACATCCTCTGAAATCTAGACAGAGATTCCCAAACCTCAATTCTTGACTTCTGGGTACATGCAGGCCCAACAACACGTGGAAACTGGCTAGACTTGGGGCTTACACCCTTTGATGCCACAGCCCAAGCTGTACCTTGGCCTCTTTTAGCCATGACTAGACTGGCTGGGATGCAGGGCACCAAGTCCCTAGGCTGCACATAGCACAAAATCATTTTTTCCTCCTAGCCTCCAGGCCTGTGCTGAGAGGGACTGCTGCAAAGGTCTCTGACATGCCCAGCAGATATTTTCCCCACTGTCTTGGCGACTAACATTTGACTCCTTGTTACTTATGCAAATTTCTGCAGCTGACTTGAATTTCTCCTCAGAAAATGGGTTTTTCTTTTCTATCACATCGTCAGGTTGCAACTTTTCTAAACTTTTATGCTCTGTTTTCCTTCTAAAACTGAATGCTTTGGTTGGGCACAGTGACTCATGCCTGTAATCCCAGCACTTTGGGAGGCTGAGGTGGGCGGATGATGAGATCAGGAGATTGAGACCATCTTGGCTAACATGGTGAAAGCCTGTCTCTACTAAAAACACAAAAAGTTAGCTGGGTGTGGTGGCAGGCACCCGTAGTCCCAGCTACTCGGGAGGCTGAGGCAGGAGAATGGCAGGGACCTGGGAGGTGGAGTTTGCCGAGATCTCGCCACTGCACTCCAGCCTCAGGGACAGAGCAAAACTCCTCTCAAACAAACAAACAAACAAACAAACAAACAAACAAACAAAACTGAATGCTTTTAACAGCACTCAGCACCCAAGTCACTTCTTGAATCCTTTGCTGCTTGGAAATTTCTTCTGCCAGATACTCTAAATCATCTCCTTCAAATTCAAAGTTCCACAAATCTTTAGGGCAGGGGCAAAATATCACCATCTCTTTGCTAAAACATCGCAAGAGTCACCTTTACTCCAGTTCCCAACAAGTTTCTCATCTCCATCTGAGACCACCCCAGCCTGGATTTCATTGTCCATATCATTATCAGCATTTTGGTCAAAGTCATTTAAGAAGTCTCTAGGAAGACTTTCCCACATTTTCCTGTCTTCTTCTGAGCCCTACAAACTATTCCAACCTCTGCCTGTTACCCAGTTCCAAAGTCACTTCCACATTTTCAGATATCTTTACAGCAGTGTCCCACTCTACCAGTACCGATTTACTGTATTAGTCGGTTTTCACACTGCTTATAAAGACATACCTGAGGCTGGATAAATTATTAAAAAAAAAAAAAAGAGGTTTAACGTACTTATAGTTCCACATGGCTGAGGAGGCTTCACAATCATGGTGGAAGGCAAAAGGCATCTCTTACATGGTGGCGGGTGAGAGAGAATGAGAACCAGGCAAAGGGGTTTCCCCTTATAAAGCCATCAGATCTCATGAGACTTATTCACTACCATGAGAACAGTATGAGGAAACTGCCCCTGTAATTCAATTATCTCCCACCGGTTCCCTCCCACAACACGTGGGAATTATGAAAACTATAATTGAAGATAAGATTTGGATGGGGACACAACCAAATTATATCAGCAATCTTTGTTAAATGGAGGTAGTAGGCTAAGGAAAGAGGGGATGCGGGGTATAACCCAGGTTTTTAATGTAGAAAAATAAGAAAAATTTTGAAAAAAATGTACACTTCTGAGGCACTTTCCAAATAGTAGATACTATTCTAAGTTCTTGACAAATAGCAACTCATTAATCCATATGATAACCCTATGATGTAGGTACTATTATTCCACCCCCCCCCCCTTTTATAGAGAAGAACACTAAGGTTCAGGGAGGTGAAATAACTTATCCAAAGTTATAACTTGTAAGAAGAAGAACCAGCATTTGAACCTAGACAATCTGGGCTCACCATTTGGCTTGTACACCTCTACTCCTGTTAGATAGCAGGCTAAATGAAACTCAAGAATTGATTAAAACTAATGAGAAACTTATACTAAGAATACCCTGGTTGAGGTAACCCTGTATTTTCATTATCATGGTCCTGGATATTCAAAACTTTTGTCCACACTCCACACCTGTCTTTAATCCCTTTATTTGTACATGTCACGTATATGAGTTCTTCTTCTTCTTCTTTTTTTTTTTTTTAAATAAAAAGGGTCTCACTCTGTCACCCAGGCTGGAGTGCAGTGGCATGAACATAGCTCACTGTGGCCTCAAACTCCTGGGCACAAGTCATTCTCTTGCTTCATCCTCCTGAATAGATGAGACTACAGGCATGTGCTACCACACTTGGCTTACTGATTGATTGATAGATTGATTGTAGAGGTGAGGTCTCGCTATGCTGTCCAGGCTGGTCGCAAACTCTTGGCCCCAAGGGATCCTCCTGCCTTGGCCTCTCAAAGTGCTAGAACTACAGGTGTGTCCCACCATGCTCAGCTTCTTTCTATTTTATAAGTTATTAAGAATCTGAAATCCAAATGTAAATGGTCTTTCAGTAAATTTACCAAATGAGTCACTAAATGCAGAGACTCCCAACTGCCTTTCCTTATTCACAAATAAAAGATGGTGTCTGGGGTGACTGTTGTTACCCACATATGCCCTCCTCTGGAGAGCTGATCTGACTCTGTGGGGAGTGCATGAAGATTCCCTTCTTGTTTCAGCAGGTCTTGAAGACTCAGGATTTCCCTGCTGGGATCCTGTGTCTCTACCAGTTCTCACAGAAATCTGCATTTAGATTGAAAAAAAGAAAACCCAGATTCCATTCAGAGTATCAACTTCACAGCATCAACAGCAGTGTGATGACAAACAGCAGCACAGTGACAAACACTAGCAGAGGCAGCCCAATGCTGTGCAACACGTTGGGGGTACGAATGAGATCCAGGGAAAGCAAAGAAATGAGAGAGGTGCTTGCAGCTGTAGTCATAGGCCTGGGGTGAGTGACAGTGTCTTGTCCTCAGGCTTCAATTTGCCAGCACTTGGGGCCTTCGCAATGTCCCTCTCCCTTTAATTGAAGCCCTTTTTGCCCCTTCTCCTTGTCCTGCTCTTGATCTTTGCCTGAAGGCAATTTTCCCCCAATTTAAAAACTGTTGGCCATTCTAACTTCTTGCTATATTCTTCTAACTACCTGGAGTCCCTGGTTTTGATCTTCTAAGGTCTGAAGTCTCCTACTCATGTTGATTTCTATTTGAAAAGGCTCTTTGTTTCCAACTGAATTGCTAGCTCCAGGTTATTTGAAATTATAGAAACAATAAAGCAAATAAAGACATGGGGTTTGAAGTGGAGATGATATGGAAAACAAATATTAATACAGAGGCTTTGGGCAAGGAGTTTTATGATTCCTTGGCTCAGATTCTTATTTTGAGATGCTTAAAAAGTTTTTTATCCTTGTATAAGACATGCATGGGCCATATCACAGTGTCTGGCCAGTAGTAATGGTTAATGTTAGCTATTAATATTGTTGTTGTTATTGATTTGTACCTTCAGATTAGTTTCAATTTCCCCAGATCCTCCTCAATATCGTTTATAAACTAGAGACTATTACATGTTATTGACCAATTAGCCATCAGTTCTAGGTAACATGGGAATCATTTCCTGTAGCCAGTAAAAACATGAGCAATTAATCATTTCACATAGGATTTCTCGGAAGGAGTTTTTGTGTTTATAATTGATGACACTGTTGCCTTTCCATCAATCTCTTCCTCTATATAATAAATTAAATTCTTTTAATACTCATGTGGCATCATTGTAATGTTGACTTTTTACAAATATACATCATGTTTCCATTCCGAGACTGTAAATACATAAGGCAGGACTGTCTTTCCCTGTTGGGTGTCTCCACAGATCATCCTGTTTTACACATGGTAGAAATTCAATTAAAATCTATTGACTGATCCTTTTAAGCAAACGAGAGGACATGTGTACCACACACAGGGTGAAATGGGTTCTCTTTTGAAACTAAGCAGTTGTTTTATGGAGATAACACTTTGGTGGTTATGCTGTTAAACACTCAAGTTAAAAAAATCAATGTGAAACCTCAATGTATTCATTGTTATTTATTGGAAAGTATAGTGTTAAGATTTTTAGATGCTTTTGATGAAGTCCCTAAATGCATATATACAGATACAGAATAGATACAGATGTAGACATAGAAATACGTCTGAGGAACACGTGCATCAATCCACAATACACAGGTTTCATGAAACATCTCAAAAAGGAAGCTAATATTATAACTAACAAAAAGCAACTAATGGCAAAAAATTCCACTAATAAATTGTTTCATATTTTTAAAATGGAATTTCTTATTTCTATTTAACTTATGCTATGTCACAATAAAAATGCAAAAATAAGTTATCAAGTTGAGTTATTCCACATTATTATGTGTATTATGGTTATTACACATAAGAATTCAGCCTAATTAATAATCTAAAATGCCACATATAGATAAATTGTGATAGTTCATGTAACAAAATTATAATTTGTTGACATATATTTTGATACCAAGAATCTTAATAAATTCAATATCATAATGTTTTTCTTATTGAATAAAACCTGCAACATTGAGTATTATTTGGTCATAAATCTTATATCATCTATTCTGATATGGCCAATATATATATAACTTTGATGAACATAACAACAGTTATAAAAACTTCAGGAATGCTTTGGATCTTTTGAAACTAATTTTTTTTTTTTTTTTGGAGACGGAGTCTCACTCTGTCGCCCAGGCTGGAGTGCAGTGGCCGGATCTCAGCTCACTGCAAGCTCTGCCTCCTGGGTTCACGTCATTCTCCTGCCTCAGCCTCCCGAGTAGCTGGGACTACAGACACCCACCACCTCGCCCGGCTAGTTTTTTGAATTTTTTTTAGTAGAGACGGAGTTTCACCGGGTTAGCCAGGATGGTCTCGATCTCCTGACCTCGTGATCCGCCCGTCTCGGCCTCCCAAAGTGCTGGGATTACAGGCTTGAGCCACCGCGCCCGGCCAATGAAACTAATTTTTAACACACATTTTCTTCAGAGGTAAGGACTATGAAAATTACTGTACAAAAATTATAAAATCGCTAAAATTCTTCTGTGAGTTTAGCTATAAAAAATGCTTAAAATAATTACAAGACTTCTTAAACAACTCTTTCACTTTGATCTTTTAACAGTAAGATACTAGTTTAAAGATGTGATATTTATAATCCATATAAAAAGGCAGTAATAGATTTTCAAGAGAGAAGCCAGGGTATTCACCAGAACGTGCAGTTTTATTTGGCAGATGTAGACAAAGATCATAGGGTCCTAGTAACCATAGCTATCATTGTCATTTCCAGAATTTAAAATAATCTAAGTGATCAGACTCCAGATTATTTTAATCTAAAAGATAAAAACAAATACTTGAAGCCATCCTCTATGCTAAATGCTGGGTTGACCTGAGAAGGCAGGTGTTCCGGGCAAAAGGACCATCACCTGCAAAGGGACAGAGTTGACAGAGCATGATCTTTTCAAGAAGCCCAAGGTGGCTTTTTGTTTCTGTTTTTCTTTTTTGGCTGGAATATAAAATGGCAAAAAAAGGAAGTTGGAGAGGAGTGCAACGTTAGGGAGGTCCTGAACTGGGTTTAAAAATAGGCATGATGGCATGATCACATTAGTGTTTTAGAACTCTCACTCTAGATACGATATGTGAGATTGATTTGAGGGAGAAAACAATGGCAGCAGTGACATCAGGATAATGACGATGGCTGTGACGATGACAATAGTGACAGCAGCGATCTGAGCAACTCATTGAGTATGACGGGGGCAGAACCCGAGTTCAGTGGCTTGAATAATGCCTAAGAGGAGGAGTGTGCAACAGTGCAGACTCTTACTCAAGAATGTGGGTAGGAAAAAAAAATGAGGGGTTAGAGCAGTAGGTAGTGAAAGATGGGACAGAGAGAAGGCTGTTCTTTAGGATGAGAAAAGTTAATGGTTTTGGTAAAAGAAAGGAGATTTTTAAGAATAAAACAATTGAAGAAAAGATGAGAATTAACTAATGAGATGCTATCGTGGGAAGTTGAGGAATTGGGTACACTCACACATATAGAAGAGTTAACTGGGCAAGAGACTAAGAATCTCTTGTTTAAGGGGTAACCAGGAAGGTAATTTTAGATGGATGAGAGGGAAGCTGGCTGAGTATATACTTGATAGTTTCTATTTTTTTCTGTAAGTAATGGTCTGAGTATTAAAGAGAGTGGCAATAATCAGTTATATGAACAGAACTGAAGTTGATATTTATACTATTTTTCACAGAGCGAGAAGAGAGAAGTAGGGTTGAATAATTTGTATACTACAAACAGAGGAAATACCTCTGTGCCTTATTTAACAATAAGCCTTTTCCCCAAATCCATTTACAGTATAGTTTATTGCTAAATCATGTGTAAATTCTTAACTATTGATTAATATTCTTACATTAGATATGTCTTCCAACATTTTTGCTTTTTGCAATGCTTCAGAAGGACAAAGCCTCCTCCAGGCCCCATGTGCTTTTCCATGTTAAAATTCTGCAGGAGAGTGTTTCTGCCTTCATATTTATTCATTTGTCAAGTAGTTATGGAGGGCCTCCATACAGGCATGATGCTAACATGAGGAAGACAGTCTCTGTCCTCATGGAATGTACCGTCTACTGGACCCTCTTTTTTCAGCAAGCCCTCTTCTCACACAATTTCTCTACCAGCAGCAGAAAATAATGAGTATTGTTATCAATGGAATTTCATTAAGTGAGGTTCATGCATTATTAATTTGTGTAGTAAGACAAAGCATTGAAGTTTCTCTATTTTGCACATCCTATTTTGCAGATTATTCATCTGAATAATGAGGTCACAGATCACCTAAAGAATCTTTCCATAATATTGGATCTATGAATCAAACTGGAATTCTGCTCTAAGAAATGACAACTCTGTATCTTGTCTCTGGAAAAGACTATTATAATGTCTTATAAAAGTATTTCATAGCAGCCGGGTGGGGTGGCTCACGCCTGTAATCGCAGCACTTTGGGAGGCCAAGGCAGCGGATCACGAGGTCAGGAGATTGAGACCCTCCTGGCTAACATGGTGAAACCCCGTCTCTACCAAAAATACAAAAAATTAGTCACGCGTGGTGGCAGGCACCCGTAGTCCCAGCTACTTGGGAAGCTGAGGCAGGAGAATGGCGTGAACCCAGGAGGCGCAGCTTGCAGTTAGCCAAGATCATGCCACTGCACTCCAGCCTGGGGGACAGAGTGAGACTCCGTCTCAAAAAAAAAAAAAAAAAAATTTCATAGCACATACTTTTGATTAAGTTGTACCAATGTACTTCCTCTTACTTTAAAATGAAATGAAAATGTTTTAGAATATTGCAAATGTATTTGATTTTTTCATACTACACATATATTTACCTTTAAAAAGGAATTAATAAAACAGCAATAATATTTAACAATAAAGATAAAAGCCAAAGGAACTTAAAAACTCAATTATTTGGAATGCATGGGAGACTATGAACTATTAAATTTTCAGGTTAATTGATAGCGATTCAGAAATCTCTTTGTTTAATGAGTTTTTATTGGAGAAGTACTATCAAAAACCACCTTTCTCCTTTGGAAATTCTATTGAATTCAAATCAATCTTCTTTGACATTTGAAGATTTTTCTATGCTTATGAATATAACCAGAATATTATTAGTAATATGCTTGAAAACGTAGAAAGTGTAGGAGATTGACATAAATATATAATGGCATTCAGTTGCTGTTGTTTCCCTTAAGTTCTTTATTTAAGTTTGATTTTTTTTAAGTATTGCCAATTTAGTTCTGAAAATAAGGGGTAGAGAAATCAATATCTCCCATGGACTCTAAGTGACTCCACCTTTTACAAAATATTCAAACAATAAAATTTTGTTTTATTTTTAGTAGATAAGCATTTAATAATTACTAAAAGTAGCATTTTCTTTTGGGATTCTGGGCCTGTCAGGCATATTTTTAAGTAAAATGTTTCAACAATTTTATTAACTTATTATCTACTTTTGTTCAGAATATTAGGGCCTCCATCTTAATATTCAAAAATGGAAAAAAACTTATAAGAAAAAGATGTTCACTATGCTTTGAACTCTTATGTTTTCATTTCTCATTAAATCCAGTTAAAATAAAAAACAAAACTCTTGTTAGCTTGTGAAGCAGTGAATTATCAAATTCTCCAGATAAGAGAAAAGCTGTTTGAACTTCTCACATATCTCCTAATCTTCAAAGCCTTAAAATTTGTTATTTTCGGGTACTTTCCTGCCAACCTTATTTTAGATGGAAGCTCATTTCTTTGAAAGTTGCTATCATTGATTTCTAACTGAAAAACAAAACACAAAGCTTGCTGATAGCCGAAGTCCCCAAATGAAATAGCATTGAGGTGTTCCATAAAGATGTTTAGGAACCACAAGGTACATTGTCAGCAGTGGGAAAAACTAAGGAGTGGGTGACAAAGCATCTCTGGTCTCCTTTCAAAATTAGTCAGAAGAGAAAATGTATTATGAAGAGAGATCTCTCTATCCCATATTGTCAAATGTCAATCACAGTAATTAAGGACTGAAAAGTAACACCCATAATTCATTTGCAAGGAGATAGTTTTTTATAATTAATGGAGTAAAATCTAATAACATAGTCATGGTAAAAGAATCTCTATCACATAAAGTATACAGAATAACACAAGGAGTTCTCACAATAACACTACCCCAAAAGACTCACTGTCAACTTTATATCGTGTCTCTTTCCAGATGCTTTTCTAGGCATGTCAAAACAAATACTTTTTAAAAGGATTGTAATATGAATATTATTTTAAAAACTACCTTTTAAACTTAATATAGTATTGCTCTTATTTCTAAAAATAAATGTAGAGCCACATTACTATATGTATGATATTCTTATATGCAGATAATACATAATTTTTAAACTGATTATTGATTGATTGACATTGAGATAGCCTCTAGACCTTTGCTCTTATAAGCTCAACGATGAAAAACATGTCTGCATCTCATGCATTTATGAAATTATTTCAGGATGCATTTCTGAAAGTGGTAACATTGTGGAAAAGGACATGTATAATCTATGTTTTGATACATATTTACAAACTGCACTTCTAAATGCAGTTATTGCCTCCAATATTGCATAAAAGTGCACATTTCTTCAACATTCCTCATTATAATATGTATTATATTTCATCGTCATCTTGCCCAATGAAATTTAGTTTTAATTGGTTTTTGATTATGAGTGAGGCTGAATAGATGTCCATGTGCTTATTGGACATTTTCACCTTTTCCTGCTCTCTTAGTTTCCCAATGTGGCGTCTCTTTTTCTTTCTTCTTCTTACACTTATTTGTAAGAGTTCTTCTGTTCATTCCATTAAGTAGGTATGTGCCTATCAGATGTTCAGTGAAAAGCCTGGACCAGTGTTGTAAACCTGAGAGTCTATGGGATGCCTTGAAAGTCCGGTGTCAGATGTGATCACCTATGAGGAAAGTTTAGAAAGTAAGAAGAGGTTCCAGGGAAAAATCCAGGAAAACTGATATTTGAAAGCTGAAGAAAGGATGAGAAGTCAGCAAAGAATATAGAGCAAGAATTGGAGTTTGTTTTGTTTTTTGAGACACAGTCTCGCTCTGTCACCCAGGCTGGAATGCAATGACACGATCATAGCTCACTGCAGCTTTGAACTCCTGGGCTCAAGTGATCCTCTTGCCTCAGCTTCCTTAGTAGCTGGGACTGCAGGTGCATACCACCACACCCAACTAATTTTTTTTTTTTTTGGTAGAGATGGGGTCTCTCTGTGTTGTCCAGGTTGTTCTCAAACTCCTGGCCTCAAGAGATCTTCCAGCCTCAGCCTCCCAAAGTACTGGGCTTACAGGTTTAAGCCACCTCCTAGGCCAGCAAGAATTGTTAATAAGGCAGAAAGGGTGCCAAAAGAATATGGTGTCACAAGAGAAGAGACTGTATGAAAATGGAGAAAGTGGTTGATGATGTGTAATTCTGCTGAGAGGTCTAAAAAACGTGTGTGGGGTTTGGCTGCTTGAAGGCTACTGGCAGAAAGCTGGGGGAGGTAATGGTGCAGACATTAACTGTCAATGGGTTAATGAGTGAATTGGATCCTAGATGGCAGGGAGAGCATACATAAACACTTCTTTCAAGTAGCTTCACTGTGAAAGTAGAGTAGAGATAGAACACAGTGGCTGGAGGGAGAGCCTGGGTCAAGTTTGAAGACAGATGCTCACTATGATGGCAACAATCCATTGGAAGAGATGCTGTGTTGCGGGAGAATGACAGGAAAACCGAAGGAGGCAAGTTTTTAAGAAAGCAAGACAATATGGGTTTTAGCAAAAGGATGGACTCCTGTGAAAATCTCTGGCCAAGCTTACCAATGACCTTCATACCAAACCTAATGAAGATTTGTTACTTTTCATCTTACTAATATACCCAATACATTTGTCTACTTATTCCCTCTACTCCTTGACTTCTCTTTCCTGGTTCTTTTCTGTCCTTTCTAAGTGCATCTTCTAAACCTCTATGGGGGCATCTCTTCCCTGCCCATCCATTCTTGGTGTGTTTCAGCACCCTATCTCTGGTTCATTTTTCTTCTCTTTCTGCATGCTGTCCCTGGGTGATCTCTTTTGGACTTATGAATAAACTATCATTTATATGTCAATGGCTTCCACATTGAAACCTAATTCCAACCTCAGAAATTGATCTTATAGCCAATGGCGTGATGGACAATTTCACCCAAATATCCCACAGGAACCTAAAACTCAAGGATCCCAAACTGAATTCATCACACTCTCTGCTTTAAGATTTGCTTTCTATATTCTGTTCTCTCAGTTAACGATACTGTCAACTACCAGATGCTATATCCAAAAATTTATTTAATTCATTCTTTATTGATGACATTGAAATTTCCTCTAGATCTTTGGTCTTATAAACTCAATGATGAAAAACATGTCTACCTATGATGTATTTGTATCTCTTCTCTTAGGCTTGTTGATGCCCTGATTTTGAATAAGAAAAAAATGCTTGAATTCAGAGATAAGGTAAAAAATTTAGGAAACATTTGGCAAAAAACTTAAGATAAAATTATAAAAAGTTAGTGGGAAATAAATGGAATCAAAATTTCTCTCTTTTCACTTCAAACTTGTTAAGTTAAATGGCGAGGCATTAGCTAACTCTCTGTATCAGTTGTCTGTTCATGAGAGAAGCAAGAAAAACAATTACTGATTGTCACTTTTTATTTTAAAATGCACTGTGTGGGTTTATTTTCCAAAAATTATGAGAAGTACATCAAATTACGAAGAACAGAAAACAACATTAATACTTATGCTGATTCGAGAACAATAATTTGCCAATATTTTTCTTCATCATAGACATATATATATCACCAAGAACCTTGTGATAAGTGACAAGTATCAGCTCTTTGCAAATAAAATGTTTGCTCTAACTTTTTTTTTTTTTTGAGACGGAGTCTCGCTCTGTTGCCCGGGCTGGAGTGCAGTGGCCGGATCTCAGCTCACTGCAAGCTCCGCCTCCCGGGTTTACGCCATTCTCCTGCCTCAGCCTCCCAAGTAGCTGGGACTACAGGCGCCAGCCACCTCGCCCGGCTAGCTTTTTCTGTATTTTTTTTAGTAGAGACAGGGTTTCACCGTGTTAGCCAGGATGGTCTCGAACTCCTGACCTCGTGATCCGCCCGTCTCGGCCTCCCAAAGTGCTGGGATTACTGCTCTAACTTTTATTGATCAAAAGGCACTAAAAAGTTTACAAAATAGCTATGTCTGAGATTATTAAAGTGCTTGGCCAAGCTAAGCTTCTGGTTCATACTCAGTACTCAAATATTAGTTCGAAGTTCAAATATACGTGGGGGAAAATTCAGTTTCAATTGTAAAAAATATGTTTGGTTGCCCTCAAGATACACTTTTTGGTACCTGTTGTTTCATGTCTGCAAACACTGGCTCTCACATTTTATTGCATCTTATTATTGTCTTGCCTCTGCACACACATACAAAAATGCCAGCCTTTGCCCAAAACATAGTCACTTGTGACTTGACAGGGAATCTCAGAAATGGCAATTGTGACACAAAACACATTGGTCTATCAGGAGGTATAGGGAAAAATCAAATAACTAAAGATTCATTAATGGTTAATTTAATAATGATAAGAATGGAAGTGATAAAAATGAGTCAATGTGATAAAAATAATTTTTGTATTAATAATCTAGCTATTTGCTTCAACAAGAAAGGGTACCCATTTTAAAGGGGATCAATTTCCATTGAAGCTGGAATCTGTTAGATGAAAATCTTTAGGTGGGGTTGTTTGTAATTTTCCATGACAAGAAGCACCAATGAAAGGGCTAATATACAGCTAAAAATAAGAGGTGCTTAGCACCTACCACTTCCCACATTATGCAGGATGCTAAGAATAGGGTGTCCCAAGTGCTCTGGGCCTGGAGGTGAGGGAGCGTGAAGCAGATGACAGATCCCAGATAACTGAGCAGAGAATCAGTTATGGAGAACACAAGGCACAAGCCCCCTTCCTAGAATCGGGGTAGCATAAATCTAGCTTCTAGAGTTGGAGTACTTACTTCTTTATTTATAAGGTAGGGATTTTGAACAAAGGAACAATTTGCCAAATCGAGGGAATAAGTAGAACCAACCAAACAGCCAGTTTGGCCAAGTTGCCTTTGGTCTTTAGAATTCCAGAGGGCCTGAGAGAAAGGGCCATGGCATCCAGAAGCCAGGTGTAACAAGCAATCTGGTTTTTGTACAGTATCTATACGAGTATACTCTTTCTCGAGTTCCAAGTCACTAGTTTTAGAAAATATGGACTTATTTCTTGGATATCTTTCCTAGAAAAACTTTTATTATTACCTTCCCTCTTCTAGTTATCATGATACAAGTCTCTATAGACACACTTAATCACTAGAAAAAAAATCTACAAAATTTATCATCTTTCCCTGTGTACAGATACACAACATTTAGTTTGTGCAGCACATATACATCCTGAGCTTTCTGCCAAACAACCACGAATATCCACTTCCTCAACCTATGACTGGGCAGGGGACTTCCCTCCTCTGGTTCACTGGCCTTGTGGCCTTGTCTGTCTGTGGCTCAGGCACTCATACCACACCCCAAGTTCTTGGGTGGCTTTCATTGCCACTGTTTGTGCAGTTTCCACTCCTCCACAATCCAGTGTAGATGTATCAGGCATACGGGTTTACTCAGTTCTCTTAGAGATTTGGTATAGAATGTATTCTTATTCTTGGAATAAGAAGCACTAAAGCTAAAAGGGTAGCCAGCTCAGATCTGCCCAGTTTATCTCCGCCACTGTTGCTCTTCCTCCTGACTTTGAGGAATAGAAAATAACTACAAAGAATGGAAACAGTATATATTTCGTAAGCACTTACTTAGTATGTCTTATAACCAACACTTTAAAACTGTTTCCTTTTTAATTTTCATCCTAACACAACAACAAGAAGAGACATGTGCAATACAGTATGAGTGCTGATCAATTATCATTCTTCTTTTCCCAAGATATAAATGAAGGAATACTCATAGCTAGTTGATAGATTAGCAACAATTCAGAAATGAACAGTCAGGCCGTTTCTTGTAGCTAGTCATTTCTTTGTGTAACAAGAACTGAAGGCAGCAGTTAAAAGGGAGGTGCAGTAAGGAGTGTTTTATTATTCATTGTTAGCACTTTAACTCAAAGTAGCTGACAGAGTGAAGCACAGAGGGATGGAAACACAGGATAGATGGGCTGTGATGAGTGTGAGAGAGGAGGCTGGTGCTTGAGGCCATTCCTGGTCTGGATGGAGCCCTGCATTGGAGGCAGAGCTGACCATAGAAGGTCACTGAAATGCCAAAGAGGAGGTGGTGGGACTCTGAAGATGCTGCTCATCCCTCATGCTAGCTCTCCAATATTTCAAGCTGTGAAAGTTATAAGGGTTAAGAATGTTATGGGCTATTAGATTGTTACCTTCCAACACTTAACATTTTATGATTATAAAATATTTCATTAGTTGCTTTCTAAAACTTCACCTAAAGTATAAACTGTCACATTTTTGAAAGGAATTAAGAAATAAACTTGTTGAATGCCTATGTGTCAAGCATGGTATTAGGCAACGTACACATATTATCTCATATAAGCCCACAATGCTGTGATGAAGGAGTTATCTTCCCATTTTATGGGTGAGAAAACAGACTCAGTGATTAACTGTCTTACCTAATATCTCACAGCTCTATGTAACAGAGAGTGGAGATCTGATTCAGTGATCATCCTCTTTCTATCACATTATGATACCTCTAAGAAAACGCCACCATATGTAAGACCATGCATGAAACCAGGGATATTTAAAGGGAGACAGACAGAGGTAGCTCTAGAAGCTAAAGAAAAATTACTGTGTAATTTTCTGGGAAGGGACAATTTATAGTTTTCATCATATTCTCAAAGGGTTAATCATAAAATTTGAAGAACCACTGCACTCAGTGTATTTAGAAAACAACAGCCATTTCCCCCCTCAGTTCCACCATATGGCGTCATAAGCTCATTCCCAACATACTCAGTTTTCTCTGGTGATTGGAGCAAGGGTGGAAACCTTAGAAAGAAGGAGATTAAATAATAATGAAATATACAAGAGTCCATTTGGCTATGTGTGCTGTTTGGCGGCTGCCCATACAATTTCTGGTTATCAGCACACCCCAGGGGCTATCGTAGGCTCATTAATATAATTTTAGACTAGAAGATCCTTGGAGATCATATAGTCCAATTCCCTCAGTTTATGGATGACAAAACCAAGACCCTCAGGCTAGAGTGACTCACATTGTCATACAGCCTTTCACTAGCTTGATAATGGATTTAATATTTATCCAGTAATCAGTCACTGTTGGCCATCATCTGTGCCTCCATGATCAGTCAATGGGAGGAGAAAACATTGGGCTCATGCTCAAATTGACCCTTCCAGTCCTAGTATTGATCTAGCATAACCAGATACTATTTAGCTTTGGAGCTTTAATCAGATTAGCTGCAGTGGCACCACAGTCGTCTGGCACCAGAGTGGTCTGTGGACGATGTCAGGAAAAGTTGACATGATGCTGAGAATTCTTGTATTCTGAATTAGTAAACGAGAAAAAAGAAGATGCCCTTCTCAAATGCAGCTTAATGAGGCAGACTTTGCCAATTTTGCTAATATAAGGCAAGTTATAATGACAAAATAAGTAATTTAATTAGTCTATTGCAAATGAAAACATTCCATC
The DNA here is from genome assembly GCF_007565055.1 of Rhinopithecus roxellana. Taxonomy (NCBI): domain Eukaryota; kingdom Metazoa; phylum Chordata; class Mammalia; order Primates; family Cercopithecidae; genus Rhinopithecus; species Rhinopithecus roxellana. The sequence goes on from NC_044552.1 coordinate 161,591,060, forward strand.
CACACCATTATTTCAAAGCATTATGATTTCATTGATTTCTATTTCAGTGAAAATATAAGAAGGAACTTTTAAAAAAATCCATTAAAAAATCTTTAAACCGGGTGTAAGAGGAAACTGCTAAAATAAATTGCATTTTTAGACTACATTATAAAATTTCATTTTGGTACAAATTGATGCATGCTCCTAGTCATCTGACATGATCCTAAAGTACTGAAATAAATTACATATTTTAAATAAAAACACTGCAGAAAGCTTCATTTAAATTGACTTAAATGGGCAGGAGGTAGCATATGCTGTAGAGACAGCTCTGGAATGGGGTCCAGGGAGGTTCTCTGCAGCGCACTTGGGCTCTCTAGGCCTTACTTTTTCTTCCTGAAAAATGTGGAGGTCTGCCTGTGTGACCTTTAAGGCTTTTTCCAGCTCTAAGTTGATAAGCCTATGATTCTGTCATAACATTTTTATCCCTGAATATGAATTCAGGAAGCTTGTTCTCATTACAAAAAATAAAAGGGGTTGGGATTAGCCATATAAAAAGCAACATTACCAAAAATGGGTGGTGCAGATGAACAATTATTAAAAAAAAGTGGAGAAAAAAGAAATTAAATCAATATAATTTTGTTTAGTTTCCATGTTTTAAAGAAACAAATGCTTCAAGTAGACTTATTATAATAGTTTATCATAGAATCTTAGAATCAGAAGGTATCTTAGAGGCTATCTATTACCATTAGCAATAAAAATTTCCTCTAAAGTAACACAGAGACAGGATGTCTATCTGTTGCTTGAATATTTCTATTAACTAACAATAGGAGAAAGTCCACTTGGACAGGTCTAATTGTTACAAAGTTCTCTGTAGTAGTTAAAACCTGGCTTCCGGTTGCCTTTGCTGATTTCTGCTGCTCAGTTCTGGTGTATGTTGTTTCTCAATTGATCATGGAGGCCAAATTTTGCCATCTCATCAGGTCCACTCCCTGGTTTCTTTTCTTTCTTCTTGCTAATCTCTGCCAATTTCTGTTTCTCTTTTATAATTTTTAGAGATTCTTAAACACAATAACTGTATATATGAAATAAATGAGTTGACAAACTCATTTAGAGTAGAAATCAAATAGCACTTAAGAAATACAATCTAGCCCTGGATGAACAGACAATCTAAATTAGAAATATAATTAATCCAGGCTTTGGGGAGGCTTATGTTTAGGAAATATATATTCTATACCTAGGAAGAAAGTTGTAACTTCAAATTAAAGCAAAAATCTAGTTTACTTATTGCTGACTCAGTATCTCTTCCCTTACAGTTGTATCCTATTTTTCTCTAATTTTCCTCAATTTTATCCCCTCATTGCCTCCCACATGATTGAATTCATTCAATATGAGGTCCCAATTAGTATTCTTTCTGCCTTAAGCTATATATTTATCTTAAGACTTTATATTAAGATAAATATTTTCGTTTTCTCCTTCTCTTCCACTTCAGAGGAAGAATTCTCTCTTCTCCTTTCCAAAACAAATTCTACATTTTCCACTCTCTCTATGATTCCCACCTGCCTGCAGGAGGACCATGGCCCATTAAGTCCTCCCTCTTTTTCTCAAATCTTCCTTCTTTCCTGGCATGCTATAAATATGTTCTCAACATATTAGCAAAGCAGAAGAATGACAGTGTTGGATGGATAGTGGATGACGCTGGTGAGCCACTGTATCAACCATATCCTAATGCTACACTTCTTTCAACATATTATTTAATTTTTTGAACATATTTATCATAGGCTCTTTAAAGTCTGTCTGCTAAATCCTACATCTGGGTCATCTAAGAGTCACTTTCTATTAACTCTTTCCCATTATTGTAAGCCACATTTTCCTATTTGTTTACATGTATAGAATTTTGGATTGAATACTAGATTTGGTAGACGATATGTTATAAAGGTTCTGGAGTCTGTGTTCTCCCTTTGAGGAGTGTTCATTTTATTCTAGTAGGCAGTTAATTACTGGATGATCACCTTGACATTGTCTAGGGCAGATGTGTAAAAAGGTCAAGGTGTTCCTCAATCCCCTCTAACAGGGCAAGACTTAACTTTGAAAGATTATCTCCCCTTCTAAGGAATCTTGACACACATGTTTTTAAGCTTTGCAGAGAAGGGTATGATATTAAACCTAAGGCATAGCCTTTCTAATGTTGCATCAGATGTTGGGGTTGATAACAAGGTGTGAAGATGTTAACCTGGCTAAGATGGAACACCAAAGTCTTCCCAGTGCTGCTGTTCCATTTTCAACCCCATAGTATATAGTCACTTACTGCTAAGCCACAGGAGAGTTCTTCCTGAGCCCAGCCTTCAGCCCAGGATCCACGTGGGACCTCCACAAAGACCTCTGGGATTCCTCTACAAACTCCTTTCTCTCTAACAACACATGCAGGGCAGGGAAATTACTGAGATGACATTTGATCAATGAGCTGAATGAGGTGAAGGAACAAGGCATGTAGATAACAGAGGGAAGAAAATTCCAGGCATCAGCCAGTACAAAGGCCTTAAAGTGTAAATAGTCCTGGTGAATTTGAAGACACAAAGTGGACAGTGTCTGACTAGAGTGGAGTGAAGTAAGAGCAGCGGAAGATACATTCAGAGACATACAAGAGAGGGGGAGGAAAAGAGAGCAGCCTTGCAAGTCACAGCCAGGATTCTACTTTTACTCTGAGTAAAATGGCCAGCCATTGGAGGATTTAGAGGAGTGACACGATTACATTTAAGTTTTAAAAGGATCATGCTGTGTTGAAAATTAACTTTAGGGAACAAGGGCAGAGGAAAGGACAAAGAAAGATGTGAAATAATGCTGTTGAGTGATTATTGTGGCGAGAGAAAGAGTATAATGGTGGAGAAAGGTGGGAGGTGGTCAAATTTTGAATATGGAGCCAACAGGTAATGCTGATGGATTCGATGTAAAGTATGCGAGAAAAACCTTTTTGACCTAAGCAATTGGAAGGACACTATTACCATCTACTGAGATGGCAAAAGGTGCTGGAAGAGAATTACTGAAAAATTGGGATTTGTTTTGGATCTTCAAATTTGAGACGCTTATTAGAATCTAAGTGATACAATCTGTTGCATCTGAGCCTGAAGCACTAGGGTGAGGTCCAGGTGAAAATTATCAGACTATTGATGGTATTTAAAGCCATAAGACTAGATTAAATCATTAAAGGAGCGAGAAGAGGAAAGAAGAGAGATCCAGTGTCTGAGCCTTATGACACTCTAAGAGTTTAGGGACATGAGGAGGAATAAACAAGATGCAGAGAAAGAGCAGCCACTTAGGAAAGTGAAAACCTAGAGGGGTAGCGTCTCCTGAAAGTCAAGTGCAAACAAAAAATGTTTCAAGAAAAATGGAGTAATTGATTGTGTCAAATGCCAATAGGTCAAATTGGATGAGGAATGAGAACTGACCACTGTATGTGCAAGATGGAGTTATGGGTGATGCTGAAAGAGCTGTGTCAGAGGAGTTGTGGGGTGAAAGCCTGTTTGGGGAGGGAGGTCCAAGAGATGGGAGAAGAGGCACTGGAGATAGAGTCCTCCCACTGTTTAGAAAAGTTCTATTCTAAAAGGCAAAAGAAAAATTGGGGTGTAGCTGAAGGGAGAAGTAGGGCGAAGAATGAAATTCAAGATGGAAGAAATAATCATGTTTATATATGTGGGAAAGATCTAGTAGAGAAGGACATTTTGATGATGTAACATGAAGAGGGGAGAACTGGTGGAGTAGTTCTCACGGGAATGGGATCTAGTGACAACATGGTAGCCTCAGGTAGAAGCATGAGTGGTTCACCCAGAGTAATGAGGAGAAGACAGAGAATGCAGGCACAAAGGCCTGGGGCCAGATGGTTCTGCTGGTGAAATCTCTGGAAGTTCTCTTCTGATGCTTCTATTTTTAATGAAATAGGGGGAAAGGAGATCAGCAGAGGGAGACAGTAGAGAAGATATGTGTAGTTTTGAAAAGAGAGACTCATGATGGACTCAGGAAATATACCATGGCTTCTGGGCAGCACTAAGGATCCCTTGAAGTTAGTGATCACGAATGTAAAGTGATAATAGTCAGCATGGTTGTGTGTTTTTCTCTAGAAATGTTGGTCTGCAAGGGAGCAGGCCTCACATAAACTGGGAGTTGGGTTTAGTTACAGATGGAACTGAGGTTATAAGGAAGAAACTAATTTGAATGAAGGAATACACTCTTAAGCTGGTAGGAGTAAAGTGAAGATAAAAGAGTAAGTGACAGTGAAAAGATAAAGAATCAGTGGATCACAGGACCCTAGAAATTTCTGAAATTGGAATAATAAAGGGAGCCAGACGGAAAGACAGTGGCTGCTAAAGATGCAATACTTGAAATTGGGATTACAAAGGATATTCAGGTATTAGTAATGAGAAGGCTTGAAGATTTTATGGCTATTAGAGTGGTTGCAGCAAGGTGAAGAACAAGATCAGCTCAAATATTTTCCTCATCAAAGGCCTTCCCTGATTTCCCTTCTCCTCCTCTCTTGCTTTCTAAGTCTTATAATACTTTAACTACAATTCTTTATGACTCAATATTCTACTTTGCATTTGTTGTTATCTGGTTATGTTCTAGAGTTTAAGTACCTTCTGAGAATGTGTCAGAGTCATCTTTGTGCTCCTTAGCACCTACTAGTTCCCCGACTATACAACTATAAATAAAAAGAGCATAATAATGTTTATTAAGTCAAATATATGTTTATTAAGTCAATAAACATATAACTAATTATACAACTGAATATCAGTAGTAGCTAACACTGTCCCTTTGTTCCAAGCATTCTCTTAAGTGCTTCACACAGTGTTACCAAACTTCACATTAACACCTTCTTGTATATATTTTATGCTTACAATACATAGAGAAACTGTGAAAAGGGAATGATTTAAGCGTCTCACATGGAGGATTTCGTCAGCAGATGTGCATCAGGGAGCACATGATGACCTGGAGGCTCCCAACTAAAACAAGGTTAGGGTTTTTATAGCATAGGGTAGGGATCAGGAAACTTTCTGTAAAAGGCCAGATAGCAAATGTTTTAGGTTATTTGGCCATTTAGACTCGGCAGCAACTCTTCAACTCTGCCATTATAGCATGAAAGCTGCCATACACAGTACATGAACAAGTATGGCTGTGTTCTGACAAAACGTTATTTAGGGTTACTGAAACTTAAATGTTATATCGTATTCACACATCACAATATACTATTCTTTTTAATCTTCCCCCCATCCATTTAAAAGTATAAAACCCCCCGTTAATTCTGAGATGTACAAAACCTGGTGCAGGTCTTTGGCCCACAGGCTATAGTTTGCTGACTTCTGTGATAGCAAAAAGTCCTTGTGGTTTAGGCTTAGGCATCAGTTTTCAACTTTAATGGAAATGTAGGTTGGGCCCCTTTCCTGTTTTCTTGTCTCTTGCTTGGGGTTATTAGCACAATCTCAGACACCACCTGAAAATTATTTTCTGACAGTTGTTTATAGGCTGGTCAAAATTTATAGGGTTGGAGAGGTGGATAGCTCCCCTCCCACCCCACCCCCAAATAAAAGGCACATAGAAGGTAAGGGGAGAAATTGGAAACCCTTTACTATGCTTATTTTTAGTTCTTCAGTAACACCAAAGTTTACATGAATTAAGTGACTCTCAAAGTGACAGAGCTGGGATTAGAATCATTGATCTATTGGGTTCTCAGTTCATTGGACATCCTAGAATACCACGTTGTAAAAGACACACTAATAATTAATGCCTTGCCCTGAATGTGCTTATAATACTTCATATGCCATGCACATAAAATGTTATTTATATATTTATTGGTTAAATGAATTAACATTTAAATATTGGCATGGTAAGTAAGTGTTCGGTATCTTTGTAATCAATGGGTAACTCATGCTTTTACATATGATAACAGTACTCTTCTGATCAGCTATTAAAGAGCAAAAAGCATTTTTTTTTTGTATGAGTACAAATTCCATTTACATAAACTAGCCCATGACCTGCTACAGCTAAATCTCCAAAAGTTATGAGAGTGTGTGTGTGTGTGTGGGGGGGGGAACCTCTCAAATTTTGGTGAAAGTTTCCAGATGAAATACATTAAATGACTCAGCACTACATTTTCAATTTTCTATTCTTTAACTCACATTTTATAAAATATAGGACAGTTTGCGCAGCAATGATTGGGGCCTAATTGGCACAAAAGGCCTATTTTTTAAGCATATGCATTTGTTCCTTTTTTCCTACTTGATTCACATAACTCACCTTGCATAAAATATTTGCTCTTTCCTATATCCTTCTATTTATGTAAAGAAATAATGAAATGGAATGATGGTCAGCATGGGATTAGTTAGATCTTGTTGGAAGATATTATGATCCTCTCGCTGCACTAGGAAGCCACGATATGAAGGGAGTGGTGCATTTGGTAAAGAATGAACATCAATATGACCTTTCAGCTTTACCCTTTACCCAGTCTGACTTTCCCTCACCTCAGTGGAAATTCTATAGTCAAGAGTATTTTGGGGTTTTTGTTTGTTTTTTTTATAAGAGTACATACCACAAGATTCATGGCTTTTAAACTTAACGTTTCAAATATTTGCAGAATCACTTCCTCCTCTAATAAGGATGATATGTTATTAAAGCTATTTTTTTTTTAAATTCTTGATTTAATTCTTGTTTAAATTCTGTAACCCAAGAGTGGTTCTTCTGAGTTAGAGTATCAACATGGTATTGTCTGCCCATGGTGGATAAGTAACAAGCAGAACTAGGAAAAGGAAAAATAAATTATGTTTCTTTTGCTTCTTTACAAGAGGAAATATTAGGCTGATGCAAAAGTAATTGCAGTTTTTGCCATTAAAAGTAATGTCAAAACCTGATACTACTTTTGCACCAACCTAATACACTGCTGCTTACAACAGCAGTTATACAAACAGTAACAGTAATTATAACAATCATAAATTTTTTTGTATAAATGCAAATACTAATTTTTCCCCATTCCTTTTTCCCATTCCATTTGTATCTCCAGAGTAAATGGATACATTCATGGGTTATAATGTTTCTTGCACAAAACATTTCATAGTCAAAGGGAAGGGGAAACAGTTCCCGAAAAGAGAATGTATTTTAAACTGCTCAGTGCTTGAGTACACATGTGGAAATTTCACTAACTTCGGGAAAAGCCATATGCAGATATTATTCAAGGTCATTTTAAAAGAGTTAGCTCCAGAGGCTTTTATTCTTATATCCCTTCTTGAGCAAAAATGCTCTTATTGCAGGTTGCCTTGTCGAGGTTATAGTTGTAATTATAAAGAAACAAAAAGATGACTTTTTTTTTTTAACTCTGTCGTTTTAAAATTTTTAAAAAAATTTTCCAAACATGAAGTGGTCACCCTAATTATCATTGATGACAAAGCTTCGTGGTTCTCATTACTTACCTTTGATGAAGGCCACCTGCGATGGGCTTTGAGTGGGCAGGTTAGTGGGAGAAACAATAGGTGATTAAACACTGCCACTCATTACTGACAGCTGCTTCCTGACATTCGGGTTAAGTCATGAGGGAGGAGACCCAAAAGGGGCAAAGGAGCAGGTTTACATGTGCTCTTCAATTATTCTTATGAGATTTATATAGCTCCATAAATGAACACCATGCTGTAATAAAAAATAAATGTCAAAATCAATAGAAATCCTTGCTGTTTAACTCTTCTACTTCTTGAATTTAAATGCAGGCAATTTAAAGCATTATTCTTTTTCTCGTCATAATTATTAATTTATCTGTCTTAAGGTTACATTTTCTGCATAATTTTGCTTGCAAATTTAACAATTCTTACAAGATTAGAGTCAAAAAGAACAGAAAAATTTCTCCCGAATAAACAGTGAAGTCCAACAAAATAAAATGAAAGTTGAGAAGAATTTAGAAATTAAGAGAAATGGGAGGTCTTTTCATATTTATTTCTAAAATACTGATATTTCAGTATTCTTTAAAAGTCCAGTAAAGTGAGGGACCACAGCTCATAATAAAGCTCCAGGGTTTTAATTTTTGGTCAGCTGCATTTGGATTACTGCATACTAATTTCCAGAAAGCCAAAGGCTGAGGGCAGGTTGGGTGAGAGGAAGCACACTGCTGAAGTAGAAATTAAACAGACCAGGAGTGATAAGAACCTCTGAGTGAATTTACATTAAAAAATACGAAGGCTAGGGGAACATACTTTTTTCTCTGCATAAAATTTCATGCACACATGCAGATCTCAAAGGATTCCTTTCAAAAACCAGATGGAAATGTGTTCTCCACAGCAAATGACAGAATGCAGCTAACAATCAGTTTATCAGTAACTCACCACTCAGGAAAAGCTCCCAAGCTTGGTAAAGAATCAAGCACTGTAAGAAGAAAACTTCTTTTATTCATTCTTTTTCTACTTTACGGCATCCATTCCATTTAGATAAATAGGCAGTAAACTACAGGATTGCAAATCAATATCTGATCATTTTTAATGGCAACAAGTAGTCAATTTCTTTAGTTGGCAATTAGACAAAGAAATCTGGAGCTACTTAAGGATGTTAAAACTTCAGGAATACTCCAAGTTCGTATTTCTTTACAAGAAAATCAGCATCTATGTCAATATTTATATGTGTGTGCTTGTGTGTTTATCAGCATTGAATTGAAAGCAGGAATGTATTTCTGTCTGTACAAGCAAAAGCAGGTAAATGCAATGATACTAAAATGTAAAAGTGCTGCTTCAGGAAATGCCCTATAAATCGTGTTTGTTCTTAATATAGTACAAGAGAAATGAGGAGCAGTAAATTGCACCATGGGGTTCTGCCACAGAAGCATAATTTCAACTTTAACTATAACCTGTTCTTTCTATTTAGGGAAAAATAGGTGGAATCTGTGCTTTGTGTGTTATACACGGTTCTAAAATCTAGACCATGCAGTGAGGGCATCTAACAAAGCTGTCCCAGATTTTTGTTGCAATTGCAGTGAGATCTAAATGATAAAAATGCCGAATGGGGGTGTTCTCTATTCTGGACAGTCCCCACATTTCTATTAGCTCCTGAAGGCTGTCCCCATTTTATTGCTTCCTGAAAACCTCCTCAATATGGTTAGGACATGGCCCCAGTATGGCAGGATTTACCTTGAAAGGAAGGAGCAGAAGTAGGAGTACCAGAAATAGGACATGTCTCTTGCAGCAGGGCAGTGGCGTGGTGGGAGAGGAAGAGCTACCTTCCAGAAGTTGGGAGATTTTGGACAAGCTGGCTGTAAATAGTGTGCTCATTCATTCAACAAATATTTACTGAGATACTACCATGTAGAAGCCCTAGGGCAAGTGGTGGAAACATCATGATGAATCCTGGTCCTTGGCCTCCAATACTGTGGAATAGCTGGGAAGGTTCCCATACAGATCAGAAGTAATTCTAATTCGGAATGATAAATAGGACCAAGGCAAAATTACATGGTACTGGAACTAGGAAAGGATACAGGAAGGGAGGCCAAGCCAGCCCTGGAGGGCTTCCCAAAGAAGTGATATCTAAGTGATACCTGAAAAAAGTGAGAGTTTTCCAGGATAAAGATGTGTGAGAGAGTGGAGGATGAGGTGTGGGGGAAGATGTTGGAAAAAAGGTATTCCAGGCAGAGTGAAAGAAAATACAAAGAATGTGGAAAGTGGAAAATTGTTCAGAGTGACTTCACTTGTTCTTGAGCACAATGGGATATTCGACCCCAGGATACAGGGGGTTAGGAGGTGATACAGGGCAGGAGATGGCAGCCATGAAGGTTAAGAAAGATTTAACAGGGGCCTGGTGAGCTGAGCCTGAAAGGAGACTGTCGGTCAGCATCACAGAGCCTTTCAACAGATAAGATGAGGGCTCTGGTCCCAGGCTAAGATTCAGGAGGTACGCCCTCTTCCAACAGGCAGAGGGACACATTACTGGGAAAGAGAATCTGGGCCAGGAGATGTTATTCCAAATTCAGTTCATCAAAGACTCATTCCAGTGGCATAACGATGGTTACTGAATGTTAAACTATTAAGTTACTTCTGACTACATTTTGCTGCCTTACACATGGTAACTGATGTATTTAAAGTTGATTTCAGTACAATTATTTTCAAAAAGTTCAAAAGTAAGATATTTCTGAAGGCAGTAAATAAGAGACTTCATCTCTTCTCTTTTGGATGAGCCTTCAGAGATCTGATTTCAATTTGTATGCCTTTAAAGATAATCTGACCTGCTTATTCACAATTCAGCATTAAAACCAAAGTAGGGTGCCTTCAGCTGTAGACAGAGCTTTTAGGAATCATAAAAACTGGTAAGTAATAAATTCATAAAATCTCGAATCATCATCAAACTAACATTGCAGCCTGTAAACGTAAGCTTCACGTCAGTGGGTTTGTGGCACCTGTTGAGGCCACACACTTCTGCTTCTTTAACATAAGACAGTAGCCTTATAAGTAAGGCTTATAAGAAAGATAAGTCTTATAAGTTTGGCAAAGTTCTTATTAGAAGCAGATTTTCCCATGAAAGTAAGAGTTTAGATACCATTTAATTTTGGAATTCAGGATAAGAAGATATATTCTAGGATATGGTAGACCACTTCCCCATATAACATATCATATCTCCATCTCTGATGCCTTCCAATGTATCTCAGTGTTTCACTTACTTTATGTTACTGCATCCTTAGTCAGTAGTATAACTTACATAATCACATCTAACAAGAATCTTTAATTAAAATAATTGATTTTAAACAAGCTGTACTTTACAAATTATGCCAGTGTAGTTTTATAGTGTCAGATCTAATTCTTGGAATGATGGTTCTGTATAACACAATTTTGCCCTGATCATTTTAAAGGTTGTCCTAAATGTAATGAAGAGTTTCTTTAAAAGGCTACAAACACTTTTTGGTAAGCTTTTAGGTAGCTTGACAACAATAAAATTCTTTTCTCCCTAGAGGAGTAGACTTCAGATTCTTTGTTTTCCATGCCTATTTTCCAATCCCCCGTGGCCACTTGGAAAACAGCTCACCACTACACTGATGTTAGCAATAGTGGGGAAGTGGGAAATCAAACTCGAAGAGAGAGGTAAGCTTTTAAATTCTGCTGTCAAGAAGAAAAAGAGGAAGGAGGAAATATTGCTGCTACCCTCTTTTTTCCACCTTCCTTAGTCCAGGCATGGTGTGAAATCCCCAAGGGAACACCGCAATATGTTTTAGCTTTTCTCAGTCTGGCAAGGCCCCCAGGAACACACTGCATTGTTTATTTCAGATAGACCCTTTGCTGTATTCAATCCCCAGAAAACAAGCATGACAATTAGCATCCTTGCAGAAGATATTGGGAGACAGCAGGAAATTTCAAGTAGGAAGTGCACTCGAGGGGAAAAATAAGCACCTTTTACAAAAAAAGCAAGGTGCTGATGAGTCTTGGCATTTGGATGAATTAAAATCAACTGGGATTTTTGAACACTTTAAAGCAGTGAGTTGAGGTAGGCGTTTCAATTTGCTATGGAAAAGAAGGTATACACTGAAATAGTCTTTAAGTAAAATTCAGAAACTATATGTGTATATATGAGTTTATGGGTATGTATAATAAATGTATATAATATTTGGAAACCCATAAGTACCTTATGTGGAGAGACTAAGTGAAGAAACATTCTTTCTAAAATGAATCACATATTGACATAAAAAAATCCCATTTTCTTGTTTACTTTGAAGGCTACCTCTCAAAAATGTAACATGCAGCCACTGGCATCTTTGCATCTTTGAACTCACTATTCCTTTTTCAAGCAGTCTGAGTTGAATCCTGCATTCTTGCCATATGCCAAGGGTTAGGCCATTAATATGTAAAAGAAGCTGGTATCCAGAGAATTGACTTTATAATTGGAGAATGCCAAAATAAACCTAACACTTTCTCAAACAATGCTACCCCACAGCATCCCTGTTCTCTTAGGCTATTAGGCCATGTCCAATTTTTCTCGGTCTGTCGGAGGATACAGCTGCCTCCATGTGCCAGTGAAGCTTTAATTATGGTGACTTTTCCTCCCCCTGGAAAGCCTCTTCCTATGGTTTGAAAGTTTGAATTATTCAAGCCCATGTTAATACACTGTATTGAATGCTCTGTTTGGCCCACTGAGGTGCACCTGGAACTGTTCTTTTTCCACAGATTTGATTTCTCTGTCTCCCTTTTTCCTCCTCCTATCCTTTCTCCCTCCCCTTTTTTCCATTATTACAGGCAGGAACCAAGGACCACTTTGGTAAGCTTTTACGTAGCTTGACAAGAATAAATCATGGATTTTAGTGTAGCTAATTTCTTACAGAAAGTATGTGAAGTCACATGCAAAATAATCTCTCAACTAAAGTTTCTCAAGTAGAAAAAAGCTTTTTATCCTAAACAGTTTTTTTTTTTTTTTACTAGAAGTGACATAATTTATATACTTTGGTAGTCAGAGTTCCAGGACTTCTAAACATTTTTCTTTCAAATCCAAGCTATAAATTTGGTTTGACTCCTAAAATAGAATCAGTAAGAGAATTCTTGATATTTTCTGTTGAAGCTACATGGAAGGAAAGACAGTAAAGAGGACAGGAAAGAATACAAGAATACTGTTTTTTAATTTTAAAATTATTTTTAAATTTTTAGTTGAATGACTGCTGTTTAAATACCAAAGTCTAGATTTCAGTCTTTGATTAGGTTTTTCATCATTTACTTACAATATCATCCTTGGTTTTCCTTTATTCTAATTTTTTAGGTTTTGAACTGTCATTATGATTTATTTATAACCAAAACCACCATCAATATGATATGTATCATTGCACTGAGAGTAACCATAATTTCTAAGCTTGGTTTGTCATTTATAACCTGTAAGACCTCTTGGCAGCTTAGTAACAATACAAATGCTATCAATAGACTACAAAAATCACATAGGATTATATTCAGCAAAGTTTATTTTCAAAATTATAAAGTAATATAAATTAATATATTGTGCTATTATTTTTTCATATCATAAAATAAATGTCATCTTTAGTTTACATTTCAATTCATTCAGTTAAATAAAAATGTTTTGGAAGTCTTTCTCCAATGTTTGCTTACAAAAATAAGTTACCTAGTTCACAATGCTGACAGTCAAATTATCTTCCTTTCCTACACAGTGGATCTGTTCTTTTAGGAAAAAAGAAGAAGACAGGGAAGAAAAATATGTTCCCTGAAAATTGCTAATGAGATGTGCAAGTCTTCTAGTTAATAAACAGAGCATTTGTGAAATTTATTGCCTGTGCTGAGAAATGCTATTAGAAACTCTTTTAGGATATCAAAAAAATGATACATCTGCAAAAATAACCCCAAATCTTTTTCAGAAGCAGGTGGATTATTTAGGCAGGAAATATAGAGAGGAAGAACTTATTAGAAATAACATTGCATATATCTGAGGCAGGAAAAACTGATGAGGGACTCACCCAATTTTATCAGACAGAGGTTATCTCCATTCCATGTAGGTCTAGTCATTGGATGTTAATTATATGTGTGCCTTCTAATTGATCAGGAATCTAATCTTAAACGTTCAACATTAAGGAAAAAAGAAAAAAGGATATAAACCTTCCTTTAAAGATGATAAAATGATTATATGCTCATATGCCCTTACTCAGAAAATGCTTGGCCCACCTTATAGGGGAACTTAAAAGTCATTAAAGTATTTTAAAGTTTAATACTAAGTCTATATTGGCTTCATTTTTCACATTAATAATCCATTCTTCATTCACAAACCCATTCACAATGTACAAACCTGAAGACTTTCAACTATGTTGAGACATTATTTTACCAAGAATATATTTTTGTGCTAGTTAGAGAGTAGTTACAGTCATCTATTTTTTAAAACTTTTTTTGGTGTGAGTTCCTTTTCATGGTGAGAAACCAGTTATGAAATCTTTTATTCTCAAGTAATTGTGCTGAAGGTTGAGAAGCTTGTCTCAGCCTCAAGATCTAGCCTTAGTCACAACTTGGCACAGAAAACCCTATGACCATTCTCTACTATGCATTGCCTCAACCACAACCCAAGAGGAATGGAATCTTCCAGCTCCTAAAAGTTGGATCTATGACCATGGAACCCAGGGAAAATAAGAGCTAAATGCTTCTTTAATATTAGTGTTACAAATATGTATATTGTTTTCCATAATAAGCTGCAGAAAGTAAAATTACAACATACGAGTTTACAGCCAGAATACACTTATATTGTAGAGGTAAAAAGTGAATCTCCAAGCTGCTCCTAATAACACACACATGCACACCACGTGCACACACATATATATGTGAATATATACACACAGATCAGAGTAGAACAGTACTAAATCTGAGAAGAAAATTATTAAACTTAATAAAATTAAATCAGGAGGAAAAAGACTGAGAAAATATCCACCACACTAAAATCTGGATTGATCTTCAGCTCATTTGTCTATATAATATGACCCATTATCTAAGGTGCTAGGATATTCTGTTTGCACACTATTTTCAAGAAAATGCCATGTTTACAAACTAAAATAGATTAGCTAGTAAATATTTGAATGCTGAATCTTACTGCTAGGCATTTATCCAAAAGAACTGAAATCAGGATCTTGAAGAGATATTAGCACTTAGATGTTCACTACAGCATTATCACAATAGCCAAAATGTGGAAATTAAACAGTCGTCAACAAATGAATATATTAAAAATGTGGTATATGCATGTTCTCACTTATAAATGGGAGCTGAATGATGAGAATACATGGACACATAGAAGGGAACAACATACACTGGGGTCTGTTGGAGGAGGAAGGGTGGGAGGAGGGAGAGGATCAGAAAAATAACTAATGGGCAGTAAGCTTGATACCTGGGTGACAAAATAATCTATACAACAAACCCCTATGAAACAAGTTTACCTATATAACAAATCTGCACATGTACCCTTGAACTTAAACGTTAAATTTAAATAAATGTGGTGTATACATCCAGTGAAATACTATGCAGCTTTAAAAATGAAGAAAATTCTGCCATATGTGTCAACAGGAATGAACCTTGAAAACATTATACTAAGTGAAATTAGCCAATCACAGAAAGATAAATACTGCATGATTCCACTCATATGAGGTATATAAAATGGTCGAATTCCACAGGGAGGGGAACAACACACACTTGGGCCTGTCAGGGTGGGGAGGGCGGTAGGAGGGAGAACATCAGGATAAATAGCTATCATGGGGGGCTTAATACCTAGGTGATGGGTTGATAGGTGCAGCAAATCACCATGGCACATGTTTACCTGTGTAACAACTTGCAAATCCTGCACATGTATCCTGGAACTAAAAGTAAAATAAAATTTAAAAAAATTATAGTACAATTAATTATGAACTTTCATGAAGCCATCACAAATAGTGGTGAAGTCGATTACTAATGACTTGGAAAGACATCACTAAATGAACAAAATAGGTTCCAAAATGCCACATGCAGTTTGATCCCATTTGTAAAAAAACATCAAAATATACATGTATGGAAAAATAATGAAAAGATATATGCAAAAACTGTCTAATGCCATAATCTCTAGAGGTTGGATAACAAGTGATACTTATTTCTTTCCCAGTGTCTACTTTTCAATAAAATTTCCATAATTAACATGTAATGCTGTTTTCTATAAGAAAAGTATTTTTAAGAAAAAATTAATAAAATGGTCAAATTCATATACTCAAAGACCGGAATGGTGGTTATCAGCAGCTGAGGGGAGGAAAAAAATGGGAAATTGCTAATCAATGTGCATAAAGTTTTAGTCAAGCAAGATCAATAAGTTGTAGAGATATGCTTCCAACATTATGCTTAGTCAACAATAATGCATTGTACATTTAAAAATTTGTTAAAAGGGTAGATCTCAGTTAAGTGTCCTTGCCAATATAAAATTTAAAAACCATTTAAATGGTTATTAGCCACGTATATCATATTATATTGATTAATTTGCTTAACAAATTAAACAAAGACAGTATGTTTATGTTCTACTATGAAGAACCTGTTTTTCTTCCCAATTAAATGTATAAGAAAATTGTTAAAATCTATCCTTCATTTTACAAACTAGCATTGAATAACCAGTGACCTATTAAATATTTTTCCCTCAAGCATATAATTTTGCTTTTCTCATTTTCTTGTGATTCACTTTATATTAGAACGAAATAAGTAATTAATTTTAAAAAGAAACCTAAGAAGTTACAATAAATGATAAAAGTCTGTCTTAATATCTATTATAAATATTTCAAGAAAGAAACAAGTCGCATTTTTGTCTGCTAATCTTACTTTTGTGGAGCTGTTAAGATGTTAGTAACTTAGTAACACTCCAATTTTATTTCATTAAGAAGAAAGGTAAAAATGAAATAAAAACTAGAATGGTACAGAGTAGTTTCTCTTTAGAAGATGTTAAAGATAACCGAAGTTGTGCTTGAAGACGTCTTGTATAAATTAGTGTACTCACCTTTTTTCTTCTTGTTTGAATAACATAACCTTTATTCAAGTGCAATTTAGACAATTTAGAAAATACAGACAATTATAAATAAGAAAATAAAAATCACTTTTAAGGTCATTATCCAAAGATAAGTATTATTAATATTATGCATTCATGGCAGTAATATAATTTTAATAATATTGAGCACTTACTCTGTACCAGTCACTGTTCTGAATCATTTATATATATTTAATCATTAGTTTACAAACCCTAATATTGTCTCCATTTTGCCAATGAGGAAATTAGGGCCCAGAAATGTTTAGTAGCTTGCTCAGGGTCAAGGATCACATCTCCAGTAAGTGGACAAACGGATTTAAAACTGGGTTCTTTGAACTACACCAGAGATTGTGCTGGAGACATAACCACAATTGTACCACATGAAGTCTTTTTCTGTGTGTCAAACATAAAAGGGCTATAATTTATAATGTACATACTATTTTACAACCTGTTGTTTAATCCATGTAACATATTACAAATATCTTCTGACATCGTTAAATAATCTCCTATCACAGAATGTGAAAAATAAGCATTTTGACTGGCTAGAAATTTTGTGCTATGGCTGTTTCTGGCATGGGATGATTCAAGAAGCCTGAAACAAAGAACACTCTCTATTTTCTGACATGTATTCAAATCAAACAAACATCACCCTCTTTAGGCAAACAGAAGTTACCATAGCAGAACCAACCAATGGTCTGATCATTCCAATAACCTATTTCTGAAATTGTCCAATGCTGGCTCTTTTAGCAGAAGACATAAAATTCCCCATAAAGTGCCTAATTGTGTGATACACTGTAGTAAGATGAGAATGTCCTCTTTGTCCAGCGTCTTATCTTCTACTACCTAAAAACTTTAGAGGGAATCGTCCTTGAAATTTTATCTTACTGAAACTAGTAATGTGTGAAGATGTTATTTTAACACACACATATCCACTCACATATACACTAAAAGTGTAAAGAAATGAGTTTTATTCCTGTGTAGCTTAAGAAAGTCAGGAATTACTATAGCTATCTCTAACAATGTATAATACATAGAATATGCGTGCATAATTAATCCATTAGGACTATGCAAAAATATTTGTTAAGTAATGTAAAGCAGCAGTGTAATCAATAGGTAAACAGTAATTGATAGAGTAATCTTTTCCTCCATTAACAGTGGATCATAAAATACACTCTTTAAGAGAGATAACCAAAGGGCAATTATTGAATGGCAAAATTCACTGGGTAAGTTTCTACACAGTGCAAATCAGAAAATCAATGCAATGGTACATTTTATTTTATTTCATATATAATGAAAGTACCACTGAACTGAGATTATATTATATTTGGATTTTCATGTGGTTCTAAAAATATCACTAGTATATTGGCATGCGAGCCAGGCAGACACCAACATTTTAAAGAGGGCTCCAAAAAGTAAATTATTTGATATATTTCCTTTTCTAATGAAAAAGGACATAAGAACATAAGAGACTTGTACCTCCCACTTATGTCTCTTGGAATCCTTGCTCTTGGAGCTCTGAGCTGCTGTGCATAGGCAGCAGACAGAGAGTCACGAAGATATAGATGTATGACACCAGATCCATGAGCTTTGTGAGGTACAGTGATTATCTTTGACCAATTTGATTACTAAAGGTTTCATGAAGAAGGCATTTATGCTATCTCTATACTGACTCTTTCAAAATTTCTCACCTGCTTGCATTTGTTGCCATTCCCAGAAATGATTAGCTGTTAGATATAGTCTGTGCCTAAGAATTGAATGAAAGTAATTCAGTCCAATAGTTATGAGGACCATTGCCCCATAACCTTGGGAACTTTCCCTGACCTAATCAGCTACTAAGTACTTGTCTCTGCTTCCCACAATAGCACAGATCTGTAGCTCCCAAAGAACAGAGCTTTGTTTTATGAACTTTGTATTTGGAAAGCCTCACATGGTTTCTGGAACACAGAACATTTTCAACACATTCTTATTGGAACAGTGCCTGACACATAGTAGGCCCTTGATGAATGCTGACTGATGGAATATTTGAATGGATAAGTAAATATATTTAACCATACTGCATTTTTCTAATGTTATCCTTTACATTTCCAACTAGAATATACATATTTTAAAATCTATTTCACAGAAGATATCATAATACAGCATTGTAGTTTTACACCAAAATATGCCCACTAAAGACAATTCAGTGACAGCAAAAAAAAAAAAACAATACACATTGGATACTAATCAGTACTATCTATAAATTTTTCCTTGGGTAGGAAAAATGTTGCTGCAACTGCTTCGAAATCAGCAACATGTACAGGCGGTACGTCCAAGAAACACAAAAATATTATATGTTCTACAAGAACAAATAACTGGATTTTTAAAAAATTCACGACATAAAATTTAAAGACATCTCACCAGTTATCTCCCTCCTCATTATTTTTAAATGGCCCCAGTCAGTAAGCAAGCATTTATAGAATTAGTTCACCAAATATTCTCAACTTTTTCCAGCGTATCTGGGAGGCTGAGGAGAAGTCATTCCAAGAGGTTGGTTTCCTTGTAAATCACAGATGATAAAACCTTGAGTCAATCATAACTTGTGTTTTAGTTTGTTTCAGCTAAAGGACATTAATACTTGTTATCTATCTCCTCAGGAAGACTGTAAAGAATAGTAATTTCCAGAACTTATTTGCTCACTAAGTTCCCCATAGAAACATGCTCTACGAGTACAAAGCTCATACTTCATAATCATTACCTAAGGGACAAATAGAGCTGAACTCAGGAAAGTTAAGTGAAATACATTTTGAATTATACAAACTATCTTCCTATGGGCTTTGAATTCAAAGTTAAATATTTTTCATTTACCACAGTTTTAAATTTAGCACAAAATGTCCAATGGGTTATATAATTAGTATTGTACCTCAAATGAAAAACAAAAATGATATATTTCTTTTATAATAATGATTACATAAGCTCTGGGGTTCCAAAAAGCCACAACAACTTATTATATAAGAATTCTTTGTCCTCAATAGTCACTGAAATGCAGCACAATTATAAATGGTATTTTTCTATAAGTTCCACACTTACGTACTATTTCAAAATGATTACATAAATATGGAGAGATTAAACCACAAGGCTTGTTGCTGTTGTTTCTATTGTAATTACATTTTTAGAATCTGATTACCATGCCAAAAGTGGTCTTTTCAAAGACACGCTAAACACAGCATGAATCAGCTTTGAAAAGTGTGAAGTGTACCAAACGCAGTGGCTACTGCTTCTACTAGTGCAGACCGAGGAAGACAAAAGGTTCAATCTATTGCTCTTTTTTGGAATTTCAGAATAATCAGTAAACCATTAGGATTAAATGGAGAATTTGGAACTTCTTTAAAGAGGTACAGAAACCAACTAAAGTCACATCCTGAAATTTTATCTATAAATTATGCCTTTCTGATCAAGATCATACTAAAATTGGAATACTAGCAGAAAAGATCACACAGAAACTGGTAATGCCAAAAGGGGTTTTATTTTCATCAAGGTTGTTCAATTCAGTCTCCTGTTCCTCATCAGCCTTGTCCTAGGAGAATTCACACTACTATGAATTTTTTTTAATGTGATTTGAATGCCAGATGGTATATCAGAGTTGATGCTGAATTTTTCTTTCAAAACACAGGCTCATTGGGAACACATTTTTTATTTCTAAAATTACAACTTAACAATTACTAGGTGCCACTTGTGTTGGTACTGTCATATCCGCCTAAGAAAGTTTAAAAAAATAAAAAGGAGATGGTTTGATGTACAAGAGTTGTCTTACTATTTATTTTTTTTTTTAAGCAATAAGCCATTAACCCTTGTGGGGGAAAACATTAAAAATATGTTGAAAACAACCTATTATTTAATTTGTTTCCCACTGTTACTCCTGACTGCACTATCAAGCAGCAAGTGGAAAACTGGGCGTGGGAACCTAACAGTGCCCAATTCCAGGGAGTTGACCCTACTCAGCCTCTTTCTAGGTACGCCACGTACTCCTTCTGTCCCCTGTCAAACGGGCTCTTGTTTTCAGGCCCTATCCAGGGCAGGACTGCCTGATGCGCCTTTTCTCTGGAGATGAAAGAAGTCTCAACACAGTTGCGTTCAGTCCTGCTTGCCCGGCCACTTAGTACAATTACTAGTTGGGGAGTGCATGATTTCAGAAATCTTTTCTTTGGAGTAAGCAGGAGGCTGATTAAGACAGATACACAACTATGCGCATTTCATGTGAGGAAGCCATGCAATCCCTGAAGACAGGTTTTGTTTTGTATTCATACTCACAGTAATGTAGCACACCTAAAGACTTAAAGGATAATTGAACTCAGTATTTATGCACCCGCAAGTTATTAGCAGCTGTAATGGAAAGAATAGGGAAGAAAGTCAAGTCAGTCATTAGTCTGACAGATATTTATGAGGCTCAGTATTGAGCAGAGACTGAACCTCGGGTCATGTAGTTCCATTTTCCCCATTTGATGGGGTACTCGATTTGTAGATACAGGCAATGCCATGGAGATGGCGGAGAGCGATTTCTGCAAGGCATTAGTGAGCTCTTTGTAATGTCCTTGTGGACAGGATGAAGAAAGGTGGGCTGCCTACTAGGGAGATTGATAAGAATGTCTGATAAATGGATGGTGCCACCAGGAAAAAGATCTGTAATGTCAGTCCTGGGGGCTCAGAGTTCAGCTCCTTCTCATTCAGCATTTGTTATCAGTGCCTTAAATAAAGACAAAAAGAGCTTCTAGATCAGCTTAGTGTAAAGCTCTAGGGCCTTGAATTTGAAACTCTGCTTTGACACAGTCTGCACATTTCTGTTTTTTCACACATAAGAGAATAATAATATGGACATTATAGACTTACTCTGAGGATGAAAGGAGATAAATGTTAGCACTAAGTGCACGCTTTGCAACCCAAACTATGTTCTAAAGAACAAATCTACATAGGACATAGACAGGAAAACTAGCTAATATGGTTTATAGCCAGATGAAGATTTAAAATGATCCCACATTTTAAAATAAAAAATGAAATAACATTTATAGGGAATAAATACATTGTTTAATTGTTAGTAAGTTTTGTAAGAGCCAGTTCATTTTTATCTTATCAGTAATGTCTATTGTAACCCTTTGCAGATAATAGTATTTTTGTCCATTTTGTGGTGCTATCACAGAGAATCTCAGACTGGGTAACTCATAACAAATGGAAATTTATTTCTTACAGTTTTGGAAACCGGAAATTTCAGGATCAAGACTATGCATCTGGTATGGGCGTTCTTGCTGCGTCCTCACATTGCAGAAGGTGGAAGGGCAAGAAAGGACAAAATGTTGTGTTCTCACATAGCAGAAGAATGAGAGAATCCACTCCTGCAAGCCCTTTTCATAGTGGCATTAATCCATTCAGCTTCTCTGAATGACCCAAAGGTCTTAATGACCCCGCAAAAGTACCCACTTCCCAACACCATTACATAGCAAATTAAGTTTCCAACACACAAATTTTGGGGCACATATTAAAACCATGGCAGATGGATACTCAAAAAATGTTCACTGAATGAATAAATGAATATTAAGGCATATATTCAAGTGCCAAAGTCATTTTCATAAGTAGTGGGGTTACACATATGAGAAAAGACAGCCCTTCCCTCAAGTTACTCATGATTTGGTGGTGGAGAGACATGTCCAGTCATCCCTCAGTATCCACAGGGGAATGGTTCCAGGGCTCCCCGAGGATACCAATAGCAGGATGCTCAAATCTCTGATATAAAATTGCACAATATTTGCATATAACCTACCAATATTCTCCTATATACTTTAAATCATCGCTACATTACTTGTAAGACCTAACATTATGTAAATGTCATATAAATCACTTTATATTGTTTTGAAATTTGTATCACATTTTAGGATTGTATTGCTAATTTTTTTTTTCCCAAATATTTTTGATCAAGGTTGGCTGAATCCATGGATGTGGAATCCATGGACAGAGAGGGCTGACTGTACATGAATGATCATAATACAGTGTAAGAAGTGCTAAGATAGAGAGTTGCACCATACACAGGAGCTCCAAGAGTCCACGGGAGAGGCACTTAACTCTTTGGAAGAGTAAGCCATGGCATAGAGGAGTGGTATCTCTGAGCTGTACAGGAGGTAGTCAAGTGAAGAGAGGGGAGAGAGGGAATGCCAGGAGTTTCAGGCAGAAGAAGCTGCCTAGGGCTCAGAGCAGGAGAAAGGGCACCAAGTGTTCAGGACACAGAAGCTGGTTCTCTATGACTATAACTTGAGACGTTAAGATGGAATGTGGTTTTACATGAGATTGGAGATATAACCTGAAAAAAGTCATAAAAAATCTATGGACTAAATAAGGAGCTTGAAAAGGATTCGGTGGGCAAAGGGGAGTCACTGAAGTCTTTGACTCAGGATAATTATTAATATTTGTTTCAGGAAGCTTAGCCTAGCCTCTGAGAATACATGAATTCCACCTAAGACCAGTCCTGATACCGTTCTAGTTAAATGGGTAGGAAGTGACATGGTGCTAAGCCAGGGCAGTTCATGGGGCAACTGAATTGTAAAAGTTAGGAGAGATCTGGATTGGTGATTGTGTATTTGTGAATTATCAAAATATGGATAATAATACATAATAGCATATAAAATCACTCAGTAAGTATGTGTACTATATGAAAAGCTGACAAATACTACCTTGGAAAATGCCAAACTCTGGGCTTTAAATGGTGAACTCAAAGTAGAGCCTGAGAAGAAGCAGAAGGAGATTTCAGGACCTCAAAAGAAGAAAGAGCCTCAAAGAGCCAACCAGGTCAAATGCTGCAGAGAGACTAATATATTCAGGGCTTGATGCCCAGGAGACCATCAATAACCCCATGGAGGCACATTTCAGGAGAATTTAGGTCAAAGGAGAAACCAAACTGTGGTACTTTCTGGAGTGCCTTACAAGTGAGGAAGCATTAGCATGACACAAAATTATGGAGATATTTTCAACTATGGAAAGAGCTGGATGACAATATCTATCCAGAAGGGAACCCAGGAGGCCACCTGATCTCAATAATGTGTTACGAAGAAACACTTAAGGAGAAGCAGCTGCAGGAAATTTAGAATGTTTCAGATGATTGAAAATGTGATCATTTTGCTTGTCTCCAGGAGATGGCATTGGGGAAAAGAGAGCTGATGCACTGGAAGCAGAAAAAAACCCTGCGGAATTAGTGTTTACCAACACCGCAATGCTTACACTTTACTAGATTATGAACTTTTTGTTTCTGAGGTATTCAGGCAGAGCCTGGACAAATGTTTCATGAGGATCTTAGGAGACATTCCAGCTTTTGGTAAAAACTTGGATTAGATGGTTTTAGGTGTGTTCTCTTGAACTCCTAAAATTAATATTGCTAAGGTCAAGGTTAGAAACTTTTTTAGCATGTCTAATCCATTTAAAGGTGTGCATTTCTGATATAGAAAGAGCTTTCTCATGATCCTGAAATAATGTTAATACCACGCAGTGTTATATCACTGATTATGTTTCACTAATATTGGCTGAAATTGGTGAAAAAGTCTTTTGGAAATCCTTACAAAGATCAAATATCTAATGTATCTTTTTTTTCTCTAAATTTTGAATAAATATCTAAAGGCGAGGATGTCTGTGCAATTGAGGATTATAGTTCTCTTATTGAATGCAGCATAATATCATTAATATTACGTAAGGTAACTACTTATGTAATAATGGTGAACACATAATTAATAAGGCACTAGAAACTTTTTTTCAAACCCAGGTACCTGGCATTAGAACAAAATCACACACAACAGCAAGATTTTATTCTGAGAGAGTATGTGCCCACATTTTCTCATTCATTCTCTTTCTCATTGTTATGCACTCACACACATTTAATAAGGTAAAATATATTTACAGAAAATAAGGGGAAAATAAATATGAATCAGAACTGTCTTTTCTAATGCCCCTTATTCATTTCAGATATTTTATTAATCAATCAATTTTATCTATGAATTAATAAGTAATGGTTTTTAAGTGAGTAGGCATTGACGGCAAGCCCATTGAGTCCTCAGTAAACTCAAGATCCCTTCTCCATAAGAGATAAAGCACTTGACATAGGGTGAGGGTAATAAGGTCAAAGGTGGAGAAAGACTGTATTGACCATGATAATCTTTAAATTGCCACATTTACAGATGTATCAGTTAGGTAGAGCTTCCTCCAAAGCAGAAACACTTATTCAAGGCGATATATAAGAAACTGACATACCTAGATACTGCTGCTTCAAACATCAGATTGTTGTATAATAAGATCATCTTTAGCCTGTGACCACAAATCTCCTAATATCTGAAATAACAATGTGGAGAATAACAGTGTAAGAGCATGCAAAATATATAGAAGGGAAGGAACTACTCAGGACCACGTACGAGCAATTACTTCCTTAGTATTTTTAATGACAGTGCCCCTTAGTGCTCCATAAAGTAGGTTTACTGTGACGGAAGCTGAAATGATTGCTTTGAGACTGCCAGACCATATCCAAGTGGCTTCTTCACAGCTTGTACAATCTTCGGGGCTGCACCAAGTGGCAAATAAGATAGTAATAAGCAGAAGGGAGTTCAATTATTTGAACAGGCCCATGTGTATGTCCCACGGGTTTCTATTAGATTTGAAAGTTGCTTTTATTGTGAATCTATGCTTAAAGTAGCTAACCATACAGAACGTTCTAAAATGAGCAGCAATAGTCAAACGGTCACCTATTTCTCAATGTAATGGCTGCTATTCTACTGAGTACTGAAAACACAGTCACAAAATTTACATTTCTTACTTTTTTTGAGTGCAAAAGTAGCAGAAGTTCATCTCACTGTTCATAACTACTAGCTATATTAACATTTTTACTCAACAAAGGAATGTTATGGCCCACTCAACTCTAACTAAATATGGGTCCATGTCAACTATACTTCAATCTAATAAGCAGCAACATTTATAGATGCCACCTCATGGCAGTAATCAGACCTCACACAACAGATTCACGGAGGATTATGCCCCGTTTTTATATTGGTTTCGCCCTGGAAAAAAATCCTGGGATATAACTAATTAAATAAAGTTATTAACATGTCTATAGTACACATGTATACTTACTTATGAATATTGCTGGTAAGTTCGGAATCAAAATGTAATCATCCATCTCCATAACCAACATAGACTCATAGGTATAATCCATAGAAAGGAAAATAAATAATTTCAAATTAACAACAGAATTTCTAAAATTCATGTGTGGATGTATATTCTGAAAGATGATGTTTTCCCACTACTCATTTTATCTTCATCATAATGCTAAAAATGCACACTTTGTAGGGTGCTAATTAAAAGATCTAGAGAGAAGATATAATCGCCCCTGTTAAAGTAAAGGGCACAGCCAACAGCAGGAATTTGTGAGCTTTGAAATCCACAAGCTTTGCCAGGTGGATAGAGTCAAAACAAATGATACTCAAGAGGACAAGACAATGTAAATGAAAGCTCCTGCCTGTAAGTAAATGGAGGCGAAGCATGAAATCATGCATATCCTAAAACCACAGGCTGCAAGTCTTAGAACAGAAAGGTAACACAAAGCTTCAGCCTGTGCCAGAGTGCTTTCAGAAGCTTGGAGGATAACACTGAGCACAAAGGTGAAAGTTGAAAGGGGGTCTTGCAGCAAAATGGGAGTACATGCTTCTTTGTAAAAACAAACAACAAAAAATTTTTAAAAACCACCATTCTGGATCAAAATCAGCAAATGGATCACCTCATTTGAAACCCTGATCAGGTCCAGCCCTCATCTTTTTATAGAGAGATGGACAGAGGCCCAGAGAGGCTAACAGACTTCCCCCAAATCACACAGCTAGCCTGCAGCAGAGCTAGACATTTACTTCAATCACTACTATATATCTGAGCGGTTTTTTTAGATATATGCCAGACCACTACACACTAGACAAAAATAATGCAACACAAGACAAGAATGATTTCTGCCTTCACAGGGCTCCAGTTTAGAGGGAGAGACAGGGACTTACACAAGCGAGAGAATCTGCTGAACAAGGCTGTTCCAGATAGGCAGGGAACACCTGTAGATGCACCCTGCCAAGTGGTATCCTGAGGCATCTGTGTTAACACCATAGGTGACAGGAAGAGGAACAAGATTGGGAAACTGCAAAGGAGCAAAGGGAAAGCAGGCTTCATGGGGAAAAGTATCTTTCCAGACTTTTTTCATTCCTTTACTGTAGAGTTAGTATATTTTTTTCACACATTACATAAATACTTCATGAATTAAGCCATATCTAATGAAGGCCTTTCTCCTGTGGCTCTAAAATTGCATGATCCCTAGGAATCTACTGAGTGCTTTCTATGGACAAAGTACTGTACTGGATACGGGGAATACAGAACAGGTTTGGTTAACGCTTTCCTTCAAGGAGCGACGGTCTGATAGAGAGACAAGGTATCTACACAATTTTGTGTATACTAGAAGATAGTATGCTAGTCTCATGAAACTGTTAGTGGCAGCATAGCCCAAACTGCCAAAATGAGTAATAGCCAATGAATACAGTAAGAATCTGACACATTGTTTTCGGAATAGTAATTGGAACACGCTTTTAGGAACTGTAACATGAATTTTTCTATGAATTTTTTTTCCTATAAATGGAATTAATATAATTGTTTTAAAAGTTCTTCCTCTACAAGATGGTTGTCTCCTGTCCCTCTACCCCTGCTGTGACTGCCATGAATAAATATTAATATATTTGCAGCATTTGAAATTAATTGACACTCCTTGATCAATTAATGTGCTATTTTAATGTTTGAAATTAAAACAAATTAAACAACAAAGACTTGCAGAGGCAACTTACTATTAGAAGGTATAATTTATTTTTATAAGAGAAAAAATCTTAGTACAATAGAAATCTATAAATGATCATGATGATTTTTGTTTCAAGTATGCATACCTAGTGCTGTTCATATTCTAGGTTATATTTCATTTTGTCTGAAATATTTAAACAGCAGTAAAGAAGATCCATCAGAATTTGTTTTGGCCAATTTTCCACAGATACATTAATTCTATAACACAAAACAATAACATCATTATCATTGAACACTTAAGGGAACTTATTATGTGTCAGACATTGTTCTAATTAGTTTACCTATAATATCTCATTTAATCCTCACAAGTCTATGAGGTAGGTCCTGTCATTATTCCAATTTCATAGATGAGAATTAAAACACACACACACACAAATTATATAAGTTGCCCAAACTCACGCAGCTAAGTGTTAGAGTCAGGATTCAACCTGACAGCACGACTCCAGAGTATACGCTCTTGTCCTGTACTAAGTAACACTATCCAATAACTTATTTTGGAAAAGATAAGACTGAATTTTCTAGTCATAATATCCTTTGTGGACATTCAAAGTGTTAGGCATTAGTTAAAATACAAAAAATAACTAGAAATATACTATACCTCAGTGAAATTTCTACATGAGGTTAAGAAGAAAAGGTAGGTTTTGTGTTCTTATCTGCTCTTTCCCATGTTCACTGCTAGTGGCAGCGAGGAGGTAAATGATTTCTGTATAAAAAAAGGACTTCCTGAAAACTGTTCCCTCTCTCATGTTCTAACACCAGAGAAATGGTCCTTAAGTGCTGGTGAAGACAGCTTCATAATGCAGCAAAGGAAAAATTATGGAAATCTAAAAGACTAAGGGTAAAATGTAAAATGGTTTTAATATGCATAGTATTTTAGGCAGTCTTTTTTTTTTTTTTTTAGATATGACACCAAAAGTATGGATGAGAAAAGAAAAAAACTGGATTTCATCAAAATTAAAACTATAGTGTTTCAAAGGACCTCATCAAGGAAATAAAAAGACAACCCAGAGAATAGGAGAAAATATTTACAAGCCATCTATCTGAAAAGGGTTTTGTGTATATAATATATAAAGAACACTTTAAATATACAAAAAAAAAATCCAATTTAAAAATGGGCTAAAAATTTGAATAGACATTTCTCCAAAGAAGATATTCAAATGGTCAACAAGCACATAAGATGATGCTCAACATTATTAGTAGTTAGGGAAATGCAATCTCAAACCAGAATGAAATATCACTTTACCACCATCAGAAAAGCTAAAACAAAAAAGACAGACAATAATAAGTGTTGGTAAGAATGTAGAGAAATTGGAACCCTCATACATTGCTGGTGGGATTATAAAATGGTACAACCACTTTGGAAAACAATTTGTGAATTCCTCAACATAGAAAACATAGGGTTACCGTATGACCCAGCAATTCCACTCCTAGATATATACCCAAGAAAAATGAAAACGTATGTCCACACACACAAACGTGTACATGAATGCTCACAGCAGCATTACTCATGATAGCCAGAAAGTGGAAACACAAATACTTACAAACTGATGAATGAATAAATAAAAGATGGTATATTCATACAATAGAATATTACTGTACAGTAAAAAGGAATAAAGTACTGATGCATGCTATAACAAGGGTGAACCTTGAAACATTATGCTGAGTGAAAAAAGTCAGTCACAAAAGATCACATATTGTATGCTTACATTTCTATAAACTGCTCAGAATAGGAAAATCTACAGAGACTGACAGTAGATTAGTAGTTGCCTAGACCTAGTAGGTTGAAGTAGGGGAGTCTGAACAGTGACTCTAACGGGTACAGGGATTATTGAGGGAATGAAGAAAAAGTTCTAGAATAAAATGTTCCAAAGATTGTGGTAATGGTCACAGAACTCTGTGAATATACTAAAAACCACTGAACTGTATGCTTTAAATAGGTGAATTTTATGGTATGAGAATTACATCTCAGTAAAAGCTTTTAAAAAATAATAAGCAGGTTTCATCAAAAGTCAATTCTGTGCAAAATCTATGTTAATAATAATAAGTTCATTTTTAGTTCATCTTTGTTATTTTTCTAGGAAAAGTTAATTTATTTCTAAAGGTCATTCACAGGACACACTAGGGTCCCCTGGGAAATGAAAGTGTTGCACTGGAGAAAAGATGTCCTCATTTTCTCAGTGGTGGATCTACTGTCAAACACATGCAGTCTTAGCTCACCTGAGTCAAGCCTGAACAAGGCATATTTAATTTGAGAAGCCTCATTCCCAGTAGAAAGTAGGGTCTAAGATTTAGCCTTGGTATCCTGAGCACTTGTATAAATTTAAAGCATCTACATGGAACAAGCCAGAATATTCTCCCTATTCCAACACCAGAGCTCCCTACCCCACACTCTTTCCCAAATATGGTAAAGCTTTGGTTCACCTGGGGTTGAATCCTTGACCTGAGCTCCATTTCAGGGACACTGACACTCTCCTTAGCTCTCACCATCTATCTCCTAAAAAATCTGGACATATGGCTGAGCCCTCAGCTGCTTCACGGAGTTCTCTTCAGAATGGGACAGGTCTCCCAGGACCATGACACAGCCTGCCACATGCCACTATCCACTCATCATCAGCACTTAAGTGTGCCTGCCAAATTTAGAAGAATGGAAGGGCAACCAAGGGCTTTTTAAGAAGAAAAAATAGCCTCATGAATAACTGAAAGTTGATTTTCAGTGTTAAAACTGTAACATGTATTCATTAGACCTTTGCTGGCTTTCTTTTTTTTTTTTTTTTTTGAGACGGAGTCTGGCTCTGCTGCCCAGGCTGGAGTGCTGTGGCCGGATCTCGGCTCACTGCAAGCTCCGCCTCCCAGGTTCACGCCCTTCTCCTGCCTCAGCCTCCCGAGTAGCTGGGGCTACAGGCGCCCGCCACCTCGCCCGGCTAATTTTTTTGTATTTTTTAGTAGAGACGGGGTTTCACCGTGTTAGCCAGGATGGTCTCGATCTCCTGACCTCGTGATCCGACCGTCTCGGCCTCCCAAAGTGCTGGGATTACAGGCTTGAGCCACCGCGCCCGGCCACCTTTGCTGGCTTTCAACATCATTGTTGACTCACAAAGTTTACTCTCCAAGCTGCAAATCATACTGCCCGCATTCTCTCCAAGTTTTGCAAATATTTGAAGTTATCCAGAAAGGTGTTGAATGTATTCTTGCCAAATTGGCAGCCTACAAACTCAATTTTTCAGTTTTGCAGGAGTTATACATTCATTTTATGTGTGATGACCCTAGACACCCTTAATATATTTGTTAGGCTCAGCTAGGTAATGAAAAAGACAGAAAAATTATTCATTTCAATCAACATAACCCTCAAAAAGTAGAATCAAGGTATCAGTAAACTGTCTGTGCTGAAAGCCATTGCAAATTATTATTTCATGATTACTGGAATATGGCAGTAGACATGAAATGGTAAGAGAAAGTCATAGTTAGTTAAGTATATTAATAATAAAGTTTGTCTAGTTTCATTTCCACCACCATGGCTACACCCAACTACATATGCAAAATTAAACTATCAATCACCTATGACTTAAGTAAAACCTAGGACAATAATTCAGGTATGTAGATGTGAGATTAAAAGAAGGACTTCTGGAGAGCAATATATAACAATAGAAAATTCTTTACAAACATTTTAGGGACCAGAGATGCGGGGTACAATTATTTTGAAAGAAAGAAAAAAATATTTCATTTTCTCGGTAAGCTTCAACTGTCAACATTTGCCAAGAATTTGAAAGCAAAGGACTATCTTTCTATTCTCCTTTGTCATCTTCATTCCTATAGCATCGTTAGGGGACGTCTTTGGTCCTCCCATCCTTTATCTCTTAGTGAAATCATTTTATGTCTTCATTATTCATAGTTTAAATATATTATGAAAATCCTTTCTCAATTAAGAGTGAAAATGTTACAAACTGAATATGGATGAACAACTTTAGTGTTACTATTGTGAGTTGTTTGCCCACATTTGAAATGCTCTTAGCTTGTTTTATATAACTTAAACTTGTATAGTTATTCTTAATGAATTCTTGAGACCAATTTGGCTCCAGGAAATTCAAAAAAGTTTAATTTGTTTAAACTAAGATGGACTCAATACTGCTTTTCTATATAAATCACTTTTTAAAATCCATGATGGAGACTGGCAAATTGAATGGATTTCTGCATTGGGGTGTAACCAGGTTTCACCAAGTCTGGTCTGAACTCTACCAAAGCTTTCAGCTCTAACTTTTATATATATATAATATTTTAGTAGAAATGGATTTTGGAGCCTTTACTAAAAGTATTTCAGGATCCCCAAAGATTTTTTTTTGTGATTCCAAATAAATAAGGTGATTAACGCATGTTAGTCCCAGATACTTGTCGTCTCCATCCTCAGTACCCCACCCCTCAAAAGAAACCTGCCACATTCTAGCTTCACTGGCTCCTATTGATTTAAAGTCTGGATTCTCAACCTAGAACTCTCATGGACTTCAGGAGGTCCAAAAACCTGAAA
This sequence comes from Rhinopithecus roxellana, assembly GCF_007565055.1. Classification (NCBI taxonomy): domain Eukaryota; kingdom Metazoa; phylum Chordata; class Mammalia; order Primates; family Cercopithecidae; genus Rhinopithecus; species Rhinopithecus roxellana. The sequence goes on from NC_044552.1 coordinate 161,622,924, forward strand.
ATTTTTATGCAAAATGTATCATACTGTGTTTGCATTATATTTTTTCTGGACAGAGTGACTATGGCTTCCACCTGATTTAAAAACATTTTTTTTTTACTTCAATATGTTAAGAACCACTAGTTTAAGAGAACATAAGAAAAGGCTCTGCAGGGAGAAGAAAGTACTCAAGGAAAATGATTTTTCTTACGGCGGTTTTCTCATCTTGGTCCTTATCAGGGCACATTACATCATATTAAGAAGACAAACATCCTAAAGAATTTGGACCAGCATTGGTGCTGCAAATTTGGATGTGCTTAACTTAAATTCTACTATAACACTGACTATTTAAGATTATTTAGGAAATATAATAATGCATGCAATTATTTCTAAAATATCTACAAAATTAATGCAGCAGCTTTACCTATTGAGCCTGTGCCCATAAATCAGAATGTGGTTTTCCATATCAAGCCTTCAGGAAGACAAACAAAGATAAATTTTATTATTTAAAAAAATGCATGTCACTGAGGGAGAGTTTATAAAACCACAGGAATGACTGGCTGCAGTAGTGGTGTGATTCCATGTGGACCTCAGAGAAGAGAACTAAATCATTCAGGACTTCCCCATTGCTTCCATATGCGCAGTCATTTCTCTGTAACTGATACAAATGTCTCTGGGAGAAATACAAGATGTCAGAAGTATTTCTGACTGACCTACACACAATTAGCAATTACTCAAAGGTCAGTTAGAAAAGAACGAACTACATCAACACCTGCTATTAATAAGGAAGCAGTCCAAAAGATGAAAAAGTTAATGAATTCTTTCTTATGATATCATGTATTAAGAATTTGTGATGTTTTCTTAAATATCTAATGTAAACATTTTCTCAAGCATACCAGGCACAAATAAAATTATGATTGTAGGAAAAAAAATCCTTCCATTTTGTTTAAAGGGTTACCAAAGAAACAAAGCAGTAGAGTTCTCACAAAGTTTTGTGCTGCATAGTAAGTGTTGTGATTCTAGAATTCTTACATTTATTTTTCATATAAATTCTTAATGCCTCTATACAATACATTTATGTAAAATGAAGGCTCCCTCTAGTGGCAAAAGAAGTTTTATTTTAGATTTGAATAGCTTCTTCGAAACCACCCTGATTATAACAGCGATTCTCAAACTTTTTGGTCTTAGAGGCTTTTGTTTATGTAGGTTATATATATTACTATTAACCATATTAGAAATTTAAACAGATTTTTAAAAAAAATCATTCATTTAAAAATAGCAAAAATGAACTCATTGCATGTTAACACATAACATTGTTATAAAAAATAACTGTCCTTTCAAAGCAAACAAAAACTTCAAGAAGAGATAGATTGTTTTATATGTTTGAAAAGTTCTTATGTCTGGCATAATAAGTGACAGCTGGATTTTCATAAATGCTTCAGTAGTCAATCTTTTGCAAGATGTTTTGGTTGATGCATATTTTTAAAAGTTAGCTCTCACACAGATACAGAGCTGAAAAAGGAAGGAGTAATTTAATAGCTTTTTAAAATAGCTGTGGGTATTTTTCTTTAATACTACACCAAAACTTGACAAGTGATTATTTCTCAAAGATTAGTTGCAATGTGAAATCTGAAACCATTATCAATGTGCTCTATTACATTAAAATTCACTGGTCTATCTTTCACTTTGAATGATCTCTTACTAAGCATAAATTTTACCATCACAGACTGGTCATTTTGAAAATATTGCACTGGGTTCTGCAGCTTTCCCAAATGTTGATATATGTCATTATTTAAAAATCATATTCATTAATATTACCACCCATCTCATCAAGAAAGTGTTTACATTTGAGAAGCAGTCATATTCACAGTGACATATACAATTTCCTAATACTTTTTTCTAATTTTAAAATTCAAGCTTTCAAGTAGAAGTTCAAATCTGGAAACAAACATTGTGGGTTGTTCTTTTGAAGTGATGGACTCACTTTGTTATTTTTGAGAAAATGCATGTGAAATGCCCAACTATGAATAAGGGCAGCTTGACAGGCTATTCTTTCAAGTAAACACTGATGTTCCATGAAAAAGTGGCTAGTTGAGCTAGCAACTCAAACCACCCCCATGAATTTTTCCTCAAGACTGCCCTTGTGCTTGGGTATGCAGTAAAAATACTTTTTGTGTACTTTTCATTTCATCACATAGATTATTAAAAAGTCCATACTCAAAGTTTGAGATTTTTACTGCTTCATCAAGGACATTCTTAAGAAAATTGCCTCCTCCTTCTCCTGTCTCTTCTCCTTCTCTCGACACGAATATGTGGCAGTAAATAATACTATCAGTCTACTGCCAATTACATTTGATTCACACTAAGGCACCAGGCATCTTACCACTGATTTTTGCACCATCAATACAAATCTCAACACAATGAAACGGACAAAGAGCACCTTAATATTATTATAGGACTCTCTTGACAGTGACTAGAAGATTTCAGGGTCCATGGACCACAATTTGGGAAGCAGGATTGATATAATACATTGGACTATATAATGTTGAACTGAGAGACCAGCTGGTTGGCATCTTGAATTAACAGACATAAACACTTACGTTCAGAAAGTCCAAAGCCACGTTCCTGTATAATTACCATTACATTCTGCCTCTAAGAAAGTGCTTTAAATTCTGGGATTCTTTGCCTGAATGTAATTTTTAAATAATTATGACTATTAAAAAACGTTCAACATATCCTTCCACTCTCATAAGGGTCCAAATTTCACTTTAGCTTTTTTTCTCATTTATTCAGGTAGTATTTAAGGCAAAGCTTCTGTAATGAAATATATATACATATATATAAATATCTTATATATATAAAATATATATTCTGCATCCCTACGGCATCCTTAGGGGACATATTTCATCCTCTCATCCTTTATCTCTTAGTAAAATCATTTATATATAAATGATTATATATATAATCTACAAGCAAAAAATTTTTTCACTGGATTACAAATAGTATATAATTTTGACCTAGAATATATCTCAGAGCCTATTTTGAATTACAACATTACTAAAACATTGTTTTATAGTGCTTGATATTATATTTATAATAATTTTTCTAAAGTGTGTGTTTCTACATTTTAGCTGTGAAGTGTTATCCATCAATGCAAATACAGACCAAAAACATTCTCAATATTCTACAGATTAAATAAAAAAGACACATATGGATTGCTCTATAAGACACAGGTGTAGTTGCTATAAAAATAGTTATATGTGAAAGATACTATTTGAGTACCCAAGTTAAATGAAAGTGTATCAAGTGCTTTACAATCCAGAATCCAATAAGTTTAATAAAAGGATTAAGAAATCTAGTAAATCTTACCTATTTCTGATCTAGCTAGAAATCTGAATAACCAAGAGACTCCACAAATCCTAAATATTTATTTCCTACTTGAGAAATACATAAAGGACATACGATCACTTATTTTGTCCATTTCAACATCTATTCCTCCTAAACTTTGTTCTGACCACCTCAGTATAGGCAGTAGCAGCAGCTGGTGGAGGATCATGGGGGAACTGTGCACAATTAACGATAGTAGCAAGGGCAGCATGAACATCTTACTATATTCATGTAAGCAAGGACTTCCAAATCATGATTAGAGAAAATGTGAATTGGGCTTCCTTTATTGTTGATACAGAAGGCCCAAAGCCTTATGTTATAAAACTGCAGTTTCCAAACTTTGTAGGCACTAAGAGGAAATTCCCAACTTTGATTCTGAAATCTATATGAGATTACCTAGGGAAGGTTTGCTAGGACATCCTCTTAGTCATCACTCACTTTACCAGTGGTTCACAATATAAAAGGCATTTCTCTTTCCTTCATGAGAAGAGCATAGGATGCCACATTTGAAGTATGTATAGCACAAATACCCTTACTGTTTTTTTTCCATCTAGTAATATGTTGAAAATTACACAAGGATTTGTGAGAACTATGATAAAACCTAGTTTTCTTTTTCTTTAATAAGAAATGCCTAAGAATTTTATTGTTGTATTGCAATTTAATATAGAAACTAGGATAAAAATTGAATTCCTTGATGTTGGTCTAAAATAAGGTTTTGGAGAATCATGATAAAAAATAATTTTGATATTAAAGTGTGTATAAAGTAATGCATAACATATGCAATTCCTATTTTGACTTATCTCTTTGTAAAGGTAAAGGGTGGAAAGAATTTGCATTTAAATTTAAAAAGTAGATGAATTGGCATTTACTAGTGAGATGTGATTTGCTTTCCTTTAATAGATAATAAAATATTGATAGCAATATAACCAAGAAAATTTGGAATACTACCATTTCAATTAATATCAATGTGAGGTGAATTAAAATTTGTTGTCAATATATTATTATTTACCAGTTTTATATTGTTTTTTCATTGAAATGATTTGGGAGTTTTGATTATATCTGTATATATAATGTTACTCAGATTCATAAGATAATTACTCAATGTGCATATTAAGGATTATAAAAAACCAATGAGTAGTCATACAATGAAGTTAGAATGCTTAGGAAGTACAATATATAATTGGAAATTATACATCTGTTAAGAAAAAAATATAATGAAATAAGAAAACTCACGTATGACTATTAAAAATTAAGTTAAAATCATAATAAACAAGTTAGGACATTAAGCATAAATGATTTAAAAAAATATCGCTGGAGCGTAAGTTCTAAATTAAGAGTGATCTCCTACATAGCAGAAAATAGTGTAGTTTAAAACTAACTAGATGGCTCACTGAACATTTGAGTGGAGTACAAGAAAGGATAACTCTTTCACTGTTGAGATAGGCCCATAGCTCGTGAAATGCCTCTGACCCCGTGAACTGCCCCAGCACCCAGTCCCGTGAGGAGATGAAGGCCAGGTACCGAGAAATGAGTGAACAAATAGATTGGTAAAGTGATTCTCTTGACAGTTCCCTGCATGCCAACAAAACCCTGAAATGCACATAGAAACATTTCTCCTCCCGAATACGTGAGAACAGTTGTCCTTGATGACAAGTGCTCTCAGAGCCAAGCAGGTATGAAATGTTGGTATGATGACAAGTGCTCTCAGAGCCAAGCAGGTATGAGAAGCATGATGTTCCCTTCAGACTAGCCATCATGTTAACTGGAAACTAGGAGGCAAACATGAGAACTGATCCCGTAAGTCATTGGTGCTTAAACTGCAGTGAACATCATACTCATCTGGGATGTCGTTAATAATATAAAATACAGAGTCCCACTTACAGAGATTCAGATTTAGAAGAGAGAGGGCCAAGAAAGCTGACCTCTAACAAGTAACCTAGGGGATGCTGTTGAAAGTGGTTGCTTTGACCACACTCTAAGAAGTCTTTTCACAGAACACATATGAGCACTGGGGGACACAAAGTCTCTAAAAGGGTGGTAGGCTTAAATACTTGAAATGTGTGAAACACTTAAAGTACAAATAGAGTTGTCCAGAACAGAGATTTAGGCAGTAATAGGTAAAAACTCTTCCCATGTGAGGGGACTTGTCAATAAAACACGTCCACCTATTTCCAAAATATTATCCAGTACAATGAATTAAGTAGTAACCATAGGTTGAAAATATTAAATATCCCGGCCAGGTGTGGTGGCTCGCACCTATAATGCCAGCACTTTGGGATGTCGAGGCAGGCAGAGCACTTGAGGTCAGGAGTTCGAGACCAGCCCAGCCAATATGGTGAAACCCTGTCTGTACTAAAAATACAAAAATTAACCGGGCTTGGGGGTGTGCATCTGTAATCACTGCTACTTAGTAGGCTGAGATGGGAGAATCCTTGAACCCAGAAGGCGGGCAGGTTGCAGTCAGCCAAGGTTATGCCACTGCACTCCAGCCTGGGCAACAGAGTGAGACTCTGCTTTGTCTCAACAACAACAAAAAAGAAAATATTAAATATCCTTTTGTGTTAAATTTTTTAAATATGAGAAATAAAACACGGAAAAATATAGTACTACATTTGTCTTTGGGCCAAGATTGTTTCACATTCTAAGCAGAGAATTAAGTTTGCACTAAATATTGCCTGCCAGGGCTCTTTTCCAATTTTGATTTCTAAATATAAAGTATATCTAAAGAAAAAGTAAGTATATTTATTTATACTTTCAAACATGCCTTTCATCAAGGTCTTCAGGGTAATGTGCAGAGAAAAAGACCTATGATTCAACGGAAGTGAGCAGTAAACTTGCTCTCTCCAGTATATTGTACTGGACAAAGAAATGATGAGTCCATGGTGGAATGATGGGGAAAAAAATTAAACTCATAGTCCTCACAGAAGACAGATTTAAATCCAAACTAAAATTCTCCTGTCTGAAATAACTTTCAAATGTTATAGTCCCAAGTAGGTGGCAAGCTCCTCCAGGATGCTCAGTACGTTTATTGCACAATAGCTACTCAATAAATGAATGAAAACGTGCCTTTACTGTATGCCAATGGTCAGGGAGAGGTAGTTGTGTAAGAAAAGGTTTGGGATTCTAGATTTTTTTTCAGAGAGATATGAAAACAAATAATTATGCTTATCCGTAACTTAAGGACTCCAGAGTAAGAAATTCCTATTAAAATGGGATCTTAAGTTCTCAAATTCAATTGTATTATAAATGGCAAAAACTTCAAAAATGTCTTCTTGTGGAAAAGACTTTATTTACTCAACAAATAGCTTTTTTTTTTTTTTTTTCCTGCTAGGAACCTAGGAAGTCTTTTATTTTTTTTCAGGCCTTTTTGCATCTAGATAGAGACCTGTGCACAACAGATGTTTGTTGTATACAGATGCTCTTCGACTTGCAATAGGGTTATGTCCCCAGAAACTAATCAGAAGTTAAAAATATCTTATGTTATTCACTTTCACACCATCGCAGAGTTGAAAAATCGTTAATTTGAACCTTGACAAGTAGAGGACTGTCTGTATATGTTTAATTAATGATATGATTATATTGCCCCACAATTTTCTATGATAGAAATGTGTAACAGAATATTCCATCTACTTTCACATATGTAAACTCACTTAAGTCCTCAAAATCCCCCAGAAAAGTAAATACAGTTTGGCAACTTTCTGGTTTACTTCCAGATTATAAATGTTCCAGTAGGTTGAATATGCTAATACAGCCAAAGTCATCACGATTAAGTTCAGGCTCGATAATAAATACATTAAATAAACAAAGAAACATAACTACCAATTTTATTCTTTGAAACAAACACAGTCTAACAATCAGATAAGAATGCAAAATTATACCTACCAGGCTCTTAATCATAGCACTGTTAATAATGACAAAAAAACAGGCCGGGCGCGCGGTGGACTCAAGCCTGTAATCCCAGCACTTTGGGAGGCCGAGACGGTCGGATCACGAGGTCAGGAGATCGAGACCATCCTGGCTAACACGGTGAAACCCCGTCTCTACTAAAAAATACAAAAAACTAGCCAGGCGAGGTGGCGGGCGCCTGTAGTCCCAGCTACTCGGGAGGCTGAGGCAGGAGAATGGCGTGAACCCGGGAGGCGGAGCTTGCAGTGAGCTGCAGATCCCGCCACTGCACCCCAGCCCCGGCGACAGCGCGAGACTCCGTCTCAAAACAACAACAACAACAACAACAACAACAAAAATATTTGTAATGAACATTACTAGGGAAGTGGTTAAACAAGATGTATCACTTTCATAAAATCTGATGCTATTTGACCTTCGTTTACTAAGATATAGAGATCTATAATGTTTTAAGGAAAAGAATGATATTTAGAATATGTTTCCATTTTGGTCCTTGTGATTATGTATTTGGAAGAATATATACCAATATGTTAAGAATGCTTATTCTGAGTGGAAAGATTATGGTTGATTTAAATTACTCTTTATGTTTTCCTATAACTTCTCAACTTTTATAAATAAACATACTTCTACCACGATATTAAATATAGAGCTATTTTTTAAATTGTTACAATTTAAAATAAAATTTAAAGCAACATATTTTCTTTCTCTTCTTTTTTTTTTTTTTTTTTTTTTTTGAGACAGAGTCTCACTCTGTCACCCAGGCTGGAGTGCAGTGGTACAATCTGAGCTCACTGCAACCTCCGCCTCCCGGGTTCAAGCAATTCTCATGCCTCAGCCTCCTGAGTAGCTGAGACTACAGGCACGCGTCACCACACCGGGCCAATTTTTATATTTTTAGTAGAGACAGGGTTTCACCATGTTGGCCAAGCTGGTCTTGAACTCCTGACCTCAACTGCCTGCCTTGGCTTCCCAAAGTGCTGAGATTACAGGCGTGAGCCACTGAGCCCGGACTCAAGGAAGATATTTTCAATGGTCATAACTAAATCTATGCATAATTTCATAATTTACTAGGCATTTGACTCTTTCAGTCATTTTACTTTCAATTTAGCATTCTGCTTTGAAAGTTGGTAGTATTTTAACTATGCCAGCTAAGAAATGTTCTCCATAGCAGATTCGCCTTTCCAATGAAGTAGAGTCCTACCTAGAGTATTCTTGTCTTTTCTTTCCTCTAGCTGAATTTAGGCAAAACTAATATATATATTTAGACTAATACTAAATACTCCAGGAATATTTGGATTTCATGTTAATATGTTTCCAAATGAACATTATCTAATGGAAGCTCTGGCCAAAATCTAAGAATAATGGAGAAGAGTCTTAAACTTTTAAAACAAAACTAGTGTACATTATCTTAAAAAATCAAAAACTGATGCTTGTCTGAAGTTTCAACAAATGTGCTGGAACAACTGGATATACAAATGGAAAATCAAAAACCAAAAACCATTGGCTTATACCTCACACCATATACCAAATATATTTAGATTTCAATAGAAATGTAAAATACTTGTAAATATAAAAGCCAAAATTATAACACTTCTACAACAAGACACAAGAGAAGATCCTTGAGGTAGATCAAGGTTTCTTAGATCAGAAACAATAAATTAAAAACTTAAAAATAAAACTGAGAAATTGAATTTCCTTAAAGTTATAATTTCTGGTCTTCAAAAGATATCATTAGAAAATAAAGAAGGCTTGTTACAGACTGAGAGAAAATATTTCTGATACATGTAGTGACAAAAGACCTATATCCAGAAGTGGAAAAAAAATTCTTAAAGTTGAATGAGAAAAAGAAAATCAACCAAATTAAAAAGAATTGAACAGATAATTCATCATCAAAGGATATATACTCAGCTGGCCGTGGTGGCTCATGCCTGTAATCCCAGCACTTTGGGAGGCCTAGGTGGGCAGATCATTTGAGGCCAGGAGATCAAGAACAGCCTGGGCAACAAAGTTGAAATCTCATTTCCATTAAAAAATACAAAAATCAGCTGAGCATGGTGGTACATGCCTGTACAGAGTTCCAGTACTAGGGAGGCTGAGAGGTGAGGATCACTTCAGCCCAGGAGGTTGAGGTTGCAATGAGCCATGATCGTGCCACTGCCCTCCAGCTTGGGTGAAAGAAGGAGACCCTGCCTCAGAAAAAAAAAAAAAAAAAAAAAAAAAAAAGATACACTAGATACACAGATACACTCATGGCCAATAAATGCATGAAAACATGCTAAATATTAGTCATCAGAGAAATGAAACTTAAAATCACAGTGAAAGATCACTTTACCCTCATTAGCAGGGTAAATGCCAAAAATAACAACACAAAATACCAACAATACCAAGATATTGGAGATGATGTGGATGGAAAGACTGGAACTTACGTTTCTGGTAGGAGTATAATCACACTGGAAAACAGTTTGGTAGCCTTATGGAGATATATCGTACATGCAACCCAGTAATTCTAGTCCTAGGTATTTGCTTACAATAAAGAAAAATGTGTTCACAAAAAGATTTCTACAAGAATGTTCACAGCAGCTTTGTTTATAATAGCACTAAACTGTAATCACCCCAAATGTCCAACAACAGGTGAATGGATAGAGTTGTGGTATGTTCATACAACTGAATACTATCCAGCAATAAAGAAATGAAGTAATGATATACACAACAAGCTGACTGGATTTAAAAATAAATCACGTAGAGCAAATACTGTATAATTTCATTTAGAAACGAAGTTCTAGAATAGGCAACACTAATTGATAGTAATGAAAATCAGATAAGTAGTTTATTGGGGAGAAGGTGGTGGGAATTGCCTGCAAATATACAGGAGAACTTTCTGGAGAGATGGAAAAAATGTTCAATATCTTGATTGTGGTGGCAGTTAAATGAATACATAGATTTGTCATAACTCAATGTATACTTAAAATAGGTGCATTTATTGTATGTAAATTATGTATCGATTTAATAATTAAAATCAGATGCTTGGATATGAGAATTAGAAATAAGGGAATTCCTTGCATCAGGATCATCTGGAGTGCTTTTGTAACTAGATTGTTGGATCTAACCCCCATTTTGTTTATTCAGTTTGTTTGTTTAAGACAGGGTCTTACTGGCGGATCACGAGGTCAGGAGATCGAGACCATCCTGGCTAACATGGTGAAACCCCGTCTCTACTAAAATATACAAAAAACTAGCCGGGTGAGGTGGCGGGTGCCTGTAGTCCCAGCTACTCAGGAGGCTGAGGCAGGAGAATGGCGTGAACCCGGGAGGCGGAGCTTGCAGTGAGCTGAGATCCGGCCACTGCACTCCAGCCTGGGCAACAGAGCGAGACTCCGTCTCAAAAAAAAAAAAAAAAAAAAAAAAAAAAGACAGGGTCTTACTTTGTTGCCCAGGCTGGAGGGAAGTTGTGCAATCTCAGTTCACTGCAGCCTCTGCCTCCCAGGCTCATGTGATTCTAGCACGCCTAGCTAATTTTTTGTATTTTTTTGTAGAGATAGGGTTTCGCCATGTTGGCCAGGCTGGTCTTGAACTCCTGGCCTCAAGTGATCCGCCCACCTTGGCCTCCCAAAGTGCTGGAATTACAGGTGTGAGCCACCATTCCCATTTCTGATTCAACAGGTCTGGAGTGATGTCTCAGGAATTTACATTTCTAACAAATTATCAGGTGACACTAATGTTACTGGTCTAGACATCATACTTTAAGAACCATTGCTTTAAACATAGACACAAGGCCGGGCGCGGTGGCTCAAGCCTACGTAATCCCAGCACTTTGGGAGGCCGAGACGGGTGGATCACGAGGTCAGGAGATCGAGACCATCCTGGCTAACACAGTGAAACCCCGTCTCTACTAAAAATATACAAAAAATTAGCCGGGCGATGTGGCGGGCGCCGTGGCGGGCGCCTGTAGTCCCAGCTACTCGGGAGGCTGAGGCGAGAGAATGGCGTGAACCCGGGAGGCGGAGCTTGCAGTGAGCTGAGATCCGGCCACTGCACTCCAGCCTGGGCGACAGAGCGAGACTCCGTCTCAAAAAAAAAAAAAAAAAAACATAGACACAAATGATTCCTAAGTTAAGACATTATACAGCAGAATTTCAGATGCAGCAAGATAGGCTTGCTGCAGTTCCGTGTGGAGCAAATGCTGAAGTTGAAATCCATACATATGCCTCTCAATTTAATCGTAATGAAGTTTAACATTTGGAGTAATTTTTTGAAAAATTAAAAATGAGCTTTATATTTGCTTTCATAGACCCAAGAAGTCCCTGAAGTTCATAGAAAGAGCTGGTAAGTCTTCAAAAATAAAATACAATTCTTTTGTGTCTATGCTCTTTTTTTCCTCTCTGGAGATAGGGCCAGGCTTTCATCAAATTTTCAAGTGAAAATGATCAAAAAAGATTAAGAAGTACTAAAATAACTTTAGGAGAATCCTTTCCACTTTAAATTTTCATTTACATCTGTTTTCTTCATAGATAAACAGTAGGTACACATGAAAGCTTACAACTTCATTTTTTATTTATGCTGAGCACTCAGAAGTTTTAGATTTAAGACTTGGCATAAATATTATGTAGGTCACTAACTGTGAAGAGGAATGAATAAGGGTGCACCATTAAAATGGTAACAAGTAAAGAGAGCTTCTGAGAGTTGCAAGACATTCTAGAAGTATAATTTTTTTAAAGTAAGATTAAAATTAACATATTTTTAATTTTGTGTTATTGTACCTCCATCTTCCTCCACCATTTCTAGTTTCAATGTAATTAAAGGAACAGATATTAAAGTAAAATTAATAACTATAGTATGTGGCTTGGGTAACACAGCAATAATAGAGCCTTTGTGGATATAAGAGCATTTTTATTTGTGCAAATAAATTTTCATGTGTGGAATATGTAAACATGAATGGTTAGGATTATTTTATACTTGTTTTACCATTATTTATAAGCATTTTAACAGAATTGCTGCACATATTAGAACATGGCACATCTATTTGTTGTCCATCACATTTCTTTGTATTCCTTGCAAATATAAAAAGGATATATTTTCAGTCTTCCACTTTGTCTTATCTATATCCTAAACACATATTTAAGGAGGTGTTTTAGTCTTTCAACAAACTACTAGAAACCTTGTTAAATTCGTTTATTTTAATAAAATATAAAAAATTGCAAATAGTCATAGAGTTTAATCATCAACAGATTTAGTAAGCAGATTTAGTATACATTTTTTAAAATCATTTCATCTGAGAAACAATAGCACACGTGTTTTATTACAAATACGTTAAAAGGATTCTTCAAATATGTAGTCTACTGACTGATGTTTTGTGACTTAGAGATGCATAGAAAACAATTTGATTATAAAATGTTAAGACCCCTACTAATTCTTTCATGCTCCGTTTTATGAAGAGGTTGGACTTTTCTTTTTCTGTATGCTTTTCAATAGGTTATAGATATATATGTTCCCAGTCTAGATATCATATGTGCACTAAGTTCTTCAGGAAGAGAAAAACAGTTTTTTCTTATATGCACTTTGTTTTCTCTCCAATTTTAAAATCTGCATAAAATCACCTTGCAGAGTGATATTCTTTACTCTCTCTCTTCTTGTCTGAGCTGTTGCTAACAGCTTTTAATTTGGGAAGTCTATCTCTGAGTTTACTGCGCCTCACTGGTTTCAGCTCAATTGTTTCTCTAGCCAGCAGAGCATTTCATTTCTCCTGAAGGTCACCACAGGCTGCCAAGGCTTTGAAAACATACCATCTTTTCATTCACGCTGCAATCTAACCCTGCAGTGCCATTAAGAGAAGCGGAAGCAGGCATGTGACTTTTTCTATCAACAATTATTGAATTTATTGTAATATAAAGTGAATCAGGCCATCAGTGAGCAAGGATCCTCCATAATGCCACCTTTGTTCAAGACTGTAGAAATTATTTGTGTATTTTAGTAGCTTGCCTGTGTATAGATAATTATTTGTATAAATTATACCAAAATGTCATCTGCTTTTGGAAGTTACTCTTCCAACCATATCACTACCGGTTGCAATAAACCAATGATGCAGGAAGCTGTCCCGATCTAAGGACACTCATAAAACGAACACCACATTGGCCATCTGTTGGAGGAGGGATGGCATTCAATGTAATGTGTGCCTGGAACACATCCAGTATTGTTTATTCTGTCACATATCAGATGAGCACTGAAATCAAATTGATGATTTTTTAATTCCAAGGGGACAAGAAATGGAGAACAGAGAAGAGAGATGATTCCAGACATACCCAAAAGTGTTCAAGTGACAACATGATCCAAAAAGTAAAAAAAAATTAATAAAAGCAAAGGAAAAGTAACTCACATTACACTTGCCAGATATTTACACCGTTGGGCTAACAAAAAACATTTCAATATTACTTATATGTTCTACAGTTAATGCTGCTAGAAAAAACCAAAACTTTCCTAGATAAACAAGTTAATCGAATCAACGGCACAAATTATTTTAAAGATTTTAAGGGCAAAAACAAGTTTTCTATATCTTAGATAAGATTAAAATGTTTTAGATTATTTAATATGCCAATGTTTTAGTTTAGCTTCTATGAAAGAGGTGAGCTGTGAATCATGAGGGTTGTTGTTTTCAGGTTCTGAGGCAATGAAATTGTTGCATAGCAGTTACACAGTTAGCTAGAAAAATAAAATCAGATTTTCCTTTTAAAAACAAATTATTCTTGTGTGTTTTAACGGGAAACTCACTGAAGTTTGATTCAAAGCTCTGATTTAATGTCTTAGATTTTCCATTCAACAGTGAGGAAACTTTGTGCAAGTAGTTTAATTTCCCTGATTCCTGGTTTCCTTAAGGTGTAAAAATATCAAATGTGGAATTTATGTCCAACATCTCTCTAAAAGCTAAGGCACTGTGAAAACATAAATAATTTTATTTTCAGTTTAGGTAAAATACATAGGTCAATCTTGGAGAAAATACTCATAGGATTTGTCACATTCTCACGCAGAAGTGCCCTGCTCCTCCCCAAATGATCTTCACTTCCTGTATTATTAACAAGGGTAATCGTTAACACACTTGGAGTAAACGGATGCATGTAGTTCCAGTTATGGATCTCCCTTAAGAATGAAGGTGCTAACTGAAATGCAAAGGAATTCTATAACAGTCTTAAAAATCACAATAAGGAAAATACTCCTTCTGCAGGATTTGGAGCCATATCTATGGATATAATATTTAAATAGTATATTGGATTTTTTTCTTCTACATTTAATCAAAAATACATTTCATACAGCCATCTGTTTATTTAGTAGATATTTATTGAGTACCTATAGTGGTAGGCTAGGCACCTACCTAACTGGGAACAAAAGTGACATGGTGCCTGCCCTCGTCATGCTTATGCTTTACTTTGGGGAGTGACACCAACATCAGGTAAACTGAACTATTCCACAAATAGTCCTAAGGGCTATGAAGGAAGCACAAGAGTAATGATGGGGGTTGGGGGGGTAGGCTGGAGGGCGGGAAAAAGTTATGAGGCTTATTTTAGACAGGGTGGCTAGCAATCTCACAACTCTATCATCAAGAGTACATTAAAACACACACATTAACAAGAGAAAACGGGATGTCCTCCTTAACATCACTGTTAATTCAAATACTCAAATTAGGGTACTTTAGTAAATAAAATGAGCTTCTCTCCACTTGAAAGTTGGAACTATCAGCTCTTACACATATAAACTGGTGAGAGTTAAGCCCACTGCAGTGTGAGCAGATGCCACCCAAACTCCCCTACCCTGACCTGCCAAGGCTTATTCATCTCCACCAGTTGACACCTTGCTATTCACAGCTGTCTGTCCTGGAGAGTAAACTATATCCTGTCCACTTCATGTCCAGCCCATAATATAGGGTGACTAAGTAGAAAAAGCTGTAATGTCTGTACCAGCCAGAAGCATAGGACATATATTTTTAAACAAGTTCTTAGCAATGCTTCAACTCAACTTCAATCCCTTCATTGATTTCATGTGAATTATCTTCCTAACTTATGTATCTACTCCTCACTAGATTGTTCAAATTGCTATTTTTTTTCTCCTCCTCTCACCTATTCTCAGGGATCTAATCTCAGACTCTTTAAGTAGATTTTTTTTTAATAATTGTTCTGACAACAAAAGGTTGCCCTGGGCAAAATTATAATAGTAAAATATAGGTCATTGATTCCGCCCACCAAAGCTCTTCACGGCATTATTTCCTATTGCTATGTACAAATCTATTATCTTAAATTGCTTTTCCTCTAGCTGTTTATAACTAACTGAGTCCTACCCATCTCCCTCTTGCAGGTTATACCCTAAGCCTAGAGCGACCAGCATCATGGTTACAAATAAGGTGTCAGCAGACTTGGGTTCAAATGCCCACTTGACCTCTTACTACATATAAGATCATGGCAAGTAAATGAACTTCTTGGGGAAATAGAAGCAGTTACCTTGTCAGGTTGTTATGAAGACCAACTAAAATATCAATCACTCAACACTATGCTTGGACCTAGCAAGTGCTCAATGCCTATTAAGATTTTACAATTCCATAATCTTTTTTCTAAGAATGATGAAAACATCCCTTTCATTAGCTCCTATCAGCCCAAGAAGACACAAAACATAGGTATTTCTATCATCTTAGCAGTCTTTTGTTTTGCTTTGTTATATTTGTTTGCAAAAAACAAAACAAAAACAAACAGTGGATATATAAGATAAACTGGATATATTTACCTAGATATATAAATTAAATATGCATCCAATTTTTTATTTATGTGGTTTCTGTTAGACATGAGACAAGTGTATTTGCATGTTTCTGATGATGTTACATATTCCAATCTCACAGAAAACGTAAGAATTCAGAATGTTTGATTTTCTTACTTAATACATTTCTTTTGCATTATCCAATTTACATGCACCATTATACAACTTTGTGATTTAGATCACTCCTTTCTTTTGGATTCAAAGATATTACTCCTGGAAATGATTCTACAGGCAAATACTGCTTAACAGAATAATTTGTATCTTGAAGTTTTTGGTAAACTTGACTCATATAGTACAGCTTCTGGTTACCAGCTGTCACTGCTATTTTCAAAGTCTATGGCTATGTCTTGTTGATGCCTTGTGAAGGCCATTTTGGAAGTCTTAGTTAAGGGGCAACATCAATTTCTTATCTTTTAATTCTACTTTTTTTTCTCTTTTTTGGTTCCCTGGGTACATATATCGTAAGTAGCACAGGTGAGCAAATTAAAATATTAATTTTCCAGAGAGTATATGTATCTTGCTTTTATACTCTTATGATTGAATGATATTCCACAGTATGACTATGCCTTAATTTATTTCTTCTGTCCTTACAGAAGGACATTTAAGTTTTTCCCAGTCTTTTGCTACTACAAACAACATTGTAATAAATATACTTTATCCTTTGCATATATGTGTGAGTATGTCTTTAAGTACCCGATACTATTTTGTTGTTGTTGTTGTTAGTGGTTCTACTGTTATCCCAATTGGGCTTAGAGCCTCATTGCCTCTCTCATCCTTTTTCATAAAAATGGATGGCATATCAAGTTCAGTCAGTTTTTCATTTGCATCTGTTTTTTTTTTGTAATCTTTCACTGGAGATGAAAAAAAGTGGTAATAATAATAATAATAATAACTATTAGAACTTGTTCTTGAATGCATACAAGACATTCCCTAGAAAAATCTTAGAAATATCGGTGGTGGCGTGAGTACTCTGTAGGTGACTGCACTGTTATTGGGACTTTACATACATTAGTTTTAATTCTTACAATTAGACAGGGTATATTTATTACATACATTTTTCTGATGAAACTGAGACTCAGGTCAATTAGTAATTTCACCAACGTTTCAAAGTTTAAGTACTAAAGCTAGGCTAGGTTCCTCAACTCTCTAATTTCTCAACTTATACTCTATCTTCAAATCTATATAGTCTCTCTAATGCATAACAGTCTTTATATGCTGATTCATTATGTCTTCCAAATCCTTCTGAATCTACTCAGTGTCCACTAGTTCAGGGGGGCTACTGAAAAACCTCCCAAAGTCTTCTTCCCTTCTATCATTCCTCTCACTCTCCAAATAAACTCACTCCCATACTAATTCGATTACATCATAAGATAGCTCTTGTGATCTCTCTTTTCCTGTTTCACTATCTACACCCACTTCTCTTGTCCCTCACTGATATCTCCACCATTTTGGTAGCAGTATTGGGTTGTAGGGGCTTTCTAACTAGGTATAAGTGAAATGAGAAAGGGTGAAGGAGGTGCTGGCCAGGTAGAGGTCCCAGCCCCTTACATCACCTTAACCAAACAGATTTGTTTGTATCTGCTTTATGTGTAGGGGAGAGTCTGCTTTATATGTAGGGGAGAGAGTTATTAATGTTTTATTTGAGCAAAGTTTGCACAGCTAAAAACCAAGCAGAAAACCATGAATAATGTGGAAATATTAGCTCCATAAGGACAAGTGTATTTTTTCTCTCTTGTTCACTCTAGTATTCTCAGCACCTACAATGGTAGTACCCAAGAAATGCTTAATATATACATATACACACTTATATTTTTTAATAGAGCCAGGGTCTCACTAGGTTGCCCAGGCTAGTCTCGAACTCCTGGCCTCAAGCAATCACGCTGCCTCAACTTCCCAAATTGCTTAGATTATAGGCATGAACAGGCATATTTTCGCATGGACAAATAAATGAATGGACTTAATTAATTTTGGCTTCATCTAACTGAAACTCTGGGCAATTCACCTACTACTATAAGCCTCTTTATATTTTTCCCTCATATAGAACCCTCCACTTCTGCCTAATAGCATTGTAGAGATTAAAAATATAAAAATATCTAGCACAGTGCCTGAAACATTCTGACATTTGACTTTATTGCTGCATCTACATCAAAAACGATTTACTGTTTCATAAACCTACCTTTAACTGAAATTTCCTGTCCTCTTTCTCTTTTAATTTTTTCTTCATTAATGCCATTAGAGGTGTTCTCAGGGTCTTTCTCAATTAGCCTGGTGAATAGCTCTGGCTCTGCCTCTCATTTGTTGTAATTGTCTTTATTATCCTGCTTGGGCTTAGCACTTTCTGGCTTGGGTTATTGCTCTGTGTTCCACATTCTCTGCAAGACTGTAAACTGAAGAAGCTGGGGACTCCAATCCATTGCCATCTCTCTATAGTTGTTAATAGTGCAAGTTCGATAGTTACAAAGATCTTTTGAAATATACGTAGCATAATATAATAATAAGTGAAGGTTTATTTCACTTACCCACATAAAAATGTTAATATCAACATAATACAAAGTCTGCTTCAAAGTATTAGATTTGGTACAATATATAATGTTCTAGCAAAATATGCACGTCAATGTATCTTTTTACACACAGACACACACGTACTCTGTGTCTGGCATTTGACTGTTTATCTGATTGTTGGCATTTGTCTATATCCCATTATAAAGGAAGGTAGAGAAAAAATAGGCTAGTTTGACACTTTCTGGTCACTTAATAATTTAATAACTTGGTGACTTGGTCTTTTCGATTAATTATTAAAAATCATACTTATAATAAGTGGAAAAGTCACTTATTTTCTTACAATCACTACTGAACTTACTTTTCTTTACACCATTTAGATTATCATAGTATGTGGCTTTTTTCATTTACACAGTTCTTGATAGTATACTGACTTTTCCTTGGCATGTTAATTCTTGTTAGTAGCATTAACTACAAGTAATAGAACTTTTAGCCTTTCAGAATTTCTATCACAAAGTCAGAGAAGAAAAACTCTATGTGCCTGCAAATGTATTTCCTGTGCAACTGAAATATAAATGTGGTTTTAAAGTAGCAATATAATGGGTCTTTAGGAATGTGTGTACATTTTCGATTTGCTTTATCCTAACCCTCAAAATGAATAAGTCTGTGGTAGTCAATGGACTTCAAAGTAGCTTAACCTTAGGTTTAAGACCATACTAAAAATATTGTCTGCACAACCTTTCCTAATCAAGTTTGAAAGAGACAGATGGGCCTGCTTTTTCCTTGTACTGTGTTTATGGTTATAATCTACATTTGCTCACATAACACATGAAAAAAATCAGCTGCAGAACTGACATCAGAGAAAGTGATTCCAAATTCTAAATATATATTCTAAATTCAAAAAGGTAACAGTGAAGCCTATAAATTCCCTGTTGATAATGACCAAAATCCATTTAAGCAAAAGTAATAAATGTGAAGAAGCCTGTTTGCGAAAGGACCAGAATCCTGGAGGTCACGTCTGCAGAAGCTGCTAAGGTAGCACTTGAGAAAATTCCTCGGAGCGTATTTCCCTTCTTGCCATCTATACTTCCCAATCTCTCTGAAGGTTTATTTCACTTACCCACATAAAAGAATAGATATACTACTGCGGTATGCCAACGCATGCATACCTAATAGTAAAGACAGTATTAAACTTCACAAATATTTGCTTCTCCTCCCTGGGGGAGGAGAATTATATTTCCTTGCTTCATGGATGTCAGATTTGTCTACAGGCATTGATTTGGCTAATAAAATGAACACAGTGACTTGTGTCACTTTCAGAGGAAAGCATTTAGAGCCAGTGTGTCCTTAGCCGTGATCTCTTTTCATTCCTGATAAATGCTGCTCTGCTGGTGGGGGTCTCAAAGTGCAGGCTTGGAGTGGAGTCTCCAACTTGCAATATACACACAGTGGCAGGGAGAAATGAATCTTTAAAGTCTTAAGTCATTGAGACTGCTCATTTGTTACCTCAACATAATGTAGCCTATTCCCAACTAACAAACGTGATAAGGAGCCACGCCCCAGAATGAAGGGGGGCGCTCTTTTACCTACAAAGTATGAAGGAAGAAAACATAAAGCAGGATTAGTATTCAGATTGGAGAAAGACAGCATATGTAAAACTGCATAGTGCCTATTTAATTACATGCAAAATTATTAAAAGGTTATAGAGGAGTCATTTTGGGACGATTTTTATATGTTGGGGGTGATACAGGTAAAATAATCTGTTCATACCAATAGTACAAGGGTGCTTACATTGTATCCTCAAAAATCAATATGTTCTCACTGTAACCCTTAGTTGACAATATGACTGGTGGCACGGGTCATGAATTTTGGCAGGAATCAGAAAGATAAGGCGTTCAAGTACTATCTTGTCCTCTTCCTAACTGTTCAACTTTGAATAATTTAATTTAAGCTGCAATCTCCTCATCTGTGAAAGCATAATATGCAGCCTAACTATTAGGATTATTATGAAGATAACATACAATGCATATTAGGGTCTAATATGGTATGTGATGTGGCATACAATGTCTGTTCAACCAGTACAAATCTTACTACGTATGGACATTGTTTTACACTTTCCCACTCAGTAAATGGAAAAATAAAGTATACAGAGTTATCCAGGGTATAAAGCTATAGAGTAATGGTTTCAGGTTCAAGATCTTAATTTGAGACAGAAGATTCTCAAAAGGCAAACACAGTTTTACCTTTAGGGCCAAAGAGGCCTGGGAGGCTGTTTTAAAGGAAAACTGAGTCAGGGGTTGAGGAGCCGTGCTGTTTCCTTCTGTTAACAAAGACATTTTGAGAAGACCCCAGCAGGGATGGCTAAGGGACACTGGCTTCCTCCCGTCTTTTCTTAGATTCTGAGAGTATAAGATTGAAGAGGAGGAAGGTGAAGATAAATACAACCTAACAGAGAAACCGCTATGTATTGCTATAGTCATTTTTGCACATACAATGTCACTACATAAAAATGTTTACCCACTGCGGTTCCCTTTTAGACAACAGGGCTGCCAGATGCCATTCGCACCCAATTTAGTGACTGGGTAAGAAAAATCAGAAAGCTTCTGTATTTTAGATAATGTGAGAGAATTAAAACTGTGTTCCCTTTAATATCTTTTAGGAAAACTCTCATCTCTAACTTGGCCTTAGAGGGACAAGTAGTTTCTTACGTGAGCAGGTTTCTAGTTTCAGCTCATCGCTTTTCTTCATCATTTACACATGGCTTTTGACTTTCAATCATGGTACCACAGAACAAAATCCTTGGACCTAAAACATTTTGATGCAACATTAGCTTGATGACTCTGACTCTCAGTTTTGAAAAATGAATGACCTTCTCCCCGAATTATTTAATCATTATATAGGCTAGGATGTATTCTTTGTTTTCTTGCAGATAAGTGTCCATCCACACAAATTCCCTCATGCATATGAAGTGTCACTTGTCAGTTATTGACTTGTTTTTATGTTCTTTGCCTTTTCAAGCCAAAGCCTATTTCAATTTATAAGACAACTCGTCTAGATGCACAAAGTCTATCAGTACCGTCACTGTATAGTGACATTCTGAAAGTAGACATTTAACCCACATATTCAGGTGCATTCAGATGGACCAGGGATGGGCTCCACAGGTCTGAACTCTCACTTACACATCTGTAGAATCACTGCTCTTAAGGTTTCTAGTTATTCCAATTGTGGATAACGTGTCTCACTCGACTTAAGGGATATTACAGCCTAAGAAAACTTTAGTCCTGTGGCTGGTTAATAAAGTAGTGTCAAACTAGGAAATGATTATAATTGCAGGAAATGTCTACAGTTAGTTCCGGGCCAATAATCAGGAGAAATACAGATTTAAACTAAGATTCTAAAAAATCCTTAGGATTGGCTTGGTGTAGAAAGTGAACATT
Organism: Rhinopithecus roxellana; assembly: GCF_007565055.1. NCBI lineage: Eukaryota > Metazoa > Chordata > Mammalia > Primates > Cercopithecidae > Rhinopithecus > Rhinopithecus roxellana. Next base: position 161,644,916 of record NC_044552.1, read on the forward strand.
GACTGCATCTGTCTAATCTCCCAGTTTCTGAATGAATGAATTGCTAGGTTTAGCATGGGCAGAGGATTTGTTTATCATCTTCAGTAAGAAATTTGGCTTGAGGCTGAGACCCAAGCCTCATCAACTTGGTCTTGAGACCAAGACCCCATCAACTTGATGGGGTTAGTTACTCAGTCACAATCGATGAAGAGTTAAAATAATAACCTCTTTAGACCACAAAAGTAGTCTAGGCTTTATGGAAAAGGCTGTTCCAGTCTAAAATGTGGAAAAAGGTATTCTAGCCCAATATTGATCAAAAATAGGTAACTTTCAAAAACATGTTAGAACGGAACATGATGAAAATGTTGTTTCTTTGTTAAGGTGGGTTGGGTTTGGCAGATAGTACTGTTAGGTGTCTGGAGAGAAAGATAGATTTGGGATACGACTGTTGAACATGTGAAACATGCATAGAGATGAAGAGAGGTGTCTCAAGGAGTTTTCTTGCATCCTAAGATTCAAATTACTTGTATATTACTTTTCCCTGCCAAACTAGTGTTTCTCCAACTCACTGTTAAGGCAGGTTTTAAGACAAACACAAAAAAACAACCAAAAGAAAACAAAAAGGGAAAAACAAACCCACTCAGTTTTATGCAGGCATACATGATCCTGGCAAGTTTTGCTCAAATTATTTTCTATTTAGAATTTCTAGATGGATGTCAAGGTTTACCTCCTCCTGGAAGCATTTTCAGACACTTTTCCCTCACAGCCTCTTTTCTGTTCCACTACTCTTCTCCCATGCCACCTCATATACCTATGATTTCGTTCAACAAGTATTTGTTGAGCACTTACTCTGTGCCAGGTAATATTTTAGCATGCTTAGGCTACATTGGTGAACAAAAATTCTTGCCTTCAGTGGAGTTTACATTCTAGTTGATGAGAAGGGAGAAATGACAAGGAACTAACCCTTATTTAAATTGCAGTGCAATAACTTACTTTCTCACCTGACTCCTTGAAGCCAGAGGACTGTGTTTTATTTATCTTTATTTAAAAACTAGGCCCACTGGGTATGGTGGTTCATGCCTATAATCCTTTGGGAGAGTGAGCTGGGTGGATCACCTGAGCTCAGGAGTTCCAGACCAGCCTGGAAAACATGGCAAAACACCGTCTCTACTAAAAATATAAAAAATTAGCTGGGCATGGTGGTGCACGCCTGTAATCCCAACTACTTGGGTGGCTGAAGAATTGCTTGAACCTGGGAGGTAGAGTTTGTGGTGAGCAGAGATCATACTACTGCACTCCAGCCTGGGTGACAGAGTGAGATTCTGTCTCAAACAAAACAAAACAAAACAAAACAAAACAAAGCAAACAAACCAGTAGGCCCTCAATAAGTATTTGTCTAATGACTGAAATGGGAATGACAATATTAAGAGTCAAAGATACTCTTAAAAGAGAATATTTGAGCCTTTATTCCTCAGTACTAATTTATAAACTAGCACAGTAATTACAGCAGTTGCGTAGTAGAGTTTCCAATTTTATAGATGTAATTTTGGAAAGTTTTCTAGTTGACATACTGAGTTGTCAAACATACTCAATTTCAATGATCATAATACTTTTTTTTAGTCAATGCCCTTGAAGTCTTTAATTTTTGTTTTCAGTGAAGAATCTTCTATTCAAGCACAAAATAAAAATAAATCTCTATTCTTACTAGGATTTAAACATCAGAATATTATGAGACTCAGTAGGGCTTTAAATTTGTCAATGCCCTTGAATCCTGTAAACTTCTTTTTCAGTGAAGAATCTTCTATTCTAAAGCACAAAATAAAAATAAACCTCTATTCTTAATAGGATTTAAACATCAGAATATTATAAGCCTCAGTAGGGCTTTAAATTTAGGGTGTTAGTGAAGCTTTGTGGCTTAATATTCAAAATAACTCTTAAATGGTCTTAACTGAATGCCCATTTGGATACTTATATTTAGTATCCACACAACTGCTGTTTCTTGGAATTTTCTTTGCGTAAAACCTCCTAGAATACAGATAAGCTCCTGACATTTTTTTTCTTTAAATACCCTTGTTAGAATGATTAGTGTTTGCAAACAAAGATGACACATTCTTCACCTTAAATTCATTTATTTAGTGCCCTGTCTGGGGTTGTGAACACAGTCCGTGGTCATATGTACTTGTGGCTAGTGATAAGTATTAAACTAGTGGGTTGGCCATATCCTTTGTGGATTCCCCATTGTTTACCTGGCTGTGGGCTTTCTCTATGCATCTTCCTTGTTCTTTAGCTATGTCCACTAGAGGGTGAGTGGGAGGGAGGAAGAAATGACAAAAGAAGAAGTTTGACAGATCTGCTGAACAGTTTGATGATGCAAATTAGTTTGAGGATCAATTTAGGATTTCTCTATTCATATTCATCTTGCCTCTTATTGCCATGGATACATAAGTTGATTTTTATGAATATAGCATTTATAATGGCAAATTACAAGATGGCATTATATTATACAGAGTCTATTTTTACAACTTGAAAAATAAATGCCAACATCCAGATAACTTAAAACAGCATTGTGAAAACACGCTACACTATCCCAACAAACATAAGGTCCAGACAAGCAACATCTTTTTTTTTTTTTTTCAGATTTTAGACTACCAGTAAATATTTCTGGAATTGAGTTCCATGAATGCGAGAAACTACATTAAGTTATAGGAATGGTTCTAGTGATAATGTCACAATAGGCTGTTCACATATCTTAATATATTTAAATAATAAAAATAGCAAATGTCATTCAAGTCAAGAATTGCTAGTTTTAGTTATCTTCACAATCCTTAAAGTTAACACCATCTACCTATGCACTATGGATTGATGATGTTGGAAAGGTGATATTGCTCAAGATACTGAACATCTATGTGATGCTTGGAATCCCATCAGTATAGGCTCACACTTAGTAAGAACTGCCAGGTAAGAGACCTAGAAAGGGCAGTGGAAATGAAATAATAGAGGTAGGAGCAGAGAAGTCAAGCCTTCTTACTACAAAAAAGAATGGATGGAAATTGCAATCAATTGTAAAATGTAGAGCTTATATAAAACCCTAAATTTGATCACATATACTTTTTATGATATTCCACAAACTAGAGATGTCTATAGGGTTAAGTACAGAAAGAAGAGAAGAAGGAAAAAAGAAAGAAAGGAAGGAAGGAAGGAAGGAAGGAAGGAAGGAAGGAAGGAAGGAAGGAAGGAAGGAAGGAAGGAAGGAAGGAAAGAAGGAAGGCAGGCAGGCAGGCAGGCAGTAGTGTCTTTAATATACTCAGAAATTACTTATTTACAGGGATTAATTAATTTCTTTCCATCTGTGGCACCCAAACACCTCCATTCCTCCCTACCCATCACACACAGACACTCACAAACACAAAAACACTGACACACAATCCCAGAATGGGAACCAATGGCTGGCACTAGACTACTTCTCATCCTTGTACAATCTGCCTGTTTTCCTAAAAAAAGAAAAAGAAAAAGAAAAACACTTTACAGCTACTGTTTTTCTTTCTTTTTGTAAAACCATAGACACTCCCACGTAGCATAAGCTCAATTCCAGCCAAGCTGGTTGTGCTTTTAAATAAAGAAAACAGGTTTCTAGTTCTGTGTTAGCAAAGTCACCTCTCACTGGCAGTGCTAATGCTAAACATGTAATAATACTTTATTGTCATGAGCAGGAATCTGCTTTGCTAATTAAATGCAGCTGTCAGTAATTACTACTTGTCAGTGTAATCTATTTTAGGGAACTCTACTTTAAATGATAAAAGATGGGCTTGATATTGAGAGGGTGGGATAGGCAAGGTGACTGCTTACTTCCCAGATCAGAAACTCACTCTTTCTTATGATGAATGAGTACCTTTATTGTGATGATGTCTTATCTGAATTATTCTGTATTTCTTTAGGGCATGAATGATAAAGTTTGAAATTAAATAGTTTTTTTTTAAAGTATCTGAAATCTAACTGCCGCCCCTCTTTGTAATGCCAAGTACTAAGACTGTGTCATGATGATAATTTGTAATAGATGATAAATCTATAAGAAAAGCACCAACAGTGAAGTCACTATAATCTCTACCATCAAATATTTAGTTCAGTATGAGTGTACCTTCTAATTGCTGGCAAATCTGATTAGACATAGAGGAGAATCACTTTGAAGTGGGGAGTAGTAATCATTCCTTGTATAACCTTTTTCACTGATATTCAACCAGGTTTTCTCTGGGAAAATGTTTAGATTCCAGTTTAAGACTTTGAAATTTGCAAATCAAAAGAAATCATGGTGTTTGCATGCAATATTAATTTATCTACCTGATTCTAGTATGAACCTAAAACTCTGTAATAGTCTACATCTGCATGACTAAAAGCAATGTCAGGACAAGGATACTGCAGTCTGCTTTGCTCCAAGGGATTGATATTGGGGCTGCCACAGATGCTAGCACTGAGTTCTAGGTCCAGGGGGAATAGACCTTTGCCCTCACCTCCCCTAACTTCTCTAACTTCTCTTGACATATAAAATGAATATGGTGGCAGTGGGAAAGGGAAGCTGGAATATCAAGGAGTAAAGTGATGGGGTGATGGAAGGATCAACCAAAACAATGTAAGCACAGCAAGAAGTATGAAGGAAGTTTGGCGCACAAGTAGCTTTTACACCCACCGAGGCTGAGAGACTTATCACACTCTCAGAGCATCCTGACTGCCTCATTCTTCTTCTTCCACCATCTGGTTTATATCCAACACTCCAATAGTCCTTGTGTGCTAGATAATTAATTATCTTGTTATAGGTCTCAACAAATTTGGCAGCTACTCTTCTGAATACAGCACATTATTTAAATAGAATTAATAATTTGAGTTTTTTTTTGTCCCAGGAAGAAAGAAAAAAGGTTTTCAGATGGGAATAATGACAAAAAGTAGAACTACTTAAATGTATGTTTGAAATACAGTCGGCAAAAGACACACACTTGCATTCTTCTTCCTGGTGCTCCTTCTTGGGTAAGAGATGCACAGTCCAGTGGGAGTGGTATAAATGTCCCCATTTCCATGACATAAATTCTCACTTCTTTTCCTGAGAAAATTTAGATTATTCCAGATGTTTCTTTTAAAAATATTTAAAATTCCAAGTGATCAGCATCTCCAAAGAAAGAACACACTAAATAGACACCTTTAAAAAGTAGGGTTTATTGAAAGGGAAAAACCAAGAAAATAAACATGGAGAACGGTGGGAATTCTGAAAGTTTTTTTACTTTTATGGGTCCTACCGCCTCCTCCAGTGCATTCCTAAATGGCCTGTAATATGCCAAACGGTCTTTTGTATCAGCAAATGAAGTTCTTAGAGTATAGTAGTTGTTTGGTGAAGAGCTGCTGAATGTATGAGCAATGATTTTGAGCTATTATGATATTGAGTTACTGTCCTGTTTCCTGCTAGCCACTCCAGCTAGATGAAGTGAGTGGGGGATGCTTCAGGGCAAGTGTTTAGACAGCAGGGCCAAAGATATGCTTCCAACCCTCTGGTTTAGTGATGGTTACAGTGGGGAGAACATGGACCATATTTCCTCATATGGGCATCCACAGGTTCCACCCAGCTCCACACTCACAGAGGTCCCTATTTTCCTTTTCTACACTATACTCCCTTTATACATCAGTCTCCCTTTTTTCTAACTTGGGGAGCCAAGACCCCACTTGGTTCTCTTCTGAAACAATGAAGTCTTTCTCCTCAAGCCTACTGTAGGTATCTAGGGTGTCCTGGGTGAAACAAAGACTGCAACATGAGTCATTACCAGAATGTCTTCCCCAGCCTTGTGTTGGGTAAGAAAAGACAGGCTGATAGAAGTGGTCTTCCCAAATAGTAAACCACTGGCCCAGGAAGGCAGCAAGCACTGCATTAACCACATTTAGGACTTCATAACATTTTTCTCAGCATCATTATTAATATATCCCCTTTTAATTTCAAAAATCCCCTAGTATGGATTGTTAAGTCCTGTGTTCAGCTACTTATAACACATGTAAGTCTTGTTCAGCTTTCCAACATTTCAATATTTTGGAATATTAAAAGTACCTAGGGAACTGCCTACAGACCAAGAATGGCTGATTGTTATTGTGATAGAATTAAGTCACAGAAAACTGCATGGTTGCAAGATAATAAAACTAGGCCCTTTCTTAGGGCAATGGAATTATTGGTAATCAGAAAGCTACTAAAGTCAGAGAAAGAAGTTAAGGTGCCTTTTGGCCGGGCGCGGTGGCTCAAGCTTGTAATCCCAGCACTTTGGGAGGCCGAGACGGGCGGATCACGAGGTCAGGAGATCAAGACCATCCTGGCTAACATGGTGAAACCCCGTCTCTACTAAAAATACAAAAAACTAGCCGGGCGACCTGGCGGGCGCCTGTAGTCCCAGCTACTCGGGAGGCTGAGGCAGGAGAATGGCGCGAACCCGGGAGGTGGAGCTTGCAGTGAGCTGAGATCCGGCCACTGCACTCCAGCCTGGGCGACAGAGCGAGACTCCGTCTCAAAAAAAAAAAAAAAAAAAAAAAAAGAAGTTAAGGTGCCTTTTAAAACAGGATACAGTTACATCTTCAAAATAGTTTAAGAATTTCAAAGTAAATTTATAACTAAAAGCAGATAGAATTAATTTGCTTCTACTTTTTTATTGCTCATGATTTTCTCTCACTTTAAGACAGGAAATGGAAATATAACATCCACATAATTAGGAAATATTAATTAAAATGTTTTTATGTACTTTAGAGGAAAGCAAAGAATATAATATTTAATTACTACTTTGTTTTTAATTTCAGGAATAATATACAAGAAGTCACCTAAAATGGTCTAGTTTATTCAGTAAATTAAATATGTCAATGTCTTTAGAGAATAGTGTATTATATTTTATGTATTTTTGAAGATAATATTACATTTTACATGGTTTTTTTTTTTTGAAACTAATTTCTTATTTTACTTGCATATATAATTACCTACCAGGGATGACCATGCACATCTAAAGAAAGACTTGCCTCCAAATGTTTGGCATTAAATGTATTAATCAACAGGTCATTGCTATTTATTTAGTACTAGAGAGACATCTGTAGTGCGATTACCATACATTGTTAGCTAATCTTTTGATCTTATTAAGTTTTCCATTTTGGTCATGGTAAAAGATTTTAATTTCATACTTACATCCATTCTTAAAAGAGAACTCAGATTTTTATATCTCATTAAGTGGATACTAATAATTGGTTAAATATAAGTCCCTTGCTTTATAGAGAAAAATGAATTTAAATAATATGATTATTAGATATATTTAAAAGAATTTAAATAAAAGAAAACCTCAAAAATGATCTTATGGACTGTTACGGAACCTTTTGAAGCCTTCTTGGTCTGCAAGTAGAAAATAAAAATAAAAATGGTCTAATTATCTATAGACTATTACTAGAGAAATGGAGCCCTAAATCGTCTCTTAAAAATTATTATAATCATACTGATAGATGGATGCTTACTTCTAGGCACTTAGAACACTAGAGACGAGGAAAAATAGGTATGTAGGGGGTTAGGGCATGACATGATGGAGGAGTGGAGTTTTCCCTGCTCCACCAGGCACATGGTCCCTGCTTTGCTACATTGTACTCCCACTGTGTGTCTTCTCCATCATCTAGCACACTTGATACTGTTTGTTTGTTTGTTTCGTTGAAAGTTGAGCTGCCCTTGGGTTTACAAGTTCTTTGAGAACTTGTAATATAATGACTAATAAAGTCATCATATTCTCAGATCCAGCACACTGCCTGACACACAGTACCTGTTCAATGTATACTGAAATAAGTCAGTCAGCGAGTAAGAAAGGCATAAAAAAGTCAGACACAGGGAGAGATAAGATGATTATTTCTCCTATCAAAATGTATTTAGTGCTTCCTATATAACCCAGACACTATGCTAGGCACTGGAGATGTAGGTACTGTTGGGGGTGGGGAGAGAGTGTGTGTTTGTGTGTGTGTGTGTGACAGGGGAATAACATTAACTCAGTAGAGTATGATCTGTACTACCAAACAGAGGAGCAGAAAGATAGCCCATCCTGGCTTGGGTGGAGGTGGGTGAGCTACAGAGAAAAGGGGCAAGAGAACAAAGAGAGGTAATGTGGAAGATAAGAGGTTAGACAAGCAGAGAACCCTTAGGGAGAGGGACCAGCATGCAGAAAGGAATGAAGTATGAAGGAGCATGGTCCATTCCTTCCCTGGAGTCACCCAATTGTAAGGACCTTGCAGAGGAGTGACAGAAGTTGAGTCCTAGGTTGGTCCACTGGAATAGTAAGGGCTTTGTAGGTTGAGCTAGTTTGAACTTACCCTGAAGGTAAGTTGATGCTGCAGGTTAGTAAACAAGGGAACTGCATGATCAGGTTTGTAGTCAGAAAAAATTCAAGCATTGAAGAGGATGGAGATCCAAGGCTTATTAGGAGCTTATTATGATTCAGATGAGACGTTCCAACAGCCTGAACTTAAGGAATAGCACTAGGACTGGTGAGATAGGTAGTGTTCATGAAGCAGGATTGTCACATCTTGGTGACAGACGACAAGTGGGTGGGGATGATCTTGAGGTACCTATGTTCCTACTATGATCTTTGTGACAAACTATTCTTAGTTTCTCACTTTTCTTGGATGTCTGGGCAGATGATACTGCCAACACAGAGGAGCAAAATAACATAAAGTATTTGAGAAGAGGTAACCTTAAGAAAGTAATGGTGTATAACAATTTTCAAGCACTTGATCTTTTTGTTGGTAGTATAGAGTTGGAAGCCGTTATTTAAAGAATGCTAATATTTGTGGAATTCAGAAACTCCCAAAGTAAATGCTGCTGTAAGTAACCATTAACTCACTGGGAATCCATTTCAGAGTAGACAGGATATGAAGATAAGATAAACAACCGATCAAGAAAAAAAAATATATTCATAAAAAAATCTGAAAATAATATTATGGCATATATATATATATATATATATGTTTTTTTTTTTTTTTTTTCCGAGACAGAATCTTGCTCTGTCACCCAGGCTGGAGTGCAGTGGCACGATCTCTGCTCACTGCAAGCTCCACTTCCACGGTTCACGTATTATGGCTAATATTTTTAAAGATTTTATGATGTGCTAGGCACATCTATCAGGACAATGGGAATAATGTTCTTCACTTTGAAGAGTCAGATATCAGAGCCAAGTTGGTATCACACATCTAGTGTAGATTTGGAAACGGAGGAATAGAACCATAGTTAAGCAAAAATAAAATGGAAAGAAGTATCTTTCAGCTACCCATGCATCTGCAAGCCCATCAGTCCCTCACACACCCTTGTATCTTGTGCTCTGCTTCTGCCCAGTTTCCCCAGGTCCTGCTGTCTGGGTGCCTCATCTCTGCTTCTGAAGTTCTGAGTACCCACACCAAGGAGCTCTGTGTCTGCCCCATTCAACCGGGGGCCAAGTACCACGGAAATAGGAATGAAAAGAATACAATCCCTGTCCTTGAGAAGCACTCAAGTCAGGTGAGCAAGACAACAGTCCTTGAGCCTTTTCTGGATGTTTTCAGGGGTGCGAGGGGACCTTTCAGATCTGCAGGAACCCTGGAGTTCCGCGTGGTAAGCTTTTCCACTTCTCCACGCTGCATCCCTGGGAAGAAGGCTCTTTTCCAGTTCCCTCTCATCCTATATTGTTGCATTCAGCTCAGAAAGAGTGAGCCAGATAGGAACTTGAGGTCACACACAGCTAGCTAACCAGATGAGTACATTCCATTTGCATAGAATGTCAGTTCCCACTACTGCATACAGAGTGTGAGTGCGACTGCAGTCACATACAGCATAACATCGTTTCGTCCAATGACAGACCGCATAAACAACAGTGGTCTCATTAGATTACACTATTATGTTTTTACTGTACATTTTCTATGTTTAGATACACAAATCCTTACCATTGTATTATGACTGCTTACAGTATTCAGTACAGTCACATGCTATACTGGTTTGAAGCCTAGAGATGATAGGCTATATCATATACCCTAAGTGTATACTAGGCTACACCATCCAGGTTTGTATAAGTACATTTTGTGATGTTTACACAATGACAAAATCGCCTAACAATGCATATCCCGGAATGTATCTCCATGGTCAAGTGACACATGACTGTATTTACAAGGATTTTGGCAGACTTACTTAAGGCTATTTTAAGATCAATTCAATTGTTTGCTAAAAATTAATGTTATCTAATTCTTTGTTCTAGTGGCCATTGCATATACATATGAAAAGTACGATATGACAAAGTCAAGACATTGAGCCTTATTGAAATTAAATTACTCTTCTGTTTGTTGCAAGGAAGATACAGAAAAGTAGGGAGGCATGGGTTTTAAGGCCCAGAAATCCACAGAAAATACTTGGGGGCTAACTGCAACTAAGAAGCCCGTTAGTGTGCAGGTTAAATGTGGACTTTAGAGACAGATGGTGTGGGTGAGGATCATGGCTCCACTCCTTTAGCTCTGGGTCCTTCCTGGGCCTCAATTTCCTCATCTGTGAAATGGAAATACTAACGGCATATGTCCCAATGAATGTTTTGTAATGGCAAAATGTATAAAGACCTACACTGCTTGGTACATAGTAAATATCAACTACCAGAATTAAATGACTGGCAAAAAAAAAAAAAATCTAAGAAAAAAATTAAACTTAACCTTTTAAGTCAAGTTATTCACATTTAGTGACCAGAGTTAGGAAATTGCTTTTCCCTTTATACAATGAGTTCTATAAGGTATGAAATATAAAAATGTCAGGAAGAAATTTCTGTGTGACCTGAAGTTTTCAACTCATATCAGATATAAAGACAAATATAAATACTTCAATTCCTTTAGCAAAAACTTTCATTCTTTTCCATTTACTACATCTGAATAAGAGGATACACATTCCAAAGAATCATGTGAACTTATAAAGTGAGGCCTTATAAGAAAGAACAGTGAATTTGCTGTCCCAAAAGCCTCCTCTTTTTTATTTTATTTTATTTTATTTTATTAGACGGAGTCTCACTCTGTTGCCAGGCTGGAGTGCAGTGGTCCAATCTCGGCTCACTGCAACCTCCGCTTCCCGAGTTCAAGTGATTCTCCTACCTCAGCCTCCAGAATAGCTGGGACTACAGGTGTGCACTGCCACACCCAGCTAATTTTTGTATTTTTAGTAGAGACAGCATTTCACCATGTTGGCCAGAATGGTCTCGATCTCTTGACCTCGTGATCTGCCTGCCTCGGCCTCCCAAAGTGCTGGGATTACAGGTGTGAGCCACTGCGCCTGGCCCCAAAAGCCTCCTCTTAATTTCTGTGTTCAGCATAAGCCTTTAAATCTGGTATCACTTTAATCAAGCTTAAGTCTTAAAACACATAGTTCTTTCTTCATACACTTCCCTCAAGAGTAAGAGAACCCATGCTTCATAATGGAGAACAATGTATTCAAATATACATAATGAGCATGTTGTGCCCGTTATGTTTAACCATCTGTGATGATGGTATGTTGATGTTAAAGATGGTGGTGATGACGGTAGTATCAATTACTACTTCCTGAACTTTTACTATGTATGACACTCAATGCTAGGTATTTTACATAGGTTATAGGCTATCATATGGATATCAATGAAGTGGTATTTCCATTACCATATAACAGAAAAAATTACTAAGAATTTGGCCAGGTGCAGTGGCTCATGCCTGTAATCCCAGCATTTTGGGAGGCTGAGGAGAGCGGATCACTTCAGGCCAGGAGTTCAGACCAGTCTGGCTGACATGGCGAAAACCTGTCTCTACTAAAAACACAAAAATTAGCTGGGCATGGTGGCACATGCCTGTAGTCCCAGCTGCTCAGGAGGCTGAGGCACGAAATCACTTGAACCCAAGAGGCGGAGGTTGCAGTGAGCCAAGATTGTGCCTCTGCGCTCCAGCATGGGTAACACAGCATGAGTCCAACTCAAAAAAAAAATAATAACAATAATAATTAATTAATTAAATTACTAAGAATTAGAAGAGAGAAGTAATTTGCCCAAGACAGTGTAGCTAATAAGCAGTAAAGCAGGGATTTTAATTCAGCCAACTCTGTCTGACTACAGTACTTACACTCCAATAAATACTTTATTTATGTTGAGGCATGTTCAGAATTATTGTGATTTTTTTTCATTGACTTGAGTTAGTTAGCTATGGCAGAGAGCATTACAGTGACATTTTAATATGTTCTTGAATAGTTCCCCAAACTATACTCAAATAGTAAGATTGTTAATATTGATAGAACAGTTGTGGTACCTCATTAGCAGTTTAAAGATTCTGTTACTTCATGTTAATTATGCCTTGTATGCCTTTTTAAAATAAAAAGTACAATTACAGGCATTCTTCCTTTTGTCTACTTCTAAACTTAAACATTTAAACTGGTTTATTATTTCACACTTCTTACACCATCCTTCTCCTTTCTATCTCAGGCCATTCCATCTCATAAAAGTTATTATTCCACAAGGTTTCACAGATAGTAATGTCCTGAGATCATCATGACAAAATAAAATGTCTATTCAGTATTAAATCACATCTTAAAACTGTGCAATTATAAAGACACTTGAAGCTTTTTTTTAACCTCTGGAGTAGCAACATGTGGAATGCCCTGCTTCAGTATATGCAGTAAATATTAATGGGATGCCAACTGTGTGTACCCGAGCCTGAGTAGAGTAAGTCTTCTCACTTCACACCTTCTATAAAACTCAAGATTCCTTTGGCAAGTACCATACACTGTAGTAACACAACATTGACCTCTGTGCAAGAGGTTCACATTATAAGGATATCATGGGAAGCATAAAACATTCAGTATCAGATTCTCTGAGCTATTAAAGCTACTTAAATATGGCATCAGTTCTTAAAGTTACCTAATTTAAAAGTAGCTGAACCTTTGAAAATTATTGAGTCCATTAAAAACTACATTAAGTTAGAGCACTATGCTCAAGGACTGCTGTGGTTCAGGTTATGTCACGGCTTCATTACAATCACCTTCCTTATGAATTTCAGAAGAATTCACTAGAAGTTGAAAATTTTCATAAATCTCAGTTGCTAGAATCTATTTGCTTTACAACCTAACTTGTTCCCCACTAGGTCCTCTATTTAAGTAAACTTAAAAAAAAATCTATTCAAGAGCAGAGTAGACTGCCCGGACTCAAATGCCAGTTCTGCCATACAGTAGCTGCGGAGCTTGAGTCATTTATTTAGGTTTATAAACCCTCACCTTCCTCATCTCCTAAATGGCAGTAAAAATGATAAATCAAAGAAAAAAAATAATAATAGTAGCTGTACCTACTTATTTTCCCTCTGTAAAATGGGAAATGACAGGAGAGCTACCAGAATTAAATGAGTTAATATGAGTAGAGCTCTTTGGACATTGTCAGGCACATGCTAAAATTTATTACAAATGTTTCTTAAATAAATTGTTCAAAGAATGTATGATACCCCATATTTTCAATATCAAACTAATAGAGCATTTATGAGTATCATTCTCAAAGTGATGCTGACTTCACAAACCACATATGGCACAAAGGGATTCTATTCCTATTGTACAAGGTTATTAAAAAACAGATATCTACATTAACAGAAACATAACTATATACTATATATGTATACATATGTGTATATGTATGTGTGTGTATATATACACATATGTATATATGTATACATACACGTTTGTATATACACACATAAAATTTACCTCCCCCATGCAGAGTCAAGTAGGTAAAGTGGTCTAAAGTCAAAGAAACTCTTCAACTATTTCTTAATATGGACACAGCTTTCCTTCATAAAACTTCAAGAAGAAGAAAAATAGTCTATCGTACCAATGTTAATTAATAGTAAGACACTCTAATGGAACTTCCATATGAGATTTAGAGAGGTTCATTTATCCTATGCACATTATATGAATTTTCAGATATAATCTTTTACTCTACTTTTGATAAGGGTTAGCTACTCTGAAATGTTTTTTACTGAAGATTGGTGATTTCTAAATGAAGTTATTAATATCTTGCTTTAATTGCACTTCTGCTTAAAGGTTAAGATAACATTACAACTCAGAAACAAACATTGATTCCAGAGGAAGCAAAAATTGTTAATAATTAAATTAGATACCAGAAAATATATACAAAAGTTTACATTTTTGCTAACTTGAAACAATATTGAATTCACAGAAAACCTAAAATACAGGATTTTTCTAAATGGTACCAGTTTAATTTGTAATGAAAAGTTTAACTAGGTATTTCTGTTTTGAGCTCCCCTCACCGAAAAATGGAAAGGACTTAAATGATTTTAAATCTATGGTTTAAACAATTTCCTTAATTTGACTTGTTCTCTCTTTCAAGCTATTCAACTATACTTAAACTAAACTACTATTCCATTGCCAAATAATAATTCTTCACTTAATTGCAATAATCTCAGAATATGAAAATATTGGGATAAAGTATTGAGAAATTCAAAAAATTCATCCATATAAAAACCAATGAAATATAGAAATATTCACATAATTTCAATGACACAACTCTAGTGTTACTGTTCGTACTCTATTCCCAAATTGGAATCATTTATAGTAAGCATTCTCTCCTCCACTAGCCTCTTTTACTAGGAAGTTACCTTGAGAATAATTTTATTCATGAATGAGGGTGCCTACAATAATTAGACCATCCTGCTAGACATGTCAAGAGCATCAAAGAAAATTCACTTCAACTAAAATTTCCATAAGCCATTTCCCCTTTTCTAAAAAATCCTAAATAACTACTTTTGTTAAGTTGTTCATTTATATGTAATTGCTTTTTAAAAAAATGTTACTGTTTCTGAGATTATAAAAATAAAGAGATGGTAAGTTTTAGGAGCAAAATATTTCTTGAGTTCTATGAATGCGAATTCACTTTTTCAGTGCAACAAGAACATTTGCATTTACTCATAAATGAATACTAATGACAAATTCAGAGCTGGCATTACTCCATAGAAATCACACACAGAAAGCCAGAGCTAGAAATCATACAGTGCACAGATAGTTATATTACTCTAAAGTATTCAGACAAAGAGCAAGGAGATTAGAGTCAACATCAATTCTCTGAAGTTGAGTCACATCTTAATGACATGGTGGGTTAAGGATAATTGTAGAATTTAGGATGGAAACAAAGTTGGCTAGTTAATATCTTATGTGATTTCTGAGTCAACAGCTCTTTGTTGACCACCTACTCTGGGCAAGATGCTGCTTCCCTAAGTAAGCCACTGCTCTACAGTTCTATTTACACTGTGTAGGAGTAAGCATCCTGCTTCTACCAGAAATCCTCTCTTTTTGTTTAAAATAACACCCCAGCTCAGCTTTGCATATTGTGTGTGTTCATGTGCTCAATAAATACTTTTTGAATGAGTGAAAATTCAGTGAGTAAGAAGGTTATTCATTCAAAAACATCTGTGTATGCCGGCAAAAATGGTGAGGACAATGATCAAAGCATAATGAAAACACTGGGCAACACCTCCTCACAAAGATGTCAAAGGGAGCAACTTCAAATATTAAAATTTAAGCATGAGCTCTGGCTTAACCTAGAAACCAGGATCCCAGTACTTGCTGTAATACTCCATTGAATATTGTGCTCATAATTTCCCATGTAATCTGCTTATGTACCTATTTGAAAATATTTTTCTCAAGTAATGTTGTTTCTATAGTTTCTATATGTTTTATTAATTGAGAAAAGAGTGTTTCTAAAAGGCCAGAGTAGCTTGGGAGAAGTCAAAGCCGTTTTCTTTTTCACTGTTAAAACACTGGAGGTGGTTACATTTAAGCAACAGTTTCCTTCCTATTGCTATGCGTCTTGTAATATCTTCTTGCACCTCCATCAGTTCACTGGTGAATAACTTCATATTCCTGAAGTTAAGAAGCCTGCCCTGATGCTCATTCAGTTACTTTGGGCAATGATCAAACAGAGAGAGGAAGGTAAGTCGTATTGTTTCCGTTTCTTTAAAAACTTCACTAGGAGGAAACCCCAAGGTAAGGATGACAACAACAAAAATCTGTTTCAACAGAGTTGACAGCAATAAAACCTTTTTTTAAAAAATAATCATTTTTGATATTCAAATTTCTAAGCCCCTTTTATTATCTTCAACTTTTTCTTTGAAAAGAAGCTTAATATATTTGAAATAAATTATAATGTGTAATTTGTCTAAAGCTCTGAAATATGTAGAAACTACTAAGTAAAACCTTTGAGAAGCACCAGCTGTTTATGACTTCTAGCAAATCAGTTTAGAAAGGAGCACTAGCACAGAAAGGAGGCCCACCCACCCACTTTCGCTCCCACTCAAACCGACCCTGCATGCTATTTATCAGGCCAAGTTTACATAAATCAGAGAAGAGTTACGGTGCAATTAAATGTATCCACGAAGTAATATGACATAAAGCACTTTGCAAATATTAAATCTTGCCCCAATGTTTTCTAAGAAGAAACTGGTATTCGGAGACAGAGAGGAGAGGGGGAAAGAGGGGAGGGAGAGAGGGAGGAACAGAGAGAGACAGAGAGACAGAGACAGAGAGAGAGAGAGAGAGAGAGAGAGAGAGAGAGAGAGAGAGAGAGAGAGAGACCCACCGGGTAAAGACAGGGTAGACCACGGATCTGAGCATCAGCTCCTTTGGGTGGGTGCCCTGAAGCACTGAAGTAGGGAAGCGGGAGAGCAGAGGAAACCCACCAAGGTGAAGTGACTCCGGAGTTGTGGTAGAGGTTTGTTTGCTGTGCACTTGGAACCTCCAGGTAAAGCCATCTGCCTTAAGCTGGACGCTCCTTGCAGGTTGCCCTAAACCAAGGTGGTCCCCCAAGTAACAGGAGCAGGATTCTCAGCGCTCCAGTGAGTAGCGACAGCGACCTCTCAGACTTATTAGTAGTAACAGTATGACCACCCCTCGACTGCATCCATCCCGTGTGTGTGTGTGTGTGTGTGTGTGTGTGTGTGTGTGTGTTGGGTGGGAAGAGATGCATATAGTGGGGCTGTGAGGGGTGTGGGAGCGGCCAGCTGGGAAGAGAAAACACCCCACCCACATGTTAACTTAGCCTTTGCCTGCTCTTTGACTGCCCTCTGTCTGTCCTCTGCTCAGGCCTCGCAGGCCCCCACTGTCCCAAAGCTGCCCTCGAGCTCCAAACAGCTCCACAGCCACCCCAGAAGTGACCGAACACGAACCCCCAAACTCCGGCGAGCGCAGTAAAAGAGTGTTCCCTTTCTCCCTCAAAGAGAGCGCTACCCAGCGCTCTGGGAGAGACTGAGAGAGAAACAAACAGGCGGGCTGACTGACACCTTCTGTCTAATTTTACCCCAGGAATTGCCCCCGCCTTTTCTCATCTCGCACTAGTTTAACCTCCGGTCCTAAGCAAACCTCTCAAAAGTCTTCCCCAGGCAGCGCCCAGGAGAACCGCACCCCACAAAGTGCTTTTTTGCTGGCATCACCCGGATGCCTCCCTTTGGCAATTTGCCCCTTCTCATTTCCCCCCAAATCTAGAGGTCTCAAAGCCCCACCCCCGCGCGAGGTGGGCAGCGCGCCTTGCTCACCGTGGTCCCCGGCGGTGGCGGCGCCGGCAGGAGCCCCAGGGCGCGGGGGCCGGCGGCAGGTCGCGTGGGGGCACCGGGTCGCTCGTGCGGTCCAGGCGGCAGTTGGTCCAGTAGTTTCGGATGCCCAGGCTAGGCTCGGCAGAGAGCGAATCGGCGAAAGAGAGCAAACGAACAGGGCTGTGCGTGGCGCGTGTGAGTAAGAGGCGGGCGGGCCCCACACGCAGGCGGCGGCGGCTGCTGCTAGGTCCGGGGCGGGGAGCCGGGCGGGGGGGCAGGCGGGCGAGAAGTAGTGGAGTTTAGGGCGCGTTTCCTGCACTTCCGCGAGAGGCTGGAACCAGGTGCGGCAGGGCGCGCTCCCGTGGCGCGGGCACGGCACTGGCGGCCGCAGGAGCCGGAGTCCGCGCAGTGCGGGAGACCGCAGCCGCTCTGCGGGAAGAGGTGCGCATCCTCCTTGCCCCACGAGGGCACCGGCGCAGCCCCGGACCCTGAGCGCAGAAGGCGAGACTTCGGGCGTCCTCAGTGACAGCTCTTCGGGCAGCCCGCTCCCTCCCAATCCGCCCAAAAGAGCAACAGACAGTGTGGCTGGGATCTTCCCTTCCTGCGTCCTCGAGCCTCCGGTGCCAAGCTGTGAGGGCGCCCCGCTCCCCGCGGCTGGCGCTGTCACGGCCGCCGCCCGGCCCCCAGCGCGCCCGAGCCGGCAGCTGCCTCCCGGAGACGTGCCCAGCTGTGTGCGCGTGTGTGTGTCTAAGCGAATCTCTTCCCCTCCATCACTTGGGCGCGCAGGAGGGACCGGGTCCCCGGCGACCAGCTGCAGAGTGGCTGCCAGTCCACACCCTCCCGGCTCTCTCCCCACCCACCCCGCCCCTACTCCTCCTCGCCTTCCCCTCCTCCCCCTGCTCCTCCTCCAGCTGCCGCTCCCGAGCTCCCGAAGGCAGCGGAGAAACCGCAGCGAAAGGGAGGAGGAGGGTGGGGAAGGAAGCGCAGGTGTCTTTGGCGGAGAGATGGGCGCACGCACCGGAGCGGCTTACTGCAGGAGGAGGGCAGGGCCTTAGGCGGAGAAAGGGGAGGAGGACGATTTACCCGGAGGCGGAGGTCCTGCTGCTGAGCCACTGCACGTCCCACCCAGGAGCTGGAACCGCGGGCGAACAGCGCAGTGGGGCGGCCCGGTGGGCGCGCGGGGCTCCCAGTTGGACTGAGGTCGCAGCTTGGGGAACCTGCGGAAGTGACCAGGGTGGCAGAACTCGGGGACACAGAGGTCGGAGGGACCCAATTGCTGAGGCGCTGAGACTGGTCTCTCTGGGGTGGGGGGTGGGGGGCTAAACCCAGAGCTTGGGACACACAGGTGTCCAGGAAGCTGGTGTGTGTGGCTCCAGAGTGCCAGGCGGGAGAGCCGGATGCAGTGAGGGGTCGGGCGGCGGCTGCGGCTTGCTTGGGGCTGCTGTGTGCATCCGGAGTCACAGGGGGCGATCACTGCCTAGCTGGGAAGCGGAGCTCAGTACTTAGCCTTCTTTCAGGTCCCAAGTCCAGAAACCGAGAGGCAAACTAGCCTTCCCAATTTAGTCTGTGTTCCCCCAACCCTTTGCCCCCAGCAAAACAACAGGCCAGGAGCTGATTCTACCTGCAACTTACTGTGCTCTTTACCGTATTGAAAGTACCCTATTGCTCCAAGGAGACTGATGTGTTGCTTCCTCTCTCTCAACTCTAGTCCCCTCCCTCAACATATATCCCTACCCAACCAAAATTACCCAGAACACTGTATTTCTCATTGATAAACTTTTTCCCTCTGGGGTTCCCTAAAAATGAAAATCTTTCCTACCCTTTTCTCTGTAGAGGCATTAAGTCTCTTGCTTACATTCCATAGTACAAATACAGTACACAGGAAAGTCCTTTAGGCAAGAAATCACAGCATTGTTGTTTATGACGGCTTGTCTGTTTTCAAATGACAGTTGCAGAATGCAAATTTGTGTCAACCCGAGGTCGGTGGAGAGAGTTAGTCCATTTAATTAGAGGTCTTTGGAAGGAATCTGGGCAACAACACTAGAAAGAATTGCTGTACTTTTTCCAGTACCCATTCCTTTTTATTATGGTAATTTCACTCTGTTAATTTAGGCAATCTGAAAATGAAAGGTCGGATGCAATTTACAAGGCACAATATTTCTAGATTCGCATTCAACAGCCCGCCCCACCTCCTTCCTCCCACCACTCTTACCATCACCTCAAAAGGTCATGAGCTAGGAACCCAAACTGCACTTTTTAAATCTCAGGATATAGCCTGAATGACAAAGCTGCTGAGTTTAAAACGGGACCAGTTAAGTCTAAACTTATTTACCAACTACTTAGACAAAATCATATGCTCAGCAGCAACAACAAAATGTATACTGTGTGATATATTGAGCAGGAGGAAAGATGGCTGTTTGCCAGATATGTGATCCATTAACCTCTTTAGCTCATTGTTGGCAACAATAGCATAGAATCACATT
Organism: Rhinopithecus roxellana; assembly: GCF_007565055.1. Classification (NCBI taxonomy): domain Eukaryota; kingdom Metazoa; phylum Chordata; class Mammalia; order Primates; family Cercopithecidae; genus Rhinopithecus; species Rhinopithecus roxellana. The sequence goes on from NC_044552.1 coordinate 161,664,952, forward strand.
CCTATGTTTGAAAGACAAGAGACTTTTTTTTTCCCATCTCAAAATCACAATGCCACATTATAGTCTAAAAGAAACCTCAGACAATAAAAATAATAAGAAAGGAAGAAACACGATTTGTTTTTTTCCTGAACAAATGTTGCTGTTCTGTTTTTTTCTTGAGGCGAAAAATGCTGATACGCAATAAAGTCCACAAAGGCATGACAATAGATTCTGAAGAATGCATCAATCCATCTATATTAGTCCTTTCAATTAGTAAACTTTATTTAAAAGGTTTATTTATATTATCTTTTTATTGGTATTCAGTCTGTCTTTTGTACCTGGAAGATGACTGAGAAGGAGGATGGGTGAGCTGAATCTGGTTTCTCATAGTTCTGTCTTACATCAGGTTTATGTCTGGCAGGAGAGGAACGCTCAGCAGCCTGTGCTTTCTCAGCAATCCTAACTTCTCCTCAGAGGATGCTTTGCTCTGTAGCTGATAGGTTGTGAGATTGTCACAGTAATTTTGCCTACCTGCTGCAGGGTCACACCTGGGGTTGGGAGCGGGTACAGTTCCAAAAACTGGGATGCAATGCTCTGGAAAGAGCTTTTACCTTGCCCAGGGTTCGAGGACTAGATGAAGGTGCATGAGATTTTTTGTGTTGCTTTTCAACTTCTACAGATGACCTGGATTTTCTGCTAGGTGAAGTGCAGAGGTGGGTGGGTGTGGTCTAACATTTTAAGAAACATTTTGGTATTGTGGTAAATTAAACAAATAAAACTAAACACCAGACAAAATGGCACACCCAAAAAATCTATTTGAAATACAATTTTGAAAACAGTCACAGATTTATTGGTTTGGCTTAGTCATCTATGCCAAATAAAGTACACAGCAATGAAAACATTTGGTTAATTAGGGTGTTCATTTGGTAAAGAATATATTTTTTTCCTGAGCATCAGCATACTCTCTTGTCTCATAAAGTTGCAACCATTAAATATTATTTAGGCCAGTCATGCTAGCTTATGTCTACAATCCCAGCACTTTGGGAGGAGAAGATAGGAGGATCACTTGAGGCCAAGAGTTTGAGATCAGCCTGGGCAACATAACGAGACCCCTTCTCCACAAAAAGTTAGAAGAAAAAAAAATTAGCCGGGCAGGGTAGTGTATGCCTGTAGTCCCACCTACTCTGGAGGCTGAGCCAGGAGGATCCCTTGAGCCCAGGAGTTTGAGGTTACAGTCATCCATGGTTGCACCACTGCACTGCAGCCTGAAAAACAGAGCAAGGCTCTGTCTCCAAAATATAAAAAAAAATTATTTATTTACTTTACAGCTTCAAATGGAGGCTGCCCTCTCAGTAAAATATAGAAATGTTTGTCCTTATGAAGAAATTGAGGGTAGCTGACTTACTTTCCAAAATCTATCTTTTTCTCTTTCAACCAATCAATTGCTGACTTTCAATTGGTTTAGTAAATACATTCATTGAAATGGCCCTTCAGTCCAGGCACAGTGGCTCACACTTGTAATCCCAGCACTTTCGGAGGCTGAGGCAGAAGGACTGCTTGAGTCCAGCAGTTTGAGGCCAGCCTGGGCAGCATAGAGGGACCCCATCTCTACAAAAAATTAAAAAATATATATGGGCTTGGCGTCACATGCCTGTAGTCCCAGCTACTCAGGAGGGTGAGGCAGGAGGATTGCTTGAGCCCAGAAGGTCAAGGCTGCAGTGTGCTATGATTGTACCACACTCCAGCCTGGGCAACAGAACAGGACGCTATCTCAAAAACATTTTACAAATAAAAGAAAAGGGTCTTTCTATGTGCCACCATTGGAAACCAGAGGATGAATAGAAGTCTCTGCTCTCATTGAATGAGGTCAGTAATCACTAAGGCTATCAAGTTGAACAAGGTTCATTTTATTATAAGGAAATGAGCCCCTGTACCCACATCTCCATGCTCTATCACTATATTTGGGTATCTCTTGTATGAAAATTGTGGGTTTTGTATCGTGCAATGCTGTGTTTAGTCAAGAGAGACCTGAAAGTGTAAGGCCACGACTGATTGTAAGGGAAGCATTTCTCACGGAAGGAGTGGGTCCACAGACCAAATATCAAAACCTCTGAGAGCGGTAAGGAAGATTTAAACTCTCTCTAGGTTAGACAATTGCTGGCCAATACAAATACAATGTAAGACACAAATGTGAGCCACATATATAATCTTAAATATTCTAAGAACTTATTCAAAAACTAAGAAATAGATAAAATTAATTTTAATGATATATTTCATTCAATCTAATATATCAAAAATATTATTTCAACATGTAATCAATATAGTTATCATTACTGAAATACTTTGCTTTTTTCCATACAGTGGTAGAAAGAATGACTTCCCAAAGATGTTTGCACCCTAGTCTCTGGAACCTGTGCATGTGTTACATTATTTGGCAAAAGGGATTTTGCAGTAGTAATTAAGGTTAAAGATCTTAAAATAGGGGGATTATCCTGGATTATCTGCATGGGCTCAATCTAATCACGTGAGTTATTTTTTTAAATAGTCAAATAATATTTTCGTATTATTTAACTATTTAAAATGAAAATTTACATGTTTTAATTAGTGAAAAGCCAATTCTTTAACCTAGGGAGGAAAAGCCTATAGTGACAAATGCTGAAAATGCTTTGTAATCAGTATACTAAGGAGACATTCATGTATTTCAAAAATTGCTTAAATTCTGATGTTTAAATTTAAGCATGTGACCATATGCTGACTTTAAAATATACAATTAAAGGCATTTATCACAATTTGCTATACTCCCAACATTAATTACAGATACTTTGGAGCATAAATCAAATGGCTTAAAGTGAGCCTGTAACATACCTAAGGAATACCTTTCCATATTGTACATGAAAATTACTTCTCCTCCATGTAAAGGTCTCATCACTTTAAGTTCTAAGTTAAGTTTAACCCAGCTCTGTAAGTCGGTACTTAGGGGCTCATGAAGGCCTAAAAAGAAGGAAAAAAGAATGTAACGAGGACTGATCAACAAAGTTTTCTATATCTATGTAACTATATAGGATCTACATATGTATGTACTACATCATATAACATTAGTTATATTATATATAAACTATAAATATGATCATTTCTATTACTGATGCCATACCTAAATTATGTATTATGCATCTTCAAATAAAAGCCAAAGCAATAGGGTAAATGCAGAAGCATCACAATGAGTTCCACTTAATACACATTAACTGTACACACCAACATTTCTGTTGGTACTTGAAATGGATCAAGTACATCTGGTGGACATTGACCGGTATCAGCAAAGATGGGCCATTACAATGGAGAAGCTTATGAGGATGATGAACATCATGCCAGAGGTGTTGTTCAGTGTCCAACCTCTTAATGGTGCCAGTGAATAACACTCACTGCTGGTATTACATATGCAGTAGTGAATAAGTGAAGGACTATAACCATAATATGCTCACTTCTTGCTATTTCATTTTATCTTCTGATTACCAGTTACATATAGTGGTCCCTTAGTATCCAGGGGGATTGGTTCCATGATGCCCCTGGGTACCAAAATCCAGATGTTCAAGACCCTTATATAAAATAGTGTGCTATTTGCCTATAACACATGCACAACCTGCTATATACTTTGTGGGTTTTTTTTTTTTTGTTTTTTTTTTTGTTTTGTTTTTTTTTTTTTGAGATGGAGTTTTGCTCTTGTTGCCCTGGCTGGAGTGCAATGGCGTGTTCTCAGCTCACTGAAACCTCCACCTCCTGGGTTCAAGCGATTCTCCTGCCTCAGCCTCCCGAGTAGCTGGGATTATGGGCATGTACCACCACACCTGGCTAATTTTGTAATTTTTAGTAGTGATGGGGTTTCTCCATATTGGTCAGACTGGTCTCGAACTCACAACCTCAGATGATCCGCCCTCCTCGGCTTCCCAAAGTGCTATACAGGCATGAGCCACCGTGCCTGGCCAACCTGCTATATACTTTAAATCATCTTTAGATTACTTATAATACCTAATATAATGTAAATGCTATATAGTTATACTGTACTTTAAAAAATTTTATCATTTTTTATTTTGTATTTTTTTCTGAATATTTTAAATCTAGGGTAGGTTGAATTTGCTGATATGGAGGGCCAACCATACAGAGTTTTAATTTCATAGTTTAACAATGAATGGCCATAAGTGGAGGTCGATACATATACTTAGCATTTCAAGCTAAGCTTGTTCATATACACATCTGAAATTAGTTACAAGACATGACCTAACAAATGCTAGCGGAACTTTTCTTGAAAAGTAATTTTTACAGATATTAAACTTCATCTTGCACACTGATGTCAACATATATTTAGGGCAAAGTCAGAGCTTTTATATTTTCATTTATTATTCATTTAACTTTTAAAACACTACTACAATTGAGTATTAAAACAAAAACAATATCAAGAAGCGAGCATATTTGGTTATAGTCCTTCACTTACTCACTGCTGCATATGTAATACCAGCAGTGAGTGTTATTCACTGGCACCATTAAGAGGTTTGACACTGAACACCACTTCTGGCATGATGTTCATCATCCTCATAAATTTCTCCATTGCAATGGCCCATCCTTGCTGATACCGGTCAATGTCCACCAGATGTACTTGATCCATTTCATCAGCCTCTTTTACTTACTACCTCTCAGGCAGGAGTTATTATAGCAAAAGAATTTATCAGGAGACAGAACGGCATTCTCAGGAAAGTAGACCTTAAATTTGACGATTAGGTGATCCTTTTCATAGAATCTACAATAAACTGTCAAACCTTCATTTAGCACACACTTAGTATCTCTATGCTTGACAATCTGAGTTGGGGGATGAGAGGTGTTGACTGGGATTTGGTTGTCAAGGGTGGGTATTGGCTTTTGGAAGCCATGCAGTGCTTCAACCAGTTTTATGTCCATACACATGAAAAGGTCTTCTGGTAGAATAAGGAAGTATGGTCCTTCTGATCTAAAACAGTGATAATATCTCCTGGCTCCTGATCTCCTTCACCATGAAAGATATCTACTGGTCGTCTTTCATGCCTTTGTCATGAACTTATAGGCTCTTCTTCTCTCAAACTATCTTCCTTCCATTGCAGCTTTTACATCTGTCATTAGGACTGTTCTGCTCCCCATGGCTCTGGCACTCCGTGCACACAGACTGAGATTCTTAAGCCATTCTAGGTCCTATCTGATGATTCTTATTTGCATTCTAGTACTTCAGTGATTGGGACAGCACTCTACTGCTCCTTTCTTACCACCTTTGCCTACACACTTGTCACAAATCACATTATTTTATGGAGCTAGTTTTCTTGTTGCACCATTAAATACATCTTCTGTGGTTACTGAGAGCTGATGCACAATATTTTTACCTCTTTTTCTCTCTGCATCCTTCCTCTTCCTTCAAATAACATATCAACTATGTCCGTGAGGGAGCCAATACTGCCACTCACCCTTTTTAATTGCCCATTCTCCTCTTTTCTCAAATAATTCAATTTTCTTTGCTTCAGAGAGTACTTCATAAGCTTAAGAAATCTGTTTACACTTCTGTTCGTTATTTGAATTCTCACCAGTGTAGTAATTCAAGACCAGTTTCCTGTAAGACTCTCTTAACTCTTCCTGAATGGCATTGGGTCTCACCTCCAAACCATTACAGTAAGTGGTTTCTTTCACCACTTTCTAAAGCTGGCAAGTGGGCTAAGGCTGGTGTGTGGAGCAAGAAGGAGTTTGGGCAGCTACCACTCCTCCATCTCTCACCAAGTGTTTTGGAAAGCTCCCTCACGTGAGTTCTCAAAAGCAGAGAATTTATTCAGGCTGGAAGAAGAAGAGATATGACAGGATAATTCAGAGAGATTCAAAGCATGAGAAGGATTCAACATGTCCTTGCTGTTTGAAGATGGAGGGGACAATGTGATAAGGAATGCAGGTGGCCTTAAGGAGCTGAGAGGCTTCTGGCTAACAACCATGAAGGGAACAAGACTCCTGCCCTACAACCACAGGAACAGAATTCAGCCAACAATCCAAATTAGTTTGGAACAGATTTACCTCTAGAGCTTCCAGAAAAGAAGGAAACCCCATGTACACACTGATTTTGGCCTTATGAGTCTCTACTAAGCAGAGGATTCAGCTGAGCCACTTGATATGGGACTTCTGGTCTACAGAACTGTGAGATAGCAAATGTGATAAAGGGAATGTTTCAAGCCACTAAATTTAAGGTAATTTTTTTATGGCAGCAATGGAAAATTCATATGTGTAACAAATCTTGATATCTAGTATTTATTTTACATGTATGGCACATTTCAATTTGTACTAGCCACAGTTCAAGTATTCGACAGCCACACATGTGACTTGTGGCTATGGTATTGAACAGTGCAAATCTAGACCAACTGGAGTCAAGATGTCTAGGAAGAGCTAGGTTTGTAGCCTAAACATAGCGTCACCATGTGGAAAGAGAAGAAGATCAAGGAACGGGGGGACTTGGCAAGTTCTTTCTTGATTCCCCATCCTGCAATCTGTGAATTGGGTAATCTTGCTCATACAGAAAACAGGCTAAATTTTACAAACTATTATACATTGTCTAAGTTCATTGGACTCCGAAATTTTTGTTTTAATTGCGTTCTGGCTACTGAAAAGGTATTTTTTGAATATTTCATTTTTATCTCAGTTAAATTTTAGAGCAATCAAGAAAGGAGTTGTTGCTCACACCTGAATTTATGCTTGAGATGGAGCATTAGTTATTCTAGCATTATGGGGTCAGGGCAAGGCAGGCAAGGGTAGCCATGGAAGATCTCCAGGAGTAGAATTGTGCAGTTTGATTTAGCCTTCCTAGGAAGGCTGTTGCTCCTCACCACAGAGCTGGCCTTTCAATATCAGCCTTCTGAGGTCTAGGTTTCATTTTTATTAAGAAGGGCAGCATGTCTTATCATTCTAATTACATTCCATGTCTAGCCTTCTAAAACCATCTTTTACCATCTCTGCTAATAGATGAAAATATATGTCTACCCTGCAAAATTTAGAGTAGCAACTAATCATTGTAATCTAGAACCATATTAGGAAGGTTTCACCAAAAAGCTGAAAAATTAGACTGTGTTTAAAGGGAAAAAAATGGAACCTAGACCAGGAGGGAGCAGAGGGAGGTCTTTCCAACCTTCGAGGAGCAGTGGAGGTAACAGTGGAAGAGAGGAAAGTGAATGGCGGGTCAATTGTTTGATGAAAAGTTTCTTTTGACTAAAGCAAAAAGCTTTTGTAAGGAAAGCTATAGTTGGTGCTGGAGAAGGAAAGGTCAGAACACTGTAGATATGCACTATCCAGTACAGTGACCCCTAACCCCATGTAGCTATGAAACACTAGAAATGTGGTTAGTCTGATTTGAGACATGCTGTAAGTATAAAGTACAAACTGGATTTCAAAGACTCAGTGCAAAAAAAGTTATAAAATATTTCACTAATAATTTTATATTATTAAAATGATAATATTTTGGATACATTGGGTTAAATAAAATATATTATTAGATTACCTTTTAAAAATCTTTTTTAATATGGCTCCTAGATTTTAAGTTACATATGTGGTTGATATTATATTTCTGTTGAACATCATTGCTCTAAACCAAGTACTTCTCATAATTTAAAGTATATAGGAATCATCTGGGAATCTTGTTGAAATGCACATTCAGAAACTCCCAGGTAAACTGCTCCTGCAGTTCAGTCTTTGGACTACACACCACCTGGCCTACAATATGTAACTATTCAGGAACTTTTAAAACCACAGTGACCAGATTGCTGCACCCTAAATCCATTACTTAAGAATCTATAGAGCTCTGATGTAAGTATCAATATTTGTTATAACTCTCTAGGTTAATTAAACATCTAGCAAATTTGAGGATCCCTACTTTAGAAGCTCTTGAATAGAAGTGAACTAATTTAAAGTGTATTTTATAGAAAATGGGGAAGTTCATATATCAGGAGCAATTAATTTGTCACTAGTGAATATTCATTGATTCATTAAGTGAGTTATTACTCTATGTCAGTCATGGTGATTTATATCACCCTGCCTCCTAGAAGCTAAGAAGCTAGTCAAGAGATAAGATAAATAACTGCAAAGCAATATGGGATAGGTTCAGCATGAGTGGTATAGATAGTGAGGGTTATAGGACTTAAATGGAAGAGTCAATTTGGGGTGAAATAATTATTCTTGGAAAAGCTGATGTATAAGCCCTAATACTGTGATTCTCAAACTTTAGGTTGCATCATAATCATCTAAAGTAACCAGGTTGAGGACACTGTTGTCACAGAACACTGCTAATGTCACCCCACCACGCTGTGAATGCATTTTAACCATTCTTACATCTTTCTTCTAATATTAATAACTCAAAATTCAAAGTGCCCAGTGGGAGACTGATTGGCTGAGCCCAGACCACATGCTCAAGCCTGGTCTGGCCAGGAGCCATTGGTAATGCACTTCTCACTAAAACAAAAATAGGAATGAAGTGCAATACTGCTAGGCTTGCTCCCTAAACCCTCCCTTCACCCTCAACAACAACAAAAAATCCCCAAACTAAAACAAAACCAAAAACAAACAGATAAACAAAATGTCTACGCAGGTAGTACTATTCCAAAAACAGGCATGCATCAGGGGAGACTTGATTATGGACAAAAAGTCAAATTAAATTTGAGGTTGTTAAGTTTGAGATTACAACTTTAACTTAAGCAGAGATGTCCAGTTAGTTCTGAGAATGAGGTAAAGGCTAGAGAAGGTAGCTTAGGCATCTCCTCTTTAGAAGTAAAAATAGAGAACAAATGTGAGCATGAGGAGGCAGAGTGTAGAGGGAGGAACCGAGGACCGAGAGTCTGATAATATCTTCATACTTCTGGGACTCTAGGAGTAGTACAAAGGGATGCTGCATTAGATGTTAGCAGGTATTAAACCCCAAACCTATTCAGATGAGAAAAGTTAAATAGGAATTTCTATTGTGGTACTTCTCAGAGCTATTAATGTACTAACTTGCATTATAATGCTTTCATAATGCTGCATTTCCAAATATTATTTGGCTAGGAACTCTCTTAAAGAATTAGCAATATATTTGAAGACTTTTGGAAAACAGTGGGCTAGAATTTTCTGGAACCAGAAAAAGACAGAAAGAGACTTAGAAAAGTATTCAGGGGGAGAAATAGCAGTCCCAGGATTGAGATTATTCAGATAATTCAAACTCCTATTACTCCATTATAATAGAAAATGGGTTTAATAGTATGGGATTAATAGTATTAAATTCTGTTTTACCTCTACGTCTCCCAAATCCACAGCACTTGGCAAATAGAGTTGCACCATATATATTTAAGTGAATAAATAATAATAATAAAGAATGAGAAAAGTCCTTTAATTTGTCTGTATGGAGATCACAAGAAGTCCTTAGCAAATACATATCTCCTTCAACCCACCTCCAACCAGCTTCAGAATACTGGTGGGGTGGTTTGGATGACACATTTATTTGCTAAGGATTTCTTAAGTGATTTCTCAAGAACCCCTGGCAGAGAGAATTGCCACCCTATCATCTGTTTCTCTCTTTTTTCTTGGAAACATAACAAGGGTGACCATATAATTTATCATCCAAACTGGGACACTTGAGAGAGAGAAAGGGGGAGCTATTAATACTTGTGCCAGGACAACACATACAAAACAGACTCTCAGGCAAACTGGGACAAATGGTTATCCTAAATATAACTCCTGATGTTTAGCTGTGTGCTTGACTATCAGGAATAAAGTCTGCACTGTTCGATACAGGGGACCAAGTAACGGAAATGGTACCAGATCACAGTAGTTAGTTCCCCTCTTCCCCAAAGTTTACAGAGATGGCTCATATCTTGAACAAAGCTGGTTCTTACCAATCAGGGAAGATTGTACAAGATGGCTGTAGAAGGCCTCACAGAGATATATTCTTAATGGGTTCCTTTCTTCTTCCTACTGGCTGGAATGTGGTTTTTCTGGTTAGAGATTTAGCAGCAGTCTTGGATCACAAGGCAGTGTGCTTAAGATGGTGGAGCAGAAAAATTCAAGAAGCCTGAGTCTCTGATGATCATAAGCCGTTTTAGTCCAGTCTACCTTTGGCCTATTATGTGAGGAATCAATAAATAGTACATTTTGTAATCACTGTGAGTAATTTTAATGTTTTCTGTTACTCCTCATCGAACCTAGTCTGGGTAGATAAGACCTTGTAACAGTGCTGTCAAAAAAACATAATGTGAGTCGCAAATGTCAACTGTACGTGTAATTTAAAATTTTCTAGTCATTTTAAAAAACAAAAATAGATGGTGAAATTTATATTATCAATGTATTTTATTTAAACAATTGTAGCCAAAGTATTATCTTTTCAACCTGTAATCAACATGAAAAATATTAATGTGATAGTTACATGCTTTTGTTTCATGCTAAATCTTCACAATTCTATGTGTATTTTGTGCTCACAGCACATCTCAGTTTAGACTAACCACATTTCAAGTGCTCAATAGCCACATGTGGTTACTGGCTATCATATGGAACAGCACAATTTTATACCACAAATACCTCCTTTCACCCACCCATCAGTATTTTCTCTCTCTCGCTTGTTTCTCCTCAACAGATAAACATAGATAAAACTCTATGTCTTACACAACAACAAAAAAATAACAACAATAAACCCTTTCTCATTCTTCCTCGAAGATATTTTTCTAGTGTTTTTCTTTCTTTCACAACTCTATTTAATTGAGTTTGCAGTAGCAGGTAACTCTGGTCTTAGGCTAATGGCAGAACAGGGTCCTTTAGGATGCCACTTAATAAACTGGTGCCTGGGTGACGTGAAACCATCAGGAATCATATTTTTAGGATGATCTTCTAGCAAATTAAAGCCCATGTATCAGGAGTTTTTAATATCAGGACTGAAACTCACTATGTTTTGCTATGAGTTGCCACAAATAATTGTTCTATTTATCGATCTACCTAACCTATCTATAATGATTTAAGAAAATCAGGTTACCTCTCTGGTTACCCCTCTGGTGATACCAGTTTCCTTTACTTTGAGATACATAGTGATGAGTGAGAGAAAGGGAATGGTTGGAGCTGGCACTTGGAAGTTGAGCCTAACCTGGATACCTCCTGGGAGGGGTCGTGAATGTACACATCAACTACCATGTGTGCAACAATGGAGAAGTGACTTCTGACAGGTAGGCTTTATGGAGTACAGCAAAACTTCAGTTATCTGGAGTCTAGTGTTCAAGCACCAGGAATGGTGTCAGTTACAAAAGGAAGAATAATGTGCATCTTGTAAAAGAAGAAATAAACCATGAGCTTTGAGTATTTTGTACATGATTAAGAGGAGCCAAAGATATGAAAGTTATGGTGGATGAGCCAGGATTGATTAATTCTCCAACAAGAGGGAAGAAATCTTCTGGTTTAATAGAGATTTACAAAAACGGTCAGTCTTTTCAGGTAGAAGTAGCCAAGAAGCTCAGATGACATGATAGGGGCCCAACAAAATAAGAAATAAAAAAGGCAGAGAGAAGAGGAAAGCAAGCAAAGGAGATTATACATGGAGCAGAAGTGGTGGTAACAAAGACAGAAGTAGTAGCAAAAGAGCCCAAGAAGTGTCATCAGCTCTGTGGAAGTAGAAAGAATGAGGCAGACTTAAAGTCCAGAGACATGATCAGCAACCCAGTGGATGTTTGGGTACCATGTATAATTAAATCTTCACATGCACAATATTTCTGGAAAAAACTTCTTATGCCAACTGGAGTCATTTGTTTGTTTGATAGTTTACTTGCTCATTTGCAGTTGTCTAATTTCTACCAGAGGTTTGCACTCTCTTTGGCCTGTGTGCGCTCAGTGACTTAGATAAAGCCCATAGGTGCTATGGGTGATGCTGCCAAACCTAAGACCCCAAACACAGAGCATGGGCCAAGAAAAATAAAGGAAGAAGAACAAGAAAGAAAAAGACCATTATGAACACTTTGGTTATCCAGACGTCATTTATCTAGCCTCCTTCACAATATATCCTCCAGTTAAGAACCAGGAGTAGGCAAAAATCACATCTGAAAATCTAGATGATGCCAAGATTACATGGTCTTTTTCATTGCAATTTACTTATTGAAAACTCTCCAGGTCCCAGAGGTGTGGCCTCACTTTCCCTTTACTTAACCACACCAGAAACTGTCACTCCCTATGGGCCCTCGTTCCTGAAGAGCCATGGGTATTGCTGCAGAAACCTCAACTCTAGGTGCTACTGCTCAGCACAGGTCAGTGTGCAGCTTTAAAACCATTTGTCATTCTTTCCTTTTATTGTTGCTGAGAATGTTTTATTCTTACTTTTAAACAAGTCTAACAAACATAGTATTTTCTAAGTCAGTTGCAGATTAGGGCAGTAAAAGAGGGGATGAGACAAATGATAGCCAAAGAGGTGGCAGGCAATATTGAGGGTGGGGCAGAAAAATTGTAAAAGCCGTGAACTTCATCTCAAACCACAAAGCTCATTCAGTGTCAGTGTTAGTGTATGTGGTATGTGTTGTGGCAGGAAAAGAATAGACTTTGAAATAAGACAGGTCCAGACTCAAGTTATAGCTCTTCTGCTGGTAGCTGTGTGACCTTGGGCAGGTATTTAATTTATCTGAGCCTCATTTTTCTCATTTCTAAAATGGAGATGGTAATATCACCTTCCATATTCAGTTGTGAAGATTAAATCTATGTAAACCAACATGGTTTTTGCAAATAGTTCCTTCTCCCCTAGAAATGAATATGTGTTCAGTTTATCAGTGACTTTTATAACTTCAGATAGTGCTTACTAAACTCATACTACAGTGTGGACACCATGCAAAGCACTGGGACATGGAATTAAATGAACGACAGTCTGTATCATCAAGGAACTTAGAGTTATTTGGGAAGAAAGATTGTAAAATATAAGCTAGATGGTGGGTTAAGGTGAAACAATGGAAGTAGGTTCCAGTAATGGAGGCAGTATGTGTACTAATGGCAGCACAGGGTGGGTGTCAACAATTTGAGGGAGAGCAGCATGTGTTTATAGTGAAGATAATCCTGAATCATCAGGAAACGTACATTGTGTTTAATAAACTATGTCTAAAGAGACAGAATATAAGTAATTCTTGTATTTACAATATTCCATTTAAAATGATGAAATCTAAAATAAAATAACTTCCATGGTTTACTTTGGTAAAAAAATCTATTAATTTCTAATGGAACATCTTATTTATTGATATGTCAAATAAATGAGACATTGCTAAAATGGCAGATGAGAAAGGCAGAAAAGAGGAAATAAGACTATGGAGAAAGGAAGAGAAAAGGAACAGAAATGTTATGGTGCGACCAGAATTGCTTCATGGAATCAGGCTTTTGTTAGTGTGGCTTCCTTGCTGTTTCTTTTCATCTTCCCAGCTGCCCTGTCTGATTGGTAAAACATGTATTATTCTCTGTATAACTGATAATGAAGTGAAAAATGCAAGGGGCTATTGCTTGTCCAAAGTCACACATTTAGCAAGACATGCATCCAGAACGTAGAACTCAGGTTCTCTGCTTGAGACACAAAAAATGGTAAGGAAAAAGTCACCCTCAGTAGTTCTAAAGAATTTCATCTAAAGAAATAAAGTTTAAAGTTTAAAACCAGGAAGTAAATACCCAAGAAGTGGTATGGCACAAGCATATGCTATATGTAAAAGAATTTCTAAGCATAATTGCTTTGCCACGACTTCTCTTTTTTCCCAGAGAAATACCAGAAAGGAAGAGAATAGGAGGGAGAAAACAGAAGGTTATGGGAAAAGAGAAGGGAAAACAACAGGAGATAAATGTGTAGTGAAGTCTTACTCGTGAACATATAATAGTTTCTGGTTGATTTAAAATTTGTAAATAAGAACGTATTATTCTTATACCACATACGAAAATCCTTGTTTTGAAGTTTCTCCCCAAAACAATTGAGGTCTGGGAAGGGGTAAATGTGTCAAGAGATGTGTGTGTTGTCTTGGCCACCTGTAAATGAATAGGCTGTTTGGACAGAATCAAAAGCCTTCCCTGAGGTCCCCAAGCTGGCATAGCCCTGTAGACTGATACCCTCTATTACTCAAGGGCATCAACTGGCCAGTACACTTCTTCTTCTCTAAGTCACTGTAAATACCACCCAGAGCCTGATGCTGATATAGGGATGTAAAAAAAGACCAAAGCTGATCCGGTTCCCTGGGCACTTCTCAGGAAAGAAAACTCATCTGGAGCCCACCCTGGTGAAGCAGGTGGGTGAGACTCTAACACCAGCCTTGTCCTTTACTGTGACCCCAGCCGGCACTCCACCAGTTGGCAGGCCAGTTTCTCCTCTGCTTGGGCGTAATCAGAGGGCACATCTCACAGGACACTGTGAATGTTCATGGAAAGTACTTAATAGAGGTATTGGCTCATAGCAAGTTCTCAAAACAAGCTGTCTTTCTTCTTTTCAAAAAGTAACACTATTAGTCAAGTTTCAGTTTCTCTGACCTCAAATGATCATGTTTAAAATATGAAAACTAGGCTTCAGTCGAAACCAGCTATTCATGGTTTCCTATTATTCAACACAAAAATTTCCCTCCTTAAAAGAAGTGACAAAAATCTGGTGGTGTTTGAAATGTCTGCATTAAAAGTTTTATGTGACTACGGGTATTTGTGGGCTTCTTCCATCCACTTGGGAAGGATTGCTCCATGAATCAAGGGCTGTAAATTTGTATCATTTACATTTTTATTTCTCTAAGCAATCTCTGCAAAATGAAAAAGAACATAATTTTAAAAGTTGGTGTTTATTATTATTTTTATATGTAATCTCATAAATGTGAAACTTTAAAACCTCATTCATTTGGAATAATGGAAGAAAAATGTGAGAAATCTGCCTGAGAATATATTTGGGAACAAGTGGAGTTTTAGTAATGTCAAGGAAAGTTAATATTATTAGCTAAGATATAAAAGGATTTTAATAAGTAATAAAGCTAAGTTTATAAAAAATCTACTTCACAAAAGGCCCTGGTTTTATACTTAGCATAAGTATAAGCTACTTTGATAACATAATAAATTTAATTACTAGAACCAAAAATAAATGACGCTTTTTTAAAAAAACTGGATTTGCCTACTTGACAAATAAGACCCTAAAGAATTATCTGAAGAAAAAGTAACATTTCTTAATTACATATTGTTTAGTTGCTTATCTTCACATGAGATCAGTGAAGTGTGGATTAATGGAGTTTTATTGCATAATGCAAGTTAAAGCAATATACGAATAAAATAAACAACCCAATTATTTTTTTCTCATATCATAGCTTCCAAACACCTAGGGCTTTGGACTCATTTGTCTTTAGTTGTATACAGACAAATTCTGTCAAGGGAACGCCAGGGGTGTGGAGTTGTTAACTCTTCCCATGGAAACAACACTGAAGAGAAGAAAGCCAGGGAAGCCGGAGGTCACAGCAACGTCCCGCTCAGAGGGTCCAAGCATGATTTCAGTGTCTGGGCTCTGGAGTCAGACTGCCTAAATTCAAGCTCTGCCTCCCCCTGGCATTCTCAGTGGCAATGGGGAAGTTACTTCAGGTTCCTCCTCTATGAAATGGGATGATCATGGAATTTCACCAGGTTCCTCAAAAAGTTTCCGGCCGGGCGCGGTGGCTCAAGCCTGTAATCCCAGCACTTTGGGAGGCCGAGATGGGCGGATCACGAGGTCAGGAGATCGAGACCATCCTGGCTAATACGGTGAAACCCCGTCTCTACTAAAAAAAGCCGGGCGACGAGGCGGGCGCCTGTAGTCCCAGCTACTCGGGAGGCTGAGGCAGGAGAATGGCGTCAACCCGGGAGGCGGAGCTTGCAGTGAGCTGAGAGCCGGCCACTGCACTCTAGCCTGGGCGGCAGAGCGAGACTCCGTCTCAAAAAAAAAAAAAAAAAAAAAAAAAAGTAACATTTCCAAAGTGCCTGACACACAGTGAGGCTCAGTCATTTCTGCTGTCTCTATAGCTGAGCTGATATTAAAGGACATTTGTCCACTTTTAACCTCATGGCAACAAGAAAATCAAGCCCTAACTTAGATTATCAACTTACCTGTACTTTGCCATGTCATTTCATAGTTTTGTGTATTGTAATATTAAAATCTCACCAAGAAGGTGACTTTTAAAAGTCGTTCTTTATATAAATGCAATGTCAAATGCTTTTAAAAATCTAAGAATAGAACATCTACTGAAGTTCAGTTCCTCTGTTGTCAGCATTTGAATGACCTTCATGGACCTGTTTAGATTGGTTACTTCTTTTGTTGTTAAAATTTTATGGTGATGGAACTATCACCAGAGAGCGCTTGCATTTTCCCTCTGTAACTTGCGCTTTGCCAGCCATCACCCACTTGTTTAAGCCTCAAAACCTGTTTCTCCTTGGTTCTTCTCTTTCCTATGCCTCCCACATCCACTATGTCAGAAGGAATGTAGACTCTGCCTCTGAAATATGTCTTGATTCCATCCGTTTCTTTCTCTCTCTAAGATCATCACTCTCTTCCAAGCTGCATCCACCAGTCCTCTTGCCTGGGCTACTGTGATATGTTCCTAAATGTTTGCTTTTTTTTCACCTCTTCCCTTATAAAATTCATTCTTTACTGAGAGCTCACATTGATCCCAGTGAAACATACATGGAACCCTGTGACTACTCTTATTTGAAACCTTTCAGTGGCTTCTTGTCATTCTTAGAATAAAATCCAGACTCCTTATTCTGGCATACAATGCTTTCTGTTCTCTGACCACTCCCTATCTCTTCGACCTTATGTGCTTACCCTCTCACTAACACCCACTGTCCTCAGCCATACTGGTTTTCTTCTGTTTCTTGAACATGCCAAGCTTGTCATCTTAAGACCTTTGTGCTAGCTGTGCCCTCTGCCAGGAATGTACTTAGCCCCAATCTTCTCATGGGCCAACTCTTTTTTGCCCTACAGGTTTCAGACTAGCTATCACTTCCTGGAGATGCCCTTCTGCTCCCACCCAGTCAAAAGCACCTGCCTAGTCACTTGCTATCATATTGCGTTTTTAATGTTGTATGTGATATTTGTCATGGTCTGATCTTTCTTGCTCATCTATTTACTTCTAATTTATCTATTTGTATATTACCAGTCTTGCTCCAACTAGAATATAAATTCCAACAGAGTGGGAACAATGTCATTCTTACATTCTGGTATGGCATAGTTTGTGTTAGTGTTTGGAAGACAGTAAGCATTCAGCAATTATGTTAACTCAATGAATGGAATTCTCAGGTTGCTCAAGGTAGGAAGCTCCCTGTGTCCTAACCGGGACCACCTCTTAATCTCCTCAATTCTTAATTTCCATCCAGAATTATTCCACACCAGAGCCCAGAAGAGTGTAATGACCTTAATTCCTCCCCAGGAAAGCAGTATAGCTGACTACTTCTTTCAGCACTGTCTTGCGTAACCATTATTTCTGTACTAGGATCTGTTTTGCCTCCCTTCTCCCAATTTTATTTTTCTTACCTCATATTAACATCTTTGACAAAATTCTCTTATTCAATTCACGTAACAACCTGGGCAAGTATTATTACATCTTTTTTTCCCCTAAGGGACAAAGTCGAGGCTCAGAGAGGCCAAGCAACTCACAAGTGATAAAGATTTGAACCCAGATCTGTCAATATTGAAGATCATGAATTTATTTATTGCCTAGAGATAGTGTCCTACCAATTATTGTGATCACAAATTTTCCACGATAGCCACTGATGAGTTGACCAAATGATCCCCAAACTTATTTGG
Organism: Rhinopithecus roxellana; assembly: GCF_007565055.1. Taxonomy (NCBI): domain Eukaryota; kingdom Metazoa; phylum Chordata; class Mammalia; order Primates; family Cercopithecidae; genus Rhinopithecus; species Rhinopithecus roxellana. The sequence goes on from NC_044552.1 coordinate 161,682,725, forward strand.
AGATTCCTGAGTCCCCTTAGACTTGCAGAATAAAAGTCTGGAGTATAGCTCAAGAATTTTCTTTCTTTCTTTCTTTCTTTCTTTCTTTCTTTCTTTCTTTCTTTCTTTCTTTCTTTCTTTCTTTCTTTCTTTCCTTCCTTCCTTCCTTCCTTCCTTCCTTCCTTCCTTCCTTCCTTCCTTCCTTCCTTCCTTCCTTCCTTCCTTCCTTCTTTCCTTCTTTCTTCTTCTTTCTTTCTTTCTTTCTTTCTTTCTTTCTTTCTTTCTTTCTTTCTTTCTTTCTTTCTTTCTTTCTTTCTTTCTTTCTTTCTGTCTTTTCTGTCTTTCTTTTCTGTCGTTCTGTCTTTTCTTTCTCTCTCAGAGTCTTGCTCTGTAACCCAGGCTGGAGTGCAGTAGCACAGTCTTGGCTCACTGCAACCTCCACCTCCTGGGTTCAAGCGATTCTAATGCCTCACTCTCCCTAGTAGCTGGGATTACTGGTGCCCACCATGACCTGCAGCTAATTTCTTTATTTTTAGTAGAGGCAAGGTTTCTTTATGTTGGTCAGGCTAGTCTCGAACTCCTGACCTCAGGTGATTCACCTGCCTCGGCCTCCTGAAGTGCTGGGATTACAGGTGTCAGCCACCACAACTGGCCCCAAGAATTTGCATTTTTAAGGAACTCTCCAGATTATTCTAAAGGCAACCAGTTTTAGGTCTCATTGAGATAGAGAAGCAGCAGCAGGTAGGGGAATATTAAATTGAGTACATGTTATCTTTGGAAAGGTCTTTTAAATGTCAGCTGAAATTTGTTTATCTGGTTAGGTTGGTGCCTCAGGGGCTGAGATGTGGAAATATGGTATTGGAGACCCTCAAGTTTCCTCAAGGAGGAAGAAGCATCTGCAGTTTTCTAGGGGAAAAGCCACAAAGCACGAGATGGGGTCTGAGCTTTAGTGAGGGCTTCCCAAGGGCAGCGCTGAGAGTTCAAAAGCATTCTTTCAATGTAATGAGGTTCTCCAGTAAAGCTCCACTAGATATTTGAGCTTTGTAAACTGTCTCTTCAATGTTTTGAATCATTAAAAAATCTAGGTAAAGTGGGTGAAACAAGCATTTTGTAGAAGTATAAAATAATCTAGACTATCAGAGATGGCTTTGTAAGCATGTCTAAACTATTCCCAAAGTACTGAGACGTCTGTTTTATGATAAAATCATGATGTAATGAAGAGAAACAACACATTCAGAGTGCTTTTCATATTGAAAAAGCTAAAATTTTGTCAAATTCAGATATCCTAATAGTAAGATGCTGGTTCTTCCACACCTCTTTTTACACTGAGTCCTATCTAATAAAAGAGATAAATGGCCTCCTGGGGCTTAGAGACCATGGAAAGTCACATCTGGTAGCTTGCACCTGGCTGACCTATTCATGGAAAAGGTCAATGTAGAGCAAAAGGGAATTTTTTTTTTTTTTTTTAATCAGCTCTGCTGGAGGGAATGAGCAGCTGTCAGGGGAGGTTTTCATCCTTTCACACCATTCCACTCACTGAGCTGGTTCCTTCAACTATGGCTGAGAGGGCCATGACTCTGCATTTGATACCACTATGGCAAGCTACCCTTATCCTTTTTGTCACTAGTGCGAAATTGGAAACTCAACTATTTCTATATTTTCTGAATTGATTCACGATCCAAATAAATAATCTATTTTATTACAACTTGTTTTAGGACTGGGTTCCATTGTCTTTACAAATATTCTAATACTTTGTTTTGTATTTCACATTCATTTTATCTAGTAAGTTGAGCTTTCTTCAACAACTGGTTGTCATGAATTTTTTTTTTTTTTATCTGTTTTCAAATTTGAATAAAGAGACAGCTCTGGGAAAACCATTTTGCGGAGAGGCAAGTTGGAGTCAGGTTATAAAGAATATCATTTTGATCTCAGTACTATGATGCTTCACTATACCCACAATATGCTTTTCTAAAATGTGGGAAGTAAGGTTGGGCCTTTTATAAAGTTTGTAAGTTTTGAGATGCCTGAATTCTGGGTAAAGTACTTGTTGTATTAGATTGGAAGACTATCCCTTAACTAGACCCAGAAAGTCTCCAGTCAGAGTTGGTTTCTGTCCTCTATTTTCCAGTGAATGCCTATATGCTAAATCTAAGGTTTAGTATCATAACTCTTCTCTTCAGATCATCAGTTTAAGATGTTAACAATATCGGAAAGACTATGTTTAGTTATTTAAAAAGTGACTTTTTCTAAAAAATTCCCTATTCTATCTTTTAACTTTTCTATTTCTCCATTCCAGTTTAAATGGCCTAAAAAGAAAAGGCAGTACTTACCCAGATAATGCAAAAATTTGTCCTCTGGTATTTATGGACCCCAAGTCCTCTGTCACTGATGACCTGAATTTCTAGCTTATCTGATAAATGCTGAGCTTTCACATTACCTCATTCTGAAGAGCCAAGTTCATACTGAAATAATTTTCCTTTTATTCAAAGCAAAATATCAATATGCCTAGAATAGTCTACCCCTTCAAAAGAGAAAAGTCGGGAATCTTTGAGACTATTATGTATAATTATTTTATGTTTAGCTAAGACACTTTTAAAAAGGCTTTAAATATATACTTTAGTTATTTAAAAAGAGGTTTTATGTAGAGTTCAAATATTTAGTTTAACATGTTTAAGTTTCAATGATTCATGTCAAAATAAAATTACACATTAGCTAAATGCCAAACAAGCTTGACATGGAGATGAGTCAGATCTGGGCCATTCTGGCTCCAGACTGCAAAGTGCTGTTAAGTATTTCCGCATTATGCATGCCATCTCCCTACAGAGCACCCTCTCTCAGCATTCAGACCATGAGCTTAGGGAAGTTGCACTAGAAATATGGAGAACACTCCATTTCTGTTCATTTGTCATGGCTGAATTGGTATAATGAATGGTGACAAATAGGTCTTTTTCATCTACACAACAGTTACCATTACCTTTCAATGGTTTCTGCTTGAGTGTCAAGAATAGCAAGTTTAATTACACAAAAGCTGGTGGAGGCATGTGGTGTGAATTTAATGCAAGGAACCAGAGAGAGGCTGCTGGACATCAACTTTGATCTTGCGTAGGGAGATAAAATCTGTATAAATATACACAGGGAATGAGCTGTTAGAGATTACAGAAGTCATATGAAAATTTACTTCTTCACATCAGTGTTATATTTATCTAGAAAACGTGATAGATTGAGAGCAAAAACAACTGCTAAATATGATTCCTTGATTTCCTTCTGTCTCAAGAGTTAAACACACCTCTGAATTCAAACTGTATGTGGAATGTTAATTTTGCAAAATGTCTTCAACCTAATTTCAAGAAGTGCTGGAGTTTGATCATGGTATTTAACAAAATATCATCAGTTAGGAGAGAAAATCCCATCATAGCATTGCCAGTTGGGTAGTAAAATTCTTATACATAAAATCGACTTGATAAAGTGTGGCCCCAAAATGTAATTATTACCACTAGACAACCATTTAGAGTAATTTGACATCTATTATATATCAATAAATCTACCTGGAGGTGGATCACAGGCACATAAAAGATTTTATTTAATAGCCCACAGTTAATATATTTTCCTTATCGTGATTGATTATGACATAATTCTCTGTAAATTTTCACCTCTGGAAAATAAAAAAAAAAAACTGATAATATAAAATGAGCTATATTGCCAAGCACTTTGATATTGAGAAAATGCAATTTGTTTTATCTAAATATTAATGGCATGCCTTATTTTAAGTGCATATTGATTTTTACTTACATACTTGTGAAATGAAGTTTATTTTATTATTTTTGAAACAGAGTCTACCTCTGTTGAACAGGCTGGAATGCAGTGGCATAAACACAGCTCACTGTAGCCTCAACCTCTCAAGCTCAAGTGATCTTCTCATCTCGAAATTCCTCACTAGCTGGGACTACAGTTGCCCACCACCACACACATCTAATTTTTGTATATTTTTTGTAGAGATGGAGTTTTGCCATGTTTCCCAGGCTAGTTTTGAACTCCTAGCAGCTATCCACCTGCCTCAGCCTCCCAAAGTGCTGGGATTACAGGTGTGAGCCATGGAGCCCAACGGAAATGAAGTTTTTTTAAAAAAATCAAATAACTATAATAACATGTAAAAGTATGTTCATCAGTGCTTTATCTCAACTTTCTTTAAGAATACACAAATTTGAAAACTATCCGGCATAATTATTACTTAGATCTAAATAAAGATTAAAAACAATTAACCATCACAAAAATTGCCTTAATGACCAACTGGATGAATATGTAAAACTGCACGTTAGAGAATCATGCCACAAAATCACAAATCATGATATTTTAATGTTCTCTTATACTTTACAGTTGCTTAGTAGTGTTTTTTTTAAATTGGAGCAGGAGGGAAGCCACTTAAACCTACACTTGTCCTAGAGGTTTAGATGGCTCTTTGTGGGTTTTTAAATGTAAAATAGCATGGGATAGATATATTTCCCTTCCAGGGGTCTATTGTGACAACTTTAAAGAAGATTAAGAGCAAAATTATATTCTTACTATCTGTTTATTAAAATGGAAATACCATCTTTAGCTTCTAGATAAATAATATAAATCATTCTTCAGCTATTGGGATTAACTAATTAAACACATAATTAACATTTGCTATGGGCCAGGCACTGTGCAGAAGTTGGAAATATAAAGAGTCATACATAGTGCTGGATTTTTTTTTTTTTTTTTTTTTTTTGGTGCATGAAAAAAGAAACTGTGTCTTCATGGAGTTCACAGTATGATTGGGATGATAAGAAAATGTTAGAAAAGATGATCATATACAAGGAACCTGGTAAATTGCTTGGAATTGAGTATAAGGATAGTTAACAAAGAAGGCAGAACACAGAAGGCTGAAAGGGAGAAGCCAGTGTGTACTGAAACATTTAGGGAAGCACTAATGAGGGTAAGGATGATAGTGGTCCCAAAGAGAAGCGTTTCATCAGCCTAAAATCAATATATGTTTGTATGCTACAATTTTGAATACGTTTTGGTTTGTGTTATCAGAATAAGAATAGAGTCAAAGAAATGTGAGTTTGGACTCTATTGCAAATCAACCCTGTTATTAATCCCTTTTTAACTTTTGCTTGTGCAGAGGTCCTAGCAGAGAGATCCCACCCTCTACTACATCACCTTTCCTTCTCTTTTCCCAGTGGTGCACCCATACTTCTTTCACTTCTAGCTTAAACATTTTAGAAGGATCAATTTCACAAAATTCAGAAGACTCATGATTTTGGAAGGAAAGAGTAGTAATACCATGTACATATAAGAAATCTTAAAGGATAATTATAAATTAGCCTTAAAAATTTTTGATGATGTCATACATGTGTGTACGTATGTGCGTGCGTGCGTGTGTGTGTGTGTGTAGGGTCTTTCAAAGACCATGACCTTATATGCCTCAATAGAGTGGCTAGACAAATAAGAAAAATTTATATCCTGGGGGAAGTTAAGGTAAGGATTGGTCACCACTAAAATAAGAACTTCCTGAGGAAAATATAGTTGTCTTTCAATTATAAAGGGATGATACAATTCTGAATATATTTTCCGCTGTAGCATTACAATTGTGACAATAATGTTTAGATTTTCTTATATTAAACTCTTATAGTCCTCCTTAAATTTTCCCCAACTTCTACATGATTCGTTTTTTTTCTTAAAATTAAATCAGCTTATTTTGTTTTCCCATGGAAGTATACACCCTTGGCCTCAAGATGGGAAGTTATCTGCTTTAATATTCATGATTCGGCAGGATATTTTATGGCTAGTAAGAGTTGCAGCTTAAGTGCATATCTTCTGTACATACAGAGATCAGAAATAATTTGCTTTATGACATAGGAATTAAAATCAATACTCTTCCTTAAAAGACAAACATAACATAATGTAAATGAGAAATGAGTAAATTATTAATAGATAGGTTGATCTAAAATATAATACCAGCTAAGCTAAGCAAGGTCAACTCAGAGAATCAAGTTTTAGGAAGCAGAGCAAGTTATAGGAAGTATGAGGAAGTTAGATCCATCACCACAGCTTTGTCTTCAGAAAGTCACTTTCACCTGAGGGGTTTCAAGCCATATTACAAACATCCTTTTAACTGTCCCTGTGAATAAGTACCTGTTATGATGATATTCAGCTTGAAGATTAAAAAAATAGGGAGAATAGAAGTCTTGGCCATGGTATCTTGGGGATACTCCCAGGTTTCTCATTAACACTTAACTGGCAATCAAGGGAGAGGGAGTGAGAAAGTCCCATCGGATACTGTCAGGGTGGTTCCAGCATCATAATTTTCATTTCCTATGCCTTTATATTTACTCTCTGTGCAGGATTTAGACAAATCCTATGCTCCAGAAGGACCCTCTTCTTACTCTGTGCTTAATATACTTCCACCTATTGAAAAATCTAGTGAGTTGAAGCTGAAGCTGAAACTGGCTGGGTTAGTCAGAGAAGGCATTTTCTTCTTCCTTCTCAGAGAACAGAGCTTATCAGCTACCATGTTTCTGGGCCCTGCCCTACTTTCTGATTTCTACATAGAGCCTGGTTTTTTCTTTTTCTTTCTTAAGCCAAGAATGGGTATTTCTGTGCATCTGAAAAAGCATTTCTCCTGGAAAGAGGAAGGCCGGCTTGTGAGCCTGACCCCCTTGAAAGATAAATGGATGTAAAACTCATAATCAGTGAAGCCAGAATCAACTTTGAATCTCACTTTCTTGCCTTCTGTACATGTAATTAATTTATATTTGTGGGATCCTTTCCATCACTTTCAAATCATTACTTCCATAGCAATTCATCCTTTTACTTACTGAAACAAACAAATTTAACTTTTAGTGTCAGTGCCGGGATGTAGACATATGCGAAGCAATCCCCTACCTTAAATCACTTATAGTTTAACAGGGGGGACTTATACAAATGAATCATACTAAGTCACAATGAAATCATCTGTAATGAACATATGTCCCAAGTGCTATGAAGGCATAGGGGAGATACGGTTATTGCTAACTGGTAAGAGGCGATGCTATATGCATAATTTTGCCAGTGGAGGGATAACCAGCGTTTCTTCCTTTTGCAACCTTCTTGGGACCCTTTAGTGCTGAGGTGTAACAGTTTTTTAAAAGTTCCCAATACAAAGAAAGGGTAAGTGTTTGAGTTGACAGATATGCTAATTGTCTGATCTTATCACTATATATCATAACATCATTATGTACCCCATACATGTGTACATTTACTATGTGTCAAATACCTTATTTTATTTTATTTTTCAAAAAAAAAAAAAAGAAAGAAAAGCTTCTACTTGTTGACCAGTGAAGGCAAGGGAAAAGCTAACCAAGAGAGAGGAATCGTGAGCTCTGTGGTTGGGTTACTGAGAGCAGGATCATAGATTTTTGTTTATGTTCGGCTCATCTCATGGAAGGTGGCTGTTGAGCTTGCATATATGATGTGTACATATAATATTCACAATTCTAATGGAGAAAATACTTCATAAACAGGAGGGGATTTGAAATATTATCTTTCTAGCAGAGTTTTCTGAAGGAATTGCATTGCCCTTTGACAATTATATAGATCACTAGTAGAGACCTATTGGACCCCAAGACCTCAGGACCTCACATAGACTAGAGTCTAACCGAGGACCATTTGAATTTAGGAAATGAGTACTTTACCAGGAAAGGACATTAAAACACCACAAAAAGGAAAGCTTGTGCAGAGACATCACATAGGCACACAAGGTGGGAGATAATTTATCATAATGGCTTATTCAACCACAAGGGAAAACGGAAGTTGGAGTGACATTGTTTTCATCACCTCCTTCCCCTGAGGAATCCAACTACTGCAGTCTTATGTAACGGACAGCAATTCTCTTCACACTATTTTGCTTTGTTCCTAGTCCCCAGCAGAAAATAATAATAAATAATTCCTAAAGAATTATATTGACGTATTCCCTCCCAAATGTTACCCTCCTACAGATTGCATGAACTCATGAAATATGGTTTTACTTCCTGGACCTCTGTTTCCTCATTTACCAATAACAAAGGAAAAACTAAACAATATATAATGTTTAAGGCAGTTTATAGTTAAAACAACAATATAAGTCTACAAATCTTTATCAAGATGGGTGGCACCAAGTTCCAACATGTTATGTGAAAGACATTGAAGATGTATATTTCTGCATTTATACACACACATTTAAAATAATATTTATTTATTATGCATATGTATATAAATGTGCCTATTTTTGTAAAATATTGATAAATGTATGCTATCAAAATATTTGTCATTATTGTTCCAATATTGTAGATTGTAGTCTTTGTTAAAAAAGTGAGAACGGTGAACCAAATGTTAGAAGACTGGCATGCTAGGCCCCTCTGCACCACTCAGTAATTTTGTGATACTGGCTGGACATGTCACACATACTCACTGGGCCTCGGAAGAAATTGGAGAAAATCATCTCTTTTAGGTCTACAATTCTGTGAAGCTTCTATTACTCGAGATAGGAAAGACTACATACACTGTGTAGTAACAAATTAAACTTCAAATCTTGTGGCTTAAAATAACAAAAGTTTGTCACTCATGAAAACCCTGATTACAAGTAGAGAGATACTTGATAATGACTGTTTTCCATGTGATATCTCAGCTGATGCAAACCAGTCTGCTTGAATATTGTGTATCTACCATTGTACACACGAACTCCACCTTCACCATTACAGGGAGTCTACCTCAAGCCACATTGGCTCTTCTCACATTTCATTGGCTGGAACAGAATCATAGCCCTCCCTAACTGCATGGTAGCTAGGCTAGCTTGATATATACTTGGAAGACAACCATTGTATTAGTCAGGATTCTCTAAAGGGACAGAACTAATAGGACAGTATGTATACATGAAGGGGAGTTGATTAGGAGAATTGACTCACATGATCACAAGGTGAGATCCCACAATAGGCCGTCTGCAAGCTAAGTAGCCAGTCAGAGTCCCAAAACCTAGAAAGTAGGGAAGAAGACAGTACAGCTTTCAGTTTGTGACTCAAGACCCAAGAGTTCTTGACAAATCACTGGTATAAGTCTAAGAGCCCACAAGCTGAAGAACTTGGAGTCTGATGTTTGAGGGCAGGAAGCAGCCATCACCGGAGAAAGATGGAGGCACATGTGCTTATTCTATTTTCTTCTGCCTGATTTATTCTAGCCATGCTGACAGCTGATTAGATGGTACCACCCAGATTGAGGATGGGTCTGTCTCTCCCAGTCCACTGACTCAAATGTTAATCTCCTTTACACCCAGGAACAATACTTTGCATCCTTCAATCCAATCAAGTTGACACTCAATACTAACCAAAACAACTATAAAATGAAATTGGGTGGCCACATAGCATTGATTCTGCCATAGTGCTACATTAGAGCAGGGAATGCATCCAATTAAATAGTTTCTTCTGTCTCATGAACATGTTTATTGTCCAGTGCTTTCTGAAAAAGCAGGAGAATTTTCCTCTTTACTGAGTGACACTTCAAGTTGCAAGGTGGTCCTGAGACTTCTCTTGGGCTTTTGACACATTAGGAAGTCTCGGATTTGCAAACTCCTTTCCCTCAAGTTGGATGGTGAGAAATCTGTGCTCCCTTCATCACGCACTTTGGGAGTGGGAGGAAGTGACTGGGGTTTTCATGACATGTGTGCCAAAACCAGGAGGGCTCTTGGGATATCTTTTGGAACGAAAAATATAAATGGAAAATGAGAAGAACAAAAAAAGACTAGTCTTTTTTTGTTGTTGATTTAGAAGGTTTTCATGTCCTATGTAACTTTATTTTTGGCAGAAAAAAGTCTTGAAGAAGAGAGAGAGAGAAGAAAATCACCATTAAAAGTCAGACATGAGAGCTTAGAAGTCAATTAAGACAGGGCTTGGAAGTGGCATTAGGTAGGAAATATCAACTTTGTAGTTTGCAATTTCTCTTTATCAAAGTAAAGGGACTTTATCTTGATTGAATGGCTTCCACAGAGGGGCCTGGGTGGTTTATGCAATAGAGTAGATGATGACAGATAACACATTCTGGTCAAAGCCTTTGGGAAGGCATTGTGTGTACAAAGATTTTTCCAGGGAGATTTGCTTCTGCCCACTAATTGTGGTCATATATTTTATGGCCTTGGGAATACCATGGCCAGTAGTGTAAGTCCCAGAGCTGCAGAAGCAGTGTTCAAGTCTGATTCAGCAAAAGCTTTAGCTGCATGGATTTCTCAGGGTGTTTCTGAAACTACCCTTGATGAAGTCACTCAGGGCTTCTTAATTTTTATAACCAATTATTTATTTCCCTGCCCCATATGGCATAATTTGCTTACAGTGGCTACTATTGATCACATCTGCCTTTTAAAACGCTCTTCTCTAATTTTTAGCCCCTACCTTTTCATGTTTATCCTTTCATCTGGCTATTATTTTTCCTTAACATCATCAGTAAGCACCTTTCCTGACCACTCTTTAAATGCTATCATTGTCTGAAACTTTATCCTTGGTTTTGCTTTCTTCTCCTTTGACATGTTTTCCTTAGGCAATCTTATCTACTCTAATAACATTCAGCTACCACCCAAACTCTTTAAAATGACAAACTCTGGGTCAGTCCAACCACCCACTTTCTCTGTATCTACACCAGGACTACATTCACTGAAGAAAATAAGAGAAAGAAGCAGTTGGTACTACTCCGCATTGATGGTCTCCAGGCAGACCTAGGCCCTCAATGCTGCCTGGCCATCTTTATATTTTCTATAGACGTAGCCCTCTCTTAATCTCTACAGGGGCAATTTTACATCTTCTCCTATACCTATTGACAGATAACTTCACATTTTACTTGAATGATTTGAAATAGAAACTATTAGACAGATTGAGTATTAAGAAGAGGTGAATGAATGGTCAATGGTATTAAATGTTGCACAGAAGTCAAGGAAAAAAAGAACAGGGGGTTTATTAGCTTGGTGCAAAAGTAATTCCAATTTTTGCAATTAAAAGAAATAGCAAAAACTACAATTACTTTTCCACCAACCTCATAGAAATAAGGCTATGATTGGTTACTTCGAGATTTTCAACAGAGGAGTTCTGGAAAATTACAATGCAGTGGTTTAACAAAACTAATGGGGGATGTGGAAGGGATCTTTGCATTCCTAAAAATGTTTAACACAAATCTTATTATAGAGTTAAGGTAATAGTTGGAGGGTCACTTCAATTCCACCAGTGGGACTGAAGAAAGGTATTCAAAAGATCAGAGAAAATCAGCATGCTTTTCCTAATGGAAAACGACAGTAAAGACAAAACTTTGAAAGCAATTCCTTTGCTCTAAAATCATTCTCATGGTTTTTCTCTAGCTTATCTATCCATGTATATTCTTGGTCAGAGAGATAGGAAGAATGAGTCTCACATTTCTGGCTTAGACTGGTTGTATACCAAGACCCTTCACTGAATTGCAATGGTAACTGTTTCTCAGAGTATCTGTGGTGAAGGATCAGCTTTCTATTTTTATTGTTTTAATTTCTTTTTCATTGCATACTTTGTAAAATGCAGTAAAAATAAATTACTAGAAGCGTGTTAGTGCGGGAAGATGTGGCAGCATTGCTAAAGTGCTATGAAGGTTTCTAAATGCTTTCTCTTAGTTTCTGTACTTACTTAACCATGGACTAGTTCAAATAATCCCTGACCATCACTTGTCCATTGCTCACATTTTCAGTAGCCCTGACTTAAAGAACATACAGGAGCTAGCAATGTGGAGGATGGTGGTAAATTTCATTTTGGACATGGGGAAATTTAAGCCCATCTGATGGGCATCTAAACAGAAGCATTCAATAAGTAATTGGGTAGATAACATGACAGATGCTTTAGAGAAAGGTTAAAGAACCCACAAAATAATGTATTGTTCATCAGTTGTAAAATGGAAAATTAAAATATGACATATCTGTATTATGGTAAGCTCTTCAGAAATGAAGAATGAAAGCATTAAAGTTAAGTGTTCCAATATAGAAAGAACTCTAAGATATGTTATTGAGCCAAAAAAGAGTTAGGGCATATAATATGACTTAAAATTATATTTGTATTTTATATGTATACACACACATATGTACATATATACACACACATATACATACATATGTATACATGCATATATATAATGTGATATAATATACACTGTGATATATATGTATGTATATGTGTATATATATAAATACATTGGTATATATAAATACATTTTTATATATACACACACATATGTGTACAAACACACACACACACACATTGAGAAGGTCTGGAAGGTTGTATGTCTGTAAACAGCAGTTACCTTTGATAAGAAAGGTAGGTTTAATGAGGAATGTGACAGGTTAGATTCACATGTTACTTTTCAAGTTAGCTTCTGTTTTACTTTTCTGCAGTTTTCTTTTTACAGAATTAATGCATTTTTTTGCATTGATACTGTATTTTTTTAACAGAATTAATGCATTGTTTTACAGAATTGATGCATTTTTTGGGAATTGAAAATAAGAATCATACAGTTTTCATAGATAATGCAATATATTGCTTGTAAAATATATAGAAATATAAACGTAATCAGTGGCTTGTTATAGTTTCATTTTGCAGTAATTATGTAATTAAAGGAGGCAATTTAGCATCACAGATAAGTGCGCTTCAGCACCCTATAATCATAGATTCAAGACCAGCTCTGCCACTTACAGAATCACTTGTGTGATCCTGGATAAGCTTTTCAACCTCTCAGCCTTAGTTTCCTCATCATTAAAATGGAGATAGTAATGGTGCCTACCTTGTGTTATTAATGTGAGGATTAAAATAGTTACAGAATATAATGCAGGTAATATGCATAGCTCAGAGCTCAGCAAGTCTGCAAATTTATAAATGTTACATCCCTTAAGTATTTAATTGTTAGACTCTTCAAATAGGTAGAATTATATAAACTATGAAATCAGCAGTCACCTCTTTTTTCCCCATTGTGCGTTTAGATTATAATAGCAAAGCAAGAGGGCAAGATTATTTTTGTTTTCACTTTCTGTGTTTGTCCATTTTTGTATGTAAAACTTAGGAGTAGGCAATAGTCAGGTCTTGGGAAAGAACATGAATTGAGGGCCAGATAAAGCTTTACATTGTGGGTCTGTTATTCGCTGTGTGATCTTGGGCACATAACCTGTCTATAACTCTGTGTGCTTATCTGTAAAATGGCGCTGATGTTTCTTCCCTCCTTGGGCTGTTGTAAAGATTGACAGATATAATCTATGGAAAGGCCCTTGCAGAGTAGATACTCTATAAATATTGTCTTTCCCTTTTCAGAACAAAGAAGCATTTTTTCAAAATTCAGTATTTCAGTACTGAAAAAAACACAGGATTTATTTTATTTTTTTGAGATATGGTCTCACTCTGCTGCTCAGACTGGAGTGCAGTGCCCTGATCTCAGCTGACTGCGACTCTGGCTCCTGGGCTCAAATGATCCTCCCATCTCAGCTTCCCGAGTAGCTGGGACTATAGGTGCACACCACCATGCCTGGCTAATTTTTGTATTTTTTGTAGTGATGAGGTTTCACTATGTTGCCTAGGCTGGTCTCAAGCTCCTGAGCTCAAGCTATCCACCTGCCTCCGCCTCCCAAAGTGCTGGGATTATAGGCGTGAGCCACTGCACCCGGCCCAGTATTTCAAAATGTTACTTTATATCAACCTTCACAATTAAATAAAACATATACCTGAAAATGTTATTTTTATTTTTCCAAAATCCTGGAACGTCCTTCCAGAGTGCTCATACCATGTAATCAATTAGACAAATCTTTTTATCACATCTCCTTAACTTGCTCGATGAAAAATACACTGAAATATTTTCTTCTTGACTCCTCGTATTGAGAAAAGAACGAACTTGACAGAGAGAGGGAGTTTTAAAAGTCCTTTTTGAATGATAATGGGAGAAATATATGGTGTGTGGGGAGGTGGGGAGCATCCCACATAATGAATCATATGCAGAACGTACAACAGAGAATTCAATACTGTGCTTCTAAAACCTCAATAGTGCTTACAGTAAGTGATATTTTTGTGGCCTTTTCTTTGCGCAGATATTTGTCATTCTGTAGTTGATTTAGAAAGAGATTCATGGAAAGTCATAATTATTTAAAGAAGGGAACAGGCAAAGTGTTCTTTTGCCATGTCTATAAATCTTTCCTTAGGCTCTGCTGAGAACTCTGCTCTGACTGTCTGCTTTAACCGTGTAATAGGAGTATATCATAATGTCAGGAGTTGTCAGACCCTCAGAACTCTCCATAATGTGAGATCACAAGCAGAGACAATTTCATTGTAACATTTCTGACTACAAAGTATAAATACCATTCGTTTGGCACATTGTCATCACATCAGAATTTTTTTTTCTTCCTTATACTTTAGGTTTGCTGAGGTATTTAAATCTATAAAGTTAGACAAAGCAGAATAATAAAATTAAAATTTATAATAGAATAACATTGTCAGAAGAAAACCATTTTTTTTGAAAGAAAACATAAAAAGGAATTTTAAAATAAAGATCACAAAGTTATTTTTAAAAGGCAGTGCATATATTTTCAGTTATGTTTTCATTAGTTCTCTCCAGAGTACAAAAACATTTCTCAGAACAATTTAAAACTGTAGATATAAAACAATGAATCACTCAATACAAGATTTAAAAATCTCATTGAGAGCCCTGACAGAATATTTCTTTCTCATGGTGAAGTTTCCAACTGGGAGTATTTCACTAATTCTTCAGTTTGTTCATCTGCCTCACTGCAGACCATTATGGGTCCTGTAACAGCTATTGTTTTGAAAATAGAAAGGCGTTAACACTTGCATAAACTCAGATGTAAAAACTACAGATATTTTATCTTTTACTTCTAGCAGATGTGCTTTTCTTTTGTTTTGTAATAAAATACAGAATCAACCATTACAAAATGAAGACCTAGATGCATTATTTTCTTTCTAGAAATACCTTACTAAAATTCACCTTTGTACTTCCAGGTTAACCTCAGCCTAAAGCCTTAAATGCTTAGTTAGTGATTCACAAACAACATCCAGATTTTTCCCTCGGAATCAATATTTTCTGATTGTCACTGAGGAAGGAGCTTCTAAGGAGATATGTACATTAATATATATGTTGTACTCAGAGAGGAGATACTATTCCTATTCTATTTTATTGTAAACCCTCGCCTATCTCTGGAAACCCGGTCTGCTTTGTTAAGGTTTGGAGTGGAGCTCCTCTCCTGCACTACTGTGTTGTCTCTCAGCTTCCTGTCTGAGGCACATGGCTGCTGTCTTCAGATTCAGCCCCAGTGTTAATCAATAAGGGCACAGACAACTCACTTGGTCCAAATGCCAAAGCAAATTTCATTTCAAATTGTTGAAAAAGATATGTATTTAATAGACATGGGACAAAGAATTAGGCTGATAAAGAAAAACATCGTTTGGTAAGGTGAAAATCAGAACTTAGTATATATTTTCATTATTTGAGGTTTCTTTTTTTTTTTTTTTTTTAATATAGTTTACTTAAATCATTGACCACTCTAAGCTGTCTTTCTCCGGTATGTTCCCTGACTTTTGCAATAATGATATTAGTGTATTCTTCTTCTTCTAATTATTATTGATTATTATATTTTGAGACAGGGTCCCACTCTGTTGTCCACACTGAAGTGCAGTGGCATGATCTCCACTCACTGCAGCCTCGACCTCCTGGGCGTAAGTGATCCTGTCACCTCAGCCTCCCAAGTATCTGAGACTACAGTTATGCGCCACCACACCTACAAAATTTTTTGTATTTTTTTATAGAGACATGGTCTTTTGATGTTGTGCTGGCTGGTCTCAAACTCCTGAGCTCAAACCATCCTCCTGCCTCCGCTTCCCAAAGTGTTGGGACTACAGGCATAAGTCACCATGCCTGACTGTTAGTGTATTCTCTGTTTATCTGTTACTTTTCATTTTACTGATAGCACGTTTTTACATTAGAGTAAAGTCTGGTCAGAGTGGGGAAGGTATGGCAGATTTACCCTTCTCCATTACATTGTAGCTTTAACTAGGCTCATCCTAAGATCTCTTCTTTTCTCAGTTTATCCACTCTTCTCAGGCAGTCTCACCCAGGCCTGTGGCTCTGACCATGCTCATGCTTTGTTTGTTTTTATCTCCAGCCCAGCACTATCCTGTAAGCTCCAGACTGGTATGTTCAATTGCCTATTTGGTATCTCCACATGGACATGTTAAATCCATTTTAAATTCTACTTATCCCAGACTGAACTTAATATCATTACCACCTTCCCACTGCAAACAAAACAAAATAAAATCTTTTCCTAGCATTGCTTTTTCGAAGATATACAAGCCAAAAACCTGAGTCATCCTTAAAAGTTTTCTCTTTTCATATCCAATATGCAATTAAATCATCTCCAGGCCCGCTGATTTTACTTCTTAAACATTTCACAAACGAACTTATTTCTATGTTCATTGCTATGACCCTAGCTCAAGCTGCTGTCATCTTCACCTGGAAAATAATGAAAGCCACCCAAAAACCTTCCACTTTATTTCTTCCAAATCTGGGCTGTACTACATCACTATGTCATTGCTGGAACAATATTTTATTTTTCTTTTGACTAAAACTTAACGTCCCATGTCAGTCCCTTGTTTAAACAATTAAATGGTTTCTCACTAATCTTAGAATAAACTCCAAAAGGACATAGTACCAAAGGCCTTTCCTGTGCCTGATCTTCCTTCCACCTCTTCTCCAGTGTCATCTGTCACTGCATGTTCCTTCCTTTTGACTTTTCAGCCGTTGGCCTTCTTCCATTCCCTTGAATACAAGACTTTGCTCATGCTCTTCCCACTTCCCGGAAAATCTTATCCCTTCTTCATTAACACCTCCTCCCTACCACCACACACATATCATCCTATTAACTCCTACTCATTGTTCAGATCTCAGCAAAATCATCACTTCCTTAAAAGTGCTGTTTTGTACCATCCTGGTAGAGTCAAATCCCCCTCTTGTGCTATCAGAATACCTGCACTTCTCTTTCCTAGTGTCAATCACAGTTTTACATTTGCTTGAGTGACTGTTTTATGGACATCTTCCATATTGAATTATAGGGTCCATATAGGAAGGTACTATGTCTGTTTTTGCTAATTACTGCATCCCCAACACTAAGCATAGAGATGGCACTTATGCTGTCATCAGGGGCAATTCATATTTCTGCTTCTTTATGCGAAAGTCCAGTGTCATATGTCTTAACTGTGATGCTAGTATCCTGCTTCTGTTACTTAAGCATTTTTCATCCATCTCTGTCTCTTATAATTTTTGTTTCTGTGTATTATCTGGCTGAAAAAATGGGTACTTTCCTTTTGTAGGCAGAAAATGCATTATTTTTATCATTTAGACTACTTTTTGTACCCAGATCAATTTTTCAGAACAACGCTAATGAATAGATTACACTAGTCTTTGTTTCCTTCATGGTTCTTAAGGCTATTCCTTGTCATTAGCCTTCTATTTCTTAAGATAGATCTCCATGTTTTCTATGGGTCTCAACTCCTTGTTAGAATTTGCTGAGTAATTTGCCTATTTGTCAACCCAACCAATTTAGTTTTACTATTTTTCCCAGCCAAGTTATAATTCTCACACCTTCCTGATAAACTCTAACTCTCAGGTTTCACTATCTCCCCAGGCCTGCTGAGCCCCAGGTCTCCACCAATACCCTGTCTTGGTTTTAGCTGTTGGAGAAATTATCTTGCCCCCATGGTTTTGGAAATGAAAAACAAGAGTTCAAACCCAGTGTTACTAAAAGTAGTGAACTCTTTAAAATAATACATTTTACTTTCTTTCATCATTTTGCTTTTGCCCTTTCAAAAAGTAGTTACCTATTTTGCTTTTAAACTACAACTGCAGGAGATGGGGCAAAATGACAATCTCTAATATCTGAAAATTGCAGCTTAAAATAAAAATGCTACTATTCCAAGAGAAAAGTTATTTTCAGCACTTTTAAAACCTTTGGCATTTTGTGCCCACTATTTATGGATTGCATAAACATAAAGAGGTTACCCCATTAGCGATGCAATAGGGCAGATGCTTTGTGCAAGTCTTTTTTCACAGTTACTAAAAACATTTTTCAGGGTATGCATCTTTCTCATTAGTGCAAGGAAAGACAATCTCTGCAAAGAAAAGAAGTGAAAATCTAGCTGTTGTTTTAAACACTAAAAGGTATCCTGAGAAAATAGTTCATACTTTGTTTCTAGTGCTTCCAACAGACAGATGGAAGCACCTACTATGAGCTGAGCATGATGAGAATGCTGTAGAGGCTTAAAGATTTACCAGTCACAGTTCCTGTATTCCATAGCATATTGCAAGCAGAGTGTGGAAATACATTGAGTGCTCAGTAGAGACTAATTCAAAGTTAATTCCATATATGTCTTAGATTGTTTGGGTTGTTATAACAAAATACCGTAGACTGGGTAAAACAGGAAAGCAGACATTTATTTATCACATTCTGGAGACTGGGAGTCTGAGATTAGGGTGTCAGCATTGTTGAGCTTCCTCACAGATGACATCTTCTAGTGGTGTCCTTACATGGTGGAAGGGATAAACTCACTCTCTGAAGCATTTTTTTTTTTTTTTTTTTTGAGACAGAGTCTCACTCTGCCACCCAGGCTGGAGTGCAGTGGTGCAATCTCGGCTCACTGCAACCTCCACCTCCTGGGTTCAAGCGATTCTCCTGCCTCTGTCTCCTGAGTAGCTGGGATTACAGGTGCCGGCCACCTGTATTAATTTATGCTTGCCTAATTTTTGTATTTTTAGTGGAGGTGGGGTTTCACCATCTTGGCCATGAAGCCTCTTTTATAAGGGCACTAATTCCATTCAGTGAGGGCTCTGCCCTTAATACACAATTAACTTCCCAAAGTTCCACCTCCTAATGCCATCGACTTGAGAGGGTGTCAGCATATGAATTTGGGGAGGGGGGACACAAATGTTCTAACCATAGCAATACACAAATAATTCTGAGCTAAAAAAGACTTTAAAATACTCTACTCTAAATTATTTATTTTAAAAAGGAAGAAAAGTAGACACAAAGAAGTCATGAGACTTGTTTATTATTATCCAGAACTAGATTTGGAATCCTTTAGTTCCTGTATCATTTGGTGCATTTTATGTGCTATAGAGGAAATTTTGTGTTCTCTTATTTATTACTACTGGGAGGGATCTTTTAAGAGTCCTCTTTTTAACAACAGATTATGACCTTGAATTAAAAGTTGACATTGGTAATGCAAATTTAAAAAGGAGACTCAATAGTTGATAGCTTATGATATGTGTAGGTAGTTCACTGATATTTTTTGCCATGTGAGAGAGGAAATACATTAGTACTTAAGTCACATTAATATTTTTCCTAATATGAAAAAATTAGAAAAAATATCCAAATTAAAACTTAATTTCTGAAGAAGCACAAACAGGAAAATTTTGTTTTAATATAGAGCTATCACTTTGCCATCATTATTTGAAGTCTGCTTAACATGCACAGTGTCTATTCAGCACCCAAGTCAGTGATGCCCTTAGTAAATTATGTATTTCATGATGCCATAGATAGTTTACTATTGATAACTCCTAAGGAATGATTATCAGTCTCTTGAAACACTCATGTGGTCAAGGTTAAAGGTGAGTGTGTCGATCAACCATTTCTATGCTTAGTTTAAGCACAAATTAAATGTTTTTCTTCTTCTTTTTTTTTTCTTTTTTTCTTTCTTGAGATGGAGTTTCCCTCTTGTCACCAGGGCTGTGTAGCAGTGGCACAATCTCAGCTCACTGCAAATTCCCCCTCCCTGGGTTCAAGTGAGTCTCCTGCCTCAGTTTCCCAAGTAGCTGGGATTACAGGCACCCACCATGCCTGGCTAACTTTTTTTTTAGTTTTAGTAGAGATGGGATTTCGCTATGTTGGCCAGGCTGGTCTTGAACTCCTGACCTCAGGTGATCTGCCCACCTCGGCCTCCCAAAGTGCTTGGATTACAGGGATGAGCCACCGTGCCCAGGCAAATTAAATGTTTTATATGGAAAACATTATAATTTATCTCTGCAGAATATTCAGGGTGTGTAGTAAATGCTTTAATGAAATGTTTTGGCAAACGATTTGGGGTTAGCCAATAAGAATTTATCACTCTCATTCATAAGCAAATAGAAGTGTATGTTCTAAGGGTATGAGAGCTGTAAGAAGCCTCACAGAACACCCCGTCCCGCCCCTGTATTTCACAGATGAGGAACCAGAGTGACCTATTATCCTTTCCCAAGAACAGTCAATGAGCCATGTTTTTGTAGACATACAATTTTTGCGTTTGTTCCTTTTGCTATTGCCATTATGTTTACACGTTCTTAAGATGATCAAGATTCTGCCATCTTTGTAACGTGCTGTTTTCAATACGGTGACAAGATGTTTTGTAATAAGGAAGTCATTTCATTAGACTAAAGAAGACCAATAACTAATATAAGTGATATAGTTTAAATGACAGTTGCTATTACTATAGTTACTTGTGGTACCTACTCATTGGTGTGTCTGTGTATGTCCATGTGTGTATGTGTATCCATGATACTGGGTGTGTATATCTCTGAGTCTGTATATGGATGCGGCATTTCTGCATGTGATATTATTTAGATGTGGATGTGTGTATAGGTGTGTTTGTGTGTGTGTGTGTGTGTACTTGTGTAGTTGTACCTATGGCAGAATGGAGGGTTCTTATTTCATGACTCCCTGTGATATGTATTATGCTCCTTAGCAAAGAGCTGCAGCCTCACCAACTGTTCTTCCCAGAGTCTCAGCTAATAGAAAGTCTGCCACGTTTATGACTACATACTGTTCAAACTGAAAAATTTTCCCCCTTTACCTAGGGTATTTTTAGTATCAAAGACTCTTTAGTCACTTGTAGACTTAACACTCTTTAAAAATAAAACCTTTATTTCTTTTCTGAGTGCTGCAATGTGGGCTCTTTTGGTGTTAAATGAAAAACTGACTTTGGAAGAAAGATGTACCGAAAAAAGAAATGTTATGATACTAGCACAATGACTTACTAAAGCTGTTTTGAATTGCATTAGGTACTATTTTATTCTATTCCAAGTGTGAACACAATATAAAAGCTCATGTTTACTCATTTAGAAATAAAAAATCACAGAAGCCAAGTGTTGGAAGAGCCTGCAAAGCCCCCCCTCCTTTTTTGCCCTTGACCTTGGTTTCTCTCTTCTCTAAAATGAGATCTTGAAGTTGTTTTTTTAGATGTCATTTGTCTTGTTTGCTATTCCTAAAAAATATAAATTTAGGACTTAAGTTTGCTTTTTAAAATTTTTTCATTCTGAGCAGCCTGGGAAACCAGACCTGCATGGCATGGAATGTGTTATTCTGATCTGAAAATGAAATATCTAGTATGGTGTCCAACTCTCTTGAAGCATTATTATAAACTCATTGTTCTGTAATAACTTAGAAAGACAGAATACAGAATCCCTGACACTTCAGAAGACACTAACTTATCTAGGTCTAACATATTGCTTATTTAGAGTAGGGCCATACAAATAGAACCTCAAAAAGGTCATGTTTATAGACAGAATGATTGTTCTTTTATAAAAGATGACACCTAGAAAATTGAGAAAACTTCCTACAAATTCAGTATCTCCAGCCATCACTAAATTGTTGAGATAATCAAGAATATTCATGTCAGGCCGGGCGTGATGGCTCAAGCCTGTAATCTCAGCACTTTGGGAGGCCGAGACGGGCGGATCACGAGGTCGGGAGATCGAGACCATCCTGGCTAACACCGTGAAACCCTGTCTCTACTAAAAAAAAATACAAAAAACTAGCCGGGCTGAGGTGGCGGGTGCCTGTAGTCCCAGCTACTCCGGAGGCTGAGGCAGGAGAATGGCAGGAACCCGGGAGGCGGAGCTTGCAGTGAGCTGAGATCTGGCCACTGCATTCCAGCCTGGGTGACAGAGCGAGACTCCGTCTCAAAAAAAAAAAAAAAAAAAAAAAAAAAAAAAAGAATATTCATGTCAAAATATGCCAATAAAAAAATAAAGTGTAAAATCTTCAACAAAACCGAAATTTTATTAAATGAACACATTATTTAAGTTGGTAATTCATATTGATTATTAGCATATTTTCAGTTTATACAGATTTTTCAGTTACCCAAAGCTTAATTATGGGGGAAAAAACTCTTTCTTTTTAAAAATTTATTTTACATTTGTATTATTGATTTATTTTTAATTTGATTTATGTGTATTTATTAGTCAATTATTTCCTCACAGTAATCACTTTGTCAGATTTTATGAGGTAGGCAGATAATGACATCATGGTCCCCACTTGCCACAAATACACAAAATATATGTTGCATTTATATTCTGTAAGAAATACGTTATTTCTGTCTGGTAGAAAAACCTATTGAAGAAATAGGGGAAAACAGTGCTGGATTGACAACTAAAATATGACAACATACATGAAAACATAAAGCAGGGGGAAAATAAACCAAAGCGTTTTCCTTCCTACAGCCATCTAATCTGCTTATGTTTTCTGAGGGAAGTAATTTCTGACTCCAGTGACCACAGTTGTTGTAGAAAACTACATACTAGTAACAGGCTGGGCACAGTGGCTCACGCCTGTAATCCCAGCACTTTGGGAGGCTGAGGTGGGGGAATCTCTTAGGTCAGGAGTTTGAGACCAGTCTGGCCAAAATGGCGAAATCCCGTCGCTACTAAAAATACAGAAATTAGCTGGGTGTGGTGTCGCGCGTTTGTAATCCTAGCTACTCGGGAGGCTGAGGCAGGGAATAGCTTGAACTGGGGAGGCGAAGGTTGCAGTGAGCTGAGATCCTGCCACTGCACTCCTGCCTGGGCCACAGCACAAGACTGTCTCAAAAAAAAAAAAAAAAAGAGAGAGAAGAGAACTATATACTAGCATATTAGTAACAAAGGCACAGGGATCTTCTCCTCCAGATCAGGAGCTCTCAAATGTTTTCTTAAAGGTATGCATAGTAAATATTTTAGTCTTTTTGAGTAAAGAGACAAATCAAGGATATTGTGTAGGTACTTATATAACTATTTAAAATGTAGCCAATTAAAATGCCAAAAGCATTTTTACCTTGTGGGCCATATGAAAACAGGTGGCAGGAGAGATTCATCCTTTGGAATTGGAATTTCAAAATTCTATTCTATAACAATTATACAATTGAAGTTTTATAAAAATTAAATAGGTTAGAGCAGTCTTTTAAAAAATGTAAATGTTATTTTCCCCCTCAACATCACTGCTTCTTGCCAATAAAGTTACCACTTTAAATGAGAAAAGGATATTCAGTCTTAAATTCCAAGAAATTTTCCCCACAGGAAACTTACATTGGTTTAATTCAGAGTCAATGAGGTACAAGTCAAAAGATGAACACAGAGCTGATAATAGTGGCAAAATGTAAACAACAGTAAGAAAGGTAAGTAGTAGGTGTTCAGAGAACTGGATTCAATGTCAATGATTTGATAACAATATAGTTTTACTGTTAAATTAATAGATGATATCATTTTTAAAAGTTTTGGAAGAGGGAATAAACATTTAATATTTAATGTGGAAAAAGTACATGAAGACTATCTAAATATTGAGATATGAGCTATTGGAAGGAGAATGATGTATTTGCACCCAGAAATTCCTGGGCACTATATCAACTGGGGCAAATAAGTACATTCTCTTCAAGACTGGAACATATGGGAAGCAGACAGTCTTAGACCATCTTTTTCTGTGCTTTTATCTTAGAAGGAACATAATTTAGCAATATTTTTTTCCATTGGCATTTATAGAATTATATAGTTTTTCTTAATTAAGAAAATGAAAAAGAATTCAATATTTTTGTGTGAATCCACGTAGGTGGTAAAATATATAAACAAGACAAGAAAAGATGATACACACACGAAAAAAACACAGCCTTTTCAAGCAAATTGGAAGCTATAAAACATCATATGTCACATTTTTTTTGGTGGAATGTGATGTGCCAAGCTACTTCGATTTTTTAAAAGTCAGCCATCAACTCATTAACCAGTGTCTGCAAGCAGATGTTGGCTTAAGCTGTGGTGCTATTTGGTGTGCTTAAGAAAGTGGAGATGGATATCAGCTTTTCAAATAGAAAGTAGCTACACAACATAAAAAATGATTTCTTTCCTCAAATTGTACTTGTCATATTATGTTACATTAGATGGTGAAACAGAATGTTAACTGTGTAATGAGACAAGGATACTAAAATGTAAAGGAGAGCACACTTTTTCAGCTTAGATACATGCCATCCTTTTAGACATGGGTAGCCATTCTGAAATGATAGAAGAATTTTTGTTAAATGCAAATCAGCTGCTTGTGAATTTATAATATGAAAGTTTAACAAGTTTGAAAACTTTTCAAAACAACACAAAAGGTGCCTGAGTGATACTTTGCTATTTTCAACAGAGATAAAAGACTGTGTTGGCAATGCATAGCCACTTAGCACCTGATGTTTTTCTACCAACCTTAGTGTTAGTGCCCAAGGCCCCTTGTTGATGTGAGCACCCCAATTTTGGGATTGCTGATGCTTTCTAATACTGTACCATGTGATTCTTTTGACAATAGTGGATATGTGGGCTTCTAGACCTCTATTAAAGTAACTACAGTTTACCTCTCAAAAGAGAATACAGGTATTTTGCAAAGCAGATAGACTGCATATTTGATTTGTACTACAGTGAAAATTAATATTTGTATCATTTCAAGATAAGAGAAGTTAACAAGAAAAGGCGACTGTTAATAGAAAAGTAAAAGAATATTGAAAGTATACAAAGATAGTTCACTGGTGAAATCACTTTTATTTTTAATGGAATCTGTTATTCTCTGTTGTTGAGTCATTCTTACGTGTGTGTGTGCTAACTGATTTTGTATCTCTTTCAGCACATCTCACAATTTTTTTTTTTTTTTTTTTTTTTTTTGAGATGGAATCTGGCTCTGTTGCCCAGGCTGGAGTGCAGTGGTACAATCTCAGCTCACTGCAAGCTCCGCCTCCCGGGTTCACGCCATTCTCCTGCCTCAGCCTCCCGAGGAGCTGGGACTACAGGCGCCCGCCACCACAACCAGCTAATTTTTTGTATTTTTAGTAAAGATAGGATTTCACCGTGTTAGCCAGGATGGTCTCGATCTCCTGACCTCGTGATCCACCCATCTTGGCCTCCCAAAGTGCTGGGATTACAGGCGTGGGCCACCGCACCCGGCCCACATCTCATAATTCTCAACATCATTTAATCTGAATAATTCTGGGTTGGTTCAGTCCTAAATGATTGCAGAAAGATAATCACGTATTTTATTCTTTTAAAACCTTGTCTAGAAAAGAAATGTTACAAACCAAATTGGGTTAAATTCCCATCTTTCTTAAGCATTGGCTGCAGCGTGTTCCCCGGGAAGCAAACTCTGAGACTGAGATTACATGCAAGATTGCTCTCAGAGAAGAGAAGGGAAGCAAAGATGGGAAGGGAAAGGGAGAAGAGGGAGGAGACAAGGGAATGAATTGGGTGTGACAGGGGAGAGAAAAAGGAGGGAGAGGATGAAAGGGAGAAGTGGGGAAGGCAGCAGGACTGGGCAGCACAATAGGCTAAATGTTTTGTGTACCCCAAAAGTTCATATGTTGAAACCTAATGCTCAGTGTGATGGTATTTGGAGCTGGTGCCCTGGAAGGTAATTAGGTCAGGAGAGTGGAGCCCTCAGAATGGGATTAGTGCCTTTATCAAGAGGTCAGGGCATTAGCTAGCTCTCCCTGTGCAATGTGAGAATACAAGGAGAAGTTGGCAGTATGCAACCCAGAAGAGTGTCCTTACCAGAGCCTGACCATAACCATGATTTCAGACTTCCTGCCTCCAGAACTATGAGAAGCAAATTTCTGTGTTTTATACACCAACAAGCCTATGGTACTTTGTTATAATAGCCTAACCTAAGACACAAGCAGAAGGAAAAATTGCAGCTGTGATGGTGTCTCAATAACAGAGTTATCCCATACTTCAGTGAGGGTGCTGGATCCTTACATCCTATTCAACATGCTATGTAATACACTGCATAGTTTATACTGTACAGTTATATAGAGTTTATGCTATTTACCATACCTTAGAAATTACTCCAGTCAGTGGGTGCTGCTGCCCCAGGAAGGAGGCTTACCGCTAGGCAAGACAGCTCTCTGTAGTCCAGGATAGTTTCTGGAGAAGGCTGGCAGCTGAGGACAACTCTTCTAGCAACTGGAGAAACAAGTCCCAAAGTCTCGAAGGGGGATTTGTACAGCTCGTCTCAGCATTCACTATAGCATTAAAACGAGGAAGATTATTTTAGTTTCTAACTTAAATTACTCCTATTAAGTCTAGATTTTTAAATTCTAGATTTAGTACTTCTCTGAAAGTACTGAATAGCTGCTTTTCCTTGTATAAGCTACATACTTCCATCATGATGCAGTGAGTCTACTAATGTAACTGAAAGGTGGATGAACAAGCCCAGTCCACTCCTTTCTAAGCTTTAAAAGCATTGTTCTTATGTTTTCTTGAATGCATTGCTCTTGTGTTTTCTTGAATGCAGTGGCTAAATCTTGAACACATTTATTAATTTTTTATACCATTATTGCAAAGATTGTAACAATAGGACATACCACATAACAGTGCTTGGAAGACGCTGTTATAATTTTAACTGCCTTGAGAAGGCTAGCTATTTAGTAACACAATACTTTCATTTCATAGTGAACTGTGGGCAAAGATATGTAGAAGCCCATTTTGGGATCATACAATAGGCTCTTGGGCTTATTTAATTTAGAAACAGAGGTAGTAAATATTTAGGAGAGAATAGAAAAAATTATTTGTCTTTCTTGGATTGAATAAGAAAATATTTGATGATGTAAGAAGCAATGAGATGTCGAGGTACATCAGTTCTCTGTGGGGCCACACAAGCTCAGTGACTTCCGTCAAGTGACTAAAGGACACTTAATAGGAGCTAAATGAAGCTAGGGCATTTTGTTGACCCTCCGGTCATGAGACTATTGAGAAACCACTACTTCAACCCCATAATGTTTCTCTGAGCCACTGGGGG
The DNA here is from genome assembly GCF_007565055.1 of Rhinopithecus roxellana. Lineage (NCBI taxonomy): Eukaryota > Metazoa > Chordata > Mammalia > Primates > Cercopithecidae > Rhinopithecus > Rhinopithecus roxellana. The sequence continues at coordinate 161,709,810 of NC_044552.1, forward strand.
AATCAAATAAAGAGGATTTCCAGTCAATCCTACGATAGAGACGTAACTTTCTTGTTGTTGTGTTAAAACCAACAGGAAATATAAGGAATTTGATGGGACCAACCTTTATATTTCCAGGAAATATAAGATAGAACCAACAGTAAATATAAGGAATTTGATATATTCAAGAAAAAAAGTATAAGGTTTGGGTAATGAAGTCTTTAGAAAAATAGCTATTTCTGGTGAATTGGGGAAGGATATTTCAGATTTTAGGCCACCTTGGATATACCGAGGATACGCATCTTCTTCAAAAATCTGCTCATATGAGAAATATTATGAGTTTTAGTTTTTAGGGAACTCAGGAAAGTTCTTCCTGATTCATATGTTTAAAGAATACATAAAGTGTTACCCTGTGCATTACAACTTGATGACAGCAACCATTCTTAGGACAGGTGTTTTATGGGAATCTTCCAGTAAGAGATGGGTAAACCAGAATTATAAAAAATGATCCATCGGCCGGGCGCGGTGGCTCAAGCCTGTAATCCCAGCACTTTGGGAGGCCGAGACGGGCAGATCACGAGGTCAGGAGATCGAGACCATCCTGGCTAACACGGTGAAACCCCGTCTCTAATAAAAAATACAAAAAACTAGCTGGGCAAGGTGGCGGGTGCCCGTAGTCCCAGCTACTCGGGAGGCTGAGACAGGAGAATGGCGGGAACCCGGGAGGCGGAGCTTGCAGTGAGCTGAGATCCGGCCACTGCCCAGCCTGGGCGACAGAGCAAGACTCTGTCTCAAAAAAAAAAAAAAAAAAAAAAAAAAAAAAAAAAAAAGATCCATCAAGTTATGGAGTATTTTATTGCCAACAATAAAAATAAAAGAGGCTCTAAATCTGGCTAAATGAATATGTCTTTTAAAAATGATACCTTCAAAACAACTAGACAGCTTTAAGTAGTAACTTCAAGATACAACAGTAGCATAGTTTGTTTCTCATTGAACTTGCAACTTTTTGTTTTGTTTTGCTTTGTTTTGTTTCAGATAAGACAATGAGGCTTTTGGTGAGGATGTGTAGAGGTTGTGCTTTCCATCCTCCTCACTCTAGAACAGTGTGAGTGTTCGGGTAGACTCTCTCTCATTCTCCATAGGCAGAAATAAAATTGCTGATCTTTTATCAAGAAGTTGCCATCTAAGTACTTCCAGCCAAGATTGCATGTTGTATAAATATTGTGGAAAAGTGTGAATTTCTTCTCCAGCTTCTGGAATTACGTTTGCTTCATCATAGCAAGCTTTTCTAACCCAACATTTTTCCACATCTTCGTATTTCATTATTTTATGTACTTTACACAAGTGAATGTCCATATGTTAGAGCTCTGTAGAGATATTTTTTTGTGCCGAAATGGCTAATAAGCAATATGATTTCTGTAAGTATAAACAAATACTAAGACTATACATGGGTCCTGCCTCTAAGTCCATACAGAACACGCAGATCCTTCTTTCCTACTTATTTTCTTTTCTGTGTGAATAAACAGCATTCTTAAAATTCCTAGGATAAAGAATTGAAATTTCTCTTTCTCCTTTATTGTCTAGTATTTGACTAGCCTCAAGTTTTAGAATCTGAAAAGTTGAAATGAGTCATTAGATTTTCAGTTGACTTGGACTGAAGAAAAAACCTAATTGTACATTTTTGCAAGATTTTAAATAAATAACATCTGCTGTCTTAGCCATGGATGATTTAATTTTTTAACACGTGCTTCCACCCTTTAATTTTCTGCAAAGCAGCCACATCAATTATTAATTCATCTATATTTCCTCAAAGCGAGTCAGACTTAAGATCCTTCATAAATATTTAAGAATACTGCTGCAAAATAAACAAAAACTTCTACTTAACTTTTAATTGCAAGTTCGAGAACCAATGCTTGCAAAAGTAATAAAAAACAAGACAAACATGATAAAAAAAGAAAAAGAAAAAAAGACCCAGAGAAGTAAAAAAACAGAAACTAAAAGAATAAGGAGACCAGACTTCTGCCATTGCCTGTTTTACAATGTGAATCTCATTTACTGCACATTTAACTAATGGAATAAATGAACATGGCCAAATTTAACTCAGGCCTGATGATAGCACTTAATTTCTGATAATTCACTTTTTCTCTTTTTCTTTCACACACATTGCCACACATGGTGCACACTCTTTACCATTAATACTGAACAAATTACTAAAATAATAAATACAAGAATATGCAAAATAGCCTGCACATAATTAAAATAATGAGGGAATAGCTCAAACTTTCCTTTTTTATTATATTAACAAGGCTTCTGAGAAAGATGCTATTATGAATTGAATTGTGTACTCCAAAAAGATATGTTGAAGTCTAGCCCCCTATACCTGTGAATATGACCTTATTTGGAAATTGGGTCTTTGCAGATGTAATCAAATAACGATGAGGTCATACTGAATCAGGGGGAGCCCTAATCCAATATGCTGGTGTCCTTACGAGAAAAGGAGAGAAGCCACACCGAGACACACAGAAAAAAATGCCGTGTGATAATGTAGACAAAGACTGGAGTGATGCATCTATGAGCCAAGGGATGTCAAGGATTTTGGGCAAGAACAGAAGCCAAGAGAAAGGCATAGATTGGATTCTTTCCTAGAGCTTTCAGAAAAAGTGCAGCCCCAGTGACACCTTGATTTCAGACTTCTAACCTCCAGGAATGTGAGAGAATGAATTTCTATTGAAAGACACCCAGTTTGTGCCACTTGGTTACATAGAGGCTATATGCTAATCTGTTCTTTTGCTTTCTAATATTAAAAAGCATATATACTATGGATAGAATATATGTAAAATTTTAAAATTATAAAGCAAATATCCTTCTGATCACCCTCCAGGTCAATAAACAGGAATGATATTTCTGAATCCTTGGAACAGTCTCTTATATACCCCTTTCTTATCATAGCCTACTTCTTTCCCCCACTGCCTGATAATCCTTTAGCAGCTTTTCTTTATAGTTATATCACCTATGCAATTATACTGTAATCAATATGGTTTAATTTTCCCACTGACAAATCTTTAAAGGAGAAGATATTTAGATGAACCAAGCTGATGAAAATGCATTTTAAAGCTTTGCTTATTCAGATTCACAAGTTACTTACTGATACACATAAATTGAAACTACACTCTGTAAAATTATATTTTGAATAAGCATATTCATTCAGTTGATTCACTCATTGAAGACTTATTATTAACTGAGTACATATTGGGCAAACTTTATTTCTCAGACATTTTCCAGATAAGAGATTAAAAGTAATGTCAATAATTTCATGTTAACAAAATATATAATTTAAAGCAAAATTAAATTATCTGAAAATCATACTTACTAGTTACTTGTGCACACGCACAGAGTTTGTGTGATTTAATAAGATTGTATTATAGAACAATTGATTAATACAATGAATTTTACCAATTTATAGATTAACTTTGTTTATTGATATAAACATGAGAGCATAGCTTTAGAGGTGCTACACATTTTAATTTTCATTAAGTTATTAGATTATGTGGATTTGCTTAGTTACTGAACTTGCCCAGTCTATGCATGTGAATTCTTCTTGGCATTTCCATGTATTTACTGTTAATAGAAAATATACAAGTCTTTTTTTTTTTTTTTTTTTTTTTTTTTTGAGACGGAGTCTTGCTCTGCCGCCCAGGCTGGAGTGCAGTGGCTGGCTCTCAGCTCACTGCGAGCTCCGCCTCCCGGGTTCACGCCATTCTCCTGTCTCAGCCTCCCGAGTAGCTGGGACTACAGGCGCCCGCCTCGTCGCCCGGCTAGTTTTTTTTGTATTTTTTAGTAGAGACGGGGTTTCACCGTATTAGCCAGGATGGTCTCGATCTCCTGACCTCGTGATCCGCCTGTCTCGGCCTCCCAAAGTGCTGGGATTACAGGCTTGAGCCACCGCGCCCGGCTACAAGTCTTTTTTTGATTTTATAGACTGCTTAATATAACACATTTAACTATTACAAAGTATTAGATATAAGGAGGTAAAAGGATTCAAACCAGTTTTTTGTTTAGTAGCAAAATGCTTATGAATAGGAGTCTGTCAGATGTTTTAGAAGGCACTGGAACACAAGTGTCTCCTGCTTTTCAAAAAGCTTATGGTTCCCAGAAGAGAAGAATGGGTTGACTATGACTATAATATAACATGATGCGTTCTGTAGTCCAGGAAAACTTGAAGTGGATCTAGCTCAAATATGAAAGTGATGAGACCAGGTGCAGTGACTCATGCCTGTAATCCCAGCACTTTGGGAGGCCGAGGCCAGTGGACTGCCTGAGCTCACAGGTTCGAGACCAGCTTGGGCAACAGCAAAATCCCGTCTCTATAAAAAATACAAAAATTAGCCAGGCGTGATGGTGCATACCTATAGTCCCAGCTACCCAGGAGGCTAAGGTGCCCAGGAGGAGGAAGCTGCAGTGAGCTGAGACTGCCCCACTGCATTACAGCCAGGTGATGGGGTGACACCCTGTCGCAATTAAAAAAAAAAAAAAAGGAAAAAGAAAAAAGAAAGTGATGAATTCTATCTGGAGAGAAACAAATTTGTTCCCATGGGAAATGGCATATATAAAGCCGTTGTTGAGTATTAAAGGGCGGGAGTTTGTAGACAGAGAATCCCAAGGTCAAAGAAGGGCAACGTGTTTGGCCTGTATCAAATTTGTTTTTAATGTCAGGAAATCTAAAGAATATTTATCTCTAGATATGTATTATATTACCTTTGTGCCAGCTTTTAATTGATCTTGGAAAGTTATCAACTGTATATACTTATTGATCGATTATAATTTAGTTAACAAAAAATGTCACTGGCTAATGTGATTCAGTCGACATGCTCACTATTACAGGCATTTATTTCCAGATCCAAAATTCCTGATACTGTACATTATCAACTGCAAATTATTTGTTTTAAAAATTCATGGCTGCGAGCACTGGCTCACGCCTGTATTTCCAGCACTTTAGGAGGCTGAGATAGGTGGATTACCTGAGATCAGGAGTTCAAGACCAGCCTGGCCAACGTGGTGAAACCCTGTGTCTACTAAAAATACAAAATTTAGCAGGCATGGTGGCACACGCTTGTAATCCCAGCTATCGGGAGGCTGAGGCAGGAGAATTGCTTGAGCTCGGGAGACGGAGGTTGCAGTGAGCCAAGATGGTGACACTGCACTCCAGCCTGGCCAACAGAGTGAGACTCTGTCTCAAAAAAAAAAAAACAAAAAAAAAAACCATGACAAATTTTACTACTTTTAAAGTATTACATTGTTCAGTTTCTAATACAAGAACTAAATTGAATGCTTTCTTACAGTTTAGGATAGGCCAATATATGCTAGAAATTTTAGTTTAGTGTAATTATCAAAGATGTTTATTCTTTTTTAAGTTTTGTTATTAATTGACAGATAATAATTTGCATATTTATGGGATTCAGTGTGATATTTTGAAACATTTATACATTGTAGAATGATCAAGTCAGGCTAGAGTATCCACATCTTAAATATTTGTCATTTCTTTGTGGTAAGAACAGCTAAAATCCTCTTTCTTAAAATTTTTAGCTATTTTGAAATGCATTATTAATTATAGTCACCATGCTGTACAAGGGAACACCAGCTCATACTTCTCCTAACTGAAACTTTGTACTCACTAACCAACCTCTCCCTTTCACCCATTTACCCCTCCCATAAAACCAGCCTATGAAACCATTATTCTACTCTCTACTTCTATGTGTTTGACTTTCTCCCTCGATTTTTTTTTTCTGGCTTTTTTCTTTTAGTCTTGTGATAATTTTGCTGTGGGTTGTAAAAATGTCCCTAAATAGCAGTTTCTTGGAACTTTATGAGTTTACTCAGTTTTCATGTTAATTTTTCAACTTGAAATTTCCACACAACATTAATATATTCAAATTACACTAATACATTCAAATTTTACTGCTAGTATAGCACAGGCTCAGAGATTGAATTTCTCCAATTAAACTCAATCCACACAGTACCCACCTCCTCCTCCTCTTGCTTGACACTGGATTCCCTAAATGAACAGCTGTTTTCACTATCATTAAACTCAGATGTAGCCTTTCAGATTTCTTTTTATGCACAGTCTTTTTTTTTTTTTTTTTTTAATCTTTTTTTTTTTATTATACTTTAAGTTCTAGGGTACATGTGCATAACGTGCAGGTTTGTTACATATGTATACTTATGCCATGTTGGTGTGCTGCGCCCATCAACTCGTCAGCACCCATCAATTCATCATTTATATCATGTATAACTCCCCAATGCAATCCCTCCCTCCTCCCCCCTCCCCCCTCCCCATGATAGGCCCCAGTGTGTGATGTTCCCCTTCCCGAGTCCAAGTGATCTCATTGTTCAGTTCCCACCTATGAGTGAGAACATGCGGTGTTTGGTTTTCTGTTCTTGTGATAGTTTGCTAAGAATGATGGTTTCCAGCTGCATCCATGTCCCTACAAAGGACGCAAACTCATCCTTTTTTATGGCTGCATAGTATTCCATGGTGTATATGTGCCACATTTTCTTAATCCAGTCTGTCACAGATGGACATTTGGGTTGATTCCAAGTCTTTGCTATTGTGAATAGTGCCGCAATAAACATACGTGTGCATGTGTCTTTGTAGTAGAATAATTTATAATCCTTTGGGTATATACCCAGTAGTGGGATGGCTGGGTCATATGGTACATCTAGTTCTAGATCCTTGAGGAATTGCCATACTGTTTTCCATAATGGTTGAACTAGTTTACAATCCCACCAACAGTGTAAAAGTGTTCCTATTTCTCCACATCCTCTCCAACACCTGTTGTTTCCTGACTTCTTAATGATTGCCATTCTAACTGGTGTGAGATGGTATCTCATTGTGGTTTTGATTTGCATTTCTCTGATGGCAAGTGACGATGAGCATTTTTTCATGTGTCTGTTGGCTGTATGAATATCTTCTTTTGAGAAATGTCTGTTCATATCCTTTCCCCACTTTTTGATGGGGTTGTTTGTTTTTTTCTCGTATATTTGTTTGAGTTCTTTGTAGATTCTGGATATTAGCCCTTTGTCAGATGAGTAGGTTGCAAAAATTTTCTCCCATTCTGTAGGTTGCCTGTTCACTCTGATGGTAGTTTCTTTTGCTGTGCAAAAGCTCTTTAGTTTAATGAGATCCCATTTGTCAATTTTGGCTTTTGCTGCCGTTGCTTTTGGTGTTTTAGACATGAAGTCCTTGCCCATGCCTATGTCCTGAATGGTACTACCTAGATTTTCTTCTAGGGTTTTTATGGTATTAGGTCTAACATTTAAGTCTCTAATCCATCTTGAATTAATCTTCGTATAAGGAGTAAGGAAAGGATCCAGTTTCAGCTTTCTACTTATGGCTAGCCAATTTTCCCAGCACCATTTATTAAATAGGGAATCCTTTCCCCATTTCTTGTTTCTCTCAGGTTTGTCAAAGATCAGATGGCTTTATGCACAGTCTTACATCTTGCTTTCTACTGTGCACAAGTCCAAGGTTACTCTGTTCCCACTTGAGTGGTCAACTTCCTTGGGCCAATATCTAGGTCCCTTTGGCCTTTGGAAGTATTAGTTAGTGTATTCTGGCCTTAAGTCCTTTCTTTCTTCATTTACAGAGACTTCTGTTATTTAATTCAAGCTTGACAACATTGTAAATCTTTTGGTATGCTTTATAATTTTTGTATTTTTGTTGCTGAGGACTGAGAAGAGGGGAAAAGAGGGCATATTTGTTTAAATTGCTAAATTACTAGAACCAGAATTAGATTTTTTTGGATAAAAGTGTAAGACAATTTGGAGAACTGGGATAAGTACCAAAGGATGATGGCAGAAGAATGGGGAAGGAGTGGCGAGTTAGAGATCAGGGAACCTTGATCGTACATGGACGTGTAAGAGCCAGTAAAAGAAGAGGTGCTCCTGAGAAAGGCATGTGGAGCCGCAGAAGGGAAAAGGGAAACAGAAGATTCAGGAGACTGGTGTCACAAAAACTGCAGTGGCAGGAGATTTCACTAAAGTTTGGGGATATTTAACATATAGCATCCCTATATGCTAAAGTTTAACATGACAGGGAAAAAGCTCATTGACTTTGGCACCTAGTCATTTGCAGTCTTCTCCCTCTCAGTTGGCGGCAACCCCATCAGGTTGTTCAGTCAAAAACCTTGGAGCTGTCCTTGTCCTTGACTTACCACCCTCTCTCACAAGATCAATATCTATTTCATCAGGAAATTCTGTTTTCTTGGCCTTCAAGATATGTCTGCACTTTGACTACTTCTCACCACTACTAATTTAAAATTGCAAACTGAATATCTTCCCCTCCCACTCTCAACAATTTCAGTATTGGTTGCCCAGCTCTCTTATTGTTCCATAGCATTTTTCATCTCCAGCATAGTGGATGACATCCTCATTTATTACAGTGATTACTTACTGCCTGACTTCTCTCACTAGAATACTAGTCCCATGAGGGCAGGATTCTTTGCTGTGCTCCAAGGGCTTAGAGCACCTGTAGCTGGCACATAGTAGTGACTCAATAATTGTTACATAAATGAATTGTAATCTTGTTGTATATTTACCTAAAATTTCATTTGAGCAAATTTTAGGTAAGTATACAACAGACTCCAATTAGAACTATACAGTTGGAGCTGTAGGTTTTAGGCATGTAAGCCTTATTCAATTCTACTTTGAATATAATTAATATTTTAGTAAAAATTTAATCTCTTATTCTGTTATAGGAATTCTGTGCTCAAGAATGTTTGCATCCATCAAATCCTAGAAATGAGAGTCCACACATTGCTACCAGATACAATTTTTACCTTATAAACTAATTAAAGATTTTAGCCAAACTTCTAAATAATGAGATTTAAAACATTCATAAGGAATTAATATTCTAGCATTTCTTCTTCACAAAGTACTTACTCAGTGAACAAAGAATTTTCAACTTACCAAAACAAAAAAATACTGCATACATTTGAGGATTCTTCCAATTGGAGCTGTACAGTTGGAGCTGTATGTTTTAGGCATGTAAGCCTTATTCAATTCTACTTTGAATATAATTAATATTTTAGTAAAAATTTAATCTCTTATTCTGTTATAGGAATTCTGTGCTCAAGAATGTTTGCATCCATCAAATCCTAGAAATGAGAGTCCACACATTGCTACCAGATACAATTTTTACCTTATAAACTAATTAAAGATTTTAGCCAAACTTCTAAATAATGAGATTTAAAATATTCATAAGGGATTAACATTCTAGCATTTCTTCTACACAGAGTACTTACTCAGTGAACAAAGAATTTTAAATTTACCAGAACCACAAAAGACTGCATATATTTGAAGATTCTCAGTAGGTCCTTCAGGTGGGAGCCGATCATAATTCCAAAAGAAAATCACAAATGCCATAGTCACAAGTGTTGAAATTACCAAAGATCAAAATACTGAAAATAGAATTCTAAAAATAATTTTTAAAAATATTTATTTACATTTTTTAAAGGGAATTTATTTGAGAAACATAAAAACACAACAAAACACTTCCTAGGCCATTTTACATAAGAAAATAGGCAATAATAACATGCATATTTTTGCAAGCATTGACACTTTGGCATACTAATGACAGTTGCATGGGTATAACAGTCATAAGCAGTCAAACTGTATTCATATAAATAGGTCAAAAGCAAAATATATACTATAAACCCACATGACTAATTATGTGCATCCAGCTTACAACTTTGGTCATATGAAACATAATTACAGACAACATGAATCTTGTCTTGGCGAGGCTGATGAAAATCCATGATGAGTTACTGTCACATATGTAATTGCCCAAAGAGTCAAGATCTCAAGAAATTTTATCTTTCACAAATGCAGATCTACAAAAAGGACATTTCTTCATTTAGTGAGGAAATTTCAACATTTCTATATAAATGCACGGTGCTTATACACAAAGTCAACATTGTGATAATGCACTTTAATGGAATCAGATTTGCAGTATTAAACAAATTAGAACTCTCTAAAAGTCTCCACACAATTTAGACCTCTAATATGGGATATGATGTGAAGAGGAAATACATAGCATAGCAAATTGGCACTATGTGTGAAGAGATAAAAGTTATATGTCACTGGAATTTGGCTTGGAGGACTTCTTGTATTTTTCGTCTGTGTTTTTACCTCTATGATCTGTATTTGGGCGGTGGTTGTGGTCTACAAATTTTGTAAGTATATGCAGTCCATCTGAAAGTCTGATAATTGCTTGGTCTTTGCAATTAAGGGATTTTCTGCTTTTGCAGCACCAATAATAATTAGCTTTTAAACTTTTATCTTTCACCGTTAAGAAGCTTCATACACTTAACTTATCACAGCCATTTTGTGAGGGAACAATTTCACAGATTTCTTCCACTGTGTGATAAGGAATACAGTAGCAGAAATGATACTTGGCTTCCTCAATACCAAGTTTGTATTAGTAAGGGATCTCCAGAGAGACTGAATCAATAGGATATGTATATAGACACACGAGAGGGGATTTTTAGAATTGGCTAACATCCTTACGGTGGCTGAGAAGTCATAGGGCAGTTCGTCTACAAGTTGGAGACCCTGAGGTGCTGGTACCGTGACTCAGTCCAAGTCTAGTAACTTCAGAACCCAGGTAGCTGGTATAAGTTTCAATCTGAGATCAAAAGCTTCAGGACCCAAGAGACAGCTGGTGGAGGTCCTGGAGTCCAAAAGTCAGCAAGCCTAGAGTTCTGATGTCCAAGGTGGCAGGATAAAAGTCTTTTCAGTTTGGGAGGCCGAGGTCGGTGGATCACCTGAGGTCAGGAGTTTGAGACCAGCCTGGCCAACATGGCGAAACCCCGTCTCTACCAAAAATACAAAAATTAGCCAGATGTGGGGTGCACACACCTGTAGTCCCAGCTACTTGGGAGGCTGAGGCAGGAGAATTGCTTGAACCTGGGAGGCAGAGGTTGCAGTGAGCCGAGATCGCACCACTGCACTGTAGCCTGCGGGTGACAGAGTGAGACTCTGTCTCAAAAATAAATAAATAAATAAATAAATAATAATAGTAAAAAGTCTTTTCAGTTCTCAGAGAGAGAGCAATTTACCCTCAGTATTTGTTCTGTCCAGGTCCCTGTCTGATTGAACAATGCCTACCAACTTTGAGGGCAGGTCTTCCCTGCCTGGTCCACTCAGATTCACACCCTAATCTCTTCTGGAAATACCTTCGCAGACACATGAAAAATAATACTTTACCAGGTTTCTAGGCATTCTTTAATCCAGTCAACTTGACACCTAAAATTAAGTCCACAAGTTCACTCACTGTCAATTTAGCACTCGTAAATAACCCCTTAAACCAAGCTTGTCCAACCCATGGCCTGTGGGTCACATGAGGCCCAGGACGGCTTTGAATGTAGCCCAATGCAAATTGATAAGCTTTCTTAAAACATTATGAGAATTTTTGTGATTTAAAAAAAATCTCATCAGGAGGGAAGACAAAAGATTGGACGCCCTTGCCTTAAACCACACTTAATTTCCAAATAAAGACAATAACAAGGTAATAGTTCTATCTAACATGATGCACCTATTCTGTGATTGTGAATTTCAAGATTTTAGACATTGGGGATTTTAGACTTTAGAAATTTTGATCTTTTGAGATTTCAACATTTGGGATTATGGCATTTAGGATTGTATCTTTGGGGATTATAATCCAAACCCCCTTTAGGCAAACTCGTTTAACACACATTCTCATAAGTCTGTATATATTTAAATAAGGTTGTTACATGAGTACACAACTTTTCGTTGAATAAAGATACAAACTGATTCCATTATATCAGCAAGTCATATAGATTCTCTTTGTCAGAAGATATTTACAATTTTAATTTTTTGCTTTATAAATCCTAGTAAGAGCTTCTAGCCTTTCTTGGCTGTGAGTTAAAAAATTGACCTCATAATTCCTTCCTTCCTTCTTTTCCTTCTTCCATTACGTCTTTTTTCTTTATTTTTGCTCTTCTGTCCCCTGATCATCTTCAGTCCACTCAATAGCCAGTTCCTACTCTAGAAACAGCAAATGGAATTACGATAAACTAATATACTTAACTTGTTCTGCAGAGTCCACTGCATGTTTTGGTTCATCATTAATTTCTGCATAGAGATTTTGTTTTTTCACTGAATATAATTGCATTGACCTCCTACCAAGTGGTATAATTCTCAATTCTTTCTCACACTTCTCTTTCTTACACATTTAGAAATTGAGCCCACACCCATTCTCTAATCATCGCAGCTGACAATCATCTGCTGTTCTCTCGTTAGTTCAATCATTTGCTTCTTGGGTTCTAGAGTCTGTTTGTTTGGTGTTTTTTGCTTGACCAAAGAGACTTAAGAAGGCTGTGAGTTGCGGCTCTTCTTATGAATTTTATGTGCTTAGTTTACTGGCTGTATTAACATCACATCTGGGAGGCAGAAACACATGAAAATAAGATTCAGAGCTTTAAGGACATTACTGATGATGCAAGCTGATAGAGAGTGGAAAGTCAACTGAACCCAGCAACATCAAAGCAGCACTTGCTCTTTGGTCATTTAGGTACTGAAACAAGAAAACATTGGGGCCTCATTTTCTTTTTCTTTACAAGTTTTACTAAAAGGTTACATGAACCAATATTGATAAATACTGAAAATATAGATTGATTTTCAAAGTTCGACAGGAAAATACAGAACCTTTTTCTGGCTAAAAGCAAACCAAGTGACTCAGTTTGAAAATGGCCGGAAGAGAGACTGCTGTCTTTATCTCCTTTTCCTTCTTCCTCTTCTCCCTCTCTTTTTCTTTTGCCTCCATGCACTTTTGTCTTTGGTATCGTTTAATCTTTTGCATTAAAAGAAACTATTTAACTGAATGAGATAAACTATATTTCATTTGGATAACTTGGCGTTTTGTACTTTTGATTTTATTTTCTCCATGAAAACTTTAAAATGATTTTAGCCTGCAAATAAAGATTACATTGTCCCATTTTCTTGACATATAGTGAAGGTCAACAAAATAAGTGTATCTGTTAAGTTTTCAGTGGCTTTCAATATAATTTGATTGCAATGATAAACACAGGTGCTAAAAACTATAGTTAACATAGTAGCTCCTATAATTCAGTTTTATTTTTATGAGAAATAAAAAGCAAATAGAACAGTACATCTTTGTGTGCACACAGTAGAGTAAGAACACATTTAAAAATTTTTTCAAAGTATAAATACAGAAAACACTTGTGAAATTTAATTACATTATAATTTCCAAAATTATGCTATTCCTCCAACTATGGTGATTATATTGTGGGAAACTGATAATGGCTACCAAATTTTCTTGTTTAATAAAACCAGAATAATGTTAATAATGACTTTTTAAATCATTAATTGCATCCATAATTCAAAATAATAATCTTTGTATCAAATAACAACTAAAAAGCCTAGTCTAAGCATATATTTTATGAGACAGAAGAGATCAGATTTTTCTATTCTCTATGCCTTTTCTTCATATCTTATTTTGCTGATAATGAAAAAGAAGCAGAGTGGGAAGCTAAAATTGAAAAAATCTGATTTTTGGAAAGCCATATTTTGCAAATCAAATTAATTAACATAGGTGACTTCAGATTATATCAGAATTGCCATAGCTCCCAATAAGTTACTTTTTAAACTAGAAAAAAGCCACTCATCATATGAAATAATGGTAATAAGCTTATGTATTTTAGATCCTTTTTGAATTTGCTCTCCCCTTTGTCATATGAGAATTGTACACAAAAGAGGGAGAAAAAAGTAACATGACAAGATTGCCAGTCCTATACTTTGTCCATGTGCTAATATTTGCTGATGAATTCAAAGAAAAGGTAGATTTGACTGTTAACCTGAAACTCTTATTGAAACCAAGCCAGAAACAAAAAACAAGTTATGACATCTATATTATTTTCATCAGTATCTATGTAACTCAATTAAGTACTTTAGTCCTTAGACCATTTATAATGTAGTAGTCTGTATTATTTATCTTTATTTTGTTGCTATAATAAATACTTCTCTTATCATATTTAGATATTGAAAATAATAAATCTTAAGTGGTGCTTATAAGCTGTATATGACTGAAGTAAAGACAAGCAAATCTCAGAAACAGAAAATATCTTTTGGGAAGGGGATGGGATTTAGAGGTACACAAAATATGGTGTGTTTTTAATTTTTTTTCTCTTCTTATATCTTCTTGCTTTAATGTAGTTGTATGTTTATTTTTTGTGACTTTATTAAAAAAACAGCCAGTGTGGTTTCTATTTTCCAATTTAATTGCTCCTATAGGCTTTGCTGCAGAAAAATAATATTAAAAAGCAAAACTTCAGGCTTGTTCTAATTTCTTTTTATTCTCCCTCTGTGTACATCCAAGTCACAGCCCAGAAAACAGTACAAAATATTTCTTTTTTTTCTGAAACTCATTATAGTACATTCACAAAATGGTATATTTAATGTTCTATTGTTATTTCCACAATATAATTTGTTAATCAAAGATTATATTGGTTATATTTTGCAATAGAGTCTTTAACTGTTTTGCTTGCAAAACTCCAATTTAGATTATTCATTTGAAAATGATCATCATGACTAAGAATAAAGTACTTCTAGGCTACTTGGAGATGTGTTCAGCATGTTTGACTGTTTGTATGTATAAGTTTTTGTAACTTTCTACACTTCTTTAAAATGACCTCCTTGGTATAAGAAAAAAATATGTCAGAAAACTAATCTGCTGTTCAGGTGCTGCTCTTTAATCAACAGCAATAGTCCAGTAAAAACCTTACTAAGTTTATATAAATATAGTAATATTTTTGTCATTTTAAGCATGTGTAATTTGTGTAACAAAAATCATAATTTAGCCAATCATGCAATTAACCTTGTATGGAGATCTCTGTGCTGTGGATGCAAAGGCAAGGACTCTGCCCTCAAGGAGCTCACAGTCTAACAGAGGTCTCAAAAATACATATAACTGGCTGGGTGCGGTGGCTCACGCCTGTAATCCCAGCACTTTGGGCGGCCAAGGTGCGCAGATCATGAGGTCAGAAGATGGAGACCATCCTGGCCAACATCGTGAAACCCCGTCTCTACTAAAAATAAAAAACTTAGCCAGGTGTGATGGCAATTGCCTGTAGTCCCAGCTACTCAGGAGGCTGAGGCAGGAGAATTGCTTGAACCTGGAAGGTGGAGGTTGCAGAGAGCTGAGATGGCGCCATTGCACTCCAGCCTTGTAACAGAGCGAGACTCTGTCTCAAAATAAATAAATACATAAATAGAAATACACATAACCAATTGCAAAACAGCTAAATAAGTTGTATTAATGACAGGAAAATGAGCAGTTCTGGAGTGATTGTGCTTCTTGTTTGGGTGTCAAGTGTCAGAGACAATTGCATAAAGATTGTAACGTTTCAGTATTCATATGAAGAGATTCAAGTTGTTTACCCAAAAAGGATATAGAAAGACACGACCAGTCACAAAATGCAGAGAATACATGGGATTTACTGTTAATCTCCTGACTGTTAAACTTGCATGTCTCTCACTTGCATGGACTCCTTCCAAGGCTCTATAGCTGTTTGCATTTCTAATTTTGTATTTTTTAAAAGTACCCACTTCCAAATTGTACAAGCTTCATTTTCCTCAAAAGTCAGATTCTCCCTTAGGACATGCATGGTGTGGAAGAGAGAAAAGGCATGTTCACACAACCACAGTAGCCTCTTTGGGCTCTGCCTTGGGGCAGCAGTAGAAGATAAAGCTGAATGCTGACATCTCGAACTGAATTTTAGCAAACAGGGATCACATTCTTCATTGTTTCCAAAGCAAATGTTGAAATTGATTTCTTCAATTTTTGTTGTTCAGTGTGGTCTGCAGAGGAGGCAGCACAGCAGGGTTCCTAAAGCTAAGAGAAAGAATTTCAGGCCATTTCAAATTCTTTTTTTTTTTTTTTTTTTAATTTTTTGGTAAGAAAGCAACTGAATATGAAATACTACAGTAAGACATTATTTTTATTTTATCATCTCACCAATATCACTCATTGATTAATTCATTCTTCTAATACTTATTGAATGCTTCTTATATCTTAACTCTCCTTATTTTCCTATTGTGCCTAGAGCATTTCAGGCTTTTCTGTTTTATTGATGTTTATCTGCATTTGCAGAAGATGTAGGTTAGGAAAAAAACATATTTAATTATTAAGAGAAAGCATGCCCTGCTTGATTTGGCTTCTTTTTCTTAAATGACAATATTTTATTCTCCCCACACTATATTTATCCTCTCAACCAAGTCCTATGATTACTTTAAGACTGAACTCAAATGACATCCTTAATGAAAGTTCTTTAACTTTATCCCAAGAGGATCTTTATTCCATGTTTTAATTCTTTTAGCTCTTTGGTTATTAAGTGTTTGAGACCCTTGTCTATGTGTCTAGGGATACTTGTCCAGCTATTTTATATGTGCATATTTTGTCTTCTGTCCCTTTAAAAGGTGGAACCATTGTCTATCTTTACCTTTCTTGTCTGGCACAGTGCCTAAAGGCTTTTAAATGATAATTATAAGGAGTGGAAGGATTTACCTCTTAAACAGAATAAAATCTAGGACTATAGAAGGTTCAGGAGGCTGGGCGCGGTGGCTCAAGCCTGTAATCCCAGCACTTCGGGAGGCCAAGAAGGGCGGATCACGAGGTCAGGAGATCCAGACCATCCTGGCTAACACGGTGAAACCCCGTCTCTACTAAAAAAAAAAATACAAAAAACTAGCTGGGCGAGGTGGCGGGCGCCCGTAGTCCCAGCTACTCGGGAGGCTGAGGCAGGAGAATGGCGTAAACCTGGGAGGCGGAGCTTGCAGTGAGCTGAGATCCGGCCACTGCACTCCAGCCTGGGCGACAGAGCGAGACTCTGTCTCAAAAAAAAAAAAAGGAGGTTCAGGATCACCAAGTGTGAAAACTTCAGGTAATATTTTATTTTTTCCTAAACAAGAATATTAGAGGATGTGGCACAGTTGAACAAATGGACCAGTTAAGTGTCAAGAAAGAGCTGTGGGGATTTGAATTGGATGTTATGAAAATAACTGAATTTCTTGTGCCTCAGTTTTGCTATCTTTATTATAGTCTCTATCACAAGGCTATTAGCTTCAAGAATCTTGCTGGAAAATTCCAAGAATATTTAGTTTTTAAGTTGAATCTTTAGGACTGCCTCACTACTGTGATTTTTTTAAACCTTCTTGTCTACCTCCTTTATTCTACCCTAAATCACCAAATAAACAGGTTATCCCACAGTTCACTGACCTCTTATTCCCCCTCTAAGAAAGTGAAATTGTCCAGGAGTCCAGTAAACTATATTTCTGAATCACTTATAGAAACAGTTTCCTCTCAACCATGATGGGCAAGATGCTCAAATTTTAAAATGAATTTTCTTTGCTCCTATGTGTTTTGGATTGAGGAGGCATTAGTAAATCCTTGTCCTTCAGTGTCCTTATCCTCATGACAATGCTAGAGCTTTCTAGTCCTTTATCTTGGAAAGAAAAACTATTTTTAATGCCAAAACAATAGAAAATTTGTCTTTAAATTATTCAGGGGAAAATCCAGAGAAAGAGTTGTCCATTTATGAGAAATCAGAAGAAATAGTGCTTATCAAACTATATTTCATTCATAAACTATTTAAGGAATCTAATTTTTGTTTACAATAAAGGCCAAGTTTCACTGACACTTCCTTCAGCTTTTGCTTTCTCAGCCTCTGAGTGTGCGTTTCACTGAGAGTGTGCTCACAGAAAACAGGACAGAGAGAGAGAGAGTGATTTTAAAAGATGAGTGCTTACAGGTAGCTTGGATGTGAGAAGATAGGGTATTTATGAAGGCAAAATTGATAATCTGATAATCTGTTAATGTACTGCTTCGATGCAACTCACAATCCCATTATATTCTATTATATTCTGCCAGGTATGAATCCATCACACACAGTCTTACCCCAGTCTCAAGGTTGGATGTAGGACAACTGCTTTGAACTGATGTCACACAGGAGATCAGCTATTTCTCACTGTGGTTCCCCATGGGCACCTTGCAGGGAGCATGTTTATTACTCCACTGCGGGGCAGATTGGCTTATCATTACAAAATCAACCTAAAATAGTGCCCAGATTCTGCTTTATGTCATCCAATACTAGAAATTTCCACACTTCCAGGTGGGATATCTGAAGAATAGAATCAATATCCAGATACAGGAATAGACATTAAAATGGATTTTGGCTTAGATCATAACATAATGAGGTAACTTTCCTTCCAAGGTTTGCAATTGAATGCAGTTATTATGAGTATGGTGAGAAGAAGGAAAAAAAAAATGGGTCTGGGCTTTTATGTCAGTTTTGTTCTTGAAAAATTGAAAATACCGATTTACCATTTTCTTACTTTTTTTTTTTGGTAAAAGAAAAAAGGCCTTTGTAGTTGAAGTACTGGTGACCTTTTGCAGGAATTATGCAGGCAGCCATGGAGGGCTGTTCTAATGGTGATGCTGTGGTACAATCAGTTTTACTGAAGAAGAGCCCTCTGGGCTGCAGGGTAACTAGCTTAATAGCTTTTCAAGAGGACAAATCTGATACGAGACTTTAAAATGCACTTTAGGTATTTAGTATTAAATGGGCAGATAGGGGGAACTCCAGAGGAAGCACAGAGGTGGATGAAGACACACTGCAAATACAAGCTGCTGCAACCTGCTGCCCTCTCACCTGCACAGAGACTGCCCTGCTTTCCAGCCAGTTTGGGTCTATGACAACAGGCAATTTTTTTCTCAATGCTTGTAAGTCCAGGGCACTCTGTGTAAAGCTAGTTGCTTTAGAAATACATCTGCTTTCTCTTTGGTTTACTTTTTAAAAAAATTGTTCTCACCCTTTTTGCACTTCCCTTGGTTAAAATATCCTTGAACATCACCAGTAGAATATCAGGGGATGACTCTACCTAGAGCTTAGAGAGTTTGTTCAGCCATTACCTCCATTGAAAGGAGCCACGAGTTAATGCTCTGAATGGAGCCTGTTGAAATGCAGTTGTTAACTGTGACTCTGGTATAAAATAATATTTAACGATATCTCCAAACTTGGTGTAAATGTTGATTTGTGTACGTGAATTTGGGAGGACATAATAACATTGCACTCAAGGGCCCTGATCATAGAGTCAAAATCACCTGGGTTCCGATGCCAGCTGTACCTTTCCATTTTAGGTCCATTTAACTTCTTCAAGCCTTAGTGCCCTCACGTGGAACTTGGGAATCAAAATTACATCTACCTCATAGTGTTGCGATGTTGAAATGAAATATTTTAAGTGGCTAGCACAGAGCCTGACACACAGTAAGTTCTAAGTTCTCAATAGATGATTTTTGAATTGAATAAATCAAAAATGTTTTATATTTCTTTTTTTTTTTTTTTTGAGATGGAGTTTTGCTCTGCCCAGGTTGGAGTGCAGTGGTGCGATCTTGGCTCACTGCAACCTCTGCCCCGCCAAGTTCAAACGATTTTCCTGTCTCAGCCTCCTGAGTAGCTGGGATTACAGGTGCCTGCCAACATGCCTGACCAATTTGTGTTTCTAGTAGAGATAGGAATTCACCATGTTGGTCAGGCTGGTCTCGAACCCCAGACCTCAGGTGATCCACCCACCTCGGCCTCCGAAAGTGCTGGGATTACAGACATGAGCCACCGCGCCCGGAAGAAACTGTTTTCTTTTTTTTTTTTCCTTTTTTGAGACGGAGTCTCGCTCTGCCGCCCAGGCTGGCGTGCAGTGGCCGGATCTCAGCTCACTGCAAGCTCCGCCTCCTGGGTTTACGCCATTCTCCTGCCTCAGCCTCCCGAGTAGCTGGGACTACAGGCGCCCGCCATGGCGCCCGGCTAGTTTTTTGTATTTTTTAGTAGAGACGGGGTTTCACCGTGTTAGCCAGGATGGTCTCGATCTCCTGACCTCGTGATCCGCCCGTCTCGGCCTCCCAAAGTGCTGGGATTACAGGCTTGAGCCACCGCGCCCGGCCAAGAAAATGTTTTCTATTTCTTATTTTATTGGGCAACTGCACTATCATTGTTTGGAACTTAATTTTTTTTATTATTTTCTTTTATTATGAGAGAAGCATGCTTCATCATTTGGTATGAAATGATATTAATTAAAAGAAAAAACAAAAATGTTTGACTAATTTCTGGTATAGTGGAGGTGAAGTAGATGAAGTTGCATGAGCCAGAAAAGCATTCTAGAATCAATTCAGAAGCCGCCTGCTCTTGGACTGGAACATTCTAGAAGAAAGAGGACAGCTCAAAAGCCATAAGCCGAGTTTAACATTGGAGGACAGGCTGGGCGCGGTGGCTCAAGCCTGTAATCCCAGCACTTTGGGAGGCCGAGACGGGCGGATCACGAGGTCAGGAGATCGAGACCATCCTGGCTAACCACAGTGAAACCCCGTCTCTACTTAAAAATATAAAAAACTAGCCGGGCGACGAGGCGGGCGCCTGTAGCCCCAGCTATTCGGGAGGCTGAGGCAGGAGAATGGCATAAACCCGGGAGGTGGAGCTTGCAGTGAGCTGAGATCCGGCCACTGCACTCCAGCCTGGGTGGCAGAGCAAGACTCCGTCTCAAAAAAAAAAAAAAAAAAAAAAAAAAAATTGGAGGACAAAGTTTCAGGGAAGATGTGAAAGGCAGTCAGAGAAACAGAAACAGAAACAGAAAATTTTCATACATAAAGGGAGACATAAAGTCCAGTGTCGGAAGTACTATTTTTCCTTCTGAAGCTGTGGGGAAGTATGATGAGAATTATTTATTCATTCAGTAAACATGTAGCAAGTGTTACTGTTGACTGTGTTTTCCACTCTGTGCTAAATCTGAGATACAATGGACAGTTATGGTCCCTGCCCATCAGGAAGGCAGAGTGTATAACTGTATTAATTATAGATTAATATATTTCTAAGTAAATTTATGATTTTGTTGGAAGGGGTGAAGGAGGTATTGAGAGAATGATTCTATCACATCAGTAAGAATAACCAGAATATTGTCAAAACTATTTTTAAAATGTAAATAATGATTTTTGATAACTGCAAATACATTGCAGTATTACAATGATTTAAACAGTTTGGAAAGGTTGTGAAAGTAAGGCTCAATATAAAAGAAGATATAGGAGGCAGGATTGTCAGAAAGTCATGGCTTTGATGTCTAAAGAGACCAGTATTGTGATATAGTGTCAGTGAACAAGAGGTTCTAAAGCATCTGGGTGAAATTAGAAAAAAAAAAAAAAATAGGCCTCTGTATTAAGAAATCTCACTCACTGTGATGTCAATCAGTGAGCATTTTTTAGAACTTAAGAGAAAGCTTTTGAATACATAGAGGTGGGTGCAATTTTTTTCTTGAAATGTACCTATTCTAGCAAAAAACTTGTGGAACATCTTATCCTAAATTATCACTCAAGTTAAATAAGTTCCTCATAAACTTAATCAGGAAATTGGTTTTGCTTTTGACAAAATAAATTATTGTGTCCTTTTAAAATTAAATATGATAAGTAATTTTTTTTAATTTTTGTATTTCCATAGGTTTTGGGGGAACAGGTGTTACATGAGTAAGTACTTTAGTGGTGATTCGTGAGATTATGGTGTACTGATCAGCCAAGCAGTATACACTGAACCCCATTTGTAGCCTTTTATTCCTCAACAGCTTCTCACCCTTTCCCCTCCTGGAGTCCCCAAAGTTCACTGTGTCACTCTTATAGCTTTGCATCCTCATAGCTTAGCTCCCACTTATGCGTGAGAACATACAATGTTTGGTTTCCATTCCTGAGTTACTTCACTTAGAATAATGGTCTCCAATCACATCCAGGTTGCTGTGAATGCCATTAATTCATTCCTTTTTGTGGCCAAGTAGTATTCCAACGTTTCTTGATCCACTTGTTGATTGATAGGCATAAATATGATAAGTAATATTTTATGACAAAAACACTGACACATTATAGAATATACACTATATAAAGGACATGCCTGTGGGTAACTGCAGAGTCCAAAAGCATCATATGTGGTCCCATAGTCACACTCTGAGGAACGGAGACAAGGAAAGGCACTTACAAGACTTAGGATACGAGTATATCTGCTTCAGGATACAGGTAGCCTCTCCATTCAGAACAGTGCAGTCATTAACTTAACTCCCACCTGGGTCTCTGACAGCTTTAAAATTATTCATCTCTTTTTTTCCTGTTTGACCTCATAAACCCTCATGCAGAAATTATGATGGGCAATTTCTAAGTGATCTACCAGTTGGCCAATATTTCACCTTTGCTGGAGGAACTTAAAAACTCTTTAAATCTTTTTAACCCTTTACAATTCAACATGCTAAAATACAAGATGTGAAAAATATTAGGAGCTCATTTATGCATTCAGCACCAATTCTTTGGAAAAAAATTAGTCCAAAACCCTCTTGCATTTCCAAATAGAGAACTATTCTCCTCTACTCTCATTAAACTCCCAAACAGCTGCTAAAACCTAAAGACAGCTGCTGAGAATTAACAAGATAAGTCTCCCCTCCAAGTTTTACTGCTGGTCTCTGTGGAACAAGCCATGGCCATTTATTCTGGATAATCATGCCTTTTTATCCTGATTACACACCTGATCTGAAGACTGAGCTACAGGGACTAGAGAGCTCTATAGGGATTTCTAGTCTAATCTGATGTATAGTTTCGGATTTATGCCTGCCCTTTCTGAGAGTATTCAGAAAAGTGGGACTTTAAGTTGAGAAGAAAGAGGAGATAAAGTGGATGGCATAAAAGCTGCAGGATTTATTCAGTGTAGAATCATATATGGAAAGGCAAGGCAAATGTACCCAAAGTTTCAATTATTGCCATGTGAGTGTGGGAGAGAGGATGAACTCTGAAAGAGAGGATGGATTTAGCCTACTGATAGCACTGTGGCTGCCACAGAGGGAGTTAGAGCTTGATACTTTGGCCAGGATTACTATTTAGGACCTCTCAGTAACAGAGACCCTGATTTGCAGGGCTTTTCTATTTTTGATGCCTTGATTACTCTGGAGTCATCACTGCAGAATATAGGAGGCAGAAGCCCCACATTTTCAAATTTTGCCTATTAGCTCTAGCATGGTAGACTCCAAAATGTCCTGTCCCAAAGACTAGTAATGGCCCAGACCCTGCTTCCTTATTTCCTTCAAAAGAGGGTTTGGCAATATCCTGAGGGTAGACTATGAGATAAAATGTACATTATATCAGAAACTTATTGTTAAAGACCAAGGAGACTTGATTAATGGTGAGAAATTTTTCAAGCCTTTCTCCCACCAATCTCTCCACAGCATAGGTAATTATTACTAATTTGAAAATGTCAACGCTTTGCAGCAAAAAAAAGTAAGAGAAACAGGTAAAACTAGGAACAGATGGATTATTACATCACAATTTGAGTGCTTAACAAGCCAATTTTAATTTAAAAATTTTAAAATTTAATATGCATTAAAATTAACTTTTTGGTATATAGTTTATTAATTTTAACACACAGATTTAAATAACTACTCCCACAATCAGAATATGGAATTAGAATCACCAACCTGATTCCTCCTATCCCCACCCTGGTAATTACTCATCTGTTGCCATTGCTGTGGTTTTTCCTATTTCCAGAATGTCATATAAATTCATTCATTTATTAAAGACTTTTGAAAACTGGATTTTAAAGTTAACATAAAGCTTTCAAAATTCATCCATGTTGTTGTGTATATCAATTCCCCATTCCTTTATGTTGCTGAATATATTCCATTTTATTTTTGAACTATAGTTTTCTTACCCATTGAAAGACATACAGTTATTTTCATGTTTGGGTGATTATAAACAGAGCTTCTAAAAACGAAATCCACATACAGGTTTTTGCACAAACAGAAATTTCTATTTTGCTAGGGAAATAGCTAGGAATGGAATTGCTGGGTCATATGGCTAAGCATTCACTTAAATATAAAATATTACCTGTTTTCCAGAGTAGCTGTACCTTTTTGCATGCTCACCAGCAATGTATGAGATTTATGGTAGTTTTACATTCTTGCCATCACTTGGTATTGTAAGATTTAACTTTTAACCATTCTCATAAGTGCATAGTGGTATCTTATGGTTTCAATTTGTATTTCCCTAATGGTGAATAATATTGAGCATATTTTTATGTTCTTATTTGCCACTTGTACATCTTTGGCGAAGTTGTTCAAATCTTTGGCCCATTTTTTTATTGAGTAATTTTTTTTTTCTTATTTTGTTGAATTTTGAGGGCTTTTTTTTTGAGACGGAGTCTCGCTCTGTCGCCCGGGCTGGAGTGCAGTGGCCGGATCTCAGCTCACTGCAAGCTCCGCCTCCCGGGTTTACACCATTCTCCTGCCTCAGCCTCCTGAGTAGCTGGGACTACAGGCGCCGCCACCTCGCCCGGCTAGTTTTTTTTTGTATTTTTTAGTAGAGACGGGGTTTCACCGTGTTAGCCAGGATGGTCTGGATCTCCTGACCTCGTGATCCGCCCGTCTCGGCCTCCCAAAGTGCTGGGATTACAGGCTTGAGCCACC
This sequence comes from Rhinopithecus roxellana, assembly GCF_007565055.1. Lineage (NCBI taxonomy): Eukaryota > Metazoa > Chordata > Mammalia > Primates > Cercopithecidae > Rhinopithecus > Rhinopithecus roxellana. Next base: position 161,734,350 of record NC_044552.1, read on the forward strand.
GCGCCCGGCCGAATTTTGAGGGCTTTTAAAAAAATTCTGGATACAAGTTATCAGACTGGTGACTTGCAAATTTTCTCCCAGCCTACAGATTATGTTTTCATTCTCTTAACAGTAACTTTTACAGAGCAAAAGTTTGGGTATGTTTTAAATTCCTTATCTTTATTGCCTTTATTCTCTATCCTACACCTGAATATAAATCTTAAAGAAGCATCCCAGAGACTTAGTGTGAGTCACTAGCTCCGTGAACTGCACAATGGCAACCATACCTCTAGGAACAGGCACTCTTCATTCCTAGCTGCTAGAGAACTCATAGTCTTCAGAAGTCTGTTTGATTGGAAAATACCATTGCAAGACAGTGACCAATACTGTATAAGACTTGAATACAAAGTTTAAGAGAACCTTTTTTCCTTACTGAAATCTCAGGAGGCCAACACATTAATCTTGAAATTGCTGTCACTTACCGAGACTATTTTATAATGCAAAATTAATGTTTGTCAGCATCCTTTTAGGTTGCTCTGGAGATTAAATGTAGGAGAAAAGACCATTTTCTCAGGTCTGCACAGCCAAGGCCAAGTGGGAAAATTGAAGCAATTTTCTGAATAATTTAATAAACCCCCATCTTTTATTTAATTATTCAAATAAATCTTTATTTTTCCTTCTTTTCTCTGGCCGTAGAGACTTCTTTGTCATCTAACTTACTTTTGAAAAGTGACAGGCCTTTATATATCTAGTAAAGGCTTAAAGCTTTTTAATATTTAAGGTTATCTGACCCTTAAAATAATTAGTAGAGATTCTAAAACTCCGATCTTCGTAGCTGTATTAAAGATAACTGAAAAAGCATAATCTCATGTTTTCACACATTTAATTCCAGTCTCTAAAGAAACTACTACTTGCTTCTAATTTCCAGCTGCCAACGTCTGCAATTAGAAACTAGCAAAACAATTACCCTAACAGCTGCTAGAAACATAGTTTACAACAAAATGTCAAATGTGTTTTTGAATGTTGAATTAAAAAACACTAATTTTTATTTCAGCTATCACCTAACCTTTCTCTCAATTAATTAATCATTCTGTTGAATATTTTCCCAAAGAGATCACATTCCATTATATGGAACTACATATATGGAACTACAAGGAACATTCACCTGTAAAAACAAGCATGAGTTACAAAACCTGACATCTAGATGACCTCTGTAGTCCCCTCTATCTCTCAGACCCTAGGATGATAATAAAGGGAAAGGCTTTCCCAGGTCTATACAAAACAACAACAACAAAAACACATTCTTACCCTTTGTGGCCATCCGTGTTATTTAGCAAAGTTACAAATGCTCTGTATTATCCTCAACTGCAAGTATTGTTCAAAATGCATTATTTAAATTCAGTTGAGAATCATATTTGTCAAGGCAGCAGGCTTTCCTAAAATGTGTCATTTGCTCATAGAGGTTAAAGTAGGTGTACCAGTTTGCCCACCAAATTGCAGGTGAGGCACAATCACAATACTTTTCTGTTAGTTGTTGTGAAGAATGCAAATTAATGAAAAAAAAATCTATGAGTTTCTTATGGTAAGTGATTTGCTATTAAAGAAATTCTGTCTTAAAAAATGGTATCACAAAATGGGTATACACATTATATAATGTAATTCATTCATTTTCTAAATTCATCCAACTGCTGTTTTCCACAAGAGATAATTATTATCATGGAAAAAATAATCTAATTCTGTTTGTCTACTTTAAAGATAATTAGACTTTATTTAAAAATTCTCGGAACATATTTTCTTCAATATTGTTTTGTACTTAAGCAGGCTGAGTTCTATGGAGTCAGGGAAGATAAGATTATAAATTTATTCAAAGATGAATCTCAGCTCCTTCCCCCAATAACCACACACATACCCATGCACACTTGGCCTGAGATATCAGTTTATCAGAAAACAAAGTGGCCTCCAGAGATTTCTCTAGTACAGGAGAAGTAAAACTTAATAATCTACTGGTTTAATATTTGTAAATTCCAAAATAAATATGACAATGAAATTCATATATATTCTAAAGGTACAGACTTGATTTTTTTTTTCTTTTTCTTTGAGAGTCACTCTGTCACCCAGGCTATGGTACAGTGGCACAATCATAGCTCACTGCAGTTTTAAATTTCTGGGATCAAGCGATCCTCCCACCTTAGCCTCCGAGGTTGTTAGGACTACAAACATGTGCCACCACACCCAGTTAATTTTTCATTTCTTTCCTTCTTTTATTTATTTATTTATTTTTTTTTTAGAGATAGGGTCTCATTTTGTTGCCCAGCCTGGTCTCCAATTCCTGGCCTCAAGGGGTTCTCCTGCTTTGGCCTCCCAAAGTGCTAGGATTACAGGCATGAAACACTGAACCTCAGGGTTGATCTGTTTTAAGTTGCTACATTTAGTATACAATTATTTTAAAACACAGAATTAGATATATAATTACTATAACAGAAAGTATAATTCATATATGTCGTTGTACTTTCTTCCTTAATATACTGTCATTAGTATGACATAAAACACTTTGTGATTTTCATTGGTTTTTAAAACTAAAACTTCTGTTGATTTTTAACTATATCTTAAAGTGTAAACTATAAAGAAATAAAATAATTGAAAGTTCAAATATACTACTAGAGTGAACATGACCTTTAATAAAAAGTATCCTTCTATGGCCGGGCGCGGTGGCTCAAGCCTGTAATCCCAGCACTTTGGGAGGCCGAGACGGGTGGATCGCGAGGTCAGGAGATCGAGACCAACCTAGCTAACACGGCGACACCCCGTCTCTACTAAAAAATACAAAAAACTAGCCGGGCGAGGTGGCGGGCGCCTGTAGTCCCAGCTACTTGGGAGGCTGAGGCAGGAGAATGGCGTAAACCCGGGAGGCGGAGCTTGCAGTGAGCTGAGATCCGGCCACTGCACTCCAGCCTGGGCGACAGAGCGAGACTTCGTCTCAAAACAAAAACAAAAACAAAAAAACAAACAAACAAAAAAAATTTCAAATAACATACGTAGATACTCTCCAATATAAGAAGTGAAATTTAATTCCTTCTACCCGCAAGGGCATTCTAGGCTTTGTAGCTTATTTCCAAAGAATAGAGAAGAAAGAGGGAAAAGTGGCAGGTTTACTGTGAAGAATCCTGGCAAATGCCCCCTTACCAAAGTGATAAAGGTTGATATCACTGTAATGTCATCTACATGTCACATACACCCTGATATAATGAGATGCACCTCTGTTGCATGATTTCGAAAATCCCATAACCTTAGTGTGATAGTCAGGTTTATGTGTCAACTTAGGCTCAGCTACAATACTCAGTTCATAAAACATGAATTTACGTGTTGCTGTACAGGAATTTTGCAGATGTGTTTAGCCTGTATAATCAGTTTAAGCAAAAGAGATTATCCTAAAAAATCTGAACGAAAAGAAGTGAGGTTTTCCTGAGGAAGCAGAAATTCTGGACTGCAGATTCAACTCCTGCCTGAAAGTTTCCAGCCTATGTTTTCTGATGGCCTGTCCAGCAGATTTTGGTCTTACTGAGCAAGTCCCATAAGCCAAGTTCTTGCCATCTACCCATCGGTATATCAATCTATCTGTCTATCCATTCTAGCTCTTTTTCTCTGGTGAATACGAACCCAGATTGGAAAACATTCTGCAGACTACTGGCCAGTCGCCCTCAAGACTTTCAAAGACATAAAAAGCAAGGGAATACAGAAAGGGTAGAAGTCCAGAAGACTTAGGAGGTGTGACTTTCAAACATATTGTGGTACCCTGGATAGAATTCTGGAACAGAAACAGAGCATTAATGGGAAAAAAATGGTGGAACATGAACTAAGTTTAGGGTTTAGTAATGTGCTGTTTACTTCATATACCATGATAAAATAAGATGATAAAAATGGATAAAGCTGAATGAGTGATATATGATAACTCTTTGTACTGTGTTTGAAACATTTTAGCAAATATAAAATTTTTCCAAAAGGAAAAGGTTTTGTTTGTTTTTTTGTGATTTTTTTTTTTTTTTAAGAGAGGGTCTCACTCTGTTGCCCAGGCTGGAGTGCAGTGACACCAACATGACTCAATGAAGCCTCAGCCTCCTGGGCTCAAGTGATCCTCTTGCCTAAGCCTCCTGAGTTGGTGGAACCACAGATGTGTACCATTGTGCTCAGCTAATTAAAAAAACAATTGTAGAGATGGGGTCTCACCATGTTGCCCAGGCTGGTATCAAACTCCTGGGCTCAAGTAGTCCTTCTGCCTCAGCCTCCCAAAGTGCTGGGATTACAGGCATGAGCCACTGGGCCTAGCCAAAAAAAGTTTTTCATGTATATGAAAAATTATATCTATCTCTCTTTCTCTATGTCTCTTTGTATTTCTATGTATCTATCTGTCTGTCTATAAACAGGCATAAGGACAAATGCCAATCATTTGGAAAAGACTGTCAATAATTATTAGGCAAATAGAAATGGCTTGATATAAAATCTCCAGGCTTCAGCTCATTTCAAGCCTTGGTTCCATATCACAAACCATATTATCTAACAGAAATGAATTATACTTTATACCTCTCTTCTCCCATACCCATTTGGTGACTTTAGACCCAAGGTATGAAAAAAATATATATCTGGGCACCCTCTCTACAACTCAGGTGACACTTGGTGAGTCAGTTTCTGCAACCCAGGAAGATAATGAAAAGCTCAGAAAACAAGTGGCCATGTTTTGCATCACCAATTCTGAAGAAGAGCTCAGAACAACAACAACTAAACATTCAAATCAGTAATGTTCTCCTGAGCTGAAGAAAGACATGTGCACGCACTAAAAGCCGAAACTCTTAATATCTACACCCACACTGCTCCTGTTTACATTAACATGGCTTTATTATTCCCAGAAACTCCTGCTCTGGAAGGTAAAAATTACAAATGACTTTTATTTTCTGCAATTAATTTTACTGATTACTCCAGAAACTTCCTGAGAGACTCACCAACTCTTCAACAGGAAGCAAAGGTTATATCCCAAGATATTTCTTTCATCCTCTAATGTATTTGATAATGTGGAAAAATTTGAATGCTTATATTTAATGATATTAAAAATGTTATCTTTTAGGAAAGATAATGCTATTGTGGCCCTCTTTTTTTTCTCAAAATATTTTGAACCTTTCTCTTCAAAATTCTCTCCTTCCTATGCCTACCAATGCTATATTATTCTATCATGATCCTTACCCAATCCTAATCAAACCTCTTCCTTTCCTCTTACCTGTTAAAAGACCTACCTTAAGCCAGACTTCAGACTATCATAAATATCTTTGTGATTTTTCTTCAGAGGTGTTGTTAACACCTCTGAAGTGCTTTCTCTTATTGAAGTAAGCAATAAACTCAGCTCTGTCTTATTAACAGGTTGATTTGGCGATATTTTAGAAAGCTAATATTCAACAGTGGGTTGCAAAACTCCACTGTATTCCAGGAAGAATACAATGAAGATATAATGAAAACATATCTCCATCTGATCACAGAATAAAAAAATATTGAACTATGTAGATTAAAATACTTTATAAGTGTCTAAGTAGACAAAAGTAATTGACCTTTCAAGGAGGAAAATTCAGTTTTGTTACATGTTGTCCAATGCAAAATGAATGCCAAAAAATATTGAAGGCTGGGCATGGTGGCTCACACCTGTAATCCCAGCACTTTGAGAGGCGGAGGTGGGAGGTTCACATGAGCACAGGAGTTCGAGTCTAGCCTCTTTCTCTCTCTAAAAAAATAAAAATAAAAATAAAAAAGCAAATAGTCCCAGCAACTTGGAGGCTGAGGCAAGAGGATTGCTGAAGCCCAGGAGGTTGAGTGAGCCATGATTGTACCACTGAGCTCTAGCCTGGGTAATAGAGTGAGACCCTATTTCAAAAAAAAAAAAAAAAAAGAGGGTGTAAAAATTTCTGTAACCTAAAAATTTTATCATCCTGTCATTTAGATAATAGAATGGTAATTTCAGATTTTATTAAGAAAATATTAAAATATTGTCGACATTTTTGAAAAACTATTAGTGATACCATTCAACAGAATGAGAGATAAAGCACAGAAATATTAAAAAGTTTTTTATTAAAATCAGAAAAATGGAAAATATTTTCATTGTTATGATATAATTAAAGTTTTAAAAATTTATTCTTGAAAGAAAATACATATGCAAAATTAATAATTTAATAATGTAACAATAATAATTTATATCAAATATATCAAATTAAATTAACAAAGGCTGAAAAATGGAGTTGGAAACTATATAGTAAATGAATCAAAATATGAAAAACTAAGTAACTTATATAGATGAGACCTAAAATAAAATTTTTCACTTGGAACTGGCATTTAAATAAATATGTCTTTAAAAGCTTTTGTAAAAAGAAATACCATTAGAATAAAAGGTAAGAAAAATACTTTCCAAAATTTGAGTAGGGCATAAAGTGGGGTGAACAGAGGTAAGCAAGTTGAATATGGTAGAGGTGAGCAGAGGCCATCTCATAAAGGACAATGCAAGCCATATCACTGTGTTTGAACTCTAATGATACAAATTCTGTTTAAGAAAACTTGGATTAAGAATAGATACAGTGTGACTAGTTAAAAGAGCATCAAAGTAATCCAGTTGAAAAATGATGGTGGCCTGGACTAGGACATTGGCAATGGTGATGGAAAGAAGTGGAAGGCTTTGCAAGATATAAGAAGATTAAAGTAGGTATGCTTGTCAATTGATTTGGTTGGCAGGGTTGAAGTGGATGGAAGAATCGCGGTTTCTGATTTGATATCAGTGGATTATAGGGCCGTTCACTGAGCTTGGTGGTTGATGGGGAATGCAAACTGAATTCTGGGCTGGAGATCATGTATCAATTACATATACATTCAATTGTTCTACAAGTAGCAAATAAACACTTGCGTTAATTAGATACCCTGCTAAACTCTGGGAAGACCATGATAAGCAAGAAAGGCAGAATTCATGTTATTGCAGAATTTATGGTTTATCTCAGAGCTTAAGAGAAATTTGAATGTGATGACCACTTTTCTCAGAATTATCAGGAGCGCTTGTTAAAACACTAAAATTGGCCCCGCCTTTGTCTACTAGATTGAATTTTCCAGTTGATTCTTACAGTAAGATTTGAAGTCCACTAATTTATGTGACTGAAACCTTTCACTCGTGACATCACCCAAGGGAGGTGAAGAGAAGGAACACACCACCAGTGTTTATCAGAAGCCCAGAGGAAAAGCAGTTTATAAAAGACACTGAGAATTGATGGACAGACATTAAAGAAGAAAACCAGAGTTTGTGTTGTGTTGGAAGACTAGAGAAAGGAACTGTTAATGTAGGAAAGTTTGCCTAACATTAAAACTGCTACCAAAGAGTCAGTAACATGAGATCTAAAATATACTCACTGAATTTTGTGACTCTAGTGAGAGCAAGGTGAGCAATTTTGAAGTCGTAGGCGAAGAAGAAAATAGCAATGCATCCATGAAACCTGTGAGGAAGAGGGTCAAGAGAGAGTAGTAACCAGAATCTCAAGGGAGTTTGATGGATAATTTTTTTTTTTTAAAGAGAACGGAATATGATATTCTGATAGGAAAAAGGGAAGAAAAGAGAGTGAGAGGAGAGTCTCAGTTTTATGTGAATTGTAGATAAAGTCTTGTGGGATAAGATAAAGCACACAGGATCTAATATAAATCTAATAAGATCTAATAAAACAAGCAGTGAGAAAGGAAGAAAGGATGTGGTTCTATTTAGAAGAGTAATCTTGAAGAGTGCAGGCACCTGTCTCTGTTCATCTCTTTATAAACAGCACCTGTTATTGTGCCTGGCAGACAGCATACCCTTAATCAATACTTATTAAATGAATGAATGATTAGGGAAGCGGTCAGTAGTTCATCTTCAATTTCTCTGTAAAATATTAGTTAAAAATCTACGATAAGTAAAGGAGGGTGTGATAGGGTCAGAGACTGATCAGAGTGAAGAAGCATTGAAACAGTTTCTGTAGGCAAAAAATGAGACGAAAAGGTTGCAGGAGACCATGGAATCTCAGTAGCGTCTGTTACACAGAGGTTGATTTTCTCCATCAGCATCCACAGGAGATGAAGACAGCAATTAGATTTGTCCATTTTTTCCAAGGACCTACTTTACAGTTAGGATAGGTCTTTGTTATCTTCTGCTGCCTCAGAGATTTCTCCATTAAACTCAAGATGCACCCTCTCCGGAAGTACTGTCTTAAGTTCGTAATGAATATTCCACCTAGAGACGCACCTCACCAACGTGTGTTCTACTTCATGATAATCACAGGCTTATTCCAGTCCACCTGTCCTCTTGGTAATGACACTGTTCTGGGTGACATAAACCTAGTTCTGGTATCCCTGAGGCCCCATTTACTCCATAACAGCTTCCCCAGTGGGACATACCGTCTGAACATGTTCTGTGAGAATCCCAAGTGTCTTTCCAACTTCCCTTCTTGTCATCAATTGACTTAATTTTTTAAACTTTAATTTTATTCATTTATTTATTTTTGCAGAGACGGGGTCTCACCATGTTGTCCAGGCTGATCTCAAACTCCTGGGCTCCAGTGATCCTCCCATCTCGGCCTCCCCAAGTGCTGGGATTACAGGCGTGAACACCCACCTCACCCATCTGTTGACTTTTAATGAAAGTAAATGACTTTCAATGCAAGTAAATGCTGGATTAGCAAAGCTGTCGCGTGATTTTTTTCTTAATGAAGCCTACTTAATCCTAGTTGCATACTGTTTTCACCATTCATCCAGAACACATGCATCAGATCCACAGGGCCAAGTTGCAGCTAGCTTATGTAATGCCTTCATGCAAATAAGAAAACAATGCCTCTTCTAAGCAGGTCAATTAGGAAAAAAAAAAGCATATTCCTGTGAGCCAGTGCAGCACCAGGAAGAATTTGGAAGAACAGGTGGTACATTTGTGCTGAGAAAGAGGTGCTCAGTCTTTTGGTAAAGAGCAACTGCCAGGAAGGGCAGCTATGGTTAGCTAGTGGAACACAGGTGGGGCTTGGGCCCCACTTACCACTGTGGCTGGAGCCTGTGGGTAGAGTGGAGGCCCTCATGCTTCAGAAACTGACTCGTACAAAGTTTCATATAGATGAAAGGGTGATGAGGTAACAACTAAAATGCATCCACAGAAAAGGTCATTTTCATATACTGAATTCAGGTCATTATTTAAATACAAAGATGAGGAGTCTTTTGCTTTCAATTCCATGTCCTTTGTAAAAAGGATGAAAATGACAACATGACACTTTTGTAGCCTTAGTGCCACATATCGCTTCTGTTTTATCCTTGTTTAAATTACTAAACTGCATGTTTTTGTTTATAAACGTGAGAGGAAAGGGAGAAGCCAAAATATTGCACAACTAAAAAAACCCATTGTTCTGAATAATAAAACTGCCAGAGAAGGTAAATGTGCTTCAGTGCATGAATTTATTTAAAGAAGATAAAAGACTTTGTTTCCTCAAACTCTCCGATAGATACCCTAAATCAAACCCCACATCTGAAGTAGCAGATATTAGATGTCAGATGCATGGGTCATTCATTCATCTCCCCCTTTCCTTGCTATAACTCAGCTCAGAACGAGGGAAAAAGTGTCAGCTGTAATTAAGATGCAAAGACTAAATCTCAATCCTCTGGGCGCTGACAGCAGTGTCGGAGGTAGCAGTCTCTGAAGTATTTGTGCATGACTGAAGAAACTTTATGATGGGGAAAGATTTGAAGGCGGGGGGCAGTGGATAAGGTAAGATATAATATGATTTTTTTCTCATTAATCTCTTATTTTTCCCTCCAGATGCAGGTCCAAAGCCTGTAGGAGAATTTTTTCACAAATATGACGAAAAATGACTCTACTTTCCTTCAACTTTGATGTTTTGGAAATTGTGTCTATAAAGACTAAACAAATATTGTGACGAACCTTTGGTTACAGTGTTTCAGTTGACTCCAGGTTAATTAAGTGAAACCCTCTAAGGCCTGAATTGAAGGGTTTATTTCGGGACTGTCCTAAAATCCAAATCTTTATAATTCCCAAACTGCATGAATCTTATGCTTACATTGTGTCCTCTTCTAAATGGGGAGGAACAATTTAGGCCCCAAACAGGCATTCTTTTTCCAGTGCAATACCAATTCAATTTCAACCATCTGAAAAATTACTCAATTAAAGTCTATTTTCTGAATGCAAGTGATTGCCCATCCTGGAATAGCTCTCCTTGTCTGCGGCCTTTTCTGCAGAGTAGCTGATAAGGGGCTAACTGGGCTGACAACATGTATGTGTACAAACCTGCACACTAGAGTAATGATCCTAGGGATACCTCTGTACTCAGGAACTTTGTGTTGATGTTGGATAATCCTTGGGTGTTTGAGGTTTTCTTTGTCTCTTTTTTTTAATTACATTGTTCATGAATTCATTATATATTTGTGTAAGGCACATGCTCAATTTTAAATATCTGAAATGACTAATTTACAAAATTCATTTTCGAAGCCAGAATTGGGTGAGGAGTTAAAGTAATTGAATCTTTCATGAAAATATAATGAACACCTGCTGCGTGAAGCAAGGGCACTAGAATGAGTAGGACACAGCCTCTGTCTTGAGAAGTATACATTCTAGTTGGAGGACTGAGAAAAGAATACAAATAATCACAACACAAAGCAGATAAGGAAGAGTGTTCAGGAGTACAAAGTGAAGTAAGTTCATAGGAAGGGGTTCTCATCCATTTGAAACTACAAAATATATCTATGGAACTTTGAAATTTAAGATTGCCTAGAAAGATGAGTGAAATTTGACAGAATAAAATATTATGCACATAAGGAATAATATAACAAAGGCACAGAGAGGAAAAGACTGCATAGCAAATGGTTATTTTTTTTGCTGGAGAATTGGGCTCATACACAAGAACACTGGGCATTAAGGCCGAAATGCACTTTAACCTGGGAGCAGTGTAGACTAAATTGGAGTAAGAAAGAAATGAATGCAAAGGTGGAGGGTGGAGTTGGTTCAGGGAAGAGACCAGAACAATAACTCTAGGGAGGTAAAGAGGAATTTAGCTAAGGTGGTAACAGTGGGGAAAGAAAAGAAGGGATGAATATGAAAAACTTTCTGAAGAACTACTTGCTGGGAACTGTTAACACCTTAGATGTGGTGAATAGAGAGAGAAAGAGACCACTGCTGGCTGAGAATGAGCCTGGTACCGAGAGAGTGGTGTTGCCTGAAGACAGAGATAGGAAAGTCAAGAGGAAGAATTGGCTGTGGAGAAAACATTTTTGTTGAGATTTAATTTATTTGAATACTTGGGATAGCCAGGAGTTAAGGAGATATCTTTCAGTCATACACATCCACGTGGCAAAGCCATCACATTGCAGCTATGGGTATACATTTGGGGACCATGTGCTTAATGATAAAAGTTTACATGGGGAGATGTGGGGCATTATGAAAGAGAGAGAAAAGCAAGGGAAAGAGTAAAGGCCAAAGAGAGTATCAGGTGGTCAAAATGTCAAATCGTGCAGACAAGTGGGCAGCAAAGCTATTGTTCTTGCTTGGGTGATCACTGGCAACATTAAGGAGAACTTTTAGTCTAATGCTGGGAGTGGGGTCCAGAAATAAAAGTCCTAAGTGAGGCAAAAATAATGAGAGAGAGAGAGAGAGATGGAACTCTTCATCTGGTGTACAGTTTGTTTTGTGACTTGAACTGTGATGTGCTATTAGAGTGGCCAGATTGTGTTAAGCTGACCAACCATCCCAGTTTGTCTGGGACAGTCCCATTTTAGCATGAAAAATCTGCATCCCAGGAATCTCCCCCGTTCTGGGCAAGCTGGGATGGTTTGTCACCCTACAATTCCGAGGGCAACATACAGCACTTAGTAGGTTTTCAGTAAGTATTTGTCGAGTGAATGAAAAAAAAAAAAAAGAAAAGAAAAAAGATTAACATCTCTGGGGCTAAGTTCCTTAAGTTTGTAAAATGAAGTTAGAAATATCTGTAATAGCCAGCACATGAGGTTATTTTGACAACCAGATGAAATAATGTATATGAGTACATTAGGAAAAACTGAACACTATACAAATATATACAAATTTAGGTTGATTAATTTTTTATTTTATGCATCCTATGCATACTATTATTTGTTGAAATTTTTACTTGTCTTTTTTTTTTTTTTTTTTGTCGACTAACCGCTCATTGCCATTGATGTGATATTGGCACTGAAGTTGGTAATTAATTTTGTTTATATGGCACCCAACACCCAAGAGCCTCTAGGCACATGGCCAAGTCCTTTTTTTAAATATAGTCATTAAATGTAGGAAAAGAGCCAAGCAAATTCCTAAACTTGCAAGTGAAAAAAAGAGCAACTAGAAAATGGGGAAACAAAAGAATTAATAACAAGTGTCAATTAAGATAATTTCTTCCATTATCTAGGGACAAAAACTGCATCCCAAACTTAATAGAAAATAGGTTGTATAACATTAGCCACCTAATCTCCCAACCTCTTGATAAAACAGCCCCCGAACTATGACTTTTTTTAAAATGAAAATTTCTATTTTTTTAAAATTGAAAATATGATTAGACTTTTCACTTAGCAAATTCTCATGTTAAAGTGGGAAGAGACCTTGGAGATCATCTCATTCTACCTTCTTATTTGATATGTGCTTTTTGTAGGAACAGTTCTGGGTAATGTTTTATTAACATACTTAGCTCCACTAAGTGAAGGGAAAACTCCCCTGTGAATGAAGGACTCCGCCGATTTCAGAGTGTAGACAAAAAATGGATCAGAGGTCTGAACTGAACTTTATAAGTCCCTTCATCCATATCTCAGCTCTCTCCTCCTGACTGGACAGGATCCCAGTCTCATGGTCCTAGAGTATTTTGACTAAACTCTGAGGGCTGCACTGCAAAGACATTTGTTTTCTTTCCTGCTTTATTTTCTTGCCTTTTCTCAGCTTCTGATACTTCTTTTGCTTTTCTCTATTAATAGCTGTACATATTTCTAGAAATTGTAGATGTAATATGAACCAGAGAAATATTATTCAAAGACTTCAATTTTTTTGCCCAAGAAATTCAGCAAACTTTAAACTTTTCTTTGATTACCTCACTCTCCTGTCTTTGAAGATTTCTCTGGAGACACCCTCTTTTGTGGTGTCTCATATTTGAAGTTGATTTTACAGCAACAAACAGTTTCAAAATTAGATCTTCTTCACAATTAAGTTATTAGATAATTTGCAGAGAGATTATTTATTTTACAACTCAAAATTCTCTGCCTAATACCACTGTGCTATGCCAACTATATATATATATAGTCATTTGTGTATATATATTTCATATATAGTCATTTGTGTACTATATATACAAATTTGATCTGGATAGGCCAATTGTGAGATGTTTATTCTATGTGAACCCTGTTATATGATGTCTGATCTATTGTACTGATCAAATTGTCACTCTCATATGTCAATATTTGATACTATCAGCAAGGATATATTGTTTACTATAGTATTTATTTCATGCATGTATAACTTGTCATACAAGTAGATTGTGTCAAATTGTGACATAAAGATACTTCTCACTTTCCCTTGTAAACTCTTAATTCCTTAGTTTTATACAGAGGGGTCTATTGTTGAGAACAGCTAAAATGTTACTACTTCCAGGGTACTTCCACTCAAACAAGATGGAAACTATTGAGGGAAACTGTATGGAATTGTATATCATACCCTGAAAGTAGAAACCACTGTGTCTTAGGCTAAGAGGGATGGTGCTGGAATGCAAGGAACTCTGACATGATATCATAAGACCTATGTTCACTTCTGATTTCAACATTTATTAGCTATTTGACATTAGATAGGTGAACCCTGATAAGCCTTAATTTTTTCATCTATAAAATAGGAACACATATTTTATAAATATAATACAAATAAATAAAAAAGTGATATACAAATGCTATGTATTATTATTATTACTTTACTTCTTTTTCTATAATACCTTTTTAGATGGTCATTAAATACTTTTCAATAAATGGTGGTATAAAATTTCTAGAGAAGTTCTAATATAGTTATTTGTAATTATTAGATATTTTTGGGGAGCTGCATATCTTTAATTTCATTTTCTAGAAGAGTACTGGAAATGCTATTATTTGGAAACTATTTTTCCCTTGATTATCTGGAATGAAACATTTCAAATAAACCTCACAAGCCAGGCACAAGACTACCCTGTAATACTGGCTACAAATTTCTGAAACAGGATTGCATTTCATTCTCAAAACCAGTTTTACCATTTAGTAACATGTTCTCTCTTTTTCTTTTATAAAGAAATCCAGCTTCATTGTTCATATGGTACTTCCGATGTGGGCATGGTTTAGTTTGTCCTCACCAAAATTCGTGTTGCAATTTGATCCTCAATGTGGTGGTGCTGGGAGGTGAAGCCTAGTGGGACGTGCTTGGGTGACAGAGGCAGATTGCTCATGAATGACTTGGTTCGGTTCTCATAGTAATGACTGAGTTTCTGCTCTGGGAATACTGGATTAGTTCCCACCAGAGTGGGTTGTGATGAAATCAGGATACCCCTCAGAATTTGTCTCTTCACATGTGTCTGCTTCCCCTTTGACCTTCTGCCATGTCTTGACACAGCACAAAATGCCATCACCAAAAGCTGAGCAGATGCCAGTGTCATGGTCTTTGAACTTCCCAGCCTGCAGAACCGTAAGCTAAGCAAACCTCTTTTCTTTCTAAACTGCCCAACCTCAGTCAGGCATAGCAACAAAGAAAAACAGATTAAGATAGTATTCTCTTAGCTAAAATTTGGTCCATAGATTTTGAATCTTTTCCTTCTTCAAATAAACAAACCAAATAAACGAATAGTTACTTGTAAAATTTTTCCTGTAAAATTTACATTTTGTTCTGCTCTCTTTTTCTTTTGGGACAAAATAGTGATTGTAAGGGGCACTGTCTGGATGCATAAGAGAGATTTCTATTTTTAAGCTTCTTAGAAAAATTACCTCTGTTCTTTGGGAATCATCTGAAGGGATTTATCACAGTGATTTTATTATGTAGAGTTAAAATAAACACTTGGCTGATTTAGCACTTGATAAAATATAGTATCTAAATAGATTTATACATTTCTTCAATATATATATATATATATCCCCCCCAAAAGTCTCTGATATCTTGCCATTTTCTTCTTTCTCCAAAGTCCCATGAAGGTATTGAATTTTTACAAATAAATTAACTGTGTATAAGCAAGTTCTCCCTGTTTTAATCCCAGTCCTTGGGCCAAAACTCCTTTAAAATATGCATTGCCCTAGGATCTTTTTTTTTTTTTTTGCTTTCATATCAAAGACTTCTTTCTAAATTGGTATCAATAATCATGCTGAGGGAACTACACTGTACTCAGTTCATTGTCCACAGAAAAAAATGAGAATGTGTTTGTTTCTGTCCAGCTTTGACTTCATGACTACAGGTAATCTAAACAAGTACCCAGGCCCAATCTTAGACCACACATGATGGGTAACATTCTCGCATTTGATCACAATCTTCTGCCATTCTTTTTAATTTTTTTGAATCATTTTTGAGTGTGGTGGCAGATGGCATGTCTCTCAGTGAAATCAAAGGCATATGGCAAGCTGTTTTCAATAGTGCCATGCCACCTAAGTTGCAGTATTTATATTTCAAGGAAAAAATAATTTGGCTTCTGATACCACGCTTTGGATGTAGTCATAATGAATATATAATTCCCAAACACCATACATTTTGAAATTTCTAAATGATTGTGTGGAAATCCTGTCTTGATTGTAGTGAGCAGTCAAGTTCAGAAATGCAGAAACTGGCTTTTAGATGGATCAGACAAATCTAAGAAAGAGACCAAAAAGGATCAATTTTTTGTTTGTTTGTTTTTTTGGAAAAAGAAAAGTCATCTTAATAGGTTCTATAGCCTGAGAGAGGATATTCAATTTTTGAAACAATGTTGTCTATTTAGGTTAAGAAAATAATACATTCATTTAACCATTTTCCATTTTCTTTTCTGTTTGTTCATTAAATTATATACAGGTCACAAGCCAGGGTTTGAAGCTTCCTTAAGTTATTTGTACACTTCATTAATTCTATTCAAATAATTCATTTAGAGTATTAGTTGTTAATTGAAACCAGAATGACAATGGCAGAAATTAAAAATCCTAAGAAAATAACTTACATTCAGTATTTTTTCTTACAATACAATAAACTCATGTCTTCACAAACTAGATTCAGACATATTGTTAACTCACATTGTCATAGCTCTCTAGAGTCCACATTTTTTGCATGTAGAGAATCAGCACTATGCAAGAGGTACAGCTGCTGTGATAGCAACCCTATAATTGTTGGGACTGGACTCCCCGGGGAGTAAGAAAGGAGGGGTGGAGGGAAGAAACAACACCATTACTGAGAGAGATTCCATATTTTATGAGTGTCTCAACACTTAAAATCTTGGCACTGCATATGTCTGAGTTCAGTGGTGATATTTGCTATTTTATTAAGTGAAAAAAGATAAAGTTTTATTTCCTCTGCAGGTACATGTTTTTTTCTGTCTTTTAATGAAATTATTATTTGCTAACAAGTCTTAGGGCTTTTATAGAACAAATCTCTTAGCTCAAGCTGTTACATCATGGCCAGTTCCCATGACAGATTGATAATCATCCTTTTTACTTTCCTTCAAATTTTACAAACCCACTAAAAACTACTAAATATCATAAACACCATTCCTTCTCGTCCTTAGATTTCTAAGAGAATTTTACTATTCTCTTAGAGTTCTCCTATTTTTATGAAGTGCCATGCCACCTTATATGCATTTATTTCCTATCAGATACACCATATTTATCTTTGTGCTTCAAAATTGCAGTGCTATCATTCAGAAAAGGCAACTTAATGGAAATTATATGTCAGGTGTCACCTCTCCAGTACTGAGAGGCTATTTATCTACACCTCCTCCTATTTACTGTTTGTTGTACCCTTTAGATATGCTAAGGGGTCTGCAAAAAAACACCTTTGCTTAGGATGATGTGACTATTAACTCTGAAATTTCTCGACTGCTGGAAAAGATCCAGGATTTGTCCTACACAGCATGATGCCTCTGATGTCTGGTCAATCTCCCCTGCACATCTTTTGGCAGGTAGAGGATTGAAGTAGTCCTTTTTATCAACTAGAATTACTCGCATTGACATTCTGTCTTGTTATAGTAAATCCTGATGTACAAGCAGCATGTAGTGTTACATTTTAATAACTAAGTGTAAAAAATGGCTATTGGAACCTACTTTAATATTTGTGTAGCATGGTCTGGAGCCAATGGCTGGGTAAAATCATGGTTCCTTCATTTGTAAGTTTTTTGACCACAAACAAGTTGCTTGAGTTCTTTGTGCCTCTGTTTTCTCACCTGTAGAATGGAAATAAAATACTTTTCTCAAAGAGTTACTTGAAATATTGAATGAGTTAATACATACAAAGCACTCAGAACAATGCCCAGAATATAGTGAACATTTCATAAAAGTTAGCCATTTGCTTTTAAAATACGGTATACAATAGAAAAATGTAAATCAATGCACATGAAACATTATTATAAGTATTATAAGTGTTTTGTTGGCCCTGTAATTCTCTGCCATTGGGCAAATCACTTAGCCCCTCTGACCCTTAGATTTTTCATCTGTGTAATGGGGATAATGATAGTTATTTTAGAGGGATTTTTGTGAATATCAGAAACAAAGTGTATATATATTTTTTACTCCTAGTCCAGTTCCTGGCAAAAAGTAGGCACTCAATAAATGTGTTAGTAGTATCGTAACTCATATTTGCTAAGCTTAATGCTCTAATGCACAGAGAACTGATTTCAGAAGAAAAAATGTGTGTGAAAGCATTCTCTATATTTCCATTGAAAGCAAACTTATGAGGAACATATTTAGAAAAATTGAGAAATATGGAGCAACTGATTAAGCTAATGTTGTACCTCTTTATCAATCTGTCCTGGCTGAGCATAGGGAAGATCAGGCCAAATTCCTTAGCTCAAAATTCAAACTGGTGCCAAGGGAGCTATCATCCCTGATGTGGGCTAAGAGTGGTTAATGTTGGTTCGCATATGGTTTTCTTTTTACTAAATGAGATTATTTCACTGAAACTGCTGTGTTCCCAAGGTCAATGAGAACTGTGCTCTTTTGCAGGTGTGCCTGTTCTTAGACAGGTAGGATTTAGATGGTTTAAACTAGCTGAATTTCAAGCCTTAAATCAAAGAGAGAGAATGGGTTTAACTACATGAGAGAAGGAGACAATAGAATTAACTACAGGAATAAAACACATGCTTTCAATTTCAATGTTAAATGAATTTAAAAGTACAAATATAAAGTTTTATCAACATTGTTCTGGAAATTATTTTTCTTAAAAAACAAATAAAACATATCAAGCATATCATTTTATGTTATCTAACATTGTTACGCATTGTATGTCATGATGTGGGCAGTTGTTCTTATGTGTTACGTTCTGCATTTACATTGACATTTCATTTCCAAGTACTTAATGGCAGAAAAAGTACCTATTTTGTGCATTTTTCTGTTTCTGTCCTATTTTTGCTTATGTAACATTTTTCTCTGGAGGAATAAACATGTTTTAAAAAATATTTTTCATTGGTCATTTTAATAAACAATTACCTTGAGCTAAAATGAGCAAGTCACATAATTTTCTTGAGTGTATATAACATTAGTTAAAGTCCTTAATAATTTTAAAATAAGAACTTTAACTTTTGTCATCCCCTCTCCCCCTTAAAAAAAAAACACACACAGATATAGAAACATGCGTGTACAAACTAAAGAAAGCTATTTTCCTTCCTTTCTATATTTTTTCGTATTTCTTTTTTGTTTTCTAAAATAGTGAATCTCTACTGTTTTAGTCTTCTAAATAAGTCCAAGGGTGGCAAGAGGAGGATAATTTTCAAATTTCTCTGAACATCTATCTAGTAATGATAAAACAGCAAGAATATGAATCCAATACTGCATACTAAAAGGATATGAAAATAAATTTATAAAATAATTCACTTTTACAAGATATTCATGTTGACATGTTGATTCTGGGTTACTTTATTACAATCTAAAATATCATCTCTTAAATATGAGTTCACAGGACTGGATAGTGATTGACTTTTGAGTGGCCTTCCTCAAAGCATGGTCTGAAGACCACTGCATCAGGATCACCAGAGCCTCTTGTCGAAAATGCAAGTTCTGGGTTTCCACATATGACCTGTGAAATCTGATTCTCTGGAGTCTAAGCCCCAGAGCCATGCATCTATGTACGTATGTTTTTATTTATTTGAGACTGGAGTCTCTCTCTGTCGCCCAGGCTGAAGTGCAGTGGTATGATCTCGGCTCACTGCAACCTCCACCTCCCGGGTTCAAGTGATTCTCCTGCCTCAGGCTCCTGAGTAGCTGGGACTAGAGGCGCCCGCCTCCACGCCCAGGTAATTCTTTGTATTTTTAGGAGAGACGGGGTTTCACCGTGTTAGCCAGGATGGTCTCGATCTCCTGACCTCGTGATCCGCCCACCTCCCAAAGTGCTAGGATTACAGGTGTGAGCCACCGTGCCTGGCTGACTGTATGTGTTTAACAGAAGCCCAGATAATTCTTCTGCACACTAAAGTTTGAGAAACAAAGGGTTCATATCTGTATCCTCACCTTGATTTCCTAAATCAGAACTGAAAGTCATTCGTCAGTCAGGGTGGAGACTTTCTGGCACAGTGGATCTCATTACTGGCTGCATATTAGAATAACCTAGAAAACTTTCTAAAAATATCTATGCCTAGACTGTACCTGAAGAGTTTAAAAAATACAACTCTACGTTTTGGGATTTGAAATACAACATTTAGCAATTAAATACAGTGGCTGCTTCTATTCTGTGCATTCTGTTTGGTTTTTAACCTATGATTTGAACAGAGGTTCCACAAGGGTCATATTTTTGAGCATGTGTATTTCCCCAAGTAATGGTGCTGGGTAAAAAGGAGTTGTTCAAATAATACTCCTTGCATTATAGTGACTGAACTGGAAAGAAGAAAATAATGGGATAACGAGTTCAGAATGAAGCAATTTTTTAAAAAATAGTGGTGTCCTACAGCGGTTTGAGCAATATCAAGCAAAAGAAAGGGAAATAATTCACTAGATGGAAGCATGAAAATTGAGAGGATGTGATGAACTTGAAAGCTGTGCATCAGCAAAGGTTTATTTCTTCCCCAGGGCATTGTGAAAGAGGGTTGTGGTCATTACTGCCAAGACTGGTGGGGAAACTTCAGGTGCCTTGAGGGGGCAGGTACACTACATCCATCTTATTCAGGTTCTTATTCTAAGAACCTGAGTTTATTCTAAAATTGATGATAAGACAGAATTTATAACTGCTAGTGGACATTAAATAGGCCCCTATTCTGACTATTTTATTAAACATTCTTTATATAGTAATCTACTTTGTAAAATGCTGTTTTTTAATTAAAAAAACTAGTATTCTAACTGCAATGGCCAATTTTAGGAGTTTAAATGAATGTTTTTCTTTGTGGGGTGGGGGTGGTAATTTCAAAAGGTCTTTTTCTGCATTTCTCCAAACATTGCTTTGCCTTTTATTACTTGATGCTTTGTCTAAAAATGGAAACTGTTATGAATCCCTAACAAGACAATCTTGTAGATTATAGTTGTCCCTTAACTTTTTGAGAGATGTGGCTCTCAGAATTGTAGGTTACGTGGAAGATACGGGCTAAGTCAGTAGATTTCAACTAGAGCAAGAACTGTGACGGCTCTATGTTAATACACTAAAAACAAGAATTGTTGGAGTTGCTAATTAGAAAGAGGGATAGCTATTTTATGGTAAACTAAGCAAACTTATTTGATAATGTGGGCAAAGACTAAATGTCTATTCCTAGGTTCAGAGTTAGGATGGTTTACATAGTAATTTTTTGGCTACAGGATTATTTGATGATGATACCATTTGTAAGACTGTCCTGGTGCAAATTGCAAATGGCAAGTTGGGGCTATGATTCAGCTATGAAACAGTAAAAGAAGATAGAATTGTTTCTTTATAGTTATTCAAATAGAGTAGAAGAAAAGGCATTATCTGGGGACGTATATACAGTCAAATAAACAGTGTCATATGAATGTAATAAGGTTATACTGGAAGAAGAAGTGCTGCAAAATGGCTCTAGGAAACCTTATGAAGAAAAATACTGTAATTCTAATGTCTTTCTATCAACAAAGATATAGTGTGAGAATATGATAATAGTGAACTTAGAATTTTAATACAAGTCGGTAAATTCATTCTTGTAAAAATGACTGAGTCTAGTTATGATTCATGATTAGAATCACAAAGAAAGGGGGTTTAAAAAATTATTTCTATTTTATTATTATTATTTTTATTGAAATGGAGTCTCGCTCTGCCGCCCAGTTTGGAACGCAGTGGTGCAATCTTGGCTCAATGTAACTTCTGCCTCCTGGGTTCAAGCGATCCCTTCATTTCAGCCTCCCGGGTAGCTGGGATTACAGGCATGCGCTACCATGGCTAATTTTGTATTTTTAGTAGTGATGGGGCTTCACCATGTTGGCCAGGCTGGTCTCGAACTCCTGACCTCAGGTGATCCAACCACCTTGGCCTCCCAAAGTGCTGGGATTACAGGTGTGAGTCACTGTGCCCAGCCCATCTTTTTCAAAAGAAACTAAAACTTCAAAAAATAAACTTGTCTTCCCAAATACAGCAATAATTGTGATGGCTTGTTTTTCTCCTTTGAGTCTCAATTCAAAAGTGAGTATTATTTGCAAATTTTCCTCTGTGGAAAAGTAAGAATAAGTAATCAGAAATGGATACACTTCATTTAGGTAATTCAATGTTTTTGAATTTTTTTGAATCATATTTTAGTATGATCTTTATAAAACACATAAGTCTAAGTCTTCTGTAGTTATTTATTGTGTTCAAGTATTTAATAACTATAATTTTATGTAAACTTTATATGAAGAGCATTTGATCAATCTGGAATCTAAAACTTTTAGGTTATACTCAACTTTTTATTAAAGCTTCAAAACAAAAGATCTTGGGTTTTAATAAAATACACATAAAACCTTACCTATCTCCCTTCCCCCAGGGTTTCACTTTATGTATTTCTCATGGCTCCATCCTCTTAGTGTAAATGTCATGTACCTATCTCTTCTCTGCAACAGGGAGTAAAGCTTTAACCAAACTCCATTAAAAAAATAATAATAAGATGACAACTATAGTCAAGTCACCCATTTGCACAGAAAAGTGTAAGCTGACACTTGACTTACGCCTGTCAAATAGAAAAGAGTAATTCATTGGTCAGGGAACTGGTATTTTCACTACATGTAATCTGCATTTGTTACAGGTGAAAATTAAATGGAAGTGTGGCCCTTTCTCCTCTAATTTTTTTCCTTTAATCTCCAGTCCAACACCAGTTGCCTCTGAAGTCAGCATTACCAGGGAGAAGGAGTGCCTACTTTTTCTTTTTAAAGCAGGAGTTGACATCTGGATACTTCAAGCTGCCAGGTGGACCCCATGTCGAACCACAGCTGTTCTTTCTGGTAACTGGAGAACTAAAGAGCAAGAAGGAGCTAGGTATTCGAAGTCAACAAAGGACAATATACTGTTATCATTTGGATCACACAGGGCTACTGGTTGGTATTATAATTGCAATATAATATTTTTAAAAGTTAATGTTATTTGAGGAAAAACACCTAGCATGCCATTTTTCATAGCCCCAAATCACCAAGAAGAGCTGGGCTTTGGTGCATAAACCAAGAGAGAGGGAAGAAACATGATTGTCATAGTTTCTGAAGCTGTCAATTTAATAGAGAGGTTAATGAAAGAAGAAGTAAAAATAAAATACTTTCTCTAGTTAATCCACCATGATGCCATCCTTCTCATGATCACTTTTAGCATGAGAGATTTTTATCTGATATTTTTCCACTTAAATATATTTTTAACTTATAGTTTTATAAAATATGAAATTACTACTAAACTATAATTGCTTTATGTTTATACATGTGTATACTTAAAAGTTGATGACTATAGATAATTGTATTAGGTTATATAAAAAGTCAAAGTCAAATAAAGTATTTTAAAATAACATTTGACTACTTTGTATGGATCAATCATGATATACAACTAGATTTCACTAAACCTAAATAGGCTTATACAGTTTATCTAGGCTAAGATAGCATTACTATAACAACATGAGCAAACAGATGGCTGAGTTAGCAGATTGTCTTAAGGCAATACTACATTAATCAATAAGATTACCAGTATGGATTTAGTAGAAGATTTTTAGATTCAGTGTTCATACAATGGCGAGATATTTTACTGAGGACATTTCTTATTTTTTAAAACATATATTCATTATATTGGAATGTACATATATTAGATTTAACCATTATGCTTTTCACTATAAAATATAAAATGAACTTCTAAAATGTGTTGGAAGGTATCACAAATGCAGAATTGAATGTACCACCGGTTACTTTGTTTACTTATAAATATTCAGTTGTTTTTGAGAGCCCTCTCTAGACCGCAGATTGCTCTAAGAAGCCTACATTCTAGTGAAACAAGACAAAGAATAAACTATAAATTTTGCGGTAAATATTATGAAGAAAGCTAAGGAGGGGACAAAAGTGACAAGAACACTGTATTAGATAGAGTGATTGGGAAACCTCTTGGGTAAGATCAGATGTTTAAACAAAGATACAATTGAAGACTGTCCTTGAAGATTGGGATATGTACTTATCTTAGACAAGATATCGCCAAGTTAATTTGAAATAAGAGGTGGAATTCGTGTATTGGTAAATTTCTATAAATATTTTCCTATTCAGAAGGTATTTATTGAGCACATAGTAAGTCCTAAGGACTGTGCTTAGCAGAAGGATTTCAAAGATGAATAAGATACAATCCCTGTCATCAAGAGATTCATGAAGAAACACATAAAAAGATAATTGTAATAAGAAATGCTCATTATCATGATGGAGCTATCATGCATAGGACACTGAGGTGTAATTCCTACATTTTATATTGATTACACTATTAACAAGGATAGGGCCCCCAATTCTAATTTGTTTTGATGAAAAATTATACTTTCAATTAATGTGGTTACATAATCAGGGGGATTGAGTCCAATTCTGGCTCTCTGGTGCTAATACTGTATTAGACAGGAGTTTTTCTCTTGCATTAATAGAAACCCAACTCTAGTTTAAACAAAAGGGGTATTTATTAGCTTTTGCTACTGGCAAGTCCAAGGATTTTGCCCTAGCTTCAGCTACAGCTGGTTTCAGAGGATCCACTTTCTTTCCATTTCTTTGCTTTGCCTTTCTCAATATTGGCTTTATTTACCAGCAGGCTATGTTTGTGTTGTGACAAAGAAGGCCTTTGGCACCCTAAATGTGGGTGACATGTAGCACTCACTATCATAAAAGCAGAAAGATTATTTCTCTCTCAGCATCCACATCAGTTGCCTGACCTCTGTTCCTGCAAGAATCACAAAGTTTACTCCTACATCAATCACTGAATCTACCGTGATTATCCATTCTGGTGGTGGGTTTAAGTCAGCAAGTGAAACACAGAGCCATCCACATAAATGACATTGAAAGAGATCAAATGAAAAAAACTAAAAGGCAGAAATGAAGTCCACAGGCAAACAGCCCGGGCGGCGCCCTGAGCCTAGTTAAAGATCGACCCCGGACCTAACCGATTAGGTTATCTATAGACTCCAGACATTGTAAGGACAAACGTTGTGAAAGTCTCTGTCCTGCTCTGTTCTGTTCTAATTACCGGTGTCTGCCACATATCTTAGTCCTGGGCCCAGTACAAACACATCCCTCTATTTTGTCCCAACTTCCTGAGCCCAACACAAACACATCCCCCCCCACACATCTCAGAAACACCACCTAGAGAGCCCCTGATAAGGTCACAACCGTTTGTAGTTTTACTAAATGCGCGGGAACAAATAGAAAACTGTTAATTGTATAACTTAAAATATTAACCAATTACCAGTTGTGATGCTGCAACCAAAAGAATTCCTTTGTACCTCTGTAACCTTACATATCCTGTATGCATCGGGCTATAAAAAGCGGGCACATGCATCATTCAGGGCCCTCTTGTATGTTGTAGAACGGAGGGACCAAGTTTGAACTTGCATTAAAGATCCTTGCCGCTTGGCTTTGACTCTGGACTCTGGTGGTCTTCTTCGGGGAATAAACGGTCTGGGCATAACAACATAGCTACCAGAAACCTGCCCAGGTTAGAGTAGACAGTAGGAAAATAGTTCTACTACCAGAAGAAAGGGAAAGAGTACAGTGTTGGCAAAGCCAAACAAATTTTGCTACAGACAGATTGTTTCTGTGACCTTGGTCAAGTCGTGTCACTTGACCAGTAGTTCCAGTTTCACCATCCATTACTCGCCGAACTCGATTTTTTCTTCACCGAACTCTTGTTAAATTATAAAAGGAAGGTTGTGTGCCAAGGTTAAACATATAGAGAAAAATGCCTAATGAATAACTATATTAGCCATGTTACTACAGGTAGTAGGAACTAAAGTATTAAAAAAGATGAAGGGACCGGGCGCAGTGGCTCACGCCTGTAATCCCAGCACTTTGGGAGGCTGAGGTGGGCAGATCACCTGAGGTCAGGAGTTCAAGACCAGCCTGACCAATATGGAGAAACCCCCATCTCTACTAAAAATACAAAATTAGCCGGGAGTGGTGGCAAATGCTTGTAATCTCAGCTACTCGGGAGGCTGAGGCAGGAGAATTGCTTGAACCTGGGAGGTGGAGGTTGCCGTGAGCCGAGATTGTGCCATTGCACTCCAGCCTCAGCAACAAGAGTGAAACTCCATCTCAAAAAAAAAAATAAAATAAAATAAAATAAAGAGTGGACTCCTCCCTTGCAAATAACATGAAATGACAGAGTCAGCTAGAGTCTTGATGCTTGTGTGATCTGCTTGCGTGTTCCCCAAACAGGGAGTGGAAATCTATCTCCTTTGGACACAAGAAACTACTTAGTTGCAAGATGTAGCTCTGAATGGAATTTCTACCCAAAAATATGTAAAAGCTGCCTTCTTATTGCTACTTTTTAAATATACTAAGATAATTAACATTTTGGTGAGCTTAAAACAATGCAGATTCTCTCAGTAATATTCCTTTTCAATTAAGCTGATAATTTAAATGAAGCAGTACATTTAAATATACACTCCCTTTCTAGAATGACATCAAATTATTTCCACCTTGAATACAATACAAATGTGGCATGTTTACGTTTACTGAATTGGCTTTTGTGTAGAATTCTCTTCACTGTTCAAGGCCAGGTGTTGCAGCCCATGGTCTATAGACCAAATTTAATTTTTTTTTTTTCCTGTTTTTAAATTTAATTCTCCTCCTGCTTAGTTCCTACTCTAAACTAAGAATGATTTTTACATTTTATCTGGCCCTTTTCAGGAAAGGTTGAATGACCTGTTTTTCAAGACGAGCTTTTTCTTTAGAATTTTATTCTCCCTGACCCCACCCCCCCTTTTTTTCACAGTTCCTGTTCCATTCTTGATGAGCAGCTCAGTGTATGTCCCCCGTGCTGTTCCAGGTGGTTGATTCAAAAGAATGCCTCTGAATGGGAACGAGGAATTTTGCCCCAGGTGTACTTTCTGTGCATCTGAATGGGAACGAGGAATTTTGCCCCAGGTGTACTTTCTGTGCTTCCGAATGGGAACGAGGAATTTTGCCCCAGGTGTACTTTCTATACATCTTGTTAGTTTTACCACTAACATGATTTTTTCTTCGATGCCTTCAGATAACTTTATGCAAGCTTTCTGTCTCCTAGGATCTGATGATGAGCATCTCCATTAGAGTTGACTGAATTTTATCCTTTGATTATCTGCTCCTTATCACTGATCATGTGGACTGGCACTGACTGTGGGCTCTTGACTGACTGTGGACTTCCTCATGTCTACATACCAGGCCCCTTTTGCCAGCTTATTACTCAGCGGATCTTCACAGGTTACAGATTAGGAGACGTAAAGGGGCAGAGCCACTGTGTTGGTTTGTGTTCTTCAGTAAGCAGACACAAAACGTTGTATTAGAGGGAAAATTGAGGAAGGTGGGAGAGCTCTCAAATCATACTGCAGGTCTGACTCCTGCAGTGAAACAGGGAGGGAAGGGAGCGAAGTTGAGCAGGAAATGTCAAAGGGAGCAGAGGAGTTTTAAGAAAGTTTTGGCAAAGCCTATGTGTAGTCCCTGAGCCAAAGTCACCTGACAGAGGAGTTTGAATCTCTCAAAAATGCGGCTGCCTCAGTATCCCTGCTGCACTCAATCATTGCCTGGGAGCAGCACATGCCTGGGAGAAGCATGGCCTCAGCCAACTCAGTGCTGGATTCAGAATACAGCAGCTGGGTCCCTTGGTCAATTATGCTCCTCTCCGTTTCAGTGCTGCAAGGCACATTCTCCTGTCTACCACAGCCATATTGAATGATAAGGACAAAACACGACATACAGCTAAGGGCTTAAGGGCCAGGAAAGAAAGCAGGCCCTCATCACAGAGAAATAAATGAGAAAAAGGGAAGGAAATTGGTAGACAATGTGTCTCCCATCTACTACTGCCTTGGATTGATTCTCCCCAAAGAACTGACTGCTGAGAAAGAAAGAATAGAGTTGCATTGCCCCTCAACACTTACGGAATTGGGGTAGCCACGTAAGGCAAAAGAAGTGTGTTTAACAGGTATAGGAAAAATATACCTTTCATCCTATAGATAGAGAACAGGGCTGGTGAGCAGTCCATTGCCTGTGCTTTGATGTCTAAGCTTGACTTTTGCAATTTTCTTCTCATAGGTATTTCCATTTCTAACTTGTCTCTAAGCCATCTGTTCAAGATGCTGCTGTTCAAATAATTTTTCCTGACAGCTGCCACAACAACAGGGAGAATGATGAGCATGGCTGAGCTGCAATTCAGGATAGGGGCTCTTTTTCTATAGCTGCCAGCAGTGACATGGCAACAGGCAATTTCCAGATCTGGTGAAGGTAGTCAAAGTGTGATGTCTGGTCTATTAAAAAGAATGTCCTTCAATTGCTAGCGCTTCCATTTGTTCAATTTCCTTTAACATGTTAATTAGCAGAGGAAAAGTGAGAGAAATGCTTCGTAAAATGATGATACGTGTGATATTTTGACCTTCTGCATTTTTTATTTTAAGCATCTCTGAGAAAGCTTGACACTGACCTGGACTTTTCAGTATAAAAAGGAATGACTTGGTATTCTATCAGCTTCGGCTTTCTTCTCATGTGTGTGTGTGTGTGTGTGTGTGTGTGTGTGTGTGCGTGTCTTTCTATACTATCATTCCCAAGGGATACACAATTTAGCTGTTATGCCCACTGTTTATTTGAAACCAATTTAACAGGTAATAAAGGTAAAGAGTATTTACCTTTTTAGTGGACTTTCATCTACTTTGTTTTTTTTTTTGTTATTTATTTTTTTATTATACTTTAAGTTCTAGGGTACATGTGCATAATGTGCAGGTTTGTTACATATGTATACTTGTGCCATGTTGGTGTGCTGCACCCATCAACTCGTCAGCACCCATCAATTCATCATTTATAATGACTGAGGAGTGCAGAAACGTATGCAAATAAAGCTATTTAGTCTTTTATAACTCCTTTGAAACTACAAAGGTAAAACTAACTTTCTGTTCCTTACATTTCCTAAGTTCTTTCTACTAATGTAGAAACAACTTATGTAACCTCTTACCTATGTAAGAGACACACATTTTCTCAGTTTTCCAATAAGTTATTGTTGGGCTTTCCTTTTGTGCACGTGTGTAGTAAAGTAGCAACTTGCACTTGTTAAGAAGTGAATGAGAAAAGAGAACATAATCTCTACCAATTTGAGGTTTTGAACACTCTTTTCCAAACAATTTCTTACCCATTTGGAGGACTATATCTCTCAGTCAGATTTATGATATACAGATGACCTCGCTTGCATTTTTTCTTTCCCTCTGATTTTTGACATGTGAAAATGGTTTTAGAGTCATTTTCAACTAATTTTTAATTGAAGAATATGTCTTTTGTTTAATGACATTGTTACCCATTAGAATCATGCATAAGTTTCCAGCTTTGTACTTCTCTCAAAAGTGAGAGACATTGAGTCTTGAAAAATAACCAACAGAATATAATTTCTCAGGGGGAAAAACTTTTAAAAAATGTTTGCTTTTGCATTTTAATTCTATCTCTATTATCAGTGATTGTGGAAAACATTTTATTGTCTAATTTAATGTTAAAGTTATTTTTATAACCAATACATGTGGTGTTTGATGTTATTATTTGTGCCAGAGTTTAGTTAGAAAATAGAAAATTCTAAATTTTAAGTAGAGAGAATTTTTATGAAAGAATAAAATTCCAAACCTCACATGAGGAAAAAATTCATATAGTTTTTTTTTTATATTGTACATGGCTTCTATAATCTGAAAAGTTACACATCTATAATAAAATAATATTTTAAAATATCATATTATTTTTATTGTTTTTGTTAATTTCTTCTGTTTCATTTTTTAAGATAGAGCGGTTTTAGGTTCATAGCAAAATTGAGAGGGGGCAAAAGAGATTTCCCTTATATCCCTTGTCGCCACACAAGCATACTCTTCCCTATTATCAACATTCCTCACCAGTGTAATACATCTATTACAATTGATGAAGCTTGTATTAGCCATTTTCACACTGCTGTAAAGAACTACCTGAGACTAGGTAATTTGTAAAGAAACAGGTTTAATTGACTCACAGTGCCACATGGCCAAGGAGGCCTCAGGAAACTTACAATCATGGCAGTAGATGAAGGGGAAGCAAGCACCCTCTTCAGAAGGAGGCAGGAGTGAGAGAGTGAGGCGGGAAGTGCTGCACTTTTAAACTATCAGATCTCATGAAAATTCACTCACTATCATGAGAACAGCATGGGGGAAATCCATCTCCATGATCCAATCACCTCCCACCAGGTCCCACCCCTGACATGTGGGGATTAAAATTCGACATGAGATTTGAGTGGGGACACAGAGCCAAACCATATCAAATCTGCACTGACACATGACACCCAGGGTCTATAGTTTACATTAGGGCCCATTCTTGATTTTGAAAATTTTATCTTTGGGTTTGGTCAAAAGTATGATTAAATGTATCCATCATTATATTATCATACAGAGTATTTTCACTGCCCTATAAATTCACTATCCTCTGCCCATTCATCCTGTCTTCCCACTAACCCCTGGCAACCAACGATCTTTTTGCTGTCTCCATAGTTTTGCCCTTTCCAGAACATCATGTAATTAGAATCATATAGTATGTAGCTTTTTCAGATTAGCTTTTTTCACTTAGCAATATGGGTTTAGGTTTCCTCCATGTCTTTTCATTGTTTGATGGCTCATTTCTTTTTAGCACTGAGTCATATTCCATTGTCTGGAGGTATCACAGTTTATCCATTTACCCACTAAAGGATATTTCTGTTGTGCTTGCTTATACTTTCACAGAATCATTGTTATCTTTATCATAAACATTAACAAATCTCTATTAAATACTTATAATATGCATTGGCCCATAATATTCATGTAATAAACATATCTTTCAATTTAAACAGGAATCCAGATTGTTGATTTTGAAAGTTTATTTTTAATTGAAGCATTCATGTTAATTGTATTCCTTTTTTGTCTCTTTTAATTTTAATTTTATCATGGTGTTTAGTACTAGTAATACTAGTAAAAAGTTTAAGTTAGAAGAACTTACAGAAGCCCAGAAACTTAAACATGAAAGAGGCTGATGGCAGAGAGAGATACATACTGCTGGGGTTGCCATATGCTCGACAGGTTTCTTTTACTCCCTGTCAACAAATGCTATTTCTGTTCTTCACTTTGTATCAACAGAATTGAGAGACATAATAAAGAGTTATAATTATGTCTGTTATTCAAGATATTTCTTTGCTTTCTGGTTTCTACAACAGAGTGAAAAGACCAGTTTAAAAGTATTGTGATTCTATTTTCAGAAAAAAAAAAACATGTTTTTGTATCTATAGACAAAGATCTGTTCAGAATGGTTGGCTTTGTGGGGTAAGTTTATGAAGAACTTTCACTTACTATTTTAGTCATTAAAAAATTTTAATAGCATTATATATGATTTTTGTCATCTAAAATTGTTACAAATTAGTAATAAAGACAATATTATTTGCTGTTACTTTTATTAAAGTTTATGTTTCTTGTTAACATTTTAACAATATAATCATTATAATTATCTTTAGAACCAACACTAACAAACATTAAATATTTATAATGGTGCCTTTTGGATTAACTGTTGTCCTGGCTTTTAAGAAGTTTTATGGGTGGTAGAAAAATTGAAATTCATTTTGAAAACATAAAAACTTAGCTATTTTAGCTTTAAGTTTGACTATTTTGAAAACAAATGGCTTTGAGTTCTGTTACAAAGGATCTAAAAGTTAAATATATCAGAAATCACTTATAAGTAGGATGGCTATGTAGCTTACCCTCAAATCAGCACAGTTTTGAGAGTGAAGGGGATTGCTATTAATAGTTACTCTCAGCAAAAAGTCTCAAATGGGACTGTCCCAGGCAAACCAGAACATATAGAAATGATGACTCTATTAATCAACTAAAAATAAAATACTAATGAAACAGATATAGAAAAGCTTATTAAAAATCTGTTTTGCAAACAACCCCATCAAAAAGTGGGCAAAGGATATGAACAGACATTTCTCAAAAGAAGACATTCATACAGCCAACAGACACATGAAAAAATGCTCATCATCACTCGCCATCAGAGAAATGCAAATCAAAACCACAATGAGATACCATCTCACACCAGTTAGAATGGCAATCATTAAAAAGTCAGGAAACAACAGGTGCTGGACAGGATGTGGAGAAATAGGAACACTTTTACACTGTTGGTGGGACTGTAAACTAGTTCAACCATTATGGAAAACAGTATGGCGATTCCTCAAGGATATAGATCTAGATGTACCATATGACCCAGCCATCCCACTACTGGGTATATACCCAAAGGATTATAAATCATGCTGCTATAAAGACACATGCACACGTATGTTTATTGCGACACTATTCACAATAGCAAAGACTTGGAAGTCAACCCAAATGTCCATCTGTGACAGACTGGATTAAGAAAATGTGGCACATATACACCATGGAATATTATGCAGCCATAAAAAAGGATGAGTTTGCGTCCTTTGTAGGGACATGGATGCAGCTGGAAACCATCATTCTTAGCAAACTATCACAAGAAGAGAAAACCAAACACCGCATGTTCTCACTCATAGGTGGGAACTGAACAATGAGATCACTTGGACTCGGGAAGGGGAACATCACACATCGGGGCCTATCATGGGGAGGGGGGAGGAGGGAAGGATTGCATTGGGAGTTATACCTGATATAAATGACGAATTGATGGGTGCTGATGAGTTGATGGGTGCAGCACACCAACATGGCACAAGTATACATATGTAACAAACCTGCACGTTATGCACATGTACCCTAGAACTTAAAGTATAATGATAAAAAAAAATCTGTTTTGATGAATATAGTTTAATATAGAATTGTTCTGATGTTAAGTTCGAACACTTTGTAGGTTTCATGTTAATATTTAAAGTGATATATGAGAAATGTGTTATTAGGCTAGTATATTGTGGGTGGCCCATTTCAATGATCTCCGGGGGGTTCATAATTGAGCTACCCAAAGGGCCTCATTATGAGGCTGTTTTCTACCACCTCACCAAGGACTTGATACCACTGAAAATGATGGTCCAATGTGGTCGTGGGTGTAATTTTTCATCTAGGAATGCACTTTTAGCTTACATGCACCATCAATCTACTATTTGTCTATCAGAACTTTGTTGATGTAGTTCATCTGTGTAGAAATTATTTGCAATCCATTTAAACAGAGGGAGAGAGACAAAAGGAGGGATTGGGGTGAGGGTGCAGTTTAAGTCTGAGGTGATTCTTAAAGAAAATCTATTGTATTTGAAAACACATTTTTTTTACTAATTATTCTGCTAAGTAATCCTACTTATCATGTATTTAAAAAGACAAGGCAATTTCCCACTGAATGTGGTAAAAATAAAAAGGCTATAAAGAGAAAATAATTTAGTGTCAAGACATCCTACTGTGTTTGCTTATGTGTTTGTAAATCTGTCTACAGTATCATTGCTTAAACAATAGCCCACTGTACCAGGTACATGGAAACCTTTCAAAGCTCCATAGACATATTTTAAAGATAGTAATTGTCATTTTCTATCTGGCCAACTGCTGGGATCTGATTGGTAATTACCTTATTTCAGGGGAAGCTTCAAAAGCGAATCAGAGGTGTTATCAGCTATAACTTCTACTGCTGCTGCACAGAAAACTTAGCAATAACGCAAAAACTGTCAATTCAGGATTTATTTATTTGTAAGGGTGTGCCTCATGCTTGGAAGATTAATGAAGAATTCCTGGTCCACTGTTTATTAAAGATCCCACCATTCTATGGCATTTTAATTGTATATTCACTCTTTGACATCCTAACTAATGGTTCTTGCTAAATTAATAAAAGCAACATATTAAATTTAAATCCCAGATAAGGTAAAGATTGCCGTTTTAATATCCCATCTATATCCTTTATCTTTCTACAGGGGCTTTCAGGCCAGTAGTTTTAATAACATGCATGAATGAAGATGCTCTTTTTTAACTCAAATGGTGGTAAAGAGTTTTTCCTTTATATTAGCAGGCAATCAATTCCAATAGCTTTTTAATGCTTTCTTAAAGAATCAATTTTAAAGCAGATGCTCTTCAGGGGACCCTCTTAAACTTCTTCACAGCCGGTCTCCTAATTTTCTATTACAATGCAATCTAAAGCAGCTACAAAAATAATGCAGATAATGTTTGCTGGGTAATGATTTCCAATTTCCCCATTCCATGTACCCTGTTATTAGGAGGATCATCTTGGTTGTGTAAATTAATTTTCAATTCACTTCAGGGGAACATTACAATGATTTATTCAGCATTGGTGTTGAAGAAAGTGTTGGGAGGATTTCAGCAATCCGAGAAACAAAATCAATTTGTTCTGATTATCACCATGTTAAAGGGGAAAAAAGGAAAGAAACAAAAGAGTCACTCAAATGTGTGTCTTGACTGTAGCATAGACACTAGCACCATGATTCGATGCTAGGCTGTGACTCTGTAATACAAAAACTGAACAAAAGAATGGTGTTTGGTAATACATCTCTACTTGGAAATTAACTAATGGAATAGCCAGATTTATTCCTCCATATGAGATTTTAGTTACATGCCTTTGAGGCAGGATAACCGTTCGTATTTCTTTGGAAAAGAAAAGCAACACAGTAGCTCATAATCAAGAAGGAATAGTTTCCCTAAGCATAGTATAACTAGCTAGTTAGTTTGATTTTTTTAAAGTTAAAACAGGGGCCGTCATATCAACATATCATAACCATGAGACATACAACATTTTTTATCATAATTTATCTCACCAAAGTTTTTCCAGGATTGTGTATGAACTACCATTTTTGTAATATTCTAGAAAGGTCATTCTTTGTAAAGGTTTTACTGACCTTTTACTTTAGTCAGTTTGCATGTGTGCCGGTCACTTGGGCCAATTTTAATCATGCCCAGGTGTGAATGCAAATTGCCAATATCATTCACTTCTCCAGATCACTTACCATTCGGCAAATACTTATGAACCTCTACACTGGGCTGTGCACTGTAGTGAGAGCTAGAAGGATGATGAAAAACAAAAGCAAATGCTGTAAAATGATTGCTTACCTGTTGCAAATGTATCAAAACCTCTGAAGACGAGGTTCATGGTACTATAAAGGCATATAATATAAGTATCTAACCAGGTCAGGAAGACCAGAGTAGGTTTCCCAAGGAAGTAATGGTTGAGTTCCTGAAATCTGAAGGATGGGGATGAATTAACCAGGAAATGAGAGGAAGGGAACGCTGTTCTAGGACAAGAAACAGGATCAGATTTGCATTTTGAAAGAAGGCCATGACTGCGTTGTGGGGAACGAACTGGGGAAAGGCAGAATGTGTGCACCGATTCAGACAGGAGGCTGTGGCCATAGCCTGGAAAAAGATGAAACATGCCAGGGTAGATTTATTATTTTTCCAAGCCTCTGCTCACCCATCTGTGGGTGGCTAGGCTGGATATTCCTTTCTTGATTATTCTGTAGCTCAAGATGAAGGCATGGATCTGTGTGCACTGTAGTGAAGTGGACTTTTGGACTCCGGAAACTAGGCACCTGCAGAATATAAAGAAACGCAGACGAGTGGGAGTGAATTTGGAATCCCTGACTGAGACTTGCAGGGTCACAGAAGGACCCAGAAGTGTGAGCTTGACTATTATTTTGAAGTAATATGCAGAAATTTTCTTGTTTTAATAGAACATTTTTATTGATAGCACAAGCTTTTCTTCAGCCTGGCTTTGCTTCTGAGTTGGAGCCCACCTTCTCTTTCCAGTGAGAAGTGCTCTAGTGAAGTGATTAAGCACTCACAGTCTATGCTTAGCTTAGCACAAAGCCAACTTCTCTCCCTTACCAGCTCTATGACTTGGGAAGGTATCTAATCTTTGAGTTCAGTTTCTTCATGTGTAGGGCGAGAACACTCAGTGCCCTGCTTCCTAGAGAGCTTGTGAGGAGTAGGTGAGATAAGGCTTGAGAAGCTCAAGTGGAACCCCTGCCTTGTACTATGGAGGCTGCACACCTGTGCTTGGATTAATCCATAGTTGTTTGCATCGAGATAAGCAATCAGGAAAAAGATATTTTGGCATCAGCTGGTGGTGGATTGGGTCAGAGTTACAGTCACAACAGTGTCAATCTAGGTCAGTCAGGTTTAAATGACACAGGCTTGGCAATTATATGCCACTCAGGAGAGAAGAGTCCTAGGGATCCAGGAAGCAGGGCAGGGGCGAAGCAAGTTTTCTGAAGATCCTCCGTAAGGAACACAGAATTACGGTAGGAGCGATGACAGGCACTAGAATCCTCAGGTCAAGATGGAGCTCTGTAGCAGTGTCACTGAGACTGCAGCTGGTGGTTTCTGTTTACTTTGTAATAGCTCTCTGTAAGACCTGCTCTCAGGATGCTCACTTTTGTCTGGTCAGATCTTTCAAGTTCTCAGGCATCCACAGTACTGCCTGTAGAGCTCTAAGAAAAGGTGGTTCCTAAGCACTGGGTACTGGAGTCTGGACTCATGTGCACTGTTCTCCTGTCTAAGAGCCGGGCAAAGGCCTGGGTCACAAGGATCCTGAACAAGCCCCACCTCCTCCATTATCAAATGTACTCTGACCTGTTGGTATGATTTTCAGCATTAGATTATCCCCAGAGTAAATCCCTTAAAGAAGCCTAAACACAGGAACGTTATTTCTTATGGAAATGTACAAGGTTGTCTTCTACATTTGTAGAATGAGTTCAGTGTAGAAGGAAGTCTTTTTCATAATCATAAAGAAGAGTTAGGAGTAGGTTAGGTTATATATGAAATTGAAATGAAATTGAAGCATGACCTAAATGGAAATTATATGAAAACCCCAGATTCTCTCTCTAGCATGATCACCATTATTGTTCTCTCAACAATGCCAGCTTACATGAATAATTAATCTGTGTGTATGTATGTGACTATTAAGTTGCGCTGTTAAAAAAAAGGAAGTTTTTAAAAATATTTTAAATGTTATTAATGTTAAATGGTGTTGTGGCAGATACGAGTATTGCATATTTGAAAACTGTATTTATAAGAGTTAGTGTATAGATTTTTTAAATGCCAGTAATTTTCCCCCATGTATTCCTAGATCCATTATGAAGGTTGTCAAAGGAGAAGAATCCATCATGATTTCAAAGGACGTGGCAAGCTACAGTATTTATCTCCTAATTCTTTTTGAGTTTTAAGAGTAAACTGACAGCTTGAGTTCGAAATAATCGTATTTAAAATATTCTGTGTGTGGGGGAGACATTACCTCCACTTACCTAATCTTTCAAATCTATATAAAAGGGAAACCTGTCTGCTGGTTTACTAATGTGTCATGTGAAGAAGGATATGTGGATTGTCACCAAATTCGTAATGTAAGTTTGGAATGGCCTGATGTAAAAATGTAAGCTGTGTAGGTATCATCTACAAGATTTACTAGGAGGCCTCTGAGGACTACATCAAAGAGAGAGGTAGCCACCCTCCAGAGAAGCTGAAAATGAGGATGGATGCTTTTCACTAAATATGGAAGATATGTGGGAGACCATCTGACTTTAAAAAATCAGCTCTGACATACTTGAAATTCTTTTTGAGGGAACCTGAGGACACCTAAGAGAGGGAGAGAAATTCAACTTTCAGAGGTTGAAAACGGTTCAAATCAAGGCCCATATGCTGCTCAGTGGGAAAGAACCATCCTACATTTGAGGTCACATTGGGTGGTGAAAACAATCAGTACTTTTAGCAAATGATGGGAGAGATTCTCAGAATTCCAGGCATTGGTTTGACTTGAGCTGTTTCTTACATGAGTGACTCTGTTTCTTACTCAAGTGAATTGTAGAATTATAGCAAGGAGTTTTAAAAATTATATCTGTTTTTAAAATGGAATCAGGATTAATGAGTTTCCTAATGTAAGGTGGGAAGCCCAGCTAAGAGGTAACATAAAAACCTCTTATAAATGAAGCATCCAATAATTAGAAATAATAATTGAAATTAGTTTTTAAGAAGATCAGTCTAATGAAGAATCAAATATTAAAGGAGGGAGTGAAAGAGATGAAAATAAGCAATATAGAGTATAAGGGCAAGCCCTCCTCCTTCTTCTTTTCTCTTTTCCAAAATTCCTCCTTATATTTATATTTCACTACCTTATAAACTGAATATATAAATTGGACATTGGAGGATAAAATTTAGAATAAAAATCTAACAAGTGCAGTTAATGAATAGATTTATCTGAAGTTGGTATGTTAGTCATTTTAAGCAAGTGCTAAATTTACTTCTGAAATTCAACACAAACAAAATAAAGTATGGTGAAGTTTTGATTCATATTGTGTCAAAAGAAAAAGTTTTTCCTGGCACTGAGTACCAAAAGATTTTACTATGTGATGTCCAATAACCACAAATACAACAATAATTAAAACATTATACAACATCTATTATGTTAATAATTCTTTTAATTCTGTTTATAATTCAGTTAATAATTCTGAGTTCTTTTTCTAAACCACACTTAGAATGAACTTCACACTTAACACAATTACTAACATTCCTGAACACATCTTTTGCTGTTGTATCTCACTTATTGCCTTGAACATGCTAAATTTGCACTTTTGGTTATATATATATATATATATATATATATATATATATATATGTATAATCTTCACAATAATCCTATGAGGTAAGTAATATTACTAACCCACTTTAAAGATGAAAATATTGAAGCATAGAGGAATTAAGCAATTTGCCCAAAGCTACCCTATTAAAAAGCGGGAACCAGGATTTGAGTACAAACCATCTGACTTCAGTCAGGGTTCTTAACTATGATGCTATACTGCCTATATATACATCTAAAATGTATAGTGTATGTAACTGTGTGTATCTATACATGTCTCTCTATATAGATATACACATGAAATATCTAATAAACCAATAATCTTGGATCATCTGTTGTCAACTCAGCATCCCACAACCCCTTTCCAAGATCATTTCTGCACTGTAGAGAAGAAGTCAGATATTATATTTCCCAGAATCCTCTTTTCCATGTTGCTTCAGTTTACAGCTTGCCAATGAGAGGTGCTGCATGATATTGGAAGATGGGACAGAAGGAACCAGTATTCTGCAGAGGCAGTTGCATGAGCAGATGTGAAATGTCCTGGAGGCTCCCCTGGTAAGCTGAGAAGCACCTGCTTTCCTACTATAGACTGAGACCATTGATGGAAGCTTTCCAGAGATTTGAGAATTGCAGAAGCGTCTGTGAGCTATGACAAACCACCTGCCTTTGACCTTCTGACTGAGATATTGCTGGAGGCTGCTTCAACCTTCCTTCCTATGGCTCTTTTGAGCTTTCTAAAGCCCCAAACCCTATCTTAAAAATGACAAATATGGAATGCAAAGAACAGCTTTTCTTTTTCTGATTATGGCCTTAATATAATACAATAGTGAAACCATCTAGCATAGTGATTAAGAACATTGGCTGTCGAATCAGACATATTTAGTTTAGCATTTTGATTCTATCCCAAACTGGCAAAGTTACTGAATGTATCTAAATTTTAATTTGCTCACTTGTAAAATATGGCTAATAATAGTACCTATTTTTTAGCTCATTTGTAAAGTATGGATAATAATAGTGCCTATTTTTAGGGAGTTCTGAATATTAAAAGAAGTAAACCACGTAAAGCACTTAGCACAGTGCTGGATACTAACAATCGTTATTATGATCTAACTATAATTTTGCTTAAAAACATTTATTCAAGTTTTCTTACATCATCTCCTCTATAAATATGAGAATTTAACATGAAATTTTAACTCTACAAGTTAAATGGGAGCTAAGATAATATTGTGCAGTCGGTTCTTTTTGAAGCATTTTTAATGAATAAATTAATTTTCCTAAAATAAAAAGGTACTGTAGGCTCATTGTAAAAAGTTAAGAATACAGAAATGTATAAAGTCTAAAATCAGGGACTTTCCACCACTGTAAAATGACTATTTATAGTTCTGTGTCTATTTTTCTATATCTTCTTATATGCATATGTATATTTAAATACACTTAAAAACAAGATGAAATTATACTTTCTTTTCTCACATTTTTAACTTAGCAATTAATCTTTATGATTCATATATAGAAAAAGCTATTTTAGTCTTTTTAATGGCTACCTGGTATTCCTTTGTATTACTATGTCACACAGTCTTGTCTCAATGACTATTAAGGTTATTTCCAATTTATTTGCACTATAAAAAGTTTCAGACCTGGCATAGTGGCTCATGCCTGTAATCTCAACACTTTGGGAGTCTGAGGTGGGAGGCTCTCTGGAGCCCAGGAGTTTGAGACCAGCTTGGGCAACAAAATGAGACTTCAGTCTCTAGAAAAAAAAATTAGCCAGGTGTGGGATTGTGCTGTTATAGTCTCACTTCCTTTGGAGGCTGAGGCAAGAGAATTGCTTGAGTCCAGGAGTTTGAGGCAGCAGTGAGCCATGATCATGTCACTGCACTCCAGCATGGGCAACAGAGCTAGACACCATCTCTTAAGAAAAGAAAGTTTCAGTCAGTATCTATGCAACTTTGTAAAAAATGCAATAATTTTCATTAGAATAAATACTTGCCCATGCAGTTTCTAGGTCATATAACATGTACATTTTCAATTTTAGTTCATATTGTCAGGTGTCCAATAGAAAATTGGAAATATGTTTTTACTTCCAGCAAGAGAACATAAAAGTGTTCATTTCTGTACACTTTTGATAAGCTTTGGGATAGCTAGTGATGGAAGTATTCTGTTTCCAGTAGCCTGGGTCATAGATAATTAAAATGTCTCTTATCCCATTTGAATCAAATGTTCATTGTTGTAAGTGAGTCTTTGTTAAATTCTGAAAGGCAGTCAGTTCTGAAGAAAATTCTCTGATGAGTGTCCTGT
The DNA here is from genome assembly GCF_007565055.1 of Rhinopithecus roxellana. Classification (NCBI taxonomy): domain Eukaryota; kingdom Metazoa; phylum Chordata; class Mammalia; order Primates; family Cercopithecidae; genus Rhinopithecus; species Rhinopithecus roxellana. Next base: position 161,774,988 of record NC_044552.1, read on the forward strand.
GGGCCAGGATTTTGTGTTCTTGAATCAAGGAAAACCATATGCTTTAGATACGAGCTGCAGAGACCACAGATCTGACATTCCATTGTGAACATGTAGGAGCCTGATTTAAGTTTCTGCTCAGCTTCAGGGTTTTCCAATCAAATGGAGGTGAGCTGTAGAGATGCTGAGAACATAAATTTCTTTTTAAAAATTGTTATTGTTTTGTAAGTACGTGACCACATATTCAGTTGAAATGTTTAGGTTCTACGCCACATATTAAGAAGAGGTGATTTTGGCCTGATAATCTACCTCTGTCTTAAAAACAATTCTATTAATCCAATTCCCTTGATTAAAATGTGAGATTTTGAATAAGAGTAAAATCTTATTACTTAACTAAATAGGTTAAAAGGTTTTCTTTTTTTTTTTTTGAGACAGAGTCTGGCTGTGTTGCCCAGGCTGGAGTGCAGTGGCATGATCTCGGCTCACTGCAAGCTCTGCCTCCCAGGTTCACTCCATTCTCCTGCCTCAACCTCCCAAGTAGCTGGGACTACAGGCGCCCGCCACCACGCCCGGTTAATTTTTTTTGTGTTTTTAGTAGAGACGGGGTTTCACCGTGTCAACCAGGATGGTCTTGATCTCCTGACCTCGTGATCCGCCCGCCTCGGCCTACCAAAGTGCTGGGATTACAGGCGTGAGCCACTGTGCCCGGCCAAAAGGTTTTCTAAATAGTGGAATGAGTAGAGATCTTGGGTAGAGTCATTTCATTTTAGTTTAAGCTGTTGTAAAACTATGTGTTTATTGGGTGATGGCAACAAGAGAAAACAGGCTCAGTTGCTTTCTAAGGCCATTTCATAAGAGCAAATGGGAACACTAACTCAGAGAAAGGTGGCATTTTCCTTCTTGCTGTGACTGAAGAGAAAGATGCCACTTCATCAAGATCTGCATCTATTAACTTAATGTAAATTTAAAATATAACAAAGGACAGACCTGTTTTAGGTCATTGGAAATATAAAATTAATTTGTCAAAAAAGCAATTCTTTCCCCTCTAATTTTGGTAGTAATATTATGTGCAGCCTAGTTTGTGATCCTGCTTTATAAGTTGTTTGTCTAGGAAATCAGAAGTAGATAAAAATGAAGATTTTTCTTATTGATTCTTATTGGTTTAATACAGTAAGTCTTGAAGCTTTTTATCTATATACTCCTTTGACTGATTCTCTATACAACTAATTAGAACAAAAAAATCTAATAAAAGAGCTCTGAGATTGGAAAGGATTTTGGGCAAGATATTCCTAGTAGACTGATATTAATTTGACTTTCCTGGTTCTCTACTAAAATTAGTTTGAAGATGGTAGGTGTCAGGAGAGGACTATTGGAATAGGTTTTGCAAGAAGAATCTTGTCAATTTTAACTTAGAACATTTTACAAAATGTTCATGTAAAAACTTAACATGCTAACAATACATATTTAAAGGGACTATGCCTTTGTAGAAAAGAAAAAAACAATGAAACTTATTTGCAAAGACTCCTAAATAAGAGCCATTTAAATGAAAGTTGCATACCCCCTAATGCATGGGTAGACATGGGCCTGCATCCAGTGACTCTGCTGTGCTAGAGCATAAGAACTGACATTTTGTTTCAATACAGAAAACTCTCGATGGCCACCATAACTCCAAAACTTACCTGTTGAAATGGTATCACAGTTCAATTTCTCTCTCTGCTCAGTGCACTTTGCCCCTCACTCATAGGTATTGTCCTTGGGAAAGAATTTCCCAGTAACATACTGCACACAAATTTCAAGTCTCACATTCTGTCTCTTGGGAACATGACTTAACATACGCCATACCTAAAACCTGGGTAGGGGTGGCTGGAAGGCTAGGCTCTGATGAGCCCATATTTCTTTTCATGTAATCCCAAGATATTTCCATGAGGTTTTTCAGCAGACTAGTCAAACTTCTTTCATTGTGATTCAGGGCTTTGCGAGACCAAGGCAGAAACAGCCAGTCCTCTTAAAGGCTGGTCCCCAAAATGACATAGGCATCACTTTCTCCACACTCTATTGGTCAAAGGAGTAGTCCAGCCTAGGTTGTAAAATGAGAGGAAGGGGATGGGAAAAATATGGAAGAATTTTTGTTCCTCTGTAAGCTAATACACAGACTCATTGACAGGGTGAAAGATTTTTTTCTCATGCCTCTTTAGGGGAGTGCAGTGTTAACACTCTCTGAATGTATTCATCAGCCTGATGCCTTTTTATATTTTCTATAGAAAGAAATTAAGAGGTCCTCATGGACCATGGCTGGGCAGAAGGTGTGACGGACATGGTAATGTGTGGAAGAAAGATAGACACATTATTCCTCTTCTGTGTAAACTTTTAAAGAAGTAGTCACCATAGTTATACAATTTGAAATTGTATATGATATAACATAGCAAAGCAGAAGCCGAGTTGGTTAGAAATTAAGAACTGTGAGATCTGAAATCAGATAGATTTGTATTTGTGCTCCAGTCTCACTACTGTATGAATATGAGATTGCTGATAAATGAGTCTTCAGGCCTCACTGCTCCCATCTGCACAATAGGCATAATGATGCCCACCTCATGGGTTTTGAAGGTCAAGTAAGATGAAGTATGATAATATCTAAAAGTCCTTGTTTTAGGTCTGATGCATAAAAAATACTCAAGAAATAATGATAAAAATTGTAAAAAGAAAATAACAGGAGCCATGATATTGATACGAAGCAAGACAAAACAAAAACTTTAAAAAATATGAAGGAAGAAGGAGTAATGATAAACCTAAGAAGTAGTAATGATAAAACTATGAGTAAGATTGAAGGCATTCATCACAGACACTCAATAAATGCTGCAGAACCTGAACATCGTGAAGATAGTAAATAGAGAAGAAGCTGAAGTTGAGGGCTGCTGGTAAAGATTAGACTACTGTGTGAATAATTAGAGAGTATCTTTCTTTCTCAGTGCAGTCGAAATCAGGCAGCTTGTCTTCTAGGTAATCATGTTTTCAACATTATTCATATGCAAACATAAAATTTTAGGTTTTAGGAAATAAACTGAACTCTCCATACTCTCTCAAGTCACTAGAAAGTCTCCCGTCAGTTATTTCTTTCTCAGTGCTAATTAACCATGGATTCAACTGGTGGTCAAAATCGAGACTTGCTGCTGTGTCTGTGTTTTGAAATTTTTATTTTATTGACTTTTGACAGGGCACAGTTAGAGACGAGGAAAGCCTGGTTTGAAAAAAGTATTTGTATCAAGCCATCTCACCCATTAAATATTGATAATTTTACATTACAGTTCCAAAACAATAAGGATTTATTGCTCCCACATCAACTGGTCCAAAACAGAAGCAAGTCTGTTTTCCTTCCCCTGTGGTTAGCACAGTGTGTCTGGACAAACAGGCAATTAAGTTCTTAAAATATGAACCCAAATGAGGCTGAGACTGGGTGTGTTTACATATTCTTCTACAGCCAAAGACTTTTAACTCACTAAGGTGGCTTAACTTATTCTGAGTCTTCTGGATAAACATGCACATTATCCTCAATGTTTACACATTTTTTTTAGCAAGTTTTAGGAAAAGAGATGGATTATTTATAAAATAAGAAACTTATTTTTCACATCTCGATATTGATATGGTGGAAAACTGAATTGTACGATGGAAAAGGTCAGAACACCTTGATCATATGTCAGTTTCAGTCTTTAGCTAATAGTGTGACCTCAGGAAGGTCACTTAATCTATCTGACCTACAGGTATGTCATCTATAAAATGTACCTGATGATAATTCTTAATCGACCCACCTGTCAGAGCTCTTAGACACAAGTGAAATTATGAATAGGAAAAGTTGTAAAAGTGTCATATAAGGCTCATTTTCCATTAATACTTTAATACTAAATCTATAAATGTTTATAGTATCTGTTTGCCTACCCGTGACCAAAAATATTTTGGATGGAAGTGTAAAAAAATCAGTCAAGATATGTATATGCTCTATTTGCAAGAGGTAATCATCTATTTGTTTACAATTATATATACAAATATAAAATTTTTATAAAATATATAATTTTAATGTTATTTAATTTTATATATACATTGTATATACACATGAAATATATTATAAACAAAATTGATTTTTAAAATTTTAACTTTATTTTTGAGATGGGGGGGTCTCACTTTGTCACCCATGTTGGAGTGCGGTGGTGCTATCTCAGCTCACTGCAACCTCCGCCTCCCAGGCTCAAGCAATTCTTCCACAACAGCTTCCTGAGTAGCTGGGAACACAGGTGCATGCCACCACACCCAGCTAATTTTTTCTATTTTTGGTAGAGATGGGGTTTCACCATGTTGCCCAGGGTGGTCTTAAACGCCAGAACTCAGGTGATCCACTCACCCTGCCTCCCAAAGTGCTAAGCTTACAGACGGGAGCCACTTCACCCAGCCTAAAATTTAACTGTTCAGTCATGTTTGAGGTTGTGTTCTTAAGTTTTTATCTACTTTTTAAATGTTCTTTCTTAAAAGCTGGTTTTAATATTCACTGTCTTCTGTAGCTGCTTCCTTCCTTGGTTTTATTGTGTCATCTTTTGTAGTTTGTTACAATCAATATTGTTTATGTAAAAAACTGCTTAAATAAACTTGTTATCTGTGTCTACTTCAGAAAACATAGAGTTCCATACTTTTCTTTTTATTTTAGTAAATGTAAAGTGGTGGTATTGATGGAAGGTTGGGGAGAGGATATTTCAAGTAAGTCTCATATAAGATATAGTTGGAGGTAGTTATTAAATGTCAAAAATCCTAAGCATGAAGCATCAGGAATTTACAAGAGAAAAAACAGAATAAAATTTTGGCCTCATTCATATAAATTGTTTTTTTCATCAGAGCAATTTTGATTACATTTTTTTTAATTTCCATCCTCCAATTTGCTCATTGTCTTTGTCTATATGTTCACACAGTTAACAAATTGGCTAATATTTCTGGTTATCTTCACAACCGATTATGCATTGATCAACTGATTGACCATATAGCAATTTTATTTGTTTGTTAAGAATAGATGTGAATACCAAATTGACTGTGTTACAGTTGTTAATTTAGCTGTGCAGACAAGGTGTCAGAAGAGACATTCTGAAATATGTATAAAGTGCCTTACATTCTCAAATGGTCACAAAAATGTTAAACCTACAGTCAAAATAAAGTTTAATTTGAATAACTTTTATTTTCACAGACTACACATAAAAATAGAATTCAGTGGGGAACGTAATTTAAAGTGTTCTGATATAATAGGAAAATGGTTGCTGAACGTTCTTCTGTGTCAAACAGATGGACACACCTGCTAGATTAACAATGAGGCATATTAGGAAATATTGCTGTCGGTCAGTGCTGAAGAGGATGTTGGCTCTTGCAATTATGATCTTAGGCTCTTTGTTGATTTTGGTGAAATGAGCAAATTATGTTTTATTTTATATCATTAATAATATTTCATCTTTTCTGAATTAGTGCTATTGAAAATTAAAAAGAATTTAATGGTTATGAAATGGGAATTATGCAGTTTTAATCTCTACTAACAGCGACTATATTGCTTGCAAGTCTCATTTACTATCTGGCCCTTTGGGAAAAGTTTGCTAACCTGCTGCTAGGGTTACTACTGCCCTATAGTGAGACTTCAAGGTTCTTTTCTACTTCAACACCAGTTGTCTCTCCATCCCTGGATGCTAAGGTGTCCCATTCTGCCTCAGATCAGGGACAACAGAAATTCTGAGGTACCTTTGGGCCAGGGGTCTAGGGGTTAGAGCTTTGGGTGAAATGCACAAAGGAGTTAAAATCCAGAGTAGAGACTGCTGAGCTTGCTGTTTGCTTTTGTTTTTGTTTTGCTTTTCTTTTATGACAGTGTCATACAGGGATCCAAAGTCTTCTCTCCCTTGGGAAAATGTTACCTTTTAAAACATTACATTTAACACATAATATTTTTGTACATGTATGTGGTACAGTGTGATGTTTTGATCTGTGTACACGTTATAGAAGACTCGATCAAGTTCATTGCTGTATCCATCCGAAAGCCAGTTGGTAATCAGGATAGAGTCCAGGGGTCCTAGAGTATGGGTGGGGGGTGGATGTGCTAGTTTGTTGCTCTGAGCCCTAAAATTATCTCTCATTGTTTTTCTTCACTATACCATTAATGTGGAGAGATCATAAACTTAGGTTGTTTTGTTTTTTTTTTTTAGATGGAGTCTCTCTCTGTCACCAGGCTGGAGTGCAGTGGTGCGATCTTGGCTCACTGCAACCTCCGCCTCCCAGGTTCAAGTGATTCCCCTGCCTCTGCCTCCTGAGTAGCTGGGACTACAGGCGTGCACCACCGCACCTGGCTAATTTTTTGTTTTTTGTATCTTAGTAGAGACAGGGTTTCACCATGTTGGCCAGGATGATCTCGATCTCCTGGCCTCGTGATCTGCCCTCCTCGGCCTCCCGAAGTGCTGGGATAATAGGTGTGCATGTTTAGTGAAAAGGGGTAACAGTGAATATCTGACACATTTTCATGTGGGCCAAGACACACAGGAGTTTGCTTCATATGGGGTCCATTCTAGCTCACTGTAGTTTAGAATCCCATTCTGCATATTGAGGCCAACCTGCAGTAATAAAGTATGTGTGTTTGTTGGTCTTTTCCACTGGAAATTTGTGGTACCAGTGCTTTTTCATCCAGGATTCAAGATTCCCAGCCAAATTTCCCTTTCTCCACTAAACTGGCAACAACTGTTGTTGTTGTGACAGTTTCTACCCTCAAGTAATTCCTAGTCTAATGGTAAAAACATAAATGCAAAGAGCTAACTATAATGACGTGTAGTAAGTGAGAAATTACTTCATAGAGAAGGTAACGTTTCTCAGTGGTGTAAAAGAGCTGGCGCTTACCAGCTCCATTGTTAAGTATTTAGGAATCGACAGCTGAGTTGTTAAATCATTGGCAGCTTGAAATGGGCTGTGGTAGGGATATCTCCACCATGGAAATTGGCAAACAGTGCAAATCGGGACTTTTTTTTTGTTCAGAGAGCCTATTTGCCAAAGTAGCACTGCATTTGAACTGGATAAAGGAGGGAGGGTAGGGGTAAATTTATTGTAAGCAGAGGGGGCAGATATTATGATTAAAATGTAATACAGTATATTAAAATATCAATAACTTTTGACATTTGAAAAGGATTATTCTCTCTGATGCATAACTATTAATTCAGTCTTATTATTAAAATGTGAAAACCACATACTTTGTTTTTCTTTTTATATTTACCACATATTTACAGGGTAAGCACGTTTCATACCACAATCATCTTTTGATCATTTTCTCTAATTATTCTTCACAGATTTGTCTACATGTATACAGGCATCCAGTAGGCTGTTATGTTTTCCTCCAGCATTTGGTGTGGTTCAGGAAGTCTAATGTCAACCTGACTTTTAGCCATTTATGGGCAAACTATTCCCTTTTTCTTTAATGCTTTATAATCCCAAATTTCCATTATTTTCAATAATGAGTCTTACTATTTTAGCTTGATATGTTTAGTGAAGTTTCTAAATCTATAAATTTGTTTTTCTTCACCTTAGGCAGATTTATATTTATTACAACATTTCCTTGAGTGATGTCAGAATCAGCTTTCTAAAGTTGATTATTTTTTTCCTTTTATTCATATCTACAAGTTTTCTTGTCACTTTCACTTCCATTCTTTCCCTTTGGATTCAAGGCTTCTCAAATTTGCCATCCTTATTACTGATTTGATTTTATCACATCTATTTTTACCATCTCTAATGGGAGTTTTAGCTCTGCTCTTGCTCTGGTGTTTCATTGCATTCTTTCTCTACTTCAGTCAGAGTTCTTTGAATCTCTGCGTTGATCTTACACTCTATGCTCTTCACCCCCTTTTTCCAGAGGCCACTTTCATCTGTCATGTTTCTGAAGACATCAAGCATAGTCTGCTTTTGCCTTTTCCTTTCCCTACTGATTATTTTTCTTTGCTGATTATTGTTCACCCTTAGCAGATAGAGATCCATCTAGATCTGGCATTTTTCGAAAGGCAGTTTCTTAGTTTCATTACCTTGGTCTGCTCTTCACCTAGGTTCAGGCAGCTTCCTACTTTGGCTCTGGAACCAAAGGCAGATCTATTTGCACAGGTCTGCACACCTTGCTCAGATAAGTCTGTTTGTAACAGTGGTTAGTCCAGAAAAGATTGACTATGGAATTCTTTTCTTGAGAGGAGTGGCATCTCAACCAATGCTTCCCAACGTATGGTTCTGATGGCCTTGGGGACCCTGAAAGGATGTATGGGGCAGGCTCTGGCTGGCTTAAAAAGTGATTCCTTAGGATCTAGGGAAAAAAATCGCATATTTTTGTGGTTTGTGCATGTATTTTATGTATGTATGTATGTATTTATTTATTTGTTAGCATTTAGAGCAGCAAAGGGAGGGTAAATCAGACTTTCCTACTACTGATTTGGACTCACCCTTCTTGCTCTGTTCTGCATTTGCAGCTGTATTGTTTGTCGAGGAGCAGCATTTCTCAACAGTGGCACTATTGATATTTTGGGTCAGATAATTATTTGCTGTGGAGGCTGTCTTGTGCATTGTAGAATGTTGTAGGAGTTGTGTTTCCGGAGTAGGGCACAACCTCTCTGGTTTCTACTCAGTAGATATAAGTAGCAACACCCCATTCCCAGTTGTGATAACCAAAAATATGTCCAGATGTTGTCTAATGTCCCGTGGGGAACAAAATTATCATCCCTTTCCCTCGTTAAGAACCACTGCTCTAGAGGCTACGAACACATTTCTAAATTTCATGAAACTTTCTCCAAAATCAAATTATATTCTTTTGTCTAAATTTGATTGTATTGCTGCCAGTCATTTTTTTTTTTTCTATCTTCATAGGCATTTAGTAGAATGTATAAAAAGCTTATATGAGGAATTGTGTTTTTGGTTGCTGTATTTTTTTATTTTTTCATTTGCCAAATAATCACTAAGCACATAATATATTCCATGTTTTCTCCTGGGTCGTGGAACAACAAAATTGAGTAAGACTTTCTCTTTGCCAATTGTCATCTTTGGAAATTACTCTAGGATTTATATAAATTGTCATATTTATCTTCTTCAAATTTCTTGCCTTTTGTCTTTCTTAATATTCTCATGATATTTTTCTACATCTTATCTTAATGTAGGACTTATCAGTACCTTTAAAATGTTCATGTCATTTACAGATTTCCAGAGGAGGGGGATAAAGTGTGGTGTTCCTTAATCTTATTTGATCATGGGGCTCTATTTTCTTCAGAACATCTTGTGAGATAATTCGTCCAGGGTATAGACTTTGGAAAATATTCATCTATACATTTCTTTATTATGTAAGGATGGATGATACTGATCTTTTCAGATTAATATCTTTAGCCCTGATATTCTACAGAGCCCCAGACCCCAATATTAATTCCTCTCGTGTATCTCCAGATTGAAGTTCCACAAATATCTCAAACTCAGAACTTCTTCCAAGGCAAAAAAATTCCGAGGCATTGCTGGCCCCCAAAATAGAGTATAAAATCTTTCTTTCCTCTATATCATTAACACTGTTACGTCAAAACCTTAGTTCAGTGTCAGTTAGTATCTGTTACAATTCTGTCTTTCCTGCTGTACTGTGAGAACTCAGATACAATGTCTGGGTTTCTTCTTCACTTCTCTCCTCAGAATTTGGAGCAAAACGGGTGCTCAGAAGATGTTTTCTTTAAAGTACAAACACTGGGCAAAAATAATGCCATTGACAGTTTTTTAGAAAATGTTCTTTAGCTTACTTATCCACAGACTTAAATTGGGGTTGGAGGATACATTTGACCATTCTAGGAACCTAATGTTAGATGTTGAAGAAGAGCACTTTGGGAGGCTGAGGCAGGTGGATCATGAGGTCAGGAGATCGAGACCATCCTGGCTAACATGGTGAAACCCCGTCTCTACTAAAAATACAAAAAAATTAGCCGGGTGTGATGGCGGGCACCTGTAGTCTCAGCTACTTGGGAGGCTGAGGCAGGAGAATGGCAAGAACCCGGGAGGCGGAGCTTGCAGTGAGCAGAGGTCGCGCCACTGCACTCCAGCCTGGGCGACAGAGTGAGACTCCGTCTCAACAACAACAACAACAACAATAATAACTGTAAAAAAAGCATGAAGGCTGGGCATGGTGGCTCAAGCCTAACACTTTGGGAGGCTGAGACAGGAGGATCACTTGGGGCCAGGAGTTTAAGACCAATCTGGACAACACAATGAGACCCTATTTCTACACAACAAACAAACAAAGAAACAAACAAAACCACCACCACCATCACCAACAAAACCTCAGGGCAATAGGATACCGGGATTTGCCAAAGACAAGCTTGAATGAATTAACAATTCTGGATAGTGCTAGTAATGTCTGAAAAAAATTTAAGTGTCTTTTGTTTTTATTTTTGCTTTTTTGGCAGACCTAGGGATTTTACAGGTTGGCTTGTGTCCAGTGTGATGATTAAACATTTGTTTCTTAAAAAGAGAACTGATTCTTTTGTTCTGTGTTGCTCAATTCAAGATTAAGTCACGAGGGGATTTGGAGGGATGTACTGAAGTTTCATCTGGTTTGGTGAGAACAATATGCTACCAGATAATCATTGCTTTGTAATAGCTCAAGAAAGAAACAGTTCTTTTTTAAAAAAGTTAAAACTCTATATAGCATTTAATTTCTGATTAAATCCAAACCAGAATAAACATCATGACTGAGTTTTAGGAAGCCCACCAAATCCTTCTGACATGATTCTTTGCTGGACCAAGAAATACCATTTCTTTCTTTAGTTTTTGAGATGGGTATGTTATGGGTACATTTATCTTTTTGTTCAGGTGCTGTGAGACAGAAATGAAAAAGACAATCTGTCAAGCCTTAGGAAAAAATATTAAACAAGCATCTCTAGGAAATTGCAAAATAGTTTCTACTTTATCAGGATTTCCAATTCTGAGTATCTTACTTTGGAACTTTTGTATTACTTTAATGTCACTCATAAAATGTTCCATTTCTGAAACTGCTAGGTTCCACAGAAATCAGGAACTTTTTTGTGTAATCTATAAGAAGAAGACCATAGATTACAAATTGTTGATTGTAAAAAATAAATAAGATTATTTTTTTCTCCATTATCAAAGTTGACTTTTTTTTTGTCATAAAAAATGAATGTTAGCTTTCTGTTCTAAGTCTGCGTTAAAAAAAAAAAAAAAAAAAAAAAAAAAAAAAAAAAAAAGAGGCCTCAGAAGATTAAATTTCATATTGTAGCTATAGCTACTTTATGTTATTTAATTATTTCTGTGTCTACATCTAGCATCATTCCAAGTTCAGATACTGCAACCAACAACCTAGAGTACTTCCCTTTTTATTATAGTGATTTAGACACCTAACATCAGGACGCACTATGGGAGACACAATTTGGCCAAACTAGGCCTGTATTCACAATATAATTAATTGCTTTTTAATGGAGCTATTTAACAGCACTTAATGTGTATTGAAACATAAGTTGGTGATTATGTTTATTTAAGGTGAATAGGATAAAGTTGATAGTCTTTGGAGGCAAAAAAAGTGTTACTGAGAAAGAAGTGATAACCGGACACATTCACATCATTATGCACCATCTCTCTTCTGATAGAGAAGCCAAAAGCACAGGGTCAATCCTTTGCTTAAGTTATAAGTGTGGGATGTATGACCTATGTCATACATGTTATTTGAAATGCACATTTTAGCATATTCAACAGTTATTTTTCTGAAAAGCAAATTTTAGACATTTTTGTAAAGTCTTAGGAAACTGAGAGTTAATATATGTAAAGCTCTTAGAAAGTACATATAGCACAAAGTTCTGTGTATTTGTTATTATGGTATGTATAATATTCACTGTTGACTTTGTTAACATCAAGTAAATATTAAGCATCTATTACATGTAAAACGCTATACTATAAACTATATGATTCACTTAAAAAAATTTTTATTAGATAGATAATGTTTGTACATATTTATGGGGTACATGTGATATCTTGTTACATGCATAGAATGCATAATGAAATATGCACAGTATTTTTATTCAAGAAGTTTGCATATTAATGGTAAAAAATTCATAAAAATGAAAATTAAGAATATAAAGCAGTATAGTAAGTATCTGGGGACATCAGGAGTTGAGAGAATAGAGAGATCCTTGTGGCTCCATGCAAGACATAGATTAGTCAGTTATATTGAAGGGAGGTTTTGGAAGGGATGGTAAACATTTCAGGAAGGAAAAGAAAAAGAAATGAAGATAGAACTACATAAAATATTTACAGGCTGGTTGTACTGGAGGCCAGGCTAAGAAGATGAGATTAAAAAGAAATGCCAGAATCAGAGGTCTGGACTTGATTCCATTTAGTTGTTGAAATTTTCTGAGCAGGGATAAGCCAGGATGATATTTGTGTTTCAGGAGATTAACATGACAGTTATACACAGAAAGATTTTAGGGAAAGGGACTGGAGGCTAATAAGATGGCTAACAGGGAAATAGGAAAATAGTAGCAGAAATGGAAAGGAAAGATGAATGTAATGGACTTTGCCAAAGAAGAATGATCATGCTTTATTGTGTTGATGAGATATTATGCTTTGTATACTTAGCATATCGATTTTTTTCATTTACAAAAATTATTTCAGAGTTCTTAAGAATTATGGTCAATATTTCATAACTAATTTTGTTTCTATGCCTAAATTAATGATAAATGAAAGAGATAGTAATTACAAAGTGCTTATAATTTAGTGCATATTTTGAAAGTTGATGCTAGAACTTGTGCTTTGGATTAGGCCAACCATGGTTCAGTTATGGGCTTTGCAACTTACTCATGTTAATTTGGAAAAGGTATGTAACTCTCAAAACTGCATATTTCTCATCTGTAAAATACTGATAAAACTTTTCTCATAACCTTATTATGAAGATATAATATATTTTAAATGCCCAAGCATACACACAGCATGTAATAATTATGTAGTAAATGTGAAATGCAATTAACATCAGAAAACTAAGTGTAGAAAAATCGAAAGCTGACATCATTGTAAAGCCTATTACAATGTCTGTGTTTTGTGTGCCTGGAACACAATGTACTTCATTTTTCTAGGTTCAAGGACCTTGTAATTTTTTGTATTTTTCTATCATCTCACCGATATCTCCATGAGAACATCATTTATTTGTTTCTTCTTTTCTCTTTGACTATTTTCTGTTGGTATGATTTGGGGATCAGCTCTCAGATCTTTCTATTTTACACATTTCCTTGGTGATCCCACTCAGATATTTTATCACCCATGGATGATTAATTATCATCTATGTGCAGATAACTTCTGTGATACTTTTAAAGGTATATTCTCAAATTTTTTGATACACCTTTTTTTCAAGAGGTTGGGCTCAATTCTACTTCCTTTGAGTGTGGATCAACCTATAGATTGTGAAGACATGTTTTGAGAAGCCCTATAGAAAAGTCCACATAAGTGAGGAACTGAAGCCTCCAGCCACCGGACACATGAGTGAGTTTAGCAGTAGATTATCCAGCCCCAGTTAAGTCTTCAGAGACCACAGCCTAGAGACAAGTTGATTACAACTCCATGAAAACCTCTGAGCCAGAGTCACCCAGCTAAGCCACATCTGACTTTCTGACATTCAGAAACTGTGTGAGATAATAAATACTTTTGTTTTGTTTTAAGATGCTAAGTTTGGGGATAATTTGTTATACAGCCATAGGTAACCAATGCAACCCCTGAATTTATATCTCCAGTCAGACCACTCTACTGAGCTTCAGACTTGTATATCCAACTGTCTACTTGCACCTCTACTTAGATGTCTAATAAACATCTTGATTTCAATGTATTTGTGATGGTTAACATTAGGTATCAACTTGACTGGATTGAGGAATGCCTAAATGGCTGGTGAATCATTGTTCCTGGGTGTGTCTGTGAGGGTGTTTCGAGAGGAAATGGACATTTGAGTCAGTGGAATGAGAGAAAGAAGATCCACCCTCAACATGTGTGGGCACCATCCAATCAGCTGCCAGCACAGCTAGAACAACACAGCCAAAAGAATGGGGATAAGCAACTGTGGAGTCTCTTACTGTCTCTCCCTTCCCATGCCAGATGTTTGCTTTCTCTCCTCCTGCCCTTGGACATCAGACTTCAGGTTCTCTGATGCTTCAGACTCTGGGATTTGTACCAGCAGCCTCCCAGGGGCTCTTGGGCCTTTGGTCTCAGACTGAAGGCTACATTGTGGGCTTCCCTGGTTTTGAGGCTTTTGGACTTGGACTGAGCCCCTATCAGCTTCTCTCTCCCTGGCTTTCAGGCAGGTTACTGTGGGAATTCACCTTGTAAATGTGTGAGCCAATTCTCCCTAATAAACTCCCTTTTATATATACATATATGCTATTAGTGCTGTCCCTCTGCAGAACCCTGACTAATACAATGGCTTAAAACTAAACTTGTATTCTTTGCCCTTTCCCGGTCACCCCCAAGGCCCCAGTATAACTTTTTCATGCCAGTTACTGAAAACTGCTAAGTTACTAAGTCTTGAAGAAATCCTTGACTTCTGTCTTTTATCTTCTTTCTCCATCTGTCAGGAAGCTGTTAGGCTCTACTTACAAACTATTTACTGAATTGATCACTTTTTAACCACCTTACCTCTACCATTCTATTACAAGTCAACCGGACCTCTTCCCTGTATTATTGCAAGAAACCCCTAATTGTCTCTCAGATTCTGTCCTTGACTCCCTGTCTTACTGTATGTTTTCAACACAGAAGGCAAAGTTATCCTTTAAAAGCTTATTCTTATCCTTTGAAAAATGAGTCAAATTTCCAGTCATTGTAACGATGAAGTTTCTTGTATTGGACTAGCCTTCCTGCAGATAGCAATTATAAATCCTGGACAAAATATTTTCTGTAAAGCTATTTGAAGGCATTGGAGAGCAATCAAAACTAGGCAGACACTGAACAATATTTGACACTGAATAAAGGAAACCATGCTGGGTGACAGCCACATTTACAGTGAGGGGAAATACCCAATCAATGAGTGGTACAATTGGATACAACTAAGCAGAAGGCACAGTTTTATCAACCTGTGATGTTAGAAGACAGAGTTAGAGGCTAACAGAGTGAGTAGAAATTAACAAGAGAAAGTCCAGAAATGAAGGAGCCACAGAAACAGGATACCCAAAATCTTCAATTTAACTGTCTTCAATCCTTTGTGTAATTTTCTGAAATTTATGTATAAGGTATACTCTAAGGAGTCCAGGGGAAATAAAAACTTAAAGGATAAAAAAGCTAAGCATAGATTTCAGCCATTGCCTGTTGGTGTGACGACAGTGTTTGGAGTTTGAATCCTGCTTGATAAACACCTCAGACTTTCTGTAAAACCCATGAAATACTCTATATTAGATGTAAATACTGTGTTTGCTAATTAAGAGCTATACTTCAAGTTTAGGAATAAAGATGAAGTAGATCGACCCTAACAAAATGTAAAATACAATCTTCAGAAATGCAATGTGATTAGTCAGCAATTTAACTGGTTGCCAGAAAAAGCAAACAAATGAACAAGCAAACAGATAAACTAACAAAAACACCACTTCTGACAGGAAGTTAACAGAAACCAGAGTCTCTATCCATAATACCAAGTGTGCAAGCAGGATTCATTAGATATATGAAGATAAAGGAAAATGTGAATCATCTTCAAGAACAGAAGAAATGAACATACCATGAAAATTAGCAGACAATTAACAGTAAAGGACTTTAAAACATATATCATATAGGGACTTAATTTAAAAGATGACTATAATAATTGAACAGATGGTGAGTCTCTGTAGAGAAATGAAAACTATAGGAAAATCAAACAGAAATTCTAGAAATAAAAAATTTCGCATCTGAAATAAAAAAGTTCCATGGATGGATTTAGCAGCAGATTGAAGCCAGCAGATAAAAAGCTGTGGTAGGCAGAATAATGCCGGCCCCTTCCCTCTGCCAAAGATGTCTACACCCTAATCTCTGGAACCTGTGCATGTGTTACTTTACATGGAAAATGGAATTTTGCAGATGGAATTCAAGTTATCAACTTTAAAGTAGAGACATTATCCTGGATTATCACAAGGACCCTGAAAAGTGGAAGTAGATCAGAGATGTGAGATAATGGAAGAGGGCAGGAGAGATCTGAAGTGCTGAGAGAGACATGACATTCCGTTGCTGGTTTAGAAGCTGAGGAAATCACATGCCAAGGCTGGCCCTCAGCTACAGTCAGTAAAGAAATAGGAATGTCAGTTTCACAAAATCTGGAGTTCCCCAACAACCTGAATGTGCAAGAAAACAGATTCTTACGTGGAGCTCTCAGAAAGAAGCACTGGCTTCCCGATTCCTTGATTTAGCTCAGTAGAAACTGTGTCAGATTTCCGTTCTACAAAACTGTAACCAATTTATACGGATTTAAGTCTCCAAGTTTGTGGCAATTTGTTATGGCATCAATTGAAAACGAATACAAAGGAATCGGTAAGCTTCAAAATAGTTAAATATAAAGAGAAAGAAGCGAACAAAAATTATTTTAAAATATATTGGCCCCAAATTTTTCAAGTTTGGTGAACAACATACATTTATAGAGCCAAGAAGCCTAAGATAAATCCCAGCAAGATAAACACAAAGTAAACTACACCTAAGTATATCATGGTAAAACTTTAGAAAATAAAAGATAAAGGCAAAATACTGAAAGCTGTCAGAGGAAAGAGGTCATCACATATAAGGGAACAATTACACAAATGATGGCTGAATTATCATCAGAACATTGAAGACCAGAGGGAGAGTGAAGACACTTTACCCTTTCAATAAATGATAATAGAGCAACGAATTGGATAAATAAGTGGGAAGAAATGAATCTTAGCTTCACCTTACGCTACACACAAAAATAAATTCAAGAAGGATTGTAGCCTAAATTATAAGATTAAAACAATAAATCTCTTAGAAAAATATATAAAGAATATTTTTGTGACTTAGGCATAGGCAAAAGTTACTTAGAGAACAAAAATGCACTAAACTTGAAAGAAGTAATCATAATTAGACTTTATCAAAATATTTAAAAATTCTTTTTTTTGCACGCATAAAAGAGGGAAATTCAGACTATGGGCAGAAGAAAAGATATTAAAAATACATATGTCCAATGACAGAACTATATTCAGAATATTTAAAGAATTCCTTCAAATCCATAAGAAGATGATGAATAGTCCATTAAGATGGATAAACGAGTTGAATAGTTCTCACAAAAGAAGATATAGGATGGCCCAGAACTATGTGAGAAGATACTAAATATCACATTATCTGGGAAATGAAAATTAAAACCACAATGATATGCCATATACATAAACCAGGATTTTTTTTCCCGCAACATAGATAATATCCAGTGCTGGCAAGCATATGATGTAACTGGAACTCATGTACTGCTGGTGGCAGGATAGGGTAGTACAACTACTTTAGAAAATTTATTTGTGGTTTCTTAAATAGTTAAACATATAATAATCACTTAGCAATTTCACTCCTACATATCTACTCAAGAGAAATGGAAACATGTGTCTTTAAAATGTCTCATACAAGAATGTTCATAGCAGCTTTATTGTTAATCACCAAAACTCAGAAGTAACTCTTTTTTTTTTTTTGAGACGGAGTCTCGCTCTGTCGCCCAGGCTGGAGTGCAGTGACTGGATCTCAGCTCACTGCAAGCTCCGCCTCCTGGGTTTACGCCATTCTCCTGCCTCAGCCTCCGGAGTAGCTGGGACTACAGGCGACCGCCACCTCGCCGGCTAGTTTTTTGTATTTTTTAGTAGAGACGGGGTTTCACCATATTAGCCAGGATGGTCTCGATCTCCTGACCTCGTGATCCGCCTGTCTCGGCCTCCCAAAGTGCTGGGATTACAGGCTTGAGCCACCGCGCCCGGCCTCAGAAATAACTCTTATGTTCATCAACGGGAATACAAGTAACAAATTATGGTGTATTTGTACAGTGAAATACCACTTAGCGCTAAAAAAAAGTCAGGTTTGGATACAGACAACAATATAGATGCATCTGAAAAAGATTATATTAAGTGAATAAAGCTAGCAAAAATTCATATACTGTTTGATTTTATTTACACGAATAATTACACAAGAATCTATGTTGAAAGAAATCAGAAAAATAGTTGCTCACAGAGGTGGAGACGGACTGAACAAAGGATGATGTTCTGGGTGATGGAAAGTTTTTTTTTTTTTTTGAGATGAAGTCTCACTCTTGTCACCCAGGCTGGAGTACAGTGGCACGATCTCGGCTCACTGCAACCTCCGCCTCCCGGGTCCAAGTGATTCTCCTGCCTCAGCCTCCCTGAGTAGCTGGGATTAAAGGTGCCTGCCATCAGGTCCGGCTAATTTTTGTATTTTTAGTAGAGATGGGGTTTCACCATGTTGGCCAGGCTGGTCTCGAACTCCTGGCCTCAGGCAATCTGCCTGCCTCAGCCTCCCAAAGTGCTGGGATTACAGGTGGGAGCCACTGCGCCTGGACAGAAATGTTTTACATCATATTTGGGAAAGTGCTTATTTGAATATTTTCATTTGTGAACAATTATAAAATCGTATATTTCAACCTGCATTTAGCTCCATAATATTTGCCTATATTTAATAAATAGCAAAACTTCATCTGCATAAGATTTCCCTTAATTTAATAAACAAATAAAAAGTTAACATCAATCTTCTGTTTAAAATGCCATGATCTTGCAGCAAACCACCATGGTATATGTATACCTATGTAACAAACCTGCAAAATTCTGCACATGTATCCCAGAACTTCAAGTAAAAAAATTAAAAAAAATTTAAAAAACACTATGATGGCTCCCCATTTCATCCAGCCCAAACCAAATAACATAAATAATAATTTTCTTGACAACTCTGCTCTTGTATATTTACTAAAAAAACAAAACAGGCCGGGCGCGGTGGCTCAAGCCTGTAATCCCAGCACTTTGGGAGGCCGAGACGGGCGGATCACGAGGTCAGGAGATCGAGACCATCCTGGCTAACACGGTGAAACCCCGTCTCTACTAAAAGATACAAAAAACTAGCCAGGCGACGTGGCGGGCGCCTTAGTCCCAGCTACTCGGGAGGCTGAGGCAGGAGAATGGCGTGAACCCGGGAGGCGGAGCTTGCAGTGAGCTGAGATCCGGCCACTGCACTCCAGCCCGGGCGACAGAGCGAGACTCCGCCTCAAAAAAAAAAAAAAAAAAAAAAAAAAAAAAAGAAGCAAACAATCTTTCTCCAATGAGATTTAAGAGAAATTTTTTCCCTCCAATTACAAATGCATCTGGTAGCACTTGAAAGAAAAAAGGAAGAATCAACAATAGCATAATATTTACTTTATCATTTTGGGAGCAGAAATGTCATGTGAAAATATATACATTCTTCCACATACACCTTTCTTGATGAAAAACTTAAATTGGGAGCTTCAAATAGCAGGTATCTGGTTTTTTAATGAGAGTTTTGGTTTTATGACCTTCAGTCAAAAAAATGTCCAATATTAAGAAATGTTTTCCAGATGGGTTCTCATGAGGCACTTGGATCCAGGTCATTCTCTTTCAGTTCTGGAAATTATTCCACTAGATCTTCTGTACCAACTATAATTTTAAGTTCTTTCCTTCCTTCTTCCCTTCCTTCTTTCTTCCCTCCCTGCTTCTCTCCCTCCCTCCCTTCCTCTCTCCCTCCTTCCCTTCCTGCTTTCCTTCCTCTCTTATTCCTTTCTTCCTCCACCAAATGTTTATCAAGAGATATACTGCAATACTTGGAAGATTAGAAATATGTGGTTCCTACCAATGAGGAACTCAAGATAAATGAGCAAAATAGACATGTAAATATACAATTATACCATAAATTAATATTTGTAAAACAGATGTATGTGTATACCTATATTCTAATCTAAAGTGGAAATGACCAACTTTGAAGCAAGTGGAAATCAGTTGGGCCACTTACAAAGGAATATGACTAAACATCATATAATGCACAGGACAGTCTCCCCCTTCCCCTATGATAAGAAATTATCGTGTCTAAAATATCAACAGCATTAAGAATGAGAAACTCTATGTCATTTAGACAGTTTGTTAGAATTTTCTGATTATTTTTCTTCTGCGTATGCCCCAAACCTCTCTAAATCATTCTATATTTTGTTTGGCTGGTGAGTGTTAATATTTTACCTTTGAATATTTTGTAGTATCTTTATGATCAAGGGATATATAGCTAGAGATGAAAAAAATTATTAATACTTGGATAGTTCCTCACTACATATAAAGCCTTCTCACAAGGTATTTTGCAATGTACTACTGAGGACAGTAAACATTTTACAAGTGAGAAGGCTGTAGCTAAGAAAAATCACAATAGCTTACACATTCAGGGACTTTAGATTGAAACTGAAGTCTTTTGATTCCAAGTCTCATTCCCTTTCTACTGTTGTCTTTGAAATTCCAGGTGTTAGCAAATTTAGTACTGTACTGAGAAGTAAAAAAAAAAAAGAGTTAAGATGACAGAATACACACTAGTTTCCATTCAGAAATTATTATCCTGTTGTAAATCAAACGAGAGTAAAATGAAATAAAAATTAACTGCGGTGTCTGTATCGTTGACTGGAAAAGTGGCTATAAAGTTGGCGACAGGCCACGGTGGCTCACCTCTGTAATCCCAGCAGTGTGAGGGGCTGAGGCGGGTGGATCACTTGAGGTCAGGAGTTCAAGAGCAGCCTGGCCAACAAGGTGAAATCCCATCTCTACTAAAATACAAAAATTAGCCAGGCCTAGTGACGGGCACCTCACTTTCTCGGGAGGCTGAGGTAGGAGAATCGTTTGAACCCAGGAGGCAGAGGTTGCAGTGTGCTGAGATCATGCCACTGCGTTCCAGCCTGGGCAACCAAGTGAGACTCCCTTTCAAAAATAAATAAATAAATAAAGGCATTGGCATAATTGACAAAGTATAACTATGGCTCAAAGATATGGATTACAATCTGATTTTGATAGTGTATTGTGGTTATCAAATATAATTTCATTATTTTTCAGAAATACACACTGAAGTACATAGGTGTATTAGTCCATTCTTGCACTGCTACAGAGAAACATCTGAGACAGGATAATTAATAAAGAAAAGAGGTTTAATTGATTTACAGTTCTGCAGACTATACTGGAAGCATGGCTGGGGAGGCTTCAGGAAACTTACAATCATAGCAAAAGGCAAAGAGGGAGCAGGCAATCTTACATGGCCAGAGCAGGAAGAAGAGAGAGCAAAGGAGGAGGTGCTACATACTTTTAAACAACCAGATCACGTGAGAGCTCATTCACTATCACAACAACAGCAAGGGCAAAATCCACCCCCATGATCTAATCACCTCCCACGAGGCCCCTCCTCCAACACTGGAAATAACAATTGGACGTGAGATTTTGGTGGGAACACATATCCAAACTGTATCAGTAGGGGTAAAGGGCCATGATGTTTGTGACCCACTCTCAAATGGTTTAGAGTGAGAAGGGTAAGGCAAATATGGCAAAATATTAAAAACACACGAAACTAGGTAGAGGGTATAGAGGACTTATTTGTAATATTTGTAAACTTCTTGTCCAAATTTTAAAATTATCTCCTAATGGCAATGAAGGCTTAGAAAGGGACAAGTATTTGTGTCTACTAAAGGACAAGAAGGCATTATGACAGATATTTGGGATATAAAGATGAACGATTTCAAGAAGCTGCGAAGCCTGTGTCAAAACAGCAAATTAAACAGAAATTACAAAATGGTGTTACAAGTGCTATAGCCTAAGCAGCTCTACAATGCCTTTTCCTTGCAAGGCTGCATTCTCTGCATTCATCTGACCTCCCAAAGTAGAGTAGAGGCTTCTCCACTTTAGCATGTTGCCTTGGGCCTTAGTCTTGTCCATTATTCCCGGTTGCTCTTTTCCCTAGGTGGTGGAATGTCAGAATGGTCACATCCTCAGCCCACTGACTTATTTTTACTCAGCTTGTGACTTGCGTTTGTCACAGGAGAAGAATCAAGATACACGGCATAAGATTATGATTATGGGGTGTATTCTTCCAGACTTTTGACATCAACTGTACTATAACTTTTAGTACCGGACACTGAGAGAACCATTCTATTCATTAGAACAGTTCTGGCGTCTCACCCAGTGTTTTCAACAGGGCAGGAGAAAGGAATGGCTCAGTAAAGGAGCATATCAGAATTTCTGTCTACTGGAGACAGAAAATGTGGCGCTCCTACTCCCATCCATATTTGCAATCACTGTGCATCAAGAGAGGTATTGCTGATATGGTTATGGGAGAGAGAACATGGAAAAATATATATTGAAACTCACTGATCTAGCCTAAAATTCTCATTTTATAGATAAGTAAACTAAGACCCTCAAAAGTAAAATGTCTTTACCAAGATCATTCAACTATTAGATTGAAATCTGTGAAATTATAACTTTTACAGGTAACAAATTTGTCTGATATTGGTAATTTCATGTGGTCCAAAATATTAATGGCATGATGATGAGAAGCCTGATCTTCATATTCCTAGGGAAGATACTTCCTAGTAGATCATGCTTTTTGCTTGCAATAGAAAGGAAAGTACTTTCTGGAGGGTTCTTCAGTGATACGTCCTCTGTTTAATTTGAACATTTCCATTACAGCCCTCACATCTGGCCACACGCATTGTGTAGAGCACAATTTCAGGAGGCACTTTTTGCATATTCTATGACACTACAATACAATCAGCAGAATCATTATCTTACATTTGAAAACAATACTACATCCATACTCTTTTGAACTCGTTTCTTTTCCTAGGTATCTAACACCAATATTTATTCACAAATTATTTCTGCAACCATTTTTTCATTCTACTGTACCCTCCAAATCTCTTCATATTTCTTCCTTTTTGATATACTTTTCTCACTATCCTTTGTGGCCTGCTCATTGCCTTTCCACTGGTAGCTTGTTTCACATAGATCTATATCCTTCCTTTCCTCCAGACTGAGGTTGGTCTCATATTCCCTTACTCTTTTCTCCTTGATCAGTGTCATCAAAGTAATTCCTCACTTCACCTAACTTTAAATTTACAGATTAATTCACTTACATAAGATAGCTTTTATCTTAAGTGCAGAAGCAGAAACACAAATCAAGTCACATAAGAATGGGATCACTGTGTTTATTTTTTCCTTAGATATTTTTGAATATGTAGAAGATTGGATATGATTTGAATCATATTTGAAATGCTTTTCTTATTTTATTTTTATATATGCATTGGCTGGACTGATATGTTTCAAGATAGTATTCTAGAAGAAGTGAGGGAGAGAGGAAAACATACACCGTGGTCCAAAAGAGGAAACGTCTAGAAAAATACTGAAGAAACTTAATTATGTGGAAGAAAGATCAGCAAGCATTCAGGGCCTTTAACTCATCCTTGCAAGAGCTTTCATCCATAGCTGTGATGCCCACATTAGCTTTAGCTCAGAGACATCCATGTCCCTGTTATTCATCTCTAATTCTGACATACATTCTCATATTTAACTTTGTTTTGGGTATTCAAATGGTATTTGGAAAAAAAAAAAAAAAACCTAAAAAGCAAGTAATCTTGAGTACAACTTTGATCTTCTACCTTCTGTTATTTCTGTGTTTCACTCTATTTCTGGGTTAAACCACTAGAATTTTTTTTCATCAAAAGTAGGACCAAATTGATGTTTTATTGATTTAGAAATGCTATGCTCTCTCAGACTTTGCATGCTATGCTTTGACAGTTTGACTGCTGGATGCTGGATGGCAGCACTAAGCCTTCATAACACTCCCGGTGGTCAAAGGGTTGCAGCTCTTTTGTTGCTGATGTTTGTTTATCATTTTTTCCTGACTAGAAAGTTAATATAAATAGATATGTATACTTTATTGCAGGTTACAAATTACTAACTGGAAATCATTTTGTAAGATACGGTTTATTCATTTTTCTTTTTTTCTTCCTCTCATCAAGATCCAGCATTGATAACAAACATTTGGAAAGGATGAGCACTGGAGAAAGAAAATACACATAAATTGTATAATATTATCTAAACGTTTCCTTGTGTATTTCTAGCTACTTTTATGATAACTTTTGTTTTAGTCCATGAATGTATTAAAATTTACTAATTGGATGTTTAGTTCTAACCCTTTATTTTTATCAGAATTTTACCTATATATCATTCACTATGGAAAACACGCTTTCTTAAATTTTGTACTTTAGCAGTAGGACTCAAAATGCCATGGGAAAGAAAAAAAATGCTGAGAAGACATTGCCTAAAAGGAGATTCTAGCTGGCACATTGTTCAATAACATATAGATTAAAATGACCAGACATACTGGCTTGTCTATACCAATTTCAACTCAGTTCACTTCAGCAAATAGTTTTTTAATGGTCTAAAAATTATAAGAGATTGGACTAGACTCAGCAGGAAATAAACAGATGAGTACACTTCTCTTAAATAGTTTAGTCGAGGTTGAGAGACGCAATAAGACCCGTACATAAGTAACAATAAGAGGCAAGAGTAAAGATGGGTTTTGTTGAAGAGTTACCAGTGCAGTGCAGCAATGTGAATAGCCCAAATAGGAGATGTCATTCCTTTAGGGCCAAGAGGGTTATTAAACCTTCATGGAGGGAGCTCTTTTTGAAGTGAATTTTGCAGGTGATAAAGTTTTTAAAAGCAGAATAAGAATGAAAGTTATTTCAGGAGGAGGGAAAAGTGTGAACCAAATGCAGTTATAATTTGGAGGGCAACTGGGGACTTACAGAGGCTTTTCATAGATTTTGGAGTAGTGTGTTAGAAAAACTATCCTGACAGTGACGTGGAAGATGAAGTTCAGACAAACATGTCAGCAGATCCCATAGGATTATATGGGACTTGTCTTTTCTTTCTTTTCTTTTTTCTTTCTTTTATATTTTCTTTTCTTTTCTTTCTTTTCTCTTCTTTTTCTTTTCTTTTTATGGCTTAGGTGAAATGTAACAAAGGCTTAATGTAAATCTCTTTAAATAACAAAGGGGAAGTTACCACTGACCCCACAGAAATAAAAACAACCATCAGAAACTACTATGAACAACTCTATGCACACAAACTGGAAAGTCTAAACAAAGATGGAGAAATTTCTGGACATATACAGCCTCCCAAGACATAACCAGGAAGAAATTGATTCCCTGATCGGACCAATGACAAGCTCTGAAATTGAGTCATTAATAAATAGCCTACGAATCAAATAAAAGCCCAGGACCAGATGGATTCACAGCTGAATTTTACCAGAAGTACAAAGAAGAGCTGGTAACATTTCTACTGAAACTATTCCAGAAACTTGAGGAGCGCCTCTTCTCCACCCACTCTATGAGGCCAGCATCATCCTGATACCAAAAGTTGGCAGAGACACAACAAAAAAAGAAAACTTCAGGCCAAATCCTTGATGAACATTGATACAAAAATGCTCAACAAAGTGCTTGCAAACCAAATCCAGCAGCACGTTAAAAAGTTAATCTACCACGATCAAGTAGGCTTCATTCCTGGGATACAAGGTTGGCTCAACATATGAAAATGAATAAATGTGATTCATTACACAAACAGAACTGAAAAGAAAAACCACAAGGTACGTCAATAGATGCAGAAAAGGCTTTTGATGAAATTCAAAATCCCTTCATGTTAAAAACCCTCAACAAAGTAGGTATTGAAAGAACATACCTCAAAAGAATAAGAGCCATCTATGACAAACCCACAGCCAATATTATACTCAATGGTTGAAAGCTGGAAGCATTCCCCTTGAAGACTGACACAAGACAAGGATGCCCTCTCTCACGATTCCTAGCCAACATAGTACTGGAAGTCCTGGCTAGAGCAATCAGACAAGAGAAAGAAATAAAGGGCATCCAAATAGGAAGAGAGAAAGTCAAAGTATCCCTGTTTGTAGACGACATGATTCTATATCTAGAAAACTCAGTAGTCTCAGTCCCAAAGCTCCTTGATCTGATAAACAACTTCAGCTAAGTTTCAGGATACAAAATCAACATAAAAAAATCACTAGCATTCCTATACAACAATATCAACCAAGCTGAAAGACAAATCAGGAATGCAATCCCATTCACAATTCCCACGAAAAGAATAAAATACTTAGGAATACAGCTAACCAGGGAGGTGAAAGGTATGTACAATGAGAACTACAAAGCCACTGCCCAAAGAAACCAGAGATGACACAAACAAATGGAAAAACATTCCATCCTCATGCTCATGAATAGGAAAAATAAATATCATTAAAATGGCCATACTGCCCAAAGCAATTTACAGATTCAATACTATTCCTATCAAACTACCAAAGACATCTTTCACAGAACTAGGAAAAACTATTTGAAAATTTGTATGGAAACAAAAAAGAGCCCAAATAGCCAAGGCAATCCTAAGCAAAAAGAACAAAGCTGAAGGCATCAAATTACCCAACTTCAAACTATTCTACGGAGCTATTAGTAACTAAAACAGCATGGTACTGGTACAAAAAGAGACACATAGACCAATGGAACACAAGAGAGCCCAGAAATAAGGACACAAACCTACAACTATCTGATCTGCAACAAACCTGACAAAAACAAGCAATGGGAAAAGGATTCCCTATTCAATAAATGATGCTGAGGTAACTGGCTAGCCATATGCAGAAGAATGAAACTAGACCCCGTCCTTACACAATATACAAAAATAAACTCAAGATGGATTAAAGACTTAAATGTAAAACCCCAAACTAGAAAAACTCTGGAGGAAATCTTAGGTAATATCCTTCTGGACATAAGAACAGCCAAAGATTTCATGACAAAGATGCCAAAAGCAATTGCAACAAAAGCAAGAGTTCACAAATGGGATCTAAGAACAACTGCACAGCAAAAGAAACCATCAACAGTGTAAAGAGACAACCTACAGAATGGGAGAAAATTTTTGCAAACTATGCATTCAACAAAGGTCTAATATCCAGCATGTATATGCAAACATATTTATAAGAAAATAACCAACCCCATTAAAAAGTGGGCAAAGGACGTGAACACTTTTCAAAATAAGACACACATGTGGCCAACAAGCATATGAAAAACAGCTCAACATCAGTAATCATTAGAGGCATTCAAATTAAAACCACAACGAGATACCATTTCACACCAGTCAGAATGGCAATTATTAAAAAGTCAAAAAAAAAAAAAAACCACCAAAAAACAAAAAAAACCCAGAGGCTGGCAAGGTTGTGAAGTAAGTGAAATGCTTATACACTCTTTGTGGGAGTGTAAATTAACTCAACCATTGCGGAAAGCAGTGTGACAATTCTTCAAAGAGCTAAAAATAGCACTACCATTTGACCCAGCAATCCTGTTACTAAATATATACCCAAAGAAATACAAATCATTCTATCATAAAGACACATGTATGTATATGTTCATTGCAGCACTATTCACAATAGCAAAGACATGGAATCAACCTAAATGCCCATCAATGACAGATTGAATAGAGAAAATGTGGCAAACACACACCATGGAATACTATGCAGCCATAACAAAAAAGCAAAATCATTTCTTTTGCAGGAACATGGATGGAGCTGGAGGCCATTATCCCTAGCAAACTAACACAGGAACGGGAAACTAAATACTGTTCTCACTTATGAGTGGGAGCTAAATAATGAGAACTTATGAACACAAAAAGAGGAACAACAGACATTGGGGCCTACCAGAGGGTGGAGGGTGAGAGGAGGGAGGGGAGCAGGAAAAATAACTATTTGCTACTAGTCTTAGTATCTGGGTGATGAAATAATCTGGACAGCAAACCCCTGTGACACAGGATTACCTATGTAACAAACCTCCACATGTACTCCTGAACCTAAACTAAAAGCTCAAGAATATAGATATAATATATAATATATATGTTTACATATAATATATAATTATATGTTATAATTATATATATTATATATACCGTATTATATATAGTATAAAAATATATAATATATGCTTATATATTATATATGTTTATATATTATAATATATATGTTTAACATCTGTAATGTTAGCATATGTTAACATATGTTAACATAATGCAAACATATATGTTTATATGTTTATATATTCTATATGTTTATATATAATATATGATATATAAAAACATATATGTCTGTGCATATATATATTTACTATGTACTAAGACAATTAGTAAAATCTTATCTAACTCTAGAATTTGAACAATGGTCACAGAATTAGAAGTGGAAAAATAAAAGGCTGGAAAGAAACAACACTATGAGAGAAAGGCTTAGGGAGTAAACTGAGAGATCATTGTGTTAGGAATATTTCTCAATTTAGTTTTTGAGCCTGGATAATTCTGATATCAAAACCTGAAAAGGAGAGTAAGAAAGAAAATTATAAGCCAATGTTCCTAGTGAACATGGACTAAAAAATTCTAAAAAAGAAAATAGTAAATGGAATCCAGTTATGTATAACATGAAAAATGACCAAGTAAGGTTTATTCCAGGAATGATTTAATATTTGAAAATTAACCAATGCAATTTACCCCTAACAGAATAAAGGTAAAAACCCATATGATCATCCCAATAGATGCAAATAAATATTTAATAAACTTTCAACACCTGTTTATGATAAACACTCTCAGGAAATTAGAAATTGAAGGGAACTTTCTAAAACTGAAGAAGGATATCTATAGTTCAGAAGCTGTTGTTACAGGCACTTGAATAGTATTTTCAAGAAACGTTGGGGGAAGGGTGGCCTTGAAGCCTGACTGAAAAGGAGTGAAGAGTTGGGTGACTCATTATAAACTCCCCTCTTCTTTTTCGATAATAAGACTTGATGATGGGAAAGGAGAAAAAGGGTGATGGTTCCAGAAGAATATTAGGAGGGTTGTTTTTTGTATTTTACTCATTTTTGTTATTTTGAAAATGGGGGAAAATTGAACTATTTATCATTCCCTAAATAAACCATGTATTTTTGCTCCCTATGATCTACATGTTGTAAATGTCTCGGTACTGGAATGAAAGAAACACATACTTACAGGGTTGAATCTGGAGAAGGCTAAATGTAGGGACTGTTTAGAAAGGTGTGGGGAGAGGAGAGGGAAAGCAACAAAGAGCATTGAGGTGCATATTAGCCAGCAATATTGGAAAGCTGTTACTGCCTCTAGACCTGAGTTTGTTACTGGAAACCAGCGAGAGTTGTAGCCATGAGAATTAGGTGATCTGAAAACATAAATACCTTACTTAAACAGTCTTTCTTTTCACCTTCCTTTATCCTGCATGTGCCTGCCATTGGGCTGATCCCAGCAGAAGCTGGTGGATAAGGAAGCCTGGGTAATGCAGTTCCTACAGGCCATTTTTCCAGGTTATAAAGAGGTGGGCAGACGAGGAATCTATAGAGGTGAATGAAGAATAACTAGCATCATGTCATTCTCTAACTGTAATGTCCTTCTTTACTTTTTCTATCTGGCAAAATCCTGATTACTCTCCAAGGCTCAGTTCATGAGTAACCTTCTATGTAGATTCACAGTGCTTCCAAGCAAAGACCATTGGTCTCTCTTCTATTTGCATATATGTATCTGTGACAAAGAATATTTATTGGGTACAAATATGTGATAGACACAGTAATAGCCTGCATTATTAACCTTATTTTTCATATAATATTGTAAACTAGACAGTATACCCATTTAACTAGTGAGGAAAGCTAGACTTAGCAGCTTAAGTAATTAGTCAAAACCTACAGAGCTGGTATTGGCAAACATTTTTACCTTTCTAAAAATTGATACATAACAGTTGTAGATATTTATGGGATACATGTGAAATTTTGGTACATGCACACAATGTATAATAATTAAATTTAGGTATTTTGAATATTTATCACCTCAAACATTTATCATTTTTCTGTGTTGAGAACATTTCAAATCTTCCTTTTTAGTTATTTAAAAATATACAATATTCACTATGATTAATTATTAATATTTTTATTAATAAATAATATATTTATTATATAATAATATATTATAAATATATAATATATTAATAAATACATAATAAATATATACTAGATATGTAATAAATAATAAATATTATTAATTATGTTTAATATTATTAATATTATATTATTAAATATAATATTAAAAATTTACAATAAATTATTGTTAACTATATTCACCTTACTATGATATAAAAAACTAGAATTAATTCCTTCTGTCTATTTGTACCCATTAACCTACCTCTCCTCATCCTCCCCACTTCCAAACACACACATTCTTCCCAGCCCCTGGTAGCTATCATTTTACTCTCTACTTCCATGAGATCAATTTTTTTACCTCTCACATATGAGTGAGAACAATATTCGTCTTTCTTTACCTGGCTTAATTCACTAACGCAATGACCTCCAAATCCATCCATGTAGCTGCAAATGGCAGAGTTTCTTTCCTTTTTTATGGCCAAATAGTATTCTATTATGTGTATATACCCAATTTTCTTCATGTATTCATCTGTTATCAGACACTTAGGTTGATTCCATATCTTGGCTACGGTGAATAGTGCTGCAAGAAACATAGGGATGTAATTATCTCTTTGATATAATCATTTTCTTTTCTTTGGAGTAATAATAGTGGGAATTATATGGCAGTTTTATTTTTAGTTTTTAAAGAAGCCTCCATAATATTTCCCATAATGGCTGTACTAGTTTACATTGCTACCAACAGTGTGTAAGAGTTCCCTTTTCCCTGAATCCTCATCAGCATTTTTTATACTTTGTCTTTTTGATAAGAGTCATTTGAACTGGTGTGAGTTGATATCTCATTGTGCTTTTAATTTGCATTTCCCTGATGATTCGTGATGTTGAGCATTTTTTCATGTACTATTGGTTATTTTTATGTCATCTTTTGAGAATGTCAATTCAGATCCTTTGTCCATTTTTAAAGGATTATTAGCTTCAAAGTTTCATACCTTCAAAACTTCTTTATTGAATTGTTTGAGATCCTTGTATAATATAGATGTTAGTTCATTGTTGGATGACTAGTTTGCAAATTCTTCTGTTGTACAGGTTGTCTCTTCAATCTGTTGATTGTTTCCTTAGCTGTGCAAGAACCTTTTAGTTTCATATAGTCCGATTTGTCAATTTTTGTTTTTGTTGCCTGTGCTTTTGAAGTCTTAGTCACAACATTTTTACATAGGCCAGTATCCTAACATTTTCCCTCTATGTTTTCTTCCAGTAGTTTTATAGTTTCTGGTCTTTTTTATAGTAAACATTTTCTGGTCTACATCTAAGTCTTGAATCCATTTTGAATTGATTTTTGTATATGGTGAGAGATAGGGGTCTAGCTTCATTTTTCTGCATATGGATATCCAATTTCTCTAGTACCATTTATCAGTGATGGTATCTTTTCCCTAATGTATGTTTTTGGCACCTTTGTCAAGAGATCTTTTGGTTATAAATATATGGATTTATTTCTGGGTTCTCTATTATGTTTCATTGGTCTATGCGTCTGCTTTTATACAAATACCATGCTGTTTCTGTTATTGTAGCCTTGTAGTATATTTTGAAGTCAGGTTACGTGATGTCTCCAACTTTGTTCTTTTTCCTTAGATTACTTTGTCTAGTCAAAGTGTTACAGTTCTATACAGATTTTAGGATCGCTTTTTCTATTTATGTGAAGAATGTCATTTGATGGGGATTACATTAAATCTGTGGATCATTTTGAGTAGTATGGTAATTTTAACAGTATTCATTCTTCTGATATATGAAGAAGATGTATGTTTTCATTTTAGAGCTGGTACTGGCAATTTTGAGGAGTTCATGCTGCCTCCATCATTCTATGTTCTTTTGGTGCTTTGTATACAGCCTAAATAGAGCACCCACCAATCATGTTTGTTGAAATTTGAGGAAGAAAAACATTAACATAGCAAATGATCTCTGAGTATCACCAGGAAAGTACTTCATCATGGAGCTTTCATCAGCAGTAAAGGGTGAGCTCCTCTAAGACAAGGGGTTTGGCTAGTGTTTAGACCTGGGATCTGTCTCTGTGAAAAACAGAAAGACAGCAAAGCATGGAGTCAGATTTCTAGTATATTAGACAGGTATGTTTCTATTGTGAATGATTCTATTCAAAGTGCAGATGGTCCCTGACTTATGAGTTTTCAACTGTGTGATGGTGCAAAAGCATACACATTAAGTTGAAACTATATTTAAAGTTCCCACCAACCATTCTGTTTTTCTCTTTTAGTACAATATTTAATAAATTACATGAAATATTCAACACTGTAATATAAAATAGGCTTTGTGTTAGATGATTTTGCCCAAATGTAGGTTAATGTAAGTGCTCTGAATATGGTTAATGTAGGCTAGGTTAAGCTATGATGTCCAGTAGGCTGGGTATATTAACTGTGATCAATTTATAATGAGTTGATCAGGATGTAATCCTATTATAAGTTGAAGAACAACCATAATTCAAATCCTACTTAACATAGTTCAAGCAACAAAGAATGTGCTAACCAATATAGCTAGAAAGTCCAAAGTAAATCTAACTTTAAAAAGATAAATCTAACAGTTCAAGAGTTCATCCCATACCTTCAAAGCTTCTTTTTCCTCCCTCTCTCTTAGCTTTACCTGTTTCAGTTTTCCTCATCTATTGGCTCAATTTTCTCCTACTGACATGTTCTATCTATTGCCACTAGCAGGCTTAGATTTACATGGCCCTCTTTTAGCACACTCAGTTGAAAGAGAATTTGTTTCCAATATCCATTTATCAATTTAGGAAAGGCCTCTGTTTGTTAAACACGCACTCTAGAGTTAATCACTGTGATAGGAAAATTGGTCATGGTAATTGTTCGTACTTGCATTACACATCCATCACTAAGAATGGGAAAGGTAGGAATTGTAGGATGTTAGAAAAATAATGGAATTTAATGAAAAATATGCTACATGACTCCCCAAAATAGCTATTGCAGTCCTTATCCAGTCTTCCTATCAAATCTATATTCACATTAAATGCATTTTTTTTTTCAAATCATTATTTGGTTTTAGTTTGTATTCCAACTTCTCCAGTAAGTTTACCAGGAAATAATTAGCATGAGTCTAATCAACACAAGTGGAACAATGATATTTTTGCCTTTGTGAAAAATCTTTTTCACCATGGTTAATTCTACACGGATTATCTATATTTACCCATAGCATCACTCTCTTAAAAGCACATGAATCGTTTTATATTTAAAGATGTGTTAAATTAGTCTTAACTTTTTGTTTTCAGGGTACTCTCAATCATAAACGTGTACGTGACAACGAAAATTACTTTTCTTTTCTGTCTACTGTACTGATATTTCTTAAACTTTTTGGGTCAATAAGAATTTGACGAAAACTGGGGACCTACTCCCTAGCATATAAAAACATAGCACGATTTTAAAAATAGAATCCTGGGGAGCTTATAGATCTCTGAAGCTTAACTTACAATTAGGGGAGAGCAAAGTAGAGCCTCAGATAGTCAGTGCCTTAGCTAAAGATTGTGCAGTTTCTTCTGCAGGATTTATTCTGCGAGGCTTGTGAGTATTTTAACAGAGGTGAGACATTGTCAGATTTGCACTTCAATGAAATAATTTTGTTTATAGAGGAGAAATGAATTTGGAGTTATGGGAAGGGCACATACCAGAGAGATCAGTAAAGAGATTGATATTAATGTATAGGAGGTCAAATAGGCAAGATTTTCCACTTTATTGGAAGTGAGGGTTAGGGTAGGAGAACTCTAGGCTGGAGCTCAAAGTTTCCAGATGGACTATGGAGGGATTAACTGAGAATACAAATACCGAAGGAGGAGCAACTTTGGGAGTTTATGAAAAGCTCTATCAAACCGGTACAACTTAAGGTGCACACGGGACAGTTGGGTATACAGGTATATCTTTATGATGATAATCTGGAATCTTCATGTAGAAGAGTGGTTCTCAAACCTTAGTATCCATCATAATTATTTAGAGGACTTGTGAAAACAGATTGCTGGGACCCACCCCCAGAGTTTCATTCAGTCAGTCTGAAGAATATACATGTCTAACAATTTCCCAGGTGATGTGGATGCTGCTGATCACATTGAGAAGCAATAATGCAGACTTCTATTCTTTCGGGTTTCTGTCCAACTCTTGCTCTTCTTGTAACGGTTTCCTTTCCAATCCCCCAACTTTCTTTGGGAAATTCCTCCTCTCTTACTCCAACCATTCTATTCTTGTTTGCCTGCATATATGTATTCATGTGCGACTACACATGGAGAAAATATCTGTATAGAAGAGGTTGAAGCCATCACAGAAAAAGAAGTTTGAAACAAGGAAGTAAAGGAAGAGAGAAAATAAAAATGAAAATAAGAAAAAGAGGGACATGATGATCTTTGTATCTCAGTCTTCTCTGAAGCTGACACTAGCTCTTCCCTTTCCAATTACTTGAGCAATAAATTCTCTTCCTTTCTTAAACTGGATAGAATGTGTCCTTGTCACTTTCAAAATAAAAAGTCCTAATACATTATTTTTTAATTTGTTTAAAATACTTTTTAAGATCCTGGTTTCTCCTTGTTACAGCTGCTTTAAAGCAAGTTGATAAATGTTCTTTTTCTAAAAAAACCTGGTAATAGTCACATATTCCCAAACCAAAATAAAATCAATGTAATCTGAATTTTATTTGCATACATTAATTTATGTTCTTCTTGCTACAATATGTGATGTAGACCATGGCTGAGTATAAGGCATTTTCTTGATTTGATTATTCTAACACAAACACCAATCTAGTTAGAAACATAGATGTTGTTAGAATTAGCCATAGTATATGTGCTGGCATGGGCAGTGTTTAATAGTTTCTGCTCTGATGGTGGTGGTGTTATTGTCATTGATTTTCAGGGAGACAGTCAGGTCTCTATCTTGTAGTATTTTGCAAGTAGCACTTATTAACATGTACAGCTGCTCTTACCATATTTTCTTGTAGTACAATGAAATTAATGGGAAGGAGACCACCTGAGGCACATTAATTAATAGTTAACAGAAAAATTTTAACCTATTTGCCCTCTCCATTTCTCCAACTGGATAGATAATAGGTTTCCATTAATAAAATTTACTGTGCTGCAATGCCATATGCAATGTGAATTACCTTCCTGTTGGGAACCCAGAAAGCTTAGCAAAACACGCAAAACTCCCAGATAGCACCAGATTTTGTTCCTTTCTTTTCCCCCTGAATTCTATCTCTGGTATGCCTTGTGTATGTGGAAAGATTTCAAATCACCTGGTTTTCTGTTGTAAAAGGAAAACATTCAGATTGATGATGACCTGAAAATATTTCCCCGCTCCTTAAATTACTGACTGTGTGATACAGTTAATCTTTCTTACTGTTTATGGTCTCCCCACTGTCTTAGTGACAGTTAAAAAAGAAAGATGGATGCTCAATATTCATCTTGTTCAGACATAACATTTCTAATGCTAAGAAAAAAAGTAGAATATTACCTTTTGATGAGACCTACTATTCAAGTGACAAACAGTAACTTAATCATGTACTATTATTAAATGAAGATAATGCATTACATTTCACTTATTCTCAAGATATCACACTAAACAGAAGCTTTGGAGGGAGGGGTTATTTTACAGTGAAAAACAAATCAAAGATTAGGTATACACCCTGTCGCTGTTATTCTCTAGTTACTTTATTAAATTACAGATGCGTGAAGCTCTACCAGGCCTATTGAATTTGTGTCCCTGGCTTCTCTTTAGGAGTGAGGACAGATAGTGCACATTTCCATGATGTAGCATGAACAGGGCCTTATTTCATTTGTTAGTTGAGTAGAACTTAAATGGAGTTTTTTGGAAATATAAAACAGAGTTTCCCACTGAGCTAACCTCATTTTCTAGGATTCTAGCATTGCCCTCACCATATGTTCCATTGCATTATGACAAAGATATCCAACTGTTGAGGTTATTTCTGTTTCTAGTAAATAGATGCTAGTTGTGTTTTGAAAATTATCTATAAGCAAGTTAAATTCTTCAGTGATGAAATTATTAGTACTAATTTAAAACAGCCTTTCATTACCTAAGTTTAAGTAGAAGAAATAGGAGGTATAAAAGAGAAGGATGGGAAGGGCACTAAGGGAAGGCTGGAAAAGTAGATTGGAAGCAGAATATAAATTCTAGGCTAAGGAATTTGGAATTAATTCCAGTACTGTGGAGGACCCCATAGAGCAGCTGGCCTGGGTCTCCAGGTGTCATTGCAAATTCACACTTAAGCCATAAGTGAAGGTTTCTTTAAGAACCCCACTGCCAGCAATATTACAAGGCCTCGCCCCTGATGTAAGACTTGGAGCTTCCTCCAATTCAGCCAAAAGATTCATTTCATATCCCATGTTTTCATTCAAATAGCCCCTCCTTCCATCCTCCTGCCAGCCTCTCTCTGGTATATAAGAAATTGCTACTGTAAGCCAGCTTTCTCATGCAGAGGTTCTCACAACTCTTCTCATAAATATAATGTACCAAAGCAACATACCTATTTTTTTAAGGCTGTGTATGTGCAAAATATACATGAAGAAATGTGTAAGCCCAGTGATTAGGAGCAGGAGATCTAGAGTCAGAATGCTTTGGTTCAATTCCATATTCTGATAATTACTTGCTGTGTGACTTTGGGAAAGTTATTTGACCTCTCTCAGTCTTTGTTAAATGAGGATAATATCTGGGTCCCATAGAGTTATTTTAAGAAGTCAGTGAGTTAATACTCATAAAACACTTCAATAGTGCATAATAAAAATTAGTACTCCATACATTTGTAAAATATTTCTGTAGGTTTTGGGCTGATTAAAGTCCTAGTCAGATAATGTGAAAAAAGGAAGGTCTTTGTAATCAATCGAATATGGTTTCAAATTTAGGCTCTGCTGATACCAGCCATGTAAACTTAGGCTTCTCTGAGCCTGTCTCCATATCATAAGGTTGCTCATAGGCACATTTTGGCTTCAAGTAATAGACTACACAACTCTAAATCGCAAATTAGGAAAGATACTACCTCATTTAATGCAGAGCCCAGAGGGATGGAAGTACAGCACGTCACTCTGACTCTCATTCATCCCTTGTTTTTGTCAACTTTCTACTTAGTTTGGCTCTTCTTGTGGTGCCAAATTGGTGGCTGGGGCTACCTGGGCAAGATGCTCGCTAAGAGAGAATCTTAGCCAACAGTGAAATACCAGTTCTTCCCTTTACTCTTCTGAGTCATTTTAGGATTTACAATTACCCTTACATCAATAACAATAGCCAGACAAATCTGAAGCTGACCAGCACAAACTAATTAGAATTCTCCTTTGCGGCGACACGGGGAAGGGTTGTGGTAACTTGAATAAAATCAGGGCTCTATTTGGAAGGAGGAAGGAGGAAATGAATACTGCATGGGCAACCAAGTATGTCCATCACAATTTGTTCTGAATATTAAATGAGATAATGCAGTAAAATATACAGCATGGTATCCAGCTGTTGCACCAAAATGCTAATGCCTCTTTTCTCTCTGTTGCAAGTTTCTGATTCATAAATACTTTTTAAAATTAAACTGAGGATTTATCTGGCACTGGTGATGGGTTAGTCAAGAAAATGAGGGGGGTGCGAAGCTAGAGGAAGAGACTTAGGATGAGTTAGAACAAATTAAGAGGTTATTATAATAGTTCAGATAAGAAGTAATAAACCCCTGAGCCACAGTGGTAACAATTAAACTGGAAGACAGTGATAAATGTGAAAATATTATGGAGCCAGAATTTATAAGGACTGTTGACTGATTGGCGGTAGGAGGTGGTAGGAAGTGGAAGGAGAGGAAGTAACTTTAAGATCCGAATCACGTTGCCAGGGAGAATGTCAGTATCTTTCATGCACAGTTGAGAAGGGCTGGTTTGGGAGGAGTGGGATGTCTTTGGTTTGTAGGATGTTTTGAATTCAAGGGTGTGGTGGATGTAAATCGTAAGGCATGTAAATCATAAGATTCTTAATTCAGTGTGGAGACACCACACCTTTTGGGTCATTCAGATAGAGGTGTTAGATTTGGTGAAACTTTAGGAATGATTGTGTACATCAAATAAGAGAAGGTCAAAAAAAGAAACTTTAAAAGCAGCTAAATTTGTAGGTAGAAGAGAAAGAGGGATCAGTCAAAGATACACAGATATGGCACAATGATAGTGGCTGTGGAATAAATTATTTTAAGCAAATAAGGGATCCAACAGTATTAAATGGTACAGGTGTTTCAAGGAGCTTAACAATAGGGAAAAGACATAGGGCTTTGTGATTAGAAGGTCACTGTTACTGTTGAAGGATTAAGTTCAATAACATCAGTAGTCAAAATAACTATTTTTTCAAAAATTTGCTGGTAAAGGGAGAGGCACAGGGTGGTAAGGAGATCATGTAGCAAGGGTGAGGGACTCTTGTTTTCATTCAGATTCAGAGATAACTGAGAATATTTTTTGGAGAAGAAGCATAATCAGTATGAGAAACAGTGAAAATGTAAGAAATTAAGAGAGGCAATGATAAAACATCTTACTTTTATGAATCCATTTTTCAAAGGTAAAGGCTGAATTGTGGGATATTAAGTAGCTTGCACAGCATCACATAGCTAAAAAGTGACAGGGCCAGGCGATGAGTCCATGGGTGATAACAGATTCTATACTCTCTGCTGTACTGCAATGCAAGCTCCTGGAATATAGGAAGGTGAGGGGGTCAGAAGTACCAGCAAAAAGAGAGATTCTGTTTGGCAAAGGGGAAGGACAATTCTTTCTCAAATCCAGCACAAAGGAAAGGAGAAAATAAAGGTGGGGAAAACGTTGAGATGGAGGAGGAAATTGAAAAGTGCAGATGGGAGTGCCTTAATTTGCTCATCAGAGCCCACTCTGCAGAACACAAGAGGCAGGATTTCTCAGCCTTAAGAAAATAGAAACATTTTGAAATATATATGCGTGGCTTACCTTTTCACCACCCGTTAGGCTCAATTTAACAGTTGTTACATGTGAAGATTTCTTTTAATAAACAAAGCTTTGTTTTATATCTTCAGAAAGAATTTGAAATCCGTAAGAAAGGCATGTAATGTAAAAGTTACAAATATTCATAGAGTAAATGATCAGGTCTATTAAGACTTGAAGTTAGTAAGTAGTTGTACACACGGCTTATCATAAATTACCAGCGGTATAAAGGAATACTATCATAATTGCTGACTTTTTTGTACTTCCTTTTACCTGAGAACCTTATTTAGTCAGCTGGGCGTTTTGCATCGTTGCCCAAGGGAAGAAAAAGCCAGCCAAAAGCAGGGAAAACAAGAGGTTAATTCTTAATATTTGAGGTTTCAAAAGTTTAGGACTCAAAAAGTGAATATAAAATTTGGATAATACAAAATGCTCAAAGTGATGTAAAGAATAGTAACATTTTGCCCCATCTGTCTGCCACCAGGGTTACCTGCCAGACTAGATGACCACTTCTTTGACACAGGTAAAGCAGGAGAGACGAAAGAGAAATCAGGAGTGAGTAGATGCTGTGGTCCCTAAGAAACCAGGATCTGTGGATGTCATGGGAACGAACCCACAAATGTCTGAAGATCAAAGAGCAGAGGAGCCTTTTCATGGACCTTTGTTTCCTGGAGAGGAAATTCAGGCTTAATATACACAGAGACAGAAATAGACATCTGAACAGTGTATCTAGACAGATTGACCTACAACTGACTTAGAGTTAGTTTCTTGAAGTCCTC
Source organism: Rhinopithecus roxellana (assembly GCF_007565055.1). NCBI lineage: Eukaryota > Metazoa > Chordata > Mammalia > Primates > Cercopithecidae > Rhinopithecus > Rhinopithecus roxellana. Next base: position 161,814,739 of record NC_044552.1, read on the forward strand.
TGGTGTGTCAGAAAAGTAGGAAGAGTGATTCCTGCATGTAGGAAAGCAGCACAGAAAAGGGAAATGTTCATGGGAGACTCAACTGAGTTTCCTTCAGTCTCAGCCAGAGAGGACTTGCAGGAGTTAAACAAGAGGGAGAGAACCAGTCCTAAAGGAGATGGAACACAAGGGATGATTCTGGCATGGATAAACGATGAGTCTGGACAGAAGTGCCTACCTTCCTTCCTCCAACAGTTTAGTACTAACTGAATGGCTCAGCCACCACTCCCCTTGTGAATATTGATGAATATACACATACACACAATAACATACTTGCTTATGAATAACTCACATAACAGCAACAAATTCATAATTTTCATAAGAATTTGATTTGGTAAGAATTTACATTTCATTTTAACTCAAATGTCTAGTGTTACCTTGAAATTCAACAACGTTATAATACCTTGTTAGCAAAAGAGTTCCTAGCATATTGTTATTTGTCATACAACGTCTTAGATAGAGTAGAAAAATCCTCAGATACATAGATGAACTAGTGTATTTTAACCAATAAGTGAAAACTGTATAAAGTTCTTCTAAGGGCTTACTTAAAAATCAATTGTAATCAAGATACAGGGAGAGTGTACTTAACTGAATCTTTTATCACCTACCATTTTGAATTGTTTTCTAAAACTGTTTCACGTTAGTAATTATTTTATTTCCTAAGACAATTGTGCTTTGTCAAGGGGAAAGTTTGGGTCCAGTCTAAGTAAACAAAATAACTGCATTCAAGGGGAGCTTGAATAGGAGATGCTGAAACCCACAAGTTTGCCCAAGTTAACATTGACAAAAGGAAAACATGAATTGCTTTAAAGATTGGAGCAAAGTTTGAAACAGGAGAGCAATGCACCAGGGAAGTGCAAAGGTTTGGAGGAATATTCATGGTGGAGAGTCTCTCTTAGGTGGTACTCCCTGCAGAGTGGAGATATGGCCCAATGGGCAGGGTATTAGCACACTTACGATTCAGACCCAAGAGAGCATGGGGTTACAGATCTCAAAGATTTCCATTAAAAAAGATTTTTTATTGGAATAAAACAACTGGGCTTTACATACAAATTAATCTAGTATGGTAGAAAGATCTCAATATTTGGAGGGAGAAGGGCACCGTTTGAATACTGACCCAGTGAAAACAGATTTTTGGCCTATTTTCCTGATCTGTAAAATGAAGAAATCACACATTTTCTACCTTGTAGCATTACTTTGATAATAGTTAACTGAATAAGAAGGTATAAGACAGTATTTTTATAGTGTTATAGAGTTCATTGTATAGTGTATAAAGTCTATTGTACCAAGTGTTATACAAATATTAATTATAATTCATTTTGAAGTTGCAATTTTAAAACTTTTCTAACTGCCTTAAAAATGAAATGTAACAAAAAGTGTATGTGTGTATGTATATATGTGTGAATAACAGATAACTATTTATAAATCAATTATCCAGGCCAGATACAGAGGCTCATGCCTGTAGCCCCAGCACTTTGGGAGGCCAAGGTGGGCAGATCATTTGAGGTCAGGAGTTTAAGACTATCCTGGCCAACAAAGTGAAACCCTGTCTCTACTAAAAATAGTAAAAAGAAAAATTAGTTGGGCGTGGTGGTGCATGCCCGTAATCCCAGCAACTCGGGAGGCTGAGGTATGAGTATTGCTTGAACCTGGGAGATGGAGGTTGCAGTGAGCGGAGATCACACCACTGCCCTTCAGCCTGGGAGACAGAGCAAGACTCCACCTCAAAAAAAAAAAAAAAAAAATTCAATTATCCAAACATGTTATTTTATTAATCTGTTTCCCTTTATGAGAGGAGAGGCTAGTGAAAGGAAGATCCTCAAATCCCTGGAACTGACCCATAGGCCCACCAGATCCAGGGGCTACCCATACTTTCATTCTTGGCTCCTCCCACTCCCAGGAGCCCTTCAGCCTGATAATCAGCTGGGGACTTACACCCCTTTCCTTCACAATTCAGTGTCCTTGTTCCTGCCTCCCTGCCTTAGCATTAGCTTTCTTTTAGCCTTGGGTGCTTCTCTCTGGATTTGTATTCATTCTTGAAGACCTGCTCAGGCCTCCCCTCCTCTGCAAAGCCTTTCCTCATCACCATTGTATTTTCCTATTACCTATAATGACGTCACTTATGCTCAATTTTTCTGTCTCAAAAAAAATGGAGTCTCCTCTGGGATGCTTTTCTGGCTCTCTTTAGTGTCTGGGCCAGAGCTCCTCAGGGACAGAAATTGCACCTAAATGCTCTTTACCAGAACATCAGCACCAGGAAAGGCAGGACTTGGTTTTTATTTATTGCTGTATCTTGGGAACAGCAATGCCTGGTGTATTGTAGGTGCTCAGTAAATATTGATTGCGTAGTAGGTCATACGAAGAGGTTGATATTTGCAATTCTTGACTGATGTGAAAGTTTGCTATTTTCCATTTTAAGAATTCAGCATACTACCATATAGTGGTAAATATAAATATGTTACATTTCAGAACAATGGTGGACATTTTGTATTTTTATGGCAAGGAAATAATATTCAAACTTATTAGGAATAAAAATGGGCAAATAAATGGATGAATAAAAAGTTGTCCTGTGGCTTTGCTGCAGTAGATGACCATTATACACCGCGACTGCCATGATCTGTTCAAAGCCATAACAAGTCAGAATATAGTCCACACCAAGAGTTTTCTATTAATAAGGTAAAATAAATAGGAAACAATCTTGATAGTCCAAATAAAACTTACTTTTTAGGCTGATCTAGGGAGGCATTCTGGAAAAACGTGCTTTGGTCTTGAACTATCATGGATAATTTCTTTAATATTTCACTTTCTTTGTTACTTATGAGTTTCAGACTTGGGATAATTAAAAAATTATCCCATGTTATTTCTTTTCAGAGAAATTGCCATGTGCTTTATTGAAGTTTGGAAAGTTTGTTTTCCAGATCTACTGCCATGTGCCATGTCATTAGCCTCAGAGTTGTTGGGACAGCACTGATCTGATTTGAGTGTGAGGACCAATAAACTCTTATCAAGTGCTGGCAATTCCATCAAGTAGCACCTGCTGCAGCTCAAAGAGAAACTGCTAAACTGAAATTAATGCTTATGTTTCTCTTCCAAGCAACTAATTTCATTAACAAAATTAGATTTCTTGGAGGGTAATTGACACAATCTGGTAATTCAGAGAGTTGTCATTAAAAATTAAGCATAAAGGGAAACAACATGAACTCAACTTCCACTACCAATCCCTTGGCAGCAGGAATCCAAAGCAAAAATCCCACCTACAAATGTCAATAGTAGGATAAAGATCAAATGGGAATCCGCAGTGAGCATGTACTGAATGTCTTTGGTCTTAGCAGAGGAAAAAAGGCTGATTTTTTTTTTCTCTCATTGTAAAACTCTGTTCATGTTTGGAGAACATGTAATTTTATTTAGAAAAATTTTGTAACATTCTCTAGCCAGACAATAGTGAGTTTAACTTTACTTTGTCTAATAATAAATGAAGAGCTTTTTCAAGTTTCTTGAAGATCCTGTAACTTCGAATTCCGAGACATGGTATGACCTTTCTTTTAACCTCTAAAATTTTTCTCATAATAAGAATGATCCCTTTTTATGTGAAGTACTTAAATATTATAAAAAGATATGAGCCAGAGAAGTCAAGTAAAATATTAACAATTTCACAAAGAGAAAAGTTAGTGCTTTAATTTTCTGTGCTTCAGCTCATGTTCTTCCTCCCCTTTCGAGACCTCTTCTCTACTCACCTTAAGTGTCTCTAGCAATAAAACTACTGCTTCTCAGAAGAGGTGTCCAACCATTCCCCAGGAGTGATTTATGCTTTCTTGATGCCCCTTTGCATTTAATTCCTAATCACTCATTTGACACTTAATCCCATGTGTGTTTAATTTTTTTTTTACTAGTTTTACCACTTATTGTATAATTTCACATTGTCCTTCACCAATAGTGGATCAATTTGTGGCACTAAATGTGTCTATTTGTTTGTCCAGCTTTCTACCAACATAAGGCTTGTCAAAAAACAGGACTCAGTTATAAACATTTAGAAAAAGAAAGAATATGTTGGCTGTGAAGAAGGGCTGTTTCACCAAATAACGCAATGCCAGGTGTTTTCAAAGAAAATATGCTGCAAAATTAGACAAGTTTCTGAGTTTACATCTAACTGATCAAAGTGGAAAACAGAAACTCTGTGGCGTGATTATTACATTAACAAAGGCCACAACACAGATTCCACATCTGCATAGAAAAGATCAGGGACAACATTGTTTATGTCAGAAAAATCACATTTTGTGCAAAATGTTCACATTTTTATTATTTAGGGAATCAGAACCAGTTAGAATTTCTATTATTATTTTTTTCCTCAGAGGATACAGTATTCTTTTTGACCACAGAGTATGAAGTGCTGACACTTATTAAAAGCAGTGCCAAGTTTAGTTTTGCTTCTAAGCTTTCCAAGTTTTGCTTTCCCTCCATATGGTAAAGTGCTTGCCAATAAAGTGTCAATCTGACAATATAATATACTTATTGATTTTTCTCTTTCAGTGATATTTGCTGATTCTCTTTTAGTGATTTTTCTTTTAGCGATATTTGGTTTCAAGTGACCATTTATTTCAGAGATTTTGACCTCTTTTTAGTAGGGTGAAAACATTTGGAGTCACAAAATATTAAAGCCTTAAAAGTTAACTTTCATCTGAAAGTATTTAGAAGACCTGGGGCTGTAATTTGCTTTTATGTCACTGAAGAATTTTATTGTTCTTAACAATTCTATTGGGATTAAGAACTAAGAACCATCCTAATTACTACTAGTAGTTTTCTCCTATATAACCTACAAGTGTGAAGGGTCACCTTTGTCTGAGATCTCTTTTTTGGTTGGTGTTCCTGGCCTACTGGGAGTAGTATTCTTTTTTAATTTTTCCTTCCAACTTTTATTTTAGGCTCGGGGTACGTGTGTAGGTTTGTTACATGGGTAAATTGTGTGTCACAGGGGCTTGGGTACAGATTACTTTGTCACCCAGGTGATAAACATAGTACCTACTAGGTGATTTTTTGATTGTCACTTTCCTCCACTGTTCACCATCAAGTAGGCCCCAGTGGATACCTATTGTTTCCTTCTTCGTGTGGAAGTGATATTCTTTACTATCTGTAAGGCCGAGACTTCATATGCCATAGAGCAGGTATCAGGAATTTTTTCCTAGGAGGAGTGTGTAGGCATCATTTCCACATGAGAAACATAGTCCTCGCTTCTTAATAGGGGACTTATCTGATCTAGGTAAACAAGAGTTTTGGTCTGGTCACAGATCCAAATTTGATTTGTTCAATTATATTCTGGTAGGAAAGAGAATCCAATTTTATTGTACCTATAAAGTAATTAAATGGTCATAAAACATAAAATAATCTAATAAAGCCACTGTTCATACAATTGAACTTACAATTGTTTTGATGACAAGGTCAATCATAATATGCCATTATTTTCTGAGAATTATTTTTAAATTTCCTTAGCATTTCTTAGTATATAATCTATATTAAATTATTTCTTTAGACATTTGCTTTTAAATTCTTAGGGTTATATTGGATGAAGATATCACTTACAGAGTGTTTTATTCCAATTTCTATAGATAAAACTGGTTATGCTGAGGATTAGATACAGATTAAGAAGAAAAAAATAGGTTTTCCACATGTGCATCAAAAATAGAATATTATACTAATTAAATCAGTTCTTTTAGCTCCATGTATCTATCTTTGTAGTGCCTTGTGCTGTTGCAACAAAATACCTGAGATTGGGTAATTTATAAAAAGCAGATATTTATTTTCTCATAGTCCAAGATCAAGGTGCTGGCAAATTTGGTTTTCCTTTGAGGGCTCTTCCTCTGGAGGGGAAGGACACTGTGTCCTCACATGGCAGAAGGTGGAAGGGCAAGAAACAAAATGCTATGTGAAGCTTCTTTTATAAGAGCTTTAATTCTATTAATGAAGGAGAAGCCCTCATGGCCTAGTCACTTCTTAAAGTTCCCACCGCTTAATACTCTTGAATTTTGAAGGAGAGTCTCATCTAAATAAAATCTAAGTGAGACTCGATGCATGACTTGCCCAGAGGCAAGTCTTTCCCTCCAGCTGTGAACATGTGAAATCAAAGAAGTTGTATGCTTTCAAAACACAATGGTGAGGCAGGGATAGGCTGGACACTGCCATTCCAACACGGAGCAATAGGAAAGAAGGTAAAAGCAACAGCTCTCAAGTAAGTCCCAAACCCTACAGGATAAATAACTTAAATCTTGAGACTTCACTCCATGTCCTACTTCTGGACATGCTGTGGGAGGGGGCTGGGCCTTCAAAGCCCCCAGGGACTATGCCCCCATGAATTTGCTCCCACTGGAGGTCTCAGACACAATTAGGTGCAGCCCACACCATAGCTCTCACTGGTGAAATTTGGGTGGCTGCAGCCCTCCCAGGCTGGTGTTGCATGTCAGTGCCCAAAAGGTCTGGGGTCTTGGTGGCAGCTCTACCTGCCTGGTTGCATTAAGCATTGCCTTAGTGGAGGCTCTCTGTAGTGGCCTCGCCCCTGTGGCGAGTTGCTGCTGAGGGGGTCCAAGGCTGTCAGACATTCTCTGAATTCTAGGTGGAGACAGCCATGCCTCCCCAGCTCTTACACTCTGCAGACCTGCAAAATTAGCACCACAAGGATGTGGCCAAGGTTTCCAACTTGTACCTTCCAGAGAATTGGCCCAAGCTGCACATGGGCGTGCTTGAGCCATAGCTGGGTGGGCCAAGGAGCACTGCTCCCGAACTCGGGAAGCAGAGAGTTGAGGCATCCCTGCACAGCAAGCTTTGAGGGCTCATGGGTGTCCCTGGCTCCTCCTTTGAAACCGTACTGTCTTTCAGCCATGGCACTCTGGGCTTTTGATGGACGTAGCAGCCTGGATGACCCCTTGGCGTCATTCTTTCATTGTCTTGATAATAACACCTGCGTTTCTTCTATCTATACTAGTCTCCTTATGAAATGGTTGCTTGGCTACACCCTTAGTTTTCTCTCCTGAACACATGTTTTTATTCTTTATACGGCCAGTACTGAGAATTTTCTAAATCTTTAGGTTCTGATATTTAAACCTTCATATTTAAACCATTTTTTCATCCCTCATTTTACTATAAGCAGGTAAGAAAAGCCATGTAGCTCCTTCAACATTTTGCTGCTTAGAGATATCTTGTGTTAGGTATCCCAGTTGATTGCCCTTAAATTCTACCTTTACAAAGTCTCAAAACATGAACATAATTCAGCCAAGCGTTTTGTGGGTTTTTGCTTTTTTTGCCATTTTATTTTATTTTTTATTTTTTTATTTTTGAGATGGAGTCTCGCTCTGTCCACCAGGCTGGAGTGCAGTGGCGCCATCTCTGCTCACTGCAAGCTCCGCCTCCCGGGTTCCCGCAATTCTCCTGCCTCAGCCTCCCGAGTAGCTGGGACTACAGGCGCCCGCACGGCGCCCGGCTTTTTTTTGTATTTTTAGTAGAGACGGGGTTTCACCGTGGTCTCGATCTCCTGACCTTGTGATCCGCCCACCTTGGCCTCCCAAAGTGCTGGGATTACAGGCGTGAGCCACCGCGCCTGGCGCCATTTTATTTTTTAAATTTATATTTTATTTTATTTTATTTTATTTTTTGACACAGAGTCTCACTCTGTTGCCCAGGCTGGAGTGCAATGCCGTGATCTTGCCTCACTGCAACCTCTGCCTCCTGGGTTCAAGCAATTCTCCTGCCTCAGCGTACTGAGTAGCAGGGAATACAGGCGCCTGCCCCCACACCTGGCTAATTTTTGTATTTTTAGTAGAGATGGGGTTTCACCACATTGGTCAGGCTGGTCTCGAACTCCCGACCTCAGGTGATCTCCCAACCTCAGCCTCCCAAAGTGTTGAGATTACAAGTGTGAGCCACCGCATCAGGCTTTTCTTTTTTTGCCACTGTATAACAAGGATGGCCTTTCCTTCAGTTTCAATAATATATTCCTAATTGTGTCTAAGACCTCATCAGAATAGCCTTTACTGTCTATATTTCTACCAACTTTCTGGTCACTGTCACTTAGGTAATCACTAAGAAGATTCAGGCTTTCTCTATAGATTTTCTCTTCTTCTGAGTCCTCACCAGAATCTCCCACTAAGGCTCCATTCATGGCAAGACAAAGCTTTTCTGGCATGCACTTCAAAATTCTTCCAGTCTCTACTCATTACCCCGTTCCAAAGCTGCTTCCAGTTTTTCAAGTCTTTGTTACAGCAGCACAAACATGATAAGACAGTGTCCTAGGTGATCGATTCTTGTTTGCTTGCATTTCGGTTAAGCAGTCCATTTCCATGGAGTCATCTGCTTTTAGATTAAAATGATCCTGAGGTTCTGATTCAGTCATGTAAATCAGTCCCTGGTGATAACCTGGAAATCTTGAACCATGAGTATATTCCTTGTAGCAACAACAGTCAGGTCTACCTGATACAGTCCTTTCCTGCGGTTCTTTTGATGATTTTATAGAATATTTGATTTTAAAAGTTGTATCACAGGTTCTGTAAACAAATGTAAGCAAAAAAGAAGAAAACTTTTTGTAGATGGTAAGACTAAATGCCTGGAGTTATTTTATTACAGTAGTCAAAAATAATAGAAATAGAATAGTTTGTTCTGTTGAGGCAAAAGATATAATAAATTTATAAAGATATAATAAATTTATGATCCTGATAGTGAGGGCATTAATAAATTTCAAAAGTTTTTAATTTACACCATTAAATGCATTATGAGTGTCACTAATATCAATATATTATAATAAGTTAAATGGATATTTAAATCTAAAAAAATTTAAAAAAATTAAAAATTAAGTTGTTGACAATAGTCTTTGAATGTAAACATGATTATGTTTCTTTTTAACTGTTAAAAATCACAAAATGGAAACAAATTCATATTAGTAGGCTTTAACGATATGATATTTACCTAACAAGGATGATATTTTTTCGTTTTGAAAATAAAACTAACCAGGAGAGTTCTCCTAACAATACTGAGCTAATCAAACATCTGAAGAATGTCAAACATGCCTAATTATTTTAATGAAAGAATAAATTTCTGTATTACCTGGTGGCCACTACGTAGTTCATAACTATAGGGTGACTCAAGCATAATTTGTATGTAAAATAAATCTTAATAGTTTTATTATTTTGAATTTGGAAACTGAATTTGCAAAAAGCAAAAACCAGAAGACAAAAGAGAAGAGAGAAGTTGTGAACACACATCACAGGTTCTAAAGACAATAGTTACCAGCCAGCATTTAAAAATAGCAATAAATAATAATAATTATTATTAAATTAAATATTTTCAAGAAATGAGGAACTTTAGCTAATGTGATTAACGATTATTCCAAAACCCATAGAGTTATTGTGGTGATAAGAGGAATTTTTGTTATTTGAGCAGCATTACTTTTAACCAAGAGAACATATTTTAGTTTTATCTTGTTGAATCTCACCTATATGACAATATACAATGAAAGATTCATGAGTCTTTTTTTCCTAATAAATAAACTCATCACATTTACTTAACTTTGTCAAAAATTTCAACACATTTTGTAGTTCCTTTCACCCTCATTATTTCCAAGTACTATAAATCCAGGCATGTGAGGTTAATTTCTTCTCAGATCTTTTACATTTATGATACAAATAATTAGATTTGCATTTTATTGTCTTCCTTTGCATTGTGGCATACTTTTATTTTAGAATAAAATTATTATTTTTAATCCCACAATAAACCAATATATATATTTGTCATGTTGTATACGTATCCCCTTACCATACTGTATTTTTCATTTCTTAAAAAATGAACATGCATTTTAACATAATCCAGATTCATTTGTACTTTTTGATTTATTAACTGAGGGATACTCTATAATGTAGTAAATAGGAAAACAGGCATTTTAAAATTACAAATACATAAGATCATTTATTAAACAACTCAATATTACAATAGTTCAAGATCTTAAAGTTAACTAAAAATCTGGAGATCACAATTTTTGACTGGTATTTACAGTTTCTATGATTTGTAGCATTGCATGTATTGATCTCTTTTAATTAATACATTATTTATTATTATTTAATTTAGTTGAACTTGATATCTTGCAGTTTTCTAAGTGACGTTAGGTTATTTGATGCACCAAACTAGTAGAGGAAGTTTGGGACATTTGAAATAGACTATTCATGAGGAAATATATGTAACACTTGCATAAACTGAAGTATTCTGCTGGCATTATTTTTACATCATGGTAAAGCCAGGGAGGAGATAAAGACTTGCTCTTAAACCAAAGTTATAAGATCAGTCTAATTTGTCCAGAATTATCTTGAAGAAGAATACTACATGACATTTTTCCTTAAGCAATGATATACCAGATATTAAAACTTTTCAGTTGCTTAAAAGTAATTTTTTAATATCTTGCAACCTAATAACAATACACATTAATTAAATTCATAGGTCAAAGGTATTTTTTAAATTAAACTTTTTATTTTGAGAAAATTTTGCATTTACATGTAGTTGTAAGAAATGTTGAACGATCCCATGCATTCTTTGTCTAGTTTCCCCCAATGGTAATATCTTTCAAAAGTATAATGTACCAACCTTATTAACATTTCTCCAATTTTACTTGTACTTCTGTGTGTGTGTGTGTGTCCGTGTGTGTGTGTATGTTTAGCTTTATGCAATTTTATCACCTGTGTGGGTGTTTGTATTCATTACTATCAAGATACAAAACAATTCCATCATCACAAGGCTCTCTTGTGGTTCCAGTGGTGTAATTTTTTAACCATATCCCCCTCTTCACCATTCCTAAACCCTGGTAATCCCTGTCTCCTGAAAAAAAGTATGTCTCTCAAGAATGTTATATAAATGAAATTATATAGTACATAATCTTTTGGAATTGTCTTTTCTTTCTCCCTCAACATAATTTCCTGAAGCTTCATCTAAGCTGATGTGTGTATCAACAGCCCATTTCTTTTCATTGCTGTGTAATTTTCCATGGTATGCATGTACCACAGTTTGTTTAGCTAATCACTTATTGAAGGACATTTGAGTTGGTTCCAGGTTTTGGCTATTATGAATAAAACTGCTTTGAACATTCATGTACAGTTTTTTTGCATTAACATAAGTTTACTTTTCTCTGGGATAAATGCCCAATTATTAGTTGCTGAGTAGTATAGAAATTGCATGTCAGTTTTGTAAGAAACTGCCAAACTATTTTTCAGAAAGGCTGTACTATTACATTTCCACATACAACATAGGAGTGATTCAATTTCTCAGCATTCTTACCAGAATTTGGTATTGTTATTATTTTAGCCATTCTGATACATGTGAAGTGATACTATATTGGGATGTTAATTTGTGTTTACCTATTGACTAATAACGCTGAGTATCTTTTCATGTGCTTATTTGACATCTGTATAGCCTCTTTGGCAAAATGTCTATTCATGTCTTGTGCCCATTTTCTGATTGGATTAATTTTTTTGTTTTTGTTTTTCACTGTGTGAGTTTTGAGAGTTCTTCATATATTCTACATACTAATCCTTTGCTAGATATGTGGATTACAGACATGTTATCCCAGTCTGTAACTTGTAAATGAAATAAAAAGCTGGTTCTTTGAAAAGATAAATAAAATTGATACATCATTAGCAAGATTAACCTAGAAAAGAAGAGACAAAATCCAAATAACCTCATTTAGAAACGAAACAGGAGTTATTACAACTGACACCACTGAAATGCAAAAGATCATTCGAAGCTACTATGAACAACTTTACGCTCATACTAGAAGAAATGAATAAATTCCTGGAAACATACAACCATCCTAGCTTACATCAGGAAGAATTAGATGCCCTGAACAGACCAATAACAAGCAGTGAAATTGAAATGGTAATTTAAAAATTACCAACAAAAAAAAAAGTCCAGGACTAGATGGGTTAACAGCAGAATTCTACCAGACATTCAAAGAAGAATTGGTACCAATCCTTTTGACGCTATTCCACAAGATAGAGAAAGAAAGATCCCTCCCTAATTCATTCTATGAAGTCAACATTGCCCTAATACCAAAACTAGGAAAGGACATAACCAAAAAAGAGAATTACAGACTGATATCCCTGATGAACATAGATGCTAAAATCCTTAACAAAATACTAGCTAACTGAATACAACAACATATCAAAATGATAATCTGCCATGATTAAGTGTGTTTCTTTTTTTTTTTTTTTTTTTTTTTTTTTTTTTTTTTTGAGACGGAGTCTCGCTCTGTCGCCCAGGCTGGAGTGCAGTGGCCGGATCTCAGCTCACTGCAAGCTCCGCCTCCCGGGTTTACACCATTCTCCTGCCTCAGCCTCCCGAGTAGCTGGGACTACAGGCGCCCACCACCTTGCCCGACTAGTTTTCTGTATTTTTTTTTTTTAGTAGAGACGGGGTTTCACCATGTTAGCCAGGATGGTCTCGATCTCCTGACTTCGTGATCCGCCCGTCTCGGCCTCCCAAAGTGCTGGGATTACAGGCTTGAGCCACCGCGCCCGGCCAAGTGTGTTTCATACCAGGGTTGCAGCGATGGTTTAACATACACAAGTCAATAAAGGTGATACACCACATAAACAGAATTAAAAACAAAATCACATGATCATCTCAATAGATTCAGAAAAAGCATTTGACAAAATCCAGCATTGCTTTATGATTAAAACTCTAAGCAAAATTGGCCTACAAGGGACATACGTTAATGTAATAAAAGTCATCTATGACAAATCCACAGCTAACGTAATCCTGAATGGGGAAAAGTTGAAAGCATTCCCTCTGAGAACTGGAACAAAACAAGGATGCCCACTCTCACCACTCCTCTTCAACATAGTACTGGACGTCCTAGCCAGAGCAATCAGACAAGAGAAAGAAATAAAGGGCATCCAAATCACTAAAGAGGAAGTCAAACTGTCAGTGTTTGCTGATGATAGGACTGTTTACCTTGAAAACTCTTAGGACTCCTCCAGAAAGCTCTTAGAACTGATAAAAGAATTCAGCAAGGTTTCTGGATACAAGATTAATGTGTGCAAATCAGCAGCTCTTCTATACACCAACAGCGACTAAGCAGAGAATCAAATAAAGAACTCAACCCGTTTTACAATAGCTGCACAAAAAATAATAAAATACTTAGGAATATACCCAACAAAGGAGTTGAAACACCTCTACAAGGAAAACTACAAAACACTGCTGAAAGAATCACAGATGACACTAACAAATGCAAACACATCCCATGCTCAGGTATGGATAGAATCAATATTGTGAAAATGACCATATTGCCAAAAGCAATCTACAAATTCAATGCAATCCCCTTCAAAATACCACCATCATTCTTCACAGAATTAGAAAAAATATTTCTAAAATTCATACAGAACCGAAAGAGAGCCACCTAGTCAAAACAAGACTTAGCAAAAAGAACAAATCTAGAGGCATCACACTACCAGATTTCAAACTATACTATAAGGCCATAGTCACCAAAACAGTATGGTACTGGTATAAAAATAGGTAATAGACCAATGGAATAGAATAGAGAACCAAGAAGTAAACCCAAATACTTACAGCCAACTGATCTTTGACAAAACAAACAAAAACATAAAGTGGGGAAAGGACACCCTTTTCAACAAAGGAGACTGTCCCACTTTCAATGTCACCTACCTGCGCTTTGCAGTGTTTAGGAGGTCAGTAATGCCACTTTTTGCTAACTAGCTGTTAACTCACTTCTCTCTGACAAGGGGACAGAGAAAACATATATGCTTAGCCATTTGAGAAATATTTCTTTAAAACTATTTCCTCCCTAGTCTACCAGCATAAAAATGGATCTGCTGATGTTTTCTTTATAACTCTTCACAATTTTTATCATTTTCCTTATTTTATAGTTTTAAATTTCTCTAATTTGTGTGTCAAACTCTATGATAATAATAACAACAATAATGATTACTTGTTTACTGCTTACCTTGCACCAAATATGTTATACAATGTATCTCTAGTCCTCACAATTGTTTTTGCGTCTTATATATTATTCTATCCATTTTACATGTGAGAAAACTGAGGCTCAGCAATCTTTTTCATCTCAGTGCTTTTACTTTTTCCACTAAGACTTTTATCTTCTCTACAGACTCTCTCTAAATTAAGCTACTGCTGTTATACTAAAACATGATAATCTGCCACGATTTAAAAATATTTTTAAAATTCTCTGATTCTTTCCACAAGTACATTGCCTCCAAACGTCTTGAATTTATTAAATTTATTTTCTTCTACTTATACTCATTCTCTGCTCCTTGAACGTGTAGATACTATTCTGTTCTCATTTTTTTCTTTATGGTTCTGTAAGATTTAGAATTTGCCATTCTTGTTCCTGTCACTTTAACAGCTTTCCTGTCACCTAAGTTAAAAAAAAAAATGCCAACCTGTTCAAAGGAAATTAAAGCAATTCAGTTTTCAGAATTTAAGAGATTCATTCTCTGAGTGAAAGGTGAAAGTGAAGGATTCTCATAATTCTATTTATTTGGTTGCTCTTCTAGTTACGTTTGCAAGTAACTCCTTGGACCTTTCTTATTGGAAACTTTATTTTCTTACATTATGTTTCACAATAATGTGCTAGTTTGATGAATTATAAATAATATTCTGCCAAAAGAATTTTTGTAGAACATATCTACATTCCTGTCTAAATACATAAGTATACACATATTAGATTTTGACATAGACATGATTTTAGATCTGATGATTTTTTATAACAAAATTAAATCTTTAACCTAAGGTTTTACATAGGTATTTAAAAATAAAAGGAGTACTTTTCCATGTTGTCAACCGAACTAACTATAAATCAATTTACAGAATTTTAACAGCAAATAAAACCCACTTCATGCCTCTTAGCAACATTCTCTGCATGCAGATATAATTGTTTGCTGTCCAGTGACTTATATCACCCTTGCCTGAATGCCTTTAAAATATGATGTCCTTGCTTTTCTCTCGTTGTTTTACCAACAACCTTAATATTCTGGCTTTTACTAATTTTCTGTATAAAGATTTTACCCCAGATGAAGTCACTGTTTCCACAAAGCTTTCTCTCACCTTCCTCCTCACCCTTGCTTTCATTATTCTATCCACATGGGATGTATCCCTTTCTTCACCACAATCTTTCTAAGCTTAGCCAGTATTTAACATTGAGACTAAAATGTCTCCTCAGAAAGTCTTTCTGATCATCCTCCCGCCAATGTCCATTCATCTGTCCTTCTAACAATCCATTCCATCCATCCATCCATCCATCCATCCATCCATCCATCCATCCATCCATTTATTTATCTAATAACACCACAAATATTCATGGAACCTTGGACATTGCGGTAGACTATTGAGTTATAAAGACATAAATCAGATAAAGTGTGAATATCAGCACCATTTGTCTTAAGAGAATTGGAGAAAGGCTACTTGAAGGATACAGTTTGACAACTGGAAAAGTGTAAAGAGAACATTTGTGACAGAGGCAACATGTGCAAAGTTATGGACAGAGGTGACAGGAAGTAAGTTCCATTTGGGATCTACATGAGAGTCAGTGTTATTAGAGCATGAAGTGCAATTGGAAAGAGGTGGGAAACAAGGCTAAACAAAACATGAACATGGTATACCTTTCTTAGGAGTTTGAGACTTTGTGGTAACATTGTTGAGAGTCATTTACATTTTTTAAGTAGGGACGGGTGTAGCCATATTTACTTTCACAAAGATAAGTCTAAACAAAACTGTTGAGAATAAATTGAAGCATGAGGGTAACATTAAAGATGGGGAGACCAAATAAGCCTCCTGTAAGAGTATGAGCAAGAAAAAGGACGTCGACTTAGAAACTGCCAGTCGGGGGAAGAAGAAAAGACTATTTGAACATTAATCAAATAGAATCTGAAACTAGATGATGGTAAGGGAGAAAAAGAAGCAGATATGAGAACTAGCATGTACAGTTCTTGAAAAATTGGGTGGATAGTGGTACCTTCTGATGAACTGTGAATGAAACGAATAGAAAGCACATTTGCCCTGGAGAAATGGAGAGATTTAAAGATAAAAAGATTTTAAACATGTGGACTTAAAGGAATCTGTGAAACATCAAACGGTAAATGCTTGGTAAATGGCTGATCCATGTGTCTGAAACTCCGAAGAAAGGTCTGTACTGTATTTGAGAATTATTAACACTTAAGTTAATATTGAATTCACAAGTGGTTGCTTCTCTCCCTTTTTAACCAAAACACTCACATTGCCAAGAGATAGTTCCAGCTACCGCTGCTTTTCTGTCAGGTCATCCTTTGTGCCAGGCTCCTTCTTGTTCAAGGACATAACTTGTACTATTTTCTTGGCTGAAACATTGGCCCTTTGCCTTGACATTACTATCTCCTTTCTTCCTTTAAGGCTTAACTTAAAATCCACTTCTTAATTTCTTAAATCATCTCCCAACACCCTTTACTTTGTTTGCATATTGCTTTTGGTAACTGCAATTTTTAGATGTATTTCTCAGTGAATTCTTTTGGTCTGTTTCCCCTATTTCAGGGTGAGCTTCACCGGGCAACTGTACATCTGCCTTTTCCATGATTCTATTCAAATTCTTAGCACTCAGTAGGCACACAAACATTTTCAGAATGAATAAATGACATTATGCATTTGTGTTTCACTGTTTACTGTCTCCTTCCGGTGGTAGTGGCTTCTTTGTGGTTCTTTGAACACTTCAAATAGGTTACTGCCTCAGGGTCCTCAGACTTGCTGTTCCTTCTACCTGGAATGCTCTACCCTCAGATATTTACATGACTTGCTCTCTCACCTCAGGCAGGTTCCTGTTCAAATATTCCTTGAAGCCTGCAGGAGGAAGAGGACTTCCTTGATCTCTTTCTAAAGTAATATCTCTTATAATTTGCTATTGCCTTAACTTGTTTTATTTGTGTGCACGGCACTTTTCACTAACTGCTACGATAGTGTATATTTATTTATTTGTCTGTTTATTTTCTTTCTTACCCCTCCAGAATTTAGTTCCATAAGAGCGGGAACTTTGTTGTTCACAGCTTGATCCTCAGCCCAAATTATGAGATCAGAGAATCCAGACAAAGCCGTGTGAGATATCCATAAGGCAATTGCATATGATTTAAAGTATTCAAAAATTCAGTTGTATGTCATTTTTTACATCTGTTAAGAATTGTAGGGTCTTAAGAATATGAATTAATACAAGATTTCATCAAGTTCAAAGAAAATAGGTTTGTAGAAAAATGTATTTCTATATCTGAAGAACCAAAGCACTTTAAATCAACCACTTCTATCAAGTAGTCAACAAGGAGTTGCAGACCTCTGTCAATAGAAACACACACACACACACACACACACGTACACACTTAAACCCAGGGAGTTAAACTTAATAACTTAGGAAACAAATCCATTTATACATTTTGAAGCCCATGATGTTGCATGATATTGCAATAATTCAACAGGATTCAATGAATTTTATCAGGGTTGTGGGCAAGTATCTGAAATATCAGTTCTTAAAAACAATCTCAGTTCATTGGAATGGTTGTTTCTACTTTATGTGTGTTTCTATATTTTAACATCATAATAATTTGCAATTAAGCATAGAAAGTTTTAAGACAGTCAAACACACACCCACAACCAGAAATCTGTGTGTATTTGGTATTAAAAATGTGTTCTATTACAGTGAAAGATTAGATTTGCATCACGTGCTTTTCTTGAGTGTTTTTGCTCCTTGATAATGCATGGCAGTTATAGAGTCATATTTTCAAGTTTGTATCCACATTTACACTACAAACTTTGGATTAAAAATGCTATATCTTAAAACCAATGATCAAAACAATGCAAATTACTACATTTTATACAAGGAGAGAATTAAAATTTGAGAGTTTTCATTTTATGCCACTTACATAAAAGCATTAATAGAACTCCAAACTCTTGTTGATTGACTGTAATTGTCTAAACAATTTTTTTCAATGTTTCCTCACTTTTATATTAGTAAATCAGTGTTATAAAAATTGTTTTTACAAATTTTTCTCTTCCAAGTTGTAGAAACAATATCATAAATGCATATTTTATCCTCTTAGTTATGAATGACAATATAACAATTATTCTGGCAATTTTGTAAGGAACCAAACAATACAATTTGCAACAGTCAGATAGTCTGAAAAAATCTTTGATGAGTATAATGGACTACTTTATTGTGTTACTTTGCTAGGCCTACCACAGAAATGTACCATAGACTGTGTGGCTTAAATAACAGAAATGTATTTCCTTATAGTTCTGGAGGCAAGAAGTTCTAGATGGAGAAGTTAGCAGAATTAGTTTCTTCTAAAGGTAATTCTTCCTGGCTTGTAGATGTCTGTCCTCCTCTGATATCTTTACATGATCTTCTTTCTATTTGTGTCCATGTCCTAATGTCCTCTTCTTAGATGGACACCAGTCATATTGGATCAGGGTCCGCACATATGACCTCATTTTACCTTAATTACTTCTTTAGAGGTTCTATCTCCAAATACAAATTTTGAAGTATTGCACTTGGGACTTCAACATGTAGATTTGGGTATGAGGGACACAATTCAGCACATAGCACTTATTTTAAGGGGAAAAAGCTTTTAACTATTTGTGTTTATTCCTCACATTTTACCTACTCTTTAAAAGAATAATATCTATCATTATCATTAGAAAATGGAAAACTTACCCTCTTTAGTGTTTTATGAAATTATTGATCTCCCAATGGTAAGTCATTCAATGCAATGTTTTAACACCTTTCCTTCTACCATTACATTATGTGCCATTGTACCTTCCATGCCTCGAATGATGGCTGGCACCTATTAGGGGCTTCATGAACACTATTTATTCATAACTCAGCTGTCATACTTTTCCTACAGTGTAATCTCTCTTTTAACTTCTCAACAATGTAGGTTCCAGGTCCTCCATATATATGTGTGTGTGTGTGTGTGTGTGTTTGTGTGTGTGTGTGTATAGCAGCAAACTTAAAAAATATAGACAACACTAACAAATTCACAGAAGAACTGGATGATAGTGTTTACATTGCAGAGCATACCAGATGTGTGTGTGTGTGTGTGTATGTGCAAAAATCACCATTAGACATTTCATAGCCTTCTCTCAGATTCTCCAGCTTTTCTCCCCCAAGACACACTTCCCTATGAAGTTCTTGGGAATTTCTTTCTTTCTCTCATCATCACCTTCTTCATGATGCTAGGTAACTGTTTTCTTCAAAGGATATCGGGAATAAGACTCAGTCTAGCTTTTGTGTCAAAACAGGTCTACCAAAACCTCTTCTCAGGCAGGGGACATGAGAGAGGGTTTGTTACTGCTTCATTTCTCAAACCTTAGCTGGGAAGACTCAAATAGCAGAAGCTGACTCGATCTTCTGGAAGGTGGAATCATCTGCAGGTTTTTTCACTGATATGTTTGGTAGCCAAAATGGGTGACTTGAAGACTGAACTCATCTGGGCCTGTCAGTGAGAGCACAACAAGCAGCCTCAACTTGACTTGGGCTTCTCGATGCATGGGAGCTGGGTTCCCAACACGAAGATCCCAAGAGAGAGTATTCATAAGGCAGGTATTACAAGATACCAAGGTAGAAGCTGCATGGCTCTTTACGACCTTGTCATGGATGCCACATCAGGTCCCATTTTTTATATTTTACTTAATCTATTCATGGAAGCATAATGTATTCCATGGCTTTACAGGGGAGAGGAGGTCACATTGTAGAACACAAAAAGATATTTGGGAAAAACAAACTGCCGTGGTTATTGTTATAGCTACTGGCAGGTTGGGAAGGGTTTTCAGTAAATGCATTATTTTGGGGGATTCTACGTCTTTCTACAGGAAAAAAAGTCTGAGAAAATATTAATGATTAAGAACACTGATAGGTAACTTGCCATGTACTCACACATCTCAGTGGAAATTGTAATATTGCAACTTTGTATTTACACATTTTAATTAATAGATTTTCTTTCTGAGCTCTTGACAACAGCACAAAATACCATTTGTTGCTACTTTTTCAAATGATAAATTGGATTGCTACAGATTTTCATTAAGGTTATTATTAATATCTCCTATTACTGCAAGCTTCTAAGTACTTCATTTATAACATCACTGGTGGTTCTTTACTTACATTTTATTAGGGTGGCTGGCTGGAAAGATAGAGCACTCGATATGCAATAGAGACAAGTGATGGCAGAGAAATGGATTCTGAATGTCACTTGAAAAACCACAATTCCCTTCACCTAGTTAAAACCCTAGAATTGGCCAAAGTTAATCATCAACTGTTCATTTTTTAATGTTTTTCCTGTCTGGCTTACTGAACAGAAAACACTAAGACTGTTATATCCCTTTGGAAATCTCTGTTGAAACCATTTCCTTTTCTAGGGTGAATGAGAGGTATGCACACACACACATAATTTTTTAGTTTGTCTGGGTTCTTTTGCTCCTGTATCTATTATCAGAATGCATCAAGTTTTCTCATGTCTGTTTTATTATTTTTTGACAATCCTTTATGAAAAAATTATTTTTATATCCTTATTAATGTTGGAGAAATCTACTTAGCTTAATCAATGATCACGTTCTGAACATGATTATTTGTACCCAAAACAATGGTTTCTGTATGTAGGGCAGTTTTCAATTTAGTTATGGACGCCAAGCATACACAGTCTATCACCTATCATGGCAGCAAAAGAAATGTGCAACGATTAACATTTATCAAAACTATATAGTTATTGCGTATGTGAGTCAATTCCCTATAATAATTCTCTATATATGTATATACATACATATATAAAGATATCTTATTTTTATATATGTATATGCATATCCATAGAGATAGGGAGAGAAAGATTTATTATAAGGAATTGACTCACATGATTGTGCAGGCTGAACAGTCTCACAATCTGCTGTCTGCAAGTTTCAGACCCAGGAAAACCAGTGGTGTAAATTCTAGTCCAAGTCTCAAGGCCTGAGAACAAGGAAGAACACCAATGAAGCAAGTCTCTGTCCAAGGGCAGGAGAAGGCCACCAATGCTTCAGCTCAGGCAGTCAGGCGAGGGGTGGGAGGGGGAAGGGGGAGAGAGAGAGAGAGAGAGAGAGAGAAAATTAGGGTTCTCTAGAGAGACAGAACTAATAGGATAGATGTATATATAAAGGGGAGTTCATTAACGAGTACTGACTCACATGATCACAAGGTGAGGTCCCACAGTAGGCCATCTGCTTGGCTGAGGAACAAGGAAGCCAGTCTGGTCCACAAACCTCAAAAGTAGGGAAGCCAAAAGTGCAGCCTTCAGTCTGTGGTTGAAGGCCCAAGAATCCCAAAGTTGAAGAACTTGGAGTTCAATATTTGAGGGAAGGAAGCATCCAGCATGGGAGAAAGATGGAGGCCAGAAAACTCAGCCAGTCTGGTCTTTCCAGGTTCTTCTGCCTTTTGTTTTATTGTCGTAGTGCTGGCAGCTGATTAGATGGTGCCCAACTACATTGAGGGTGGGTCTGCCTTTCCCAGTCCACTGACTCAAATGTTAATTTCCTTTGGCAACACCCTCACAGACACACCCAGGATCAATACTTTGCATCCTTTAATCCAATCAGATTGACACTCAATATTAACCATCGTGGTGGAGGGGAGAGGAAGAGAGAGAGAGAGAGAAAAAAAAATTCTCTCTTCCTCTGCCTTTTTGTTCTATTCAGGCCCTCAAAGAACTGGATGAAGCTCTCCTGCATGAGAGAGGGCATCTCCTTTTCTCAGCACTCCAATTCAAATGCCAATTTCTCCTGAAAATACCCTAGCAGACTCACCCAGAAATAATGTTTAGCCAAATATTTGGGCACCCTTGATACAAACAAGTTGACACATACAATTAAACATTGCAAAGTGTCATTCTGACATTTACCTCCACTAATGGGAAATGCACCACACCTTGGGGGAGCCAATACTATCAGCTCCTGTTATTCTTCTGCTTTACCTCCCCTTTCTTTAAGAACTTACTGAGTCAGCAGAAGCCAACCTCCTAAGAGTCAACACAGCTTAGTGGTTAGGAGCTTGGGATCTGAAGTCAGTCTGCTTGATTTTGACTGTTGTTTTTATTTCATTTATACACACAGAAATTTGGATAAATTGTATAAACTGTGTTTGCCTCAGTTTTCTCATTTATATTAGGAGGATACTAAAATACCTACTTTATGGAGTTGACATGAGGATCAAATGAGACGGTCTATACAAAGTTAAGAGCAAAGTGATTGGAATATAGCAAATACCTAATAAGTATTGGTTAACATAATTTTCATTCCTATTTTTGGGTTTGATTCCATCTCAGTTCCTGAGACAATCTAAACTGGAAAAATAAAGCTGCAAGTAGCTTCAGTCTCCATCCATCCCTATCAATATTCTTTATGTCCAGGGTCAATATAAAATATTTTACTCCGTGACATAATGAGTAAAGAGAAAGTGAATGGGGAAAAAATAAATATATACTAATAAAAAATGTATTTCTAGACTATTTACATGAAAGGTGTCAAAGAGGAGTGGAGTCTACCAGTGAAAAGTTTGAAGAGGCTATGGTCAGATGACAAAGCAGTGTTGATGGGTGATCAAGAACTCAGGACTTAAGGTTAGTCAGAACCTAATTCACATCCTAGTTCTACTTCTTTGCACTATTTCACTTTGGGACAAGTTGATTAATTCAAGCCTTGGTTCCCTCAAATATAAAACAGGGTAAAATAATAAAACTTATTTCATAGGACTAGTACAAGAATTTAATGAGACAATAACTGTAAGCTGTTCAGCAGAGAGTCTCTATGGCATGAACATAGCAAGGTGGAACATTGGCTAAAATATTCAGAGCCCTTTGGAAGAGACATTCAGAAAAGAGATGCAGGAAGTGAAAGGGGTTGAGATGCCTTGTTAGAATTGACTGATTAGAACAATGGCCCAGGTTCCTGGGTCCAGGACTATTGCACAGTTGACTAGAGGGTAAAAGGCTGCCTGAGCAAGAGGAATAGTAAGTAACCTTTATCGTAGTCGACTTTTGCTCCAGCAGCTTTCTTCTTTTGCAAGTTCAATGCAAAAGTAGAGGTGTCTGACGTCTGCAAGCTTTTCAGAAGTTTCAAGCAAAACTACATCCTCCATCTTCTTGCCCTTTAACTGCTTGTAATTAGAATATGATTACCTTGTTGTGGCCATCATAATGTGTGTCACTTAAGATTTCGAGTGCCTTTTCTCATTTGGTATTTCATAGTACAAATACATTTCTCTCACAAACACTACTTTGTGGTAGTTCAGTCCTTGTGGTATAAAGAAAGAACGAAAGTGGGTAATTTGCTCAGAAAAGCTTAGAATCCACTGGGGGAAGACTGCCAAATAAACCATCACCACTAATAAAACCTGGAGGTAAGTCCTCTGAGAGAGGCAAGCACAGGGAAATTTAGAGACACATTCAAACCCAGATTTGGATGTGAGGAAAGGAAAAATGTAAGAAGACTTTCTACAGGAGTGAGTCAAAGAAAGGAGTGGCTATTTCTTGAGGGGGAGGGAGGAGCTAGAAGCATGATGAGATGTGACAACACGGTGTCTGGGGGAACCTGGCAGGATTTGAACAGGTTAAGCAGAAAGTACAATAGGAAAGTTGAGAGGAGAAATCAAAGGAGTCAGCAGGAACCCGGTATTGTAGGTACCGATGCCTTATGACAGGATTTTCTGTGCCAACCTGAAGAGGATACAGATTCATTGACAATTTTATTCTTGCCAGGACAGGGAAGGAATATGATCTGACTTTAGATTTAGAGAGTCCACAGTGACAGATCAGACCTCTGTGAAACACCTTGCTTTTATAGTGATTGCTTGGTTTACTTGCTGCCTGTGGAAGGAATAACGATTCAAACTAGTGAGCGCGTAAAGTAGAAAGTCTACGCACAGGCTGTGTCTGTCCTTGCTAACCAGGTGAAAAAGAAGTACATAATGCAACTAGAGGGAAAAGACTAATAATGAGACCACAACCATCCGGAGAACAGAGGACATGTCATTCTTGGGTGCTTAAAGGAAAAGAACACAGGGTGGTAAGGAAAATAGACTTTGGGGAAATTAATAGAGAGCTCTAAAGAAAATGAAACATTGGAACAAGAAAAGTACAGAAAACAGAATAAAAGCCTAAAGCGAAAAGATGTTTTACTGAAAGATGGACATGAAGCAGAAATTGGATGATCCTGAAGTGTAAAACCCACCCTTAATTGAATAAAAATGAAAGAGTAAAAGGCACTTTGTCAATTCACAAGGAATCTCAGTTTTAATTTGTCTTTCCAAACATTCTGTAACATGAAGTAATCTAGTTAGAATAAATATGTTTGTTACAGTGTTATTTTCCTAAAAACAAAATGGATCTTTTAGTGAGTTAAATGTACTACAAAATAGTAAGCTTTTCCAAAATTCACATGTGCTTTGTTGTGTGACACTTAGTAATGGGTAGAATCATAAAAGGACTTAGTTCTGGTGGGCAGCTACAAGTTTAAAACTCATCTGAAACTAAGTTTTTTGGCCATTTCATTAGAAACATAAAGATAACAGTTTTTAACGAGACTGTCAATGTCTTTTGATACGTTTGAGTTAAGAATTCTCTGAGCCTTCCAAAGGCATTGTAAATACTACAATGTCTAAGCACGGTGGATGTGGGTGGGAGGGGGCAGTAGGTAATCCCATTTGTTATGTGGTCTGAAGAATCTAGAAAGGTTCCAAATTCTCTCTCCTGCGAAGGTTGTCAATGCTTGAAATTGTATCCTGAGAAACTCATTTTTTTGCGGTGAGAGAGAGGGGAACCAAGCAAGCATTTTCCAATCCTTGCTGACTTACTTAAAGTCCAAATATTTCTTTATGTGGTTAAGGCCTTTATTTATTACTACTGTGGATTTAATCATTATGGAAGCATAGGATTATGAAGGTATAAATAAGCTTCAATATCTGAATTCACATATCTCAGCCCAAGCAGTTTAGGTAATTTGTCCAAGATCACAATTGCAGACACAGAAGTAGTTCAGTTTCTATGCATTCTGGTTGGCAATGGTCAGCTGTTCTTTTCTGAGAAGCGAGGGCGAAGGGCCTGAGAGTCCTGGCTTCCTGCAGGGACAGAAGGGATGGAATGGGAGAAGGTGGAAGGCAAAGACGGAGGAGGAATTTCACCTCCCTTTCAGTGAACATGTAGAGGAAGAGAGTAGTTTGGCATAAACTCTGCTCAGGTTTTAAACCATTTCCTCCCAAACAAAAAGTATTGACAATCTTTAACTTGGTATACTATCTATTTCAAAAGAGATAAGCTAACCAGCTCAGGAAGTTCTTTTGCTTTTGTATGAGTTTCTCAAGCAACAAACTTCCTCTGCGGCAGGGTTACAGAACTAAATACAAGACTCAGGGAATAAACTTGAAAGGGTTTTCTCAGTCTTTTCTCCTTCTCCAGCTGTGTTCTCTGATTAGCAAGTTAGCATTTGGAACTCTTACTCTCTGAATGACCCTTAGATCTATTCCAGTGACCAAGAAACCTGCAGTTTGTTCCCTAGCCTTTTAAAGTGCCATTTCCGTGCTTGGAAAACATTTCATCCATCAGTGGTATCAATACTTTTCATGCTGTGAAAGTTGGCTGTCCTGGCTACTTGCACAAATAATGAGCATGCAGAGCTGACCCAAATTCTACTTAAGAATTGCATAATATAAGCTAATCATTATATAAAGAGTGCATTGAGTGTCTCTATAATGAATTCTGAGAGATCTAAAAAATAAAATGCACACCATGTCAGCTCTTCAGTATTCCCTGTTAGAGTTAGGAAAAACATATTTTTTTTAACTTGGTCAATTTTCCCCCAATTTCTCTTCTAACAAAGAGTTGTAGTGCTTACTGTAAGAAAATACATAAACAGTAGATATTAGAAGTATAGTAGACCCCCTAAAAGAGTTCCCATAGTAAATAATTTAGTAATTATCTAGTAATAAATAATAACTAAAACCTTGATATATATCTCGATGTTTCCATAATTCTGGATATTTATAAAAAATGTGTACACACATACACACATTTACATAACTCAGCTCATAGCATACATTCTGTTCTATAACCTGAAGTTTCCCGTGACAATATGCCATGACATGAGCATCTCTCTGTTTCAAAAAAAGAAAGAAAACCATGTTATCATTTTTAATGGCTACACCATTATTTATCTAGGCACCTATTGAAGAGTATTTAGGTTGTATTCCAATTTTTCACTATTATCAACTATGTGGTAATATTTTTGGATGTGTGCACATTTGCACTGGTTACATAGTAGCTCAGTTTGCAAGTCTATTGAAATTTAAAAAAAAGGATTGGTTTAATTAAATAACTTTTTTTTTTCCCTCAGAAGCTATTTAGTTAAAGGATTGGCTCATAGGAAGTCTTTCCTAGTCTGATTTTTGAGACTGCTTTCTGCCAGAGGTTGCCCTTCAGTGTCCTGTTGGGGCTGCCTTATTCAGTCATCTTCCTAGGACCAGGGCATTTCACCTGGGTTGCGTGAGTGGCTTAATGGGAAAGAATACATGACTGTCTCCCAAGTCTGACGACTGGGACGGTCTGCCACAGCTGCTGGAGCTGGAGCCAACACAAGGACTCTCATCTTCAATGGACACCTCACTTGTGGCTTAGTTTTAGTGGATGCAGAAGCCCTGCTCCAGCGTCTTCGTCACTCAGTAGCATGGCCTGTGCTTGGCATTTTAGTCAATTTGCATAGTTTCTAGTACTGGTACATATAATGTTGAGTAAACATTCTAACTTCTCTTCACTGAATAGCCACAATAGCCAAGATGCAGTTGAAATTCACAGCCACAACTTCTAACAGTGGATTCTTAGCAAATGGGCCTTATCCTGAGAATACATGCAGTTTTAAAAAACTCAATTCGGTTGTGTGTAAATGTCGCTCTCAAATTAGTTTCCTTTGCCTCAGACATAGTCAATGATTGGAAGGAATCTACACTTTCAATCTCAGCACACACAATGCACATGCCAGCCTTGCATTCCAATCAGACTCCAAACTTTTTATGATCCCAAAGCCTGAAACTCAACATTTCTATCTTGTGTCATTTTGGAGAGAAATGTCCTCCTAGTTTCTTTTTCCCATTCTAAATATAATTCTGCCCACTCTTGGGAGCTCAGCTCAGATTACACCACACTGATGAAGTCTCTCCTAACGGTGTCCTCCTCTGAGCGCTCTTATTTTTGGCATATTGTTTTTACTACTCACTTGATAATTTGAATAGAGTGATTCATTCATTATTTTTCTCTCTCTTTACAGACACACACACGCACAAACACACACACACATACCCATGAAAGCACTACTGTTCTAGAGTAGTGTCAAAGGGGA
The DNA here is from genome assembly GCF_007565055.1 of Rhinopithecus roxellana. Taxonomy (NCBI): domain Eukaryota; kingdom Metazoa; phylum Chordata; class Mammalia; order Primates; family Cercopithecidae; genus Rhinopithecus; species Rhinopithecus roxellana. The sequence continues at coordinate 161,842,183 of NC_044552.1, forward strand.
AAATTTTTGTACCCATCATTCCGTCCCTCCTTTTCCAGCCAATGCTCATTGAATCAGGTACAGCATATGCACTTTATGCAAATTGGCCTAATTTGAGTCTCTACTAAACATGCAGAGAACATACATATATTGGATTAATTAGTCATGGATTCTACATTTAGCAAGTCCTTCAGACTCAGTGGTTGAGTCATGTTATATGACAGCCACAGCAAACAGAGCAATGGAAGTTGAGAGAAGATGGAGGGAATAAGCAGACATGGAGGAACCTGTGGATGGCATTTACCTCCTGTTCCCCTCATTCCCCACCTTGAGCCTGTGCACGCACTCTCTCTCACACACACACGCACACACACACACGCTCACCCACACACACGCTGCTTGGGTCCTGAGAGTTCTGTAGTTTCCAGCTGCTCAGTGAGCTTGCCTGCCTTGGATTCTGGGAGATGTTCCTATTTTCACATACATTACTCTTTACTTAAAGCAGGTTGGGTAGCTTCCTGGTCTATCTAAGAAGTAAGGCATTTTCTGTCTTGAAGAGGCATTTCTAAATGTCTTATGAGTGAACACTTAGTCTCTATACACTCTGCAGCTCTGTTAGTTTTGTTCGTTTGTGTCCCTGCTCAACCCTTTCCTTGACTGCCTGTAGAGCACGGTCACAGTGTCTGTGAGGCCCCTGTCTCCTCCTCTAGATTCTAGGATTCCTGTCTTTGTGATCTGGCTCCAAATCTATGCACTTATTTATATACAAATTGCTTGCCAACTAACTGGTGACATCTTACGGACTTGGCGAGCTCTTCTGATTCAACATGTTTGCATCATTACAGACACCTGAGGAAATAGGACCTCAAGTGGCAGGAACTTCAAGCACTGCAGTGAGGGGAGAGTAAACAATTTAAAAAGGCTTTTCCTTAGATCCCACCAGAAAGGCAGCTGCTCTTTCTGCCTGCATTAGGGATTCCCTCAGCACATTTTAAGACCGTGTAAATCTGTCCAGGAAATACCGCTAATACTCTCAAGGCAAAAAGACACTTAAAAACTGTCCTAGTTAATGAGACTACAGATATAATACCCCACATTAGTGACTCAAAATATATACAGTGGACTCGGGAAGGGGAACATCACACACTGGGGCCTATCATGGGGAGGGGGGAGGGGGGAGGGATTGCATTGGGAGTTATACCTGATATAAAAGATGAATTGATTGGTGCTGACGAGTTGATGGGTACAGCACACCAACATGGCACAAGTATACATATGTAACAAACCTGCACGTTATGCACATGTACCCTAGAACTTAAAGTATAATAATAAAAAAAAAATATATATATATATACAGCTATGTTTTCATAATGTTCAGCCTTAAAAAAAATCACACAGAGCAGTTTGTTTGCTGGTAGGTTTGATTGCAGGATGATGAATCAAACACTCGGAAAGGGTCTTCTTTTTTACTAACCACCAATTAACGCACACTGGGTGTAATCCTGGACAAAACATACCTCTTACAATCCAGTATCTCTTTTAAAGTGAGAAGCTTAGGTGGAAGATCTCTAGTACCTTTTTAAAATTAGACATTCTGGCCGGGCGCTGTGGCTCACGCCTGTAATCCCAGCACTTTGGGAGGCTGAGGAGGGTAGATCGCCTGTGGCCAGGCATTCAAGACCAGCCTGGCCAAACAGAGAGAAACCCCGCCTCTACTAAAAAAAAAATATACAAAAAATTAGACATTCTGGGATTTTCAGTTGTGAAAGCCTCTGAAATGAAGGTGTCAAGTAAATATGATTAGAGCAGTTAGAGAGAGAAACAAGTCAGCCTATAGTGACTGTGTCTTCTTGGACCTCCATCTTCTTTTGAAGGATCTTGGAGAAGGTGAGAATAGCACCCTTTCTTCACAAAGCCGAATGACTTCAGCAAACCCAAGTGTCTCCTAATTTTAAGGATTTGGTTGAGATGTGTATTTTAGGTACAAAGAATATTAACAATTCTGCAACAATTGGGCACTAACTCTTCTATATGTTTGTAAGAATTACCAGGGCTCAGGTAAAGTAATTTCTAGAATGGCTTTTAGGGTCCTTTCTAAGTGATGACTCCTGCAGATATTATGTGCCTTTAAATAGTAACATTGCCCTTTTAACTAAAATTAGATCAGTGTTTCCTAACCAGGGTCAATTTTGGCTCCTAGGGGCTATTTGGCAATATCTGAAGGCATTTTTCGTTGTCACATCTGGGAGTGGGGTGGAGAAACAGTGTGCTACTGGCATCTAGAGTGTAGGGGCCAGGGTTGCTGCTGAACACTGCACCCTAAAATGCACAGGATAACCTCCAGAATAAAGAAATATCCAGTCCCAGATGTCAATAGTGTCGCGGTTGAGAAAGCCTAGACTAGAGAGTGCATGGGAAAGATAATGACATGTGGACCCTTACTTTGGTCCACACGCAATCTCATTTTTTAAAGTCAGAAACCTGTGTAATGACAACTGAATGAGCTTAGAAAATATATTGCTAAGAAGCTTTTTAAACTAGCAAGTTAATTTAGGTTTAATGAGCCCTACTACCTTCATAAATATCTCTCCAAAAACTTTATTTTAAAAATATAAATTGAGTTATGAACCTCATCTGGTTGGAACACTTTAATAGATTGCTCTCAGGAAAGATGCAGACTCTTTAAGTGGCCCACAAGGCTCTGCATGACCTGGTCCAGACTTCCTCTGCAGCCTTCTCTCAGGATTCCGTGTTTGCTATTCTCCCACTCCTCTAGCCTGTCAACTGCTTAAATGCACAAAGCTCTTTCCTGCTTGGGCCTCTACCCACACTCTTCCCTTCTTCCCTCTGCTTAGAACATTTCTTCTCAGCCGCAGGGTCTCTCCCTGTACTGACTTGTCCTTAGCTCAAATGTTGGCATCTTTGCAAACGTTTTACTGAAGCTCTACCCTAATCCAAATTAGACCCTGTGTTTTATTCTCTGCATTTTATAATATTCATCACATTTCTAATCACGCCATTTTGTGTGTTTATGTGTTCATGTTTGGTTCCCTCCATGCTTTTATGACCCATGAGGAGACAAAGTGTACAATACTTTTTTTAATTTTTAATTTTTAATTTTTCTGTAAGTTACTGGGGTACAGGTGGTATTTGGTTACATGAGTAAGTTCCTTAGTGGTGATTTGTGAGATTTTGGTGCACACATCACCTGAGCAACATACACCACACCATATTTGTTGTCTTCTAACTCTTGCCCCCCTCCCACTCATCCCCCAAAGTCCCCAAAGTCTGTTGCATCATTCTTATGCCTTTGCATCCCCATAGCTTAGCTCCTACACATCAGTGATGTTTGGTTTTCCATTCCTGAGTTACTTCACTTAGAATAATAGTCTCCAGTCTCATCCAGGTCACTGCAAATACTGTTAATTCATTCCTTTTTATGGCAGTGTAGTATTCCATTATACATATATATAAAATATTCCATTACATATATAATATATACAATATATAGTATTATATATAATACACACACAATACGTAGTATTATATATCATATATATGTGTGTGTGTGTATATACATCAAGAACAGTTTTTTTTACTCTTTATCCACTCATTGATTGATGGGCATTTGGGTTGGTTCCACAGTTTTGCAATGGTGAATTGTGCTGCTATAAACATGCACGTGCAAGTATCTTTTTCAAATAATGACTTCTTTTCCTGTGGGTAGATACCCAGAAGTGGGATTGCTGGATCAAATGGCAATTCTACTTTTAGTTCTTTAAGGAATCTCCACACTGCTATCCATAGTGGCTGTACTAGTTTACATTTCCACCAGCACTGTAGAAGTGGTCCCTGTTCACCAAATCCATGCCAGAATCTACTGTTTTTTGATTCTTGTATTATGGCCATTCTTACAAGAGTAAAGTGGTATTGAATTGTGGTTTTGATTTACATTTCCCTGATCATTAGTGATGCTGAGCATTTTTTCCAGATGTTTGTTGGCCATTTATATATCTTCTTTTGAGAATTGTCTGTTCATGTCCTTAGCTCACTTTTTGATGGGATTGTTTGTTTCTTTTTAATGATTTGTTTGAGTTAGTTTTAGATTCCGGATATTAGTCCTTTGTCAGATGTATAGATTGTGAAGATGTTCTTCTACTCTGTGGGTTGCCTATTTACTCTGCTAACTGTTCCTTTTGCTGTGCAAAGGTTCTTTGATTTAATTAGGTCCCAGCTATTTATCTTTGTTTTATTGTATTTGCTCTTGTGTTCTAAGTCATGAAATCCTTGTCTAAGCCAATGTCTGGAAGAATTTTTCCAATGTTATCTTCTAGAATGTTTATAATTTCAGGTCTTGGGTTTAAGTATTTAATCCATCTTGAGTTGATTTTTATATAAGGTGAGAGATGAGGATCCAGTTTCATTCTCCCACATGTAGCTAGCCAATTATCCCAGCAGCATTTGTTGAAAGGGCTGCCCTTTCCCCACTTTATGTTTTTGTTTGTTTTGTCGAAGATCAGATGGCTGTAAGTATTTGGGTTTATTTCTTGGTTCTCTCTTCTGTTCCATTGGTCTATGTGCCTATTTTTGTACCAATACCATGCTGTTTTGGTGACTATGGCCTTATAGTATAGTTTGAAATCAGGTAGTGTGATGCCTCCAGATTTGTTCTTTTTGCTTAGTCTTGCTTTGGCTATACAGGCTCCTTTTTGGTTCCATGTTAATTTTAGAACTGTTTTTTCTAATTCTGTGAAAAATGATGGTAGTATTTTGATGGTGATTGCATTGAATTTGTAGATTGCTTTTGGCAGTATGGTTATTTTCACAATATTGATTCTACCCATCTATGAGCACGGGATGTGTTTCCATTTGTTTGTGTCATTGATGATTTCTCAGAATTGTTTTGCTTTTCCTTGTAGAAGTCTTTCGACTCCTTGGTTCAGTGTATTCCTAAGTATTTTATTTTATATTTTGCACTTATTATAAAAGGTGTTGAGTTCTTGATTTGATTCTCTGCTTGGTCACTGTTGGTCTATAGAAGAGCTACTGATTTGTGTACATTAATCTTACATCTGGAAGCTTTGCTGAATTCTTTTATCAGTTCTAGGAGCTTTCTGGAGGAGTCCTTAGGATTTTCAAGGTAAACAATCATATCATTAGCAAACACTAACAGTTTGACTTACTCTTTACCCAGTACTATGTTGAAGAGGAGTGGTGAGAGTGGGCATCCTTGTCTTGTTCCAGTTGTCATATGGAATGCTTTCAACTCTTCCCCATTCAGTATTATGTTGGCTATGGGTTTGTCACAGATGGCTTTTATTACATTAAGGTATATCCCTTGTATGCCAATTTTGCAGAGACTTTTATCATAAAGTGATGTTGGATTTTGTCGAATGCTTTTTCTGTATCTATTGTGATGATCACGTGATTTTTGTTTTTAATTCTATTTATGTGGTGTATCATATTTATTGACTTGCATATGTTAAACCATCCCTGCATCCCTGGTATAAAACCCACTTGATCATGGTGGATCATTGTTTTGATATGTTGTTGGATTCGTTTAGCTAGTATTTTGTTAAGGATTTTAGCATCTGTGTTCTTCAAGGATATCAGTCTGTAATTCTCTTTTTTAGTTATGTCCTTTCCTGGTTTTGGTATTAGGGTGATGCTGGCTTCATAAAATGAATTAGGGAGGGTTCCTTCTTTCTCTATCTTGTTGAATAGTGTCAAAAAGATTGGTACCAATTCTTCTTTGAATGTCTGGTGGGATTTTGCTGTGAATCCATCTGGTCCTGGATTTTTTTGTTGGTAATTTTTAAATTACCATTTCAATCTCACTGCTTGTTCAGGGTATCTAATTCTTCCTGATGTAAGCCAGGAGGGTTGTATTTTTCCATGAATTTATCTATTTCTTCTATGTTTTCTAGTTGATGTGCATAAAGGTGTTCATAGTAGCCTTGAATGATGTTTTGTATTTCAGTGGTGTCCGTTGTAATATCTCCCGTTCTGTTTCCTAGTAAGGTTATTTGGATTTTCTCTTTTCTTTTCTTGGTTAATCTTGCCAGTAGTCTATCCATTTTATTTATCTTTTCAACGAACCAGCTTTTGTTTCATTTATCTTTTGTAATTTTTCGTTTCAATTTCATTTATTTCTGCTCTGATCTTGGTTATTTCTTTCTTCTGCTGGATTTGGGTTTGTTTTGTTCTTATTCCTCTAGTTCCTTGAGTTGTGACCTTAGAGTGTCAGTTTGTGCTCCTTCAGTCTTTTTGATGTAAGTGTTTGTGGCTCAAAACTTTCCTTTTAGCACTGCCTTTGCTGTATTCAGAGGTTTTGATAAGTTGTATCATTACTGTCATTCAGTTCAAAGGATTTTTTAATTTCCATCTTGATTTTGTTTTTGACCCAGTGCTCATTCAGGAGCAGGTTATTTAATTTCCATGTATTTGCATGGTTTTGAAAGTTTGTTATGGGAAGTCAGGGACCCCGAATGGAGGGACCAGCTGGAGCTGCATCAGAGGAACATAAATTGTGAAGATTTCATGGACATTTACCAGTTCCCAAATAATACTTTCATAATTTTTTACACCTGTCTTACTTTAATCTCTTAAACCTGTTATCTTCATAAACTGAGGATGTACATCACCTCAGGGCCACTATGATAATTGTGTTAACTGTACAAATTGATCATAAAGCATGTGTAAATGAACAATATGAAATCAGTGCACCTTGAAAAAGAACAGAATAACAGCGAATTTCAGGGAACAAGGGAAGACAACCATAAGATCTGATTGCCTGCAGGGTCAGGCAAAATAGAGCCATATTTTTCTTCTTGTAGAGAGTCTATAAATGGACATGCAAGTAGGTAAGATATCACTAAATTCTTTTCCTAGCAAGGATTAATACACTGGGAAAGGAATGCATTCCTTGGGGGAGGCCTATAAACGGCTGCTCTGGGAGTGTCTGTCTTATGTGGTTGAGATAAGGACTGAAATACGCCCTGGTATCCTGCAGTACCCTCAGGCTTACTAGGGTGGGGAAAAATCCCACCCTGGTAAATTTGAGGTCATACCAGTTCTCTGCTCTTGAACCCTGTTTTCTTTTAAGATGCTTATTAAGATAGTACGTGCACTGCTGAACATAGACCCTTACCAGGAGTTTCTGATTTTGCCCTGGTCCTGTTTCCTCAGAAGCATTCAGTGATCTTTGTTCTCCTTTTTGCCCATTGAAGCATGTGATCTCTGTGACCTACTCCCTGTTCTGGCACTCCATCCCCTTTTGAAATCCCTAATAAAACTTGCTGGCTTTAAGGCTCAGGTGGGCATCATGGTCCTACCTATATGTGATGCACCCCCTGAGGCCCAGCTGTAAAATTCCTCTCTTTGTATTCTTTCTCTTTCTTTCTCAGCCAGCTGACACTTATGGAAAATAGAAAGAACCTACGTTGAAATATTGGTGCTGGGTTCCCCTGATAAAGGTTCCCTTTGAAGTTTATTTCCAGTTTTATTCTGCTGTGGTCTAAGAGAGTGCTTAATATAATTTCAATTAGATTAAACTTATTGAGGCTTGTATATGGCCTATCACATGATCTGTCTTTGAGAAAGTTCTATGCACTGTTGAATAGAATGTGTATTCTGCAGTTATAGGATGAAATGTTTTGTATATATCTGTTAAGTCCATTTGTTCCAAAGTATAGTTTAAATCCATTGTTTCTTTGTCGACTTCCTGTCTTGATGATCTGTCTAGTGCTGTCAGTGGAGTATTGACGTCCCTCACTATTATTTTGTTGTTGTCTATATCACTGCTTAGGTCTATTACTAATTATTTTATACATTTGGGAGCTTTAGTGTTAGGTGCATACATGTCTAGGGTTGTGACATTTTCCTGTTGAACACGGCCTTTTACCATTATATAATGTCCCTCTTTGTCTCTTTTAACTGCTGTTGCTTTAAAGTTTGTTTAGTCTCATGTAAGAATAGCTATGCCTGCTCGCGTTTGGTGATCATATGCATGAAATGTTCTTTTCCACCCCTTTACTTTAAGTTTATGTGAGTCCTTATGTGCTAGGCAAGTCTCCTGAATGTAGCAGAGAGTTGTTTGTTGAGTTCTTATCCATTCTGTGGTTCTGTATCTTTTAAGTGGAGCATTTAGGCTATTTACATTCAATGTTAGTATGGAAATATGAGGTACCATTACATTCATCGTGCTCTTTGTTGCCCATGTACTTTGTTTTTTTGTTCATTGTTTTTGTTTTTTAACTTGTATTTTTGTTTTATAGGTCCTGTGTGATTTATGCTTTAAAGAGGTTCTGTTTTGACGTGTTTCTAGGATTTGTATCAAGATTTAGGGCTCTTTTTAGTAGTTCTTGTAGTGGTGGCTTGGTATTGGCAAATTTTCTCAACATTTGTTTGTCTGAAAAAGACTGTATCTTCCCTTTACATATGATGATTAGTTTCTCCGAATACAAAATTCTTGGCTGATAACTGTTTTGTTTGAGGAGACTGAAGATAGGTCCCCAATACCTTCTCGCTTGTAGGGTTTCTGCTGAGAAATCTGCTATTAATCTGATAGGTTTTCCTTTATAGGTTACCTGGTGCTTCTATCTCACAGCTCTTAAGATTCTTTCCTTCATCTTAACCTTGGATGACCTGATGACAATGTGCCTATGTGAAGATCTTTTTGTGATGAATTTTCCAGGTGTTTTTGTGCTTCTTGTATTTGGACGTCTAGGTCTCTAGCAAGGCCGGGGAAGTTTTACTTGGTTATTCCCTCAAATATGTTTTCCAACCTTTTAGAAATTCCATTTCTCAGGAACACTGATTATTCTTAAGCTTGGTTGCTTAACCGAAATCCAAGACTTCTTGGAGGCTTTGTTCATATTTTCTTGTTCTTTTTTCTTTGTCTTTGTTAGATTGGGTTAATTTTAAGACCTTGTCTTTGACCTCTGAATTTCTTTATTTTACTTGTTCAATTCTATTGCTGAGACTTTGCAGAGCATTTCACATTTCTATATGTGTGTCCAAAGTTTCCTGAATTTTTGATTGTTTTTTCTTTAACCTATCTATTACCTTGAATATGTCTCCTGTCACTTATTGTATCATATTTTGGATTTCCTTGCATTGGGCTTCACCTTTCTCTGGTCCCTCCCTGATTAGCTTAATAACCAAACTCTTGAATTCTTTTTCAGGTAGATTGGGGATTTCTTTTCGGTTTGAATCCATTGCTAGTGAACTAGTGTGATTTTTTTTGGGGTAGAAGAGCCTCATTTTGTCATATTATCATGGTTGATTTTCTGGTTCCTTCTTATTTGGGTAGGCTATGTCAGAGGGAAGGTCTAGTGCTGAAGGCTGTTCAGATTCTTTTAGCCCACAGGGTGCTCCCTTGATGTAGTACTCTCCTCCTTTTCCTATGAATGTGGCTTCCTGTAAGCTGAACTGCAGTGATTGTTGTCTCACTCACTTCTGGGTCTAGCCACCCAGTGAGTCTTAACCTGGCTCTAGGCTGGTACTGGGGGCTGTCTGCAGAGTCCTGTGATGAGAATCATCTATGGGTCTCTCAGCCATGGATACCAGTGCTTGTTCTCACGGAAATGGCAGGTGGTGCAATGGACTCCATGAGGGTTCTTAGCTTTGGTGGTTTACTGTTCTATTTTTGTTCTGGTTGGCCTCCTGCCAGGCAGTGGCACTTTCCAGAGAGCATCAGCTGTGGTATTATGGGGACGAACCAGTGGTGGGTGGGGCTCTAGAACTCCCAAGATTATATGCCTTTTGTCTTTCACTACCAGAGTGGGTAGGGAAGGACCATCAGGTGGGGCAGGGCTAGGTGTATCTGAGCTCAGACTCTCCTTGGCAGGTCTTGCTGCAGCTGCTTTAGGGGATGGGGGTGAGATCCCCAGGTCACTGGAGTTGTGTTCCTAGGAGAATTATGGCTGCCTCTGCTGATTCGTGCAAGTTGTCAGGGAAGAGGGGGAAAGCCAGCAGTCACAGGCCTCACCCAGCTTCCATGCAAACCAAAGGGCTGGTGTCACTTCCCAGTGCCCACCCAACAGTCCCTAGACCGTTTCCAGGTGGAGAGCCACAGGGGCTTGAAAACCTGCCCCAGGCTATCCACCTCCCAGCTGGGAAACAAAAGGGCTTGGTTCTTCCCCTGGCTGTGGAGTCTGCACACTAGATTGTGCCTTCCTCCCAGTTACGGCCAGAAGGCTTCTCACTCGGTTCAAATGGTTACAAAATGCAGCTAGAGATTTGTTTCCTCCTGTGTGGTTTTACCCCCTGCTTCTCTCCCGTTGGATCCTTGTGGTGCTGTGTCCGGAATTGGTGGGTTCTTGGTTGCGCAGACTTCTAGAATGAAGCCGTGAACCCTGGCGGTGAGTGTTAACAGTTCTTAAAGATGGTGTGTCTGGAGTTTGTTCCTTCAGATGTTCAGATGTGTCCGCAGTTTCTTCCTTCTGGTGGGTTCATGGTCTGGCTGACTTCAGCAGTGAAGCTGCAGACCTTCGCGATGAGTGTTAGGACTCTTAAAGGCAGTGCGTCTGGAGTTGTTAGTTCTTCCCAATGGGTTCATGGACTTGCTGGCTTCAGGAGTGAAGCCTGCAGAAGTTTGCGGTGAGTGTTACAGCTCATAAACATGGCATAGACCCAAAGAGTGAGCAGCAGCAAAATGTATTGTAAAGAGTGAAAGAACAAAGCTTCCACAGTGTGGAAGGGGACCAGAGCCGGTTGCAGCTGGCTGGTTGGAGCAGCCTGTTTTTACTCCCTTATCTGACCCCACCCACATCCTGCTGATTGGGCCATTTTACAGAGAGCTGATTGGTCTATTTTACAGAAAGCTGATTAGTCCATTTTACAGAAAGCTGATTGATCCATTTTGACAGAGTGCTGATTGGTGCATTTACAATCCTTTAGCTAGACACAGAGTGCTAGAAAGAAAAGTTCTCCAAGTCCCCACTAGGTTAGCTAGATACAGAGGACTGATTGGTGTATTTACAAACCTTCAGCTAAACACAGAGTACTGATTGGTGCATTTACAATCCTTTAGCTAGACACAGAGTGCTAGACAGAAAAGTTCTCCAAGTCCTCACTAGATTAGCTAGACACAGAGTACTGATTGCTGTATTTACAAACCCTGAGCCAGACACAGAGTGCTGATTGGTGCGTTTACGATTCCTTACTAGACATAAAGGTTCTCCAAGTCCCCACTAGACTCAGGAGCCCAGCTGGCTTCACCTAGTGGATCCCAAACCAGGGCTGCAGGTGGAATTGCCTGCCAGTCCGGAGCCACGCCTGCACTCCTTAGCCCTTGGGCGGTCAATGGGACCAGGTGCCACAGAGCAGGAGGCAGCACCCTTCGCTCGGGCCATGTGGGAGCCCACTGTGGAGGTGGGGCTCAGACGTGGTGGGCTGCAAGGTCCCCAACCCTGCCCTGCAAGGGAGTCGGCTGAGGCCCCACGAGAATTCAAGCATGGTGCATGTGGGCCGGCAGTGCTGTGGGACCTGGCGCAATCTCCGCAGCTGCTGGCCCAGGTGTTAAGTCCCTCACTGCCCTGTACCAGTGGTGCTGTACGGCCTGCGGGGCCCACCAAGCCTGTGCCTGCGCCCGCCAGAACTTGTGCTGGACTGTGAGTGCCAGGCCCTAGTTACAGCCCACGCCTCTCCCTCCACACCTCCCGGCAAGCAGAGGGAGCTGGCTCCAGCCTTGGCCCGCCCAGAGTGGAGCTCCCACAGTGCAGTGGCGGGCTGAAGGGCTCCTCAAGCACTGCCAGAGTGGACGCTGAGGCCGAGGAGGCACTGAGAGTGAGGGCTGCTAGCACATTGTCACCTTTCAGCGCCAGGCAGGAATGGCCTTCTAGGGGACCCAGCGAGTTACCCGGATGTTTCTGCTGCTTCCTCTACCACTGTATTTCACATGGCTTCCAAATGTACTCAGCTCCAGGTAAAGTCAGAAACTTCTCCCGCAAACAGACCTCCACCTTCTCCAGAGGGGTGTGTGTTTGAGAGAGGAGAGTCTCCCTTTCCCACTTCGGCAGTTGGGGCACTCACAGTTTTGGGGAGGTGTCTCCTGTGTCCTGCAGGAGGGGTCTGCTTCCTGCAGACCGTCTGTGGGTCCTCTCAGGATTGCTGGTTTGTTCTTGCTGTCGATATGTAGCTAAAATTCACAATGCGAGCTGCCTGCTGCTCTATCCCGAGCGTCAGTCTAGTCCTGCCTCCCATCCACCATGATCTCTCCTCTAATCCAAAGTGTAAAATACTTTTTAAAATTACCCAAAAGCGCCGGGCTCGGTGGCTCAAGCCTGTAATCCCAGCACTTTGGGAGGCCGAGACGGGCGGATCACGAGGTCAGGAGATCGAGACCATCCTGGCTAACACGGTGAAACCCCGTCTCTACTAAAAATACAAAAAAACTAGCCAGGCGAAGTGGCCGGCGCCTGTAGTCCCAGCTACTCGGGAGGCTGAGGCAGGAGAATGGCGTAAACCCGGGAGGCGGAGCTTGCAGTGAGCTGAGATCCGGCCACTGCACTCCAGCCCCGGCGACAGAGTGAGACTCTGCCTAAAAAAAAAAAAAAAAAAAAAAAAAATTACCCAAAAGCAGGTATTGCTTAATTTGATCCTATATATTTATTGGGGCAACAAAAGTGTAAGATATTTATTTTTTATTGTGGTGAGAACAGATAATATAAGATCCATCCTCTCAACATATTCAGTGTTGAACAACAGACCTCAAGAACTTATTCGGATGATGATTTTTGCAGTGCTTATCTTTACTGTCTAATAATGTCTGCACAGAGTAGGTCCTCCACAAATCGTTGTTCAGGAAATACAAGAAAATGCCTTTGATCCCCAGAGTCATAGAAGAAGCTGATGCCTTGGCCTTTTTAGTGTTCTCTCAATCCCCAAGTATATAACCACAATATACTACAGCATCTAGTACAGGAAGTTTCTATGCCAGGTACAAGGGACATATGTTCTTAACAGGACTCCATCTTTTCTCTGAGGCAGAAGATAGACAACTGTCCAAAAGCATTTATTCAGTGCTGTGTGCTGTAGGACTTAAGGCTATTGCTACTGTCTTGCGATACAGCTACCTCCAATGAAAAGTGCTGCTTCTGTCTGAAATTGGAAGGACAAAAGAAGCAAGGCAACTCTTTCCCAAAGTTTAAGATTAGAATAGTAGAACATCTCTTTTTGAAGTACGGGCTAGGTAGAAAAAAGTGGTTCCTAAATGTTGTCCACCTTTCAAATGGTCTTAAATAGGAAGATCGTATGAGTACCAAGGACCATGTAAGTTTAGGGTTTTGATGCAAGGACTAACAAAAAACTCAGGACCTCAAGAAATTGTCTAATCTGTGCACTTCTGTCTTGGGCACGTAGAGTCTTATGGACACTGACAGACTAACCTAACTAGCATCATAATAGTCTGATAGCTAGTAGACTGATCTGCTTTACTGTTTATCATCAGCACATCATCTTTCTGTTCCAAAGAACTGGGACTGAGTTGGTACACTTCGTTCTTTTGAATAAAGTGATAAAGATATGTTTTTGTTTTTTATGTCTCTGAACATCTGACCTACGTTTTATCTTTTTGTTATGAAGTAGAAGAACATTTTATTCTACTTAAGATTTATTTTGAGGGGAGATTATGTCTCTATGTGCAGGTATATATGAACCTCAGTTTTTATTGAATCGAGGTGTCTCACATGTAATGAAATATATTTTCATGGTGAACATCCTTTTATATATTTCAGTTCAGATACAGCTTAATTTTATAAAATGAATAAACTAAATCAATAAAGAGAGGGAAAATCATTTTTAGCATTATAATTCTTTCTGTTTGAAGTTAGAGACAAGGTTATCTTCAGGACTTTAGTTCTCCAATCCAATAAGTTAGAAATGTTCTTTTTTAAATTAAGAAAAATGACTAATATTGGCTGTGATTTTAAATATTAACTTTTGTTAAAATGCTTATGCTTCATTTTGGTTCAAATCTTAAAGATATAATGTTTTGGATCCAGGTCATGTGTTTTATACACTGATTATTACCTAATGTATAAAAACAATGATGTCTGATTCTATGATGGTCTCTCCCTTATTGATGACAAGAAAAAATCTTCTCAGTAATCTCATATTGTCCATTGAGATAAATATGTAGGGTATAATTTCACTGGTCACACTAATTATTTAAAGCATGACATGAATTAGTAAATGTGTATTTTGTCATCAGCATCATCAGCACTATCAGTTTGCACACCGTTATTGTCATCATTACCACTGTTGTCATTGCCAAGTTTTCCTTTTCTTCTTTCTCAACTTCCTTCTCTAGTTCACAAAAATCATGCTATCAAGATTTGCCAAAAAAAACCCTTAATATCTACTTTAAGAAGCACTTAGTAACAGAAAATATTGTTTTATAAATTGATGTGTTCTGCAGAAAATTTTATGTTCCCTTAAATAGCTAATGCGTAAACTCTCTGTATTAGTTTTCTGTTGCTGTTAGTACCAAAAACTCTGTGGCTTAAAACAACACACACCTACTGTCTCACAGTTTCTGTGAACTAGGAGTCCATGTGCTGGTTACCTGGGACCTTTTTTTGGGTCGTATGAAATTGTAATCAAGGTGTTGGTGGGCCATGATATCATCAGAGGCCAGGGATCCTTTTCCAAGCTTATTCAGCTTGTTGGCCGAATCCAGTTCCTTGCAACTGTAGAACGGAGGCTGCGTTTTCTTATTGGCTACTTGGGAACTACTCTCAGCTCTTAGAGATTACCTGTTGTTCCTTGCCCTCTCCATAACACATAAGTTTGTATCACCAAAGCCAGCTAGAAAAACTCTCTCAGGCTCAAATATCTTCATGAACAATACAGTCCATTATAAGCACTCACCTGATGAGGTCAGGCCCATCCAGAATAATCTCTTTCAATTAAGTCAAAACTGACTGACTAGTAACCTACTCATTAATGTGAAATCCCATCACATTCACAAGTCCTGCCCACAATCAAGGAAAAGGAATCAAACAGGGTATGATTCCTGAATCATACCAGAGGTTGGGAATCTTGGGAGTCATCTTTTAGTCTAGCACACTCTTTAATCTGCCTATTAATTTTTTCAGCTCTTTCCTATTGACTTTGCTATCTAATATGACAGGAACCACATGTGCCTACTTCCAGTGAAATTAAATAAAATTTAAAATTCAGTTTCCTAGCTATACTACACATGGTTTCAGTACCAAACGGTAAATCTGACTAGCGGCTGTCATGGTGGACAGTGCAATTATAGATTATCTACTTTCACAGGAAGTTGTGTTTGGGACTAAAGTGCTAATAATTTGTATGGATTACCACTTCTATGTAGCATAATTTTATTGTATTAACTCATCAGACTAAAAATGAAAATTTTGGACTGTGCAGGCAGGCAAGAGGGGAAAATTTTTAAACAGTATTTTGATATATGTTCAGTCATACCACAGAGGTGGTATTTTTTAGTCTACTCATAGTTCAGCCCCAGGAAGTCTCCTGCTATTGTCTCTCCTTTCTGCTGTGGCTAATTGTAATGAAAGAATAATTCTGTCACCACAAGAAGTCTCATTGAACAGTGCTTCATAGAAGATCATTAAAAAGGTAGATTATCATCTAATGTGCAGTTACAACAGTTTTATGCAATGGAACATTCTCTGATGATGAAATCTGTATCTATGGTGCCCAATATGGTAAGCAATAGCTACAGGTTGCTATCAAAGCACTGGAAATGTGGCTAGTGAAGGTTTAAATTCTGAATTTAATTATAAATTAATTAAATGATTTAAAATTTTAAATAGATATATGTGCCTAGTGGTACATACATTGGGTAGCACAGATCTAGGCTATGACACATTTTCAATTATTGGAGTCCTGCTACTTTGACACTGGCTCATAAATAAAATCTGAGAGCTTTTAGGTTGGTGGTAGGGAAATGGTTGGGTAGATTGGGAAGATAATGTAATTCTCTTAACATTTCATTATGTTTTAGACAATTCTGAAAGTCCAAGGAAAGAGGTTGAAAAGTAAAATCTCCTAGTTTTAAATCTTATTTTATATTCAAGTTAGTGTTTCATCTGTAGCAATTTGTCTGCCTTTAGAATGTTACAGCTTTATTCAGCTGGAAGAAATTTTCTTATAATGTTTTCTCCTCACATTGACTTGCCTTTTGCTTTGTTACATTTAATTATATCCCCCCTTAAGGAAGATGGGAGGGAAAACATCAAGTAAACATGTTCCAATGCAGAACTTGTTCTTCCCCAAAAGGTGTAGTTTGTAACTTAATAAACACAACCACATTGTGATTTAATTAACAAGTCATAGCAACAAAGAAAATAGTAAATCTGTGATTTATTTTAATGCGATGAAAATGGCAGATCTCTTTTAGATGAGAATTTAAAGTGAAGCAAAATCAAATTTAGCCCAGTGTTTCATTTCTAGATGTGCTGAAGTGCCATCACAAAAACACACACTGCCTATCTCCATGGAATGTACACCTATTTTTAGGAATGAAAATTTCCATCATGCTAATATGTTTAAGTATCATTTCCAGATGCTCAACTTCTCAGGAACTGGACCACACGTTGAAACTGTGTGGCACTCATAATGATAATGCTCTGTATTAACAACAATATGCAAACTCCCAGTCAAAAATTCCAGTTAGACACAGACATTTCATAGTTGAGTTTCACTGTAGCTACAGTTTGGCATTTCACCTATATATAGTCTGAGAAAAGAGAGCCTCTGAAGTACTTCTGTTTGTGAAGGGAGTCAGAGGACGGGGGCCGATCTACTTTTGTTGTTTGTTTATGGGGCAGGATGCCACAAGTCAAATGAACTATAATGACCATGGATTGCTAGGGAAGAAGGAATCACAGAACTTGGTTCCATATGCACTATATATATTAGAGAAGGCCAGTTTGGACATTGTCTTGGATAGTTATATGTTCTAGTTCCTGTTACTAACCAGAACTACAAAGAGAATGAACAGAAAGCCCCGAAGAGTTCTATACTTCCCCTCATACCCAATACCTAAGAAACATTTCCACCTACCATCCTTTCCGTGTCTTCATGTTTTATATCTTCTCCTTGGAGCTAGAGGGTAATAAATATGATTGAAAGATTCTAATGCACAGCTGGATAATGATACTTTGAAATACCGCCTATAAATTCTTTCCTGGTAATTATTATTATTTTTTCTTTCTGTCTTTTAGGAAACATTCCACCTCTCATATCAGGCTGTGAAGCTAAGACTTCCTGCTACTAAAAATGAGAAGAGGAGTGTAGAGACAACTGAGACCAAACACTTTAACTGAGTCAACAGAAAGATTCAATTTAAACCTCCAACAAGCACAAGGGCTGTAAAACAAGTTGCATTTGATTTGCAAGAACCAAACACTTGAGAGAAGAATGGTTTTAGATTTGACTTACATTGGCAGTGCTTTATGGAACCACTTACTGGGAAGATGCAGGATATGACATGGAACATTTTTTTTAACCTAGAAGGGACGATACTAAAACACTTCCGGCCCAGAAGTGTGAAATGTATAGAGAATCTGGAGATGAAAGCAACATATGGAGATGTTAGTATAGTCTATGGTCTATTCAGTCGGCTACCTGGGCCAGAGTTCCTGTAGGTGAAGAAAATAGAGGGCCTGACAGTTTGAGGAATGTGAAAGAGGATCCTACACAAACATAGCACTGTAATAATGTATTTCCTGTGCTTTGTACTGTTTTGGACACTGTATGTGCCTAACTGGAGTAGACTCGAGAGCATATGAGAAGAAAGAATTAGTAAGAGTGAAACCTCAGAATTTTTGAGGGGTTTTCTCAAATGGGATGAAGATATGGACCAGTATCTGGGAGATGTAGGGGCAATAGATAGTTTTAAAATCATGTATTTTTAATTTATTTTTGAAGATGATATGAATAACAGCATGCTATATTCTTTTAAATAAATTTATTTAAATTAACAAATGAAAATTTCATATATTTTTTTGTGTTCAACCTGATATTTAGAAATATGTGTACATTGTGGAATGGCTAAATCCAGATGATTAACATTTGCATTACTTTACCTTTTTTTGTGGTGAGAACAATTAAAAATCTACTCTCTTAGCAATTTTCAAAAATATAATGCATTGTTATTAACTATAGTCACATTGTTGTATAATAGATCTCTTGAATGTATTTCTTCTATCTAACTGAAATTTTGTATCTTTGACCAACATCTATCCATCCCCCTTCTCCAGCCCCTGGTAACCACCATTCTACTCTCTGCCTCTGTGAATTTAACTTTTTAAGATTTCACATATATGTGAGATCAACAGCATATTATATCCAAAAGAGAGGGGAAAAATTTCCATGTAAGACAGAGAAGGCCAGGTGTGGTGGCTCACACCTGTAATCCCAGCACTTACAGAGGCTGAGATGGGTGGACTGCTTGAGGTCATGAGTTAGAGACCAGTCTGACCAACATAGTGAAACCCCATCTCTACCAAAAAGACAAAAAATAGCTCGGCGTGGTGTTGGGTTCCTGTAGTCCCAGCTACTTGGAAGGCTGAGGCAGGAGAATCGCTTGAACCCGGAAAGCAGAGGTTGCAGTGAGCCAAGATTGTGCCACTGCACTCCAGCCTGGATGACAATTATGTCTCCAAAAAAAAAAAAAAAAAAAGAGAGAGAGAGGGAACAAATCATTGATATAATGTTCCTGAATGAGTGAAAGGGAATAGGACTGCAGAGTTTGGCTTTAGCTGGAAATAACAAGAGAAACACTCTTGCGGATAGATTTTATGTTAGGCTCAAAAATGCAAGCAAATAGAACATAGCATGGTTTGAACATTAGAATTATATAAACATAAATGTCAAATATTTAGAAAACCACCTTTGAGCCAGAAGTCATTCCAGTTATGAAACATAAGCTTGACTAGAACTCCTTCTTACCTTAAAGGCATTAGAGTGGCCCAGTGGTTTTCAATGGGAGGTGATGTTTTCTCCACCGCCCAAGGATATTTGCCAATGTCTGGGGACATGATTTGTTGTTACACCTGGGGGAGATGTTGCTATCAACATCTAGTGGGTAGAGGTCAGGAATGCTGCTAAACATTCTATAATGCAAAAGTCAGCCTGCAACACAAGAATTAACTAGCCTAAGTGTAAATAGTACAAAGATTGAAAAACCGTGAGAGGAAAGAGTTTCCCTGACCTCTACTGAAATCTGCTGTAGTTATTAATGGTATAGTTGGTTTTATTTGCCCCTTACAGCCAAAGACAGGGATAAGAAGCATCAAAACCAGAGAACTGAAGTCTTCACATTTCGAAGATACGTGGCCATGTGACACATTGCAACACAGTGCAGAGAATTCTATTTCAAAGTATGTAACCTTCGGCTCCTCTATGTTGTTCAGCGGTGACCAGAAATACAATTTATGTTGAAGTGGCTCTCTCAGATTCCAGCCTACCACACTGATCTATCTAAACAAGTTCTATGAGAAACAAATGTCTCCAGGTAGGTTGGGTCAGCTGTGAACATTAAAAGGGGGTTTACTGTTGAATTAGTTACTGGTGAAAACAAACATATTATAGCACCATTCTTGAAAATCACACATTTTGATACTTAATATACATCTTAGTTCAAATGAAAGTAATAAAGATGCAGTTTTGTAAGTTTTAAAATTATTTGGTCGCATGCAAAATATCTTTAATAGTTAACAAAATCTCAGACAAAATAAGGATGTGAAAATTGCTTATTTCAGATACAAATGTCACATTATTGGATGTATTTTGCTAGGATTTGAAGTGGATTATTTATGACAATAGAAACAGGGTAAAGGAAATAGGAATAACAAAAAGGTTTAAAAGATTAGTAAAATTTAATATTTAATAATTTGAAAGTTGATGTGAAATATTCCTATATTCTGCTTAGGTAAGATTTACTAGAACACTTTGTAAAAATAATCTAAATACTAGGGCCAATCGGAATGCTGTTTTTCTTTAACATTTCAAATTCACTGGATTATGGTAACTGAAAGAAAGACTAGACAAACCAGGTAATTCTTGCATCCTAATACTAGCTTTACCTAGTCATGCATAACAACACAGGGAAGCCATATGAAAAAATCATATCTAAAAATATTAGTCTGAGATAAAGTATGTAAATACATGTTTATTGTAAACCACCTCAAAATATTTTTCAAAGAAGGTAAGGCAAGGCATAAACATACAAATATTTAGTAGTATATGCCTTAATATTGAACAAGGAGTTTGATTTCTCTTATATTCATTTCTTTTTTTCAAACTTATTTTAAAGAGTTTTCTCTAGAATGTCACCTTGGGCTATAAATTAATCTTTAATCTATTTGTCTATATTTGTTGACTTACTACTATACACAGAATATTAACTTGGTCCTAGAGATTGAGTGATGAATAATGTGCTCCACTTGCTCTAAAGGGCATATAGTCCAACAGGATAGAGAGACACAAGTAAACAGATAACAGTGATATAATGTGATAAGTTCTATGGCAGAGGTAACCATGGGGATGCAATGGAGGGTCAAAGAAGGGAGTACTTAACCAAGACTTGGGAAGTTTCTGAGAAGGTCAAGTTAGTGGAATCTAAGCTGGATTCTGAAAGATAAGCTGTAGTTGCCTAGGCAAATGTGGTGTGAGAGAAGAGGAGGACATTTCAGTCTGAGAGAACAGTATGATAGAAGTGTTCAGCATTGAAATAAACCATGGGTATGGGGAGAAATGTGGATGGCACAATATGGCAGAAATTAGAGAATGAAAGAGACCAGTGGGGTTGCTGAAGATAGAGAAGGAATCGGGGTCATATTGCCTTGGGAACTTTATCTTGCAGGTGTTGGGGAATCACTAGGATGCATGAGTGGTGGAGTAACTTGATCAGAGTTCCATGTTAGAAGGATGTTTCTGGCTGCAATGTGGAGAACATCTTAGAGAAGAATAAAGGTGGAGGCAATGAGCCCAGTAAGGGCTCATTTACTATTGTAGGAGAAAATTGTGGTTTGGTTTACCAGAACAGAAAAATAAAAATCCACATCTGTAACTGGAAAAGAGCTCCTTTGAATTCTTCCTTCTTTTTAACCACCATTATTAACAATATTTTAGCAAGACACCCCTTGCCACAGGTGCTGTTAAAATCCTGAATTCAAAAATAAGTAAATAAAATCCTGAATTCTATGGGAAAACAAAATATAATTCCTAGTGTTTTAAGGTAGACAATTTTAGCCTTCTTAGATAAGTCATGAGAATACCATGACTCCTTAACATCTAACACTCTAAACTATCAATGAAAAACAAAAACTTATTTTGAAGTGAGATAACATTTTATCAGTGTACATTAGTTTTGGGTGAGAAGAAATAATTTATTAATTATTTATTCTGAATGTATCAAGAAAAGCAATTTAAAAACATGCTATAAATAAGATTCACATAATTCTTAATTTATTCTTCATACTGTGAGATGAAATAAATGTTATGAGTTCATTGTATATTTACCAGTGAGTAGATTTACTAGTGCAGTTATTGAATTGTGTAAAGCACAGTTTAAGTGTATAATGTATTTCTTCGTATATTATTTTATTTATTTATTTATTTATTTATTTATTTATTTATTTATTTATTTTAGATACAGGATCTCTGCCTGTCACCCAGGCTGGAGTGCAGTTGTACAATCATAGCTCACTGCAGTTTCAAACTCCAGGCTCAAGTCATGTTCCCTCTTCAGACTTCTGAGTAGCTAGGATTACAGGCATAGCTCATTATTCCCGGCTAATTTTGAATTTTTTGTAGAGACAGGATCTCGCTATGTTACCCAGGTTGTGGTCAAACTCCTGTCTCAAATGATCCTCCTCCCTCAGCCTCCAAAACCTGGGATTACGGGTATGAGCCATGGCACCCAGTCTTAGTATATAATTTCTTATTAACACTTAATCTAGTTTAAAAGTATCTATTTTCCAATCTTAAGTGTTAGAAATTATAGTATCCCATCCTTTACCTAATGGCTATTTCTGCATATGTGTGTGTGTGTGTGTGTGTATACACACACAATTATATAATTAGTTTAAATTTTTATCCACAAAGCGATGGGAAGATACTGAGATGTATAAACTATATATATATATATGTGTATATAGTTAATAATGGTTATTAAAAAGAAGGAAGAATTCAAAGGAGCTCTTTTCCAGTTACAGATGTGGATTTTATTTTTTGTTCTGGTAAACCAAACTACAATTGTCTTCTACAAAAGGAAAATGAATCATAAAATCACATTGACAGTGATTTTAATTTTCCATCATGAACCAGTATAATTAAAATTTCAGAAATAATATTCTTTAAGCACTCTGATGTTTTCCAAATACTCTCTTCTTTAAGTGTTACAGCTCAGAGAAGGGAATGGGCCACTTTTGCAATAACATGCTATGTGCACACTTCTCCCTTTTAAATTTCAATTCAAAGGAAATGTAAAAATCTTCAAACACAGCAGAAATTGTGAATTAATAAGACCTGCAATTAAATCTTTTTTATGGCATAAACTGTGCCTATGCCTTAACAAAACAAGATGTCAGCATTGTGAAGGTCAAAGTTGCTTGGCATCAAATAGATCAAATGCTGAATTGTTTATATACATGTTAGAAAAGTTTGCTGCTGTAAAAATATTCTCATAATCTGCAGAATTTGACACTGAAAATAACATTTGCTATTTAATTAAATGTTGAGAAGGCATTTATAGATAGACACAAATAGATAGCAGTTTTCTTGGATTGCATCTGGAACGACCTTTATTCCCCTTTGCAATAATTCCCTCACATCCCAAATACTTGACAAAGAAGAATGTTTGTCAATGGATATATTCCTTACAATTTCAGCTTGGCTTTAAACTTTATGGTGCAAATGAGACTATTTTTAAGGTTTATTTTGCATTAGGTTTTATGATTACTTTTTCTCTATTTTATGTTTTCTACTTTTTCCTCACCCTAAATATGGTATCGGTTATAGGTAACAGTTTTTACTCTTGGAAAGAATGGAAAATCAGAGGTGAAGATGAAACCAAGGTATGTTACTATGACCACATGAGGTTCCATGGCTGAAAATATCTCGGTATCTTCCCATTGCTTTGTGGATAAAAATTTAAACTAATTAGCTTTCTTTTTAATCAGCTAGCCTTTCCAGGTTTATTAAACTCTTCACACTAGACAAAATGGCTTACTAGATGTTTCTTAGGTATATATTGTGTTATCTCTGTTTCGTGTTTATTTTGTTTGATTGTATTGTTTGTTCCAAAATGACATCTTCCTTTGATTTTTCTTTGTGAGTCCGGATGAAAGGATATTTACATAAAGATAGTCCTCTGCCTCCTCCCTCTGCCCCCACATCCAGGACTAATTGCTTGATTCTGCTACATAATTAAGAGAGAAATACGGAGAGTGGACTTTTGAGGGAAATCATTACTAGCCTCTTGGAGGCTGTGGTCCCAAGCTCCTGTGAGGAAACCACACTCCTGGTAAACTACATCAGATCCCACAGGGCCTTCCAGGCTGCCTCTTGTTTTTCTGACCTGGGCATTGTTCCTTTTACTCACAACTCTTGGTGTTCTAGATCTTACAACATATAGGAAAATACACACATTCATACACCATCTACCAGAAATGGTATCCCAAGCACCTTGGTCAATAATATCTGATAATGAACCTTAACATCTCTCAAGGCAGTCATGGGCAAAAAAGGAGAAGATTGAGCTTAGCTTATCTGTTGAGCATTTTGAGTGTGGCAGTGCTGAGGGTGAAAATTGAGGGTGGATTTTCACCTTGTTTTCAGAGCTATTCTTTTATCATGGGGTTTATAATACCCCACTCCCCAGAATATCTAACTAAACAAAGATTTCCATGGATTAGAAAAAAAATATTTTGTTTTAGAGATGGAAGTGAATCACCGACTCACTCTATATAAACCCGACTTTCCATAAAGCACACCTTTCTGTAAAGTTCATCCTGGCCTCCCCACCCCAGATATGTCTGTCTGAATTTCTGCAGCAATTACTATCTGGGCTCTGGAATCAGACAGTATAAATGCCCCTGTGGCTTATATTTCTCATCTATAATATGAAGATAATAATAGCATCTACCTCAAGATCCGAGGTGAATATTGAGAATTAAGTTGTTAGCAGTTTTTTTTTTTTTTTGCAATTCATGCTGTTGTATATTATTATCTACAACTACCTTAAATTGATTTTAAATTTTATTTTGAAATACATGCATTCAAGTAATTGATCTATATATGTTTTGTATACTATGTGGACTATTAAGTATATACCTAGTATATAGAAAATTCTCAATATAATTGAAACTACAATGTATCGTTTTCCTAGTGCATTCCTCTTACTTTCTTTCAGAAATTTTGGTTTTCATAATATTTTTATTAAATTTGTATCCCTAAAAATTGTATATTTTTAAAGCTTAGTATTTTCAAAGTTTATATAAATGGTACCTTACTATATGTATCCTCTGTTTTTAAAAACAGTTGGTTTTTGTTCCTTAACACTTTGTGAAGGTCACATATGTGTTATATACAGCAGTAGCTAATTTATTTTGCTGCTGTAAAATTTTTTATTTTATGAATATTCTACAATTTATCTGATTTCCTACTGGAATATATGTTGGTTTTCTCCAGTTTTTTTGGTTATATTAACAACACTGCTATGAACATTCTTGTCTCCAACAATTAAATGGTACTTTGAATCTTTTACTACTTAATTTTCCTCTTCCCTTCTTCCCATCCTACCTAGGTTGCAAATACCCCTTAGAATCTTTATTTCCCTCCATAGTATTTAACATGGTGTCTTGACCACAATAGGTACTCCATAAATACTTGTATATTTGATATAATCAAAATAGATGTATCCTTTGACTAATATATCAATTATTTTAATTGGTCCTTTTCCATTTTCTATACCATGACATTTATCCTTTTCAGATGCTGTGCTGTCATCTAGCCATTATTCCTTGCATGGTAGCCTTTCAGAATATCAATGGTACATGCATTCATATATAGCATCATGTTCATAGTTAATATCTCTTTCAACATTTTATACTGTCATATACTGAAAAATCTATTTAACCGGTCTGAACTCATTTCTTCTTCTGTAATATTAGTATAAAAATACCTGCTTCATAAGTTTGTTGTAGATATTGAATGTAGTACATTTAGATCTTTTAGCATAGCAAGGGTACCTATTGTTATTACTATTATTCCCTAACTGATTGATGTGGTTAACTCTAATATCTGCAGCCAGATAGTATGTCCCTAGAGCACAAGAACATTCCTATAATTGCACCCATCTATAGGGTCTGTCATAACTCATGTTTGTTGAATTGAACTGAGTAGTCAGGGGTTATTAAATAACCATTGATTGGCTAAATCCGTGCTTAGTAACTCTTCTCTTTCTCTTACTTAACTCTTGAAAGTGATCTGTAGTTTTGTAGGATTGCCGGTTAGGACTGGATTGGAGTGGGAAGCCATTAGCTGCAATAAAATGAAGGAGAAATAATAATAAGAAATTGCCTTTGAAGCTGAGACTGAGTAGACAGATTGGGTGGTGACTTCCCTGGTATGACTTGACATATATCAAAATACTCATTCCAAAAATGCTACCTTCCATCTATCTGCCACATTGTCAAAAATCCCTACTTTTTAGTCCTCCTTTTGAGTGAAGACAATAAAACTTTTGTTGACTATGTTACATGGAAATACCTTTTCTTAATATGATGATGTTTCAGAAGGGAGGATGTGGAATGGTCAATGGAACTCTTGACTACCAAACAAACTTTGCTAATTTCACAGTTTTTCTTAGAGCTGCCTTATTATAATATGGATCCGTTAGTGGGTATTTTCCATGTGCCGGTTTATCAATATTGATATGGTAAACATGGAGTTTATAATATCAATTGGAATAATAATATTGTGTCAATATTGTTTATAATTTTCATAAACCTTTACAATTTTCATACTATGTCTATATTGCAGATGAGGAAATTGAAACCCAGAAATGTTATTTACCCAGTCTACTCAATCGTAGATATCCATGCTTAGGAATTTGAACTTAGCATTCTATAATTCTAACCTCTGTTATATCTTGAAGACTCTCCTACCTTGGCCTGTGTTTTGCTTAAACCACAGTAATTGATAGCGTGATGAAATAATTAGAGAGGAAGTTTTTGTTTGTTTGTTTTTGTTTTTTAAATTTGTTTCAACAACACCATAACTCTATTGTCGGCATCTGGCTGACTTCTATTCACCTAATAGTAAAACCTAGTGTTATGCTTCATTTCAGGAGTAAAAGAGCTTTTTCAAGTCTATTTGGGGATATGCACTTCTGCTTCTGGGCGGATCCACACTGCAGCTTGCTTCTCCCTAGTATCATGGCAGCTCTCCATTCCTATTCTTTACCTCCACTCCTGTGGCTGCTTTCTTCCTGTGCACGATTTTTGTCCTCCGTGTGATCACCTTCCTTATTTCTTCGTTCTTCCAAAGCACCAATATTACAAAACAATTACAAAAATTTGAAGGTAACAATTTTCCCTAAAGATTGCAGAATATGTAAGGACATTGGCTACTGTATGCATACAGCATAAGTAAAAAACAATACTAGATACCAATCTCCTTAGAAGTTTCCATGCAACCCCTGCTTCTAGAAATATTCCCTAGGCTGTCTATTTTGCTCAGGACTGGGACTTGAGTCCTATCTCCTTTCTTCTCTCCATTTTTACCAATTTCAAGTTTTATGAACTCTCTGCCTTCCTCTTTTCTTAATCATTCTTTTACACACCAGGCCTGTGTTGAGTGGATATGAAAGGCAATAGTTTGATGGGGTGGATTGGAAGGACTCACTTTTCACAACGGAAATAAAAGATCCAGCAAAAGATAAGCTCTGGTCCAGTCTCTGGGTGGTGATTGCTTTTGAGGAAGGGCCAATCTGTCCTTCCTGACTTGGCCCCAAGTTAGCTCTTGCTGGTCCTGCCAACACTCTGAAACTTAGCCTACCCTCCAGTTGGCCCAGGCTTGAGCTTTTGACCCTAAAGCCTTGACCAATAATTTTTTTCTTTTTTTTTTTTCTTTCCTAAACCTGAGGCTGAACAACTCCCTGGCAGGCACCTTGTTGCTCGTTTCTCTGCTATAGATCTCTTCCAGGCCATGTTAGGGATGAGGAAATCTCGGATGGAGTGAAGGGATCTATTTCAGGCTCTCACTGACTAAACATGCGACACACACTACTCCACCTTTTCTATTCTATTGTCCTTCTCTTGTCTATTCTATTCCAGCTGCCCTTTCTTTTACTATCTACTCACTTGATTAGGGATACCATTCAATCTTACTGCCTTTAGGACTGTCTCTACACAAATTACTCTCAGATGAGTTTCCATTGCCTGTATCTTTTTTTGAATACCAGGGTATACCCACTTCCTAGGTGATGTTTCTATCTTCATGATAGGTAGATATCTACATCCAAATGAGAATTCTCTCATTTCCAATTCCTTCCTCCCCAGAGTATAGACCAATCTCCCTGTTTCCACCCTTATTCCCTTCAATTAATTCTCATCTCAGCAGTCAAAGTGATCCTGTTAAAATGTAGGCTAGTTCATGATATTCTGTGCTCCAGATCAAACAACGGTTTTCTAACTTACTCTGATTAAAATCTGTATCATTACAATCTGTATCTGATTTTCTAACTTACTCTGATTAAAATCTGTATCATTACAAGGTTTTACCTGATCTCCACACTCCACACTCCACAACCTCTTTGTCTTTATCCCCTCTACTCTTCCTTCTCATGATTTGTGTCAAAACCTCACTAGTCACCAAGCCATCTAGGATCACTCCAAGGAGTTATTCCCTATCTCTTTTTCTAGAAATTTGCATGACTTTCCTTCTAGCCTCCCTCAGATCTTTTGTTATGTGCTAGGCGAGACTTTTCCTGACCATCCTATTGAAAATTGCAAACTTGCATTCTCCCTCTCTAATTTCTACATATTGTTCCCTTCCCTTTGTTGTTCCATTTTTATTCATAACACCTATAATCATTTTACTTACACAAATTTTGCCTTTTTTTATTTTTACCTTTCTTCTTTTGATATAATTTGAGCTTCAAGAATAAAAGATTTTTGTTAGTTTTGCTGGTCACTTTTAACTTCAGAGTTTTAAACAATGTTAAGCATATAGTATATACTAAGCAGATAATCACTTAAGGCACTATTATTTTGGATTATTTAAATGCAAAGGGTGTGACACAGTTTGATGACTAAGGTTACTGAGGAAGAGGAATTGAGGTCTTGTAGGTCATTTCCTTAGGGATAGATGGTATAACAACATGCAAATTTTCTTACTAAACTTGTTTATTAAAAACAAACAAGTTGGTGAGACACAGGAAATTACTTAGGATATTTCTTTTTCTGTTTCCATGTTAAGTGCATACAACCTGTTAATAGATAGTCTCTTTTTGTACACTATTGTCCTAACTTGAACATTTTAGATTGTGTAGAAAGTAACCATTTTCCTCTTCAGTTTAATCTGGAACGTTTGGCAGAGATACTCTAGGACTTGTTTGCTCTTATGGTGGAACTGGTGAGAGTGATAAAAGAGACAGAAAATATAAGTAGGCTGTAATACTTTCAATTTGGTGCTGTTTGTCTCCTATCTGAGAATATTGCCTATTTTATTCTTGTCAGAAATTGCCAATGAATAAATTGGCTTTTATTAGCTCAATAGTTAGGTTTATTTTTTTAATGCCTGATTTGATAAGGATTGTTAGGTAGGAAAAAAAATCTTGGCAAAGCTATTAAAGAGCATATATGGGAAATGTTTTCAAGTTGAAATCTTATTATGAACTTTGCATTATTGAGTTGTTCATTCAAACTGATAATAAGGAAAGATTCAGAGATATTGATAAGTACCTGAAGGATGAATTTCATGGTTTAGGTTGCAGAAACAAAGAAATATTTTAAAGTTGACCTTTTCTAGTATTTCTAGATTATATATTTAGAAAACCCCATCTTCTCAGCCCCAAATCTCCATAAACTGATAAGCAACTTCAGCAAAGTCTCAGGATACAAAATCAGTGTGCAAAAATCACAAGCATTCCTATACACCAATAATAGATGATCAAAGAGCCAAATCATGAGTGACCTCCCATTTACAATTGCTACAAAGAGAATAAAATATCTGGGAATACAACTTACAAGGGATGTGAAGGACCTCTTCAAGGAGAACTGCAACCCACTGCTCAAGGAAATAAGAGAGGACACAAACAAACGGCAAAACATTCCATGCTCATGAATAGGAAGAATCAATATCATGAAAATGGCCATACTGCCCAAAATAATTTATAGATTCAATACTCGACCCATCGGTCGGGCGCGGTGGCTCAAGCCTGTAATCCCAGCACTTTGGGAGGCTGAGACAGGCGAATCATGAGGTCAAGAGATCGAGACCATCCTGGCTAACACGGTGAAACCCTGTCTCTACTAAAAAAAAAAAAAATACAAAAAACTAGCTGGGCGAGGTGGTGGGCGCCTGTAGTCCCAGCTACTCAGGAGGCTGAGGCAGGAGAATGGCGTAAACCCGGGAAGCGGAGCTTGCAGTGAGCTGAGATCCGGCCACTGTACTCCAGCCTGGGCAACAGAGCGAGACTCCGTCTCAAAAAAAAAAAAAAAAAAAAAAAAAAAAAAAAAAAAAACTCTACCCATCAAGCTATCATTGATTTTCTTCACAGATTTAGAAAAAATTACTTTAAATTTCATATGGAACCCAAAAAGAGCCTGTATGGCCAAGACAATCCTAAGTAAAAAGAACAAAGCTGAAGGGATCATGCTACCTGACTTCAAACTATACTACAAGGGTACACTAACCAAAACAGCATGGTACTGGTACCAAAACAGACATACAGACCAATGGAAAAGAACAGAGGCCTCAGAAATAACACCACATATCTACAGCCATCTGATATTTGACACACCTGACAAAAACAAGCAATGGGGAAAGGATTCCCTATTTAATAAATGGTGTTGTGAAAACTGGCTATCCATATGCAGAAAACTGAAACTGGACCTCGTCCTTACACCTTATACAAAAATTAATCCAAGATGGATTAAAGACTTAAATGTAAGACCTAAAACCATAAAAAACCCTAGAAGAAAGCCTAGGCAATAGCATTCAAGACATAGGCACGGACAAAGACTTCATGACTAAAACACCAAAAGCAACGGCAACAAAGCCAAAATTGACATATGGGATCTAATTAAACTAAAGAGCTTCTGCACAGCAAAAGAAACTATCATCAAAGTGAACAGGCAACCTATAGAATGGTAGAAAATTTTTGCAATGTATCCATCTGACAAAGGGCTAATTTCCAGAATCTACAAAGAACTTAAACAAATTTACAAGAAAAATACAGACAACCCGTCAAAAAGTGGGTGAAGTATATGAACAGGCACTTCTCAAAAGAAGACATTTATGTGGCCAACAAACGTATGAAAAAAAGCTCATCATCACTGGTCATTAGAGAAATGCAAATCAAAGCCACAATGAGATACCATCTAATGCCAGTTAGAATGGCCATCATTAAAAAATCGAGAAACAACAGAGGCTGGATGGAGAGGATGTGGAGAAATAGGAACGCTTTTACACTGTTGGTGGCAGTGTAAATTAGTTCAACCATTGTGGAAGACAACCATTGTAGAAGACAGTGTGGTGACTCCTCAAGGATCTAGAACCAGGGATACCATTTGACCCAGCAATTCCATTACTGGATATATACCCAAAGGATTATAAATCATGCTACTATAAAGACACATGCACATGTATGTTTATTGCAGCACTATTCACAATAGCAAAGACTTGGAAGCAACCGAAATGTCCATCAATGATAGACTGGATAAAGAAAATGTGGCACATATACACAATAGAATACTATGCAGCCCTAAAAAAGAATGAGTTCGTGTCCTTTGCAGGGATATGAATGAAGCTGGGGACCATCATTTTCAGCAAACTAACACAGGAACAAAAAAACAAACACAGCATGTTCTCACTCATAAGTGGGAGTTGAATACTGAGAACACATGGACACAGGCAGGGAAACATCACACACTGGGGCCTTTTGGGGGGTGGGGAGCTAAGGGAGAGATAGCATTAGGAGAGAAACCTAATGTAGATGACAGGTTTATTGGTGTAGCAAACCACCATGACACGTGCATACCTATGTAAGAAACCTGCACGTTCTGCACATGTATCCCAGAACTTAAAGTATATATATATATATATATATATATATATATATATATATATATATATATATAAAGATATCCTGAAGGTCATACTCTAATCCTATTTCCTCAGTTTTTCTAATTTTTAAATTTGGACGCAATCACACCATTGGAGAACTGCACACTTGTTTTGCATTGTTTTGGCCCAATGTAGGGTTGCTTGTACAGAATTGCATTTTGGATTTATGCCATTAGCCTGTGTTGAGGGACATGATAAGAAACAGCCATCGAAAAGACACAATCATACATATTGTAAAAATTTTGTTAAGAACTTGTTCAATACATTCCTATGAGAACGCCCACGAGAAACTTCTTTCAATGTTCTACAGCAGGAAAAACTAGGTTTCTTTTGGGCAAATGGTTTGTATTCATCTTATAAATACTGTGAATTGAATGATAGTAGGTTTTTCTTCTGCTTTGGCCTCTAAAGAACTGTATCAGTCAGGAGTTGGGCAGCATAACAGAAGCCATTCTATGCTTTTCAAGTATGAAGGATTATAATTGGGAGAATTAGAGGTTTACATACTGCTGGAAAATCTGTGGGTTGTGAAAGTTGCCACTACAGAAGCTTCCAACTTGAAGCAGCAGAGTGTGTGATTTTCAAAAACTCTGTGGAAAGTGCTCATCAACCCCACGTCTGCCCCAGCTTCCATAGACTTTGGCTTCATTTTTGCTTTTGCTTTCCAAACCTATGTGCTTGCTTCCCTTTGGCAAGCTAATCTGAACAATATGGGAAAGGGATTTTGAGAAATATATTTTCAACTTCTCCTATGCAGGAGCTGATGGCTGAATTGATAATAGATAATTAACTACTGCAAAAACATAAGAAATTTTGCTCATCTCTTGCAATAGCACAAGATAAAATAGTATACAGTTTGTGTTCTAATTTTGTACCTGGCTTCAACTTACTTTAATACCCCTATTTTTCCATCTTAATTCCCTCCCTCCCTCCCTTCCCCCTTTCCTTCCTTCCTTTCTTTTCCTTCCTTCCTTCCTTCCTTCCTTCCTTCCTTCCTTCCTTCCTTCCTTCCTTCCTTCCTTCCTTCCTTCCTTCTTTCCTTCCTCCCTCCCTCCCTTCCTTCATTTCTCCTGTTGTGTTGTAATTGTTTATTTCTGTAAGCTGCCTCAGTTGTTTTTGGGAAAAAATGATATATAAATAATTAGTTTGAAAAACAAGTGAAGGAGAACGAGCTTATAATAAATGTATATCTAAAAACAACCTAACACACATTAAATATGACTAGAGATCTAAAATAGAGGGAAAAAGTAACCCAAACAATTGCCATACTATCAGTCTACAAAGCAATACCCATCGTCTTAGATATATTCCTCTTCATTGTTCACATTATTTTTTTCTGTTACAAGTAGGTTCTCAAAGAACGTCATTAAAGATTATAGACAATAAAGCATACATACTTACCCAGCATAATTAAAAACTGGTCTTTCATACAAGCACATTTTCTATTTATCTTAGTCTTACTCATGTAAATGGCTTGATTTTTAAATTTTATTTATTTTTGTAAATTTCTATAAAGAGTTATAAACATTTTATAAATAAAAATTTTATATCTCTGCCTTCTTAAGGAGTCAATAATAAAAATAATGTAAGATTTTCATGTATGGCCATTATGAAACTAAGATTTAGTTATAGCGCATTGTAGAAATGCTTTCAGTGACTATTGAATACAGAGATTCAGATTTTAGATTATTTAAAATGAGTTAATTGTTTTGCTTTTTCTTTTAGTTTTTTTTTTTTTTCCTGCACTATTACTCTTATCCAATGTCTTATTTTACACAGAGTTGTCTAGAAGAGGTCTGAGCGTGGCTCTAAATTTTCAGGAGAATAAGTATAACAGTGTGAATATAATAGTTAATATTTCTTCATGCTTGAGAGCTTCCTTTTTCTTCTTTCTTTTTTTCCTTTTAAGTTTAAGGCTATATATCAACTCCTGAGGTTTCCAGAAGCTGACCTCTGAATGAGTGGGCATTATTGCATGAATTTGATCTCTTTAATAGGATTACAGAGTAATGAAATTTAGAGACTAAAAGAGACTGTGAAAGGTCACCTAGTCCACCACTTTCCCAAAAAGGCCACTTCCATTTAGAGCCCTATCTAAACCACTGCAGGCAAAGGGCAACCTCTGCTTTATTATAGCCTTTCAAAGACAGAAATGCTACCATCTCTGGTGGCAAGACTTTTTTATGTTTCATAATTCTCAATGTCAGAAAATTCTTCTTTAGATTTATCTTAAATTTCTTATGCAAAAACTTAAGCCCATGAACTCAATCCCTAATAAGATTTGAAAATAAAAATTGGACTTCTGAAAAGACTTGAGAAAATTGAGTTCTACTGTTTCCTTTACATTCCTAGCACAAAAGCTGGCATAATGGTGTGTGTGTGTGTGTGTGTGTGTGTGTGTGTGAAAGAGAGAAAGAGAGAGAAACTAAGGGTCTCTTTGAATAGATTTCTGTTAGAGACCCGTTATCAGCATAAAATTAATTCATAGATCAAACTAGTTGGTAAGGGGCTAGGCTGAACTAGTTCTACATCTCCACCTGTTCTCCCTTGATGCCTAATTCACATTCACAAGCTCGTTTAGGATTAGATGTGTAGCTTGTAGCTGTGAGATAGAAAAAAAATGGGAGATGATGTAGCAGAGAGACATTATAGGGACTGGAAAGACCACTATCAATCCTGGCATTTATGAACTATGTGACTTTGAGGAAGTCAACTTCCACTAAAGAATAAACGTTGATAGTAATACATCTTCTGTCTGTCTGTCTCCCGGGGATTTTTGAGGAGTTGAAAAGAAAATGAGTATGTAAATTATTTGAAAAATAATGAACAATGTACAAATAGTGTATGGCAATTTCTCCCTCCCCAAATCTTTGCCTGTTCCTTAGTAGTGCATTGTAGAACCAGGAAAATCTGGTTTGAATTATGACTTTGGTACTGCATAATTGTGTGGGCTTAAACAAGTCTCTTGACATCTTTGAGCCACAATTTCCTTTTTGAAAACTGGGACAATATAATTGACCTTGAGGGATAGTGGTGATGATTAGAGATAACGATTGCAAAGTGTCTAGCATGCTGTTTCACAAACAGTAAGCGTTCAGTAAATAGTAACTGTTATCATCTAGTCATTGAAGCAAAAAATACATTCATTTTTACTTCTCTTGCTCCAATCTCATATATTTCATCTAACTGGTTATGAAGTCATAGGAATTCTATCCTCATGACTTTACAGTCTCCATGACTGCTCTGTCATCTGTGCCATTGTCCCTTATGCTCTATATCATTTCAGCAGTATTTAACTACTCCCCTTGCTTTCAGTATTTTTCCCTGCAATCCAACCTCCTCCACACTATAACCAAAGTCATCTTTCAAAGTGACATCTGAACAGTTTACTGCTCCACTTCAAACATTCCAATACTTTTGCCATTGACTGCAGCACAAAAGATATTCACAGTCAGTTAGGATCCTTCATAGTCTATACTATCTTTCTATTATCTTCCACACTCCTCCTGCACCAATGCATTCTGTGCTGCTTCTACAGTGACCTATTGGCTGTTAACCAAAACATGTCATGCGTGGGTTTCTGTGTGTGTTGTTTTATCTCAATGAAATACCTGGCAAGTTTCTATCTGCCTTTTTAGAGTATGTAGAGGTTCCAGCCTTAAAACGGACAGACATGTAGAAGGATCTACACATATATACGTTTCAAGGGATCAACTTTTAGGTACATGCATTTTTTCTGACTATGCTATGACCCTCAGAATATTAGCAACCACTGTTTTGGACTCAGTGTAACCACTCTTTCCATTGTAAAGTCGTCACTTTTTAGTGATGCTCTTAACCATTGAACATCATGTAACATGTAACATTTTCTTTAATATTTTTAAGCAGGCAAGATAACTGTTGCTTTCAGCAGGAAATCAATGGGTCAAAGTGGGATTCTAAGCTGGCAAACTCCTGTATGAAGTGGTTTCAGAAAAGAATCGATTGCTCAAGCACAGCCCCATTTGATAAATGCCTTGAAAATGCATGATCAAAATCCACTTCCCTAATTTTTCTTTTTTTTCCTCTTTTTCTTTTTTCTTTTTCTATTTATTTATTTATTTATTTATTTATTTATTTATTTATTTATTTTTTATTTTTGAGACGGAGTCTCACTATGTCGCCAGGCTGGAGTGCAGTGGCACGATCTCGGCTTACTGCAACCTCTGCTTCCTGGGTTCAAGCGATTCTCCTGCCTCAGTCTCCCAAGTAGCTGGCATGTACCACCACACCCAGCTAAGTTTTGTATTTTTAGTAGAGATGGGGTTTCACCATGTTGGCCAGGATGGTCTCGATCTCCTGACTTCGTGATCCACCCCCCTCAGCCTCCCAACGAGCGGGGATTACAGGCGTGAGCCACCACACCCGGCCCCATTCCCCTAATATTAAGTTGTTGATACCTGTTAATACAGAAATCCATAAATTCTAGTGTAAAAGGTACCATTTCAGACTATTATCAATCATCATCCTTTAAAATAAATGAGTTTTATGTATTTTCCCAATAGAAAGAAAGGGCAGGAGAAGGGATTTTGTGGCTCCCGGCATCCTAAGGAAAATAAAAGGACTACTACAAGTAAAAAATGGGGAAGTTAGAAAAATGAAAGTCAAATTTTATATCCTTTCCATTTGTTAAATGATACTAAATGGCAGTGGTTTTCATGCTGGGATGTAAGTACCTCTGGAGGATCACAAACATCTTCTAAGAGGTACAGATGTACTGGGACTTTTGAGGGAATTAACTTCCAGATACTCAAGTTCTCTGTATATTCCCTTCTGCAACTAACTGCCTGCAAATAAGCATGAGGTTATGCCGATGGCCCCTTCCCATCTTTCTCCTACTTTGGAAAAGAAAGGATCATACTGTGGTGCATTTCTTGCTATGTAAAAACTGTTGGGACGTCATATAAAAGTATCCTTGAAAAGTATCATTGAAAACATTGATATAGATGGAAATATACAAATAATTTTAATTGCTTAGTAACAAAGTAATTTGCAAGTGAATTTCATTCAAATTCTTTGCTTTCAACAGAATTGAAGGAGGATCCAAATGATTTGTTAGCCCTGTGACTTTGTTAGGTAACTCTCAATAAACTGAGAGCCATTATTATAGCAAAATTCCTTCTTCTTTCCTCCCCATTAAATTGTTTATGTAACCAAGTGCTTATATGCATAAAAATAAGAGTTGAATTGATGCTAAATCCTCTCTCTCTTTTTTTTTTTATCAATGAGTAGTATTTAATCATGGTTACAAATACTGATTGAAGATTGAAAGCTTTATATACCTCATTAAGAAATACATTTCCAATAAAATTTTTCTTATGTTTAATTATTATCTATTAAGTATATTTATCACGTTTTAGCCAATAATGCATTAGTAATACTTATAATACTGTGAAAAGTCTTTTTCTTTTTAACACTTAGAGCTTTTGAGTCTCCAAATATAAAAATAAATAAAAATAAAATTGTTAGAAACACTTTGATGTGTGTGTGTGTTTGTATGTGTGAGTGTGTGTGTATGTATGCAGGAAAGTGTGATAGCTTGAATAACAATAAATATTAAAGCACAAAATATATTACACTAGGAAAAATTCTTTGGGAAAAGCAGAATAATAATTAAAGTATAAGTAGAAAAATGAATAATGTTACGTTTTTGACCATTAAGAAGACCCTTCTCATGTATTTTTCAATGAATGATGGTGGGTGTCAAATTACTATTAAGAAATTTGGAAATGTTATATTTCAAATTTATAAAGTTTCAATATGTTAGAGATTACATACTTCACAAGTATTTAGTCTTGTGTAAATGTTTGACTCTCAGTTTAGAAATACATATGAGAGTCACAGATTTTAATTTTTTAAAAAAGGATATATGAAAACAAATGTTTGAAGACCTCTTCTCTGAAGTACACAGAGGGCAGAATTTTCTTTCTCATCCCAGTATCATGCATTATGAAAAATTATGGTTTTTTGGGTTTCTTTTCTTGGGGTCCTCTGAAAATAGTCTCCCAGGATAGGTCAAAAACTGAGAATATTCACAGTAAAAATCACTGACTCCTCAGAGACATGCCACAGACTTTGGGATGGTATTGGAGACTGAAAGCAAGAGAGTCGGGCCAAAAAGGAAAAAAAAAAAAAAGAAGAAGAAAGGGTTGAGAAGGGGATAGAGTCAGAGGCAAATATCCTGCACCCTGATTTTCCTGGCTGTGGCTTTGGCTCTTAAGAGGGCTCTCCCTGAGTGTGGTCACAAGAGCTTCTGCTGTGGTTTGAGAAGGCGCAGGGAAGGAGATGATCCTGGGAACTCCGGGCCTTAACTCCCACACCACCTCAGGAGAACCATCTCTAAGGAAGGAATCAGGCAAACACAATTTAACGAAAGA
This sequence comes from Rhinopithecus roxellana, assembly GCF_007565055.1. Classification (NCBI taxonomy): domain Eukaryota; kingdom Metazoa; phylum Chordata; class Mammalia; order Primates; family Cercopithecidae; genus Rhinopithecus; species Rhinopithecus roxellana. The sequence goes on from NC_044552.1 coordinate 161,879,934, forward strand.
AAAAGCACTCAATCTTTGTCTCCTTTATTTTCAGGAATGAATTTTGTTCTAATTTTTTTCTGTTTCTTAAATTATATTGAGCACTTCATTATTAAAAATTTTTATTTCCTTTACACATCCATGTCCAACACTTTGCTTCATGGTACTTTGGATTGTTAACTTCCCATTTAATGCAAGAGTTTTGAGTGAGTGAGGGGGCAATACTCTTGGCAAATTTCTGACTGATTTTACCCTGCATCTGAATTCTTACCGTATTTATAAAAAGCAAAACAATGGTTAAATCTTTTCTTTGGTGCTGGGGAGGCAATCCCGAATTCTACTGATGTGCTATCAATACAAAATAACAATGTGAGTAATCACCATAAAGTAGTTGAGTATGTTTTATTATGTATTATTTTTACTATTGGGGTTAGTGACAGCATGAGGTATTGGGGGCATTAAGACTTAGGTTCCTGGGCCAGCCAGTATTGCTACCAAATGCTGTATGTCCTTCAAAAAATGTTGGTGCCAACATTGTTGGTTCTTAGTTTCCACAATTTTAGAATGAAAGCGTTCTGACCAATCTTCTTTTCCTTTTTCTACTGAAACTTTATGATATGACTTTCTAACCCTATATCGACTCTTCCCACATCATATGTATTTGTTCTATTCCTAGCAGCATTGAGCATTCTCTTCTTTGAATCTTAAATACTTATGTATTTTTGATATTCCTTCTGTTAGGTAGTGATCTTCTTAAGAAGGACAAATCTGAATTCAAATTTGGGTCATACACAATTTTCCCATATTATATGCAACACAAGTATTGGTTAGATTGATCTGGAATTGTCTTCTCTTCTATCTCTTCTATTTATTATTCTACTAATGCCAAGGTTCATTTTGTAGATGAACATTGAGTGATCTTGTTTCCATATCATCTTTTATCTTTCATTCCTTTTCCCGTATCCATATTGACCTAATTTAATGTTCCGTCTTTGTAGTCCAGAATTAAATTTTTCTCTTTTTCTTGTATTTCTACTTAACCTCTCGAAACTATATCAAAGAATCTGCATTCTAATTTATTCTCTACTTATTTGATTATCTTTATATCCTTGGCTATCTTTCTGGTACTAATCAACTTCACTATGGGGCTATATTTTAAAATGTTGATGTTCAGAGATGATGGAGATAGATTGTTAGTAAAACCCATGTTCAATCAATTTACACTTTTATTTACATAATACTTTTTTGTATTAAGAAAACTACATTTTTATAAAAGTGGGAACAACACATACTTTCTACATGTTTGCATACTCTACTGTTTGCCAATTTTCATGTGATGGATGCTTAAGCTATAAGAGAATATATTTTTCTCTTTTATCCTCAATCAAAAAAGCTGAAATGTAATGCTGTGATATTTTAAATGTGGTAGAAAGTATTAATATAAATTGAAAACCTAATAAAAAATCTGTTTTCAAACAAAGTATGGATTTTTCAATAAAACTAAGAAGAAATATAATAATAAAAAGCTGCAAAGTAATAGCAGTGTAACAAATCTCCACCTCTTATTCTCTGCAGGCTTTTTTTGTTTAAAGCCATAAATACTCTCAATTTTATAAATCCAGTCAAAAGTTGAGTTTAGTCTTAGAAAGGTGCAGCTACTTCACTGACCTTCATTTCATTTCTTTAAAAAGTATAATTGGAAATATTTTTTTTGGATAGGGGTCGCTGACACTTGGTTACCACAGGGCACATCTGAAACTATCTTCTCCGTCATAACTGCAAACACGTAGTTTCATCTGCTTTTTTCATGTTAGTGATGGGCTGGTGAACTCAAGGGAATATTAGATGATCCCTTTTGGATGACACATCCAAAAGGCACTTGTGTGGCTCACAGCGTCCTGTCATAGTGGACAAGAAATAAACGACTTCAATGCAAAACCCATTTCTCTTTCTTGTTAGACATGTGGCCTCATCATGTGTATAATGTGTAATCCCTCTAGTATATGCTCCATGGAGGTAGCTTCAGTACACTTAAGTGGGTATAGGTGTTAACATTTTACATTAAGATTTTTCTTCTCCAGGGACATGCCTTATTCTTCATTAAAAAACAAACAAACAAACAAACAAACAAACACTGTTGGAAGATAAGGTTGGATAAGTAGGTTGCAGCCACAAATTTGAGGAGGGGGAGGGATTAAAAAGCAGACAAAATGCTTGGATTTGATAAAGAAATATGGGAGAAATACATATTTTTGAGCTGAAGAGAAGTTGTGCTTTTGGAAACTTTAGAAAGTGAAAAGTAGCTCATACATGGAATCACATTAAGAATACCATCAGAGGACTTTTTTTTTTTTTCAAATAGAGTAACAATTGCCCACCTCTGACTTAGGAGAATCGAACTATAAGGCGGTGTAAAGCATTACGTTGGCACTAAGTAGCTTGTCTCCATCTCCCTTCCCTTCTCTGTAAATGTAGAAGATGATACTCATATATGTGCCATAAATCCATTTATTTTTAAAAATTTGTATTTTAAGATTGTTTCCAGAAAACCAGAAACATAGACCTGTAGACCTTTGGATGTGTGGTGATGGAAGGGCTTGGTACTTTTTTTTTTTTTTTTTTGAGACGGAGTCTTGCTCTGTCGCCCAGGCTGGAGTGCAGTGGCGCCATCTCAGCTCACGGCAAGCTCCGCCTCCCGGGTTCACGCCATTCTCCTGCCTCAGCCTCCCAAGTAGCTGGGACTACAGGTGCCCGCCACCACACCCAGCTAATTTTTTTTTATTTTTAGTAGAGACGAGGTTTCACCGTGTTAGCCATGATGGTCTGGATCTCCTGACCTGGTGATCTGCCCGCCTCGGCCTCCCAAAGTGCTGGGATTACAGGCTTGAGCCACCGCGCCCGGCCAGGGCTTGGTGCTTTTAAAAGCATGTTTTAAGCATGTAGGTCATGAAGTAAGCCATCCAAATATTCGTTCTCTTTGGGCTTGAGAGAAGTGGAAACACCATATTTAGCAGTTTAAGCACAATTCCCTGCAAGCTAGCTATAATTCCACTCCTTTTGCTTCCACAAGAACACACCAGGAAGTGAGTGAGAGGGACGGTCACCACAGTGATCTCTCAAATAAGCTTTAATTTATAAATAATATAATTCCCAAAATTCAATACTATTAAATATTTTTAGTGGCAACTAATGCAAAATACTTCCCTTTGCCAAGACACTAAGGCAGAGAAGTCCGTTAGCCTGGCATCGAGGTGGTTTACTGGCCCTTCGTTGTGAATATCCTGTGACCTAGGATCCTGTATCCAGTTCTTGCTGTCATTTTCCCAAGATGGAAGCCACACATCTATTCTTTCTTCCTCCTTTCCCGTCTCCTCCACCTCTCATCTAATGCTTTTCCTTCACTCCCTCTTTCCACCAGTCCTCTTTGCCCATGCTTTTTGTGCATTATCATCAAAGGGAATTCTGGAAATGGGACTAGTGCCAAGAAGTATCCCAGTGAATACTTGAGATGTGAAAGAGGATCCATTAATTAAATAAATAAAAACAGATCAATTTGTAATTGCCAGATGAAAATTAAGGAACACGATTTCCTAGAGAGATGTTACTGACACCATCCATAACAACTTGTTATTGGCATCATTCACCACGAAAAAGACATAGTTTCAGCCACTGTGTCACTTGTGATGACTATTATGGGGCAGGACACTTCCTTGTTCTGCTGGATGGACAGATGCCCTTGGCTTCCACATGGTCTACATCAGTTCTCAAAACTGAGAAGAGGTAATGAAGGAATGCTGAAAGAAAAATTGAGGCTCAAAGCAGATTAATTACAGGTCATAAAAGAGAAAGTTGGGAATCAAGTAAGATACAAATTCCAAGAAAATGAGTCTCTACAGTGTCAGGCTGAGCAAGTAGGGAAGAAAAAGTAATGAAGAGTCCAATATAGTCTAACTACTTAATTGTTGAGAAGTTCTTGGAGCATAAACACCATGGGAAAAGAGCAAATCTCCTGTCTTCCTGCCTGGGAGAAAATAGTACAGTGTAATAGATTTACCTCAAAAAAGAAAATGGGTGTGAGGAACAAGCTCTTAGATGGGATAAATGCATACGGTACAAACACCAGAAAATATATCCCTAACAGAGAAGGCTTAAATGGCTGTGTGCTCTCTGCTGGCACCACCTAAATTGTTCACAGTGCATAGTAATTGAAAAGAAGATTTTAAAAAGCCACTTAATATTACTGTGCATATGTGAAACTCCTTTGGAATAATTCGTCTGCAATACTTTATAATACAAGGTAATTATTTGCATTCCCATTTCCAACTGTACCTGTATGTGTCTCATTTGTAGGAAAATATTCAGAATAGTGTTTCTTTAACCCATAGCTGATTTTCACTATAGAGATCAGATGTTAATGTGAACTTTCATTTTCATTCTTCCCTAAAATTCATACATCACCAGGCAATCCTGAAAACTGATAAAGGAAACTCATCCAGAAAGCCAGATTATTGGAAAATACACTGGGTATATCTTTTATTAACTGTTTTAATTCTGCCTAAAATGTAATTTCCAATTTTAATAAGAAAGAAATACAAGCTCATTGAAACAAAACCTAAGCAGCAACAATAAATACAATTGCTGGGAGAAAAAGGATGAAGAAATTCTAGGATTCTGTCGAACCCCTCTGAGTTCACTGTTTTACCATCTTTTTTATTATGGTGAAATACGCATAGTATAAAATTTAACTTTTTTTTTTTTTTGAGACGCAGTTTCACTCTTGTTGCCCAGGCTGGAGTGCAATGGCGCGATCTCGACTCACCGCAATCCCCGCCTCCCGGGTTCCAGCGATTCTCCTGCCTTAGCCTCCCCAGTAGCTGGGATTACAGGCGTACACCACCATGCCCGACTAATTTTGTATTTTTAGTGAAGATGGGGTTTCTCCATGCTAGTCAGGCTCGTCTTGAACTCCTGACTTCAGGTGATCCGCCCGCCTCCGCCTCCCAAAGTGCTGGGATTTACAGGTGTGAGTCACCGTGCCTGGCTTAAAATTTAACATTTTAACAAATTTTAAGTGTACGATTCAATGCATTAAGTTCAGGTGTTTAAAATATTGTTAAACCATTACCAATATCCATTTATAGAATTTTAAAAAATCTTCCCAACTTTATATCCATTAAAGAATAACTTCTCATTTTCTCTTCCAAGTTCCTGGCAACTACCATTTGACTTTCTGTCTCTATGAATTTGGCTACTCTCGGTACCTTATATACGTGGACTCATTCGGTACTTGTCTTTTTGTGACTGTTTTATTTCACTTGGCTTAACTTTGCCAAAGTTCTCCTATGAAGCACGTGTCAGAATTCCCTTCCTTTCTAAGTTGAATGATATTTCATTGCATGTATAAACCAAATTTTCTTTGCCTATTCATCCATCAATGGAGACTTGAGTTACTTTTATTTTTTGAATAGTATGAATAATGCTGCTATGAACATAGGTGTATACATATCTGTTTGAATCCCTGTTTTCAATTCTTTTGGGTATACACCTAGAAGTGAGACTGATAGATTATGTGGTAGTTCCATTTTTAATTTTTGGAGAATCTGCCATACTGTTTTCTGTAGTGGCTGCACCGTTTTACATTTCTACCAACAGTGCACAAGGGTTCCAATTTCTCCACACCCTTATTAACACTTGTTATTTCTGTATCCCAGAACTTAAAGTAAAATTTTAGAAAGTCATTTTAATTAGTGTAAAGTAGTGTCTTAAAAAATTCATATATTGCTGATTAATTTTTGGTACAGATCTGAATGGATTTACGAACCTTGATTTTACTAAAAGAATGGGTTCTTTCAAGGTAGGTTTCTTTTTAGCATCAGTGCCGGGCAGATCTATAGCTATATGTCTCTAAACTAGTGACTACATCAACAGGTGGCTTAAGTCACTTCCTGGTCTCATAGTCTTGTCTGCCGCCTCCCACCTCCTTAGGCTGAAGCTTTATATTGGCCACAGTCTCTGCTGTGGCAGGCAGATGCATTTTCTATTCCCTTTCTTGTGTGAATAATTCTGCTTCAATTACTGGAATATGATTTATGGTGATCAATTGCAGTTTCTGCTTCCCTGAAGAAGCCACATACCAGGTCTGCTCTGCTTATGACTCAACACTCAGTAGGTAGTAACTTCAGCCCTTCTTACCACTTACTATTTGTGTTTTCAATTTTGTTCACTTTTATTTTGTGCTTGCTTCTTGATGACACTTGTTTTCCTTCTCATTTATCCCTCAATGCTATGTGTTTACAGCATCAGAGATGCTTTGAAGTGGGACCACACAGATCCCTCTTGATTAGAAAGAAGTCCTTGGATTAGGTTCTAAGGTGTCATAAATCAGCTAGGCTCAGTGCAACATGAAATGGGGTGAAAATAAATGTCTTAGCATCTATCGCTAACTACAGCAGAAGAAGACAGTGCGCTGCCCAAGGGGACTACACAAACTCAGAAATATGCAAGGAGACACCAGTATCAAATAAGCTTAGTATCTATAGATTAACCACAGCAGAAGGGGTCTCAGTTAACTGCGAACTGTATTCAGCATCATGCCAGAGACCATAATGTGGTTGGGATAATCATTTCAAACCCCAAATGACAAAGCATTGAGGAAAGGAGAGGAAATTTCAGGATCTTACTTGAGTGACCTATAATATCACTTCAGAGGACTTCCAACACAGTAGAAAAGTGACATTTCAGGTTTCCATCTCTTCAGAATCACTCCTCCAGATTCACCTTTCCTTCCTACACCAGCCAAGAAATGGAATGAGGGTGGATTCATGGTGGGAGATTCCTACTCTTCCAGCCAAGAAGTGTTGAGAAAGACAAAGGCTGACAACAAGTCCTTTTAACATTGGCATTCTACGATCTACAAAAAAACCTATTTAATTTTATTTGCTTCTTCTACTCATAGTGTCACAATGTGATTGGCTATAGTATAATCAAAGTGCTTAGTACTTACACTCGAATGGGAATATGTCCAGATTAGATATCATATAATAAGATATGCTGTTTATGTGGTCTGACAACCAGTACTCCAGAATAATGCCTGTAAACATCAAAAGTGGGTAGGTTATTTTCAAATGGCTTTTTCAAGGTTGGAAAGTTCTAAAGACAATGAGGAAGGATTGACTCAAAATAATTTAACTGTTAGTATAAAATAAACCATAAAGAAGTTAATAAATAAGTAAAGCATGAACGTCCAGATTTCAACTAAGACATCAACGTGATTTTAATGGTAATTGAAAGTTAGGGCCAGGCACAGTGGCTCACACAACACTTAGGGAGGCCAAGGCAGGTGGGTCACTTGAGGCTAGGAGTTCGAGACTAGACTGGTCAACATGGTGAAATCCCATTTCTAACACACACACACACACACACACACACACACACACACAAATTAGCCAGGCACGGTGGCACATGCCTGTAATCCCAACTACTCGGAGGGCTGAGGCACAAGAATTGCTGGAACCTGGGAGGTGGAGGTGCAGTAAGCCGAGATCATGCCACTGTACTTCAGCCTGGGTAGAGTGATATCCTGTCTCAAAAAAATAAAAAAAGGAAAGTTAATGCTGACTTGGGGATAAGCATTATCACTGAAAGGAATTGCAAACATATTTAGAATTCTGGGGCAATTTTTTTTTTGATTAGTTAGCTAATCTAACCATTTATCCATTTATTCAAAAATTATTTATTGAGGATCTGTTATGTGAAAGGCAGTGTGCTTGGCATACATTCCACACCTTTATAAAAGCTGTTTTGGGCTGACTATCTTCTGTATCCCTTGCTGGTTACATGTTATCCATTGCTGTTTGCATGACCATACAAAACCATTTTGACCTGTTCACTTGTGTTTGAACTGACAACAGATTTTCAAAGAATCCCTTCTGAGAATAAATAAATCCTACCATTGCCCACAGAACATTTAGGATAGTACAATGACTTTGTGACTGGCTTTCCTATAGTTTACTGCTTTTGTAATTAATACTTCCTTACAGAAATGTCTCAGCTCAGATATGCTGGGAAATATGAAAATCATTATTTGTGCTTGGGTAGGAATAGAGTAACTTTCAGACTGGATGCTACCTGGGAGAGCCTCCCATTCTTCACCTGAATTAATTTGAGTAACTGAAATTACAATACTCACTGACTTCTTCCTATGTCACAACGTCTAATGTGGACCATGGTCCACAAAATCAAATGCCAATGGGATTAAACAAGTAATAAACACGAATGAAGCAAATAGTGGGCATAGCAATGATGAATGAGAAGAACGTGGTCATCTGAAAAGTGCATACTCTGCCTAAAGGGCAGGGTGTCACTCATGATCACTGAATATTCCCATATGGGAAATCTGGCCTACTATTGTTAGACCAGATCTTCTCATCTGTAAGTGAAGACAGAATTCTGGAATGTTATGTAAAATTTTCAATTAAGCCTATAAGTGCAATTAAAAATATATCATCTTGCCATTATATGGTTTGGATTTGTGTCCCTGCCCAAATCTCATGTCAAATTGGAGGACGGGCCTGGTGGGAGGTGATCGGATCATGGGGACAGATTTCCTCCTTGCTGTTCTTGTGATAGTGAGTGAGTTCTCCCAAGATCTGATGGTTTAAAAGTGTGTGTCACTTCCCCCTTCACTCTCTTTCTCCTGCTCTGCCATGGTAAAGATGTGTTTGTTTCCTTTTCACATTCCAACATGATTGTAAGTTTCCCAAGGCCTCCCAGCCATGCTTCCTGTGTAGCGTACAGAACTGTGAGTCAATTGAAACTATTTTCTTCATAAATTACCCAATCTCAGGTAGTTCTTTACAGCAGTGTGATAATGGACTAATACAGACCAGAGGGATTTTTTTTGTTCCTGAGTTGCCATTTTGTGATCTCTCCCGTATGTCCACAGCTGAAAATGATCCACTTTCTACCCTACTAGGTTTGGGTATTTTAGATTATAATGTCTATTTATGGTTATATTTTGCAATGCGAAATATTTTTTCATTTCATTGTTATAGGCAGAACTGGCTTTATAATCAAGTTTAAAAATAAAAAGACTGATTATACTTTAGTAATTTCTAGCTATTTCTTATACATGCAAAAGGAAGAACTAATATTATAATGCCATTTTCTTTCCATCAATCATTATACTGTTTCTAAGAGCATCACCTTTCAATATTTTGAAATCAGAGTTCTTTAACCAAATTAGGAAATATTCTGGGTGAAATGTTCCCTGAAAGCTCCTTATGAAATAGTAATAGCATATCAAATTATCAGTGAAGGAACTTAATGTATGAAAAGTAAGAGAATTCAAAAGAGCTGGATCCATTTCTCTACACCAGAAATGATTCAAAACGATAATCTCTGCTTTTCCTGCTATTCCAATATTTGAAGTCACTGCTGATTTCCTAAGACCTTGAGCAGTGCTGGCATATAACAGTTCATCCAATATAATTACATTTATTGAGTGAATAAATGAGTGAATAAAATGAAAGGAATATTTAGAAAGAGCAAATAATGAGAATAGTCATAAGGCATTTATAAAAAGAGAACCGCTTGTGCACCTAGGGGCAAATATGAAAATATGTGCCAATTATATTAAGCGAAATAACTCAGAAATGGGAAGTCAAATACTGCACATTCTCACTTATAGGTGGGAGCTAAATAAAGTGTACACACGGACATAGTGTGGAATTGTAGACATTGGAGACTTGAGAGAGTGAGAGAGTAGGAGGGGGATGAGGGATGAGAAAGTACTTATGAGCACAATATACATTATTCCAGTGATGCTTACACTAAAAGCCCAGACTTCACTATAAAATATTACCATGTAATAAAGCTGCACTTGTACCCCTTAAATTTATGCAAATAATAAACAAAGATGTGCCAAGCATCAGCCAGTTTCAATTGGAATGGGAGGCTATCACATAAGTGAGCTCCAAAGTACATAAGTTGAAATGAGACACAATTAAGAAAATGATCAATATGTAATTCTTCCTTTAAAAAGATTTGATTATGGGTATCTCTCCTAGTTTGGGAAAATGGTGCTATGATTATAATTATGGTAAATACAAAATTAACTGATAAGATTGTAGGATTGTTTAGGTAACAAGTTCTGGACTATAACATCATCTGTCATTGACTTTTTCCCCCAGTGGTTGTATTTACCACTTACAATGGTGGCTGGGGTGGAATTCATAGTACAACAGAACTCAGCATGTAGTTTATTAATCAGTTAAGCTTATAGAGGGCTCAAATAAAACATCTCTTAGTTAAAAATATTTTCTTCATGTAAAAGAATTCAATTTAAGGCCAATGAATCCATGAATGGTTTCCAATCAATCAACTGAATTATTCCATGATTTGATAGATCAACATGGTGACTTTGTCATGAACCTGTGGAGGAGAAACAAATGTGATTGCCAGCTTATCGTCTCACTATCAATGATGGAATGAAAAATGGACTCTACATTCCCAGCTGGTTTCCTTGTGAGCAGATTAACAGGTCAAACATGACTATGACCCCTAGGTAGAATGAGAGTCAGCATTAGATAACCGTAAGTAAAGGAGTTTCTCTGTTATTTGACAGTATTGCAAAAGCATGACCATCTACATGGGGTGCTTACACTTCTAGTGATTCATACAGAACATTAATGTACTTAGATTATTTTCCCAGTGAATGCATATCATCAGACAGTGGTTCTGGTTAGTGTACAGACACTGAATCTGGTTGTGATTTTGTATATAGACATTGGTTCTGTTTTCATATAATGAAATTGGTTCTGGTTCTCATTTTGTGTAATATTTTGTTTTATTTCAGTAATGACTATAATTTCCTCTAACTTTTACCCAGTTGTGTTTTTGTGGTAAAGTGTATACCCAGCCCAACACACATCTTTGTCACCATCACGTAACCCTCTGTGACTCCAGGGCCACTATACAGTTGGCTGGCATTCCCAGGATGCAGGACAAGGTAGGAGAGACTGGAATGAGAAATGGCTATACCAGGCGTGTCTGAGAGGGATGATGACAGACATAACCTAACTGTGAAAGTGGATACACATGACTCTTCCCTCAAAGGAACCATGGATTAAGGAATATAGCAGTAGCTGAGCTGAATACTGTGGTCAATTAAAAATAAATGTAGTTGTACTAAAATATGGATATGGAATTCTGTCACTCCTCAGCCAAGAGTTAGTTAGGTTGGGATATAATGACAGATGGGACATAATAGCATAAGAGGAAAATGCGGCCCCAGGATTTGGAAAACTGAGTTATTTTTGTTAATTATTGGAAAATTCCTCATTCCATTTTAAAAATATGACATAATCATCCTGTCTTACTCTAAACTTTGTACCAGCTAGGTTCTATCTTTACCTCCAGAAAGCTACCAAAAATTTAGTGAGCATCAACATTGCTGTATTATGCATCATATTTAATTCTCATGGCAACCCTGTAAGACCTGCATTTTAAACAATGTTTATTTAACTGAATTCTTTATTTTTTTTTTAAAGGAATAGAGTCTCACTATGTTGCCCATGCTGGAGTGCAGTGACTATTCACAAGTTCAATTATAGCAAATTGCAACCGCGAAATCCTGGGATCAAGTGATCCTCCCACCTCAGCCTCCCAAGTAGCTGGAAGTTATTGAAAGTGGCAGGTATTTATTACACTTGAAGACTGAGGAATTTTGATATTTTTGCAGGAAATCATATGTTGAACTTTTATATATTAACATTAAAAACATGTTTATATTATATAAAAGCTCAATATATGTTAAAAGTACAATATGGCACATGAAATACTAATGTACAATTAAAGTATAGTATATAGATTGAAATAAACAAATAAGCATGTTAATTACCCTCCTAATAAATTTTTAGGAAAAGTTTTGCAAGTTTAATAACTAAATGTAGGTGTTGCTACTGAATAGTATATATTTTTTGTAATTTTTAGACACAAAATAATACCATTGAAGTATGAACACATCATTTGGTTTATATAATAAATATGGATATTTATATAAAATACATTAATGTATTTTTCACTACATTTTATTATCATTTAAAGATGAGCAAATACAAGCTGCTTTCTAGGCCAATCATAATAATTATGGTATTGTATGACCAGGACATGTCATTTCTACATTTTGAGGCAATTAAATGGCATTCCTGCAGAGAATCTTTTTGGAGCTCATGTTTCTTTGTTGTGAGAACACTGTCCATAATGTATTCCTTCAAATTTCAAAGCTGAGAAACTTGATTTCTAAATCTTCGCTTATTTTATGACCTGAAACCTCCTCACCATGAAAATGTATACAAAAAGCAAACTATTTTAACATTTAGTTATAATACCCTCAGAATGCCAGTCTTCAGACTCACCTCAGCTACAGTTCAAGAAGCAGCAGCTTGTTTTTGAAGACAGGGGATAAAAGTGAAATCTTGAATGGATTCATTGCTTGGCTTTCATATTACATGACAAATCTAATTGTGCACTATTTACCCCATTCTAGGACAATGTGAATGACAGCTGTGTAAAATATGAGTACAATTAAATGATTTTCCACAGTCATGTGTGTACTTTGGTGTCTGTCAACGTGTAATTGACTTCACACTGAAGTAAAGGGGCTCTGGGTAGCTTTATATGTGTCCTGGAATTATTGCAGAAAAAGATAATTCAACAGTGAAAAGAAACAGAAAAGGAACCTATCTTGTAAGACGGAGAGACTATGTATTAATTACTTTGCCTCTTCCAATATCAGATTTCGAGTAAATCTTTTGAAAACAGTCATCAAATCCTGTTTCCATTTAAAAACTTAATAAATAAATTAGTTGAAAATGCAGCACAAAAACATTTTCAGAAATTTAAACTCTTGTCAGTGAAGGCAAGCATGAAGTGAACAGCAAAATCTTATTTATAAAATGTTTTTGACTTTCGTTTTCTGGCATAATGATGTGGTGTTTTGATCATAAAGGATACTTTGAATCTAAGAGAGAAATGACTGGTTCTAAGACTAAAATAACTGTAATAGTCCTTTATTAATTTGAGAAAGAGAAAACGACCCTGGTAAATTTATCTTTAATCATAAACTGTGTGAAAATTATATAATTTGAAAGTCATTTTTTTGGTCAGGTTCTTTATGTTGCTGACTGAAAACATCTAATTTGCTTATTGAAATCTAAGTAGCATGTCTTCGGGAAACAGAGGTACTTAGAATGCTGAATTAGCCTCTTTGCTCTGTATGGAGAAAGTGCTATAATAGATTCTGAGTTAAACTGTATGTCTAGGCTAAGGTCTTGAATGGGCTAATGTCCATTAACAATCAACAAATTAGTGAATGGCCTTTATTGAAATTTCTTTTCCCAACATAATGGTTTGTTTAACTGATGGCTGATGTGACCATTAGGGGCTGTTAGCATGTTAAGAGGGTATTAAATAAAGCCAACAGTTGGCCTTAGAAACAAAACGATAAACACAGCACAATTTATTATTTTACTAGGCTAAGCAAACGTGGTTTCAGTGTATTACTGCCTTCTAATGATGCCAGTAGTCATCTGTTGAATATTCTATTGAGTTAAAAACAAAAGAATCAGGAAATTTATGATCTATTGAACTTCTAGCTGTTGATATGTTACCTAAATTTTAGATATTATCTGAGCTATGTATAGACTCATATAAAATTCCATGTTGGATTGGATTTTTTCAATCAAATATCATTGTTATGAATAAGGAAAATGCATATTGCAAGCAGATGTGGAGGAAATTGTCTTAAAATGAAGTTAGTTTCTAATGTATTTCATGTATTGTATGTCAAGGTAAAGAAGAATCAGGTAGAAGTATTTTAAATAGTACTTGAAATATAGTTAAATGTTCAAAATCCTCATGTTGATTCTTTACTACTTCTGTTACATTAGCTTCCTATTGTTTTTATGTCTAGAACAGTAGACCTAGCAGTGACATACAGAGGAGCCAAGAAGCTCTTTCCATTAGCTTGATTTATTCTGTGATTCAAATGCCCATGTTTTTGAAATTGTTTTGTTTCTGCTAGTCCCTCAGCAAATAAATAGAACTTTAAAAATCTGTGCATTTCTCCTAGTCTGTGCCTTCCAGAAAGGAATGGATAAAATGACACTTACAACAGACTCTCTGTATATTGCCTTAGGAATGTGGTCTCATTGCCTCTTTCTGTGCCTGAATTTTGATTAATTCAATATGTATTGATCACCACCACATGCCAAGCACTCTTCTAGGTGCTAAGGACACTTAATGAACCCAAGAGAGAGAAAAATCCCTGTAGTCGTGAATCTTATATTCTATGGGGGAATACAGACAACAGAAATAAGTCTAAGTAAAGAGAAATTGTGAGGAGGGGAAACAGGTAGCATTTTAAACAATAATTTGATTGCCCTTTACAATATTATGATACTACAGCAAAGATTTAAGGGGAGGTGAAGGGGTTCATCTTTCAGTTATTAGAAGAAAGAACACTACGCAGAAGAAACCACTAGTGCAAAGGATCTAAGGCAGGAAGTTACCTCATGTGTTCAAGGGGCGGAGTAAAGAAGGCTTGAGGACAGGAGATATTTGGGAAATAAAGTGAGAAAGGAAAAAGCAGGGAGGGCTTTATAGTCATTCCATTGTAGGAATCGTGGCTTTTACTCTAAGCACAATTTCACTTATGTTTTAAGAGGATAACTCAGGCTGCTACAATTTAAAATGGATACTCACTATAACACTACTTTTAATCTTCATCACAGTCCTAGGATTAGTTTATGAATGAGTCTATTAAGACTAGACCATAAGAAGGCAAGGGTCCACTAAAGGGGTCCTGATTAGGAGTTGCATTGCAGCAATCCTGGAGGAAGGTAAGAGTGGCTTGGTTGTAAGGGATGGGATTAGCAGAACACCAGAAGCAGTGAAAAGTGGTCTGATTCTGGTTATATTTTGAAGGATAAACCAACAATATTTGGATTGGATGTGAAATGGAAGATGTGATAGACAGAAAAATCAAGGCTGGCTGCAAGATTTCTGGAATAAATGACTGGAAAGATGAATTGACATCACCTGAATTGGGAAAGATTTTGGAGTGGAATAAGAGTTCAGCTTTGAACATGTGGTAGGGTTGCCAGATTTAGCAAATAAAAATAAAGGACACCTAATTAAATTTGTATTAAAATGTGTATTTAATATGGTAATCCTAATATGTTGATTTTTGTCTGTTGGATGTCTACATGGAGATACAAAGACATTTGAAATTCAGGGTCTGGAGTTTGGGGTACAGCTGTGAACTGAAATTGTAAGTTTGTGAGTTAACATGTAGATGGAATTTGAAACCACAAGACCAGATGATATAACAAAAGATGTCAGCAAAAATAAAAAAGGACAGAAATTCTGTCTCCTTGCTATAGTGAGGCTTGGGGCATCTTAACTTTTTTCAAGGTTGGGAAGAAGAAGAGGGACAACAATGAAAACCAAGACAGAAAGACAGGAGTAGCAGCAAGAAAACCAAGAGACTGTAGTATTCTCGCAGCCAATGGAAGAAAGCATTTCAAGGAGAAGGTAGTGATCCGTTGTGAAGTATCCTGATAGAAACAGTCCAATACAGAGGAAAATATTGATAATGCAATAGAGAGAGACTAATTGTTGCAGCGATGTCCTTTACAAGATGAGAAGTAATAGGTTTAACTAAACACAAGTAGAAATGAAACTCAGCATCTAGTCTAATAGACAGAAAGGCAGAAAATACAGTGTCAAATGCTAGCAGGTAGGCAGAGGAGGTGGGAGAGTCTGTAGAAGTTCTCTTCCGGTTGTTTCCATTTTTTCAGTGAATTAGGAAGCAAAACCATAGTTGTAATACAGGATAGATAAAAACCTTACTCCCGCAAAAATAGACATAATAAAAAAAGTAAAAAATAATAAATTTTGGTGTGGATATGGTGAAAAGGGAACACTTTTACACTACTGGTGGGAATGTACACTAGTATAATCACTATGGAAAACAGTGTGAAGATTCCTTAAAGAACTAAAAGTAGAACTACCATTTGATCCAGATACCCAGATTCCTGATATCTGCCCAGAATAAAGGAAATCATTATACAAAAAAAACACCTGGACATGCATGTTAATAGCAGTGCTAGTTATAATTGCAAAAATATGGAATCAACCCAAATGTCCATCAATCAACAACTGCATAAAGAAATTGTGATATCCACATATATATCACATATATAAAAATATATGAATTCTAAAATTCATACAGAAATGAAAAAGAACCCACATAGCCAAGGCAAGACTAAGCAAAAAGAATGAATCAGATATATATAGATATATGGTGTGTGTATATATATATGGTGTGTGTGTATGTGTGTGTGTGTATATGTATATACACACATACCATATTCTGTGGGGTGTGTGTGTATGTATATATATATGTGTGTGTGTGTGTGTGTGTATACACACACCATGGAATACTACTCAGTCAGAAAAAGGAATGAAATAGTAGAATTCGCAGCAGCCTGGATGAAATTGGAGATCATTGTTGTAAGTGAAGTAACTCAGGAATGGAAAACCAAACATCATATGTTCTCACTCATAAGTGGGAGCTGAGCTATGAGAATGCAAAGTCATAAGAAAAATACAGTGGACTTTGGGGACTTGAGGGAAAGGGTAGGAGGGAGTGAGAAATAAAAAACTACACACTGGGCACAGTGTATCCTGCTTGGATGATGGGTACACCAAAATCTCAGAAATCACCACTAAAGAACTTAATTCATGTAAGCAAACACCATCTGTTCCCCAAAAACCTATTGAAATAAAAAAATAAACATTTAAAGAACACATATTTTGTATGTTATATGTATTATATACTGTATTTTTATAACAAAGGAAACTAGAGAAAAGACAATCATAAGGAAGAGAAAATATTTACTATTCATTATGTGGAAGTGGATCATCATAAAAGTCTTCATTGTCATTGTCTTCACATTGAGTAGGCTGAGGAAGAGGAAGAAGAGGATGGGTTGGTCTTGCTTTCTCAGGGATGGCAGAGGCAGAAGTGGAGGAAGTGGAATGGAAAGCAGGAAAGGCAGGCACACTCAATGTAATTTTTATTTTTAAAAAATCCATGTATAAGTGTTCCTGTGCAGTGTAAACCTATGTTGTTCAAGGGTCAACTGTAGTAGCAATTTTTAACCAGTGTTAAGAAATCACTGTCTAATGAAGTATACTCCCTTTTTGTGTCCTTAAGTGGCATTCTGAGATGAATTCTGAATTTCTTACTGGAATCTCAATGGAAATTGTACAAATATACTTTAGTTTTATTCCAAACATGTTTTGCACTTAGTGAAGTGGTCTTTAAGTATAGATTTCCAATCTATTAATTTCTACTGAGTAGTAGTTTTCTTTCCTCAAACAAGCTCAAGCTCTGAAAAATGCAGAGAGCCAGTCTTTATAGGTGTGAAAGTTACTATGTGATGCTGTAGCTCCCTGCTTGTACTACTAAGTAAAATATTTGCTTTGTGGCCATAATCCCTCTAAGTTACATTTCTATGGTATAGTGAGCTTTCTCCAAGAACAGTCTTCTCTGAGAAACGTAGTGAAGAAAGGGTTGTTTCAAATGTATTTTCTTGAAAAAAAAATTCACTGTCTTTTTGGACTAAAAATTTATCTTTTTCTGGTAGTGCTGACAATTTTTGTATAATCATTAAATATTTCTTCAACAACTAAAACTTAAAGACATTGTTATAGTATTATGCCTTCAATAACTTTCTAACATAGAGTAGTCCAACCGCCTTTAAATGCCAGTTGATGAATGGAATTGGCTGTCTGTGATGATATTTTTACCAAAATGAAAACCCAAACAAAATAAACAGAAAAACAAGGACATTGTAAAGTTGCCAGCTTACAAAGTTCTTAGGAAATAATTCTAAGAGTTAAGTTCTTTCCAATTTTTATAGCAACCATGCATAATACTTCCTTTATATTTTAGGTCGTGTTTAATTTTCAAAGAATTAGAAAATTCTATGTCCTTTGATTTATTTGTAAAATGTAACTGGTCCATCAAATACAAAAGACTGTGAACCAAATATTTACTCCACATATGATCTCCTGAGGAGCAGAGTATATGAAGGGGCTTAGAAATACATAGAACAAGCAAAGAGAGGAGCGGTTCTGTTCCATTCAGATACCGATAAAAATCCATTTATGCCACTTAATGGTAGGAAAATTCGGCTCAATGTTTTCAGATACATTGATTATAATGTATTTTACAAATTACATTAAAGCCATATATATAATATATACATTGTACATAATGTAATATATAATGTATATACTGTAATCAATGTATCTAAAAACATTAGCCAAATTTTGTTTTGTTTTTCATTTCACTATGGTCTGGTAAAAACACTATATCAAAAATTTATATGGCTTCAATATAATTTGTTGTTATATTTCTTTTTTTTATTTTTTATTTATTTTTATTTTTTATTTTTTATTATACTTTAAGTTCTAGGGTACATGTGCATAACGTGCAGGTTTGTTACATATGTATATTTGTGCCATGTTGGTGTGCTGCACCCATCAACTCGTCAGCACCCATCAATTCATCATTTATATCATGTATAACTCCCAATGCAATCCCTCCCCCCTACCCCCTCCCCATGATAGGCCCCGATGTGTGATGTTCCCCTTCCCGAGTCCAAGTGATCTCATTGTTCAGTTCCCACCTATGAGTGAGAACATGCGGTGTTTGGTTTTCTGTTCTTGTGATAGTTTGCTAAGAATGATGGTTTCCAGCTGCATCCATGTCCCTACAAAGGACGCAAACTCATCCTTTTTTATGGCTGCATAATATTCCATGGTGTATATGTGCCACATTTTCTTAATCCAGTCTGTCACAGTTGGACATTTGGGTTGATTCCAAGTCTTTGCTATTGTGAATAGTGCCACAATAAACATACGTGTGCATGTGTCTTTGTAGTAGACTAATTTATAATCCTTTGGGTATATACCCAGTAGTGGGATGGCTGGGTCATATGGTACATCTAGTTCTAGATCCTTGAGGAATTGCCATACTGTTTTCCATAATGGTTGAACTAGTTTACAATCCCACCAACAGTGGAAAAGTGTTCCTATTTCTCCACATCCTCTCCAACAACTGTTGTTTCCTGATTTTTTAATGATTGCCATTCTAGCTGGTGTGAGATGGTATCTCATTGTGGTTTTGATTTGCATTTCTCTGATGGCGAGTGATGATGAGCATTTTTTCATGTGTCTGTTGGCTGTATGAATGTCTTCTTTTGAGAAATGTCTGTTCATATCCTTGCCCACTTTTTGATGGGGTTGTTTGTTTTTTTCTTGTATATTTGTTTGAGTTCTTTGTAGATTCTGGATATTAGCCCTTTGTCAGATGAGTAGGTTGCAAAAATGTTCTCCCATTCTGTAGGTTGCCTGTTCACTCTGATGGTAGTTTGTTTTGCTGTGCAGAAGCTCTTTAGTTTAATGAGATCCCATTTGTCAATTTTGGCTTTTGCTGCCGTTGCTTTTGGTGTTTTAGACATGAAGTCCTTGCCCATGCCTAAGTCCTGAATGGTACTACCTAGATTTTCTTCCAGGGTTTTTATGGTATTAGGTCTAACATTTAAGTCACTAATCCATCTTGAATTAATCTTCGTATAAGGAGTAACGAAAGGATCCAGTTTCAGCTTTCTACTTATGGCTAGCCAATTTTCCCAGCACCATTTATTAAATAGGGAATCCTTTCCCCATTTCTTGTTTCTCTCAGGTTTGTCAAAGATCAGATGGCTGTAGATGTGTGGTATTATTTCTGAGGACTCTGTTCTGTTCCATTGGTCTATAGCTCTGTTTTGGTACCAGTACCATGCTGTTTTGGTTACTGTAGCCTTGTAGTATAGTTTGAAGTCAGGTAGCGTGACGCCTCCAGCTTTGTCCTTTTGACTTAGGATTGTCTTCGCAATGCGGGGTCTTTTTTGGTTCCATATGAACTTTAAAGCAGTTTTTTCCAATTCTGTGAAGAAACTCATTGGTAGCTTGATGGGGATGGCATTGAATCTATAAATAACCTTGGACGGTATGGCCATTTTCACGATACTTGATTCTTCCTATCCATGAGCATGGTATGTTCTTCCATTTGTTTGTGTCCTCTTTTATCTCACTGAGCAGTGGTTTGTAGTTCTCCTTGAAGAGGTCCTTTACATCCCTTGTAAGTTGGATTCCTAGGTATTTTATTCTCTTTGAAGCAATTGTGAATGGAAGTTCATTCCTGACTTGGCTCTCTGCTTGTCTGTTACTGGTGTATAAGAATGCTTGTGATTTTTGCACATTGATTTTGTATCCTGAGACTTTGCTGAAGTTGCTTATCAGCTTAAGGAGATTTTGGGCTGAGACGATGGGGTTTTCTAAATATACAATCATGTCATCTGCAAACAG
This sequence comes from Rhinopithecus roxellana, assembly GCF_007565055.1. Taxonomy (NCBI): domain Eukaryota; kingdom Metazoa; phylum Chordata; class Mammalia; order Primates; family Cercopithecidae; genus Rhinopithecus; species Rhinopithecus roxellana. Next base: position 161,900,397 of record NC_044552.1, read on the forward strand.
GGACAATTTGACTTCTTCTTTTCCTAACTGAATACCCTTGATTTCTTTCTCTTGCCTGATTGCCCTAGCCAGAACTTCCAACACTATGTTGAATAGGAGTGGTGAGAGAGGGCATCCCTGTCTTGCACCAGTTTTCAAAGGGAATTTTTCCAGGTTTTTCCCATTCAGTATGATATTAGCTGTGGGTTTGTCATAAATAGCTCTTATTATTTTGAGGTACGTTCCATCAATACCGAATTTATTGAGCGTTTTTAGCATGAAGGGCTGTGGAATTTTGTCAAAAGCCTTTTCTGCATCTATTGAGATAATCATGTGGTTCTTGACTTTGGTTCTGTTTATATGCTGGATTATGTTTATTGATTTGCGAATGTTGAACCAGCCTTGCATCCCAGGGATGAAGCCCACTTGATCATGGTGGATAAGCTTTTTGATGTGCTGTTGAATCCGGTTTGCCAGTATTTTATTGAGGATTTTTGCATCGATGTTCATCAGGGATGTTGGTCTAAAATTCTCTTTTTTTGTGTGTCTCTGCCAGGCTTTGGTATCAGGATGATGTTGGCCTCATAAAATGAGTTAGGGAGGATTCCCTCTTTTTCTATTCATTGGAATAGTTTCAGAAGGAATGGTACCAGCTCCTCCTTGTACCTCTGGTAGAATTCAGCTGTGAATCCATCTGGTCCTGGACTTTTTTTGGTGGATAGGCTATTAATTGTTGCCTCAATTTCAGAGCCTGCTATTGGTCTATTCAGGGATTCAACTTCTTCCTGGTTTAGTCTTGGGAGAGTGTAAGTGTCCAGGAAATTATCCATTTCTTCTAGATTTTCTAGTTGATTTGCGTAGAGGTGTTTATAGTATTCTCTGATGGTAGTTTGTATTTCTGTGGGGTCAGGTGGTGATATCCCCTTTATCATTTTTTATTGCATCTATTTGATTCCTCTCTCTTTTCTTCTTTATTAGTCTTGCTAGCGGTCTGTCAATTTTGTTGATCTTTTCAAAAAACCAACTCCTGGATTCATTGATTTTTTGGAGGGTTTTTTGTGTCTCTATCTCCTTCAGTTCTGCTCTGATCTTAGTTATTTCTTGCCTTCTGCTAGCTTTTGAATGTGTTTGCTCTTGCCTCTCTAGTTCTTTTAATTGTGATGTTAGAGTGTCAATTTTAGATCTTTCCTGCTTTCTCTTGTGGGCATTTAGTGCTATAAATTTCCCTCTACACACTGCTTTAAATGTGTCCCAGAGATTCTGGTATGTTGTATCTTTGTTCTCACTGGTTTCAAAGAACATCTTTATTTCTGCCTTCATTTCATTATGTACCCAGTAGTCATTCAGGAGCAGGTTGTTCAGTTTCCATGTAGTTGAGCGGTTTTGATTGAGTTTCTTAGTCCTGAGTTCTAGTTTGATTGCACTGTGGTCTGAGAGACAGTTTGTTATAATTTCTGTTCTTGTACATATGCTGAGGAGTGCTTTACTTCCAATTGTGTGGTCAATTTTGGAATAAGTGCGATGTGGTGCTGAAAGAATGTATATTCTGTTGATTTGGGGTGGAGAGTTCTATAGATGTCTATTAGGTCCGCTTGGTGCAGAGATGAGTTCAATTCCTGGATATCCTTGTTAACTTTCTGTCTCGTTGATCTGTCTAATGTTGACAGTGGAGTGTTGAAGTCTCCCATTATTATTGTATGGGAGTCTAAGTCTCTTTGTAAGTCTCTAAGGACTTGCTTTATGAATCTGGGTGCTCCTGTATTGGGTGCATATATATTTAGGATAGTTAGCTCTTCCTGTTGAATTGATCCCTTTACCATTATGTAATGCCTTCTTTGTCTCTTTTGATCTTTGATGGTTTAAAGTCTGTTTTATCAGAGACTAGGATTGCAACCCCTGCTTTTTTTTGTTCTCCATTTGCTTGGTAGATCTTCCTCCATCCCTTTATTTTGAGCCTATGTATGTCTCTGCATGTGAGATGGGTCTCCTGAATACAGCAGACTGATGGGTCTTGACTCTTGATCCAGTTTGCCAGTCTGTGTCTTTTAATTGGAGCATTTAGTCCATGTACATTTAAGGTTAATATTGTTATGTGTGAACTTGATCCTGCCATTATGATATTAACTGGTTATTTTCCTCGTTAGTTGATGCAGTTTCTTCCTAGCCTTGATGGTCTTTACATTTTGGCATGTTTTTGCAATGGCTGGTACCGGTTGTTCCTTTCCATGTTTAGGGCTTCCTTCAGGGTCTCTTGTAAGGCAGGCCTGGTGGTGACAAAATCTCTAAGCATTTGCTTATCTGTAAAGGATTTTATTTCTCCTTCACTTATGAAACTTAGTTTGGCTGGATATGAAATTCTGGGTTGAAAATTCTTTTCTTTAAGAACGTTGAATATTGGCCCCCACTCTCTTCTGGCTTGTAGAGTTTCTGCCGAGAGATCTGCTGTTAGTCTGATGGGCTTCCCTTTGTGGGTAACCTGACCTTTCTCTCTGGCTGCCCTTAAGATTTTTTCCTTCATTTCCACTTTGGTGAATCTGGCAATTATGTGTCTTGGAGTTGCTCTTCTGGAGGAGTATCTTTGTGGCGTTCTCTGTATTTCCTGAATTTGAATGTTGGCCTGCCCTACTAGGTTGGGGAAGTTCTCCTGGATGATATCCTGAAGAGTGTTTTCCAACTTGGTTCCATTTTCCCCCTCACTTTCAGGCACCCCAATCAGACGTAGATTTGATCTTTTTACATAATCCCATACTTCTTGTAGGCTTTGTTCATTTCTTTTTCTTCTTTTTTCTTTTGGTTTCTCTTCTCACTTCATTTCATTCATTTGATCCTCAATCGCTGATACTCTTTCTTCCAGTTTATCGAGTCGGTTACTGAAGTTTGTACATTTGTCACGTATTTCTCGTGTCATGGTTTTCATCTCTGTCATTTCGTTTATGACCTTCTCTGCATTAATTAGTCTAGCTGTCAATTCTTCCACTCTTTTTTCAAGATTTTTAGTTTCTTTGCGCTGGGTACGTAATTCCTCCTTTAGCTCTGAGAAGTTTGATGGACTGAAGCCTTCTTCTCTCATCTCGTCAAAGTCATTCTCTGACCAGCTTCGATCCGTTGCTGGCGATGAGCTGCGCTCCTTTGCAGGGGGAGATGCGCTCTTATTTTTTGAATTTCCAGCTTTTCTGCCCTGCTTTTTCCTCATCTTTGTGGTTTTATCTGTCTCTGGTCTTTGATGATGGTGACGTACTAATGGGGTTTTGGTATAGGTGTCCTTCCTGTTTGATAGTTTTCTTCTGACAGTCAGGACCCTCAGCTATAGGTCTGTTGGAGATTGCTTGAGGTCCACTCCAGACCCTGTTTGCCTGGGTATCAGCAGCAGAGGTTGCAGAAGATAGAATATTGCTGAACAGCGAGTGTACCTGTCTGATTCTTACTTTGGAAGCTTTCTCTCAGGGGTGTACTCCACCCTGTGAGGTGTGGGGTGTCAGACTACCCCTAGTGGGGGATGTCTCCCAGTGAGGCTACTCAGGGGTCAGTGACCCACTTGAGCAGGCAGTCTGTCAGTTCTCAGATCTCAACCTCCGTGTTGGGAGATCCACTGCTCTCTTCAAAGCTGTCAGACAGAGTCGTTTGTGTCTGCTCAGGCCTCTGTTGCTTCCCCTGTTGTTTTTTAGCTGAGCCCTGCCCCCAGAGGTGGAGTCTATAGAGACAGGCAGGTTTCCTTGAGCTGCTGTGAGCTCCACCCAGTTCGAGCTTCCCAGCAGCTTTGTTTAACTACTTAAGCCTCAGCAAAGGCGGGCGCCCCTCCCCCAGCCTCGCTGCTGCCTCGCAGTTAGATCGCGGCAGACTGCTGTGTTAACAATGAGGGAGGCTCCGTGGGTGTGGGACGCTCCAGTCCAGGTGAGGGATATATTCTTCTGGTGTGCCCGTTTGCTTAGAGCGCGGTATTGGGGTGGGAGTTACCCGATTTTCCAGGTGTTGTGTGTCTCAGTTCCCCTGGCTAGGAAAAGGGATTCCCTTCCCCCTTGCACTTCCCAGGTGAGGCGATGCCTCCCCCTGCTTCAGCTCTCGCTGGTCAGGCTGCAGCAACTGACCAGCACCGATTGTCCGGCACTTCCTAGTGAGATGACCCCAGTACCTCAGTTGAAGATGCAGAAATCACCGGTCTTCTGTGTTGCTCGCGCTGGGAGTTGGAGACTGGAGCTGTTCCTATTCGGCCATTTTGCTCCGCCCCCTGTTGTTATATTTCATATAAGCCCTTTAGGTGAGTAGTAGAAAAATTATTCTTCTGTAACTAACTTTAAAAATCATCTGTTTTCTTTACATGGAAACCAGATGTTTCCTTTTTGACTATGTGTTTACTGTCATATTGGTGATGCATCTAATACTTAGAAGGGCAAAATGTCATAGGCAAATCCTATCAAGGGGCAATCTCCTACAGTATTTCAAAAATCTTTCTGAGTAATTTTTTCTTCTTGGTTGTTTAGATGTCTATGTAGACTTCCACCAAAAAGATCTACTAAATATTTTTACAGAATATACCCATAATCACAGAATTAGCTTAGATTAAGTGTAAAATCATATAGAATTTTTTAAAAATAGATTTTATTTAAGCCAGAATAAGAATGCAAAACAATCATGAAAGAAATTTTGTTCCCGGGTTGACCACAGGGATATGTGATCTTTTATTATTTGCTTTTGGTATAGCATTTATAACAAACTTGGGGAAAAAAAAACTTGGGAAAAAAAGCGACACTCTAAAGTTCCAAAATTTTACTGTGTTCTACAAATCTTTTATTATTAACAATAATAGATCATCCTTCAATAATTAATAGAAACTTAATTAATTGAATATAGGTTTTGAATATAAAATTAAGTTCTTTGAATATAAGAACTTTTTCTTATATTCAAAAAGTTCAGATTACATTATATCTTACCAAATAAAAAAGAGTTTTGTGGTGAGGTGATTTCAGCATAGATAGCAAACAAAGAAAACAACATTTTTGAACCTAAATGTCTAATCTAATCACAGAGTACTATTTAGGAAACCTCTGGCAGGTATATTTTCTGGCACGCAGGGACATAGCTATCAGGGACAGAACGGCTTAGAGATAAAAATACAGACTTTGGAACCAGACTGCTTGGGTTTGTGTGCCTGCTCTGTCCCTTACTCTCTGTGTAAAAATGGGCAGGTCAATTAACTAACTTCTATGTGCTTCTGTTTATCTTTTTAATCTGGAAAATTGAGATAATAGTATATACATCATAGTCATAGCATGGCTGTGAACATTAACTGTTAATATATGTAAAATGTTTCAAATGGTAAGTGACATACAATGAAACTACAAGGTTTTACTTTTTGAAATAAAAATTTTAAATGTTATACAAAACATTAATAAATTACATAATATACAATGTTAGGCAATAAAAACAGGTTACATAATTAGATATGATGTATGATTGAATTGGCTTTTCAAATAGGTTTAAAACAATCCCCATATAGAAAATGAATGTCTACCAGAAAAATTATAGTTTAATAAGAATTTATATTGCAGCCTAAATTAGTGTTTGTTTTGCTCAGTAGGTTCAATATTCCAACTTCCAATTTGCAAGTAGCCCAAAATATTCCTTTTTCCCCTGTAAGAGTGAATTCCACAGCTCTGCAGAAGCCCTGGGCTTGGCTGAGGCAAAGACCTCTCAGTGACTCTCTGCAGGCCCACCCCTTGCAGCAGGCTCAATTCTGATGTGTCATGGACATTCTGGCCTCTAGAGAAAAATCAAAACTACAAATTTTAAATTGGAAAAAAGCCAAAGGTCAAATGTATCCCTTGATCTACTTCTGCTATTCTTGTCAATTTTTTCACCGTTTCTATTATTATCCCAACAATGAACTCTCATTGAGCACAGCTGCTCGAGAGTTCTAAAAGAAGCTTGTCTTTTTTTTTTTTTTAATCATCTCTCTACGGATCAGAAATATAAAAATACACAATCACTTCCCTCGTTAAAATCCTATCCACAGGGATTGAAAATACGATCTTCACCCCTAAATTTACAGTAGCTTTCATAAGCAGGTTCAATTATTATTAAAGAATGTAAATTCCGGTTCACTTCCATTTATCACTCATTGTGATTGGTTTGTCGTTTTTAAACTAACTTGCAGATTTATCTAATGTTGAGTCAAATTAATGACTATTTTATCATTACCGAACTGCTTTTTATCCAGGAAAATCTGAAAGCTGGAATAGGGTCAGTTCGTTTGGAAATGGTTTAAATAGTAACCATGCATAACCAGAGGAAGAGCAGTTACTAAGCTTTCTGTATTTTTTCAACTACATTTTTTTGTGATGCAAAAGAATTCTAAGAAAAGACATTTTCCCCCAATACAGAGCTATAAATATTTTTTTTTTTTTTTGTGAAACAGTAAGTAATACACATGTAAACTGTTGGTCACATATGGCAAACAGAGTAACTGCTAACCTAATATTAAGAGAGAATTCTGGTCCAATTACTCAAAAGCAGTTTTAATTTTTTTACTTCTCTATAAGTTTGCTACTAAAGGCATGAAAATAAAAACTAGTTATATTGGAAGTTTTGCCTATAAATTTATAATAAAACTTTTAAGGGGTATTTGTCTATGCCAATATCTATGAAAAGATGATCATGGTAACAATTTCTTTCATAACTTTCTTCAACATATTAGCTTTGCTTGGTCATGTAAACAAAAATTTACTAATTAGTAGTATGATAATAGTATTCTAGAAAATATTCTGTTGCTACTTTTTATATTCACTTAGCAGTCATAATGCAGTTAAACTCATAATACATAAATTATATCCTTTGCGAGCTACTGTGTTGAGCCTTTTCTAAAGCTTTTCTAAAACATAGCTAATATTCAGTGAAACAAATACTTTTAATCATCTGCGGTCCCTTTGTACAGGATCACACAGAAATAGACAGTCTAATACTGGAGAAAAGCCACAGACACCAGAAGGTTGATGTAGCTATGAAATCAAAGGTGCTATGTGGTGCTGGGAAGAAGCTGTGATGAGAGGTCAGGCTGACAAGAAAGACTGAATCTTGATTTGGAAGGGCCTGTGTGGTTTGGGGAGAAGCCTGGAGCAATGAACGGTTTTGAGCAGCAGAGTAGCAGTCAGGTTTACATTTATGAAACATCTCTGGAAGCAAGTCTAGAAGAATATTAACAGACCATCTAGGTAATGTGAGGCTTTTACAATGATTCTAGCAAGAAATAACAAAAAGAGGCAGTCATAGAAACAGTGGTAGAGAAGATAGAAAGGAAGAGATCGATTCAAAATTTAGTTTTGATAATTTCATTTCATCTCTTCATATTTTTCCTTGCCCCATTTCAATCAAAGAGTTTTACTAAGGCATAATACTTCACTGAAAGTTAACCAAATAAATACATGGTGTTTGAGGGAGTAAAAGGTATGAGGAAGAGAGAAGACGTATTTTCTAACATCAGGAGTAATAAGTTTGATGGAAATACTCTCCCTTTCATGCACAAGAGCCTGACAGTTGACCCATGTCTAAGTAATTAATAAAGATGCTAAAGAGGAAGACATGACATGCTTGAGAATTCAGTTTGATACATGAATGCCTACCGGTGCTTTTTCCCTCTAGGATAACACAGACATTTCCCACAAAAATCCTCTTGTACATCCAAGACAAGCTTAACCTTGTCTTGTTCCTGTCCTCTCCATTTCAGAGAGATTTACTGAGTGGCACAGAGCTAGAAATTTAACAAAGATGATATATTTTGAATGTTTCCTATGCTCAGTCTCCTTTGGACAATCAGGCTAATTATAATTATGGATTCCTCATCCCTGCTATTGTGTTACAGAAGGAAATTCGATTAGGTGGACAGGTTTATTTTTGGATTTTTCTCAATTCCCAGAGATCTTTGAGGCACTTGCAAATTGATTTTTAAAAGATGTTTAATATAGCCAGTACAAAATGACATGGTTCATAGAGTTGTTCTTTTCCTCTTTTACTTAGAAATAACTTTATAGCTTCCCAGAGAGCGTCTTGCTCTAATATAGGGATAACTGAAATTTCCGTCTCCACCTATTTGCTTTCTCTCCGTTTCTCCATCCACCCCACGCTAAGACATGTGTTTTTGAGTTGGCAGTTGTGTAGCCAGGTCTCCCTGGGGTACCCAAGAGACTCCTCAGAGCATGCTGCAACCGAGCACACACAACTGCTGCTAGGTTCTTTTAAGAGGCCTGCCTCCTCCCTTGGCCCAGGGGAGCTGCAGCAGGGTGGTATCAGCTGGCTGACAGATAAATATAAAGTAAAGCCCCAGATGCTTTTCTGTGGTGATCTGGGTGAGCACCAGCCTTTGGGAGCGGTAATTTGTGACACTCCTCTCTGAATCTAGCTCTCTTCTCGAGGTTACTTTTTTATACTGAAGCCCCCAGTTAATTTACTCCCTTGATATACAGATTTCCAATCTGCAAACACATCTAGTTAAGAGTGAATTTACCATGGATAGTGTTTGTTCTCTGTTGGGGTCCTAAATGTGACACTTAAGAATCAGCATAGGTTACTAAAGGACCTCAGGTTAGAGCTTTTTAAAAAAGAAATTGTAGCCAGGCGTGGTGGCTCACGCTTGTAATCCCAGAACTTTGGGAGGCCGAGGCGGGTGAATCACGACGTCAGGAGATCGAGACCATCCTGGCTAATATGGTGAAGTCCCGTGTCTACTAAAAATACAAAAAATTAGCCGGGCATGGTGGCAGGCGCCTGTAGCCAGCTACTCAGGAGGCTAAGGCAGGAGAATGGCGTGAACCTGGGAGGCAGAGCTTGCATTGAGTCAAGATTGCACCATCTACACTCCAGCCTGGGCGACAGAGCGAGACTCCGTCTCAAAAAAAAAAAAAAAAAAAAAATTTATTTACGGGGTATGGAAATGGGGTACAGTTAATCAAAATAGATTTTTGCAAATCAATGAATTTAAACCAGATCAATAGTTATTTAGAATCATTTTTTCTCTTTTTTTCCTTTTTTCTTTTAATCGAATTTAAACTTGCTGAGTTACAATCTGATGTTAATTTGTCAAAGAAATAGAATTTTATGAGAAAAATCCCCTAAAAATGAGAAGAAATATTTAGAAGCAATAGATAAAAGTAGTAGTGACAATTAAACAAGCAAATATCTTAGTCCATGGTAAAATGTTTCAGTTAAGTTCTAACAGAACCCAAACCTGGGAAAAGGCAGTCCCCATCCTGGCGCCTGTGTTTCAGAGAGCCCAGCATTTCACAAACACTGAAATGCATAGAATATAAAATACATTCACTGTCTGTCACTTGGGATCTGGCACTTGTGACCTGTGATCCTAAATGTCTACTCCTGTGATGAACATCCTTTAGGCCCCAAGAAAATAGATGCCTCTCCTATATCTTTTGCCCCATCACCCTAAAATGAAAAGTGACTCCATGACAAAGATAAAATGTACAAATAATGATCTTCTCATTATACTTCCTGGCTTCTGTGTGAACAAGTCCAGGGTGGCCTGCTGGAGGATGAGCAGCCAGCTTGAACAGAAGTGAATCACCTCTGTTAGCGTCATCCCAAGCCAGCCAATCCTCAGTTGCCTGGAAGCTGCCCACTTCTGGCGAGCTGAGCCAAGGCAAGAATTGCTGAGATGATCCCAGACCAAACTGTAGATGTTAAGAATTGTGAACTAAACAGATGGATATTGTTTCTTGATCACTAAGTTTTAGGAGGGTTTTTGTACAGCAAACATTAACTGATACATTGGTATAGAGAAATATGACTGATTTTTGTTTATTGAACTTGTATATAATGATTAATAATTATTATCATAGTTTGTAGATTCTTTTGATTTACTAATATCACCAAAATTTTACGTATGAATAATGACAGCTTTACTTATTTTCAATACTTGTATCTTTTATTTCTTTTTCTTATGTTATTGTAGTTGCTTGAATCTCTGGTACAACACTGAAGAAATAGGGTGATTTTGTCTTATTTCTAATCTCAGGAGGGAGAGTTTACAATAAATCTCCTTTAGGTATGAGGCTTCAAAGTACCTTTAGCACTCAACAAATCTCTTGAGGGAGATACAGTCTGTGTGTTTGAAGTGTTTCAAGTCTCTCCTTTTGTTCTCTCTCTCTCTCTCTCTCTCTTTCAGCACTGCAAAACCAGAAGGCCATCAAAAAGTCTCCCAATTTTGCTATACCCCAATGGGACCCTCTGTCTAAACCAAACTTCCATTGCCGGCTTTCCCTGTATCAAACCAGCAAGTGCTCTAGGGCAAAAGTGGCTAAAGATACGTTAGCTGCCTCTCCAGGATTCCTTCCCTTCCGGAATTTTTTTTTTTTTTTTTTTTAATACTTTAAGTTCTAGGGTACAAGTGCAAAACGTGCAGGTTTGTTACATATGTATACTTGTGCCATGTTGGTGTGCTGCACCCATCAACTCGTCAGCACCCATCAATTCATCATTTATATCAGGTATAACTCCCAATGCAATCCCTCCCCCCTACCCCCTCCCCATGATAGGCCCCGATGTGTGATGTTCCCCTTCCCGAGTCCAAGTGATCTCATTGTTCAGTTCCCACCTATGAGTGAGAACATGCGGTGTTTGGTTTTCTGTTCTTGTGATAGTTTGCTAAGAATGATGGTTTCCAGCTGCATCCATGTCCCTACAAAGGACGCAAACTCATCCTTTTTTATGGCTGCATAGTATTCCATGGTGTATATGTGCCACATTTTCTTAATCCAGTCTGTCACTGATGGACATTTGGGTTGATTCCAAGTCTTTGCTATTGTGAATAGTGCCTCAATAAACATACGTGTGCATGTGTCTTTATAGCAGCATGATTTATAATCCTTTGGGTATATACCCAGTAGTGGGATGGCTGGGTCATATGGTACATCTAGTTCTAGATCCTTGAGGAATCGCCATACTGTTTTCCATAATGGTTGAACTAGTTTACAATCCCACCAACAGTGGAAAAGTGTTCCTATTTCTCCACATCCTCTCCAGCACCTGTTGTTTCCTGACTTTTTAATGATTGCCATTCTAACTGGTGTGAGATGGTATCTCATTGCGGTTTTGATTTGCATTTCTCTGATGGCGAGTGATGATGAGCATTTTTTCATGTGTCTGTTGGCTGTATGAATGTCTTCTTTTGAGAAATGTCTGTTCATATCCTTTGCCCACTTTTTGATGGGGTTGTTTGTTTCTTTCTTGTAAATTTGTTTGAGTTCTTTGTAGATTCTGGATATTAGCCCTTTGTCAGATGAGTAGATTGCAAGAATTTTCTCCCATTCTGTAGGTTGCCTGTTCACTCTGATGGTAGTTTCTTTTGCTGTGCAGAAGCTCTTTAGTTTAATGAGATCCCATTTGTCAATTTTGGCTTTTGCTGCCGTTGCTTTTGGTGTTTTAGACATGAAGTCCTTGCCCATGCCTATGTCCTGAATGGTACTACCTAGGTTTTCTTCTAGGGTTTTTATGATATTAGGTCTAACATTTAAGTCTCTAATCCATCTTGAATTAATTTTCATATAAGGAGTAAGGAAAGGATCCAGTTTCAGCTTTCTACTTATGGCTAGCCAATTTTCCCAGCACCATTTATTAAATAGGGAGTCCTTTCCCCATTTCTTGTTTCTCTCAGGTTTGTCAAAGATCAGATGGCTGTAGATGTGTTGTCTCAGCCCAAATCTCCTTAAGCTGATAAGCAACTTCAGCAAAGTCTCAGGATACAAAATCAATGTGCAAAAATCACAAGCATTCTTATACACCAGTAACAGACAAACAGAGAGCCAAATCATGAATGAACTTCCATTCACAATTGCTTCAAAGAGAATAAAATACCTAGGAATCCAACCGACAAGGTATGTAAAGGACCTCTTCAAGGAGAACTACAAACCACTGCTCAGTGAAATAAAAGAGGACACTAACAAATGGAAGAACATACCATGCTCATGGATAGGAAGAATCAGTATCGTGAAAATGGCCATACTGCCCAAGGTTATTTATAGATTCAATGCCATCCCCATCAAGCTACCAATGAGTTTCTTCACAGAATTGGAAAAAACTGCTTTAAAGTTCATATGGAACCAAAAAAGAGCCCACATTGCCAAGACAATCCTAAGTCAAAAGGACAAAGCTGGAGGCATCACACTACCTGACTTCAAACTATACTACAAGGCTACAGTAACCAAAACAGCATGGTACTGGTACCAAAACAGAGCTATAGACCAATGGAACAGAACAGAGTCCTCAGAAATAATACCCTTCCGGAATTTTAGCTTCTCTAGTCCTCATTGCTTCCATAGCTGCCTGATAGCTTTAAATAGAAGCCTTTGTGTTGATCTGGCTTGTCTATTTTTCTTAAATAGAGCTTCAATCTGTCTGACACAAACTATACCATCCTTCTCAGCAACTTAAGTGATTTAGTCTGATATTTGTAATAGTTGCACACGAAAACTAAGGAATATTTTGCATAATCAAAAAATTCATATTGTAATTAAATTTGCATATGTGCAACTCTCTTAAAGCATTAATTAGATTGCTACAATTTACATTACTGTTCACATTATAGTAGAAACTAGTTCATGCTTTTAGGGACTGAAAATTATGATATTAGTAACAGTAAATTATGTGAAGGAATTAAAATGTTTTGCAATGTTTTCTGCATAGGGACAATATGTGGTGTGTCCCCATTATGATGTTTGAAAGTGATATGTAAAATTCATGATTTATTTTTTAATCTAACTATAACTTTAAGAGCTTAATTACAATTTCAGTTACTATGGCCTCCACGGAATTTCTTCAAATTGAAATTAATAAAAATCTGTCCAATAACTAGAACGACTCAAAAAAGGTGTTTAATTTGGCATTTAAGCCACATTAAAATAATAACTTCATGTGTATTTTTCAGTTTTGTAAATTTGAAGATACAGTTTTTTCAAGGCAGGTGTTATAGGGGTATTGGTGTACCCCTCAGAGTTTAGTTTACATATTGAAGTTCTAACCCCCAATGTGATAGTATTAAGATGTGGAGCCTTTGAGAAGTAATTGGGTTCGGAGGAAGTCATGAGGGTGAAGTCCCTCGATGGGACTATTGCTCTTATAAGAAGAGGAAGAGGCCGGGAGCAGTGGCTCATGCCTGTAATACCAGCACTTTGGAAGGCTGAGGTGGGCGGATCACGAGGTCAGGAGTTCCAGACCATCCTGGCCAACATGGTGAAATCCCCTCTCTACTAAAAATGTGAAAATTAGCAGGGCATGGCAGTGCATGCCTGTAATCCCAAATACTCAGGAGGCTGAGGCAGGATGATTGCTTGAACCTCGGAGCAGAAGTTGCAGTGAGCTGAGATTGCACCACTGCACCCCAGTCTGAGTGACAGAGCAGGACTCTGCCTCAAAAAAAAAAAAAAAAAAAAAAAAAAAAAAAAAAAAAAAAGGAAAAAAAAGAAAAGGAAGAGACACCAGAGCTTTTTCTCTCTGCCATGTGACAATACATCAGGAAGATAGTGAAAGCTGGGAAGAAGGCCCTCACCAAGAATGGTACCTGTAGGCACCTTGATCTTGGGCTTACCAACCTCCAGAACTGTAAGAGGTGAATGTCTGTAATTTAGGTCACCTAGTCTTTGGTATTTTGTTATAGCATCCTGAGCTTTTGTTGGCCTGACTGTGCTTATATATGTTCAGTAGGATTGACGGTCAGGAAGGAGAGATGCACGTGGAGCAATGAAGTGAAGACATACTGTCATCTGCCAAGCAATCTGAAACCATGTCATCCCTTATAGTGCAGTGGCTGCTTTTTTACATCTGCTTCCCATATCACATGCAAATTTTTGTGTGTGGCTGGTCTTAACCCAAATTTTTCAGGTAAAGACATTCTAGGCTATTTAGTTTGTTTAGTTAAGGTAACACATAAACCACATTCTAGTCTATCACCCTATAGGGTGGGTTAAAAAATTAGAGTTGGGAATACTGAGTTGCAGAAAGATTATGTGATTTTTATCAAGTACGTTATGCAAAAGCTATGTGGTTTTTTAAGAACTTTTGTCATCTGTTTCTTAGATCAGTGTGCTCAGTGTCTTGCTGGCTGATGTGCTTATTTCCTACTCTACTCTATGGTTTTCCTTTGAATTTAGGACCATATTTGAACAAAGAAGGATATTTGTCCAGTGGAAATGTCTGAGCTTTCATAGAAATTACACAGCATGAGATGTTGAAGAATTGGAGCAGCCAACTTAAATTGAGGATAACCGTTCACTGAGGAAGTGATGGTGCCACCACTGGCATCATTAACCATAGCAAGCATTTCCTGTGCTCTGTAAGACAAGAACGTAGAGGAGAAATGACTTTCCCATCAACCAGGATTGTCCCTTGCTTTTTAATTTATAACTTCATGCTCTGTCCTCTTCTCATCAAGTGTCTCTGGATTTGCTGAAAATGTCAGGAAGATATGATCCAGGGTTTTGTATTTTATAGAGCAGAAATGTTAGTGTTTTATGTCTTAGGTCCTTTATCTGCCAAGTAACTTCCCTACTGCAGTGCTTGCTTAGCTCCTGTCATCAGCTGAAGTATTGTTGTGGTATTTACTGTTATTTTCTGTGACAAGGTAATACTAAATAGGAATCTATTTCTACATTGTTTTGTGCTGTAATCTTCCTGCACAAGCCCAATAACTACCTTATTAGAACTCATGGGATTTCCAGACTAAAATGTCTCTAATTGGCAATCTAATCACAGTGACAGGAGATGGTGTTTGCATGGTGAAGCACACTCTGACGTCCTAGGCACACCTAAAAATGCAAAATGCAAATAGTGGCATATGAAGAATTCTTGGGAATATTCCTGTATCAAGTCAAATTTGTGTTTTGTAGACAAAGTGCCAGTACAGAAAAAAAATATAGAAACTGTCTTAAGTGTGTATGAAAAAAATAAAGTTTTCTGAAGTTCTAAAGAGAGTAGAATTTCATATGTATTTAGGATAGTTAGCTCTTCCTGTTGAATTGATCCCTATACCATTATGTAATGGCCTTCTTTGTCTCTTTTGAACTGTGATGGTTTAAAGTCTGTTTTATCAGAGACTAGTATTGCAACCCCTGCTTTTTTTTTGTTCCCCATTTGCTTGGTAGATCTTCCTCCATCCCTTTATTTTGAGCCTATGTATGTCTCTGCATGTGAGATGGGTCTCCTGAATAAAGCAAACTGATAGGTCTTGACTCTTTATCCAGTTTGCCAGTCTGTGTCTTTTAATTGGACCATTTAGTCCATTTACATTTAAGGTTAATATTGTTATGTATGAACTTTATCCTGCCATTATGACATTAACTGGTTATTTTGCTCATTAGTTGATGCAGTTTCTTCCTAGCCTCTATGGTCTTTACATTTTGACATGTTTTTGCAGTGGCTGGTACCGGTTGTTCCTTTCCATGTTTAGGGCTTCCTTCAGGGTCTCTTGTAAGACAGGCCTGGTGGTGACAAAATCTCTAAGCATTTGCTTATCTGTAAAGGATTTTATTTCTCCTTCACTTATGAAACTTAGTTTGGCTGGATACGAAATTCTGGGTTGAAAATTCTTTTCTTTAAGAATGTTGAATATTGGCCCCCACTCTCTTCTGGCTTGCAGCGTTTCTGCCGAGAGATCTGCTGTTAGTCTGATGGGCTTCCCTTTGTGGGTAACCTGACCTTTCTCTCTGGCTGCCCTTAAGATTTTTTCCTTCATTTCAACTTTGGTGAATCTGGCAATTATGTGTCTTGGAGTTGCTCTTCTGGAGGAGTATCTTTGTGGCGTTCTCTGTATTTCCTGAATTTGAATGTTGGCCTGCCCTACTAGGTTGGGGAAGTTCTCCTGGATGATATCCTGAAGAGTGTTTTCCAACTTGGTTCCATTTTCCCCCTCACTTTCAGGCACCCTAATCAGATGTAGATTTGGTTTTTTTACATAATCCCATACTTCTTGCAGGCTGTGTTCATTTCTTTTTCTTCTTTTTTCTTTAGATTTCTCTTCTTGCTTCATTTCATTCATTTGATCCTCAATTGCTGATACTCTTTCATCCAGTTAATTGAGTCGGGTACTGAAGCTTGTGCATTTGTCATGTATTTCTCGTGTCATGGTTTTCATCTCTGTCATTTCGTTTATGACCTTCTCTGCATTAATTATTCTAGTTACCAATTCTTCCACTCTTTTTTCAAGATTTTTAGTTTCTTTGCGCTGGGTCCATAATTCCTCCTTTAGCTCTGAGAAGTTTGATGGGCTGAAGCCTTCTCTCATCTCGTCAAAGTCATTCTCCATCCAGCTTTGATCTGTTGCTAGCGATGAGCTGCGTTCCTTTGGAGGGGGAGATAGATGCACTCTTATTTTTTGAATTTCCAGCTTTTCTGCCCTGCTTTTTCCCCATCTTTGTGGTTTTATCTGCCTTTGGTCTTTGATGATGGTGACGTACTGATGGGGTTTTGGTGTGGGTGTCCTTCCTGATTGTTAGTTTTCCTTCTAACAGTCAGGACCCTCAGCTGTAGGTCTGTTGGAGGTTGCTTGAGGTCCACTCCAGACCCTGTTTGCCTGGGTATCAGCAGCAGAGGCTGCAGAAGATAGAATATTGCTGAACAGCGAGTGTACCTGTCTGATTCTTGCTTTGGAAGCTTCCTCTCAGGGATGTACTCCACCGTGTGAGGTGTGGGGTGTCGGTCTACCCCTAGTGGGGGATGTCTCCCAGTGAGGCTATTCAGGGGTCAGTGACCCACTTGAGCAGGCAGTCTGTCCGTTCTCAGATCTCAACCTCTGTGTTGGGAGATCCACTGTTCTCTTCAAAGGTGTCAGACAGAGTCGTTTGCGTCTGCAGAGGTTTCTGCTGCTTTTTGTTGTTGTTGTTGTTATTGTTTAGCTGTGCCCTGTCCCCAGAGGTGGAGTCTATAGAGACAGACAGGCCTCCTTGAGGTGCTGTGAGCTCCACCCAGTTCGAGCTTCTCAGCAGCTTTATTTACCTACTTAAGCCTCAGCAATGGCGGTGGCCCTCCCCCAGCCTCGCTGCTGCCTTGTGTTAGATCGCAGACTGCTGTGCTAGCAATGAGGGAGGCTCCGTGGGCGTGGGACCCTCCCGGCCAGGTGTGGGATATAATCTCCTGGTGTGCCCGTTTGCTAAGACCCTTGGTAAAGCACAGTATTGGGGTGGGGGTTACCCGATTTTCCAAGTGTTGTGTGTCTCAGTTCCCCTGGCTAGGAAAAGGGATTCCCTTCTCCCTTGCGCTTCCCAGGTGAGGTGATGCCTCACCCTGCTTCAGCTCTCGCTGGTCGGGCTGCAGCAGCTGACCAGCACCAATTGTCCGGCACTCCCTAGCGAGATGAACCCAGTACCTCAGTTGAAAATGCAGGTATCACCTGTCTTCTGTGTCGAGAATAGAATTTCAAATACTTTCTTCACTGTACTTCACTGTGTCTCTTTAGTTTGGTAAGCTGCATTTATCTTGTAATTTTATAAAGTGTTTCATTTACAAAGCACATTCCTTTAAAAATTATATTTACTTTTTATAACAATCCTGTAAGGTCAATATTAATATTTTCATTTTCAAATAGGAGAAATAGAGGCTCAAAGGGTCAATGAGTTGTCCAAATTCACACAGTGTGAGTGGACAAGGTGGGCCCCTCAAATGTGCTTTGCAATGTTGTGAACCTACTCCTACATATAGCACAACACAGATGAACAATATGCTATTCAGTAGCAATATTGTTTTTCAAAAAATATTAAAGACTTTCATGTGAATTTAACTCACACTCAAGTCTCTCTCTTAAAACCTTCACATTCAGTGACTTTTGACTTCTCTGTTTTTTTTTTTTCCTTTTTTGAGACGGAGTCTTGTTCTGTCTTCCAGGTTGGAGTGCAGTGGCGGCAATCTCGGCTGACTGCAACCTCCGCATCTCGCGTTCAGGCGATTCTCATGCCTCAGCCTCCCTGAGTAGCTGAGATTACAGGTGCACGTAACCACGCTTGGCTAATTTTTGTATTGTTAATAGAGACAGGGTTTCGCCATGTTGGCCAGGCTGGTTTCAAACTCCTGACCTTAGGTGATCCGCCTGCCTCTGCCTCCCGAATTGCTGGGATTACATGCGTAAGCCACCGCGTGCTGCCCGACTCTTGATTTATCTTTTTTCTTTCTCATCTAAACTCAGCAAAGAGCCCACACTCCCTGTTCCTATTCACCTTCACTCATTTCTAAATTCTTAGCAACCTGGTTCCTGCAGTCATCATATCTCATAAAATCAACATGTACCTCCTAATTAAAAATGAAATGCATTTAGGGTTTTTTTTTTCTGGGATTTTAATATTTCTGTCGAATTAGTTCTTTTATTATAAAACGCTATTCTCTATCTTCAGTAATATTTCTTGACTTGCCTTTAAAGTTTTATGTGTCTGATGTTAATATAATAGCTTTCTTTTTCATTCTTTTTCTTTCTTTTTTTTCTTTTTTTGAGCCAGAGTTTCACTTCATTCTTGTTGCCCAGGTTTGAGTGCAATGGAGCAATCTTGCTTACTGCCACCTCCGCCTCCCGGGTTCAAGCGATTCTGCTCCCTCAGCCTCCCAAGTAGCTGGGGTTACAGGCACCTGCCATGATGCCCAGCTAATTTTTTGTATTTTTAGTAGAGACGGGTTTCACTATGTTGGCCAGGCTAGTCTCCAACTCCTGACCTCAGGCGATCCACCCACCTCGGCCTCCCAAAGTGCTGGGATTACAGGCATGAGCCTCCACACCCGGCCACTTTCAAACTTTCTATGTTCTTAATATTCAGATGTAATCTCATGTAATATTCAGATGTAATCTCATGTAATATTCAGATGTAATCTCATGTAAACAGCATATACTTGGGACTTTATTTCTTTTAGGTTTAAGGATATTTTATTACTGGACCAATATGTACAAACTCTAGCATGAAAATAAACCACAGAACATCAGACTATTTATAATACTTTCTGGCATTTTATAAAACGTTTTTTACAAGATTAATTCTCTCTAACATGACAGACATTAACAAAAATCAAATTGTTTATTAAATGAATGAATAAATATTGACTTTAATTGACCACTATAAGGGACATGAATTCTACAGACCATTTGGATGAGAAGGTAGCAGTTCTGTTTTCTGTATGCTACAATATAATTATGTTACAAAACAAACAAACAAACCTTATATATACCTTTCTTAAACACTCTACATATTATGTAACTTGCTGAAATATTCAGTAGAGGCAAGACAGCCATGAGAGTCCATTCTGCACCTTACACTGAGTCTGGGCATGCAAAAACCATAGCTGAGTTAACATCTTTATGGACTCATGTATATTTTATAATGAACTTTAAAGTACATGGAACAGATATTTAGCACTTGTGTTCTGGTTATAATGTGAATGCTTGTATAATAAGATTTAGAGTTATTTGCCCTCATGGAAATGACTGAATTTGAGGAAGCCATGGCTAAAGAAAATTTTTGATATTAAGTGTTAATATCAAAAATGACATTTATGGATATGTAGAGCAAAAATTAGTATTTATGCTTACATGATACAGACACAAGTAAAAAATTAATCACACTTTTAATCTGGATTTTAGTGGACATGAAACACAGTTTAGGCCTTTGAAGTCAAATATAACTTCTTGGCTGTCCATTGGTTGTTTATTAATCCCGTCTGAAATTCTTTGTCTTTTAACTGAAGTCTTTGGCTGGTTTATATTTAATATGCTTTGGCCTATAGCTATCATTTTCTTGTTTGATTGTTATACTTTATTTTATTTTATGTTATTTCCATCTGTTAATTGTTCTTTTATTCTCATCTTTGTTGGATTAATCATGCATTTTAAATATCCCATTTCTGTAGTAATTTTGAAATTCATTTTAAACATATTTATTTATACATTTTATTTTTAAAATATTTGCATGCTAATTTACTCTTTCTTTTGCCTTCCTTTTTTTTTTTTTCTGATATTTTGTGGTTCCCACTAAGAAAGATTTCCCTCTCCTTAAAATCTCCATTTATTAACTATTGGATACTAGGCTTAGTACCTGGATGATGAAATAATCTGTACAGCAACCCCCTGTGACACAAGTGTACTTATGTAACAAACCTGCACATGTACTGCTGAACCCAAAATAAAAGTTTGGAAAAATAATTTCCATTTACTATTCCTACTAAGGTAGCTTTTGTTTGTCTGAAAATCTCCTATTTTGCATTTATTTTTAAGGAATATATTCAGAATGAGCATAGATGTCATTTCACTGCCTTCTGGTTTGACCATGTCTGCTGAGAAGTCAGCTGTCTTTCTGTACTCTTGCTCCTTTAGATGTAATATTACTTATTTTCCCTTTGATTGTCTTTTTTTGCTAGCATTTTAATTATGCTATAACTGTGTGTGTGTGTTCTTTACACTTTTCTTTCATGGGGTTTGCAAAGCTTTTTGTAAGTGTGGATTGAAGTCTTTTCCAGTTTTGAAAAATTTTCACCAGTTCTCTTTTCAAATATTCCTTCTGCCTTGTTTGTTATCTTTATTTTACTTCTTCCTCTCTATGTTTTATATATATACTGGACATGGCAAAAGACAGGATTAGCAAACGCAGAGACAGGTCAATGGAAAATATATATACACTGAAGTAAAGAGAAAAAAAGACAAAATAAAACAGAACAGAATAAAATGGATAAACGGGACATAGTCAAAAGGGCAAGTGTCTTTTTTTCTCTTTACTTCAGTGTATATATATTTTCCATTGACCAGTCTCTGCGTTTGCTAATCCTGTCTTCTGCCATGTCCAGTACACTATTAATTTCCCACAATGAGTTAACTTCGTATATCATATATTTCAGTTCTAAAATATACACTTGATTCATTATATACAGTCCAATTCTTTATTGAAATCCTCTACCTTTTTATTCATCTTGCTCAGCTTTACTATGTTTTCTAAAAAATATATTTATAGTCATTTAAAAATCCCTACATACTAAGCCCAATATTTGGATCATTTGTAGGTCTGCTTCACTCTATATTTTTTGTAGTCACATTTTCCCATTGCTTCATGTTTCTATCATTTTTTTATTTGCATAACCAGCGTAGTATAAAAGATGATTTCTTATAGCAGTAAAGTGCTCCCCAAACTCTTTTCCATTTTTCCTTTCTTTCAGTCAGGCAGACAGATGGAAGGATGAGAACCTCAATTAAATCAGAAAATGAGTTGAGTCAGGGCTAAGTTTCAGTTTTAGAAAGACTCAATCCATCTGTTTAATGTGCAAAGCCTGAGACCACTGAGAACATGTCAGATTTCTGTCTCTGGTGCTCTAAAAACTACAGAAAATGTGGTTCTGCCTTTCAAAGCAAAATTCCAATTTATGCAGTCCACATTGTTTCTGCAGCTCTCTAATTTTTTAAAATATGATTTTTGTAATTTTCCAGATTGTATCTAGCTATTACAGCGAGAGCATTGAGCTGCGACGGTCTAATAATTCTACCCAGAAGTAGAAGCACCTCTCCTCCTCTTTGGGGATTCGTATTAGCATCAAATTATCCAGCAGGGTTCTGCTAATTTCCCTGCATTGCATGAAGTTACTATCTTTATTTTTTTCTTCATCATATTCTATGAATTTTTAAATTTTTTGCAATAATCATCAGGCATTATAATTCTGATTCTATATGTTTCTGTGTTTCAAAAAATACTGTCAGGAACCAGACCTACTGTAGAGTATGCATTCTTAAGCATATTAGCATGTACCTGTAGCATAGGGGTAACAAATACTTCCTGTACACTCAATCTCAAAATTATATGTGAATCACTTTTATATGTAACTTTGGTTATCTTTCTTTTTATTAAAAAATGTCCTCCTTATTTGAGATGTTTGTCACTCATTACACTCATTCATCAATCATTACGTAAATCATATTGAGGATTTTCTAAAAGATAGAAACAGGGTTAATAATGAACAAATCAATTATTCAAGTTCCTGTGCTGTTTTAATCTGACTGCTAGAAATGTAACATATTAAGGCTAATGTAAAGTGATAACAAATTCATTGCAGAGTCCATGGTTTTGGATGTGAATGTATCCAATCAAGTCCAAGTACAAATTGCCAACAGAATCAATGATTTCATAAATCTAAACTACACCTACATTGCAGAACTAGAATGTGATATGGATAACTGTAAATTCTTCTAAAGTTTGACAAAGGATTTACACACACTGCTAGCTGCTATGCTAGGGAATACAGATGTGACTACTAAGGACAAGGTAAATCGAGAGAGGCAGGAATTCCATATTCTGGATAACAATGGCCTCAATGCAGCCAGATAGAATAAAAAAAGGAAAGGATAAACACACATGTGCATGCACACACACATAGCTTTTCCTGGGGGTGATACTTTCCTCTTATTATTCTCCCTTACTGCCCTCCTTTTCTTCCCTTAACCATTCCTAGATTGTAGTCCACTATATTGAGACATTATGTTTCATCTACATAATTACATTGCTTTCCAGATACTAAAATTCTGGTTCAGTGTCAAGTTATATTATCATACTGCTGCAAATTCTTTGACTGAAAGAAGAAGCTGTAGCAATTACCTCACTTTATAAGTAGAGGAGTCTTTGCTTATGGCACACGACTTGAGAGGCACCAGTCCTGCATGCTGAGGAGTAGTTCTCTCTAACATGTCTCTAGAAAGACCCATTCCTTTGGCTTAATGCATCCTCTTTAGGAGAACCAGGGTAAGGTCATAGTGATTCTCATATTCCCCAAGTGTTGTCTGCATACGGGGTCCTGTACTAAGCATTTTGCATGTATTAACTCACGAAATCCTCAAAATTATTCTGATAGGTAGATCCTACTGTCATTTACATTTTATGGAAAAGAAAAACAGAGGTAGCAAAATTTGTGCAAAGCAAGACCCCTAGTCAATGGCAGGGCAGAATTTTGAAGCCAGGGAGTATGGTGCTGCAGCCTGAACCTTACCCATGGCTTCATGCCAACTTTTGAATAAGTTGAAGTTACTTCGTCAGGGAAGGAGAAGTCAAGCTATTCAGTGCTTACCCTTTAAGAGGCGCTGTTGGTTAAGAGGCAAATCAGTGGTAAGAAATGGAGGCGTGGAGTGATGCTGTTCAGAAAGACAAGGACATTGAAACACCTTAGGGTGAGATTGGGTGCAGTGGCAGGTGGCAAAGCAAACTTGCAGTCTATTCTGTGGTAGCCACGAATAAGAGAATGTAATCTCCACATCAGGGTGGAGGAAGTGGTGGTCAAACATACTGTGCATAACAGTCACCTTCAGTGCTTGTTAAAATGCAGATTCCTGGCAGTACTCTCAGTTTCTTATTCACCTTGAGCATCTGAAGGAGGCTGTGGACTGTCCATTTTTAACAAGCACAGCAGAGGATGCAATTAACTTTCTGACACACTTCAGGAAGAATGCCATAATAGTAAAGCCACGTGTCACTTTAACGATGGAGATACGTTCTGAGAAATGCGTCGTTAGGTGATTTTTTCATTGTGTGAACATCGTACAGTATACTTACACAAACCTAGAGGGTATAGCCTACTACACACCTAGGCTATATGGTAAAGCCTATTGCTCCTAGGCTACTAACCTGTAAAACATGTGAATGTACTGAATACTATAGCCAACTGTAACACAATGCTAAATATTTATGTATCCAAACTTATCTAAACGTATAAAAGGTACATTACCAATATGGTACAAAAAATTTAAAAAAATGGTACACCTGCATAGGGCATTTGCCATGGATGAGTTTACAGGACTGGTAGCTGCTCTGGGTGAGTGAATGAGTGAGTGGAGAGTGAATAAGAAAGCCTAGGACATTACTGTACATGGCTATAGGTCTTATAAACACTGTCCACTTAGGCTACATTACATTATAAAAAATTTTTCTTCAATAAAAAATTAGTTTTAGCTTACTCTAATGTTTTTACTTTATAACCTTTTTTATTTTTTAAAAATGTTTTGACTCTTGTAATAACACTAAGCTTAAAACACAAACACATCATACAACTGTTGTACATCAAATATTTCCTTTTTATATCTTATCCTCTAAGTTATTTTCTGTTTTTTAAATTTATTTGTTTTTTAAAAAATTTTTGATAAAAACTAACACAAACACACACATTAGCTGAGACGTACATCAGAATCATCAATATCACTGTCTTCCACCTCTATGTCTTGTCCAACCGGAAGGTCTTCAGGGGCAGTAATACACACGGAGCTGCTGTCTGCTATGATAACAATGCAACAATGCCTTCTTCTGGAATCTCTCTTGAAGGACCCGCCAGAGGCTATTTTATAATTAACTTTTTGAATAAGTAAAAATGTATACACTAATGGAACAATAAAAAGCACTGTATAGTAAAAACATGCACTAGTTATATAGTCATTTATTATTATTATCATGTATTATTTACTGCACAAAATTGTATGTGCTATATTTTATGTGACTGGCAGTGCAGTCGGTTTGTTTATTCCAGCATCACCACAAACACCTGAGTAATGTGTTCTGCTGTATAAGTTGACGTTATGACAGCTACAGTGTCACTAGGCAATAGGAGTTTTTCAGCTCCATTATAATCTTGTGGGACTACAGTTGTATATGCCATCTGTTGATTGAAATGTCTGTACAGTGCATGACTATGTAATATAACCATGCATTTTTATGTTTTCAAAGTTCCGCATAACTTTAGCCTGGTATGTAACTTTAAATGATAAATTAAAGACCTAAGGGAAGGGTTAAATATTGTGTCTACATTTTCATTAATAACCAGTTTTTCTACCCTAGTTTCATGTATACTTAAGTCTATTCTTGTTTTTAAAAAAAAGTGAAAAAGAGTTGCCCAGCCTAATCACATAGGCAATATTCCGAATATTTTTTCTGCATACTTATTTCAGTGGAATAATGGGAAACTACACAATTCACAATTGCAAAGAGGATGGAAATCAACCTAAGTGCTTGCCAACCAATGACTGGATAATATATATATGTATATATATACACACACACACATATATTACGTAAGAAAACATATATACAAAAATATATATAATAAGAAAATGTTATATACACACACACACACACACATACCATGAGATAATACTCAGCCTTGAAAAATAATGAAATAATGTCTTTTGCAGCAACTTGGTTGTAACTGGAGGCTGTTATCCAAAGTGCAGTAACTCAGGAAAGGGAAACCAAATACCACAGGTTCTCACCTATAAGTGGGAGCTAAGCTATGATATGCAGGGGCATACCGAGTGGTATAATGGACATTGGAGTCTCAGAAGTGGAGAGGATGGAAAGAGGGGTGAGGGATGAAAAATTACCTATCGAATACAACGTGCACTATTTGGGTGATGGGTATACTAAAAGTCTTTCTTTGTTTCTAGGCATGTGTTCCTGTTTCGGGTGGAGGTGAGTTTAGCATGGTGATCAGAGACACTTAAATGTGTTTTGCAACAAGCAGGCACAATAAAATGGTAATTGGCACACAACAGAGACCCCAGTTTGGAATGACAGAAAGTCTGCTGCAACCTCTCAGTAGGCATGTGTAGCAGCTAACCCCAATGTGAGCATACAGAGACCTCATTTGAGGAAAAAGCTAATCAATTCAGTGTGGATGCCTGATAAGAAAATATGTACATACAGATTAAAAATTGGGCTGGGCATGGTGGCTTATGCCTGTAATTCTAGCACTCTGGGAGGCCGAAGTAGGTGACTTATCTTAGGAATTCGAGACAAGCCTGGGCAACATGGCAAAACCCCATCTCTACAAAATATACAAAAATTAGCCGAGTGTGTGGGTGTGCACTTGTAGTCCCAGCTACTTGGGAGGTGGAGGTGGGAGGATGGCTTGAGCCAGGGAGGTGGAGGCTGCAGTGAGCCATGATCCATGATCATGCCACCGCACTCTAGCCTGGGTGACAGAGCAGGACCCTATCTAAAAAAAAAAAAAAAATTAAAAATTTACAATGTTCCTTGAACAGTCATTTTGGGGCTAATTTTGGAAAGCATTAATGTCAGATAATGTGTTCCTTCCCCATGAACTGAGTGGGTCATTGTTAGAGAAAAGAAATTAGAATGTTCTGTCTTAAAAATAAACTGGATTGATTATTGGGCCTCATAAGTTACATATTTTACAGATATCCTTTTGTATGCAACAACAAGAATGTAATAAAAAGTTTAAAAACTAGCACTAAAATTCCACGATAATAAACTTTTAGAAAAAAACTAGTTTTTGAGGCAAAACTCCTCCTTTGTTATGATAATAGTAGGCATTTTTATTGAACGAGACATAGCTTTTCAAGCTGAAAGCATACTCTTGGCAGTTCATGAAAATAACTTTCCTTTAAAAGAAGTTATACTGCTTGCATTGGAGAATCCTTATATGCCAGGATGGTGACTATGGAAGCTGAATCCTTGAAAGTTGAAATCAGATGTGGAACATGGAGCGCAGGCATGGGAAGTATAAGATTGGGTAGCGTGAAACTCTCATACTCTGTTCACGTTCGCGGGGCATCTCTGACAGAATAGCAATCCCTGGTTTCTTACACATGGGAAGTTTTCCACCATTTCTCTTGGGAAGCCAGTTGCCTGACAGATGGAACACATTTTCTCCTAGAAACAATTCTTTAAATAGTAAATAGTTGCTATGGTTTGAATGTGTTCCCCCAAAAGCATGTGTTGGAAACTTAAACCCCCATGCCACAATTTTGGGAAGTGGTGCCTAACAGGAGGTGTTTAGGCCACAAGGGCTCCACCTTCGTAAATGGATGTATGCCCATTCACAAAAGGGCTTGAGGCTGCCAATTCAAACTCTTGCTATCTGTCTTGCCTTCTCTTGCCTTTCTGCTTTCCACCATTGGATGATGTGACCAGAAGACTCTTGCAATATGCTGGCCCCTTGATCATGGACTTCCCAGCCTCCAAAACCATGATTCAATAAATTCCTGTTCATTATAAATTAATCAGTCTCAGGTTCTATGTCATGGTAGCACAAACGGACCAAGTTTGGACAAATTACAAAAACTATTTAACCAATGTGATACCAAACAAGAATAATGATGCAAATTGCTGGTTTCTTAACATTTTGAGGGGCAGAGATCCATTAGAAAATACGATGAAAGCTATGAGCTATTGCTACACACACACACACACACACAAACATGCATGCACACCCCAAAACATCTGGTCAGTAACAAACAAACATAGGTGTAACCTGTGACAAAATAAAGTAGAACTTATTCCTTTTCAGGAAGCACTAATAGGTACTGCTGACAGTATCTTCTCATTAATACTAGCAGAATTTTCATTGGGCTTTGGAGTATATCAACTGCAGGTATTCATTTACCTTTGCAATATCAGGAAATATTATTTCAACTTTGATTGTCATACCCGTCATCATTATTATCATTAAAATAAAAAATAATTGAGGTGGCTAACATTTAAGGAGCTCTTACTCTGCCTAGGATTGTGTTACTGTCTACTATGTGCCATCTCATTTACTCCTCATACCAGTCCTGTGATTAGGTAATATTGTTACAACTTAACAGACAAGAAATTGGGGACTTAACAGAAATTAAATGACTTCCCAAAGGTAACACAACTATTGAGTGGCAGAACTGTGTTAAAAACTCAGCTGCTTGATTCCTGAGAATTTTTATAAAGTCAAATAATTAGTTGAGAATTCTTTTTTCAAATATGCTACTTAGAAAGCAATCAACGTACATACATTATATTTTTTTCTGTATGTTTGCTAGTTTGAAACTACAAACAATATTTGCAGTGCTTGACATTGTTTCAAGTGATTGTCATTGTTTCAATTCCTTCATTATCAATATGAAGCTAATAAATCTCTTAATCAGGGAGGCTACCTGAAACGATTCTTATTCATTCTTACATTTGTTTTGAGCTCTTATTCATTTAAACTGCTTCGTAGTCCTAAAGTGTATACGTTATTAGCATTTTCCAAATAAAGAAATCAAAGATCAAAGAGATGGAATATCTTTTGCCAGTAAATGTTGAGATGCCAGCCCCATAAATACAAATATTGATCACAAATTGTGCACTCAACTGTTACATTACAAAAGAAGTATTTCTCCAATGGAATCCTTTCCAAATTTTCCTTTATCTTTGACATTTTTTTTTTCTGTCATTGACTGACCTTTTCAAGAATCCCACACTGATTAAAATACCTCACTAATCCATATCCATCTGGTCACTTCCCTGAATGGGGACTGATAATGGATGCATTATGTTTACAATACATCAAGCATTTATCAATCTCTAGCTACTACCATATTGAACATTTAGTTTAACCACTTATTCAGATATTTTTGGATTAAACTTTTTATTTGGAGCTAATTAGAGTTGTAATTTCCATTGAAAAAAAATAATTCAGAGAGATTCAATGGACCTTTTACTCAGTTTTCTCTGATGGCAACACCTTGGAAAATATACCACAATATTACAAAGAGGAATCGACACTTACGTAATCAGCATACAGAACATTTCTGTCACCACAATGAGCCTGATGCTGCCCTTTCGTAACCGTACCTAAATCACCCCCTCCTGGTCCTGAGACCTGGCAAAACTTATCTGTTTTCTAGTGCTATATTTTTATCATTTCAGTGTTATATATGTGCAATTGTACAGCATATAATCTTGGGAGATTGACTTATCTACCTCAGCATAATTCCTTTTAGCTGTGTCTAAGTTGCTGTATGTATCAGTGGTTTGTTTCTTTTTATTGTTAAATAGTATTCCATGGTATGGGTGTACCACAGTGTATTTTACCATTCGTCCACTCTACAGCATTGCTGGTTGTTTTACCTGGTGATTCTGTATTCAAAGCACTTCTAATAAAAATAATTAAATGTAGTCCCCAGACCACATTTTAATAAAAATTGCCTGACCTTCCTTGATTCCAGTGTTCACAAAAGAAATCTACCATGAACATTCATGTACAGGCTTTTGGATGAACATAGGTTTTCATTTCTCTGGGATAAATGCTCAAGAAGGCAATTCCTGGCAGAATTTGATTTTGAGACCAAAGTTGTTCTAAGTCGTAATCAGTCTCTAGCTACTACCATATTGAACTCACTGACACACATTGTTTTGCAAAGCCAGATTTTGGAATGCCATTTTATATACATTTTGGAGAGTTTCCTTTTGATGTCTACAGTGGTTTCTCTGTTTGCCTGAGGGAGGAATTAGATGACACAGGCTAAAATTCACTTCTAATGTATCTCATACAAAAAGTAAGTCATTAGAGTTTTAAAAATTATTTTCCTTTGATTGTAGCCACATACTACAGATAGATGGCATGGTGCTCACCTGGGGTGTAAAATAGGAGGTAGAAGGAGGCAAGAGGACAATGACAAAAGAATAAGGATGCATTTTATATTGGTCTATATCTTAGAACTGATCCTGAATTGAAACTTAAAACAGGCTATGGTAATCTTTGGTCTGACTCTCCTGCCTTACTGGATATTCCTATCCCCAGGCACCCAGGCCAGAGCCCTCTTGCTGCTCTGAACTGTCTAGACACTCACATCTTCCACTAGGTCTTTAGCGCCTTAAACAAAAGCCCAAATTATCAACCTCCACTTACTCATCAACACAGCTGATTTTTGCTCCATGTCAGGCTGTAAGCACCAGTCCTGGGTACTGGTTAACTATTTAGGCCATGGTAAGAGGCAGCACACTTCAAAATCTAGCTCTGCCATTCCTTAGGTGCATGAGCTTGGAAAAGTAATTTAAGTCTTTAAGCCTCAGTTTTCAACTAGGCAAATGGGCAATAACAGACCTACCTCATAAAGTTCTTGGAAGAGCACATAAAATACTACATATAAATGAGATTAGTTTGGGATGACAAATATAAAGAGCCTAATAATGATATTTATTATTATTCAAATAAATTCTTGCTGACTTCTGAGAAACTTGTAGTTCTGTGGAAAGATAACTTATATTTGTTTCCAAACTACATTCATTCATTCATCCATTTGTTCAGTACCTATTATGACAGCCATGTACTGAGGATATAAGTCCAGGCAACATCTAATGCCTACTCATAGGATTAGGAGTTTACTCTGTATAGAAGATGCTGTCATTGTCCCACTATATTTTCCACTTACAGAAGAGTAGTTAGTGAAAAACGGCCAATTCAAATCGATGGCTATGGATTTTAACATTTAACACTTGTGATATGCTGAGGGTACATGTTACCTCTCACCCAGCCGGCCCCTAGGCTGTAGGGATCCAGCCATTGGGCAATCATAGATGGAGATTCAGTGGATAAAGCCTCCATTTTCCTCACCCTTGGTTGGGAGAACTATAAAGTCCTTTTTACATTATCTCACAGAATACACAGCAGTGTGCTGAGTAATTGCTTCATGTCAGACTGTAAGCATTGATCCTGGGCACTGGTTAACTATTTAGGCCATGGTAAGAGGTAGCACACTTCAGAATCTAGCTCTGCCATTCTTTGGCTGCATGGGCTTGGAAAAGTAATTTAAGTCTTTAAGCCTCAGTTTTCAAGTAGAGCAGTGGTCCCCAGGGGTAGCCGACCTGACAATGCACAGGTCATTGGTTTTATTCCCTTTCCCTTCTCACTTCTCCACTTATCTGCAACCATTTCCTGGATGACTTTCCAAAAAAAGTATTTAAATTCTGGTCTTGTCTATGGGGCTCTTTTTGTGGGAACTCAAACTAAGGTAGTATGTATCAGATATGATTCTAGGAAGTCAATATTAATTTATTTAATCTTTGACACAGCACAATGAAATGACTTTCTTAATTTTGAAGATTAAAACAAAAAGCAAAAGCAAAATACTGTCTCACAGTGGTAAACAAAGTAACTCAGGGGCAATCTAATAGATTGTGGCACATCTGCTATTTTATTCTAAGTATATCTGGCTCCAAAGCTTACTGGTTTTAAAATTTTCTTTTGGTTTTGTTTCGTTTTTGATTTTTTTGTTATCTTCATTGTAAACTTAATAAGTAGCAATGATAACAATAGAAAATCTGAAGAATTAGAAATATAAATTAAAATCTACACTCATTCATTTAAATTGGTCATTTTCATCTGCTTTCAAAGATAATTTAGTTTTGCCTATGTTTTCATATGTTTAAAAAATATCTTTTATTGACACTGATTCAAAGTTTAGTCGGTTTCCTTCCCAAGTTTGTAAGCTTCCATAAACAGGAAGGCAGTCATGTTTTTGGCATAGTTACATTTTTGGCATCATAGGGCTTTTCTAATAAAGATGACCACATTTTTCTACCATGATGCTTGAAACTTTTATTAGTATCAACACTTTTTAAGAGGTTTTCTAGATATTGTTGCTTTTCAGTTGGTGATATGGTTTGGCTGTATCCCCACCCAAATGTCATCTTGAATCAAAGTTCCCATAATCCCCATATGTCATGGGAGGGAAGCAGTGGGAGGTAATTGAATAATGGGGGTGGTTACTCCCAAGCTGTTCTTGTTGAGTGAGTTCTCATGAGATCTGATGGTTTTATAAGGGGCTTTTCCTCCTTTGCTCAGCACTTCTCCTTCCTGCCTCCATGTGAAGAGAGACATGTTTGCTTCCTCTTCCTCCGTGATTGTAAGTTTCCTGTTGCCTCCCCAGCCCTGCAGAACTGTGAGTCAATTAAACCTCTTTTCTTTATAAATTACCCAGTCTTGGGCAGATAGCAGCATGAGAATGGACTAATACAGTTAGGTTTCATATACAGAATATATCTTCTTGCCAAGGTGAGCTTCTTTGCTTGTTTTTATTTCTTTCCCCATTGTGTACTGCAGTGGTTCCCAAATTATGTTCTATGGAGAAAAATGGAAATATGTAATGGTAACAGTTTTTCTTCAGTAACTAACTTTGAATGATATATATGTAAAGGCCTTTAAATAGTTGTTTTGAATGATATGCAACAGCTAAGCATTCCAGGAAGCCACAAATGTGATTACATTATGCATTGTCTTTAATAAATTGCCATTAATGAATAGGCATCATTTATCACCTTTCCCTTTAAGTTGTACAATGTCTATTGTATTATGTTGGTATAAATTAATTATGCATTATGCATTTGTTCTGCAAATTCATTATGTATTTCTGACATTATTTTGGAATCTATTGATACATTTTGTTACAATTAATTAGTTTCTGATAGGGGTTTTATATTCTCTATTTAAGTCATAAATCATTATTGATTTTTTCATCAATACTTTAAAACATCTCTTACTCAAGTAAATACAAGAAATATGAATCTATAGGACTAATGTCCAAATTCTCAGCATAGCATCTAAGCACTTCCCCACCAATCTCTGAGCCCCATTCTTTCTAATAATACTTTCTTGGGCATGCTGTTTCCCGAATACAATATACCTTTTGAGTTCTCTGTGTAATTGCTGATGATATTTTCTCTGTCTGTAATGCACTCTCTATTATCTATATGATGAAATCCTTAAAACCTCAATCTAGACATTACTTGCTCCTGAAAGACTTCTTTCCTGCTCAGGGGTAATTTCTGTCTCCTTAGTCATTGTAATTTTACATGCCTCTGTTACAGACCTATCACCTTATTAATGTGTTATTTATTAATACATTTGTCTCTTCTACTAGGTCAGGTGTTCCTGAGTCTAGGCTATCTTATACTTGTGTTTGTGGTTAGCACAGGATGTAAAATACTAAAAATATCCAATACTTAGAGAATGACTTAAGTAAATACACATATAGTACGACCTTCATTTTTCTTCCTTCTTCTTTCTCTTTTTTCCTCCTACCACCACGTATTTTTTCACATTATATATTCATGACAACTTTGTACTGACCACTATGTTTCCTGCTATGGAGGAAACAAAAATGATTAAGACATAGTTTATGAGCTCCATCAATTTTTAGCCTGTTATTAACTATCATTGGCCATTGTAAGTTGGGCCCTGGCTGAAATATATATTATAATATTATATAATGTACAATACATATTAAAAATGATATATGTATATCTTGTTATAACATGTGTATCTCTCTATATGTACGTATCTTCTAGAAACTTCAGTTTTTTTAGCTATGGCCTAGTTACATAGATTTATAAGAGGTTGTGTCACGTAATTATTTTAGGTTGTTGTCATTCTAGATCTGATAGTAATTAGACATGACAGTGTTGTAATTATTTTTTATTTGACCAGGAGCAAGGAGAAATAGTTTGCTGATTATGAAAAACTTTAAATAAGAGTAGATATGTTTGGTCAATCTTAGACATTTCAAGAACCTGTTTTAAAAAATTATTCACATAAAAATTAAATCTTGACAATTTGTCCAAATATCATGAGAATTTATACTTGAAGACTTTTCAGCTTGTATTATTTATCTGAGCAACAGTATTCTCCAAAGTGGGTTCTGCAGAAAGCCTTAAATAATTTTAGTATTTTTATAAATAAAAAGTGGAAACATCTTGATCAAACAGGTCTAGAGATAGTGAACAGCCTCTAGCCCCATCTCTTTTTGGAAATTCATGTGCTTATTAGCATATTATAAAGCTATGAGACAACCATCAATGAAAAATGCTTATTTCACTTTTTTTTTTTTTTACAAATTCCTTTGACTTATAAAACTTTTTCTATGTTACATCTAGAAGCATCCCTTGTGATTAATATTTTGAAGTGCATAGTAACATTGGTTAATACATTGGGTGACATTGGTTGTTACCTTCTGATAATATGTGACATAATAGTACATTTTATCAACCATTGTAAATACTCTGACAGGTGGAAAAAGAAGCACGATAAAATGTCTGCTTCAGGTTAAACACCTTTTGACCCCATCCAAAGAGCCAAGGCAGAGAAAGAGAATGGAGTACTATGTCAAGGTTCAACATAGAATCAAGTAGAATCAGAATATATGTAGATTTTTCAGAGCTTACCATATAGTCAGAATCAATCACTGCAAATGAGAGAAAGAAATAGGAAAATGTTCTTAAACAAGTTTCAGAGAAAAGGACTTCCTTTCCAAATGAGGGGCCCTGCTACCAAGGACAAAACCAACTTGGATCATGGGCTGTCAAATCTGAACCAAGAATTACAGCCCCAGGAGGAACAGTTGTGTCGCTTTCAGGACACCGAGGTCTATGCTTTGCTCAAACCTAAAAAGTATTGGTCATTGAAGATAAATCGTGATTCTTTTTTTCAATTAAAACTTTGATTTTTGCATCTCAATGATGGCACATAATAGGCACTCCTAAAAAATAGTTGTAAGGCTAAAGTAAATAACTTAAGGAATAAAAGAGTGATCATATGCATAGGCAATATAAATGAAGAGTATTAATTTATCTACAGTATTTTAATAGAATCACTTATGGGTGTTTTCTTTTTTTCTTTGGTTTTACTTGATTTTAAAAAGGGTTTATGTATCTATTTGTCTTCTCCTGACATGTGTAGATGAAGCTGCAGAGGTCAAGGAAAAGATACTATTTATCACCTACCTCGTAATGATGTAAGAATTTATTAAATAATGGTGACTCTTCCATGGGTCCTTCTCATACTCAATGCAATCCATACTGCTTCCTGTGGAGAAACTGCTGTGTGAATAGCAAAAAATGTTTTTTGATGACAATGATGAACCCCAAATGTAAACTGCTTCTTTAGAGGAGAGAATCTCTAATGTTCTTTTATTGACAGAGCACTGGAAGAATAGAAAATTACCATCGTCTGTCTCAGTTAGCCTGGAGTTCTTCTCTAAATCAATCCCTTATTCAAACACGAAATGTGCATCTTATGGCTCCCTCCTCTCTTCTCAACTTCTTGCTTAGGGCAAGACCAATGAGCTTTTGAAGTGCTCCAGCTTAGCTGGTTTTTAATCTTCCTTTTAAAACATCATTTGCAGCTAGAAATCTGATTCATTTTAAAATGCTGAGTTGTAGTAAACTGAAAACTGAGATTTATAAATGCATAGTGAAGATGAAATGCAGTAATCAAAGTAACAAAATAGCATTACGAAGAGTAGTTGACATGCATGCTTAGAACTTATTTTTCAGGTATTAAATACTAACTCTAAATTATGTCAAAATCAAGCATGCTTTAAAAATAGGGAAGAGCTTCAATAAAATACTGGCAAACCGGATTCAGCAGCACATCAAAAAGCTTATCCACCATGATCAAGTGGGCTTCATCCCTGGGATGCAAGGCTGGTTCAACATTCGCAAATCAATAAACGTAATCCAGCATATAAACAGAACCAAAGACAAGAACCACATGATTGTCTCAATAGATGCAGAAAAGGCTTTTGACAAAATTCAACAGCCCTTCATGCTAAAAACGCTCAATAAATTCGGTATTGATGGAACGTACCTCAAAATAATAAGAGCTATTTATGACAAACCCACAGCTAATATCATACTGAATGGGCAAAAACTGGAAAAATTCCCTTTGAAAACTGGCACAAGACAGGGATGCCCTCTCTCACCACTCCTATTCAACATAGTGTTGGAAGTTCTGGCTAGGGCAATCAGGCAAGAGAAAGAAATCAAGGGTATTCAGTTAGGAAAGGAAGAAGTCAAATTGTCCCTGTTTGCAGATGACATGATTGTATATTTAGAAAACCCCATCGTCTCAGCCCAAAATCTCCTTAAGCTGATAAGCAACTTCAGCAAAGTCTCAGGATACAAAATTAATGTGCAAAAATCACAAGCATTCTTATACACCAGTAACAGACAAGCAGAGAGCCAAATCAGGAATGAACTTCCATTCACAATTGCTTCAAAGAGAATCAAATACCTAGGAATCCAGCTTACAAGGGATGTAAAGGACCTCTTCAAGGAGAACTACAAACCACTGCTCAGTGAAATAAAAGAGGACACAAACAAATGGAAGAACATACCATGCTCATGGATAGGAAGAATCAATATCGTGAAAATGGCCATACTCCCCAAGGTTATTTATAGATTCAATGCCATCCCCATCAAGCTACCAATGAGTTTCTTCACAGAATTGGAAAAAACTGCTTTAAAGTTCATATGGAACCAAAAAAGGGCCCGCATTGCCAAGACAATCCTAAGTCAAAAGGACAAAGCTGGAGGCGTCACGCTACCTGACTTCAAACTATACTACAAGGCTACAGTCACCAAAACAGCATGGTACTGGTACCAAAACAGAGATATAGATCAATGGAACAGAACAGAGTCCTCAGAAATAATACCACACATCTGCAGCCATCTGATCTTTGACAAACCTGAGAGAAACAAGAAATGGGGAAAGGATTCCCTATTTAATAAATGGTGCTGGGAAAATTGGCTAGCCATAAGTAGAAAGCTGAAACTGGATCCTTTCCTTACCCCTTATACGAAGATTAATTCAAGATGGATTAGAGACTTAAATGTTAGACCTAATACCATAAAAACCCTAGAAGAAAATCTAGGTAGTACCATTCAGGACATAGGCATGGGCAAGGACTTCATGTCTAAAACACCAAAAGCAACGGCAGCAAAAGCAAACATTGACAAATGGGATCTCATTAAACTAAAGAGCTTTTGCACAGCAAAAGAAACTACCATCAGAGTGAACAGGCAACCTACAGAATGGGAGAAAATTTTTGCAACCTACTCATCTGACAAAGGGCTAATATCCAGAATCTACAAAGAACTCAAACAAATATACGAGAAAAAAACAAACAACCCCATCAAAAAGTGGGGAAAGGATATGAACAGACATTTCTCAAAAGAAGATATTCATACAGCCAACAGACACATGAAAAAATGCTCATCATCACTCGCCATCAGAGAAATGCAAATCAAAACCACAATGAGATACCATCTCACACCAGTTAGAATGGCAATCATTAAGAAGTCAGGAAACAACAGGTGTTGGAGAGGATGTGGAGAAATAGGAACACTTTTACACTGTTGGTGGGATTGTAAACTAGTTCAACCATTATGGAAAACAGTATGGCAATTCCTCAAGGATCTAGAACTAGATGTACCTTATGACCCAGCCATCCCACTACTGGGTATATACCCAAAGGATTATAAATTATTCTACTACAAAGACACATGTACACGTATGTTTATTGCGGCACTATTCACAATAGCAAAGACTTGGAATCAACCCAAATGTCCATCTGTCACAGACTGGATTAAGAAAATGTGGCACATATACACCATGGAATACTATGCAGCCATAAAAAAGGATGAGTTTGCGTCCTTTGTAGGGACATGGATGCAGCTGGAAACCATCATTCTTAGCAAACTATCACAAGAACAGAAAACCAAACACCGCATGTTCTCACTCATAGGTGGGAACTGAACAATGAGATCACTTGGACTCGGGAAGGGGAACATCACGCACTGGGGCCTATCATGGGGAGGGGGGAGGGGGGAGGAGGGAGGGTTTGCATTGGGGAGTTATACAAGATATAAATGATGAATTGATGGGTGCTGACGAGTTGATGGGTGCAGCACACCAACATGGCATAAGTATACATATGTAACAAACCTGCACGTTATGCACATGTACCCTAGAACTTAAAGTATAATAAAAAAAAAAAAAAAAAAAAAAAAAAAAAAAATAGGGAAGAGCTAAAGGTCATATTATGAAATGTCTATAAATTATAGTCTTTTTAAAAGCCTCACTGACCAGAAGTTTATAAGAAAAAAAATAGTGATTCCAAAAAATCAGCTGAAACCATAAACACAGAATATTATTTGTCTATTATGTTATGACTTTCCTTTACGTTATTTTGTACTTAACCTAAAATCTGTTTTATTTTTGTTTTCTGTTGCATACTTTCATATTTGCAAGAATTTTAAAAAGATATTTGAAATGACTATTTCCCTAAAGATCCAGTTCTAGATGGTGTAGAAAGATCTTGAAATAAGTGTGCTAGAGGCTTCTTTTAAGATATCTATAAAGAATTAATTCCTAACTGCAACATCAGAAAGTCAATATTTCTAATAATAGACATAGTAGATCCAATAAATTTCTGATACTATATAGTCCATCTTAATTAGATTTTCTTAATCATAAATAAAACCTGAAATGACATAACTATTGAAAGTCATGACAAATTGGTGTTTTATGGTTGGATGTGGCCCATCTCATGCTCCTAGAATAGGATGTTTTTAAACTATAGGAGGACATTCTACTTTCTGAGACCCATTCTTATTGTTTACAGTCAACATTGGGTCTCCCCTTTAGGCTTGCCACCAGGAAGAGACTCAAGTAGAATAATACTCCAAGACCATTTGTTCTTAATGAAAGCAATTTGTTATGAGCTGAGGGGAAAGCGTCCTTTGTCCTTCTGCCAAAACAGCCTTGCTCTGCTCTTGTTGAGGTCATTCAGTTTAATGGGGAGACTACAAGATACTCTAAAACAAAAGCATTAGTGGGAATTTGCAAAGCATTTTTCTAAAACAATGCCAAATGCCAGGGAACATGTGTAGTATGTTT
Organism: Rhinopithecus roxellana; assembly: GCF_007565055.1. Taxonomy (NCBI): domain Eukaryota; kingdom Metazoa; phylum Chordata; class Mammalia; order Primates; family Cercopithecidae; genus Rhinopithecus; species Rhinopithecus roxellana. Next base: position 161,938,842 of record NC_044552.1, read on the forward strand.
TCAGACATCTATTATGAGAACTGCTTAAAATCTATTACTCTTTTTTTTTTTTTTTTTTTTTTTTTATTATACTTTAAGTTCTAGGGTACATGTGCATAACGTGCAGGTTTGTTACATATGTATACTTATACCATGTTGGTGTGCTGCACCCATCAACTCGTCAGCACCCATCAATTCATCATTTATATCATGTATAACTCCCCAATGCAATCCCTCCCTCCTCCCCCCTCCCCCCTCCCCATGATAGACCCCAGTGTGTGATGTTCCCCTTCCCGAGTCCAAGTGATCTCATTGTTCAGTTCCCACCTATGAGTGAGAACATGCGGTGTTTGGTTTTCTGTTCTTGTGATAGTTTGCTAAGAATGATGGTTTCCAGCTGCATCCATGTCCCTACAAAGGACGCAAACTCATCCTTTTTTATGGCTGCATAGTATTCCATGGTGTATATGTGCCACATTTTCTTAATCCAGTCTGTCACAGATGGACATTTGGGTTGATTCCAAGTCTTTGCTATTGTGAATAGTGCCGCAATAAACATACGTGTACATGTGTCTTTGTAGTAGACTAATTTATAATCCTTTGGGTATATACCCAGTAGTGGGATGGCTGGGTCATATGGTACATCTAGTTCTAGATCCTTGAGGAATTGCCATACTGTTTTCCATAATGGTTGAACTAGTTTACAATCCCACCAACAGTGTAAAAGTGTTCCTATTTCTCCACATCCTCTCCAACACCTGTTGTTTCCTGACTTCTTAATGATTGCCATTCTAACTGGTGTGAGATGGTATCTCATTGTGGTTTTGATTTGCATTTCTCTGATGGCCAGTGATGATGAGCATTTTTTCATGTGTCTGTTGGCTGTATGAATATCTTCTTTTGAGAAATGTCTGTTCATATCCTTTCCCCACTTTTTGATGGGGTTGTTTGTTTTTTTCTCGTATATTTGTTTGAGTTCTTTGTAGATTCTGGATATTAGCCCTTTGTCAGATGAGTAGGTTGCAAAAATTTTCTCCCATTCTGTAGGTTGCCTGTTCACTCTGATGGTAGTTTCTTTTGCTGTGCAAAAGCTCTTTAGTTTAATGAGATCCCATTTGTCAATTATGGCTTTTGCTGCCGTTGCTTTTGGTGTTTTAGACATGAAGTCCTTGCCCATGCCTATGTCCTGAATGGTACTACCTAGATTTTCTTCTAGGGTTTTTATGGTATTAGGTCTAACATTTAAGTCTCTAATCCATCTTGAATTAATCTTCGTATAAGGGGTAAGGAAAGGATCCAGTTTCAGCTTTCTACTTATGGCTAGCCAATTTTCCCAGCACCATTTATTAAATAGGGAATCCTTTCCCCATTTCTTGTTTCTCTCAGGTTTGTCAAAGATCAGATGGCTGTAGATGTGCGGTATTATTTCTGAGGACTCTGTTCTGTTCCATTGGTCTATATCTCTGTTTTGGTACCAGTACCATGCTGTTTTGGTTACTGTAGCCTTGTAGTATAGTTTGAAGTCAGGTAGCGTGACGCCTCCAGCTTTGTCCTTTTGACTTAGGATTGTCTTGGCAATGCGGGCTCTTTTTTGGTTCCATATGAACTTTAAAGCAGTTTTTTCCAATTCTGTGAAGAAAGTCATTGGTAGCTTGATGGGGATGGCATTGAATCTATAAATAACCTTGGGGAGTATGGCCATTTTCACGATATTGATTCTTCCTATCCATGAGCATGGTATGTTCTTCCATTTGTTTGTGTCCTCGTTGGTTTCACTGAGCAGTGGTTTGTAGTTCTCCTTGAAGAGGTCCTTTACATCCCTTGTAAGCTGGATTCCTAGGTATTTTATTCTCTTTGAAGCAATTGTGAATGGAAGTTCATTCCTGATTTGGCTCTCTGCTTGTCTGTTGCTGGTGTATAAGAATGCTTGTGATTTTTGCACATTAATTTTGTATCCTGAGACTTTGCTGAAGTTGCTTATCAGCTTAAGGAGATTTTGGGCTGAGACGATGGGGTTTTCTAAATATACAATCATGTCATCTGCAAACAGGGACAATTTGACTTCTTCTTTTCCTAACTGGATACCCTTGATTTCTTTCTCTTGCCTGATTGCCCTAGCCAGAACTTCCAACACTATGTTGAATAGGAGTGGTGAGAGAGGGCATCCCTGTCTTGTGCCAGTTTTCAAAGGGAATTTTTCCAGTTTTTGCCCATTCAGTATGATATTAGCTGTGGGTTTGTCATAAATAGCTCTTATTATTTTGAGGTACATTCCATCAATACCGAATTTATTGAGCGTTTTTAGCATGAAGGGCTGTTGAATTTTGTCAAAAGCCTTTTCTGCATCTATTGAGACAATCATGTGGTTCTTGTCTTTGGTTCTGTTTATATGCTGGATTACGTTTATTGATTTGCGAATGTTGAACCAGCCTTGCATCCCAGGGATGAAGCCCACTTGATCATGGTGGATAAGCTTTTTGATGTGCTGCTGAATCCGGTTTGCCAGTATTTTATTGAGGATTTTTGCATCAATGTTCATCAGGGATATTGGTCTAAAATTCTCTTTTTTTGTTGTGTCTCTGCCAGGCTTTGGTATCAGGATGATGTTGGCCTCATAAAATGAGTTAGGGAGGATTCCCTCTTTTTCTATTGATTGGAATAGTTTCAGAAGGAATGGTACCAGCTCCTCCTTGTACCTCTGGTAGAATTCAGCTGTGAATCCATCTGGTCCTGGACTTTTTTTGGTGGGTAGGCTATTAATTGTTGCCTCAATTTCAGAGCCTGCTATTGGTCTATTCAGGGATTCAACTTCTTCCTGGTTTAGCCTTGGGAGAGTGTAAGTGTCCAGGAAATTATCCATTTCTTCTAGATTTTCTAGTTGATTTGCGTAGAGGCGTTTATAGTATTCTCTGATGGTAGTTTGTATTTCTGTGAGGTCAGTGGTGATATCCCCTTTATCATTTTTTATTGCATCTATTTGATTCCTCTCTCTTTTTTTCTTTATTAGCCTTGCTAGCGGTCTGTCAATTTTGTTGATCTTTTCAAAAAACCAACTCCTGGATTCATTGATTTTTTGGAGGGTTTTTTGTGTCTCTATCTCCTTCAGTTCTGCTCTGATCTTAGTTATTTCTTGCCTTCTGCTAGCTTTTGAATGTGATTGCTCTTGCCTCTCTAGTTCTTTTAATTGTGATGTTAGAGTGTCAATTTTAGATCTTTCCTGCTTTCTCTTGTGGGCATTTAGTGCTATAAATTTCCCTCTACACACTGCTTTAAATGTGTCCCAGAGATTCTGGTATGTTGTATCTTTGTTCTCATTGGTTTCAAAGAACATCTTTATTTCCGCTTTCATTTCGTTATGTACCCAGTAGTCATTCAGGAGCAGGTTGTTCAGTTTCCATGTAGTTGAGCGGTTTTGATTGAGTTTCTTAGTCCTGAGTTCTAGTTTGATTGCACTGTGGTCTGAGAGACAGTTTGTTATAATTTCTGTTCTTTTACATTTGCTGAGGAGTACTTTACTTCCAATTATGTGGTCAATTTTGGAATAAGTGCGATGTGGTGCTGAGAAGAATGTATATTCTGTTGATTTGGGGTGGAGAGTTCTATAGATGTCTATTAGGTCCGCTTGGTGCAGAGATGAGTTCAATTCCTGGATATCCTTGTTAACTTTCTGTCTCGTTGATCTGTCTAATGTTGACAGCGGAGTGTTGAAGTCCCCCATTATTATTGTATGGGAGTCTAAGTCTCTTTGTAAGTCTCTAAGGACTTGCTTTATGAATCTGGGTGCTCCTGTATTGGGTGCATATATATTTAGGAGAGTTAGCTCTTCCTGTTGAATTGATCCCTTTACCATTATGTAATGGCCTTCTTTGTCTCTTTTGATCTTTGATGGTTTAAAGTCTGTTTTATCAGAGACTAGGATTGCAACCCCTGCTTTTTTTGTTCTCCATTTGCTTGGTAGATCTTCCTCCATCCCTTTATTTTGAGCCTATGTATGTCTCTGCCTGTGAGATGGGTCTCCTGAATACAGCAGACTGATGGGTCTTGACTCTTTATCCAGTTTGCCAGTCTGTGTCTTTTAATTGGAGCATTTAGTCCATTAACATTTAAGGTTAATATTGTTATGTGTGAACTTGATCCTGCCATTATGATATTAACTGGTTATTTTGCTCGTTAGTTGATGCAGTTTCTTCCTAGCCTCGATGGTCTTTACATTTTGCCAAGTTTTTGCGATGGCTGGTACCGGTTGTTCCTTTCCATGTTTAGGGCTTCCTTCAGGGTCTCTTGTAAGGCAGGCCTGGTGGTGACAAAATCTCTAAGCATTTGCTTATCTGTAAAGGATTTTATTTCTCCTTCACTGATGAAACTTAGTTTGGCTGGATATGAAATTCTGGGTTTAAAATTCTTTTCTTTAAGAACGTTGAATATTGGCCCCCACTCTCTTCTGGCTTGTAGAGTTTCTGCCGAGAGATCTGCTGTTAGTCTGATGGGCTTCCCTTTGTGGGTGACCCGACCTTTCTCTCTGGCTGCCCTTAAGATTTTTTCCTTCATTTCAACTTTGGTGAATCTGGCAATTATGTGTCTTGGAGTTGCTCTTCTGGAGGAGTATCTTTGTGGCGTTCTCTGTATTTCCTGAATTTGAATGTTGGCCTGCCCTACTAGGTTGGGGAAGTTCTCCTGGATGATATCCTGAAGAGTGTTTTCCAACTTGGTTCCATTTTCCCCCTCACTTTCAGGCACCCCAATCAGACGTAGATTTGGTCTTTTTACGTAATCCCATACTTCTTGCAGGCTTTGCTCATTTCTTTTTCTTCTTTTTTCTTTTGGTTTCTCTTCTCGCTTCATTTCATTCATTTGATCTTCAATCGCTGATACTCTTTCTTCCAGTTGATCGAGTCGGTTACTGAAGCTTGTGCATTTGTCACGTATTTCTCGTGTCATGGTTTTCATCTCTGTCATTTCGTTTATGATCTTCTCTGCATTAATGAGTCTAGCTGTCAATTCTTCCACTCTTTTTTCAAGATTTTTAGTTTCTTTGCGCTGGGTACGTAATTCCTCCTTTAGCTCTGATAAGTTTGATGGACTGAAGCCTTCTTCTCTCCTCTCGTCAAAGTCATTCTCTGACCAGCTTTGATCTGTTGCTGGTGATGGGCTGCGCTCCTTTGCAGGGGGAGATGTGCTCTTATTTTTTGAATTTCCAGCTTTTCTGCCCTGCTTCTTCCCCATCTTTGTGGTTTTATCTGTCTCTGGTCTTTGATGGTGGTGACGAACTGATGGGGTTTTGGTATAGGTGTCCTTCCTGTTTGATAGTTTTCCTTCTGACAGTCAGAAGGACTCTCTGTTGGTCTGTTGGAGATTGCTTGAGGTCCACTCCAGACCCTGTTTGCCTCAGTTGAAAATGCAGAAATCACCGGTCTTCTGTGTCGCTCGCGCTGGGAGTTGGAGACTGGAGTTGTTCCTATTCGGCCATCTTGCTCCGCCCCCCAAAATCTATTACTCTTAATTGTGTTTTCCTATATGGTATCCATATGGCCCCATTGTTCATTTAATAAAATTTTTTTGAGAAACGTTATTTTTAAAGAGTGATGGTAGGAATTGTACAGATATAAATAACATTTATAAGACTACACAATTTATAGTTTATGGTCAGTCGATTTCAATAAGACTATGATCAGAACACATCATTTTATTTTATTTATTTATTTTTTGAGACGGAGTCTCGCTCTGTCGCCCAGACTGGAGTGCAGTGGTGCGATTTCGGCTCACTGCAAGCTCGGCCTCCCGGGTTCATGCCATTCTCCTGCCTCAGTCTCCTGAGTAGCTGGGACTACAGGTGCCCACTACAATGCCTGGCTAATTTTTTGTAGTTTTTAGTAGTGACGGGGTTTCATCAATCCTTCACTTTAGGTGAACATTTAAGGGAAAAATATACCTATAATCATCCTTGAAGAGTAGCAAGTAAAAAAAAATGAAGAGTAAAATATAAAGAAATGTAATGAATTATCTTAGAGAGGGAAATCATGGCCAGGTCATATGAGATAATTTTATAGTAAAGACTTTCAAGAGTTCGAATTACCACATAGACTGAGGAATGTATGCATTTGAAAAGAAATATCACCTGGATGTCTCTTTCAATTATAATTCTCTATTTTTCAGTGACTTCATCCTGACAGCTCAATCCAGAAAGACTGAGTTTTATCTTTCTCACACGTCCTTCTTAAGGGTTGCATCTGTTAGATGTTTATTTCAAACACTTTGTCTTTGTTTCCTGTAAGTTTTCTAACTTTGACCATACATCCCTTACCAAGGATTTTATGAGGGGGAGAGAATAACATGTTTATCTAATTTGGAATTTGAAAAAAGCAAAGAAAAACCATGTTAAACTTTAAATAGTATGGTTCTGGATGACAGTGACTTTATAAGAAATTTAAAAAAATATTTCTCCATTGAGAAGATTTGATAGACCACATATGCACCCTGGATAAATCACGCTGCCTTTATCATCCCACTCAGGAAAATTTAATTTTTGTCTTTGAGAGATTTAAAGGCATCAGTTGTTCTGTTATTTGTGAGAAGTTCGACCAGTTCTTGCCTTGTGGTATTCCTATAATGTTACTTAGAGGATTAGATATGTGAAGATTTTGCTTTTGCTGCTTTTTGTACATGAGTCTACATAACCTTTTATACAAACTTGTTGGAAACTCATTTGATATGTAAGAAGAGTCCATATATGATACTTAAATAGAACTTCTAGTCCATTAATAAGTACCTACTATGTTCTGCATACTTTAAAACATTTTCAATAATTATTAATTTGTCCACTGTAAGTGGATGTAATACTGGCTAAGAGTCTTGGTTGGCTGGAACAGAAATGGCTTCTGTTTATCATCATAGGATTTCAGGCTTCCTGTCACAATATATATTTCAATCCTGTTCTAGATGAAGCATAGTGGGAGGTAAGGAAGGAATTCATCATTTTCAGTCATGTGACTCCTTAATTATAGGCCTTTGTTGAGGCTATTCACTTGGGTATCAATTAGGATCAAATGTTATGCTGTACTGGCTGCTAGATACAAGTCAGTTAAGAAAAGCACTGAGATAACCAACTCAAAGTTGTCATAAACAGAAACGACATGTGGTCACCCTCAAACTGTTATTAATCAGAAATTAGCTGATACTATAGTGGATAAGACTTGGTATGATATAAATGATTAAATCTCAGGAAAACAATGTACTCATCAATTTCTTCATCTGCATTAGACATAGTGAAATTCTGCCACAAGAGTTTTGTTAGGAGTAACTGAAAACTGAAAGGTAATTTTAAAGGGCTTAGCAAAGTCTTCACAGTAACAGAAATAATAAGGATGTACGTACCAGCTAACAAGATAATTGTAGAGATAATTGGAAAATGTACATCCTTGGGTGCAATGCTTATACCAAGAGATAAAATAATGTTAGTAAGATTTCATCAATATCTATAAAATACACATTAATGAATGGATTCATGCTGCATCTATGTATTAGCACACATTTGTATTAGGATTAAATTATAAGATAGACTTGTATAAATAACGAAGAACAGGAAAGCATTTTTCATTTAAATTTGAGATGATACATCACTGAAGAGTTTTACTCTTACGCTAAAAACATATATTCCTAAAACCTTAAATAGAGGAGGTAAACAAATACAAAAGCTCAACAACAACAACAACAAATGCTGCAATTAAAGGAGTTTGAGAGACATACAAACAAAGGCATTTTGGTTCTGTACACCTGATATGCCTGGTACTGACAGACACTAAAAATATAATATTCTGACAACACCCTTTTGCTTGGTATAGATATATTGTTATCTATATTACACACACACACACACACACACACACACACACACACACACACATATATATATTCTGAGATGGAGTCTTGATCTATCACCCAGGCTGGAGTGCAGTGGCACTGTCTCAGCTCACTGCAAACTCCGCCTCCCAGGTTCAAGCGATTCTCCTGCCTCAGCCTCTCAAGTAGCTGGGATTACAGGTACCCGCCACCACACTCAGCTAATTTTTGTGTTTTTAGTAGAGATGGGGTTTCACCATGTTGGCCAGGCTGGTTAACTCCCGACTTCAAGTAATCTGCCTGCCTCGGCCTCCCAAAGTGCTGGTATTACAGGCATGAGCCACTGCTCCTGGCCTATATTCAACATATTGATTAGCTGAATTAATGAGTTGCCTTGCTACTATTTAGTTGTATTTTTAAAGACAAAACAAAACATAGAGCAACAAATAATCTGACAAATTTAATTTAATTTATAATTTCCCCTTTCTTCCCTCCATCTTCCCATCCTCTATCTTTGGTCCTACTTTTATTTTATTTTATCTTATCTTTGCTCTACCTCATTACACAAGGATTTTTAACTGATCTTAATATTAATTTATGGTAGACAATAACTCAAACCTGACACTTTGAGAATATATATGCAGTTTTATTTATACAGATTATTTTAAAATCACACTTTAAAAAATTGTTGCTCATATTTCATATACAACTGAGCATATTCTAAGATGCTGAACTCTAAATGGGTTATTGTTGAATATGGGGCTGGGCAAAACTCCATGCCCTCTGCAGTTTGGTGAACTATTGTTTTGCTCTGTTGATTGTGGCTAACCCTGTGGTCCCTGCAAAGCTCTGAAGTGGTCAACAGTGGCTGGCCGGCCGGCCATTGATATTGGCCCAGTGGTGTGATGTGGGTGATCCAAATCAGATCACATTCACCAGAATCCTCCCCTTTCGCCTCCGTTGTATACTTGTGTGTACAGGAAAGGATCTCCTGATGCATTGCCTGAAACAGCATGACAGAGAACAGGTTTTCAGATAATGTCTGTCCTATCCACTGTCTGCTCCTTTGGCTGTAGATAGAAAAATCGGAAACTGGAAGAAGATTACCAGTATCAAGTTCTTCATAAATTTTCAAATAGATTTGAACATTTTTTTTTCCTCAAAAGTTGACACAAAAAGGGATGGTAATGAAACAACCTGAAATAAAGAAAGGAATCAGACCAGTCGCAGTGACTCACGCTGTCATCCCAGCACTTTGGGAGGCCGAGGTGGGCAGATCAGTTGAGGTCAGGAGTTCAAGGCCAGCTTTGCCAACATGGTGAAACTCTGTCTCTACTAAAAATACAAAAATTAGCCAGGCATGGTGGTGGGCACCTGTAATCCCAGCTACTCGGGAGGCTGAGGCAGAGAATTGCTTGAACCTGGGAGGCAGAGGGTGCAGTGAGCCAAGATTGCACTACTGCACTCAGCCTGCACAACAGGGCAAGACTCCGTCTTAAGAAAAAAAAAATTAACCAGGCGTGGTGATACATGCCTGTAATCCCAGCTACCTCGGGAGGCTGAGACACCAGAATCTCTTGAACCTTGGAGGCGGAGGTTGCAGTGAGCCGAGATCAGGCCACTGCACTCCAGCCTGGGCAACAGAGTGAGACTCTGTCTTAAAAAAAAAAGAGAAATAAACCAAGCCATAAGAATATTGTTGTTTCCTGATCTTAAAACAAAAAGTCTACAATATCTGGATTTGATTCAAGTTTCATTTTATTCTCCACATATTTCTGCAATGTTGAATTTACCTTAAGCATACTCATATCTTATGTTTATATTTCTACTGGCTTTCCAACTGGCTAATAAGTCACACATTTTATGATAAAAATTTCTCTAGAGTTGGAAAGGGACATGAGAGCATATTACTGTATTCAAATCTATTTGAGTTTCTTTTAATAACCAGGTTATTCCCTTCTTTTAAATCATCCTTATTCCCAAATGGAATTTTGCTAGAAACAGAGTCTAATCATTTCTAATTCCCTTAAGAACTGAAAAGCTGAAGCAATATGGAAGGTTTTAGATACAACTCTATTATTTCTATAATAAGCATAATTTTACCAGCTTGTTAAACAAGACTGTTATTGAAGAGCTATTGAGTCTTCAATAGCCGGATTATGAATTACTGAAAATTTCACAACAGTTGGCATATTAACAGATAAATGAAATGCTGAATTTTTGGGACATCTTCTAGTAGAAAATTAAAATTAAAAAAATTGTTAATTATAAAACAACTTGCACTAGTATCCTTTCATTATTAGTAATGATTTCTTGATAAAAATTGCTATAAATAGAAAATTACTTATTCTAGCATAGGCTTTTATTGGAGAGAGTCATCTTAGCCATTTGAAAAATAATTAACTACTTATATAATTAATAGCATAAAAGAAGTAAAAACGTAATTTTTCTAGATATAAATCTGTTGTCCGGCCGGGCGCAGTGGCTCAAGCCTGTAATCCCAGCACTTTGGGAGGCCGAGACGGGCGGATCACGAGGTCAGGAGATCGAGACCATCCTGGCTAACACGGTGAAACCCCGTCTCTACTAAAAATACAAAAAACTAGCCGAGCGAGGTGGCAGGCACCTGTAGTCCCAGCTACTCGGGAGGCTGAGGCAGGAGAATGGTGTGAACCCGGGAGGCGGAGCTTGCAGTGAGCTGAGATCCGGCCACTGCACTCCAGCCTGGGCGACAGAGCAAGACTCCGTCTCAAAAAAAAAAAAAAAAAAAAAAAAAAAAATCTGTTGTCCTTTGAATGTTTTATATATGAAAATATTTTTAGACAAAATATATAACTACAAGTTTGAACACAAGATATTAATTTTGTTTTATAAAAGTTTAGACATATTGTTAATTAAAAAGTGATAAATGTAAAAGATTTGAGTCTGAATTTTATGTTTTCACAATTACAATGTCATTGGTTAGGTTTACCAAATTATTAGGCTATATTAACTATGTTACTACAAAGTGCCTAGGAACTGAAATTTAGAAAACTGTACTGGTATGAACATATTCTAGCATAAAACAAAACATGTGGTGATGAATGAAGACTCTAAAATATGTCAAATATGGACAATGTCAATTCTAATTTGTAAATTTTATATCTTTCCAGTTTTTGCCCTTAACTAGTCGGAAAAAAATATGCCAACATATTAGCTGTCTAATTTTCAAATTATTTTATTGTTCACTCTAAAGTTTCCCACAAGTTACTCATTTCCTTAGATTACCAAAATTAATTGACCTGGAAGTGAGAAGATAACTTAACATTTTAATGAGGCTGATAATACCACTGAGCTCAGAGCCTACACCTTTGACTTTAAAAGTATAGTTTTAGGTGAGTTTAAGGATATAGAAGTAATGAATTACAGAAGATTGACAGTGGGAATTGAATGGAAGAGACAGTAGGTATTTTGAAGGTGTATTCTACAAGACTGGGAAACCAACTGGATAAAAGGAGTAAAGAATTAGCAAACTGGGTGACAGCTTCTCAGCTAACACACAAAAGCTCTGGTAATTATAACAAACATCTAAAACATAATTTACCATGTGCTATACATATATTAACTCATTTAATGTTCAAAACAATCTTAGACAGTAAATTTTATTACCATCCCATTATAAAGATGAAAAAAAGGAGACAATATAGATGTTAATTATTTTGCCCCAAACCACCAAGCTAGTAAATGGCAGAGCTGAGCTTTAAACCTTGGAAGTTTTATTTGGGTTTGTGGTCTTTAACATTATGTAATAATGCTGTATTACCTTTCTAAGTTCCTTTTTCCCAACAAAATATGCTATGTGCTTGGATAATTGGGGAATTTTTTTCAGTTATTTAATCTTTATACTACTTTGTATCTATGCTAGAAGACCGGGAGAGTGATAGGTTGAATTTGAATGCATTCCTGTGTATCCACGCTGAAGGAAACCTAGCACATTCTGGACTGCAAATTTCAGATGAGCCCGAAGTGTCAAGTTATTCCAGAAGGCTCACATAGGTCCTTAGAGATGTGCACATTGCTATCACTTCGCTGGAAGTTTCCCTCACAATGAACAGTACTGTAAGAAGTTCTGCTAAGACCTTGCTCAAGCACTTTGGGAGGCCGAGACGGGCGGATCACGAGGTCAGGAGATCGGAGACCATCCTGGCTAACTCTGTGAAACCCCGTCTCTACTAAAAAAAAAAAAAAAAATGCAAAAAACTAGCCGGGCGAGGTGGCGGGCGCCTGTAGTCCCAGCTACTTGGGAGGCTGAGGCAAGAGAATGGCGTAAACCCGGGAGGCGGAGCTTGCAGTGAGCTGAGATCTGGCCACTGCACTCCAGCCTGGGCGACAGAGCGAGACTCCGTCTCAACAACAACAACAAACAACAACAACAACAACAACAACAACAACAAAAAGAATCCTGAACGAATTATCCCTTCTGATCTCAGGTTTCTTATATAAAATGATCCACTTGTTATGCCACGAGAGTTAATGACCCTTCAATATCAGATGTGATCGTAAGATTAAGAGTTTGGCTTTTGGAATCCAGAAGATTTAACTAGTTCTTAGTTATAATAAAGTGGTGAAGAGTGCACATTCTGGAGCCAGATTGCTTGAGTTCAAACTCCAGCCTCACTACTGGTTACTGGTGACCTTGGGAAAATTCAGTTCACTTTGTGTAACTCACTTTTCTCACTTGTAAAATGTGTAACATATTAGAATTATCTCACACCTTGTTATAAGATATATAAGATAATATATGCACAAAATTTTAAATGGTATCTGGCTTTTGGTACATCCTTGATGAATATTATCTACTCTAGTATTGTGGGAGCTTGAGCAAGGTGCTTACCCTTTAAAGCCTCAACTTCATCACCCATGACATGATCATGGTGATAACTGCTGCCTTGTAGACTTGTTGTGAGGCTTATAAGAGATGGTGAATGGAAAGTGTTTTGTACAGAGCCTGGCATAAATCCAGTGTCACCCTCCTGTATTTCTACTTTGCACTCTTGGACATGATTGCCCTGGTGTCTATTCACAGCTGCAGATTCACAAGAGCATGTCTACTGTTATGTGATTGTGTTCTTTTGATAAGAAATGGGCATTAGAAATGATACAGAGAGACGGGGAGGGCTAAGTTAGGCCATTTTGGTAAGATTTGGGAAAGGTTGGAGCCACAAGAAACAGCCCCACTTTCTGGAGCAGGTCTGTAAATGGGGCTTGCTGTGCTGCACAGGGACATGCATGCTGGACAGAAGAAACAGTGATAATTGAAAGTTCTGAGATTGGTGCAAGCAATATTCCTGGGGGAGTGGTCCTGCAGCCAATCTGGCTGACACCAGTGATCTCCAGGTGACTTTTTCTTTTGTTTCTCTATGAATATTTGGAAATCTTAGCTTTGGTGTGGGTATGGCTGCTGGCTGTGTTTCAGATATATTTTAAAATTTGAATATAGCTGTCAACAAAAGGGGGTACATATGAGTGGGAAGGGAGCAGAGGAACATCTGTCATGTAACCCACATAGTCAATATTACCAGCATAGGAAGGCGGATAAATCTGGGCAAATTTCTCTTAATACTGAAGTATTTTGCCTTATATAAGCACATGTGGATAAGTATAAATTTCAGTAGAAAATTGTATTTTCAAACATATTAAACATGTTAATTTACTGAATTCTTATAATATATGTAAACCAGGGATTATGATCCTAATTTTACAGGTGAGGATGGGGAAACCTAGGCTCAGAGAGATTGAGAAACAAACCCAAAACCTAATAATAAATAAAATAACTTGGATTTGAAGCCCGATCTATTCTACACTATGTGTGTGTATTCTACACTATGTGTTTGTGTGCACATATGTGTGTGCAAGAGAGACTTGTGGGTAGCAGATAAAAATCTCTCTAAGACTCAGAAATGTAAGAAATACAACAATTTTGTACACATAAATTCAATCTCTATTTTTAACGTACATTTTGCTCAGTGGCAGAAATATATTTTTAGTTGGTTTGTACCCCTTTTCTTAGCCTGCATCTAAGTTCCAGGAAGCTTGCCTTGGAATACAGCCAGAGAGGGCAGAGAGGGACACTTCATCCTTAATACTGTATATCCCTAAAGATATTCATGTAAACAACTCTTGTTTTTATGGAGATCATATTATTTATTATCTCAAGCAGACACTTTCCAGAATAGAAGGAGATACTGGAAATAAACTGTCAAGACAACGAATACAAGGCATGACTACCTCAGGCAACCCAGATGTGTGGTCCCTGTGCATATTTCTTTCTGCTGGGTCTCTTCTGGTCTGGCAATCCTCTTCAATAATTTTGTACCTAGCCCAGGTCCACAAGGAAGTATGTATAAAGGGAGCACATGTCACCAAGAGTCAGTCTACAGAGGCAATGCAAAGCATAACATGGCTGCAGCTGTGTGCCACAAGGACAGAAACCCAGTGCCTTAACTCTGTGTGCTATTTGTCCTTATTCAGCCTTTGTGTCCTGTGTTGCCTGAATTGGGACTACATCAAGCTCTGGGAGTCTCTGTGAGACTGTCCATATCTCTGTCTGTTTCATTCCACAAGAATGTCTTCATTTGCTTGGGTCTCGCCATCTTTCCCAGGCTGTCTATGGGGATGCCGTTCTCAGAGTCCACAAATCTATTGTGGGCTCATCCACACAGTAATAAGGTAGGTGAAAAGATGCAACAAATAAACTCAAACCCCCCCACTGGCTTTTGTCTTGGTTACCTCCTGCTCCAATGGAGTGTTTGGTGGGCACCTTCTCAGTCACACTGTGATTCATGGCCCAGGCTCTTTCCATATTGTGGCTCCTGCATCTTCTAAGGTCTCTTCTAGAAAAGAGACAGAGAATGGAGTTTATAGAAACTAATCCTAAAAGTGGTGTACATCACTTCTACCCACTTAAACTGAAAGAGAGCTGAGCAATGTCAGCTAGCAGGGATCAAGGCTTAAGAGGGTAAACCGGGATTTTTGTAAGCACTGTCATTCTTGACCAGGCAGCACCTCCCTGTGTCAATCTTTTTTGTGGCTTTCCTCTTCTCTGCCATCAGGCTGATTTGGGAAAGAAGGCTGGGGCTAGGCATACATGTATCAACACCACAAAGAGTCTCCTTGAGAAGAGCAACTCCAAGACAAATAATCATCAGATTCACCAACATTGAAATGAAAGAAAAAAATATTAAGGGCAGTTAGAAAGAAAGGTCAGTTACCCACAAAAGGAAGTCCATCAGACTAGCAGCGGATCTTTTGGCTGAAACCGTACAAGCCAGAAGAGAGTGGAGTCCAATATTCAACATTCTTAAAGAAAAGAATTTTCAACCTGTAATTTCATATCCAGCCAAACTAAGCTTCATAAGTGAAGGAGAAATAAAATCCTTTACAGACAAGCAAATGCTGAGAGATTTTGTCACCACCAGGCCTGCCTTACAAGAGCTCCTGAAGGAAGCACTAAACATGGAAAGAAACAACCAGTACCAGCCACTGCAAAAACCTACCAAATTGGAAAGACCATTGATGCTATGAAGAAACTGCATCAATTAATGGGCAAAATAATCAGCAAACATCAAAATGACAGGATCAAATTCACACATAACAATATTAACCTTAATAAAGAGTCAAGACCCATGAGTGTGCTATATTCAGGGGACCCATCTCACGTACAGAGACACACATAGTCTTCTCAAGGAGACTCTTTGTGGTGTTCTCTGTATTTCCTGAATTTGAATGTTGCCCTGCCTTGCTAGGCTGGGGAAGTTCTCCTGGATAATATCCTGAAGAGTGTTTTCCAACTTGGTTCCATTCTCTCCATCACTTTTAGGTACACATATCAAACGTAAATTTGGTCTTTTCACATACTCCCATATTTCTTAGAGGTTTTGTTTGTTTCTTTTCACTCTTTTTTCTTTAACCTTGCTTTCTTGCTTCATTTCATTAATTTGATCTTAAATCACTGATACCCTTTCTTCCACTTGATTGAATCAGGTATTGAAGCTTGTGCATGCATCACGAAGTTCTTGTGCCATAGTTTTCAGCTCCATCAGGTCATTTAAGTTCTTCTCTACAGTCTTTTTTCTAGTCATTCATCTAACATTTTTTCAAGGTTTTTAACTTCCTTGTGATGGGTTTGAACGTGCTCCTTTAGCTCAAGGAAGTTTGTTATTACCGACCTTCTGAAGCCTACTTCTGTCAACTCGTCAAAGTCATTCTCCATCTAGATTTGTTCCACTGCTGGCAAGGAGCTGCGATCTTTTGGAGAAGAAGATGTGCTCTAGTTTTTTAGAATTTTCAGCTTTTCTACTCTGGTTTCTCCCTATGTTTGTGGTTTTATCTACCTTTGGTCATTGAGGTTGGTGATCTGTAGATGGGGTTTTGGTGTAGACTTCCTTTTTGTTGATGTTGTTGGTATTCCTTTCTGTTTGTTAGTTTTCCTACTAACAGTCAGTTCCCTCAGCTGCAGGTCTGTTGGAGTTTGCTGGAGGTCCACTCCAGGCCCTGTTTGCCTGGGTATCACCAGTAGAGGCTGCAGAACAGCAAACATTGCTGCCTGATCCTTCCACTGGAAGCTTTGTCCCAGAGGGGCACCCACCTATATGAGGTGTCAGTCGGCCTTTACTGAGAGATGCCTCCCCGTTAGGCTACATGGGGGTCAGGGACCCACTTGAGGAGGTAGCCTGTCCATTCTCAGAACTCAACTGCCATGCTGGGAGAATCACTGCTCTCTTCAGAGCTATCAGACAGGGACATTTAAGTCTGCAGCAGTTGTCTGGTGTCTTTTGTTCAGCAATGCCCTGCCCACAGAGGTGGAGTCTATAGAGGTAGTAGGCCATGCTGAACTGTGGTGGGCTCTGCCCAGTTCGAGCTTCCCAGCTGCTTTGTTTACCTACTCAAGCCTCAGCAATGATGGACATTCCCTCCTCCCCCAGCCAGACTTCCACCTCACAGTTTGATCTCAGACTGCTGCGCTAGCAGTGAGCAAGGCTCCATGGGCGTGGGACCTGTGAGGCCAGGCACGGGAGAGAATCTCCTTGTCTGCCAGTTGCTAAGATTTTGGAAAAAGTGCAGTATTCAAGCAGGAGTGCCCCCGTTTTTTTCCAGGAACAGTCTGTCCCAGCTTCTCTTGGCTAGAAAAGGGAAATTCCCCAACCCCTTGCACTTCCTGGGTGAGGCAACACCCTGCCCTGCTTCAGCTTGCCCTCCATGGGCTGCATCCACTGTCCAACCAGCCCCAGTGAGATGAACCAGATACCTCAGTTGGAAATGCAGAAATCACCCATCTTCTGCATCGATCACTCTGGGAGCTACCAACTGGAGCTGCTCCTATTCGGCCATCTTGGAATGGATCTCGTGGCTGTATTTTTTTAAACTAATTCATTGGAAAGGAAGTTTATGATTCAGAAGTTCAGATGATTGTTAATAAAGTGTCTCAGTACTGAGGCTGTTGCAGTGGTGCTCCCTCACCTCTCCAGAGAAGAACACACTCTTGGGAACAGCTCCTCTCACCAGTAATGATGCTTATAATCCTTTAATATCAGTCATGATATAGAACACTCTTTGATCCTCCCCTCTCCACTGCCCCACCGCTACTCTCAACCCTGCTATTTTGGCCAGAGCTTGGGCATAAGGCTTCAAAGAGCAGCCAACTGATTTTTGAAAATTTGATAGATAGAAACTGGAAAAAATAAAAGCAGTTCTCTTTATATGTATGCCTATATAAAGGTAGATGTTTCAATTCATCATTGGAGCAGACTGTTTTTGTTTATTTACTTCTTTTGAAAAGACCATCTGGGTTGTTTTTTTAATTTCACAAATATGGTCTTATGGAAAACTGTAGAAATATGAATGGTCATTTTTAGACAGAGCAGCAAAGAGTTCTCTTGAATAATTCAATTTTTATTTGTATAAATTTAAGTTGTACAAGTGTAATTTTGTTAGATATACTATGGAGTGGTAAAGTCTAGGCTTTTAATGTACTCATCACCCAAGTAATGTACTTTGTACCCATGAAGTAATTTCTCACCATCCACCCCTTTCCCACTCTCATCACCTTTTTCAGTCTCAAGTTTCTATCTGTCCACACTTCATGCCCGTGGGTACTTATTATTTAGCTCCCAGTGGTAAGTGACATGTCGTATTTGTCTTTCTATTTTGGAGTTAGTTCACTTAAGATAATTGCCTCCAATTCTATTCATGTTACTGTAAAAGAAACAATTTCATTGTTATGGCTAAATAGTATTCCATTGCACGCATATACCATATTTTCTTTATCTAATCATGTATCGACGGATATTTAGGTTGATTCCATATCTGTGTTACTGTGAATAGTGCTGCAAGTTGTTATGTGTGTTGAGTTCAAGCTATGTTGCTTCTTGTGTTTTCCTCCTCTGGGTGGATTTGAATTATTCTTTGTATAGTAAAACATAGTTTGTACTTGCAAAATTGTATTTTGGCAGAGCAGTAGCTTACAGGAGACGGTGACTTAAGATGAAGAGACCTGCAAAAATAATTTTGACCTTGACAGTAAGAGGGGATTTAAAAAAGATGGTGAGCTGTTCTTTGCGTACCTCAGTTTAGATGATTTTCCTGATATCATATTGTGATATTAACGGTAAAACTCATGAAGTCTTGATGTGAGATGTAACATATTCAGCATCATACCTGCTTGCCAATTGCCCAGCAGTTTGAGGTTTATTCATTTTTTTGTATGTCAAACGAAATCAAATACAGTAGTCCCCCTACCCACCCTTATCAGTGGTTTTTCTTTCTGTAGCTTCAGTTACCCAAGGTCAACCATGGTCCAAAAATATGAAATGGGAAAATTTCAGAAATAAACAATTAATAAGTTTTGACCTGTGTGTTGTTGTGAGTAGTAAGATGAAATCTCACTTCCTGCTCCATCCTTCCTGGGATGTGAATTATCCTTTTGTCCAGCATATCTACGCTGTAGAAGCCACCTGCCCTTAGTCACTTCCTAGCCATCTCCATGATCAGATCCACTGTCATGGCCTCACAGCGTTTGTGTTCAAGTAATCCTTATTTCACTTAAAAATGGCCCCAAAGTTCAAGAGTAGTGATGCTGGTGAGAGGTGACAACGTGCTAGCAGCCCTCACTCTTGGCACCTCCTCAGCCTCGGTGTCTACTCTGGTGGTGCTTGAGGAGCCCTTCAGCCTGGCATGGCATTGTGGGAGCCCCTCTTTGGGCTGGAGACCAGAGCTGCCTTCCTTTGCTTGTGGGGAGGTGTGGAGGGAGAGGTGTGGGTGGGAACTGGGGCTGCGTGCTGTGCTCGCGGGCCAGCATGAGTTCCGGTGGGTGTGGGCACGGGCTTGGCAGGTCCCACACATGGAGCGGCCAGGCGACACTGCTGACCCAGGGCAGTGAGGGGCTTAGCACCTGGGCCAGCGGCTGCGGAGGTTGTGCCGGGATCCGCCCCCCGCCCCCCCCCCCCCCCCCCCCCCCCCGCCCCGGCACTGCTACCATGTCCAAGTTCCGCTCCACAGTGGGCTACAACATGGCCCGAGTCTCCCTGACGGGCACCACTCCCTGCTCCATGGCACCCTGTCCCATCAACCACCCAAGGGCTGAGGAGTGCAGGCGCAGCACAGGACTGGCAGGCAGCTGCACCCGCGGCCTCCGGGCAGGATCCACTAGGTGAAGCCAGCCGGGCTCCTGAGTCTAGTGGGGACTTGGAGAACCTTTACGTCTAGCTAAGGGATTGTGAACACACCAATTAACACTCTGTGTTTAGCTCAGGGTTTGTAAATACACCAATCAGTACTCTGTATCCAGCTAACCTAGTGGGGACTTGGAGAACTTTTCCATCTAGCACTCTGTGTCTAGCTCAAGGATTGTAAATACACCAATCAGCACTCTGTGTCTAGCTCAGGGTTTGTACTACATGAATCAGCACTCTGTGTCTAGCTCAAGGTTTGTAAATACACCAGTTGGTACTCTGTATTTAGCTAACCTAGTGGGGACTTGGAGAACTTTCTGTCTAGCTAGAGGAGTTTAAATGCACCAATCAGCACTCTGTGTCTAGCTCAGGGATTATAAATGCACCAATCAGCACCCTGTCAAAATGGTCCAATCAGCAGGATGTGGGTGGGACCAGATAAGGGAATAAAAGCAGGCTGCCAGGGCCAGCCAACAGCAACCTGCTGGGGTCCCCTTCCACACTGTGGAAGCTTTGTTCTTTCGCTCTTTGCAATAAATCTCGCTGCTGCTCGCTCTTTGGGTTCATGCCACCTTTAAGAGCTGTAACACTCACCGTGAAGGTCTGCAGCTTCACTCTTGAAGCCACTGAAACCACAAACCCACCGGGAAGAAGGAATAACTCCAGACATACTGACTTTAAGAGCTGTAACGCTCACCATGAAAGTCTGCAGCTTCACTCCTGACAGCGAGACCAGGAACCCACCAGAAGAAAGAAGCTCCAGGCACATCTGAATGTCTGAAGGAAGAAACTCTGGTCACACCATCCTTAAGAACTGTAACACTCACTGCAAGGGTCCGCGGCTTCGTTCTTGAAGTCAGTGAGACCAAGAACCCACCAATTCTGGACACACTGGCATATTGTTATAATGGTTTGATGTTATTATTATTGTTAATCTCTTACTGTGCCAAAATTATAAAACTTACCAGTATGTGTTTAAAGGAGACAACAGTATATATAGAGTCCAGTACTATCCACAGTTTCAAGCACCCTCTGGAGGTCTTCGAATAAATCCTCTGAGGATAAGGGGGGACTATGATAATACTAATAATTTTATTTTTAATCTGTTTCTCTAAGGCAGGATTTCTCAAGTTTTACACGATTCGCATTTTAGGATCAGTAATTCTTTCTTGTGGGAATCTATAGTATGCATTGTAAGATGTTTAACAGTACCTTGACTTCTACCTATTAGATGTCAGTAATACTCCCTCTCCAAGTTGCGGCAACCAAATATGTCTCCAGACATTATCAAATGTTGCTTGAGAGTCAAAATGGTTTCTGGCAGAGAACCAAAAGTGGTCTAAAGTCATCATTTCATCTCTTTCATTCCTTTAATGCTTTCTAAATTATCATGAGGGATAGTAGTCTTACTATCTGTGGCACTGAATCTCTAATGTTACACGTTTTAGTTTTTAAATATGTCAGCACCACACTTCTGATAGCAATTTCAGATAGTCATTTATCACCATTATGCTGAGTAACAAATAGCACAGAAATGAAAAGTCACAGTTGCTTATAACACCTAAGTTTATTTATCACTCATGTGTTAGCTGAGGCAGCTGTGAGTTGGCTGTTTGTCAGGTGCCTTCTTCATGCCAAGATGAAGACTTTATTTGTAGTCATCATTTGGAACATGATCTTCTCAAAGCAAAAGAAAAAGCAGAAATAATCTTGTGATGGCTCATAAAGTTTCTGCTAGGATATAGAATACTTCAGATTATACCATGCCAATGCAAGTCATATGGTCAAGCCTGAAGTCAACTGCCTGGGAAAATTTATTCCCATGGGAATATGCTAAAGCTAAGACAGCAAATAATTGAGAACAATGATACAGTCTACAATGATTAAAATAATTCTTTAGCGTTATAGGGCAAGGCTTTATCCCTCTGAGCAAGTGATTTCCCCTTCCTGAGCAGAAACAAGGGACTGAGGGTTCAAGACCTACAGTGGAGAGAGAGAAAACTTTTCTTTAATATGGCCAATTTAATGTTTGGATCTGGGCTCTGAGGCATACTACACTAATGTACATAAGCTTCCCTCTGCTCTGAATAGATTAATTGGGAAATAAGCAGAGCTTCTTGGATAGGGAAATCGTGACCAAATTTGGCCTGGGTACCCTGAGAGTGGTCTCATCAAATAGCAGTAATAAGTAACTTTCTTTCTCATACTGCATTCTCCACACCTTTGTATGGTACTATGGAATTATGTAGGCTATGCTGTGGCTGTGTTGATTCAGGGTAAGAGTTGGCAATTGTTTTCTATACAAGGCAAGATAGTAAATATTTTCATCTTTCTGGGTAACATGGTCTCTGGATCAAGTCTTCGATTTTGCCATTGTAGCATGAATGCAACCAGAATGCAAATGAATGTGTGTATCTATGTTCCAATAAAACTATGAAATTAGGTGGTTGGGCTAGAAGGCTATAGTTTGTCATTCCCTGGTTTAACATAAAAGCTTGTTTTTTGCTTCAGATAGAGTGATAAAAAATACTTGACTCTCACTCCAATGCATCATCCCCTCTCTAAGGTCAACAGAACTGCAGGAGTTGGCCAGTGAAGGTGCAATACAGTGATCAGTCTAGGGAGGCTACGGCAGGTTGAATGACACACTTAACCTCTGAGGACCTGCCAAAAGACACCACAGAGAGTGGAAAGCAAGCCCTGACACAGTGAGATTATTTAGAATTTTAAAAATGCACTCCCTTTCTAGTGTATGTAATATACCACAATCTCTTTTGAGACGGAGTCTCACTCTGTCGCCCAGGCTGGAGTGTAGTGGCGTGATCTTGGCTCATGGCAACCTCTGGCTCCCAGGTTGAAGTGAATCTCCTGCCTCAGCCTCCCATGTAGCTGGGATTACAGGTGTGTACCACCACACCTGGCGCACACCAGTATACAAAATAATATACAAAATAATAATAAAAAATTATTTTCATAATTTTTTTGGTAGAGATGGGGTTTCACCGTGTTGATCAGGCTGGTCTTGAACTCCTGACCTCAGGTGATCCCCCTGCCTCAACCTCCCAAAGTGCTGGGATTACAGGTGTGAGCCACCGTGCCCCTCGCAGTCCTTTTTCTATGTAGCTCCATCAGAACATTTTAGTTCTGATGGAACTATATAGAAAATATTTTCACATCTCCCTAAAGGTTTTACATTATCTATGTATCACAATCTAATTGGTATATTTTGTCTGGAATTATTAACAATCATCACCATGACCCATGTAATTAGCCAGACTACTCAGTTAAAAAATGATGCACAAGTATTTACATTGCTGCTCCCATGTGCTTACATAATGCAAGAGACTGTAGGACAGTTCAAGGCAAAAGTCCCAAATTTGACTGAGCCAGTTGGGAGTGAAGGAGAGGAAGTATCAAGTTGTTGTATATGTTATTGGAGAAATTTCCATGATTTGGCTGGACCCCAGCTACCACTGTTATGAGGAAAAGGCTGCTCTGGCATTCCTGTCATGCTCAAGGCGGCACATTGTGGGAGGAGACTGAACCTGGAGGAGTCAGAACTCAGTGATTCCTGCAGAAACAGACAGGGGCAGCAGCGGTTGACTTTGGCCTTGTCTTTTTCCCACTTTGCTAAAGTCCTGCCTGTCAAAATGCCAATTCCCTTGGCATGGGAACTTGACTTTTCCCCCAAAAGACTAAATGTTCCTCCTCTTGACTAAGAGTCACTGTCTGGGTCATGAATTTTGCTTTCGAGCTTCCCTGAATCTAATGCATTCAACTGACCAGTGAATTAACTTTGGGAATATAACCAATTGCTAGGAAAGGGACTACTTGTTCCTAGATAATTGACTCTCTTCCTTATTTTGTTGTAAAGAGAAAAAAGATCAGTAAGATGAAGGGCTGTGTTGTGAGATTCTTGTTTCTGCTTTTCTCCAAAAGAAAATAATGTAAAGTGATTGAACAGCAGAATCGCATTTTTGAGATAGAAATGTTCTTAAAGATGTTCAAGTCCTTCTTTTAGAAGTGAATTAATAAAAATAATGATTAGATTTTTTTAAATAATCAAACTAAAAGGATATAATACTTTTATTTGTTATGTGCCCTCTCACAGCCCTTGCAATTTTTCATTGAAGGGTCAGAGAACCCATTAAAATATAGTCAGGATATTAAAGGTCATCAAGCACATTAAGAAAACTCAATATATGCTCAATGAAGAGTTTGTAATTGGTAGTGGCAGAGATTCCAAGCTTTTACTATTATTTCATAAACCATGAAGATAAAAACAGAACAAGATCATGTATCTTCAATTTTAGCGCACATTAATAACACTAGCCTTCAAAGTTTTATGTATGCTGATAAAAGGAAATAAAATTTCCAAGTATTGGAAATTCAGGACTGTATTATTGAGTATTTTTTACACCTTAAGTTATCGTTTTATAAAATTGAAATGTACACTTGGTGATTTTTATTTTTTTACCTTCTATATGTTACCATGTTTAATAAAGCCAATTTGAAGTTACATATTCACAAGGGTTTTCATATAAGCCTTCATAATCCAAGTTCTTTTAACCAACAATTTTTCTTTTCCTAATGAGAAAAACTACATGGCTTTTCATTATGTTAAAAGCTCAGAGCAGATTGCTTCCTACAGTCTCTATCTTCTTAACTTCTCCATCTTGATTTAAACCACACATCAATCCCAATGGGCAGCTAACTTCATGTTACCAAAATTTCCATTAAAATCACTTTCTTCCTTTTCATTCATAGCAACCCCAAGTTATAGCAAAATCAAATGGGTACCTAAAAATAAACATCTCATTCTGATACCATTATTTTAGCACCCATTGTAAATTAATTAATTCAGCTAAGAAAGAAATGTATCTGCTGATCTTTTAGAAATCCTTGTTTATTACCAGTGACTGTGCTCACTAACAGATACAATAACTATAAGGTGATGCTATTAAGGACTTCTATAGTGTGTTATTTAGAGTAAGATTTTTTTCTTAAAGATACAGTAAAGTAATTTTGGGGTTACGAGGGATTTTCTTTTCTTCAGCACTGTAAAGGTAAAGTGGACATGAGCACTCTAAATATTTTGTCTGAAGCAATAGAAGAATCTCTATAAACATATTAGAAAATAATGTTGAAAAAATAATCATTTTGTCTCCTAGATTGTTGTTTCCTTTAATTTTTTCCCTACTGCTATAATGTGCAGAATAATGACCTCTCAAGTGTGTCCACAGTCTAACCGCAGGAACTTGTGAATATGTTAGCTTACATGGCAAAATGTACTTTGCAGGTGCAGTTAAGACTTTGAGTTTAATTGGTTTTCCCGGATTGGCCAGGTAGGGCTAATGTAATCACATGGGTTCTTAAAAACTTTAGAACCTTCAAACTTCCTCTAGGCTATTGTCAGAGGGGCATGTAACCATGGAAAGATAGTTGGACAGATGCAACACTAGTAGTTTTGAAGATGGAGAAGGGGCCACAAATCAAAGAATGTGGGCAGCTTTTTGAAGATAGAGAAGGCAAGAAAACAGATTTTTCCCTTTAACCTTCTAAAAGAAATGCAGCCCTACTGACGCCTTGATTTTTAGCCCAGTATTGAACTTTTGACTTACAGAAGTATAAAATAATAAATTCATGATATTTTGAGCCTCCAAATTTGGGTCAACGTATTAGAGAACCAAAACAAAACTAACCAACTGCCCATGGTTGTTTTCTTAATTATCCAGTTATCCATTTGACCTCAGAATGTATTCAGTCTAACATCTTACATTATCTCATCTTTTACTGCTTCCTCTGGTGTCATATGTGACAGTTCTTATTAGTACTCAATTTTTCAGATTTCAACAAGAACATAACGTATGCCATTAGCCTCAGCTGTAGCATATGAACTGTTTATTTCTAAAACTTTAATAAACCTTCACATATTCTTTTAATTTTAAAGTCATTTAACTGCATTTGACCCAATGTAAAAAAATGCATTTATTTCATTTGGAACTCAGTAACTTTTGTTGATTTCAGGTTTTATTTTCCCCTTCCTCTCTCCCTTGTAGCTTTTCCTGTATCAGCAACCAGAAGAACAAATAATGGAAAAATTTCCATTGCTAGTAGGTATTACACAATTATCTCTGCTCTCCTTCTTTTCTAATTTATGCAGCAAACATCATTTGGCAATAATCCTAATGGTGAAATAAAAACTAGGAGCTTTCAAAGAAACCATTATATTCCCATATAGATAGTTTCCTAAAATTGTCCTGGTCTTGTCCACTAAAACAACCTTCTCTCAAATAAACATTGTTAGTAAAATAGATGATGCGTCTTCAGAGATTTCTTTTTTCAAAACAATAACAATGACAACAAAACCTCAGTAATTTTCTTAAGAAAAAAATTCCTTACAAAAACATGAAAATTATGGTTATCTTCTTTCAATAATGTCAAAAATATAAACGTAGATTCTCAAAATAATTCACTATCAACTTAATTGCATCTTGATTTAAGAACAGTTTCTCTAGAGTCAGAGAATTTTTTTTCTTCTTTTTATTTAATTGGAGTATAACTCATATATGATGAAATTCACATATCTTAAAGGTTTACGTCTGTGAGTTTTGTAAACTACGTCCCTAATGTTTCCACCAACTATAGAATCATCTCATCAACCCAGGAAGTGTCTTTGTTCTTGTATCAGTCCATTTTCATGCTGCAGTTAAAGACATACCTGAGACTGGGAAGAAAAAGAGGTTTAATGGACTTACAGTTCCACATGGCTAGGAAGGCCTCATGATCATGGCAGAAGGCAAGGTGGAGCAAGTCACATCTTACATGGATGGTCAGGCAAAGAAAGAGGGGTTGTGCAGAGGAACTCCTCTTTATAAAAATATCAAATCTCAGCTGGGCACGGTGACTCATGCCTGTAATCCCAGCACTTGGGGAGGCCGAGGTGGGTGGATCACAAGGTCGGGAGATCAAGACCATCCTAGCTAACACGGTGAAACCCTGTCTTCACTAAAAATACAAAAAATTAGCCAGGTGTGGTGGTAGGCACCTGTCGTTCCAGCTACTTGGGAGGCTGAGGCAGGAGAATGGCATGAACCCTGGAGGCAGAGCTGGCAGTGATCCAAGATTGCATCACTGCACTCCTGCCTGGGTAACAGAGAGAGACTCCATCTCAACAACAACAACAACACAATCTCTTGAGATTTATTCACCATCATGAGAACAGCACAGGAAAGATCTGCCCCCATGATTCAATTACCTCCTACTGGGTTCCTCCCATGACACATGAGAATTGGAGGAGTCACAATTCAAGATGAGATTTGGGTGGGGCCATAGCCAAACCCTATCAGTTCCCTTTTCAGTCACTTCCCATGCCCTAGAGGCAAGGGCTTTCTGATTTCTATCCCCGTAGATTTCTTGTGTCTGATTTTAAACTACCAGTTGTACAGTATGCTCTCTTTTGTGTCTCTATGTCATTTATCATACTTGTATCATCACTTAACATGTGTGTATGTGTGTGTATCTCTCATGATTCTGTGTCTCTGGAGAACCCTGAAGAATACAATCACATCCATGGATTCACTCAATCTTGGGTAGAAATATTAAAAAAAAAGTGCCTGAACGTGTACAGACTTTTTCCTTGTCAATATTTCCAAACAATATAGTATGACAACTACTTATATAACATTTCTATTATATTAGGCATTATAAGTAAGATGACTTAAAGTATACAGGAGAATGTGTATAGGTTATAGACAAATCTATACCATTTTATATCAGGGACTGACCATCTATAAATTTTGGTATATGTGGGAGGGTACCGAAGGAAAATTATAGATAGATAGATAGATAGATAGATATATAGATAGATAGATACAGACAAATTTATTACCGGAATTGACTCATGCAGTTATGGAAGCTGAGAAGTTCCACCATCTGCTGTCTATGAGCTGGAGACCCAGAAAAGCTAGTGACATAATTCATGTGTAAAGAACCAGTGGAGCCAAAGTTCTAAGCCCTAGAGTCTGAAGACTCCAGAACCAGAAGCCCCAGTGTCCAAGGGCAGAAGATGGATGTTTCAACTCAAGGAGAGAGAGAGAACAAATTTGTCTTTCCTCCATTTTTTTGTTCTAGTTGGATCCTCAGAAAATTAGATGATGCCTGCTCATGTTGGTGAGGGTAGATCTTCTTCTATATCTATTGATTTAAGCACTAATCACTGTTGGAAACACCCTCACAGACACACCCAAAATTAAATTTCTTAATTTTGTTCTTCGCCTAATATAAATGAGGTAGTTATAGATAATTTATAATAAAAAGAAATACATATATTTTTAAGAAAACTCTATTTGATAACTGCTGCATCTGGGACCATTTCTATGTCTGTTCTTTAGTATCTCCTCTCTTTACTATGAATCAGATTTTTATACGCATTTATAAGTTACATACTTTTTATTATATGCTGGATATTATGTATAAAATGAGGCTGAAATAAATATTTATACCTAGAAAAGCTTATGTTCCGAGAAAAAAAGGCAACTCAGTGTAGTTTTAAGACGATTAGGTATGCAAAGTTTATCAGGCCCCAAAAGACAAGAGCAGAGACTTCAGTCACTCCCCTGAACCACCCCTACCCCAACACACCCATCATGTTCTGGTTTAATTGTAGAAAGGCATTTTGTTTTTTCTTTCCTTCTAAGTAGTTTCCAGACTAGCTGATAAATTACCTAAAATGTTACCACAAGTTGCACAATGTGACCTTCACACATTATCTTCATGTTCCTGGAATTTGTGATACAAAGAACTATGTATAGCCAATCAATAACTTACGTCAACTTAAGAATTGCCCTTTCTGTTTTCCTTTAAAAACTGACTTGTCACTGCTGCTAGTCAAAGCATATATTCAGGGCAAGTTGAACCCATGGCTTTTGGTTTATGGTCTTCAAACTTGGCCTAAAGAAACTCTCTGCTTATACTAATTTTGTCTCAGTTTCTTTCCTTAGGTCGACAGTTTCTTCTTTGGTCAGGCTGTTAGTGTGGGGAGCTGAGTTCATCTAAAAGGTATTTGATTTGAGCAGACTTTGATGCAGCTCCAGTTAGTTTTAGTTTACAATTGGTTTCAAACTTTGGAGAATCAGGACTTTTCCTTAATCAGGGATTGAGATTCTAGCATGTCAAGACTCTTTACGCTTTACGATTTTGGTGCCAGTTTTCTGAATGAGGTGAAATTCTCTCTCTCTCTCTCTCTCTCTCTCTCTCTCTCTCTCTCTACCTCTCTCTCTCTCTCCACCTGCCCCTCTTCTTTAAAGTTTGTCAGCCTACTTTATAGTGGCTAGGGCATCCTTGTCTTCCATCCCCATCTCTGACTTTCCAAACATTAGAAGATCTTCTGTCTTACTGACATTTCCTCAGCTTTCTAAAAGCCTTTACAAGTGTGTTATATGACAGTTTGGAGTGCTTCATGACTTTTAGCAATCCTGCATTACTACCATCAGTCTTCAGCAAGATGTACCCTTATTGTGGAAGAAGGCCTATTTGCCTTAGGGGATGGGGGCACTCTCTCAGATTTTGTTGCATTAGAACTATTCATGCATTCACTAAAGACTCGAAAAAAGTTAATAAGTGATTGTAAACTCCAAATGGCTTGGGCTCCTTAGGATTTCCATGAACCGATATAGGCCACATATGGCCATTGAAAGTTCATTAAAATTTAGCTGGCTGCTCTTTGCTCCAGTGCAGGTGATTTTGATGATAGCAGTTCAAGTTTCTTCTCTTCTAGAAGAGTTCATCATTTTCTGGAATTTAATTCATTCAGGTTCTCTATGACCTCGGCTATATGGTGGGTTTAGAAAATAGTATAATGAAGTTCTTCTGGCTTGTTCTCATTTTTGTTTTGTATGAGAATCAGAAATCCAAAATCAATTTGGACTTTTAAGTCAGTGGTGCTGCCAAGAGCCAATGGTATGGAATTATTCTTATATCTGAAAGTAACTTCTTTGATTTTATGTTTTCCTTCTGTTTTTGATTTGTCATTGATTTATGGTGATGAAAAAGTCACCTAATTTTGAAGAGATGAATTCTTTGGGAACCCATCATAAACTTTTAAGTCAAGAAAAAATGGGCCAGGCGCGGTGGCTCAAGCCTGTAATCCCAGCACTTTGGGAGGCCGAGACGGGCGGATCACGAGGTCAGGAGATCGAGACCATCCTGGCTAACACGGTGAAACCCCGTCTCTACTAAAAAAAAAATACAAAAATCTAGCCGGGCGAGGTGGCGGGTGCCTGTAGTCCCAGCTACTGCGGAGGCTGAGGCAGGAGAATGGCGTAAACCCGGGAGGCAGAGCTTGCAGTGAGCTGAGATCTGGCCACTGCACTCCAGCCCAGGCGACAGAGCGAGACTCCGTCTCAAAAAAAAAAAAAAAAAAAAAAAAGAAAAAATGGTTTTTATTTCATATGCCTGAATAAAAGAAATGTGAAGTTTTTTTTTTTTTAATCAGTTGGCTTTGTCTTTGCTAGTCCAGTGATACGGTTTGGCTGTGTCCCCACCCAAATCTCATCTTGAATTATAGCTCCCACAATTGTCACATGTTGTGGGAGGGATTCTATGGGAGATAATTGATCGTGGGGTTGGATTCCCCCATACTGTTCTCAGGGTAGTGAATAAGTCTCGTGAGAGCTGATGGTTCTATAAGGGGTTTCTCTTTTCACTAGGCTCTCCTTTTCTCTCTTGTCTGCCACCATGTAAGATGTGCCTTTCACCTTCTGCCATGATTGTGAGGCCTCCCCACCCACATAGAACTGAGTCTATTAAGCCTCTTTTTCTTATAAATTACACAGTCTTGGGTATGTCTTTATCAGCAGCAGGAAAACAAACTAATATGCCCAATAAGCTATGTCTTTCAGAAATGTATGTTAAGCTATAACTTAGTGTCTCTATATAATAATAATTTCTATGGGTTCACATTTTTGTGTGAATGGAAACTTGTCTTTTGATTAGGAAGTCTGGTGTGATTATGAGTACATTTCCATCCTTTGAGGTCCCTATTTCCTATTTCTCAAGGGAAGATATTTAAGAGTGCTTCCCTTACCTTCTTACCTTTCTGTGCTCTACTATCAGGACACTCTAACAACAGTGTGGTGGTTAATAGCTTGGGCTCAGGAGTCTGATAGTTTTTATTTTTTATTTTTACTTTTTGTGGGAACATAATAGGTGTATATATTTATAGGGTATGTAAACTATTTTGATATAGGCATGCAATGCATAATAGTCACATTTGGGGTAAATGTGTATCCATCAACTCAAGTATTTATCTTTTCTTTGTGATACAAGCAATCCAATTATACTATTTTAGTTATTTAAAAATATAATAAATTATTGTTGACTCTAGTCCTCCTGTTGTGCTATCAAATACTAGATCTTATTCATTCTATCTAACTGTATTTTTGATGGTTTTGATTTGCATCTTAACATGCTGTCTGTTGGGCAACTAGGTCACAGTACTTACTCTCTAGTCTTCAGTTTTCAAATTTATCACATGAAGAAAGTAGCAATATCTATCTCACATAGTAATTTTGAATATTAAATTGGCTGACACATAAAAACCTTTAAAATAGTGTACAGCACATAATGAGTACTTAATAAATGTTAGCTTACATTATCTCATAGTGTTTAAAGAGCAATTTCAATAGCTAGGTGGTGTGCAAAGCAATTTGCAAGCACCATCTCACTTAAGAATCCCTAAAATCCTGGGAGACCAGTATGAACACAGCCACTATGCCGATGAGGAAGCTCAGACTCAGGTGACACAATTTATAAGGTAAAACCAGAGACGAACCCAGGTCTTTTTGATTCCAGAGCCATGCTCTTAACCACTACCTTTATAACTTTCATTTCCAGTGGCATTTCCCACGAAAATTGTTCCAGCATTCACCTGCATAAAATGTTCCAAGGATTTAATTTCTCAGTAGAATAATTGCATAGGAATGCAGAAGTTCTTGATTCTAAGACCACACACCACTATGATTATCAGCAAGCTTATAATGTTCCCATTTTATCAACACCATCAAGGGCTATGGGAACATACCAGAGAGATGCTCAAGGCCAAGTTACTCAACCCTAACAATCACAATAGCTGATATTTATTGATAACTTATTATGTGTCTAAAAAAACTATGCTAAATAATTTAAATTTATTGTCTCATTCACTATTTGGAAAAATTCTGTTATATAAAAGGTATTTGTGCCCTTAACTACAGTTGAGGACACTGAGACTTAATTGAGGTTTAATTACTTGTCTAGTGTTATGGTTTGAATGTGTTGGAAACTTAATTCCCAAAGCAACAGGAAGGTGGGGCCTAATAAGAGGTGATTAAATCATGATGGTGGAGTGCTCATGAATGGATTGATGTTCTTATATTGGGAGCAGGTTAGTTATTGAGAGACTGTGTTGATATAAAGCAAACTTGGCCTCCAGTGCATCTCTCTGACTGGTGCACTTGCTTCTGCCTTACATCTTCTGCCTTGAGATGGTCCTTTCCAGATACCAGCATCATGCCTTTGGATGTCCCAACCTCCAATACTGTGAGAAATAAAATTTTCTTCTTTATAAATTACCCAGTCTCTAGTATTCTGTTATAGCAGCAAAAAATGGACTAAGACACCCAAGTTGATACAATTTGTAAGAAATAGAGCTCAGAATTTCTTCCTGGTCTTCTTGACTCCAGGGTCCATATTTCTAATGACTTCATGCAGAGGGACTGACTGCTCTAGTTTGCTTGGGACCAAAGGTTTTCCCAGGATGTGAGACTTTTAGCACTAAAACTGGAACAGATTTAGGCAAACCACCATGGTGGGTGTCTTAGTCCATTTTGCGTTGCTATAACAGAATACCTGAAATTATATAAAGAAGAGAGATTTATTTCTTACATTCCTGGAGGCTGGGAAGTCTAAGGTTGAGGAGTCCACATCTGGCAAGTGCCTTTTTGCTGCATCATCTCATGGCAGAAGGCAGAAGGACAAGTAAGCATATGAGAGTGTGTGGAAGGGAGCAAAACTTTTCCATTTATCAGGAATCTGCTTCTGTGGTAACCAATCTACTTCCATGATAAAGTCATTAATTTATTAGTGAGGGCAGAGCCCTCTGAAGATTAATTTCCAACACACAAATTGTGAGGGACACATTCAAACAGTAGCAGAGGGCCACCTTACAATTCAAGCTGTTGTTTCCTGTGAATGCTGTTCAAAATTACTTGTATAAGGATCTTGGGGTTGGAAGGGTAATAGTATAGGAAATGGTGATGATCCTGTTTTAGAATACAATAGCATTCAGGACCTCCTTAAGGTCTTCATGATCTTCTGGACACTTAACACCTTCATTACCTTTCTTAACACCTTCCTTCTTGAGGCTGTTAAAGAAACTAGCGTATTTCAAGAGATTAAAAAAGCCCGTGGACTCTGGAAAATCTAGATAAAAACTATAGGATGTACTATATTCCATTAGTTTCTGAATTTTTCATGGCATAAAGACTTTTCTATGTTACAGACATTTTTACTTCAATATTAGAATAGAAAACCAAGTTATATTAAGGGGAATTTTACCTTTTTTCAGGCAGAATAAACAAGAAGTTAGGAGTCAGGTGTGCCTCAGCAGTAGGTGTACAAGAAAAGCCAGAGTAATCTATGGGAGTCAGTAGATAGATTTTAAGAGACTGCTCTACAAGACGCTTTTTATTTGCTATTCTGAAAACTGTAAAAGAAAACTTACCTGATCAGTGACTTAGTGAGGCCATAGGGAATCAGCGATTGTCAATTCTGATGAATAGAAGCTGTTTAAGTAGACAGACAGGTGGGCACCCTTACAGGGTCTTAGGGCAAAGAGTTTGAGGATGGAAAATTAATGAAGCCTCTCAATGCTCAGAAAGAGTTCTAAGTAGAGCTCTGCTCTCAAGGCCAGAGGAGAAAGAACTGTGAATTCTTACAGCTGATTTGCAATCATAATCTGACTAGATAATGCACGAAAGGAATTCCAGGGGATGATGAAGCGAATTTTTTTTCTTTCTAGATGGCTTCACCTCCCTCCTTCCTATAATTTTTAAAGTAACTATCTACCGAAAAGGTACTATATTTTTAGGGGGAGGAATTTTTGGAATACTTTCGTGTTCTGTTAATGCTGATTTTTGGGAACAGTGCTTTATTTCTTTTGTTTTTAATTTTTGTTTTGTTTTGATGAGAGAGCAAAACTCCTAAATTCCTAGATATTTTGAGAAAGCTGACATAATAATCATAATCAAAACATTTTATTGGGTGCTTGTTTTGTGGCAGAAACAGTATTAATCCATTTTTAATGGTATTTTATGTAATCCCCATAATTACCTTCAAGTTTTCTCACATTTTATTGATGGCAAAGCAGTTACACAGCACTTATGTCACTTGTTCATGATCTCACACCTAATAGGTGTCACAGAAAGGATATGAATATTTATGTGCCTGTTTCCAAAAAAAATCCCTGACACTTCCTGCATGAATATCTGGGCCATAACATTAACGAAACCACCAAGAAATAGAGAAAATAAATGAGGAAGAAGGGAATTTGGAATTGGTATTAGAGGAAAAAGATGATGAATACCATTTGTGATTTTGAAACCAACCGCGGTTTGTCCTAACGCCCCTTTCCTGAATATCCTCTCAGGAGGAAAGACCCCAGAATCTGAACGAAGAGTTCATGATTATGAAGTGGGTCTGCAAAGAGTGGACTGTGGCTGCCAGAAAGATGTTCTGCTTAGATCTTCTCTCCAGAAAGAATTTACTATTTAGCTCCAAGGACTGCAATTAGCTGACAACTTTCAGCTATGAGTGCTTTAGGGACCCATATTACAGCAAAGTTTTTATGTAAGAATGTACATAATCATGAGGGTCACTGGGCCAGATGATAGTGCATCATTCCGAAGCTGCTGGAATAAGACAGAAATTGATTAGTCTGTTGGAGGTGCAGATGAAGAGCCAGCTTGGACATCAGATTCTGCAAAAATGGGGTAACACTTTTGGGGATGTAGAAAGGTCAGTTACTGTGGTGTGTTTCTAATAATAGAATAAATGGGTCTCCAAAAAGGGGACAGAAGTTGGCATCATCTTGCTTATCACCTTAGTGACCCACTTAGGTAATTTGTGCTTCTTCTTCCCACAATTCTAGATTCTCTAGTCTATAAATTATTGTTCACAGAGGGGAAATGCTTCTAATTTGGGACATAGTGAGACTCCCATTAAACTTTAAGCGATGACTCTTGCTCCTTTGGATTTATTCTTCCAATAGACAGTTAGGCAAGGAAAAGAGTTATCCTGGCAGGGGTAATTGATTCTGATCATCAGGATATGCTAGGGATGCTATTACACAATTTGGGCAGGGAGGAATATGCTTGGCACCCAGGTGATCTCTTGGAGCTTTTCTGGGTACTTCTTTGTCTGATATTAATAATCAGTGAACAAGTGCAGCAGCCAGTGCACGAGAAGGGCAAGATGACCAGGGATAAAGGTCTACATCATCTTACCCCAGTGCATCATAATCACGATGCCTAGACAAGTAGAGATGCTGGCTGAGGGTGACTGTAATCTGGAATGGGTAGTAAATTGAGGAGATGATGAGCATTAGTTGTGACCTTGAGAGCACCTATAGCAATGTTTTTTTTTTTTTTAATTAACCTTCCACTTCTAATATTCCCTATGAAATGAGATCAATCAGAATCCCAGAACAGCTGTGTTCCAGATGAAGTAAATTTAATATCACATTGTTTAATTTAACAACACATCCTTCCAAGCAGGTCAAATGGTGAACTCTACTGGACATTGTGGTGTGTTAGAACCATATGTTCCCCTAGCCCATCTTCTAAGAGTTTTGACTGTTGAGGGCTGGGAGCTGACGTCTTCCTTAGGAACTTGGTTTGGCCAAAGGAAGATACCTCTCCTATAATGAACAAGGGGAAAAGTGCAATAAAAAGCTGTATCATTAGCACTGCTTTGCCTCATTATCAAGTTTGGTGGAACTCTGCCAGCCACCAACACCTGGTAAATTACATCTTTTGAGCTTATTTTGGCTACATTCATCTTCTGAAATGAATTGTGTTTCCATAGGCATGATTGTTTTCATAAAAGGAAATAACAGAATAATGTTAGGGATTCATTTAGCAAACGCAATTAGCTAGAAACATAACAGAAATTATCATTGAGAGCTGAAACTAGGGTGAGGTGAGTGAGGCACTTCCCTCAGGTGTTAGATTCAAGAGGGTGTCAGAAAACTCAGTAGTCAAGGTGGGTAATATTTAATGCAATTTCACTAAGAGTAGATTCTAAGTGTCTTCACAAGAGAAAATAAGTATGCATATGTTAATTAGGTAAATTTAGCTATTCCACAATGTATACATATTTTAGTATTTTTGAAATATGAAATATGTATATATTATTCCACAATGTATACATATTTCAAAATATCATGTTATACATAATAAATATAAAATGTGTCAAAAATAAGTTGAAAATTAAAAATAATGTGAAACATCCATGATAAATGGAATACCAAAAATTTTTTTAGAAGATTACTACTTATGCTTTGTTGTTTAGCATTTGACTCTAGCATGTCTTGGCACAGTGCTATTGCAATGCCAAGACAACATTAGGTTATCTTGTTCACATTTTGGAGGGGCTTATTTTGTAAGGTCATTAGGATGATATTTAGAGGCTGGGAAGGGGAGTAATTTGTGAAATGAATCCCGTGATTGGAAAGACATAACACGCCATCTAAAGATTCATTACTTATCACGTCATTGGGGGTGGGGACACAGTTTTTGAGAATATTTTAGACACAATTTTTATTTTAGCAGAACATTGGACTACACGAATTCTTCCTACTTTCAAACTGTATGACTTTTTAAAGAATGTATCAATTCTCCTGTTATATTCAAAAATTTTAAAAATTTAAATATAATGTTTTAGTCATATTATTGTTTTAGTATGCAGACATTTTTCCTTGGGGAAAAGACATTGTTAGGTTATTGTTATCCAGAATAATAAAGGCAGTAAGTCATTTTTTATTCAAATACCAATCTGATTAAGATTTAGAAGGTACAGAGCAATAGAAAACAGAATATTCAAAATAAATATATTCTGGGGACAAAATGTAAGTGTTTTATTTATGGTATCTACCTTATTAATAAATTAAAACTGATTGTTACATGAATCAAATAATTTAAAAGGATGCAAGTAATTCACTGAGCAAAACTCTGCTTCAGGTCAGATTTTCAGCCTCTACAAAATCCAGAAAATGTGATTTCCATGTTCATTACACTAAAACAAAGAAAACCAATTAAAATAATGTGCATTGACAAATTAAAGTTTGTGTTTTAATTTTCCCTGATACCATTAACATTGTAGATTATTAAAAACTAAAATACTTTTAGAAATCCAATTTATTTTCATTCTTTAAGGTCATTTTCTTTTTTTGTATTCTTCTCAGGTTGGGAACTGAATGAAGGCTGGTTTTTCTTTTTTGTTTTAAGCCTATTTATTTTCTGGTCTTCATGCAGTATAATTGTTTTAAAAACAGAGTTGGAAAAGAGTTTAAATGAACATTTCCATAATAATGTTTAAAAATGTTCAGGAACATTTTTTTTCAAACTGTTATAAAAAATATTCACTGAGTTCTTCCATTAATTTGCCTAAAAAATTACAATAAAATAACAATAAATAATATTTATGACAATGAGCCCACCTGAAGTTTGAAATATAATAAACTGTCATTGTCAAAGAGAAATGTCAGCTTTAAAATGGTAATATCTTGTAAAGAGAGAGACCATGCATATAATGGTATTTAAAGATCATAGAAATGGAACATATATATTTCTAATTATTAATAAAAGCATCCATGTTGTGATGTGGAATATTTTTCGTGGATTAAAAGTAATATTAAAACAAATCACATAGTATAGAAAAGTATAGGCCAGGTGCGGTGGCTCACCCCTGTAATCCCAGCACTTTGGGAGGCCGATACGGGCAGATCATGAGGTCAGCAGATCGAGACCATTCTGGCTAGCACAGGTGAAACCCTGTCTCTACTAAAAATCCAAAAAGTTAGCTGGGCATGGTGGCAGGTGCCTGTAGTCCCAGCTACTCAGGAGGCTGAGGCAGGAGAATGGCGTGAACCTGGGAGGCGGAGCTTGCAGTGAGCGGAGATAACGCCACTGCACTCCATCCTGGGTGACAGAGCGAGACTCCGTCTCAAAACAAACAAACAAACAAACAAACAAAAAAGAAAATTATAGACAATAAATAATACATAATAAATTTACTTATATATATTTCCATATATAAAAACTGAAAACATTTTGGTGTGTTTTCTTCAGGATATATTTCTATTTTTCTCAGCACTCCAAATATAGTTATTAATCAGCCGTTTTTTACTTAACATTATATGCCATTAATATTTTCCAATATCATTAAGAATTCTTCCGAAATGTTTTTATTAATTGCATGTTATTGTGAAGCATAAACAAAATACAAAATAGTATCTTCCCCTCATTCCTGTGCTTACAGCATTTCTATTGTCTTGCTTCACATTTTTATTATTAATATAAACATTGAAATGAACATCATCAGTTTGAAACTTTTCATGTATTCATTATTAATTTATTCATATACTTTTCTAGAAGTTGAACTGCTGAGTAAAGAGGTTTAAATATTTTCCAGATTTAACACACGTTGGTAAACTGTTTTCTAGGAATGATGGACCAATTTACATTCCAAACAACAATAAAAAGCAACCATCAGTTTAGACTTCAGACTATTGCTCTTGGTCTTTTGAGTATTCATTAAAAATTCTATAGGTGAAAAATCATAACGTCTAGTTTTAAATTACATTTATTTAATTACCAGTTAGCTTAAGTTTAAAACAAATGTATTAGTTAAATCATTTCTTTTTTTAGTGAGTTTTGCACTAATGTTCTTTCCCCGTTTTTTTGCATATTGTATTGTTTGTCTTTGTAGATTAAAAATATTAACTCTCTGTTGTGTTAATTGAAAATATTTTTCTTAAGTCTTTTAATTAGCTTTTAAACATTTTGTGTGTATTGTAGTTTTTATGCATTTATGTGCTTTTCTCTTTTTTAGAAGGTTTATTTTTAATAATTAGGAAATGTTTTCTAGTTCAGAGATGAGATAATTATTTTACTAACCTATTGTCCTCTAATTTTTCCTTGCTTCACCTTTATAATTTCTCTCTCTAAACTTAGTTCAACTTTCTGAAGTTTATTTCAGTGTTTGGAGCAAAAAATAAACTTTTAGT
Source organism: Rhinopithecus roxellana (assembly GCF_007565055.1). Taxonomy (NCBI): domain Eukaryota; kingdom Metazoa; phylum Chordata; class Mammalia; order Primates; family Cercopithecidae; genus Rhinopithecus; species Rhinopithecus roxellana. The sequence continues at coordinate 161,977,689 of NC_044552.1, forward strand.
TAAAAAATACAATTTTTAAAAAATTAAAATAAGAAGTGAAAAGTTTATTCTCCCTTTTCATTACTTCCTGCCTCCAGTTTCCATGCAAAGAAGTAACCTTAACAGGTATTTATTCATTTGCTCTTTCATGTACTCATTTTAGATTACTCATCCATTTGGCAAAGATTTTAGAGATCCTACCACGTATCAGCCACTATTGCAAATACTAGAGATAATAGTGAGCCGCCTTTACAGAACCCTCCTTGTAACAGAGTGGAGCAGAGAAGATTAAGAGTTAAATACACAAAGAAACACAGTAATTTCAGAAGGTGATCAATATTATGAAGAGGGAGAAACACATTAATGGGATAAAGAGCAATGTGGAGGGCCACTGAGGGAAAATTTCATTTCTCATCTCTTGCATTTTACTTTTTATTTTATATAGCTGATTAAAAAAGTCTTTCTGAGGAGGTGACATTTAACTTAAGATGTAGAGGAAGAGGCATCAGCTATGGGAAATTTGGGTAAAGTAGTTCCAAGCAGAGGGAGGAGTAAATATAAAAGCCATGAGGTAGAACCAGATTGACATATTTGAAGAACAGAAAAAGGAAGGGCCAGAAGCACTGAGGTTTAAGCGGGGAAAAAAAGGAACCCCAGTAAGGTCAGGTAATTTCCCTGAAGACTGCCTCATGGACTGCTTCTACAATCCATTTCTCAGATTTTGAATCAGTTCTCTACATGTGTATTTGGGGCTAATGTTTTAATTTCTGCAGCGTTTGAATGCTTGGGGAGTGTATATACCATGGATTACTGCTAGGGGTATTCGAGGGCTGACAGACTTGGGTCCAAACGTCTATACTGTCACTTACTAAATGTGTAATCTTGGGCAATATACACAGCCCCTTTAATACTTGAAGCTTCCTCAGCTGTAAAAGGAGAAATAAAAATTCCTAACTTACAGAATTGTTGAAAGAATTAAGTAAGATAGCATTTGTAAAAGATTAAGTTGGCAGCAATAGTAAGCCAAAAAATTGCAATTTGGTAAGAAAATAACTTTTATTAGGATTCTACAGTTATTATTTCAGATCTGCTTTAGAATGTCTAAGATATCCTAAAGTAATTCTTTGGGGATTTAAAATATTTAGATTTGTTTACACCTGTAGGTTAACTAAAGGAATATTGACATCTTATTATTCCCATCTGGAAACAGTCGGTTAAATGGGAGAAAAGTTTTTCAATCTACCCATCTGACAAAAGTCTAATGTCCAGAATCTACAAGGAACTTAAACAAATATACAAGAAAAAGACAAATAACCCCATCAAAAAGTGGGCAAAGGATATGAACAGACATTTCTCGAAAGAAGACATTTATGTGGCCAACAAACATATGAAAAAATCTCAACATCACTGACCATTAGAGAAATGCAAATCAATACCACAATGAGATAGCATCTCACGCCAGTAAGAATGGTGATTATTAAAAAGTCAAGAAACAATAGATGCTGGCAAGACTGCGGAGAAACAGGTACACTTTTACACTATTGGTGGGAATATAAAAAAATCTACAACAACCAGAGATAACATTTGACCCAATAATCCCATTACTGGGTATATACCCAAAGAACTATAAATCATTCTACTGTAAAGACACATGCATATGTATGTTTACTGCAGCACTCTTTACCAACCCAAATGCCCATCAACCCTAATGTCCATCAATAATAGGCTGGATAAAGAAAATGTGGTACATATACACTATGGAACACTATACAGCCATAAAAAGGAATGAGATCATGTCCTTTGCAGGGACATGGATGAAGCTGGAAGTAATTATCCTCAGCAAACTAACACAGGAACAGAAAACCAAACACCACATGTTCTCACTTATAAGTGGGAGCTGAACAATGAGAAGACATGGACACAGTATGGGGAAAACACATACCAGGGTCTGTCAGGGGTTGGGAGACAAGGGGAGGGAGAGCATTAGGACAAATACCTAATGTATGCATGGCTTTAACCTTAGATGACAGGTTGATAGGTGCAGCAAACCACCATGGCACATGTATATCTATGCAACAAATCTGCATATTCTGCACATGTATCCTGGAACTGAAAATAAAATAAAAATAAAAATAATAAAATAAAACAAAATAAAATTTATCTGATATGGTTTGGCTGTGTCCCCACTGAAACCTCAACTAGAATTGTATCTCCCAGAATTCTCACATGTTGTGGGAGGGAGCCAGGGGTAATTGAATCATGGGAGCTGGACTTTCCCATGCTATTCTCATAATAGTGAATAAGTCTCATGAGATCTGATGGGCTCATTAGGAGTTTCCACTTTTGCTTCTTCCTCATTTTCTCTTGCTGATCCAATGTAAGAAATGCCTTTTGCCTTCTGCCATGATTCTGAGGCCTCCCCAGCCATGTGGAACTGTAAGTCCAATTAAAACTCTTTTTCTTCCCAGTCTCACGTACATCTTTATCAGCAGCATGAAAATGGACTAATGAGGTAAATTGGTACCAGGAGTAGGGTGTTGCTGAAAAGATACCTGAAAATGTGGAAGTGACTTTGGAACAGGGTAACAGGCAGAGGTTGGAACAGTTGGAGGGCTCAGAGGAAGACAGGAAAATGTGGGAAACTTTGGAACTTCCTAGAGATTTGTTGAATGGCTTTAACAAAAATGCTGATAATGATATGAAAAATAAGGTCCAGGCTGAGGTGTTCTCAGATGGAGATGAGGAACTTGTTGGGAACTAGAACAAAGGTGACTTTTTTTTTTTTTTTTGAGATGGAATCTCACTCTTGTTATGTTTTAGCAAAGAGACTAGTGGCATTTTTGCCCCTGCCCTAGAGATTTGTGGAACTTTGAACATGAGAAAGATGCTTTAGTGTATCTAGTGGAAGAAATTTCTAAACAGAAAAGCATTCAAGAGGTGTCTTGGCTACTGTTAAAAATATGCTGTTTTAAAAGGGAAACAGAGCATAAAATTTCAGAAAATTTGTAGCCTGATGATGCAGTGGAAAAGAAAACCCCTTTTTTTTTTTTTTTTTTTTTTTTTTTTGAGGAGAAATTCAAGCCAGTTGCAGAAATTTGCATAAGTAGCAAGGAGTTTAATGTTACTCCCCAAAACCATGGCAAAAATGTCTGCAGGCAATGTCAGAGACCTTCACGGCAGTGCCTCCCATCACAAGCCCGAAGGCCCAGGAGGAAAAAGTGGTTTCATGGGCCAGGCCCAGGGTCCCTGTGCTGTGTGCAACCTAGGGACTTGGTGCCCTACATCTCAGCTGCTCCAGCAGTGGCTGAAATGAGCCAATGTAGAGCTCAGGCCATGGCTTCAGAGGGTGCAAACCTCAAGTCTTGGCAGCTTCCATGTGGTGTTGAGCCTGTAGGTACACAGAAGTCAAGAACTGAGGTTTGGGAACCTCTGCCTAGATTTCAGAAGATGTACAGAAATGCCTGGATGCCCAAGCAAAAGTTTGTTGCAGGGGCAGGGCCCTCATGGAGAACCTCTGCTAGGGCAGTGTGGAAGGGAAATGTGGGATGGGAGCCCCCACACAGAGTCCCTACTAGGGCACTGCCTAGTGGAGATGTGAGAAGAGGGCCACTGTCCTCCAGACCCTAGGATGGTAGATCCATTGACAGCTTGTACCCTGCACCTGGAAAAGTCACAGACACTCAACACCAGCTGGTGAAAGCAGCTGAGAGGGAGCCTGTACCCTGTGAAGCCACAGGGGCGGAGCTGCCCAAGACTGTGGGAATGCACTTCTTGCATCAGTGTTACCTGGATCTGAGACCTGGAGTCAAAGGAGATCATTTTAGAGTTTAAAATTTGACTGCCCTCTGGATTTCGAACTTGCATACACCCTGTAACCCCTTTATTTTGGCCATCTTTTCCTATTTATAGTGACTGTATTTATGCAATGCCTGTACCTCCATTGTATCTGGAAAGTAACTAGCTTGCTTTGATTTTACAGGCTCATAGGCAGAAGGGACTTGCCTTGTCTCAGATGAGACTTTGGACTGTGGACTTTTGAGTTAATGCTGAAATAAGTTAAAACTTTGGGGGATTGTTGGGAAGGCGTGATTGGTTTTGAAATGTGAGGACATGAGATTTGGAGGGGCCAGGGATAGAATGACATGGTTTGGCTGTGTCCCCATTCAAATCTCAGCTTGAATTGTATCTCTCAGAATTCCCATATGTTGTGGGAGGGACCTAGGAGAAGATAACTGAATCATGGGGTCAGGTCTTTCCCGTGCTGTTCTCATGACAGTGAATAAGTCTCGTGAGATCTGATGGGCTTATCAGGGGTTTCTGCTTTTGCTTCTTTCTCATTTTCTTTTGCTGCCATGATATAAGAAGTTCCTTTCACCCCCTGCCATGATTCTGAAGCCTCCCCAGCCATGTGGAAACGTAAGTCCAATTAAACCTCTTTTTCTTGGCCGGGCGCGGTGGCTCAAGCCTGTAATCCCAGCACTTTGGGAGGCCGAGACGGGCGGATCACGAGGTCAGTAGATCGAAACCATCCTGGCTAACACGGTGAAACCCCGTCTCTACTAAAAATACAAAAAAATTAGCTGGGCGAGGTGGCGGGCGCCTGTAGTCCCAGCTACTGGGAGGCTGAGGCAGGAGAATGGCGTGAACCCGGGAGGTGGAGCTTGCAGTGAGCTGAGATCCAGCCACTGCACTCCAGCCTGGGGGCAGAGCGATACTCTGTCTCAAAAAAAAAAAAAAAAAACCTCTTTTTCCTCCCAGTCTCGGGTATGTCTTTATTAGTAGTGTGAAAATGAACTAATACGATTCTCCTATATCATTCAAACAATTTATAGAGATTTTTCCCACATAAATTCTACATTTTTTTGTGAAGGTTAAGTTTTACATGCATATTTGTAAGAGTAATTAATAAATATATTAACAGTCAGATTTTAGTATCAGTGTTATATAATAAACCTAGTAATTCCTTGATTGGCAGCTGATATTTTTGTAAATGTAATTACCTGCTTCTTGAGAGTTTAATGCAATTTATAGTTAAAACAATCTGGCTCTGAAGCCTCTTAAACAGGAAGTATTTTGATTTTTTTAAAGCTACGTAGTAACTATTTGTCTTTTAATTTTGCCTATTTCTAAATATTTTTACAGAAGCAGCCAATTTTTAATTACCAAATTTATTAACACAGAAATATAGTGTGTACTGTATAAAACGTATATTTACTTTTCCCCCCTTAGTCTAATTTTGCTTATTTGTGTTTTTTCTCTCATTTTTCTTGATTCAATTTGTATTGATTTGCTAGGGTGCCATAACATAGATACCACAAACTAGGTGGTTTAAGCAACATAAATACATTGTCTCACAGTTTTGTAGGGAAAGAATCTGAAGGGAAAGTGCTGACTCCTTCTGAGGGCTGTGAAGGAAGGATTTGTTCCATACCTCTCTCCTTGGTTTGGAGATGGCCATATTCATGTTCCTATAGAGTTTTTTCTATATATGTATCTGTATCCAAATTTTCACTTTGTATAAGCACATCAGCCAAATTGAATTAGGGCCTACCCCACTCCAGTGTGACTTCAACTTAACTAATTACATCTGCCACAACCCTATTTTCAAATAAGGTCACATTCTGAGGTCCTGGGAAATAGGACATCAATATAAAAAATCTGCTGGGGGAAAGTAGACACAATTCAAGCCATAACACAATTTATCATTTCAATTTTTTTTTAAATTCAGAAAAGTATGCCTGGGTTTTATCATTTTTAGAGATTTCCCACTTTATAATTTCATCATTTTCTTTCTTCCATATTTTTTTCTAACTTCATTTTGTTTGCTTTTGGAATGTTTATTTTCTCTTATTTAATAATAAGGAAATACATTGCCTTCAAGTGATCTTTTCTCTATGTACCGCTCTTGCTGTATCATACATTTTGATTTGTTTTTGTTAAATAAGTTATTATTGCATATTTGCTTTTGACTTTGAAAAATCATTATTAAAGAAAAATATTTTTAAATTTCCAATTGTAGAATTTTTTAAAAAATGAGACAGAAAATCAGTATCAGGAGACAGTTTAGCAAGCTGATTTCCAGTTATCTAAGTGAGTGATAATCATTACATTGACCACTTACCATGGTCCGTGTTTTGGTTATCAACCTCACAGAAAATAAATTTTAAGTTTTATACTCAATTGTGCATTCATGTCTAAGATGTGAATCCACATTAAACTCATTAGGATATTTTGTTAACAAAACCAGACATCCAAGATGTGAATTAATAAGAAACATACCTGTTGTGGGAAAACTTCCATATTAGTGACCAGTTCATTCTTTTCAAAGGTACATCTATAAGAGGTATTAATCAACTTCAGAAGTTAGCTCTTTCAACAAATAGAGTGAATTAAATAGATTAAATATCTTGGGTACAAGGATAATATCAATGCAAAAATATAACAGCAGGAGGTTGTTTCTAGTAAAAATGGGATGTTCTGGTGATCTCTGGTTAAGTTTCTTACTCCTCTTGAAGGGCACTACCAGCTGCTTTAGCTCAGTGTTTGGGCAATCAGGACTGAGGAATGTACTGTTATTGACTTGTGATATCCTTAGCTACACTAATGTTTTCATTTAGGTTATAAGGAGAACTTGCTGATTTAGGCAGACTGGACCTCTTTAAGGTGAGTTTTCCTACATATGCAAACACTCTTAAAAATGAGGCTAGTCCAAAAAAACACCCAACTATTCTATCAAAAAGACATGCGCACTTGCAAGTTCATCACAGTACTGTTCATAACAGCAAAGATATGGAATCAACCTAAGTGCCCATCAGTGGTGGATTGGATAAAGAAAATGTGGTACATATACACCATGGAATACTATGCAGCCATAAAAAGGAATGAAAACTATTGTTGGATACTATGCTTAGTACATGGGTGATGGGATCATTTGTGCCTCAAACCTCAGTGTCAAGCAATATACTCATGTAACAAACCTGCACATGTATCCCCTGAATCTAAAATTAAAGTTGAAAAAGAATGAGCATAGCAACATTCTTTTCACTTATTCAAGAAATAATTATTGAATGCTAATGTAAGCTTGCCTCTGTGCTCTGTCCTGAAAATATAGTTGTAAACCTAGCAGTAGGGTCTCTACCCACCTGAGGCTTTCAAAGTAGAAGAGGAGATAGCAAATGATCATATAAACAAATTTATAAATAAAGAAATTTTGATTTACCATTGTAATAACTGCTAGAATGGAGAAATATATGAGTAACTTGTGAACTAAGAAAGTTCACTCTTCGGAAGTGATGTATAAGATGACTCTCTTAGAGTAAGAATTTCAATAATGAAAGATAGATGGGTTGAGCATTCCAGAGAAAGGAAATTGCAATGGAGAAGAACAGAAGTATGGACCTCCAAGCTGGTGCATGGAGAAAATACAGTAAAATAGGAAACAAACAAACAAAAACAGAATGACTATAACACAAAAAGCAAAGGGAAGAATTACAGAAAAGGAGATTCCTAGAGACTCTGCAGGATCTTGTAGATCATGTGAAGGATTTATCCTTTTCTTAAGATAGGGTGGCCATTGAAGTGTCCAACTAGAGAAATATTTTAAGATTAATTTGACTGCTGTGCTGAGAGTGATGGGAGCTAAGAGAAGATGTGGGAAGCTCCATTATTATAGTGATTTAGGCCAAAAGTTGGAAGGCTTGATGTAGGGTGGCAGCAATGACAATGTTGAGAAGTAAGTGGACTGGAGATACGTTTAGTATTATTGGTAGAATTCACAGGACTTGGTACTTGTTTAGATATTCAGTGTAAATGAGAGCGTTATTAAAGATAACTCACAGATGTTTGACTTGAGAAATCTAAGGGATGGCCTTGCCATTTCCTGACACTTAGTAGAAGCTCAATAAATCTTATCTATTTTTAGCTACTTGTGTAATAGTCACAAGAAAAATACGGACACGTGACAAGCTTACCCCATCCCCAATGTATCACAGCATACATACATGCATATAGAAAAGCCACTTGAAAGAAAAAACCTAAAACAAACATACAAACAAACAAAAAGTAGACATAAACCAAACTAACCTACAAATTGTCTTTTAGTCTAAATCATTCAATAATTCATAGTTTAAAGGCTATTTAGTTGAAGACCTGGGTTACAGTCTCACACTGCCTCTGACTCTGGGGTGAATTTAGACAAGGTGAAGTGGCTTTGGTTTACTGAACTTTAGTTTTCTCAATCATAAGAAAAAAAGGCAAGGGCTGTTGGCTATTTATTATTACAAAACCTATAATCCTCTAGTAGAGAGTCAGATCCATAGAACACTATGCAAATATCTGCAGTGGTCATAACTGTGGTTATGTAGTAGTCACTATCTTTGCTTCATTATTCACACATTTATAATATGTTTTATTACCTAGAAGGAGATAAGAGTGGGATGGTGGTAGAAAAGCAAGCCTAATTTTGGAACATGTTTGCACTATTCTTTTCAGATAGCCTTTTACATTTTCTATGGAAAACACAATGCTAAGTTGTTTCTTTTTAGTATAACTTTCTATATTTTGACTGTAGCATCCCATCTGCTTTTGGTTCTCAGTTAAATGTCCATTTGTTTACTGGTATTAATTTGCAACAGCTATATTTATTAAGCAGAGAAATAATCATAGCTAGTAGGTCGTCAACTTTAATATTTCTTCTCAAAAATTCATCAATGGTTTCCAGTCCCTTTAGAATAAAATATCAACTTGCTACTAGGGCTTAACAGGAAATACTATGAGCTTGCCTTGACTACCATCTCTATTATCATCTCATTTCCTCCTTTCCTTTGCTTACCATTTGTGAAAATACCTTTGCTCCAGCTTTGTACGCTTTTTTTTTTTTTTCAGTTCTTAAAACATTGCAAGCTGTCTCCTGGCTCAAGACTGTATATAAGCCAGTCTCCCATTCTGGTAAATCTCTACCCCTAGTCTTTTCTTGCCTGCTTTATCCTTGATATCTCAGCCTGAATGACATGTCTTCCAGGAAGCTCTTTGATTTTTCCGCCTGTCTTGTTCTCTCTTGTTAACTTCTTTTACATAATCCTGTTTGTTTATTGCATTCATCTTTTCTAATTGTTTAGGAATGTTTGCTTTTTCAATTTTTTCTTCCAGGGATTATAGCTGTCTATTAATTATTATGCTCCTAGTGCCTACCATGTTGCCTGACACAATATTTGGTGTCTTTTAGACACTCAAAAATATTTGTTGAATGAATTAACAAATAATAGAGTTACAATATCTGGAATATAAACTATGGAATCTGAGTTCTGAACTTTTTCTACCTATACAGAATATGGGAATATGGTATTTGAATTCCATCAGCTTACCTTCAGCTGATCTTGAGTCTCACAATGAGATAATTCAAAAGCATTTTTAAAAACTGAGAAATAGTACAATGAAGATAGTGTCCCTGAGGCAAAGTTAAGAACAAACACAAACCTCTTCTTCAAGTAACTCCTCCCTTTTTAAACATTTTCTCATTTTTTCAAGTGACGAAGAAAATATCACCATGTTATTCACACATATGCCTGAAGCATGTTTAAGCTACATTTTTTCAAAGTGTAAATTTAATTTAAAAGTCAGAAATAGTCAACAGAGTCATTTTGTCTTTATAGATTTAATCTGAATAAAGAATGTAAAAGTTTGATTTATTTCCACATTAATTTAAGTTCAAATTGAAGGTAGTTTTTAAGCCCAAAGCCTGTCTTATGTCACAAAGTAGTGTATCATCATTTCATTAGTTGGAATCTACTCAGAATTTCAAAGAAAAAAAGAGAGTGCAATGGGTGCATAGATTGAGGATTAGAAAGCATGTACCCATGCTTTAATTATACAATAAAAGTCATGTAATAATATATCTTGGACAGGAAGGATTAAATGATGTGGTATTTCTCAGTTGGGGGAGTTCAGAATAGTCTTTCAGATAACTCACTTGACAATCTTTGGTAGGGTGAGAGAAACTATATTTTGAGCCTAAGGGAAATTTTTATGGCTTCGCATATAATTCTTTTCATGATGTCCACTATTCTATAATTTTCCTTTAGCCATACTGGTACGGTAACAGAGGAAAATTTTTCTTATCATTTTTTCCATTCTATATCCATTTAATCAAGTGTCTCCTAAGCAATTGGCTAAAAAAATCCATTTCTCCTTCCTTTCTGTTTTCTCTAACAATGGACTTAGTTTGAGAAAATTTTGTATACTTTATAGGTATTAATCATTATGTAGTACAAATAAAAAGTCCTAGGATTTTTTATACAATGATTCTAAATGTACATTATTTTCTCAATCCAATTTTGGGAATTGAACCTCTGCATTTCCATTTAGAGGGGAAAAAGATGCAATGCATTGTATTCACCATAGACAACACCAAGCATACACATTTATGCTCTGCCAACTTATTCTCAGGTTATACAGAATTGCTTGCATATTTTTCACATTTTAATAATTTATTCTAAAGTACCTATGAAAACAGTACTATAACCTTTGAAGTAGGAAATTTATCTCTAGGTAATATTCCCATCCTGTCAGAGCCATCCGGCTAAGTGATATTGATGGGACTCTAATGATATAAATTCATTACAGGGTTGAGTTGTTTCTCACCATTGTGTGCCACCATGTTGTCACACTGCTTTCAGCTTCAGTGCTCCCTGCTACTTGTCTCTCAAGAAAGTTTTGCGTGTCTGAAGCATGAGCATGTTTATCTCAGTTTGAACATATGTGTGAGTGTGGGAGAGAGGATTTCATTTTGCTGATCCAACTTATGATGACTGTTTAGCTCTTCAAATCACTTTTATTTTTCTTTGTCTATTTATTCCTTGCAGGACATCTTTCAGTAAAAAGGACATTAAAATCTCCAAAAACAGCCACTCTAGAGCTGTTGCTGGCCATTCGTTAAACACAATAAAGATGACATGAAATATGTTAACTTTTAAAATATTATATTTAGAGTATAATACATGCAAGTTAATCTATATTCAAGTAAAAATATTACAATTAATCTGTGGTCAGAAAAGGAATATTATTATAACATGGTGATCATTTAAAATCACAGAATTTTGAAGTATTTATGAGCAGGGATGGGTGGGGGCTTAAGAATGAAAAAGAAAAAAATAAGGAAATAGAATACGTATCAAGAGCTTATGGAAATGTTTTAAGCTAATAGATAAAGTATGGAAATGCTTTTTATGTTAGGTGATGCTTTTTAAGTTCTAGAACCAGATAAGGTTTAATAAAATCAATGGAGAAGAAGAGTTAGGAAGAATCTTAGAAGACACCTAAAAAAGAAAGAAAAAAGAAAGGGGAAAGAAGGGAAAGGGAAGGGTCAGGAAGGGTCAGGGAAGGGAAAGGGAAGGGAAAAGAAAGTGACTTTGACTATGAACCATGACTATGAAATGTAAGAAGTACATTTTACCTTGTGACCCAATATGTGCATGTAAACATACACATATAGTACTGAACATTTCAAGAAGAGATAATTACACTTACTATATGCTATGTACTCTTACCTATTTTGTAATTAGTAAAGTTTATTTTTATAGCAGTTTTAGGTTCCAGAAAAATTGAACAGAAAGAATAGAGAGTTTCTACATACTCCCTCCCTTCACACAGGCACAACCTCTCCCACTATCAACATTCTGCACATTTCTTACAACTGATGAGTGGCACATTTCTTACAACTGATGAACTCACATTGACATATCATTATCACACAAAGTTCACAGTTTCCATTAGCATTCGCTCTTGGTGTTGTACATTCTATAGGTTTTGGTAAACATATAAATGACATGAATCCACCATTGTAGTATTGCACAGAATGGTTTCATTAGCCTAAAAATCCTCAGTACTCTGCCTATGCATCCCTCTTTCAACACTAACTCCTGACAAGCACTAGTATATTTACTTCAGTTTTTGCCTTTGCTGGAATGTTATATAGTAGAAATCACACAGAATGCAATATTTTTTGATTGGCTTCTTTTTCTTAGTAAAATGCATCGAAGTTTCCTCCATGTCTTCTTGTGACTTGATGGCTCATTTCTTTTTAGCATTAAATAATATTCCACTTACTGGAAGTACTACAGTTTATCCACTCACCTACAAAGGACATCTTGGTTGCCTCTAGGAACTGGCAATTATGAAGAAAGCTGCTACAAATATCTATGTGCAGGGTTTTGTGTGGACATAAGTTTTCAGTTTATTTGGGTAAATACTAAGGAGCACAATTGCTAGAGCATAAGGAAAAAATATCTTTAGTTTTGTAAGAAACTGTCGAAGTATCTTCCAAAGTAGCGACACCATTTTGTATTCGTATGATCAATGAATCAGAATTCCTGTTGCTCTATATCCTTACCAGAATTTGGTGGTGTCAACATTTAGAATTTTTGTCATTCTAATAGATGTGTAGTAGTATCTTACTGCTGTTGTAACATGGAATTTCCTAATAACATATGATATTGAACATATTTTCATATACTTATTTGCAATCTGTGTATCTTCTTTGGTGAGATGTCTGCTCAGGTCTTTTTTCCATTTTTAAATTGAATTGTTCACTTTGCTGTTTTTGAATTTCAAGAGTTCTTTGTATATTTGGGACAACAGTCCTTTATCAGATATTTCTGTTGCAAACATTCCCCCCTAGTCTGTGGCCTGTCTTCTCATTCACTTGACAATATCTTTCAAAGAGCAGAAGTTTTTAATTTTAACAAAGTCCAGCTTATCAATTCTGTCTTTCACCAACTCTGCCTTTGGTATTGTATCTCAAAGGTCATTACCATATGTATTGGTACATTCTTGGAGTGCTATAAATAACTACTTGAGACTGAATAATTTATAAAGAAAAGGGGTTTAATTGGCTCTTGGTTCTGCAGGACATACAGAAAGCAAGACTGAAGAGGAAAGCAGACACATTCTACATGGTTGAAGCAGGACAAAGAGAGAGTGAAGGGGGAAGTGCTATACACTTTTATAAACAACCAGATCTCATGATCTCATGAGAACTCATTCACTATTATGAGAATAGCAAGGGGGAAGTCCACCTCCCTGATCCAATCACTTCCTACAATGCCCCTCCTCCAACAATGGGATTGAGTTGAATATATAGATCAAATTGGAGGAGTTGACATCTTGACAATATTGAATCTTCCTATTTGTCTCTCCATTTATTTAGTATTTCTTTGATATCTTTTATCAGTTTTATAGTTTTTGTCATATAGATCTTATACATATTTTGTTAGATTTATATCTAAATATTTCATTTTCAAAAGTAAATGGTAATGTGTTCTTAATTATACACTGCTGATATATCAAAAGGTGATTGATTTTTGTATTTAACCTTCTATCCCACAACCTTACTCTAATCACTTAATAGTTTCAGGAATCTTTTTGTTTATTTCTTTAAATTTTCAACATGGATAATCATGTCATCTTTGAAAAAAGACAGTTTCATTTCTTCCTTCCCAATCTGTATATCTTTCATTTCATTTTCTTGTCTTATTGTATTAGCTAGGACTTCCTGAATAATGGTGAAAACGAACAGTGAGAAGAAACATCCTTGCCTTGCTCTTGATCTTAGCAGAAAAGTTCTTATTTTCTTATCACTAAGTATAATGTTAATTGTAAGGATTTTTGGTAGGCATTTTTAAGCAAATTAAGGAAGTTCCCCTCTATTTCTAGTTTGCTGACAGTTCTTAGTATTAATAAGTGTGGGATTTTGTCAAATGCTTTTTCTGCATCTATTGGTAGAATCATGTGAATTTTTTCTTTAGCCTGTTGGTGTGATGAATTACATTAATTGGTTTTCTAAGGTTGAACCAGCCTTGCATATCCCATCTGGTCATGGTATAAAATTTTCTTTATATATTGTCAGATTTGATTTGCTAATATTTTGTCGAGAATTTTTGCATCTATGTCTATCAGAGGTATGTGTCTGTAGCTATTTTGTTTGTTTGTTTGTTTTGTAATGTCTTTGGTTTGGGCTTCAGGGTAATGCTAGCCTCATATAACTAATTAGGAAGAAGTCACTGTTTCTGTCTTCTGAAAGAGATTAGAGAATTTGTATAATTTATTTCTTTAATGCTTGGTAGAATTCACCAGTGAAGCCAGCTGGGCCTGTTGCATTCTGTTTTTGAAGGTTATTCAATATTGATTCAATGAGGTTTATTCAAACTGTCTATTTCTTCCTGTGTGAATTTTCATATAGATAATCAAATTTATGGGCATAGAGATGTTCGTAATCCTTTACCATCTTTTAATGTCCATGAGATCTGAGGAGCTATTCCCTCTTTCACTTTTAATGTTAGTAATTGGTGTCTTCTCACTTTTTTTTTTAGCCTGACCAAAGACTTATTAATTTTATTGATGTTCACAAAAAGTCAGCTTTTGGTTTTGTTTTCTCTGTTGGTTTCCTGTTTTCAATTCTCTTAGTTTTCCTTCTAATTTTTACTTTTTCTCTTTTTTCCGCTTACTTTGTATTTAACAGGCTTTTCCTTTTGTAGTATCCTAAGGTCAAAACTTAGAACACTGGTTATTTTATCTTTCTTCTTTTCTAATATATGCTTTTGACACTATAATTTTCCATTTGACATTTAAGATTATTGAAATGAGTGGATGAATATCCACCATATTTGTTATCATTTTCTATTTGTTGCTCTTGTTCTTTATTCCTATTTTTGTCTTCTACACTTTTTCTATCTTTTATGGCTTTAATTTAGCATATATATATATATACACACACATATATACATATATATACACATATACATATATATATAAAATACATATATGTATTTTTTGCTTTATTAGTGGTTGGCCTAGGGTTTGCAAAATATAGTTATGACTAATCCCAGTCCATTTCAAAACAACATTATACTACCTAATGGGTCATGCAAGGTATCTTACAATAACAATATATTTCTAATTCCTTCCTTCTGTCCCATGTATCACTGCTGTTATTCGTTTCACTGATACATAATTATACATAATTATATAGTCACATCTATATATATAAGCACACATAAACAAATACACTTTTACTATTATTTTTGACAAAATGTCTTCAAGTAGATCAATTAAGAATGAGAAAAAGAACAATTTTTATTTTATCTTTATTAATTCTCTGATGCTATTCCTTTATGTACTTACAAGTTTCTGACCGATACCATTTTACTTCCCTCTGAACTTGTTTTAAAACTTTAAAGGCAGGTCTACTGGCAATAAATTCCCTCTATTTTTCCTTTATCTGAGAAGTATTTATTTCTCCTTCACTTTTGAATAATAATTTTGCAGGATACAGAATCCCAGTTCAGTGGGATTCTTTTTTCCTCAAATCTTTACATATTTCACTCGTCTCTTTTCTTGCTTGCACGGTTTCTGAGAATTATGATGTAATTCTTATCTTTGCTTCTCTATAGATAAGGTTCCCCTTCTTCATGCCCAGCTTCTTTCCATTTTTTCTTTATCATTAATTTTATGAAGTTTGAATATGATATACTTAAGTGTAGGATTATTTTTTTGTTTGCTTCTTGGTATTTATCCAACTTAGTGTTTTCCGAGCTTCCTGGATCTGTGGTTTCATGTTTGATGTTAATTTGAATAAATTCTCATTCATTTGTGCTTCAAATATTGCTTCTGTTTCCTTTTCTCTTTATCCTTATTCTGGTGTCTCTTACATGTATATTACACCATTTATAGTTGTTCTGCAGTTCTTGGATACCCTGTGTTTTTGTTTTTGGAAGTATTTTTTCCCTTTGCTTTTCAGTTTTCGAAGTTTCTATTGTCATATCCTCAAGCTCAGAGATTCTTTTCTCAGCTTTGTTCAATCTACTAATGAGAGCATCAAAAGCATTCTTCATCTATGTTACAGTGTCTTTGATTGCTAGCATTTCTTTTTTATTCTTTCTTAGAATATTCACCTGTCTACTCTCTGCTTCCATTACTTATCTGTTCTTGCAGAGACTACATTCCCTGTTAAAGTCTGTAGCCTATCAATCATAGTTATTACAAATTCCTTGTCTGATAATTCCAATATTCCTGCTGTATCTGACCCTGATTAGATGTTTATTTAATCTCTTCAAACTGTACTTTTTTGCCTTTTAATATATCTTACAATTTTTTGTTGAGTAGGCATGATATACTGAGTAAAACAAATGGCGGCAAACAGGCCCTTAATGTAGTGGTTAAATTTCAGTGGGAAGAAGAAGCTTCCTATAGTCCTATAATTAGATCTTTTGGTGAGTCTTTGCCCGTGGACTTTGATTTTCCCGAGTGCTTCTCAATTTGTCCCTTTCTAGATGGTTGGAGGGGGCTGAAGTTGTTTGTATCCTTTCCTTCAAGTGGAAGGCTAGAAGGGGCTGGAGCTAGGTTTTCCCTTCCTCCAGGAGGAAGGTTACAGCTGCTTAGAAGTTGGAAATTTCTTTACCCTGATAAGGAAACTGATAAAATAGTTTCTTCTGCAGACAGGCCATGTTAAGAAGAATAGAATGCTTTGATGCATTTCAAAATGGATTATTTTCACCTCACATTGCTGGAAGCATGGGGGGACTTTCCTCAAATATTTACTGTGAAGACCTGGTAGAGGCCCTGGAGACAAAACTCACAAAAGTGTGAGGGTCTCCCTATGACTGGGTTTTCCTGGAGTTTTTATCCCTCAAACTTGTGCACATTGAGCCTCTAGTTCAAGTTTTTCTGCCTTAGCATTGATTCCTACAGTGGTTTATGCTTAGGAGTTTCTGCCCCAATAAGTTCTGAATCTCTGTATCTGTCTGTCACTCCAGTTTCTGGGGCAGTGATTTGCTCTGTGATCTTCCTTCTCTGATAGATCTTAGAGGAGGACTTGGTTTCCAGTCTGTTCAGCTCTTTAGTTGTTGCCATGGAGTGGTGACATCTAAGTTCCTCGTGTATTGGACTGGCCTATTTTTTTTTTCTAATTTTTTCTGCTTCACCTAATAGTTTAAAAAACACAAACTAACACTCATCTTCTTTTTTTCCAAGTGAGGACACTTTCCCAGACAGGTTGTGTGATTTTCCCAAGGACAAGCAGGCTGTTACTTGCAGATCTCCGAGCTCCCATGACAGAGTATTTTCTATTGTGATTCAAGGAAAAGAACCCAGGGTTAAATTTTTAACTACCAGGTTCAGGGCTGGCTCTTCTACATTCAGTTTTGTAAGATGTTTTACATTTTTACTGCAAGTAAGCAAGAACACAGATTTTTATAAAGATAATTCTGTACAGCCTTGAACAAATTATTTAACCTGCTTCCTGCTTTACAGGTTTCCACATGCCCACTTTTCAGTGCTTCAACCACCGATGACTACTTTATTTAGTGGTTCTAAGTTTTATGATGCCATAGTTTATGCTTTTGATAACATAAAGTGCTATGAATTCAAGGCATCTGCCACACTAATATCTTTGGTTGCTGTAATCATTTTTTCCATCAATAGATTAATGCCCCATCACTAAAATTGATAGGAAGAACTACTGTTGTTACCACATAGAGTATTTTATAGTGTGAGAAAACGTTTCAAGGTCATTATCTCATTGATTCAACAAGTCATGTAAACCGTGCAGGTTAGTTCTTATTGCTCTTTGTTTACTGGTTACCTTTGAAATGTTTTGTCATTGTCCAAATTCTCATATCTAATCAACAACAGAGCTAAGACGGAACCAGGACTTCTAAGTTCTAAAATAGCGCTCTTTTCATAATATAGATAAAACATAGCAGAATAGCAGAGTCAGAAGCTTGGAGCTTAGTTCCATACTACAGTGAATCTCTCCTGACTGGTGCTCTCGTATAGCTGATGCTTCCCTTACACAGTGATGGTACTTTCTCAATGAATAAAAGCTATTCACCCATCTGTGATGTAAACTGAAAAACAAGCAAATAGCTTTGCCGTGGCCTCCAAATATCAAGTATCAAATTATTCTTTGCAGAACAGCATATCACTTCTTATAAATTAAATGTATTTTCAATAAAATTTGCTTATTTATTATAGGATGACATATAAATATGTGTTGATTTTCAGAAGCTCATTACCTTATGGTTTAGATTGCATCGTCAATTTGAGTGAATGATCCCAAGTAAGCATCCAAGGTAGGTAGTCAAAATTCCCAGTTTCCAGGGGAGCTGGGGCTGTACTTACTGCCCACGTCCCCACCCTCAGAGCCAGCATTTCCACTACCTTGACAGCTCCTGTGCAAAGCTGTGCAGCTTTAAAAAAAAAACAGAAGTAGAAGGAGGAGATGAGCTGGGACAACTTAAGAGACCTGAGCCCAGGGACATATTCCCAGGCTGGAAACTTTGCCCATATGTTGAGGTAATTTTACGGTGAACAACTGTCTCAGTTTGCCTGGGACTGAGAAGTTTCCCCATATGTGGAACTTTTGGGGCTAAAATGAAGACATTCTTAGGCAAACTGTGATAAGCTGGTTATGCTAGGTTCTATCCCCAAAGGTAAATTGCTAAAAGTGTCCAGAAAATTTCATTTGACTGTGTTACACTCCTAATATTTCAAAAATTCAAGGTTAGTTTGAATTAAGAAAAATAAATAGGCTAACAGAGCCTGAAGTTAAGGGTTAAAATAAATTTGCTTAAAATTATGGCTCAATTCCTAAAAGTTATCTACTATCAGCTCAAAAGGAATGGTAGTTTCGGGTAAGATGTGGGGAAGGATCAAAATAGAAGTAATTGGGATCATGGGGAACTTTGTATTCTAAAAGAGAGGAAAGAGAGGAGACTTTCCTTACTTACCTTTCTAAAGTAGAAGTATGGGGATTCTATAGAGGAATGGGGTGGGGAAAATCACTCAGAGTGTCGGGGGAGAACAAGCAAGGGCTTAGAAAAGACATAGAAGAATTAAAGTAAAAAATAAACCTAGACTATTTTGATCAAATTTCCTTTGATCAATAATCCTCCCCGAATCAGTAAGCAAACCTTCCATAGAGAGCACATGTACATACCTATTGTGTTTCTAGCCTACTTTCCTGCTCTCTTATTCATTCCATGAATTCTAGCTGTTAGGATGCTGATCCAAGGTTAGTAGCTCATATACCAGTCAGTTTAAGCCTCTGGGGATTTAAATGTGGACAAAATAGACACAAAGTCCTTCCCACATGGAGATTATAATGTGGATTGAGAGAGAGACAGGCAATCTGTAAAGCAAACTGGCAGTTTACAGTACATTAGACAGTTGTAAATGCTTTAGAGGAAGATAAAGTCGGGGAGAGGGTAGGAAATAAGAGTATTGCATGTTCATAAAGATCTCACCAACAAGGTAAAATTTAGAAGCAAACACATAAAATAAAATGCTTTAGAAATCCGAAATTCCAGCTGGCTATTATTTTGGAGATTTACTTTTCGTGGAGCCAGTAGACATGTGCAAAGGACAGCTTTGCCTCTTAATAAATAAATAATAAAGGCAGAACACTAAACACAGTTGGAAAAAGTTAAAGAGGCTGACAGAAGAATCAAGCTTCTCTATGTGCATAAGACAATACTGCTGCCATTTTATTTCATTTTCATTTGTTTGCTTGGAATTGACCAGAGAAACACTAGAATCTGCACCTTACCTACAGCCTCAGGCACTGTATGCCACAAAGAAACCACTAAAAGTGAGCCAGAGCACAGCACATAAACCAGGGTTTCTCTTGACACAATTTGTCTAGTACTTTTGTTTCAACAGAAACTAGATATTCTTCAAGCCAAGTTATAGGAGCTTACAGCCTGAGGCATTGAATTGCATTGAACATAAAAGCCCTTATTCAAAAATAACTTATTTAAACATTCTGTTATAGCTGCATGGAATTTATCTATCAGAGGGGTGAGTAAGTCTTACATCAGTAACTCTTGGTTTTTCTACACACTCCATAAATCACTGACAAATACATTATTTTGAAAACAAAAACAAGCATCTTTTGTTTTTCAGCAACGTGATACTATAATAATACCATTTTTACGGATTATAAAAGTGCTCTTTTTGAGTATGAAAGGCACTCCAAATACTTCTTGGCACTTAATCTAGATGTTTATATCATTAAATTTAATAGATATTGATATTTTCACAGTTACTATAAAATAGAACAATTGCTTTTCTTGAATTATTTTGACTATTGATCCCCTTGAGTGGATGACAAAGGTAAGAAAACAAATCTGGTCTTGCATCACAGATATTCGTGCGCTATAAATGACCAGAAAAATTTAAATTAGCATGTTGCATTTGATAACATCAATAATTAATTATTTTGTAATCACCAGTTGAAGTACACAGACTATGGAATTTTCTAATTTCTATAAACCAACTGTGGTCTCTCAAGGAACAGATAATTATGCCTCCTTCTTCATGGGTATGAATCCAGAGGTTCTGTCTATTGGAGTCGCTACATCAGAGTTTACTATAAATTTGAAAGCTAAAAAATAATTTGGGGCAAAAGTCTGCAGGTTGACTGTTTTGTATTAATTTATTTGGTGGTTCTATTGTCATTCAGGGGTGACTGAATTGTGGCACTTGAAAGGACTCCTCTGGGGTTGCCTAGTTTAGGTTTTCATTGCCAAACTCAGCTAGTTAACGTAACTATTGTATTGGCATGATGATTAATTCTCTTTATAAAGTGTTGACCTGGTGGGCTTGCCTTGCCCAGTTTTCAATCTCAACCGTCAGTCAATAAGATAACAAAAAGAAAAAGTCTAAGCTCTAGGAAGCTCAATAACTGAAATTAAGTTAATTTATACTAGATAGTTTCATCCAGTGAACACTTGATTTCTTAATGCCTTTTTTTTTCATTCAAAAACAGGGAAGGGACACTTTGTTAAAATTCATGAATACTGATTGTTTTCAACTACTGGTAGCACTTTACCACGTTTATTTCAAAGTGGATACATATCCCTAAAAATAGTGCCATGAACTCATATGGCAAAGGGTATATTTAACTTTATATGTCAATGTAGATCATGTAGTTGTGCCTTTTTTTTTTTTCCAGAGTGAAAATGGGGTTTCTGTGAACTACTAGCTTTTCACTTACCCGGAATAATTTTAAAAACTAAGAAGAGAAACAACAAAAAACAGAAATAGGAAAAAAAAAATAGAACATCTTTGACTGGAAGGCAATAACTCTTCAACAGGAAGTTGTAATTAAAGACACAAGCCAAGCCAAAGTTTTAAGTATGATATCTGCTTCACTGTGAATTCTTGGTTTGAGGTCAGTAAGCGAAGAAACAGTTCAATGTTCATCACCCATTCATCCTTCAAATACTTGTTGATTGCCTAGCATGTGCCTACAAATTGGATAAAATTCAGTCTTTTTCTTAAAGAGTTCATTATCAAGTGAGAAACTATTATAAAAATATGTCTGTATGTGTATGTGTATAGATGTACATGTATATACACACATACAAATATACATTGTATATAGGTAAATATATAATTATGTACTATGCAGCCATAAGAAAGAATGAGATCATGTCTTTTGCAGGAACATGGATGGAGCTGGAGGTGATTATCTTTAGCAAACTGATGCAGAAACAGAAAACCAAATATCACATGTTCTCACTTATAAGTGGGAGTCAAATGATAAGAACTTATAAACACAAAGAAGGAAACAAGATACACTGGGGTCTACTTGATGGGGGAGGGTGGGAGGAGGGAGAGGAGCAGAAAAGATAACTATTGGGTACTGGGCTTAATACTTGGGTGATAAAATAATATGTATAATAAACCCCTGTGACATGACATGTGTTTACCTACATAACAAACCTTCACTTGTACCCTCAAACCTAAAACTTAAAAAAAGAAAAATTAAAATTAAAAGGAAGAAAAAAAAACAAACAAAAAATGTATTAAATGTTACAATAGAAAATAATACACCACCACATATAAATACCACAAAGGGAATTATATTCCATATAATTTGTGACACACATTACACAAATTCAGAATATGAATACAATTAGAGTACAGTGTATGCTACAGCAGATATATCTATATAATAAGATATTTGTAATTTCTCAGTATATGGGTTGTAGGAAAGGTTTGAAAATAAGGGTTTCTTCAAAAAGTTTTCTGAAAGCTTTTCAAGAGCAAGAAAGGGGGAGCAATTAGATAAAAGATTAAAAATCAAAACAGGGGGAGAAGATAAAAGTGGAGTTGAGGAGTGATGGTAGCCCACAGGGCAGTATCTGCATGGTGAGAGCCTTTTGCATTAACAATGGAGGTTAAAAGTTGGCTTTGGGTAAGTGGGAAAGCACATGGATAGTTGGGAGAGCTCATGATAAAGAGGTAATAAGTGGGACCCCCCACCCGTCGACCAGAACTCTTGGTATATAGAAACCTTTACCTAAGTCTCCTTAGAAAGCACAGGTATTTGATTATTTCTGTGTTTGTACATGCATGCGTGTATGCATGTGTGTGTGTGTCTGTGTGTGTGTGTGTGTGTGTGTGCGCGTGATTTGTTATGTCCCCATTTATGGATGGAATAAAAGTAAAGAGTAAAGATGTTAAAGAGCATACCATTAGTTATAAATTAGCTTTTAAAGCATGTGTGTGTGTGTGTGTGTGTGTGATTTTTGATGGAGTCTCACTCTGTTGCCCAGGCTGGAATGCAGTGGCATGATCTCAGCTCACTGCCACCTTCACCTCCTAGGTTCAAGCAATTCTCCTGCCTCAGCCTCCCAAGTAGCTGGGACTTCAGAGCATGTGCCATGACACCTGACTAATTTTTATATTTTTAGTAGAAATGGTGTTCCACCATATTGGCCAGGCTGGTCTAGAACTCCTGACTTCGGGGAATCCACCCACCTCAGCCTCCCAAACTGCTGGGATTACAGGCATGAGCCACTAGGTCTGGCATAAAGTTTTAATGTTTAAAGTAATCTTTGCTTCTGTAGAAAACCCTCTTGCCAGAGTACACAACCCTCCTGGTGGTGATGCTAGCTGATGTTCGATGAAACTATGTCAACATTTCTTTTCATGGTGGCTAGTGTGATTAAACATCTTTCATCTCACAGCTTTATATGATATATGCATTTAATTGCTCTGCTTCTTTTTGCTATTCATAACTTTTACTTGGTGAAATAAATTGTAGACATACTGTTGCAGCTTTTTAACTCCTGTTGTTGGTACACGGGCAGGAGTGTTACAGCTTTTTTACTACTGCTGCCTGCAGCTCAGAGAGCATTACAGCTTTTTCACTCCCACTGTTTGGTGAGTTCTGGGTTCTTGTCCCACGACCAAGCAAAACAATGTATATGGACTCCTGAGAGAGGGTAAGGCAGAGTAGAATTTATTTATTTTATTTTTTTTTATTTTTTGAGATGGAATTTCGCTCTCTTGCCCAGGCTGGAGTGCAGTGGTGCAATCTCGGCTCACTGCAACCACCACCTTCCAGGTTCAAGTGATTCTCTCACCTCAGCCTCCCAAGTAGCTGGGATTATAGGCACTTGCCACCACACCTGGCTAATTTTTGTATTTTTAGTAGAGACAGGGTTACGCCATGTTGGCCAGGCTGGTCTCAATCTCCTGACCTCAGGTGATCCGCCCGCCTCAGCCTCCCAAAGTGCTGGGATTACAGGCATGAGCCACCGTGCCTGGCTGGCAGAGTAGAATTTATTGAGTGAAAGTAAAGCTCTCGACAGTAAGCAGGGACCCGAAAATGGGTAGCCATCTGTGAGACTGAGTCTGGGGTTTTTATGGGCTTAGAATGGGGGAATGCATGCTGATTGGTTTATGGGTGGGCTTGGAAAAGGCACTCTGAAATTGGTTAAAAGGCACCATTCAGAAAGGACCAATTGAGACAGAGTGGGTAAGACAGGGATGGAAGTTGTCTCTCTGGTCCATGGATCCTATCTGGAAATGGTAGCTCACTTTTCAGGCTTTAGACTGTCTGTGGCTTGAAGGTCAAGTATCACTGGGGAGCCATCCCTGTCTTCCTGGAAATTTGTCTATCTTCTGTTACTAGCAATACATTTTGTGAATTGCTGTTATCTCAATTGACTGATCTGTATTTTTGTTAAACTTGTATGCTCTAAAAACAGGTATCAAAATCAAAGTCAGTCTCTACAGGTAAAATTGCTGAACTCTAGTAATGGTTTTAAAATGTGAAGGAATAACTATTGCTAAAATAGAAAATCTAATTGGCACCTGGCTTACTTTCCTTTTTTTTCATGTTATTTATTTATCCACACAAATCTCTGCTTCATTTTTACTAACCTTCTCAGTTTTTAGAAATTTTGGCAATACTTATACTTTTACAAGGCCTTATTTATTATACATTAAAAGGCTTTCTTCTTATTTCTTTAGTTTGTATAACATCTTTGTGAGATAGTTAGGCATTTGTCTTAATTGTTCTATGGAATGAAATGTTATGTGATGCATTTGTCTAGAGTTCAAGATAAATCATAGTAGAGCTAAGTTTTAATCAAATGCTTTTCTAAACTAGTTCTCTTCTCTCTTTTTCTTGGTTTCTGTCTCTCTCTCTGTTTCCGGCTCTCTTTTCTTCTTTTTATTTATCAAATTCTAGTGTTCTATATTACATCAAAATCACTTTTCATAATTTTTATTTGCACATGACAACTTTTTGTTAAAGTCTTCAACATGGTTGGCAATTTGTTGTACATCCGATTCTTTTAAAAGTGGGTAAGGGATCAGCTACTAGGGTATGGGAAGTGGTGAGGAAAGGATTTTGGTTATGGACTACCCATATACAAGGAATATTTACAAATGGTTAGCAGAAACTTCACGACTCCCATTGCAGTTACAAGAATAAATATTTTTCTTTTGTGTAGCCTGACAGCTCAATATTCTGAGATAAATTTTTGAGAGTCTTCTTTCAGCACTTCCACTCAAACTGTCCATATATCTGTTCTTTTCTCTCATTGCACATTTTCCCTTTTGCTAAACACTCAAGTAAAATGACATTAATAATTCTGATCTAGTTTTGGAATTTTCTTACAAAGGCAGACTACTGAAGTGGCAATAAAATATATAAATTGGACATTATTTGTTTCATAAAAATAGTAACTAGATGTGAGTTCTTGGCCAAATTGATACCGTTGTCCCACTAGCTATGTATTATTACTATCTCAAATTTTTGGAGGATGAGTTTATAATTATAATTTTTTACAAATCCCAAGTGAATATTTATACAAAAGTAATTACCATCTATAACTATTAAATCCTACTTAAACCAAATTCAAAATCTGTCATTGACTAGTAGAGATAACTTGAGTAAGTCAGTTAATCAGTTATTGTTTCTCCAACTATTGAATGAAGGTGTTAATGAAAAGATTGAGTACAATGCTAACATTATAAAACCCTATTCGGAACTTCTAGAAAAAATGCTTTAAGCATGAATGTATTGTATCCATGCAGTATATTGTCCAATGTTAGATTGGAATGCCATTTTTTTTTCTTCATGTAAGCCCTGACTTATCCCCACAGTTCAGCTGAACTGTATTTAGTAAAAAATAAATAATGATGTGTGTGGTATTTTTAGTTAGAGGATGTTATAGAAGTGGTTACAGTCTCTAATTCTGTGAACTATGAACAACGAAATTTCTAAAGGATAAGGTAGAGGTTGGCCACTGCACTCCAGCCTGGGTGACAGAGCAAGACTCCGTCTCAAAAAAAAAAAAAAAAAAGAATAAGGTAGAGGTAAACCAGAGATGGAAGAAATGCATCAAAAATGGGTTGAAAGAGACAACAAAAAAGAAAGTCCAATGTGTGATATAAAATAAATAAGGAACACAAGCAGGGCCTCATGGATGGAGGGCAAACAAGTTTAGTAATAAGTTTGGGATATGGCATATTGTGACATTTGGCTCCCCATAAGCAATATAATAACATCTGACAGCTATAATCTCTAGAAAATTCATATCAATGATGTTCTTTCCAATAATTAAAAATAAATGAAAAGTTGACTTATTTCTTTCTTCTTTATGTCTATTTGAGCTCCTGAAATACAGTTTTTAAATCTAAGGAAAGGAAAACATCCTGGGAAAATATACAGTAAAAAGTATTGGATGAATTTTTTTCCTGTAAGTTACTGGGGTACAGGTGGTATTTGGTTACATGAGTAAGTTCCTTCCTTATTTATTTTTCTCCTTGTGCAGTTTTACCCCCTGCTTCTCTCCCGTTGGATCCCTGTGGTGGAACCAGCAAGCTCTCAGGGCCTTTCTGCTGCTTTCTCTACTCCTGTATTTCACTCAACTCTCCAAATTGACTCAGCTGCAGGTAAAGCTGGAAACTTCTCTGGCAAACAGACCTTCAGCGCTTTGCCATTGGGGGTGTGTGTTCTGGAGAGAAGGTTCTCCCTTTACCCCTTCCCCAGTTGGGGCACTCACAGTTTTGTGGGGGTCTCCTGGATCCTGCAGGAGC
Source organism: Rhinopithecus roxellana (assembly GCF_007565055.1). Classification (NCBI taxonomy): domain Eukaryota; kingdom Metazoa; phylum Chordata; class Mammalia; order Primates; family Cercopithecidae; genus Rhinopithecus; species Rhinopithecus roxellana. The sequence continues at coordinate 162,004,062 of NC_044552.1, forward strand.
AGTCTGCTTCCTTTAGAGGGTCCTCTCGGGATTGCTGTTTTGTTATTGCAGTAGACCTCGAGCTAAAATTCACAGTATGAGCTGTTGCCCACTGCTCTGTCTGGAGCTGTGGTCTAGTCCTGCCTCCCATCCGCCATCTTTCTGGTCTCTCAGGTTTTTAATGATTTAATTGATAATATAATAATAGTTAAGTATATTAAAATTTAGGTATTAATATTCAGGTAATTGTTTAAATGTACTCTAGGATAATATTATGTTGGCTAATAGAACTTAAATGTCACTGAGCAGAACCTTTGAATTATTATGAAGAAAGACAATATTTATCTATCTTGAACTAGACTGCAGCCAAATAGGATGTCCAGAGTCATTTGATTATATGACACCCATATGAGAGTACCTGATGAAGGATAGAATAATTTTTAGATGACAAAATTGAATAACGTATCTTTTTTTGGGAGACATATTCACACTAACTATTATCTAGGACTTCTGGCATTTTAACATTTAAATTTGAGAAGTAGGTAAAGAAGAAATAGTTTAGAAATAGAATGTACCTTTACATTTAGTCTATTCTTTGAATCAAACAATTTTTGGCTTAGAGTACACAAGGGAAATAAAATTATACAAAGCATGCTAACATGACAGAAATGAATTACCAAGATAGATATTAAGACTAACTAGAAAAAAAAATCTTAAAATCTTAAATAAATTGGTGGATGGTAGCCATAGAGAAAAGTGCCTTATTCATTCTATTGTCAAAGGTCACAATTGCATACAACTGTTTATTGAGAACCTGCTATGTGCTCAACATTGTGCTACACTGTTTATTAAATAAACAGTAAGCATAAACCATAAATTGTTTATCAGTAAATAGTATGAGGCCAATACTACTTACTAATAGTAAATTAGTCTAACAGAGTTTGGGGTTGATGAATCAACTTCAACATGAAGGTTGTAATTAGAGAACAGTACAGGGTTTTATATAATAAAGTAATGAAATGATAAAGAGGAAGGAACACTTGACCTGGGAGATCAGAAATTTCTGTTTCATTCTCCAGTGCACATTCCATCACTTAACATTTGTCAGTTTCTAAGGAAAGGAAATAAGCACAGAAACTTCATGTCTCTTTTTGCTAATAGGATTTATAGTAATAATAAAAGCTAATTTTATAGTGTTTACTTCATGTCTGATATTATTTGATGTGCTTTGTAATATTTGAGTTAATCCTCACTAAAGAGTTAAGTGCTGTAGATTTAAGAGATGAGAAACCAAAAATTTTTTGGGTCACACAGTTGGTAAATGGTGGCTTTGAGATTAAACCATGTGGTTAATTATGGAGCCTGTAATTTTAATTATGACTCCTTCATCCCAAAGCTCTTCTGATTTTATAAATCTTTAAAATGTATCCTGCAAATGTAACAGACATGTAATGGGGCATGAAAGAATTAGAAAGCAGTTGAATGGATGCTCAATGTTATTACATGGGATACATCATGATACAAGCCAAATGGAGACCTGTTACAAACTCTTACCGAATGAATTAAGAATCCTCACCCAAAGACATTTTCTCACTGGATTCTTCTTCCACCTCCATTAACACCCACTATGATCCTTAATGCTAACACAGCACACACATACCATATAGATGTTTTCTTAGTCTGTTTTTTTATGCTGCTGTAACAGAATAGTTTAGACTGGGTAATTTATAATAAACAGAAGTTTACTTGGTTCTGGAGACTGCACAGTCCAAGAGCATGGGGTTGGTATGTGAAGAGGGCTTTCTTGCTGTGTCATCCCATGGTGGAAAGTGGAAATGTAAAAGAGCAATTGTGGGAGAGAGCATCAGATTAAACTTGCAACCTTCAGCCTTTTTGTAAGGGCAGAGCCCTTACAACTAAACACCTTACATTAGGTCCTACCTCCCAACACTGTTGCACTGGGGGTTATTTCCAATGCATACTTTCTGGGGGACACATGCAAACCATAGCAATGCATGTCAAGATAATTTGACGTAACACTGAGTTGGCCATCTCTAGAGTACACAAAAAGAGACCAGCAGTATTGTGTGATCAGCCATAAGGATTCTGAAGCAAAAGTGACTACATGAACTACTGACTTGGGACACCAATAGAAGTATTGCAACTGGATAAGGATATAACCTCAGTCACCCTCGTTAATATGCTTTCACTGGTCCTAAATCGTGCTGTTGAAGAATTTTATTTGGCATATATAACTATTAATATACCTAAAATAAGGCTATTTTGCTTTGGCACTTATACCAATCTTGAAAAACTCAAAGATGCACAAAGTCAGATCCATGAGGAATAACATTTAAGTTCTAACACTCAATCAGAAAAATGCAGAACTAGAGAGCCATTTGTGACTTAGTAAAATATAGTGACTATCTTTCAACCACTTCTTTAATTTCTATAATTACATTTGTACACAAGGATACCCGCTCCTTTTATGTAATTTTATACATTTGTTAGATGCAACAGAAACTCAGAGGTTGTCATCTTATACTGGAGCATTTTAAATTCACGATAGACTTTTAATAATTTTTATTCTTTAACTAAAAGCTAAAAACAACTAATGAGAAGCCAATACAGTAAAATATATTTATTTGTATCTTAGGCTGAAATTTTATCATCAATTCTTAAACATATGCCATTAAATGGTGGGAAGGGGTGAGAATTTATTTGCTTATGCTTTATCAGTATATGCCAGGATACATTAGTTATCCATATCTGAAAGCACACTTCTCATGGTAAGTAATTTCTGAATGCAATTTCATGAAGTTTTGTAGCTTTACTATGACTAAAATATGTAATTTGAATAAAATCTTTGCAAAACACAAATGAACAGTATTCACGCCTCCAAAGTGAGAGGGGGATGTGGCTTAATGTGGGGTGTGGCCTGTGAATCAAGTGGAAGGCTAATCATTCACACTTTGTGCTTTTAAACAAAATAGAAATATAACTTGGGACCCCTGGAAATGATTGAAATCACAAACAAAAAAAGTGATGTGTCCTTCACTTTTCATGTAAGTCATACTTGACATAAAATATATGTATTAAAAAATGAATAATTACCTAGAATTTTTTTTACTAACCAATATCTCAACGTGTAGCACTTAGTGATAAGTAATCTTATGCATTTATAGTAAGAATTATCCTCACTATTAAAAATACTTCAGGATCCAACTTAGTTATAGAAACATATTTAGTTGAGACTCTTAGACAAATGCATTTTTGATTTATTTCCCTGTCACACTGTTCTTCTCTATGTATCCTAAACTAAAAAAGTCATATTATCTGAACTTTTAAAAGGTTGTAGGGTAGCAGTTTTTTAAAGGTTATTCATAATCAGCATTTGAAAATAGCACTTCATCTCTCATATTCGCTTAACATGCCAGTTTTAGTTGTTATTTATTATCTATTAAATCTGATTGAAACAAAGCAAAGAGAGTAATATACTATAGCACAATTTGTTTCTTACCTGTGCTGTTGCTGGATTTTATTTGTCTAATATTATATTATCTCATCATATTGCAATTACAAGAACAGAAAACCAAACACCGCATGTTCTCACTCATAGGTGGGAACTGAACAATGAGATCACTTGGACTCGGGAAGGGGAACATCACACACTGGGTCCTATCATGGGGAGGAGGGAGGAGGGGGGAGGGATTGCACTGGGAGTTATACCTGATGTAAATGACGAGTTGATGGGTGCTGACTAGTTGATGGATGCAGCACACCAACATGACACAAGTATACATATGTAACAAACCTGCACGTTATGCACATGTACCCTAGAACTTAAAGTATAATAATAATAAAAAAAATTTATTTATCTATCTTCTTCACTGGTCTATAAGATCCTCAAGAGCAGAAAAACTGAATGGGGTTGTAAAAATCCTGTGTCTTTGCTATCCACAAATATGTGTGGCTGGGGAAGACAGGGACTACTGTTATGTGGCCAGATCAAAAGATTTGTCTAAATTGAGCCTCAATGTATTTTTTAAAAATCCAAGTGGCAAGTCCAAAAGTAGCTCTTTTATTCTTATGATACTTTAAATGAGATAGATAGGCCCTTAAATGGATATCTTATTCATTTGTTCATTTGTTTGCTTGAAAGTACTAGTGATGTATTTCCATGAGTTATTCAATGATTCAAGCAAACTTTCCTAAATTATTTCAGACTTGTGAGGTTTTACTACATAATTTTCTATTAGAGTGAATTTATACAAGAATTTCCCTCACATCATGATTTTTTTCTCCCTTATAGATTACAAATAATTCATGTTACCTAGGTGTTTGTAGGTCTAATCAATACCTGTTTACAGTTAATAATTTTTCAACTGTTATTCAATTATGTCATCAGATGACTTTTTAAAGGTGATAGCAGTGATACATGATTATTTAAATATTACAAAGAATCATTTCAAAATGATAAATATCTATATGTGAGGTTATCCTAGAATTGGTAAAACCAATCTGAATTTATAGAATAGAAGCTCATGGTCCTTTTAGTGAAGAATCAAAGGTAAAAATCAAGGGAAGGGGGAAATAGACATGTAAGTAAAGTCATCCTAACTGCAGTATTAGAAAGGCCGTACTTTTATATGGCGTTTGTGAGTAAACTAAAGTGTCATAAGGAGTATTTAATGAATACATTGCCTTGTAACACTCCACAGGGTACATTTTAGGTGCTCTCTAGTATTGCTTTTCTCTGTATGGGTATTTCAGTTTGCTAATGGTTAAGGAAACTGAATTGCTTCCGATTATGTATGTTTATTAGAAACAGTTGGTCATGTAAAACACCAGTGACTTTGATGATTCAAACTTTTCTAGCTATTTCAGGTAATTAAACACAGAAGAGAATTTATGACTGCTGGAGTTTTCAGAACTTTTCCTAATGCTCTTGATGGTGATATATAAATGTGAGGGAACATGGTACTTAGAGCCTATAAACACACAAATAGGAAAAGTACTTTTTGTTTCCAAACACTTCTGCAACTCAATTATCATATGGTAATTTATGTTAATTAGTTTTCTTTCACTGTTAGGATTTGTCAACTACCTAATGGCTCAGTTTTAGCTCAGACTGGTTGTGTGATATGGTTACAGAGTTTTTGCTTCAGGTTTGTCGCAATCTTATGTTATCGTATAAGCATTATGGCCTTAATTTTATTCTCTCAAGCCATTAGTATAATGACAGTTGAACTTTTCATGAAGTAAGTCCAAAAGTTAAGAAGAGACTATAGTCCATAATACTTGTGGTATCGTGACTCTGAGAGTGAGAGATGAGAGATGTTGACCATGGATGTGTGATTTCTGAAGAAATAAGAAGAAATTTTTAGAGTTCTCCAAGTGCTACTTAATTTGCCATAATTGAGACACTTACTAGAATCAGGATAATTCATCTTAAACTATGCATATAACATTTTAGCCTGGGATTAATGAAGTTAAGTGTTTTCATCAAAAGATTATCTTATTGTTTTGAGAATTTATTTCCCTTTTCAAAAAATTTTGCAAATATAATTCTAAATCTGTAGAACCTCTTTGATTAGAATTCTGATTTAAATATACTCTTATTTTAACTCCTAAGATGGCCTTTAACAATACCAATATCTTGGTATTCATGCCCTTGTGTGATCCCCTCCCCTTGAGTTGGCTAAATTTAATGATGTATTTTTAGTGAATTGAATGAGGCAGAGGTGATGGAGATTCAGAACTTTTCCTAATGCTCTTGATAGTGAAACATAGATGTGAGGGAACGTGGTACTCTCACAAGTGTCTGAGATTATGTTTTAGAAGATTGTGGCTTCTGTCTTGGAAGTTCTCTCTCCTTCTCCTGCTTGCTTGATCTGAGGGAAGACAGTTTCCATGAGCTACCTTGTGAAGAAGTCCACATGGCAAGAAACAGAGAAGCTTCTGGCCAACAGCCAGTGAGGAACTGTAGCCTACAGTCTGACAATGTGTGAGGAAATGAATCCTGCCAAAAACCACATGAGGGAGCTTGGAATAGGATCCTCCCAGTTGAATCTTCAGATAAGACTGTACACCTAATTGGTGGCTTAACTGCAACCTTACGGGATGTCTTGAAATAGAGATAGTCAGACAAACTTCAATGAATGCCCGATCCCCAGAAACCATGAGATAATGATGCTTGTGTGTGTGTGTGTGCTTTAAGTGGGTAAGTTTTAGAGTAACTTGTTATACAGAAATAAGCAACTAATACAACTGTGTATAAACTAACCTTTTGAAAATTAAAAAGTCAAACTGGTTTCTGAGGGTCAAGTAGACTTTTAATGAAGCAACTGCTAAAATTTAATTATTTAGTGTATATGTTAGTTTGCCATGGCTGCCATAACAAAGTACCATAGACCAGGTGTTTTAAACAACAGAGTTATCTTTCCTCACAATTTTGAAGGCCCAAAGTTTAAGATGAAGGTTTTGGCATTTTTGTTTCTTCTGGCCCTCTCTCCTTGGCTTGCAGATGGCCACCTTCTTCCTGTGTCTTCATATGGTTTTCTCTGTTTATTTCTGTAAAGACCCTATCTCAAAATAGTCTGACATCCAGAGGTACTGGGGGTTAGGACTTCAACATAATAGTTTCTAATAATAATGGTTAATATTTAGTTGGCATTAATGTATTATCTCATTTATCACAGTAACTCCATAGGATACATGCAATTATTACTTCAGTTATAAAAAGAAGAAAATTAAGGCTTAAAGAGGCTAATTAATATGCTTGAGGTTATACATCTAATGTAGTCAGTTTTCATGCTGCTGATAAAGACATACCTGAGACTGAGTAACTTATACAGGAAAAAAGGTTTAAATGGATTTACAGTTCTATGTGGCTGAAGAGGCCCCACAATCATGGCAGAAGGCAAGGAGGAAAAAGTCACATCTTACGTGGATGGCAGTAGGCAAAGAGAGAGTTAGTGCAAAGAAACTCCCCATTATAGAACCATCTGATACCATGAAATTTATTCACTATCACAAGAAATGGGAAAGACCTCCCCCATGATTCAATTACCTCCTCCTGGGTCCCTCCCACAACATGTGGGAATTCAAAATGAGATTTGGGTGGGGTCACAGCCAAACCATATCATTCCAACCCTGGCCCCTCCCAAATCTCATGTTCTCACATTTCAAACCAGTCATGCCTTCCCAACAGTCCCTGAGAGTCTTAACTCATTTCAGCATTAACTCAAAAGTCCACAGTCCCAAGTCTCATCTGCGACAAGGCAAGTTCCTTCTGCCTATGAGTCTGTAAAATCAAAAGCAAGTTACTTGCTTCCTAGATACAATGAGGGTACAGACATTGGGTAAATATAAAAAAGGGATAAATTGGACAGAACAAAGAAGCTACAGGCCCCATGCAAGTCCGAAATCCAGCGGGGCAGTCAAATCTTAAAGCTCCAAAATGATCTCCTTTGACTCCATATCTCATATTCAAGTTATATTGATATAAGAAGTGGTTTCCCATGGTCTTGGGAAGCTCCACCCCTGTGGCTTCACAGAGTACAGCCTCTCTCCCAGCTGCTTTCACAGGCTGGCACTGAGTGTCTGTGTCTCTTCTAGGTGCAAAGTGCAAGCTGCCAGTACATTGCTATCATTCTGAGGTCTGGAGGATGGTGGCCCTCTTCTCACAGCTTCATTAGGTGTTGCCCTAGTAGGGACTCTGTGTGGGGGCTCCAACCCTGCATTTCCCTTCTGCACTGCCCTAGCAGAGGTTCTCCATGAGGGCCCCACTCCTGCAGCAAACTTATGCGTAGGCATCCAGACATTTCCATACATCTTCTAAAATCTAGGCAGAGGTTCCCAAATTCCAATTCTTGGCTTCTGTGCACCTGCAGGCTCAACACCACAAGGAAGCTGCCAACGCTTGAGGCTTGCATCCTCAGATGCCATGGCCCAAGCTCTACACTGGCTCCTTTCAGCCACTGCTGGATCAGCTGAGATGGAGGGCACCAAGTCCCTAGGCTGCACTCAGCAGAGGGACCCTGGGCTTGTCCAAGTAAACCATTTTTTCCTCCTGGGCCTCTAAGCCTGTGATGGGAGGGGCTGCCATGAAGATCTCTGACAGATATTTTCCCCATTGTTTTGGGGACTAACATTCGACTCCTCATTACTTATGCAAATTCCTGCAGCCGGCTTGGATTTCTCCTCAGAAAATGGGATTTTCTTTTTTATTACATTGTCAGGCTGCAAATTTTCTGAACTTTTATGCTCTGCTTCCCTTATAAAACTGAGTGCCTTTAACAGCACCCAAGCCACATCTTGAACACTTTGCTGCTTAGAAATTTATTCTGCCAGTTACCCTAAATCATCTCTCTGTCAAAGTTTCACAAATCTCTAGGGCAGGGGGAAAATGCTGCCAGTCTCATTGCTAAAACATCACAAGAGTCACCTTTGTTCCAATTCCCAACAAATTCCTCATTTCCATCTGAGACCACCTTGGCCTAGACTTTATTGTCCATATTGTTATCTGCATTTTGGGCAAAGCCATTCAACAAGTCTCTACGAAGTTCCAAAGTTTCCCACATTTTCCTCTCTTCTTCTCAGCCCTTCAAATAGCTTTTGGATTATTTATAACCCAAAGAATAAGTGCTTGAGGTGATAAATACCCCATTCTTCATGATGTGATTAATTCACAATGTATGCCTGTATGAAAACATCTTGTGCTCCATAAATATATGCATCTATGTGCCCACAAGAATTTAAAAAAAAAAAAAAACTAGAAAAAAATATAGAGTAGCATTGACATGAGCCCTTGCACAATCTGGTTCTAGGAGAAAAAGTTGGGTTTCCCTGCAGCCTTCTTTTCCATAGTGCTACTGTTCTTTTGATCTATCTCAAACTATTTTATTCTCTTTTCCTACAAAAACTCCAGTTCAGGCTGAAATCTTCTTACAGTCTGGTGAACTGCTTTTTTATTTAAAGAAATAACTCCTGGTTTTAGTATCTACATCTGTTCAGAAATAGTGAAAGACTGTAGATACCTACTTTTCACCAATTGCTCAAGTGATTTTCTATTTAATGCTTTTAATGCTGTTAATTTTTTGACACAAATTTCATTTTTTACTTAACTTCATTTATATAGCCTTTAGTCTCACATTCTCAGCTGGGTCATTCTTCCTTTTCTTCATAATTTTGTTTTCAGCATATCAATCAGAAATTATTTGTTTGTTTGTTTACAGCCTGTTAGAAATTACTCTGAAGATTTACGATTTCTTTTTAAATGTCACAAAGCAGGGATAAAGAGTAAGAACAAGAAAAGCCATTCTACTGTATAGCATCAAGCTTATATAACCTTTATAATTGGGTTTTAAAAAGTGAAATATTTCAGCCTGTGAATAGGAACTTTATAGTTTATCTTTATTCCCTTTAAAAAATAAGAACAGTAAAAACATACACTTCCATATTTCATTAAAAAGTTTGTTTTGGAATTAAATCATGAGTGCTATTGGCTGAATGTTTATGAGACCCCAATATTCATGTGGAAATCCAAGGCCCCTTGTGATATTATTAGGAGGTAAGGCCTTTAGGAGGTAATTAGGTCATGAGGTTGGAGTCATCATGATTGAAATTAGTGCCATTATAAAAAGACATGATTTATGTCAAAAAATCAACAGCATTAAAATCATTAAGTAAAAAATCACTTGAGCAATTGATAAAATGTGTTCTCTCTCTGTGCTCTATGCCATGTATGGATACAGTGAGATGGCTGTCTGCAATCTAGGTAGTGGGCCCTTAACAGAGAGTGGGTCTCTTAACACCTTGATCTTGGACTTTCTAGCTTCTTGAACTGTGAGAAATAAATTTCTGTTTTTTAAGTCGTCCAATCTATGGTGTTTTCTTGTAGAAGCCTGAACTAACTAAGACAGCAATTTCTATAGAGGTACCCCTTTATCTGTGGGGGACATGTTCTAAGACACCCAGTGGATGCCTAAAACTGTGGAGAGTTCCGACCCACATATATATGTTTAATTTATAAATTAAGCATAGTAAAAAATTAACAACTAATGGTGAAATCGAATAATTACAACATTATGTCTGCATCACTACTTTTGTACTTTGGGGCCATTATTAAGTTAATTAAGAGTCACCTGAACACAAGCACTGAGATACCATTACAGTTGATCTGAGAACTGAGATTACTAAGTGACTAAGGGTTGGAAGCACCTACAGCATAAATATGCTAGACAAATGGATGATTTATGTCCCAACCAGGGCAAGTTGGGTTGGTATAAAATTTTATCACGCTACTCAAATAATGTGCAATTTAAAATTTATGGACTGTTTATTTCTGGAATTTTCCATTTAACAATTTTCGATCATGATTGACTGTGGGTGCCTGAAATCATGGAAAGCAAAACCATGGATAATAGCAGCAGACAGGGACTACCATGCTAAGAAGTAAGGGTGCTTCTGTAACAAATACATAAAAATATATGGCTTTGGAACTGGCTAATGGGTATAGGTTGGAAGAATTTTGAGAGACATGTTAGAAAAATGCTGATACTGGCATGAAGGGACTTTTAGAGGTCATTTTCTTAGAGGGAACATAATTAATCGGGAATAGTATGTTGCTTGAAATATGGACAGTAAAAAACTCTGTTTCTGCTGCTATAACAACATACCTTAAATTAGATAACTTATAAATAACATGCATTTATTCCTCACAGTTCTGGTAGCTGGAAAGCCCAAGATTAAGAAACCAGAAGATTTTGTTTGTGGTCAGAGGTCTCTGCTTCATGGATGTTGCCTTGTTGATGCATTCTGACATGGCAGAATGGGGATACAGGCTCTTTCAAGCCGCTTTTATAAGAATACAGATTTCATTCATAAGGGTGAAGCGCTCATGAGTTAATCTTCTCCCAAAAGTCCTACCTCAATATCATCAAAATGGGAATTAGGCTTACATAAATTTGGTGGGACACAAATATTCATACCATAACAGTGCCATTCTGATGAGATGTCAGATAGAAATGAAGAACATGCTATTGAAAATTGGAGGAAAGGAAAATTATGTTACATTTGATCAAAGAACTTAGCTGAATTATCTTCATATTCTAGTGTTTTGTGGAAATCAGAAATTGTGGAACAATGAAATTGAATATTTAACTGAGCAGATTTCTAAGCAAAGTGTTGAAGGAGTAGCTTGGTTCCTCCTGCTTGCTTAGGGTAAAATGTGAAAGAAGAGAAATGAATTGAAGATGGAATTGTTAAGCAAAAAGGAGTCAGAACTTAAAGATATAGAAAATTCTCATCAGGCTTTTTATATTTTAAAATACGAGAAACAGTGTTAGGAAGATAATGCGAATGATATGGTAGATGGAGCATTTGGTAAGAAGATTAGTGTGGCTGTGAACCATAGACTTAAACGACCATCACAACAGAAGCCAGGAATAGATATGGGATTATGGTAGCAGAAACACTGCTATCTGGGACATGATTAAGCAGAGAAAATGGGCTCAAATGAAGAAACACTGTTGAACTTCTTAGACTTTTAGGAACATACCATATAACTATTTATCTGTGAACATTCTTTTGTTTAAGACAAGGAAAGAAGGACCTAGAAGGTGATGCAGAGGCTATCAAGCCTGCCACTCCCACCACAGACCCAGAGTGAATAGGTGTAGGGATAGGGCTGTTGCTACCTCAATTTCAAAGGATGGGACCAACACCCAGTGGAGCCATGAGAGTGACATGGACCAACACTCAATGGAGCCATGAGGGTGACACTGCACAGAACCATTGGCTTCAGACCTCTACCAGGCAGAACTGCAGAGAAAAGGCTGCAATTCCAGTGGGTCCTGCAGGCAGGACCACTGCCCCAGTAGATCTGGAAGGCAGAAATCAAGCCAGAGAGGATTATTATTAAGCCTTAAAATGCAATACAATTTTCCTTGCTAAGTTTCAGATTAGCTTGGGACCCGGCACTCTGCTTCTTTCCTATTTCTTCCTTTTGGAATGAAAATATCCTATGAGTGTTCCACTCTTATATTTTGGGAGCATATAACTTGTTTTATTTCAAAGGTTCACAGGTGGGGAGGAATTTTGCCCCAGGATGAATGGTACCTCGAGTCTCACTCATATATGATTCATATGACATTTAGATGAGGCTTTGTACTTTAGGCTTTCAAGTTGATGCTAGAATGAGTTAAGAGTTTTGGGGCTGTTGGGATGGAATAAATGTATTTAGTTTGTGAGTAGGATGTGAAGTTTGGAAGGCCAGATTCAGAATGCTATAAACTGAATGTTTTTGTCACTGCCCCCAAATTCATATGGTGAAATCCTAAACCTCAGTGTAATGGTTTTAGGAGGTGAGACCTTTGGGGTGTAATTAGATCATGAGGGTGTATTTTTTTAGTAGAGATGGGGTTTCACCGTGTTAGCCAGGATGGTCTCGATCTCCTGACCTCGTGATCCACCCGTCTTGGCCTCCCAAAGTGCTGGGATTACAGGCTTGAGCCACCACACCCGGCCAAGATCATGAGGGTAGAGCTTTCATGAATGATATTAGTGCCCTTATAAAAAGATAAGATACAGTTTTTTCCCTCTCTCTGTTATACACCATGTGAGGATACTAGGAGAAAATATCATCTGTACCCCAGAAAGGTGCCCTTACCAGACACTAGATCTGTTGGCATCTTGATCATAGAATTCTCAGCCTCCAGAACTATGAGAGAAAAAATTCTGTTGTTTAGCCACCCAGTCTGTGGTATTTTGTTATAGCAGTGTGAACTGACTAATCCAATGGGTCAAAAGATAAATATATAACGATCAAGAAGACCAAGCCACAAAAATATCCAAGGTAGTTAATTTAGCTCCTGAGATAAAACAAAGCAGGGCTCTTTGCCTACCAATGTGCCTAAAAATAAAGAAGTCAGTGAGAGACTACTGGTCTCCATTTCTGCTGCTCAACTCTAAATAACTTTGGAAGAAATGCCATCAGGAAAAGACAGTTTTATTCTGATTGTCAGGTCTAAAGGATAGGTGTAGTACACAGGGTGGAGAAACTGACAGTATAAAAATTCTAAGCTTTTTTCCAGGGCTTGATAGAGTGAATCCTGTATGTAGACCATCATTATCATTGCCCCACATTCAAAGCACTCAGTTTATCCAAGACTGTTAAGGTTGGGGGCCTATAGAGCTCAGCCGTGGCCCAGTAGAAGCCATCATGGGGAATTTATCACAAGCTATTCTCATCCATGAGGAAATGTACTCAGACTCAAAAGAGGCTTTTAGATTGATTCCAACTGGGAGGCTGAGTGTATATATATATATATATATATATACACACACACACACACTCATGTATGTGTGTATAATATATGAAAATAATGTGTGAAAAATACCTATGTACACCTCTTCTCTGCTATTCTTGTTCTGTACTTTTCAACTTCTAATTCACAGTTACCTCCTTTAATTGTTTTTTCCAATAAGAATGATTGACTGTTTTTTCTAATTCCAGAATCAAAATTCTCTTAAATTATTATAGGATAAATGAAACATTTATTTGCTTATAATTCTCTGGTAAGAGGAGATGGCGTTCAAGATTTCTATATGTTCCCTTTACGGACCGTGGAATATCTAAATCAAGGAATATATCTTTTTAATGTTTATTTTTGAATAACTGGAAGAATCCTAAAAATTCCCAAAATATATGAGTGGGTAGTATATTTGATTTGATTTGCCAACTTGAAGTTTTAAACCAGAGTTATAATATGAAATCTCAGGGCAGCGTGCTAGAAATCAGGAGGACTGGGTGGGGGCATTCCTTGATCTTTTCATCTCCTAGAGTCTATCTCTACATTGCAGCCATGTTCTATGATGAACTACTGGTCTCGTAGTAGGGGTCCACTGAGTATTTGACCAAGTGGAAAGGAAAGTCAGGTTTACTGGGAACCCTGAGAAGCTCTCCAGAGTGTCATCCAGAGTGTGGCCAGCTCTCTGTCCTTTGTCTTCTTTGACTTCCAATGCAGAGTGATTCTCTAGCAGAAGACAATATGGAAAAAGGTAATACAGAACCACACAGGAAAAAGAGTAACTGATTATGCTTACTTTAACCTTCACAGAAGCAAGGCCCTAGTATCCTCTTCTACAATTTAACATCTAAAAATCCAGTGATAGATCTCAGTTCTCTCCTTTCTCATCTAGATATCTGAGGGTCTTCTTGATATTATTTCACTCTCAGTGAGAAAATGAAGCCTTGATCAACATTCTCAGTGCTTTCCCTACTTAGAAGTTCATTCAATAGTTTGCTAAGTCATAACTTTCTTGACAGCAATAGTTAATTCTGATTTTATTCAGCCTCCCACCTGTGTGTCCAGCACCAAATAGGTGCCAAATACAGTTGAGAATAAATAAACTATTTATTCAATCACTCATGAGTTTGAGGACTATTTTCTTCATGTTGAAAATTTCCCTTAACTTTTTCCAGTTTAGTTTTTATTGTTTTTTGCAAAGCTTATTTACTCTTTTAAATTTTCCTCCCAATTTTTAGTTCCAGCTACCTATCTGACCTCCTGATTCTGCATTTATCAGCCTCTGATCTGTCTATTTGGCTTTCTTTCCTGCCTTACCCTGACCTCAATGCTTGCATGTGTCCTTCATTAGACTGGCCAGTCTACTGTTGCCCTCCAGTCTGACACCCATTTCTATTATCAGCTCATCTCAACAGGCCTCCTCTTGGTTTTCACTCTTTAATGTGTCTTTACTGCCTATATATAGATCCCTGTCCTAAAGGAGAAAGGGGAATCATATTCATAATCCTGGTTGAAAGCTTAAACAATAGTATTCATTTATATTGAAATGCAAAGAAAATACACATTTGTGGATTAGGCATTTTATTTTTTTCACTAACTGGGAACAAGCTCATTTAGAAAGATAATTGTCTTTCTGTCTTGGGATTTTATTATAATGGATGACGGGAGGCTGAGGCAGAATGGCGTGAACCCGGGACGCGGAGCTTGCAGTGAGCTGAGATCCAGCCACTGCACTCCAGCCTGGGTGAGAGAGCGAGACTACATCTCAAAAAAAAAAAAGAAAGAAAGAAAGAAAAGGAGATGCATGAATCCCAAAAATGTGGCTTCCATAAAGTAATAGATCACTGTTATCTATTCCCAATATTGCTATAATTATATCAGAAAGTTTTAAACTGTATTATAGTGTCATGCATATGATATAGACATTATATGGACACACATTTTTTCCCTTTAAATAAGATTATATGAATTAACTCAAGTATGATTTGGAAAGTACTACTAAAATTAACACATCCTTTGAAAATGGCTACTGGAAGGTAAACTATTAAATCTTACTCACTTCATTTGTTTGCCTTATTTAGATCTTGTTTTGGATCCTCATTAAGCAAGTCTAACCTGATCAACCAGCTGGTGATAATTAAGTTCTACTTCACCACTGGCATTGCAGATGGCAGCTGTTATCCTAGTCATCCATCCAAACAAAAAGGATGGCAAAAAGCCCTCCCAGATCAATTACAAAATAAATTCATTTTCCTCTCTTTTTCTTCCAGGGAAAAGAATTTCAACCTAAAAGGCCAACAACTTTTATTTTTAAAATTAATTATTTAGAGCAAATTCACCCCAGAAATGCAGAAAAGAGAAAGATTATTGGCATTTCCCTGAAATTAGAATTTATCCTGTTTATCAAGAGAGCAAGATAAACTGAAAAATTTCCTTTTAATCATACTTTCTTGATTAAAAAAAGATAAGTTCTAACTTTAGGAATATGTGTGTGTGTATATACAGACAGATGAGTATTTCTTTGAAGATTTTACATACCATGTAATGGACTTTGCTATAAGTATTTATCTCTACTGCTCAACTATTATTATTTATTTAATATTGTTAAATTTTCTAACCGTAATGTATGGTGTCCCATCAGTGGCCTGTTAAGATTTCACTTGTCAGGGACTTCAACTATAAAGATTGTATAAAAGGCTACAGGCATCCAGAAATCTAAGAATAAAACGCTAGATAAGAGCGTTTTCTTTTCAGGTAGCATTAGTTAGCACTGGGATTATGCAGAGGGAAGATTGCTTGTTTATTCTGGTGATACAAACGCAATACATTTAGGGGTGCTACGCAGTCATGGGCCAATTAGGCAGCAGCTGGAATGAATGGAGGTTGTTCAGACAGAAGCTCAGAGGGTCTATTGAAGCCATGCTGTTCCACGAACTCTAGAAAGGCTGCTTCCTCAGAGAAAATCCTTCTCTCCTTATCCGCCCTGTTTGTTTTTTAAACTGAAGTGCAGTTTCTGTGGAACTTCCCCCTGCAGTACAATTATGGAGTCTCATTCTGAAAGCATTTGACTCTATAATAACAGCAACAGCAGCCTCAGCAGTTAGATAATGGCCTGAAATTTGAGATCGGGAAATGTTTTTCTAGCAATGGCTGATAATGGATAATAAACAGTGGCTTTAGATTATATGAGACTGCTAGGGATCAATATACTGAAATGCTTCTTAGCATTGATGCTGTTTTTACTGACAGAGTGAGCATTGCTGTTCATGTTAGTAGCAGCATGAACAGCAGACTGCAGATGTGGAAAATTAAGGAAATGTGAGGGTCTCAAATCCCCCCAAAATTCATATTTCAACATGTAGTAGAAATGAGTAAAAGCCCCAGAAGGCATAAATTTTATTAAAATACCCTAAATGGGTAATTCTGTAGTCAATGACAAATTAGAACCAGTAAATTAACTTGTGCTAGACTGCAGTAGATTATTTTACTGAACTTTGATCTCTGCTTTTTTGTTTTGCTACTATACCTAGCATATATGTGTTTCAGTTGTGCCTAAATTTCAGCAACCTATGATTTGTGTGTGCTTTCTTTTAATATTTATAAAATTGTTACAGTAGGTAGCTAGGGACACATATGCAGAACAGGAGAGGGCCCCCTACCAAGAATGTCAGGCAACAGTTAGTTGATGGTCAGGCGGTTGTTAAATTGTCTCTGTAAAATAATAATTGGTCACAGCCAGTGCCAGGGAAAAATAGTCTCCCAATAGATAGAAAACACCTGAAGCTGGTGATTAGCAGCTTCCTGATACAATCTCAGGAGTTGGGTGAGCAGTCCCAAGCATGCGCACTAAGAGGCAAACTGGCAGAGTTTAACTGGCCTATGACCTTCCTCTAGAACACTCGACTGGTAAGGGAAAAATGCCTCAAGTGAACATGTGCACAACTTCAGTAAACACACTGGGCATGTGGCCCCTCCCAGGTTCTGGCAGGCCACTGCACATGCAAATAGCCCACTCCAAGAGAAGAATCAAGGGAGAAAAAATGCAAACCCCAGGACCAGGCCAATGTACAAAAATCCAAGTCAAGGACTGAATGGCACACGTGGATCTCTCAAGTTGCCAGCTTGGCCTCTTCCAAGTGTACTTTACATCCTTTCATTCCTGCTCTAAAACTTTTTAAAAAACTTACTCCTGATCTAAAACTTGCCTTGGTTTCTTCCTCTGCCTTAAACCTCCTCCTGCTCCTCAGCCAGATTATTTCCTCTGAGGAGGCAAGGATCAACTTTGCTGCAGACCCATTGGATTTGCTGCTGATAACAAAGTCACACTAGAAGTCGTATTAATATCGATAAATGACAAATCTTCAAGTGTAAAAAAGTGCTGATGGATCAAATGCTTAAAAATTTGATATGGTTACTGTATTATCTTACATAATACAGTTGAATGCAACATAGTTCTTAAAGTATTTCCCCCCCTCCCGACCCCGGTATTTAATCACTTATTATGAGATCACTAGATTGACCATTGTATGCCTCGTATTAGGCAGCTTCTTTTTTTAGTAATGTGGCACATATTATTTTAAATTATTTATTTAGACAGACATTGAGAAAGTAGAGCATATAATCTTCTGCAAAAATAATGAATTTGATAAGCAGAATTACATAAAATAATACTGGAAAATATTGGAAATCAAGTCTTAGACTATTGACTATTACAATTTCTTTTCACTTTTTTTTTAAACTTTTGCCTCTTCTTTACCTTCTGTCTTCTCTTGTTTAATTCACCTTGCCTTCCTCCCCTGATTCTTTCTTCATGGACATGCATGTGTGGGCGTATGTGTGTTTTAATTCTTCTGAAATAAAGTGTGTAGTGAAGACGTTTTAAAGGGTCAGATTCCAGTTGCATAAAACCTTTTCAAGAGAATTACTGGGTATCAGAACCCGGAAGGGTGCTGTGGTCATCCTAGAGACCCCACCTTCATAAGGCTCTTGGGGCAGAGCCCTGCCAGGCAGTTGCTAAGAAACAGCAAAATGGCCCTTACCTGGCTTCAGTCAGACCAAATAGTGCAGCACCATCCAATGCCTTGCAGAAACCCGAGAGAGCTGTTTCAACATTGGACTTGCTTATTGTTTGTTTTCCTTCTGTGTAGAACTCTAACCAGTGAAGAGAAGAGCATTAATAAAACAGCCAAGTGCGTTTCAGCACACCAGATAGGCTGGAGAGACCATAGTCAACCTCTTACTTGGAGATGTGTCCTGCATGTAGCCACTTACCGTAGAGTACTGTGCCTTAGAGACTGATTTAAAGATCAACCCTTTTATTTACTATAAAATAGAAAATAACCCCTTGTTAAATGTAGAAATGAGGTTTCAAAGAAACTGTATGCTTAACACTCCATAGAAACATGAAACTTTGGAAACTATTGAATAGATGGCCTGTTTCTATTTTATGTATAATTTCAAGACTTAAAAAAATTCAAACTAGATTAGTTGTGAACCATGGCATTTTCCAAATATTAATTTATTCTCTGCCTCAGAATTTACTAGCATCCACCTCATAAGGCTTTTGAGGATTTAATAAGTTAGTACATTTATAATTGCTCAGAACATTGTCTGTCACAGAGTATTCAAAAGTATGACCTGTTGCTATTTTTTATGACCTATGTACTCATAATGTTAACTACAGATGAACTTACATAATTAATGTATTTATTAAAAAACTTTTGGCCGGGCGCGGTGGCTCATGCCTGTAATCCCAGCACTTTGGGAGGCCAAGACGGGCGGATCACGAGGTCAGGAGATCGAGACCATCCTGACTAACACGGTGAAACCCCGTCTCTACTAAAAAATACAAAAAACTAGCTGGGCGAGGTGGCGGGCGCCTGTAGTCCCAGCTACTCGGGAGGCTGAGACAGGAGAATGGCGTGAACCCGGGAGGCGGAGCTTGCAGTGAGTGGAGATCAGGCCACCACACTCCAGCCTGGGCGGCAGAGCGAGACTCCGTCTCAAAAACAACAACAACAACAACAAAAAAAAAAACAAAAAAAACTTTTAATATAAATAACATGTATAAAATACAATAAAATCAGCTAACAAGAGAATGGGAGTAAATTATTCTTTCTTGGGTTGGAGGCAAGTGCTGGAAAGCCTTCATGTGAGGTAATATTTGAGCAGGGTTTTCAAGGATAGTTAGAAGCTTGCTAAGTAGACAAAGACAAGATTAACTTTCAATGCAGGTCAAATAACATTACTGTGTGTTTAGAGACTTTCCCTCATATTTGCTTGATAAATGTTTCTATTTTAATGTGTACACACATCACCTGAAGACCTTTCTAAGTTGCAGATTCTGATTTAGTAGATCTGAGTCAGGACCTAATATTTTGTACTTCTCAGGCTCTGAGTATGAAGACACTAGATTATTATAAAATCATCCGTTGGTACAATATACCTCCCCAATTATATGGGGACCTCCGCAAATACCAAAATCTGAGCATACTTAAGTCCCACAATCAGTCATGTGAAACCTAGAAATGCAAAAACTTGACCCACCATCTAATTGGGTTTTGCATTGAATAAAGTATTCAATACTTTATTTTCAATGTGTGTTTGGTCAAAAAAAGTCAATGTATAAGTGGACCCACACAGTTTAAAACTGTGTTGTCCAAGAGTCAAATGTAATCTCATCTTAATATTGTTTTTAGATACTGTTAACTTATTTATAAAACATGTGTATCCTTAAAGCACAAAATAGAAAATAATGCAGAACTGTCATTACTCACTCAAATCTTGATGTGAACTGATTAACAATCTCTGGTGGATCTTATTTTAGCAGTTGTTAACCTGGGGTGCATGAATGAGTTTTAGGTGTCTGTGAGTCCCTCAAATTGTAGACACACTTTTGTGTGTCTGTAAGCTTAATGGTTTTTCATGGAAGAGGGTTCATATTTTTAACTGTTTTTCATGATGTTCCTCCTCTACCTGATTTATGTGAGTGGAGCTTCTGGTATTCTATTCTTAGTCATTTGAATACACATCTCTTGGGAGCTGTGTTGAGCTGCGGTCAGCTGCCTTTACTGACTTATCTATGGTTTTCTAAACAGAGATCTAGAAGTCACTTTGCTAAAGTTGCTTTGGACAGATTCAGTGGGATATACAAACAACAAATCTAAGAGTTTAGTCAGTAATTTGTTCTAATAAGATCTGCTATATCTAGCCCCACTGGGCTATGAAGGCTACTGAGACTTAACCCTATCACATCAATGAGACAGTAGGGGTGTATTCAGGAACCTAGGAGCTAGACTAGATAAAAGTGGGCTTCTTTAAGGCCTCAGAAGTGAGAGAGATGGGCTTATAACTTGGGAAGACAAGGATTTAAGAAAGGTTTTAAATGAAGAGTTTCTTAATAGTTTTCTTCCACTGAGACCCAAAATGCCTACTTGGAATTGGAAGAAAGTGCTCATAATACCAGTGGTGTTTGAGGGGGCACATTTATAATCCAAGGCCCTCACAGCATACCAGAAACTGATGGAAACTTTTTTTGAGAGACACCATAATCAGAGGACAGGTGGGATAAGAGCCAGGGCCCTCTCCTGGTTCCAAGTCTTGTTTCTGAGGACTGAAAGCTTACAATCAAAACCACAAAGCTGAAGGTCTCTGGCATCCTTGGCCTGACTGAGCCAATGCATGCCATGGGCTCTGCTCAGGTGAAGGGTAAGCAGCAACAGGCAGTGCCAGGATTGTCAGGTGGCAGTGGCATTGTGGGTTATGTTCAGAGCCTGCAGCTATAGGGAGAAGTATGGTCTTGCTCCTGCAGATGAGTTCCAGAAATAACTGGATGGCTTGTCAGGGTTCTAGTCAAGTCAAATGACCCGAGGTTTAGTGAAATGCTTTAGTTTCAGCTGAGAAAACTCGAGGATAAATCAAGAATCAAGATGAATATCTCATTATATATATTTTAGACACAGGAAGTCAGAAAGAAAGGCTACAGCTTAGCGAGCATGCAAATTAATATTGCTTTTCCTAGATCTACTGAATGCGATCATGAACGCAGCAGTGGGTAAATCTAGACCTCAAGCACTGAGGAACTAGAGCTGCTGATATATGGCCACACTTAATTAGTATTGAGTTGAAGCCAAGACAGGGCTGGATATGCTGGGTGAAGAGCTTCAGTGCATGCGTTTAGTCAGACCAAGGACAGGGTGCCTGCTGGTGTGTGATAGGAACATGAATGCTACCTAAGCACATTCTCTATTTGAGTTGTATCCTGGTAACAATTACAGAATCTATAATGCATAAAATTGACTTCTGATTCTGTAATCATGTGTTCACTTGAGAAGAGGCAGTGAGATTTTACAGCCAGTGCTTAGGACAGGTGCTAGAATCAAAAAGTGAGAATCATTTGCAATGTCTGGGTTCATGTTAGACTAGGTTCATATTGAGACTCTCAGTAAGAATGAGGATTATTTGCTAGTTGTGATGAGGGCAGCACAGAGCATGGCATGAAAACATTTAGCCTATCAGTTATAGTCCTTTTTTCATTTAATTAACATTTATTCAGTGCTTCAGTATATGGTCACAACACTATCTTAGATTTTGATAGTAAAATAGCTAACTAAATAGTTAGACAAAGGGACAGGCAGTCCATGAAGACAAGACAAAATCCACATTTCAGGACAAACAAATATCATGACTCTAAGTGTTATAAGAAAACACATACACACTCACACACAGTATTAGTTCATTCTCATAATGCTATGAAGAAATACCTGAGACTGGGTAATTTATAAAGAAACAGAGGTTTAATGGACTCACAGTTCCACATGGCTGGGGAGGCCTCACGATTATGGCAGAAGGCAAGAGAGGAGCAAAGGCATGTCTTACATGGCAGCAGGCAAGAGAGCATGTACAGGGGAACTGCCCTTTATAAACCATCAGATCTCATGAGACGTATTCACCATAATGAGAAAAGCATGGGAAAAACCCACCCCCATGATTCAATTACCTCCCACCAGGTCCCTCCCATGATAAGTGGAGATTATGGGAGCTACAATTCAAGATGAGATTTGGGTGGGGACACATCTGAACCATATCACATACACACACACTCACGCACACACGCATGCACACACACACACAGACACAATTCTGGGCTAGTAAATCAGTACTAAAGGAGCTCTTCTAGGGTGGTCAAGGGAGGCTTGCTATGGAGGTGACAACAGCCAAATTATATTTCTTCCCTTTGGTTTTCACTGTTCTTTTATGGCAGAGCCCTTGCTGGTAGACAGATCTGGGGTACAAGACAATCAGGAGGGCAGAATGTCAGCCCTACAAAGAAGCTGTAGTGCTGAGAGGGCAATAAGATGGATACTGAGGATGGACACCTGGGCAATAGGCCAGCCCTTTGGATGGGCCCTATCTATGGCTGGAGATAGGGAGAATTTCCCTTTAGGAATTGAGGGGCCAGGGGCTTAGTCCCTCAGTCAGTGGAGACAGTGTGGGAGGGTGAGTAGCAGGTAAGAGCCTAACTGGCAACTATGGAGGGATAAAAGTATCCAGATCAAGGGAGTGTCTCTAGCATGCATTCAGCTTCCTTTCTTGGATGATACCCCTGAAAAATCTGAGAAGCTGTAGGATAGTCAAATGTGACCTTCCAAAAGTTGCTGGTATCACTCAAATTGATACCAAACACTAATCTAATCTAAAAAGTCATCTAAAAACTCATAAATGTGTGTCGCTGAATTCATTAAAAGGTCCTGGATAGTTATTTAAAACTATTCTGTGATTAATAGACTTAAACCTTACCAATGAGAGAGAGAGAGCAAGAGGGAGAAAGAGATCGAGAGAGAGAGAGTGAGAGAGAGACTGTGTGTGTGTGAGAGAGAAAACCATGTAAAATTTGTCTTTGATGACTAAAGTTAGCAGAATAAACTCATAGGATAAGTCAAGTCATCTTATCGAACTATGGTTTTATTTTATTTTACAAATAAAAAAAAAACTCTTCAAAAACTTCTCCTAGAGCAAGAAAAACTTCAAAATCTGAGAGAAATGACAGGTATTTTAAGACTAAAGTTTGATTCGAAATGTGATAAGATAGAGGTAGTTCTCAGGAACAATGGAGGAAATTTGAAAATACTCCCTCTGAACTCCAGAAATAGAAATGCAAATCTGAAACTGTCGCTGAATGATTTAAAGAAGTTGAACAAACTTAAGGTAATCATATGGCAGATCAGGCAATTCTGAGGTGAAATTAAGGATGGAAATCATATGAAAGAGGAAAAGGTCAGAGAAGAGAAGCGAGAGTAGAGAAATAAAAGGCAAAAGAAAATCATAGCTTGAAAGAGGTAGAACAAAGGCCATCTTCACTTTGCACTTACGTTAGGTATGTCCTCCTGTTGTCTTCTAGGGTAGGGGCAAGAAGCTGATCTAGGAGCCAGATGATTTGATGTTTCTGTTTATCCATTTCACCCAAAATGTTGCTTTCCCATCTCTTCATCCAGCTTTCTTCTGCTTCTAGTTTTTATTTTCTGGTTGTCCTGATCAATTTTGATTTTCCTTTTCCTGCAGTGTTCATAGAGAAGATACAGCTTAGACTACCAGATAACTGGGTCGTCAGAATAAAATCTAGGATAGTTTCATGTGTATATACTATATCTTAAAGTAAACCTGGAAGTTGCTTCAATTTCACACTTTCAATCAAATGGCACTATTGTAATAGAGAACCATTATGAAGAAACTACAGAATTTCAAGCTCGGATGTCCTCAGCTTCGATAAATTCAGATTTGCAATATACCACCCTTAAAAAGTCTCTTTCACTAAAACAACTTTTCTCATTCTGACCAGAGTGAGCATACTCATCCTCAACTGTGAAGAAGCTAGATTAAACGGTCTAGGGTCTGCTGTGTCTTGGGGAAGTCCTTTTGCCTGTACTTCTGTTTTGGTTTCTGATGAGAACTTTACTTTTCCCTGACAAGTAAAGGGATACATTGTTGAGAAGTTCAGTAAACTTACAGAGGCTCTGACTTTCAGCCTATGTCTCGTCTTTTGTGGGTCCTTCCTCTCAGGAGAATACACAAGACATTATTCCCTGACATGCCTTTTGAGGCTCTGTAAGAAATGAACACTTTACCAAAAACCCCTTTGTTGCCTGCTGCTTGAACGTGAGAATTACCACTGTGTGGAAATTCCAGCTCAATGGTTCTCCACTCTGACTTCACATTAAAAATACCTGGGGCACTTAAAAAACAATGCAGATACCTCAGCTCCCAGGCCAGGAAAGTTAATCAGAATCACCTGGATATAGGTAGTTGCGAAAGCTCCCCAGGTGATCCTCATGATTTGCC
Source organism: Rhinopithecus roxellana (assembly GCF_007565055.1). Taxonomy (NCBI): domain Eukaryota; kingdom Metazoa; phylum Chordata; class Mammalia; order Primates; family Cercopithecidae; genus Rhinopithecus; species Rhinopithecus roxellana. Next base: position 162,028,691 of record NC_044552.1, read on the forward strand.
ACAGCTGAGAATCATTGCCTCTGTTAGTTGCCCTGTCCGTCTAATTGAGGTAGATTCTCTCAGGTGTTGCTGAATAAGGACCAAGTTTACTCAAGCTCACCATTTCTGTAGAAATTTAGATTCTAGTAACCACTATCAGGAGTTCTATATTAAGTTAGTTCACTCAACCCTGGTTTTCCTATTTCAGCTTCCCTTGCAACTCTGTCAGTGGAAGCCAAGTTGGGGTAGACGTGGCACAAGGACAACATGGAAGAAAGAAAAAAATGCGTCCCCTTTTTTGTTGTTATTTTCTCAACAGTCTCTGGAAGAAAAGAAAAAGAAGGTAAGTGTGAATAAAACCTTTGCAGCTTTATTCAAAGTGTTAGAATCTATACTCTATATTTCTTGTTGGATATAAACTAGGGCAAATAACACCCTCAGCGGAGTGTTTCTTTTCTTGTTGCCAAAAATGTAAAACCAGGATAAAAGGTACAAAGTTTTCTACGTGAGGTTTAGAGACAACTCACCTGTTAATTTCCTGCTCCTGTTGGCTTACTTGCCTAGCCTTCTGACTTCTGCTGCCTATAAAAAAGTCATATATGGGCATTTGCAGTTTTGATGAGGTAAAATTTTAGAATACTCTGGACGAGATACCTTCACAAAGTAAAATATTGGGGTTCATCAGTTTCCATTCAGATAAGCTGAAGGGAAATATTTAAAGGTAATTTAATTTCCAGAAATAGGAGTTAAAGTGTGATCATTAGGTCAGTGTAGAAATTAAACTTATTCTTTATAACTTATTAAGTACCATGAGAAATGTCTAGGAGTGGATGCAGAAAATTTTACAGTGACTTTTAGCAAAAAGGTATTCCAAGTACCACTCTTTAGGGTCTTTAGGAATGAAAATGTAGGTATGAGGCATTCTCACCTGGATTGTAATGGTTCTGATAAAATGGCATGGAGGTGTAAAGATTTGAAAAAGAACAAATACCACCCAGTTGCTTTTTATTAGGGTTATTGAACTGTACATAGTAAAAGGAATAACCAAGAACCCTTCATGAAGCTCTGGGAAGTCACTTGAGTGAAGCCAAAAAAACTACCTCATTTAAAAAAAGCACACATCCTAAAAGAAAATCAGATGAAAGATTATGTTCTCTCTCAAATGGTATCTGGTTAGCAGGGCCTGAGGCAGAAACTCAACATTGAAAACTAACACAGACAGATACCCTGCCACCCTTATCCTGGAGGAATTTCTAATTTTAACAACAGCAGACCCGGACTGAAATCAGCTTCTGTATCTCCTCAGTGAGCAGCAGTTACTCTTATCCAACAAATGTTTGTAGAGTACGTGAATTATATATAAGAATATATATAATTATATAAGAGAATGAATAATGAGATAAAAAAATCAAGATGGCACTTTAACCCTGCCACATTGGTAATATCAATCAAATGTCTTCAATTAATTCATACCCTTTGATCTAGCAATTATACCTTAGGAATCTGTTCTAAGGATATAAAAAACACAAATTTATGTGAAATATCTTCTTAACAGCATTATTCATAATATTAAAACTTTACAATATTGGATTAAATCTAAATATTCAATAATGTGAAAATAATTAAGTGATTGCATATTATGTTTCTGAAAGCTGTATAATATTATAAAACCCCGCATTTTCTACTAAGTGGAAAAAATAAATGTATATACACATTTTTCTTACAATTAAAGAAATAAGTGACTTTTCTATCTGTCTACAAAAGACTAAAAAGAAATATGTCACTATGTTGACAGTAGATATCTGGGTATTTGGATAATAGAGATTTTATTGTCTATATCTTGTACAAAAAGTTTTATGCTACTTTTTTATTTGGAAAAAACTGGAGATGTTAATTTTAAGAAGCTTTTTTTATATCTTGAGATTGTAGATAAAGATACTGTACAAAGATTCCTCTGATACAGTTCAATCAAAGAGTATTTACCATGTAGTAAGCACTGTGTGAGGTTGTAGATGGTACTAAAGTTTCTTCAGAAGGTGTCTAGGGGCAGAGAGCTAGCTATAAGTATGAAAGTCCATTTAATGTATGCTGAATTGAAAGGCCTGATTGAAGTACTGGGGAGGGACATAGTAGATTGAGGTATATGAGCTGCTGTAGGCAGAATGACCTCAAGAATGTTGAATTTGATGGAATTTCAAGTTCTCTATAAAGAACAAGGTGTTACAGGCAGGGCCAGTGATAGAAGTAGAAACAAACACCGAGTGAACTATGAAAAAAAGAGAAGGCAAATCTGAATGGAGATTGCATGTTGGGGAATAGTGGAAAATAAACTTAGATAATTTGGGGGAAGTTGGATTTTGAGCAGGGATATGAATTGACAAGAGAACTGATAGTGCTATGTGTGTTCAATGTAAGAATGAAATAAGTAAGGCAACTAAGTCAGTTGTTGCAATTTCTCAAGGACTAGGGGAAATGAAAGAGCTAGACTGAGTGGGATCTACTCAACTGATGATACACAAGCTATAAATAGTCACCATCAAATGGTTGTTGGGAGAAAACACAATCTGCAAGATGAAAATTGGAGAGGGTAAGGCCAGGCTCTTGCCTGTAATCTCAGCACTTTGTAAGGCCAAGGTAGGAAGATAACTTGAGGCCAGGAGTTCAAAACCACCCTGGGCAACATAATGAGACCCTGTCTTTACAATAAAAAAATATAAATTGGGCAGAATAAATAAGTCTTTTAGGTTGTGAGTTAGAGGAAAAAGAGGTAAAGAACACAAATGAACGAGGCAAACACATGAGGAAGTGTGCTCTTGGCTAAGGAGTACAAAAATTCAAAATAGCAGAGTGATTCAACTCATTCATCTGAGTGCCTCCCAGAAACCATATTGCTGCTTTAAACGTGGAAACTGTAACTGACTGAATGAAACGTTGTGTTGTTTGCATTCTGTTGCCATCTGCTGTGAAAGCAAGGCCCTGAAGGTTTTACCTACAAAGAAAAACTTAAATTCTTAAGATGTTTTGGAAATTTTTCTCAAAAATAAACCACAAAATTTTCTCAAGAGCTCCAAAGAATGCATAATGACAAGTAAACAAGGCAGAATTAAAAAGAAAGAAAAATCTCGGAAAGAGTTACAGGGATATGTTAGTGGCATCATTGAGAAGGAAGAAGGCAGATTTGTAATGATGAGTGAATTAAATGGAAACATAATTTGTCTTGATTCATAGTATCTCAGATAAAACAGAATTTTTAATTAAACACACAATTATTACAGAAAAGGCAAGAAACTCTGTGCCTTGAGATGAGAGAGAGTAAATGGGATGCCACAGGGTCAGTGATCTGCTGTGGGCAGCCCCTGATGCTTTTGTGACTGTTGGTCCAGCTTTTGCACTAGATAGTTCCACGGGTCTTGAAAAATAGAAATCTGGATCAATGTTGCCATCTGTCCAGATTTAGTTTTGGCAAGCTGTTAACTTATTGCCTCAGGTCATACATTGATTCCTAGATTAAAGGATTAAAGCACTAATGTAAATACACTAATCCAGCTACCAGAACCACAAAATGGAGGAATAGGCTTCCAACTTTTAATTTAGTTATGCTGTCTATTCAGGGTATTTAACAAGGGGGCTATTATGTCATGTGTAGTAAGCATTTCTAAAGGCTCTGACAAAGGAAGTCAAGTCTTGTGAAGAGATCTGCCTTATAAAGAAGGTTAAAGTCTACTGAATGGTTTTAATTTGTTAAAAATCTTGTTGAGACCAACTGAGATTAAGTTAATAAAGGGTTAGAAAGATAATTCTGGAAGAGAAATGAACAACAAAAAATTCTGAATAAAAACTAATTGAACAAATGACGTAAGATATTTTAAAATGCAACCAGCAAAATTAAATGCAAAGAATAAGACACCCCACTTTTAAATACTCTTAACAAAAATAAATAAAGCATACAAATTATGTAAAGAGCTACTTCATTTCTTTTTTTTTTTTTGAAAGATACATGATATCTGGATATCCTAAAAAAGCATGTGAGTCTGTTGTGATCACCAATAATAGTAATTAATGAGGCTTCTGATGGCCATTGATGTCAGGATTAACTGTGTGATATCTGCAAAGCTAGGGAGTATGCCTAAAGAAATATTGTTATTGAACTCCTGGGAATCACTCGTTAATGAGTGTGTGGGTTAAACTACAAATTTATTACCTGATACATTTTTAAGGAGAATATTTCTACTAATAGCACTTGTCCAAAATGATCTGAAGAACATCAATAAAGAACTGTAACACTTCTGCAAAATGATGCATTTATAAACTTTGACCATACATGACCTTATTAGCTATGGCAGTAAGATGTTACTGAGAGTGACAGGCACTAATCACAGTCCTTGTAGAACTGGAAGGAGCTTTAGAAAAGGATCTTTGCCAATTCTTTCATTTTATAAATAAGTGAGCTAAGGCCAGATAGGTTGTCACTTGCCCAAGGTCATATTATTAACTGGTAGTAGAGCTAGGACTGGAATCCCAATATCCAGAGAAATCTTGGATTGACAGTTCTGACATTGGTCATCTTTCCTGGATATCCCCTTGCCCTACCCTACCCTGAATCAAGAATAATGTGGACTCTTACCAAAGAAACAACAACAAAAGAGGCTATTGATGAGGGAAAAATAGGTGCAAGAGAATGATAATTTCAAAAGTTATTAAAGGATAGTGTGTGTATATATATATGTGTGTGTATATATACGTACATATATACACAGATATGTGTGTATATATACGTACATATATACACAGATATGTGTGTGTATATATGTACATATATACACAGTAGGTGTGGGTGTGGAGATAGACAGAGAGAGGTGGGGGGAAAGGAAAAGAGGAAGAGAGAGGGGGGAAAGGGGGGAGAGAGACAGAAGAGAGGGGGGAAGAACAAAGGGAGCAAGGAAAAGGAGAAGACGGAGAGGAGGGGGGGGAGAGAACAGGGAGGGAGGGAGGGCTCTCCTCTCCTCTCTTCTCCCTTTCTCTTTCTCCCTCCCTCCCTCCCTCCCTCTTTCTTTCTCTCTTTCTTTCTCTTTCTTTCTTTCTTTCTTTCTTTCTTTCTTTCTTTCTTTCTTTCTTTCTTTCTTTCTTTCTCTTTTTCTTTTCTCTTCTCTTTCTCTTTTCTCTTCTCTTTTCTCTTTCTCTTTCTCTTCTTCTTTCTTTCTTTCTTCTTTCTTTCTTTCTTTCTTTCTTCTTCTTTCTTTCCTTCCTTCCTTCCTTCCCTTCCTTCCGTCCTCCTTCCTTCCTTCCTTCCTTCCTTCTTTCCTTCCTTCTTTCCTTCCTTCTTCCTTCCTTCCTTCCTTCCTCCTTCCTTCCTTCCTTCCTTCCTTCCTTCCTCCTTCTTCCTTCTTTCCTCCTCCTTTCCTTTTCTTTCTCTTCTCTTCTTTCCCTTTCCTTCCTTCCTTCCTTCCTTCTTCCTTCCTGTCCTTCCTTCCTTCCTCTTTCTTTCTTTTCTTTCTTTCTTCTTTCTTTCTTTCTTCTTTCTTCCTCCTTCCTTCCTTCCTTCCTTCCTCCTTCCTTCCTTCCTTTCCTTCCTTCCTTCTTTCTTCTTCCTCCTTTCCTTTCCTTTCCTTTTTCCTTTCCTTTTTCCTTTCCTTTCCTTTCCTTTCTTGATGGAGTCTCACTCTGTTGCCTAGCCTGGAGTGTGGTGGCACGATCTCGGCTCTCTGCAACACCCCCCTCCTGGGTTCAAGCAATTCTTCTGCCTCAGCCTCCCTAGTAGCTGGGATTACAGGTGCCTGCCACCATGCTCAGCTAATTTTTATATTTTTAATAGAGATGGGGTTTCACTATGTTGGCCAGGCTGGTCTTGAACTCCTGCCCTCATGATCTGCTGGCCTCGGCCTCCCAAAGTGCTGGGATTACAGGTGTGAGCACTTGCGCCCGGCCTCATAACACATTTCTTCAAGATACACAGATTTCTTTAAGATATACAGAATATGGAGGTGACTTAAATACTTGTTATTATCACCAGTGTCACCATCGTCATGCCATTATCATTTTTTGAGAACTCATAATGTGCCTGGCACTGTTAGATATTTTACAAACATTATATCCTTAGTTCTTAAAACAAGAAGTATGCATTATTTTGTATGTCACAAAAACTGCTCTTAAAAAGCATAAGAAACTTGCTTAAGTAGTATACAGCTACTAAATAATGGAGCTAAGATACAAATCTAGGCATCTTTTGTCTCCAAACTTGTGTTCTAATGACTATTCACATCAGCCCACAACTCACCACTGTTAAAATACAAATACTAACAGAATGACATAATTTGTCTTTTATAACATCATGGAAAGATTTTAGTATCAGGTAGCATTCCAGAATACCTCGTATTTTACCAACTTCCCTTGCAATACTTCATGCAAAATGTGTACCATGTGGCAAGAAGATGCAAAGTGGTGAGTGGCAGAAGAGAACCTGGAGGTAATTATAGGTAGGGTGAGCAGAGGAGAAGGATCCCAGTATGGAAAATGAACCTTCAGCTGGCCTCCTACGAAATCTGCTCCCCTGTCTCTAGACCCAGATAGTTTCTGAGTAAATGGTTGCTGATTATTAGAAGGTAAATTTTCTGAAAAAATATTTTAGAACAGTTGTAAAAACTGTTGCTCAAATGTTTTAGTTTGTAGAAAGTTATCAAGATGTTATATAGATGCCCCACAGATTCCCATTTAAAAATGTACTGCATTCCTAAATTTCAACTATACAGTTTTCAAGTATTTTAATGAGCTGATATGGACAGCTAACCTTATATGAACTGTCCACCCGCGGCTGTGAGCTGCTTCTCTCAGTTGTGGCTTGGCACCTTAGAGATTGCCTTTTTTTTTTTTTCAGTCAGGTCAGATGTTTTTCAAATATTTGTCATGTTTTGTGATATAGAAGTCTGCAAAAGGTATGGTCTATGGTCACAGATTTTTTTTAGTCTAGTGGCAAAGACAGACATTGAGCAAATAAACACATGAACAAAGACACAACTGCAAATTGTGCTAAGTGTTATAAAGGAAATACTAAACAGTCAGTGGTAAAGAAGCATCAGAAGGCTAAGTTCCAGATGAGGTGGGCAGAAGAGAAGGGTCTCTTGGCTTATATTAGGCCTGTTAACCTTCAAGTTAAGGGACCTGTATTTCATGAAGGAGGGTGGTGAGAATGCACATACCCTACAGAGAGAAGTTGAACTGTGACAAAAATAGGGTGGGTTCAGTCAGAAAGAAGGAATATTCTTGGAAGCAGACATAATAACACACACTTTACATATTGGCTAGCTATATACAATGGTGAAAAACAGGAAAATAAAGCAAGTATGATACGAAAGCAAAAGGAAATTCCAAGACCTTGAAACTAGTGATGATAAAGGAAAGTTGCATTATCATGGTGCATCATAGTGAGTACTCTAATGATCCATCTTTCATTAATAAAGAGTCCAGTTACATTGCCATTAGCAGAAGACAGCTTTTAAAAGGAAGAGTCTGGAGAAAGCATTCATATTTTTTTAATTCATGCTTTTTCTAAACTATGTGCCTACCCTTTCAACTAATAGCAAAAAAGTCTCTGTGGTCTTCTGATGTCTGAGGAAAGGTGAATGTTGGTAGGTGGGAAAAAAACTCTCTCATTGAGACAAAGGCTACTGTATTTCTGGGCCATCTACCAATGACACACTCATTTATTATTCTTGAGACCCAGGCCTGTTAGTACTATTCCAACTAGCAATCCATGAAAAAACGGAGGATGGATTTAAATTAGAAGGATGCCATCTTCCCTTCAACAATATCTGGGCCCTTTAGAGGCCAATCACTTATTAATTTTCCATCTGCATTGGTAAAGGGTTAACACTTCTGAATGGGATAACATTTTTTGAAAAATTAAAAAATGTTATCACATTCAGAAGTGTTAACCCTTTACCAAAAAATGTTATCCCATTCAGAAGTGTTAACCCTTTACCAAGGCCGGGCGCGGTGGCTCAAGCCTGTAATCCCAGCACTTTGGGAGGCCAAGACGGGCGGATCACGAGGTCAGGATTTCGAGACCATCCTGGCTAACACGGTGAAACCCCGTCTCTACTAAAAAATACAAAAAAAAAAAAAAAAAAAAAAAAAAACTAGCTGGGCGATTTGGCGGGCGCCTGTAGTCCCAGCTACTCGGGAGGCTGAGGCAGGAGAATGGCGTAAACCCAGGAGGCGGAGCTTGCAGTGAGCTGAGATCCGGCCACTGCACTCCAGCCTGGGCGACAGAGCGAGACTCCGTCTCAAGAAAAAAAAAAAAATAAGAAAAAAAAAAAAAAAGAAAAATTAGGGGAGCTGCATCTATACAAAGAACGAGGACTCTAGACCCAGAATTACTTACCTACAGACCATTCATTCATTCATTCATTCATTCAGATATATCTCATATATTCAGTCAACATTTATACCTCGTATGTTTAGGCACTTTTGTTAAGCCTTGGGGATTCAACAGAGAACTAAAATCTAGTACAGTAAAATTTAGCATAGCCTTTAAGAACTTCGGAAAGCAGAGAGGAAGGCCGCTAAATAAATAGATACATTTTAAGGGTAGAAACGAAAAATTACACCTGATAGAGTTTGACAAATAAGACTTTATTTAAGGCTGTTGCAATAGGGAAGAGAGATTGAACTTAATTCTACTGAAGCAGGCAGGAGAGTTTCTAAGCTCTGGGACAAACCAATGAAAAAGTACTGGAGGATATTAGAGGCAAAGTTGGTCAACGTTATTAGGTGATGGGTGTTTGGAATTGGTGCTCAGGGAAATTAGGCTCCTCCCCTCCCACAGAGATAGTGATGGTGCTATCTTTCTTGATGAGTACATTCAAAGGGTGGTCCCCAAGTCCTTAAAAATACATTGCTGGGTTGTAAACTGGCAAGAGGCTGGGAGAAAATTTTTATCTCCAGGGGGCAGAGAAAGAATTACAATGTCAAGTATTCTGAAACAAATGCTCTAAGAAAAGGGAAGTCAGGGGCCAATAGGAAGAAACCTGTTCAAAACGTATTCAGGCTGATGGGAAGGAACATGAAGGCTGTGTTGATTAGTACAGAGTAATCAATGCAATGATGGAATATTTATCTCAAGGAACATAGAGGAAGATAATAGTTAAGTTATATAGGCAATATAAGTTAAGATGACTCACAGTGCCATTTAAAAGTTAAAATAAGAGGCAAGGTCGTGCAGTCAAAAGATTTTAAGGTTTTAAGCCTAACTATTGCTTGTTATAACAGTGTGTAATATTGGATCAGTAACAGTATGTTTGAGCTACTGCTTTTATCTTTGATGGGGAAATGACTGCTCTACCTAATTCATAATGTTATGAATATCAAATTCAATAATATTTTCCTATTCACCTGGAACCCCATTTAAGTAGTACAGGAGCAAATGGATGCAATATAGAATTGTTAAATTGTCAAAAGGTTCTAAACCTAGTCAGTTTCACAAACATACTGTTTTTAGTTTTCAAATAACTAGAAATTCTCTTTTTATATAAACCATCTCCCCCCAAAATTTTCATTTGGAAATATATTGCTTTATTTCATTAAACCATCATAATTAGCATACCAAAACTTTTAAAAATAGTATAAAAGAGAAAACATTTTCATATTTCAGGTTTTTCTATCAAGAGATTACTGCAACATGCCCAAGTGGGGTTTATTTTAGAAAGCAAATGGGTTTATGTTAGGGAACTTACTAATATAATTAATAAATCAGAGAAAAATGCTATTTTCAAAAGGCTCAGAAAGATAATTTTATGATATATAACCACCAGTTCTTATTTTTAAAGTATGAAAAAATAGGAATGGACAGTTACCTTTATAATGAAAGGCTATCTATTGAAGTCAACAGAACTTCATACTTAACCTTGAAGCATCAGAGGCATTTCCATTAAAATCAGAAACAAGACTTAGAGGCATTAACACTACTATTAGCATTGTTCTGGAGTAGGAACCAATCAATTGAAACAATCAGCAGTTATAAGAGATAGTACCATTAAAAAAAAGAGGGAAATCACAACTCACAACATTCTTGGACAAATAAGTGTAAATTAAGAGATTCTGCAGAAGATAAATTAGAAATATTAAAAGTTTATTAAATAAACTTATTATAAATAAATGTATAAACAATACCGTTTTATATTGTAGCCAAAAAAAGTTGCAAAAATAATTTTAAAATGCCACATTCCAAATGACCTAACAATTGAATTATAAAAAGAAACGCAGAGAGACTTTGTGAAAACAATTACAAATCGGTAATGAGGATGAAATTAAATGGCTAAACAAAGAGACATAATGTGTTCTTAAATGAGAAGCTAAATATTAGAAAAAATAAATACATTATTTTCATATTAAGTCATCGAGATAATGTTATTCTAAACAGAAAGAAGAGAATATTGAACTTGACAAAGTACTTTGCAAAGTAATAAAGCAGTTATAAAGTTATAAAAGACATCTACTTTATTAAAAATATAACCATACATAACTGAATGAAGAAAAATTTTAAAGATTTTCTCCTTTCTTTCTCCTTTCTAGCCCCACACATTTTCCCAAAGTGTCCAAACAAACAGTAGCTTGAGGTATCTGAAGAAGGGCCACCCCATTGCATGTTACAATGTGCTATCAGTAGACAGTTCTTAAAGTAATATGTTACTGGCATAAGAGGTGATACAACACAGTTTAAAAAGATTGACTATGACCAATGTGGTAAAAGGAAGATGATTGAATTTGTTAGGCTTGGAGGAGTGCCTGGCTCTCTGTGAGCAGATTGCTGATTGAATCAGAGTGGATTCATTATATGATGCTGGAACAATGGATCCAGAACATAAATAAACCTAGAGTCTTTTCATACACCATGCCCCCAACTTATTTCACCAACTTATTTCACTAACAACCACATGGAAATATAGGTAAATACAATTTCAGAATGGAGCTCTTTCTAAGCATAAACTTGGCAGAAGAAATGGTATGGAAAAGTGATTTATTTGATTGAATAAAGACTACTAATACTTTAAAAGTCAAAGAATTAGAAATAATAAACTAAAGGATATATTCAGAACATATATATTAAATATAGAAGTATTATTTTTCTATGTAAAGATATATATTGCTAAAATCAGTTTGAAAATTATCACACCAGTATAAAATTCAGAAAATAAAGAGTAAACTAAAAAATTATCTATAAAAGCAAACGTGTACAAATAGGTTTCTTAATGCTTTATAGGGAAAGTAATAAAATTAAAACAAAATACTCTTTCATCTTCCACATTATGACAAGTAACCAACATAACATCTAGTGCTAGACAGTAGTAAAATGGGAGTTTCTCTTGTACACCAGTAGCTTGGATATAAGAACCTACAGCCTTTCTGGAAGCTTAGTTGTCAAATTGTATTAGGAGTTTTAAATAACCTTTAGACTAGAAATTTCATAAATAGGAATTTTTTCAAAATGTGTACATTTAGATTAGATATAATCTAAATATCCACAGATATGAGAAAGGCTGTATAAATCACAGTACACCCTTAGAATAGAATATTATAAAAATATTTAGTCATGTTTTTAGAGAGTTTTAATGAATGGAGGAATGTTTATAAAAGGGAGCTGAACAAACAAAGCAATGAGAATGAAATTAGATATGGTAGAAATACAATTTCATATGTTACATATGTAAATGCATAAGCAAAGACATGCCTGAAATCCACTGAAATAGTAATCTTCATTGTGGGTAAACTTTCATTCTTTTTACTCTGAAGTGTTCTAATTTTCAAAAGTTACCATTACTCCTGTAGTCAGAAAAGAGTGCTAGCAAAACATAAATGTATTTAGGACTGCTAGTGGTTTGTTTATAAAATGGTTGTTGTCATATTACTCCAACAACAATTGCAAACATCCTGAAAACATTGGGTAGATATTATATAGATTATGAATATTTTTTCTCTATGCTCAGACCAACTGTAACCCTAATACTAGCCATTCTGCTTCATAAATAGCAAAGCAAGCCACACTTTTTCAAAATTAAAAAAAATTGCCCATTGTTCCAGAGATTATGAAAAATTTTGTGTAATATAATCTTAATGCATCCAATAATAAGACAGATAATGCAAATTTATTCTGAGCACTGTAAAACAATGGAAATTATGCACTTTATATCAAGTATCTTTTTCTAATTAATTTATTTTTTATTTAATATCAAGCATTAAGCAAAACTTACATTCTGAAAAAGATTACATTGTCAGGAGTCATATACATTAAAATATTAGAAAAATAATCAAGATGATAGTTTTTCTGGGACTACCTAAGTTCTAAACTCCAGAACTTTACTGATAAAAGGAACAAATCTTATTTATTCACTGCAATATTTTCAGTGAAACTTCCTATCCCCATTAGTTTTATGTATTTATTTCCCCTCATTTTTGTATTAGTGCCTGGCCTCATCATCATTTCCTTTGTGTGTTAGTATTTCAGTCAACTTGATAGTTCCCTACAGGATCCACTAACCTGTTCTAAGCATAGTGACCACTCATTAAATAAATGGATTTAATTCTATGTTTCATGCACATGTAAAATTATTGCTGAATTTGCATGTTCAATTTTATATTATTTTTCTCTACTAATGGATAATGCCTTTACAGGTATTGTCCATTTAATATCTTGGATGCCTAAGACTCAGTGACTTTCCCTAAATGTCTAGCTATGAAATTAAACTATTGAATATTTAATAATGTTTAAATATTAATGTTCTTGGAGGGCAGGAATATATAAAAATGGGATTCATATTTTATTCCCTTAGATAATGGTAAGGAAACAATAATCATTGCATCTCTTGAGCATATAGTTTGCTATAGAGCACAAAACTAAGTAAATGTCCATCATATAGAGCTAGCTAGAGGCCTGAATTATTGGGTGTGAGATGTCAATACCATTTGTATATTAATAGTTGTTTGTTGGATTTCCTAAATTAGGTAACTTACCTTCATTTACTTAATGAAGTAATTAGAGACTGTTATAAGAAAGTTAAAATTATAAATTATTTTTTCTTGTTAATGAAAGAGTTGTGGAATCTAAGAAGGTCTTAATGAAGTGTCAAGAAATATGTGGACTAAGAAAAAGTAGAGATATGTAATTTTGCTTAATTGTGTCAAAAATAAATATGTATTACCAGGATGGAAGAAATCTTGCATATTCCGCTAAAACAGGAGAAAACAGAAGCAGCAGGAATTATGGCTGAAAAACTCTTTGCATAAATCAGTGGTTTCTGAACTGGTGCAACTGCAACATCAGAAACAAATGATAGTCCACTGAAATATGAGAAGAAAATAACAGCACTAGCATTTACAAATTTCCTGAAAAAAATTAAAGTTAAGCTTTGCCTGTATTTTAAATATGAATTGGTACAGGAGTATTCACTGTTTCATCATGTCATATTTCTTATTTTGTGAAGAATCCTGAGGGAAGAATGGAGGTTGCACAACCTGAAGAAAATGTTTGCTTTCAGCATTTTGCAATGCATTATAATGTGCATGCATCACATTAGGTGGTTTTATGGATTATATTATCTAGTTTTGACTACAGTAAACTTCTGCAAATGGACACATGATCAAAATAAATTCTGTGTATAACTGGATTGAAGATAATATTTGTAAGTACAAGTAAGAAAACAACTCTCCTGCCAACTCCATAAAAAAAAAAAAAAAAAAAAAAAAGAGCTGACATTTCGGCTTCATTTATAGGTTTTTTTACTAGGTACATTCCAAAGCAAGATTAATGAAGATCCAATCAGGTCAGGTAAAAAGGTCAACTGAATTCTTTGAAATTATGAAATTATTAAGAAACTTGGCTGGGTGCGGTGACTCATGCCTGTAATCCCAGCGCTTTGGGAGGCCCAGTGGGGTGGATCAGTTGAGGTCAGGAGTTTGAGACTAGCCTGACCAACATGATGAAACCATCTCTACTAAATATACAAAAATTAGCTAGACTTGGTTATGTATGTTGGTAATCCCAGCTCCTCCAGAGGCTGAGGCAGGAGAATTGCTTGAACCCGGAAGGGGGAGGTTGCAGCGAGCTGAGATCGAGCCACTGAACTCCTGCCTGGGTGACAGAGTGAGACTCAATCTCAAAGAAAAAAGATTTGAACAGTATGAACGATATACTATAATACTCTATTTTTAGCAATAAACATTCTACACATATTGTAAATGATAAACATCATACCTTAAATATTGGCTATTAATAGTATATTTACACATCTGTATACTTTTTAAAGAAATCAAGTAAATATATAGATTATGGTCATGCATAACTGTTTATTTCATTATTTATATTTATTTTCAAATTAATTAATTAATAATTGCTGATATGGGTACTTCTCAAAGAAGTTTGAAGACCACTGTTAGAGATTGAGAATTTAGCATTATTCTGGTTAAGGTGGACCAGGACTGGGTTAGGCAAAATGGTAGGAGTTAATATAAAGTGAATATTTATCAATATATACATCAAAAAAGTAAATCTAAGCAATAGATGAGAGTTAGGAAAAGCCTGACAGTGATCTTCAATTATTGACTAATCAATACTCCAGTACTGACCAAAATTTCCATAATGTTACTGAATCCCATTTGGAAAGCATAGGAGTGGTGCTATACACGGTTTCAAGGCAAGATTCCCCAGGGCACTTTCGATTAGGAACCTATCTGACAGCTAAGTTCCATGCTCAATTTCTAAATGTAAGTTTTTCTTGCTGAAGTGGGTCATCCAAGACTATAATCAGGAGCATGTGTAGACTACCCTTCTAACTGTAAATTAATACCATCTCCCTTCCTTTAGCCCTGACTAGTGCTATGCTGGATGTTGCAAAGTATTTCAGAATGGCTACTATAGGTGTCTATATTTCAAGCTTTATTTTAGATCAGAGTAAAGCAAAAAAGATGCATTTGCTCTGTCCTATAGGTTGTACTCTCAGAATACAAATACCCTATTTAGCAAGAGGAACAGAACCTCTGGGGGCAGCAAACAGGCTGTTTTATTCCAAAATGTTAGACAAAGCTAATGTCTGGGACTGTCTCTGGAATCCCTACCGCAGTAATGATGAACCCTAGAAATGTGGAGTTTCAGAAAGCCATCATAAGAGGGAAAAACTGGGTCCTTCTTGTGGGAGACTGTAGACTTTCTCCAAAGACAGGAAATTGCTGCTCTAGGAATGATGTCACTACTTAATGGAGGTACTCTCTAGCATACTACAGTACTCTGAAATAAGTTGTGGTAACTTTGGAATGCCAGAAAGGAAATAGACACAGAGCTAATTCAGAAGCTGGGAAAACGTGATCAGGCAAAATATGAAGGCTATGCCTGAGGCACTCACCAGATATAAACAAACAAATGAAAAACGCTAAAGCAGATTCGTACCAGGCTTACATCTGAAAAGTCATAACTAGACTCATACCTGAAAAGTTACTAAAGTTACTTTTATTGAATTTTGTCTCTAGGAACAAATTGTGCACATCTGGGCAATAAATACCTGGTGATAGATGGTTTAACTCATCTTGGTTAGTATGTCTTACAGGAGAAAAGAAAGTAGCAAGAGTCCATCGTAACTAGAGTGTCATGGGAACAAGTTTTCTCTCTCTCTCTTTTTTTTTTGAGATGGAGTTTCACTCTTGTTGCCCAGGCTGAAGTGCAATGGCGCAATCTCGGCTCACCGCAGCCTTCGCCTCCTGGGTTCAAGTGATTCTCCTGCCTCAGCCTCCCAAGTAGCTGGGATTATAGGCATGTGCCACTATGCCCGGCTAATTTTGTATTTTTAGTAGAGATGGGTTTCTCCATGTTGGTCAGACTGGTCTCAAACTCCTGACCTTAGGTGATCTGCCGGCTTTGGCCTTCCAAAGTGCTGGTATTACAGACGTGAGTCACCGCGCCCAGCCAAATTTTCTCTTTTTATGGGTTTTCTGCTAAGATTCATTCAAATTAAGAAGTGCATTTTTAAAAGACCTTTATTTCTAATGAATTTCTCATATTTAACGTTATAATTTGATAAGCTTTAGTTTGGTGTATACATCCATGTAAACATCACCATAAGAGAGGAAACATAGTTATCACTCCTTTGAGTTAAGTATAAGACCCAGGGGGAAGACTTTTTGTAATGAGAAGAACATTATGCTGATAATAGATTTTTGAGGAATATTAACTATATAAGGGGTAGAAAAAGTGTAAGAGATGGGAAAATAGAAGTCAAAAGAAAGGTAGTAGGAATAACAGTAGGAGGAAACAAATGATGAGAACAGGTTTTAAAAGGGACAGGGTATAAAAGTAATAACATCAAATCAATGAAAAATGGTAAATATCTACCAATTTGGCACAGGAAAGTAATTGTGGGAGAGACTTTAATCAAAATGATGAGGGTAAAAATCGTAGTGCCAGTGATTTTGTAGCAATGGGAGGTGAGGAGATGGTAATCTTGAATATAGACTACCCTTTTCAGAAACATGGCTCTAAAGTTCCAGGGAAGTATGGTACTGAGAAAGAATGTAGGGTCCCTGGAAGGTTAAGGGTTTGCTTGTTTGGTCTGTTTTCTATTTTTGTTAATGATTGATAGTTGTTTACATCTATTGACTTTTAGAGAGAGTAAGTAAGAAGATGGTGAAGATAAAATAGACGCAGGGATAATTAAGAGTGTGAGCAAATGAAAAAGAAAAGAGAGAAGACCCAGATAACAAGTGAAAGAATTATTCAGGTTAAGAAAGAAGGGTCCTTCTTCTAACAAATGATGCAGAAAATAGGTGAATATCTATTTTGGGCAATTTTATCTTTTGACTTTTCTTATATCTCTTCTGTTCTGATTTCTCAGTCAATTGGCTAAGCTTGTGTTTTCCTATCCAAATCTCTTTCTCTCTCTCTTTCTCTCCTTCCTTCCTCTTCCTTTCCCTTCCTTTCCTTTCCTTCCTCCCTCTCTCCCCCTCTCTCCCCCACTCTCTCCCTCCCTCCCTCCCTCCCTCTCTCTCTTTTCTTTCTTTCTTTCTTTCTTTCTTTCTTTCTTTCTTTCTTTCTTTCTTTCTTTCTTTCTTTCTTTCTTTCTTTCTCTCTCTCTCTCTCTCTCTCTCTCTCTCTCTCTCCCTCCCTCCCTCCCTCCCTCCCTCCCTCCCTCTCTCTCTCTCTCTCTCTCTCTCTCTCTCTCTCTCTCTTTCTTTCTCAGATGTTCTTAGTAAATGCTACCACCATCAATTCAGGACAACAATCTAAAAGTCGTCCTCAATTTGTGCCTTTCCTCTACCTTGTATATGCAATCCATCAGTATATCCTTCATTGCAACTTTCAAGATGCATTTTGAATGTAATCATTCCTTACTTTCTCTACCACCAACAACCAATTCAAACCATCACTATCTATCTACTGTACTCCTGCCAAAGTTCCTTAATGGGTAGGTTGACCATAGATATAACTTCCTAACCGAAAGAGAGCATTTTCTTTGAAACTGATTAAAAAGATATTTATACTTAAAAGGTGCATTAGAAAAGGCCCAAAGGGCCTAAGAGGAGTGATCATCTCACTAATAAATTCCCCTGTTTCCATTCTTGTCCCTATGCAGTCTGTTCTTCATATGACTGCAAGAGTAAGGAGTAATCAAATGGTGCCAACATCCCTCCTCACCTATTCCCACCTTCAAACTTTTTGGAGACTTCTATTGGGCATACAGTTAAAAGCAGCTCCCAGTCAATAATCTGAAAGGCCTTGCATGAGCTGAGGCCTGATCACCTTTTCCAACTCATTTCAGATCCTAGGCCCACTGCCCATCTTTTTCAGAATCTGTCAGCCAAATATGTCTCTTGCCTACTTTATATAGCTCAAAACAAAACAAAACAAAACAAACAAACAAAGAAAAATAACAAAAAACCAAATTCTGTGATACCTCAGGGCTTTTTCATTTGTTCTTCTTTCAGCTAGGTTGTACTTTTCCTGACTCATCCTATGGGTGGCTGTTTCTGAAGAGTTAAGTCCAAGTTCAAAGGTCATCACCTCAGAACATTCCTTCCTTGCCACACAAGTAGCACACTTCTAACCTCCTAGGCATTATCTACCCTACTACTTGTTTATATTCTTTTTGTCACAACCTATAATTATTATGTATTTTTTGTTTACTTCTTTGTTATTTGTTTTTTTTTCACTGATAGGTAATTCCATGAGGTTGAAGTCCACGTCTATCTCAGTCATTATTGTGCTGTAGTCAGTGTCTGTATATAGTAACCACCCCCCTAAAACACTTTTTGAGTGAATATGTGGGTAACAAATAATTATATTAGCAATGGGGAAATCAGTGAGAGAATTCTTAGCTAATGGCCTCTACTTTTTCTGAGAGGTAGAAGAAAAATTAACCTACAAAAAATCATGAAACCTAGTTCAATAATGGACTTAGATTTCAAAAATAGATATGTAGACATTACATATGTATGTATCTATTACAGGTACAGATTACATATGTATCTATTAAGTGATAAAGGTAACACTACTGTATAGTGGGGTCAGGGGAAGAATGATCCTTTTACTGAATTGTGCTGAGTCAATTCTATCCATATGAAAAACTACATTTAGACCTCTACTTTACAACACATACAAAATCAGTATCAGACAGATTGAAAATATAAATTTGAAGGGAAAAATATAGCTATTAGAGGAAAATGTATGATAACATCTTCATGACCTTGAAGAAGGCACAAATTTGAGATACAGTCACATAAAAATAAGTTGGACTATACTAAAATTAAGAACTTGTGTACCTCAAAAGATTACACGAATAAAATGGGGAAAATATTCACTGTATATATGTCCATATTATATGTAGAAGTCCCTAAGATCAATAAGAAAAAGATGACTAAGTAGTAATAGAGTCTTGAACAGACTCATCACAAAAGAAGATATCCTAATAAAACCATGAAAAGGTACTCAATTACAGTCATCTGAGAAACCAAGTAAAATATGCTGAGTTTTTAACACAAAGTGAAAATTAAATGTGATGGTACTACACATTCTCCAGCATAGCTGAATGAAAAAGACAAATACCAAGAGTGGAGCAACCAGAACTCTTACACACTCTGTGCTATGGTCTGAATGTGTTTCCCCAAATTCATGTGTTGGAAACTTAATCTACAATGCAATAGTATTGGAACGTGGGGCCTTTTGGGAGGTGTGTAGGTCATTAGGGCTCTGCCCTCATGAATGTATTAATGCTGTTATTAAAAGGGCTTGTAGGAATGGGTTTGCCCTCTTTGGCTCTTCTGCCTTTGAGGACAAAGCAATAAGGCCCTCACCACATGCTGGTGCCATGATATTGGACTTCTCAGCCTCTAGAACTGTGAGAAATAAATTCCCTTTTTTTTTTTTTTTTTTTTTTTTTTTTTTTTTTTTAGGCTGGTTTATCATTTTTTTTTTTTTTTTATACTTTAAGTTCTAGGGTACATGTGCATAACGTGTAGGTTTGTTACATATGTATACTTGTGCCATGTTGGTGTGCTGCACCCGTCAACTCGTCAGCACCCATCAATTCATCATTTATATCAGGTATAACTCCCAATGCAATCCCTCCCCTCTCCCCCCTCCCCATGATAGGCCCCGATGTGTGATGTTCCCCTTCCCGAGCCCAAGTGATCTCATTGTTCAGTTCCCACCTATGAGTGAGAACATGCGGTGTTTGGTTTTCTGTTCTTGTGGTAGTTTGCTAAGAATGATGGTTTCCAGCTGCATCCATGTCCCTACAAAGGACGCAAACTCAACGTTTTTTATGGCTGCATAATATTCCATGGTGTATATGTGCCACATTTTCTTAATCCAGTCTGTCACAGATGGACATTTGGGTTGATTCCAAGTCTTTGCTATGGTGAATAGTGCCACAATAAACATGCGTGTGCATGTGTCTTTATAGCAGCATGATTTATAATCCTTTGGGTATATACCCAGTAGTGGGATGGCTGGGTCATATGGTACATCTAGTTCTATATCCTTGAGGAATCGCCGTACTGTTTTCCATAATGGTTGAACTAGTTTACAATCCCACCAACAGTGTAAAAGTGTTCCTATTTCTCCACATCCTCTCCAGCACCTGTTGTTTCCTGACTTTTTAATGATTGCCATTCTAACTGGTGTGAGATGGTATCTCATTGTGGTTTTGATTTGCATCTCTCTGATGGCCAGTGATGATGAGCATTTTTTCATGTGTCTGTTAGCTGTATGAATGTCTTCTTTTGAGAAATGTCTGTTCATATCCTTTGCCCACTTTTTGATGGGGTTGTTTGTGTTTTTCGTGTAAATTTGTTTGAGTTCTTTGTAGATTCTGGATATTAGCCCTTTGTCAGATGAGTAGATGGCAAAAATGTTCTCCCATTCTGTAGGTTGCCTGTTCACTCTGATGGTAGTTTGTTTTGCTGTGCAGAAGCTCTTTAGTTTAATGAGATCCCATTTGTCAATTTTGGCTTTGGCTGCTGTTGCTTTTGGTGTTTTAGACATGAAGTCCTTGCCCATGCCTATGTCCTGAATGGTACTACCTAGATTTTCTTCCAGGGTTTTTATGGTATTAGGTCTAACATTTAAGTCTCTAATCCATCTTGAATTAATCCTCATATAAGGAGTAAGGAAAGGATCCAGTTTCAGCTTTCTACTTATGGCTAGCCAATTTTCTCAGCACCATTTATTAAATAGGGAATCCTTTCCCCATTTCTTGTTTCTCTCAGGTTTGTCAAAGATCAGATGGCTGTAGATGTGTGGTATTATTTCTGAGGACTCTGTTCTGTTCCATTGGTCTATATCTCTGTTTTGGTACCAGTACCATACTGTTTTGGTTACTGTAGCCTTGTAGTATAGTTTGAAGTCAGGTAGTGTGACGCCTCCAGCTTTGTCCTTTTGACTTAGGATTGTCTTGGCAATGCGGGCTCTTTTTTGGTTCCATATGAACTTTAAAGCGGTTTTTTCCAATTCTGTGAAGAAGCTCATTGGTAGCTTGATGGGGATGGCATTGAATCCATAAATAACCTTGGGCAGTATGGCCATTTTCACGATATTGATTCTTCCTATCCATGAGCATGGAATGTTCTTCCATTTGTTAGTGTCCTCTTTTATTTCACTGAGCAGTGGTTTGTAGTTCTCCTTGAAGAGGTCCTTTACATCCCTTGTAAGTTGGATTCCTAGGTATTTTATTCTCTTTGAAGCAATTGTGAATGGAAGTTCATTCCTGATTTGGCTCTCTGTTTGTCTGTTACTGGTGTATAAGAATGCTTGTGATTTTTGCACATTCATTTTGTATCCTGAGACTTTGCTGAAGTTGCTTATCAGCTTAAGGAGATTTTGGGCTGAGACGATGGGGTTTTCTAAATATACAATCATGTCATCTGCAAACAGGGACAATTTGACTTCTTCTTTTCCTAACTGAATACCCCTGATTTCTTTCTCTTGCCTGATTGCCCTAGCCAGAACTTCCAAGACTATGTTGAATAGGAGTGGTGAGAGAGGGCATCCCTGTCTTGTGCCAGTTTTCAAAGGGAATTTTTCCAGTTTTTGCCCATTCAGTATGATATTAGCTGTGGGTTTGTCATAAATAGCTCTTATTATTTTGAGATACGTTCCATCAACACCGAATTTATTGAGCGTTTTTAGCATGAAGGGCTGTTGAATTTTGTCAAAAGCCTTTTCTGCATCTATTGAGATAATCATGTGGTTCTTGTCTTTGGTTCTGTTTATATGCTGGATTGATCATGGTGGATAAGCTTTTGGATGTGCTGCTGAATCCGGTTTGCCAGTATTTTACTGAGGATTTTTGCATCGATGTTCATCAGGGATATTGGTCTAAAATTTTCTTTTTTTGTTGTGTCTCTGCCAGGCTTTGGTATCAGGATGATGTTGGCCTCATAAAATGAGTTAGGGAGGATTCCCTCTTTTTAAATTGATTGGAATAGTTTCAGAAGGAATGGTAGCAGCTCCTCCTTGTACCTCTGGTAGAATTCAGATGTGAATCCATCTGGTCCTGGACTTTTTTTGGTTGGTAGGCTATCAATTATTGCCTCAATTTCAGAGCCTGCTATTGGTCTATTCAGGGATTCAACTTCTTCCTGGTTTAGTCTTGGAAGAGTGTAAGTGTCCAGGAAATTATCCATTTCTTCTAGATTTTCTAGTTGATTTGCGTAGAAGTGTTTATAGTATTCTCTGATGGTAGTTTGTATTTCTGTGGGGTCCATGGTGATATCCCCTTTATCATTTTTTATTGCGTCTATTTGATTCTTCTCTCTTTTCTTCTTTATTAGTCTTGCTAGCGGTCTGTCAATTTTGTTGATTTTTTCAAAAAACCAACTCCTGGATTCATTGATTTTTTGGAGGGTTTTTTGTGTCTCTATCTCCTTCAGTTCTGCTCTGATCTTAGTTATTTCTTGCCTTCTGCTAGTTTTTGAATGTGTTTGCTCTTGCTTCTCCAGTTATTTTAATTGTGATGTTAGAGTGTCAATTTTAGATCTTTCCAGCTTTCTCTTGTGGGCATTTAGTGCTATAAATTTCCCTCTACACACTGCTTTAAATGTGTCCCAGAGATTCTGGTATGTTGTATCTTTGTTCTCATTCGTTTCAAAGAACATCTTTATTTCTGCCTTCATTTTATTATGTACCCAGTAGTCATTTAGGAGCAGGTTGTTCAGTTTCCATGTAGTTGAGTGGTTTTGATTGAGTTTCTTAGTCCTGAGTTCTAGTTTGATTGCACTGTGGTCTGAGAGACAGTTTGTTATAATTTCTGTTCTTTTACATTTGCTAAGGAGTGCTTTACTTCCAATTATGTGGTCAATTTTGGAATAAGTGCGATGTGGTGCTGAGAAGAATGTATATTCTGTTGATTTGGGGTGGAGAGTTCTATAGATGTCTATTAGGTCCGCTTGGTGCAGAGCTGAGTTCAATTCCTGGATATCCTTGTTAACTTTCTGTCTCATTGATCTGTCTAATGTTGACAGTGGAGTGTTGAAGTCTCCCATTATTATTGTATGGGAGTCTAAGTCTCTGTAAGTCTCTAAGGACTTGCTTTATGAATTTGGGTGCTCCTGTATTGGGTGCATATATATTTAGGAGAGTTAGCTCTTCCTGTTGAATTGATCCGTTTACCATTATGTAATGGCCTTCTTTGTCTCTTTTGATCTTTGATAGTTTAAAGTCTATTTTTTCAGCGACTAGGATTGCAACCCCTGCTTTTTTTTTGTTCTCCATTTGCTCAGTAGATCTTCCTCCATCCCTTTATTTTGAGCCTATGTATGTCTCTGCATGTGAGATGGGTCTCCTGAATACAGCAGACTGATGGGTCTTGACTCTTTATCCAGTTTGCCAGTCTGTGTCTTTTAATTGGACCATTTAGTCCATTAACATTTAAGTTTAATATTGTTATGTGTGAATTTGATCCTGCCATTATGATATTAACTGGTTATTTTGCTTGTTAGTTGATGCAGTTTCTTCCTAGCCTCGATGGTCTTTACATTTTGGCATGTTTTTGCAATGGCTGGTACCGGTTGTTCCTTTCCATGTTTAGGGCTTCCTTCAGGGTCTCTTGTAAGGCAGGCCTGGTGGTGACAAAATCTCTAAGCATTTGCTTATCTGTAAAGGATTTTATTTCTCCTTCACTTATGAAACTTAGTTTGGCTGGATATGAAATTCTGGGTTGAAAATTCTTTTCTTTAAGAACGTTGAATATTGGCCCCCACTCTCTTCTGGCTTGTAGAGTTTCTGCCGAGAGATCTGCTGTTAGTCTGATGGGCTTCCCTTTGTGGGTAACCCGACCTTTCTCTCTGGCTGCCCTTAAGATTTTTTCCTTCATTTCAACTTTGGTGAATCTGGCAATTATGTGTCTTGGAGTTGCTCTTCTGGAGGAGTATCTTTGTGGTGTTCTCTGTATTTCCTGAGTTTGAATGTTGGCCTGCCCTACTAGGTTGGGGAAGTTCTCCTGGATGATATCCTGAAGAGTGTTTTCCAACTTGGTTCCATTTTCCCCCTCACTTTCAGGCACCCTAATCAGATGTAGATTTGGTCTTTTTACATAATCCCATACTTCTTGCAGGCTTTGTTCATTTCTTTTTCTTCTTTTTTCTTTTGGTTTCTCTTCTCGCTTCATTTCATTCATTTGATCCTCAATCGCTGACACTCTTTCTTCCAGTTGATCGAGTCGGTTACTGAAGCTTGTGGATTTGTCACGTATTTCTCGTGTCATGGTTTTCATCTCTGTCATTTCATTTATGACCTTCTCTGCATTAATTATTCTAGCTATCAATTCTTCCACTCTTTTTTCAAGATTTTTAGTTTCTTTGCACTGGATATGTAATTCCTCCTTTAGCTCTGAGAAGTTTGATGGACTGAAGCCTTCTTCTCTCATTTCGTCAAAGTCATTCTCTGACCAGCTTTGATCCGTTGGTGGCAATGAGCTGCGCTCCTTTGCAGGGGGAGATGCGCTCTTATTTCTTGAATTTCCAGCTTTTCTGCCCTGCTTCTTCCCCATCTTCGTGGTTTTATCTGTCTCTGGTCTTTGATGATGGTGACGTACTGATGGGGTTTTGGTATAGGTGTTCTTCCTGTTTGATAGTTTTCCTTCTAATAGTCAGGACCCTCAGCTGTAGGTCTGTTGGAGATTGCTTGAGGTCCACTCCAGACCCTGTTTGCCTGGGTATCAGCAGCAGAGGCTGCAGAAGATAGAATATTGCTGAACAGTGAGTGTACCTGTCTGATTCTTACTTTGGAAGCTTCCTCTCGGGGTGTACTCCACCCTGTGAGGTGTGGGGTGTCATACTGCCCCTAGTGGTGGATGTCTCCCAGTTAGGCTACTCAGGGGTCAGGGACCCACTTGAGCAGGCAGTCTGTCCTTTCTCAGATCTCAACCTCCGTGTTGGGAGATCCACTGCTCTCTTCAAAGCTGTCAGACAGAGTCGTTCACATCTGCACAGGCCTCTGCTGTTTCCCCTTTTGTTGTTTAGCTGTGCCCTGTCCCCAGAGGTGGAATCTACAGAGACAGACAGGTTTCCTTGAGCTGCTGTGAGCTCCACCCAGTTCGAGCTTCCCAGCAGCTTTGTTTACCTACTTAAGCCTCAGCAATGGCGGGCGCCCCTCCCCCAGTCTCGCTGCTGCAGTTTCGGTTAGATCACAGACTGCTGTGCTAGCAATGAGGGAGGCTCTGTGGCCGTGGGACCCTCCCGGCCAGGTGTGGGTATAATCTCCTGGTGTGCCCGTTTGCTTAAAGTGTAGTATAGGGGTGGGAATTACCCAATTTTCCAGGTGTTGTGTGTCTCAGTTCCCCTGGCTAGGAAAAGGGATTCCCTTCCCCCTTGCGCTTCCCAGGTGAGGCAATGCCTCGCCCTGCTTCAGCTCTCGCTGGTCGGGCTGCAGCAGCTGACCAGCACCGATTGTCTGGCATTCCCCAGTGAGATGACCCCAGTACCTCAGTTGAAAATGCAGAAATCACCGGTCTTCTGTGTCACTCGCGCTGGGAGTTGGAGACTGGAGCTGTTCCTATTCGGCCGTCTTGCTCCGCCCCCCCCATATTTTAATATAAATAATCTAGCATCAAATATGTCATTATAGCAGCACAAAATGGACTGAGACACTATGTGATATATTTTGGATATTTGTCCCCACCCAAATCTCCTGTTGAAATGTAATCCCCAGTGTTGGAGGTGGGGCCTCCTGCAAGGTGTGTGGATCATGGGGGTGGACCCCTTAGGGCTTAGTGCCATCCTCATGATAGCGAGTGAGTTTTCATGAGATCTGATTATTTGAAGTGTATGGCACTTCCCTCCCACCCTCTCTCTCCCTTGCTTTCTTACTTTCACCATGTGAAGTGCCTGCTTCTGCTTTGCCTGCTGCAATGAGTAAAAGCTCCCTGGGGCCTCTCCAGAAGGTGAGCAGATGCTGGCTCCATGCTTCCTGTACAACCTACATAACTGTGAACCAATTAAACCTCTCTTGTTTATTAATTAGCCCGTCTTACATATTTCTTTATATCAACCCAAGAATGGCCTACTACTTTGTGGAAAACTATAAAACGTTACACCTGCTATGGAAAGTGGGTGTTCTTTTTTTTAACAACTAGTATAGCTGAACATATGTAGGAAATATGATCTAACAATTAGATACCTAAGTATAATTTTACTCCTAAGTATACATCTGTCAGAAATGTACAAGTATTGCAACAAAAGACATTTACTAGAATTTTTATAGCAGCACTATTTTTAATACCTCCAAACTGGACACATACCAAATGTCTGTCTATAGTATAATAGGGAAATATACTATGGTGTATTCATAAAATGGAATTCTATGCAGCATTGATAATTACAAACTATACTCAACAACATTGAAGAACCTCAGGAACATAATGTTGAGCTAAAGAAGCCATAGAGAAAAGAGTACACACTATATGATTAAAAAGGAAGAGAAGAAAGTGAAAAAGAGAAAATGCAAAATAACCTGTACTGTTTGAAGTCAGAAGCAGCAGCCTGGGAGCATGGAAGAGCTCTGGGTTGCTGATAATGTTTGGTTTCCTGGTTAGGGTACAGGCTTACACAGCATATTAAGTTTTTGAGAACCCATAAAGCTATATACCTTTATGCACTTTTCATTATGTCATGTTGTACTTTAATAAAAAATAACCTTAAAGCTTATGTAGTTGTGGCAGGATATAAGGATTGAGCATACCTGTAATAGCTGATGTTTAAGGGAGCTAACTAGGAGGCTTGCCAAGCAGTGTATGGTGCCAGGCTGAGGTCAGAGGCTTGGAAATTTTTGTACATAGCTATGCAATGACCTCCAATCTCATTTTGGCAGTTGTGGTATACATGTAGAGAAGGTAGACTGTTACAGATCCAGGTTGAAGTTTTTTCAGGGTGGAGGTGGCAGAAGATTTTAGGGGAAAGTAAGTTCACGTTGTTAACAAGGGATGCATTCGTGTTAGTGAGTCTAGACTGGATAAGAAGAAAAAATGAGTTTATTTGCACATTGAGGAAAGGTAGGGAGATACAGAACTAGAAGTTGTATGGCTTTGAATTGTAGTAGGAGTAAATAAGTGAGAAAACGAAGGGATAAGTGGTAGGATAGTACAAATGGGAATTTACAGCTGAAAACTGCAGAAATGGAACAGTTCTAGGTAATCACAAGGTCCAATGTGGAGTTATGGGTTTGGGGGGCGGGGGAAAAGTGGATATGAAGGTCATCAGAGTTGAAAAGCTCAGTAAACTATAAACCAAACAAGTGAACTGGTCTTCTGCATAGGCATTGAACTAATCAGAATATTGAAAAAATTTTGAGTGGAGGGGAAAGTCATGCACATGGAACTGAATTATTTGATAAATGTGAAGAAATGACTTGGAGGCTCATACATGTCTCTTTAGAGCCAAATGGCATCCTATGAAAGGAGGTCAGATGTGCACAATGAGGTGGAAGAGTAAAAGTTGTTAAGGAACTAGATCTGAGGATGGGGTAGAGTTGGGGACTAGCACCATGTTGACACCTTTCCTGGGGCATGAATTCCCTGTTCTGGTGACTAGCATTCTCCATTTCAGACAGCTGGGAAGTTAGTGGAGGAGAAGGAGAAAATTTTCAGTAAAAACAGGGATTGGGAAAAATATCTGATAAAGAAATGCATATGTAAAAGTGAGTTGTTTTGTTTTGCTTTGTTTGCTTTATTATGAAACAGTCATTTTAGAAGGAATCAATAAAGATTTTGGAGGAGAATATCAGTAAAAGCTAAGTGGGATAAGTACATCACATAGCTATACCAAAATGAGAGTGATGGGACACATTCTATGTTCTGATTAAGGGTGAAAAGAATGTTAAGTATGGTGATATTGCTGTATCTCCAAGTTCCAAGTATTTCTATTGTTTAGTTCAACAGTCCCCAACCTTGGCACCAGGGACTGGTTTTATGGAAGACAGTTTTTCCATGGATTGGAGTAGGGATGGTTTTGGGATGATTCAAGCACATGACATTTATTGTGCTCTTTATTTCTATTATTATTACATTATGATATATAATAAAATAATTATATGACTTGCCATAGTGTAGAATCAGGGGGAGCCCTGAGCTTTCTTTCCTACAACTAGATGGTCTCATCTGGGGATGATGGGAGACAGTGACAGAACATCAGGCTTTAGATTCTCATAAGGAGCACACAACCTAGATCCCTCACATGCGCATTTCACAATAGGGTTTGCGCTTCTACGAGAATCAAATGTCACTGCTGATCTGAGAGTTGGCAGAGCTCAGGTGGTAATGTGAGTGTTGGGGAGCAGCTGTAAATACAGATGAAGCTTCACTTACTCACCCTCTGCTCACCTCCTGCTCAGTCCAGTTCCTTTTGGGCCATGGACCAGTCTGTGGCCCAGAGGTTGGGGACACCTGGTTTAGTTACTTCAGTGTTTATACAGGGCTGGGGTCCAGGTGGAGTCAGATAATCTATGATGTAGGTAGATGGGCTGTCCTTAGGGTTCCAACAGAATGTTACTGATCCAGAATGCTACCTCAACATGTTATGATGCCTCTAGAGAAATTCCAGGCTAAGGTTAGAGAGGACAATAATGCATTTCCTAAGACATATGCCTTCTTTGTAAATTGTAGCAGTTTCTGGTGGATGGGAAAACTTGGACTTCTCCAGAAGGAACCATAGACTACTAAACTAGTTCTTAGCATAATGGTCCATTGTATTGATTCCTAATTCCCAAATGAGATGGTGACGGCTAACCAAGGAAAGTAAACTTCCTTAAGGCTGGAGCAAAATGTAAATGGGACTATTCCCTGAGGTGAGGCTGAAAGAAGGTCTAAGAAAGAGAAATAAACCATTTCTAAGGATAAGCTATGCAGTAATGAAGAAGAAAATAAATGAGGTAGAAGCCAGGCTAGCTCTGCGGTGACAGTCTCTTCTCTATTTTTCCCAAAGGGGTGGTTTGCTTGTTTCCTGGGCTGGTGGAATCTCCCTTGGTAACACCCATGTGTTGCTGCTCATGGTCTTCTTTAAAGGGTTTGACCAACAGCTGGGGAATGAAAGGGTGTGCTGTAGCCCCAGGGGCACAATCACTGTCTCTACTGCAGTTTAAGAGTGCTCTGAATTTGGCTTTGAGTTCATGTTGTGTCTCTGAATGGATCAAGGGCTGAATTTCCTAGATAATCAGAGTCATTGCCTTTCTATTAGTTGGCCAAGCTGGAAGGCCTAGAGTAAGACATTTGGTCAGATCTGGACGTTCTGTAGCAAATGCCTTCTGGAACCTCATGACTAAAATTATGAAGAAAAAGATTCAAAGCAAGGTTTTGAGGCGCTTTACAAAAACAGAAAACCAATAACCACATACATGAGAGTAAAGACTCTTGGGATGCTTAAAAATGTTTATAAGGCTCAGGAGAACCTTTTTTTCAGAAAGTAAAACCTGAAAAAATATGTGTATGTATGTATGTGTGTGAGTGCACAAAACAGATAACACCAAAAAATGACTAACATGCAGAGTGTATAATAAAAATGTTAAGAAAGCAACCATCCACGTCTTCATCAACTTCAGCATAAAAATACACAGGCTTTCCTGTTTCTTTGGATCTTCATTTCTGAAGGCTCCCGTGTTCTGTAAAACTTGCATTAAATAAATGTGTATGCTTTTCTCTTATTGACCTTGCTTTTGTTATAGGTGTCTCTGCCGTGAACCTTGCAATGAGTGAGAGAAGGTATTACACTTTGTCTCTCCTGCAGCTCTCATGTCTCCCCCTAGTTTTTGATACTCGCTTTTTTTCTATGATGCCCCATGTATGTAATATTAAAAATTAATAAAATTGCATACCTTATGCCCTGTTTAAAAAAAAAAAAAAGAAAGCAACATCTTTGGGAAATTTATTTGTTAATTTCTAAGTGAAAAGCATACAAATTTCATTAGGTTGGGGTTTAAAATATCTAATTCAAATTGTAGAATACAGTTACAAGAAATTAAAGACTTTTTAATTTTGTTTTGGTTTTCTTCACATGAGGATGAAGGGGTAAATGTCTAGCTGAGGGAAAAATCTGTCACCTTAGTTTTCTCTTGAGAAAAACTGTGCCCTAAAAGTCTACTGAAGCAACTTGCATGAGAAACAAATATGTTCTGAAACATCCACAAAAAATGCTTTTTACCTCTTAGCTCTGTTTTAGGCCTTAGCCTATACTCTGTCTCTTTTTCTGCTTTGTAGGACTGAATTTAAATCAGTAAATAAAAACATAACGATGTTAAAGCACTTCATCAATTTGAAGTATTTAACGAGCTGTTCCAGGGTGCTATATCATGTTATAGATGCTGGTTCAACTCCTACTCTCAATTTCTAATGACCTAATTTATAATGTGGCAATAGTTTTACTTTCAGGGTAGCTATGATGACCTTTTCTAACCCCAATGTTAATTATATCCCATCCCCCAAATTTTCAATTTGGTGTTATATGTTTCAGTTCTTAGAATAATTATTATATGTAATCTGTGATATCTAGAAATATTTTATTTCTCATGTCACAAATATCATGTAATTGTTTCTTTATCTTTGCTGCTTTTAACATTACACAGTATCCACCTTTCTAATGGCTAAAAATTAAATGTGACATTGTATTTCGTATGTGCAAGGAGTTCAGCTATGATTAAGTGGCAACAGCTAGAAAATGCTCCCGTGGAAAAACCACTAACAAAGCATTATTTGCCTTTACAGTGCAGAAAATAAATGTTGTATTTTATTCCCTTCCATCATCACCCTTAGAGCCTGCAGTAGCATCAAGAATAATGCAAGGTCATTTCTAAAGTGTTTGCTTTTCTGTGCTTTGTTCACCTTTCCTCTTAGGGAGGGAGGTTATGTGTCTGAATTGTGGCCCCAGTGTCTTCAGTGTGTCTAGAAGTTCCCCTTTAATTACTCAGGTAGATAGATAAAAATAGAGTAAATGCACAAAACTTATGGTTTCCATAAATGCATTCATTGTAGCAATTTTCATTATTATCCATACCATTTGAAGGTTATTTGCTTTTAAAGCTAGCAATTTCTAAGTCAGAAACAAAATTGAACTATAAAAAATTAATTTCAAAAAGAAACTAGTGAATCTCTTCCTCCTTATCACTTTAAAGAGTATGTTTAATAATTGTTTTTTTTTTTTTTAAACTCTGGGACTTTCTTTCCTTGCTTTGACAAGTAGATAATGGATCTTTCTGTTATGTAGAACCCAAGTCCAGAATTCATATTCTACCACATAAGTAGGCTCTTTGAAAACCATACTTAACTGAAAAACTAGTCTAGGTAAGTTTTCATCTTAATTAACCTGTATAATCGGTTTTTAGAGACAACATGTATTGCTTCATTTACATTTTAATTACAGAGGGGTACAAAATCTTAAGTTTTAATTGGCTGAAGAGAATTATGTGCAATGAAGTCTCATGGCAAATGGAACAGAGTGCTTTGCAGGGACTAGCTGGTTCTCTGTTAAGATTGGGGGTCCCATAATTGGAAAAGGTTTAACTCCCTTCCTGACTCTCCAGTATCTCAAAATCAGTAAAGAGAAACTTAATAGATGCCCTGATCTTACAAAAGAATGTCATAGATGATTTCTTCAGAGTGTTCTTAACACACTGCAGTTAGTACTTTGGGCATAGTTACGGTACCTGCTAGCCCATAAGCAGTTAATGTCGATGGGATAAATCCAATAGCATTATTATGAATCTGTGCTGAATAATTGAGTGAAATGCCCATAAAAATCACCTAACTCCTTATGATTCCAAACCATTCCAAATCTTCTTAAGCATTTATTATGCAAACAATATTTTTAAGCCAAAAACATTCGAAGGTCTTTATATTTCTGATGTAAATGTTCAACTCTCTCCCTTGATCCCAGTTCTCTTTCCATTTTCTCTTTTTATTCATTATTCTTAAAAGCCAGTCACGTTTTCAAAACTTACTGAAGTGAATCTGTCTTTTCACTGGGCTCTGACAGATAGAAAGGCTTAAAAAATGCAAAGTCCTCATGATAGGACATCTGAGGAAAATATACTGTAGATTTCCTTCTGAATGCCTTCTCCAGTATGAAGAGTCCCAAGTAAAACATTTCAAGCACGCATTGGGAGCATATATACAGTCAGCTGAAGACAGCTTCCCTCCCCTTTGCTCTGAGCATTTCACTGAAGTCTTCTTAAGTTGGATGCCAGTGTGACATTCTGACACAAATATATGGTTTTAGCATTTGACTCAGAATTAAGCTTGTATACTGCCAGCATTAAATATATGAAGTGTTTACTTGCTGTCAAATTAGAAAAGATCATTCATTTTTAATGATCTTTAGAGATGTGGCCATTTATTTTTAATGTTCCACCTTACTCCAGATGACTAGGTTCAAGTAAGTGCTATTTCCATTAATCTAATTCCTTTTCAACCTGTATCTCTTTTATGCCAGAAGCATTCAGTGATTTCAAAAGGAACTCCTTAAGTTATAGTGATATTCAGTAAAATGGGAAACAATGTTGCTGTCAAGATGGAATTTTTTTCCAAACAGGAAATATTGGCCTACCCACAGCCACATTCTTGAATATTAGTCCATCTTGTCAGACTTTTATGATTAACATTTAATTATTGGCTGCTCTGACTATGGAGTACCCATTCTTTTATTCCTTTACTTTCCTAGCAAACTTGCCTTCACTTTACAAAAAGCAGAACATTCAATTATTATCTGTCACTGTGCTTCTTAATAGTAACCCTTGTATTAGCATATAAAATGATTTGATTTAGGAAATATAATAATGATTTTTTTGAAACAGAGATATCACTGGGATGATCTCTCCAAATCAATGGACAGCACTTTTTAACCATAAGTTCAGTGACAACTCATGACAACTTATATCCCCCTAGAAATATGGTGTCAAGATGTCAGTCTTCAAATTAAGAAAAAGAAAAATCCAAATCATAAAATTAAATATCTCTATCTGATAACCGTTTGAGCTTGACAAGACCACCACCAGGGGGAGCAAGTTACTGGACAAAGGAAGTGATGTACAGTTTCAGAATTTTAATAGAAAATCCAGCCTCAAAGAACAACATGATACCACAAGTGGTAAGAATAAAAGAAAAACAAGATGACTCGAAATTACATGAACTCCTAACTCTCTAGTATCTTATTAAAATAAAATTGCTTCACTTTAGTTTCTGGAGTGAGTTGCTGTGACACTACCACAGTTATATTTTCTTTGTAATGTTTTTCCCAGTGAAGTACCCTATCTTCTACAGCCCTTATGACCTACATGCTGACAGCACTTTTGAAAATGCAAATTACCTTACAAATTTAATGACATAATACATATCAGGTTCATGTAATTATGGATAGAAAAAAAATTTGGAAGTTGAGAGGGCCTGCCTGCTTGACAGGCAGTATATGCAATATATTTTACATGTGGGAGGGTTAATTCATATGTCTTTTAAGGCACAGTCTTCAAATATATTACATCTAAATTAAGGGAAACTAACTTACTAAAGGAAGCAAATAGAGTGACTTCTAAGCAAGCTATGAGCATGTACTTTTAAATCCCATGACTGAAATTATTTGAGAAATCCTTTGTGATATAAGAAAGATTATTCGTAAAGAATTTTAGCACCTGTTTACAAATTCACAAGTCAAGTTAAGCTGCATAACTTGAAAAGAAAACCTTTTGAAGGAAACAACTTGTGTCAGTGTCATTATGAATATTTTACATTGACATCAAACAGAATAAAACCCATATTTTATTTAACATGATCTATTTATTGATTGCATACTGGGCACACAATTTTAAACAAAACAAATATGACCACATTATCCCATGTCTAAGAAGAAAGGAGAGCATTCAACTCATAAATTTTCTAGTTTAGGATTATGTAACAAAGTGTTTTGAGAAAGCACTGTTTGCAATGGGAAAGTATAATGGAATTATAACTTTGGTTGGGTACTTAGGGAAGTCTTCTCAGAGGAAGTTTTAATGTGGTAGATACTAAGAATTATCTAAGTGAATCATGAGAAGGGAGACTAAGAAGAAGAAATAATAGTCCAGTTAGAACTGTGTCTTTGGGAACTGTACGGAGAGGATATCTTGACATATTTGAGGAACTGAGAGATTCCTATTGAGTCTCCAGTTGAGTGATCAAAGGGATGCAGGTCAGGGTAGGTGCAAGTAGGAGAACTAAGGCAACTTATGATTCTTTAGGAGTCTTATAAGATACACATTGAAAATTTTAGATATTAATCAGAATACAATGGGGCTTTTATTATGATTTGTACAGATTTCCAGTATAAAAAGAGTTTTGTACTGGAAAGTAACATGATCTACATTATATTTTGAGAAGGTTATATTGGCATATGTGTGAAAAAAATTAGAGAGGAAATAGAAGAGATACAGGGAAACTTATTAGAAGGCCTTTGTGGCCATCCTGGTAAGAGATAATGGTGGATGAAATTATGGTGGTGACACCAGAGAAGCGAATAATACACACACACAAACTAAGTATAGTCAAGAGGATTTAGTAGTGAATTCAGTCTATAGAATGATGGAGAGGGAAATGACGAGGCTAAGACATGCCTTTTTGGTTAAAACAAAGACTGGGAAAAAGCAAGTTTTGCAGAAAAAGATTAACAATTCGTGTTTTTAAATATGTGAATGTTGAAAAGTTTGAAATACTTGTAAGTCATCCAGGTTGACATCCAAGATACCATAAATTATGGCCTCTGCTCTTATATACATGCATGCACATGAAATAGGCAATGTAATTGGACTGGATACATGGGAGTTATTGGCCATCAAATGGTCATTAAAGGCAAGAGAGTTGACAATGACAAGATTAATCAAGGATAGAATGTAGAGTGAGAAAAGGGCCTATTACCCAATGTTGAGAAACTTGACTATTAAATATTTAGAATAAGTAAGAAGCTGGCTACAGAAGTTGAAAAGGAGGTGACATCAAGAAAAGGGGAAATCTAGAACTGTGATCATTTGACAGATAAGTGAAAATATTACTTAAATGCTAAACTTTTGTTGCATGTTTTGGGATGTTTTGTTTTTAATGAGATAACTGTATCCAAGAGGGATGAAAGTTATGGTGGACCAAGGTAACTTTATTTAGATGTATTCTTTCCAGTCAAGGTTATTATTCATGTATTTTCTCAGGGAAATAAGAATTTTATCAGTATTGTTTATTGATCAGCCATGAAAATGTAGACTATACAGATACCTGAAGCCAACATTCCAATACTCATCATCTTGCTATTTAGAAAATAAATTAAATACATGTACCTTAGATTAATGTTTTTTGGTTTCATACTTCTTGAAGAACAATAAAGATCTGAAGAGCTATAATGGCTTTGAGTGCTGTGCAACTTTTTTTTCAGGTCTTCCACTTTATTGGCAAGCACTTAGAATCATAGCATCACTGTTCATTAGAACTAGAAGAGATAATTTTTATTTTTATGTATCTAAATATTTTAACCTTTAATTTTAGGTTCAGGGGTACATGTACAGGTGTGTTATACAGGTAAACTCATGACTCTTGTGTAACTTATTTATTTATTTTTTTTAATGGAATCTCTATCGACAGTCTGGAGTGCAGTGGCGCCATCTCGGCTCGCTGCAACCTCCACCTCGGGGGTTCAAACAATTCTTCTGCCTCAGTTTCCTGAGTAGCTGAGGCTACAGGTATGTGCCACCATGCCCAGCTAATTTTTGTATTTTTAGTAGAGACAGGGTTTCACTATGTTGGTCAGGATGGTCTCAATCTCTTGACCTCAGGAGATCCACCCACTTCGGCCTCCCAAAGTGCTGGGATTACAGGTGTGAGCCACTGTGCCCAGCCTCCAGTGCAACTTTTTAATGTAAATGTCGGAAGTGCAAGGTACCAGCAGTTTCTTTTTTCACTGCTCATTTGTGGTTCATGCTCTCACATAGCCATAGACATTTCTTCCTATTGTTTATATGATGTTCCTGTTTTTACTTTGTATACTACTTTAGTTAAGAGCAGATTCTTGACTTCTGTTCATTTATAGGCACTCCTAAGTTTGGGTAATTCCTCCAACTTTCCACAAGTTCCTTCTGTGAAGCAAGTTTCTTGGAAGTTAGATTTTAAGACATTTGAAATGACTTTCCCTGTTACACTCTAGAACACTGTTTACTTCAGCTGATATATCCCTGCTTAGGTATATCACACTCTTTCACTAGGTTTCTATATCCATCCATCTAACTTTCAAACTTGCATCGTTTTCTTACTTCTTTTCAGTTGGCTACCTTAATCTATTTCTCAGGGCACAAATTTCTTCCCCAAAGTTTTCTGTGTATTTTTCCCTAGTAGCTTGGGAGAGTCTGGCGTACAATCTTAAGACGTGAAGTTCAGAAGAGATAAATGCAAGCAATTTCATCACATGTCGCAGAATAAGCTCTACAATGTAGTGAGTAGATCACAACTCTCTTTTAATGTGGCATGTTTACTGTTTGTGTTCTTTGTTCTTAACATTTCATCATGGTGAACTGCAGTTGCAAGCGAAAACAACAGAACTGGCAAGCATTATCAATCTAATATTTTGTTTCAAATTAATAGCAGCTATGTCCAAATTTTACTCAATTAATAAAATTATTAGTAAATGTGCAGTTAAATATTGATCTCATTTTTGTATGTCAGGTAGACATGCTGATTTTGACTGGATTTTCCATTTTAAAGTATTACCTTTTGTGATGCAGATAAGAGGTATAGATAAAGACTTTTTGTAAAAACATATTTTCTTTGATTGGTGCAAGTTTTTTTCATTAAATGTAAAATTATTTAAGAGGCCAGATTGGCTCAAGCCTGTAATCCCAGCACTTTGGGAGGCCGAGGCGGGCGGATCACAAAGTCAGGAGATCGAGACCATCCTGGCTAACACGGTGAAACCCCGTCTCTACTAAAAAGTACAAAAAACTAGCCGGGCGAGGTGGCGGACGCCTGTAGTCCCAGCTACTTGGGGGGCTGAGGCAGGAGAATGGCGTGAACCCGGGAGGCGGAGATTGCAATGAGCTGAGATCCAGCCACTGCACTCCAGCTTGGGCGACAGAGCGAGACTCCGTCTCAAAAAAAAAAAAAAAGAGGCCAGATTTTCTATCAGACAAACAAATATGAAAACAATGTTATGCTGGTCTTAACATAACCATTTGGATTGACCAATGTGTCCTAACAAAGTAGATTGAAAGATAATTCCTTCACCTTGAAAATATTGTTGACAAAATAAACATCCACTTCTATAATATACTTAGACTGTAATTAAACTTCCAAATATTATAATGACTTGTTTTCTTAAAAATTTCTCTGTAAATCCTTGGTTATTTATGGTTTTATTGCTATGACAATCATTCCTAGGCCCTAATATCCAAGATGTCTTCTTATCGGCCAATGTATCTGAAAGGGGTGGATGGGTAAGACACCTGGAGGAGGAGTCCAGACCTTGCTCACTAGCTGAGTTACAAGAGAATTTCCTATGAATGTTTTAACATGGCTAATTATTTTATATTCCACAAGCAACTCTACGTAGCTATGATATACATAGAGAAGGCCAGTCCATCTGGTATTGAGAAGAGCCAATGTACTGAATTGTCAAAATAAGATGATGTGCTAGTCAAGTTACTCCAGAGAAATAAAGAGAGAAACAGTGTGTGGAGAGAAAGAAATAGAGAGAGACACATATTTTTTAAGGAACTGGCTTATGAAATGATGGAGGTTAACAAGCCCAAATAAGTCAGGCAGGCCAGCAGGATAGAGACCTAAGAAAGAGTTATGATTCAAGTGTGCAGGCAATCTGCTGGAAGAATTCCCTCTATTCCCTCTCTCTCCTGGGAGGTTGGTCTTTTTCTTAGACTTTCAACTGATTGGATGAAGCCCACACACATTTTGGAGAGCAATCTACTTTACTAAAAGTCTACTGATTTAAAGTTAATTCCATCTAAAAAATAGCCTCACAGAAACATGTAGAATAGCATTTGACCAAATATCTGGGCGCTGTGGTCTAACCAAGTTGACACATGAAGTTAACCATCACACATGGTCTTTATAGCTTCTAAGACACAAGGAACACCTTTAGCAGAAAACATACTTTTTTGATTACATCAGTATCCTTTCCCTTATCATTGTCTTGTGGCCAGAAAATTTAGATATATTCTATAGAAAGTTTAGAGTCCTCCTGAGAGAGATTTATTTCACTAGATGGGAATTCCACTTGGTTTAGTATCAATGCAGCCAGCCAATAAGTCAACCTCTAAATTTTTTTTATTTTGGACATAAAAATTAATACCAGTTGAAAAGGTTTTCCTGTAGGCTAAACTAGCTTTCTACTTGTGCTGCCACTGACATTACAAGCAAGAATCCAAAAAACAACATTGAGATGCATTGTGAGAAATGCCTTGGGTTTAGATCCAATTTACTGATAACCTCTAACTAATCTGTTATACAGTACAATTTCAAAGACTAGGAGCCCTCTGGCCTGGTTATCATTGATATTGAAATGGAAAATAACTAGAATAGACAAACTCTGTTATGCATAAAGAGAATAGAGAACTGAAGAAGACGTTGTATTTTTTTTCAGTAAGTAGAAATGCTTCAAAAGGTGTTTTAATTCTTTTATCACTAATTTTGGTAAGCCATGGTTTTCAAACTTTACCTATTTCTTAAATTTTAAAATTGCCTTTGTAAAAATCAGTATATAAATTATAAACATACTGAAAAGTGGAACATAAAGATTAGTTTGATATAGTTGCCAATTTTCCTTCTGATCTTTTTATATCTATAGTTTTTGTTGTGGTGGTACTAAAACAGTTTCAATTATATGTTATTTATAATTTTGCATACTGCCTTTTAAAACTGATTTTTATGTAAATACATTTTAAATTATACAGTACCTGGCATATACTACAGACATTTGTTTAATGTATGAATTATTTAGTGAATACAGTTGTTGTAGCCCATGCTTGTTGAAATTCTCCATAAGCACTATTTTTAAGTTTTGGCTTATTTAACAAGTAAATATACCATAATTATGTAACCATTCCCATATTATCTGACAGCTAGGTTCTTTTCAGTTTTTTAAAAAATAGATAATTAGATGATGCACATCTTCAAATGTGAGGTGTTTTCTCCTTCCGAGACTCTCACGTATATTTGTAGAAGTGAAAACACTAGGTCAAAGATACAAATATTTTCCTAGAAAAAAACGAAAATATACCTGTTAAGGTAATTAGACGGAGACATGGCAGATTCCCTGTATTGTAAAATTTTAGGCTTTCAGTTCAAAAAATGTTTTGTTCTATAAAATGGGCTATGATTTTTATGAGAAAAGATATACTTGCAGGGATGCAAAAAAGTATGAAAAAATAAAAATACTAATTATATGCCTTTCTTTCTGATAAACCTTTGACAGACCCATGATCATTCTCTGGACTAAACTTCTGGGGTTTGGAAGTCCAAGTAAACAAAAAATGACAGAATTTTATAAAGCCTTTAAAAACCAAATAGCTGACATTTAACTATTGTTTTGGATTAACCAAACCACAGCTTTATTTCATACAAATGGAAATTCAATAGTTGGTAGTATTGAAAAAAAGAAGGAGATGAATAAGGGAGAGTGCTAAGTACATGTTTAAACAAATTGATTGACTTGGATTAAAATGATACATAATGCAAATTGACCTTACCAAGAGTTCACAATAAAGATAACAGTATTCTGGACATCTGTATATTTTTTTCTTTATCTCTATTCACAATAGAATATTGGTCAGGAGAAACTAAATGCTAGTATAACTAGTAATGCTTTCTTCCAACCCGAAATAGATACGCATAATACTAGAAAAGTGATGTTTAAAGAGTTTATGTTATACGACACATGGAAAATATCTTCTGAAAGCATGAGCTAGTCCAACCACTAATAAGGTCGGTGTATTAGTCCATTCTCACACTGCTAATAGAGACATACCTGAGATTTGGTAATTCATTTATAAAGAAAAAAGGTTTAATTGACTCACGTTTTGCATGACTGGAGAGGCCTCAGGAAACTTACAGTCATGGAAGGAGGGGAAGGAAGCTCATCCTTTTTCACATGGTGGCAGGAGAGAGAATGAGTGCTCAGTGAAGGGGAAAGCCCCTTATAAAACCATCAGATCTCGTGAGAACTAACTGACTATCACAAAAACAGGATGGGGGAAGCTGTCCCCATGATTCAATTATCTTCACCTCTTTCCTCCCATGATGTTTGGGGATTATGGGAACTACAATTCAAGATGATATTTGGGTGGGGACACAGCCAAACCATATCAGCTGGAAAAGCATTTTAAGTGCAGGCACTAAAAATAAACTTGTCAACAGAGGATGCATATAAGTAAAATACCTTTTGTCACTTGTTTTTTCTATCAAGAGTAAGAAACAGCTGGGTCCTACCTCAGTCTATGCTAAGCTACCTGTATATTTTTTTCCATAGGCCCCAGGAAATTATTTGGCTTTATTTCTTGTCATATGTTTTTCTTCTGTATTTCCTGAGACTCTTATCTTCATGATGCTGCCTCTTTATTTTCCTTTGAACCAAGATAATCCTCATGTTTTATGACTAACCTCTTTCTAGACAATAAAAGACAATACAAATATAACAGTTAAGTTCAGGGGAGTTGCAAAGGTTTCAGGTACTTACTGAAGTTTTCAGTTATTGCTATTAGATAATGCTGTACATTTTCTGTTATCTCACTTCTACTAAACAAGTGATAAATGTAAGATATGAACACAGGAACAAATGTTCTTTTTTTTTCTTTCTGAGACAGAGTCTCGCTCTGTTACGCAACCTTGCAGTGGTGCGATCTCGGCTCACTATAGCCTTGACCTGCCAGGCTTAAGCGATCCTTCTGCCTCAGTCCCCTGAGTAGCTGGGACTATAGGCATGTGCTACCATGCCTGGCTAATATATTCATTGTTGAAAACTGAAAAAGTAAAGAAAGGCATGCAGTAATGGTTCTCAAGATTTTCTGTGTATAAGAATCAGAAGCATCCTGGGGAAGCTCCTGGAAAGGTGGTCCATGGACCTGTGGCATCAGTATCATCTTAGAGCATGTTACAACTGCACATTTTAAGGTCTTATCCTGGACCCACTGAATCTGCATTTTAACAAAATGCCAGGTGATTCCCATGCATGTTAAAGTTCAAGACATGTGATATGATTTCATTTGTATGAAATGTACAGAAAAGGAAAATCAAGAGAGATAGATAATAGATTAATGATGCCCTGTGGGTGGAGAATGGAGATTAACAGTAAAAATACATGAGGGATTTTACTGGGGCAATGGAAATGCTTTAAATCTGATTTGCAATGATGATAGCACAAGTTGGTAAAATCTGTAAAATGACTGAATTGTACACTCGAAATAGACGGTATATGTATATATATAATATGTAAACTATGTCTCAACATTAAGTTAGAAAAAGAATATGTTTGCCAAAATGCAGATTCCTGAGTCCTGTCTTAGATCGCATGTTGTTTTATTTAGTTTGTGGACCTCCAACTGAAGAACAGTGATATAAAGTAAATAGTAACAACCTAAATCCAAAACCCACCCCAACTTGAATGACTCTTCTCCTTCCCCTTCTTCTTCACATACGTTGATGAATTCCAGTGTCAGTGCATGTAGCTCTACACTTTAATTGCTAGGTAATAAATATCCCAAAGTATGCTGGCATCTTTTCACTATATCGATTGTGATGAAGATTTTTTTCAGTATTACAATGTGGCAGTTGCAATTTTCATTCTTGCTTCTATATACATGTGCAAGTGTTTGTTCAGAATAAGTATATAGAGGTGGAAATTTAATATAACTGTATGAACATTTACAATTTTAATAAATACTTTAAAACAATCTTCAAAAAAAACCCCCAATTGCTCTCTACCAATATGGAATAAGAATGTCCATTTCCTCTAGGTGAATGATTTTTAAAGGCTATCAGTCTTTTTCATGTTACCCATGTGTTGGGCAGAAAAATATAATTCATTATTTCAATTTGTATTTCTTTGGATGGCAATACTTTCTATATTTTTCATCATTCTTCAAACTTCTTTTTTTTTCTTTTGCCCGTTGTCTTTTGGAGATACCTATTCTTTTCTTATTTATTTCTATAAACTTTATTTATTGTGGTAAACCAATCCTGTTTCTTTTCAGAACTAATACTTATAGTGTGTTATATGCATTTTCACTAGTTTATGGTTTCTTTTATTCTAATTTGAAATGTTTAATTATATTTGTCAGTCTTTGTATATTAGTTGAGGATATAACTTTTCTAATTATGTACTAACCCCAATGGCATTTATTAATTACTCATTTTTTTCTACTGAGAAATATTTAATAATTTTCTAAAACTATATTACCACACACACACACACACACCCCTAGTTTCATTTCTGGGCTCTTCACTATGTCTTTCTGTTTCTTCTCTAGTACAAATAGTTTCAATTACTGCCATTTCAAAATATATTTTATTATCTTATAAAGCTAGTTCTTCTTCACGGGTTTTTCCTGGCTAGCAGACAAACAATCAACATTGCTGTTCAAGAATAAACAAATGATTATCTCTCAATTCCAGGCCTTTCTCATTTTTATTTCCTCTTCTTTTTAGAAAAATTTGCTGCTAATGGGATAGAGTGTGTCATTACACACATTTGCATTACCAATTTTTTTGCAAAATAAATCGTGGTATATGAAGAGAAGAAAAAACATGTTTCTAGGACTTCTATATGTCAGACATCTTAACTATAGATATTCTCAAAATAAAAGAAGGAAGTAGAGAGCAAGCAAAATCAAGGAGAGCTACTCTAAACTCTTGGTGTCTCAAATATTTTTATTCTATGATTTCCCCAAATAACATTGAGTCTTTAGTGAAAAAATGTGGTAGTATTTTTGTTTAGTCAATTAAATCTTTATCTATACCTAAATTTCCCCCCCCCGCCCCCATGTATCTTATGTATCTTTCTGAAGATAATTGGAAACAGTGATT
Source organism: Rhinopithecus roxellana (assembly GCF_007565055.1). Lineage (NCBI taxonomy): Eukaryota > Metazoa > Chordata > Mammalia > Primates > Cercopithecidae > Rhinopithecus > Rhinopithecus roxellana. The sequence continues at coordinate 162,071,710 of NC_044552.1, forward strand.
GGGGAGGAAATCAATTGAAGAATCCAGTGCAAGCAGACATATGCTGAATCTCCTTTTCTTCCTCTGTACATCCTTTACTAGTAGGACTCACATGGTTACCTTCCTCTGCCCGGGACTTACATGCTGATGCTTCCCAGAGTTTAACCCTTTCCTCCTTATATCTCCTTATAGATCTTAGAATCAAGTGCCTTTAGGAGAAGGCCAGTAACAAAAGGAGTAGAGCAGGTTTTAATAGGATAGTGCCTGGTGAGAACTGAGACAAACCAGAAGGGGCATGCCCCACTGAATGATGTTCATATTCAAACATTTAATAAATGCCCTACTGACTCAAAAAATCTACCTGGCAACCTTTGATCCTTTACTCTCCTGGGCATCTATTCCATGTCTGAACTTTTCATTTAATGTCATAATTACTCCTAAGTCTATGTATTAGCCTGTTTTCACACTGCTATAAAGAAATACCTGAGACTGGGTAGTTGATAACAAATGAGGTTTAATTGACTCACAGTTCCACATGACTGGGGAGGCCGCAGGAAACTTCCAGTCAAGGCAAGGGGCAAAGGGAAAGCAGGTACCTTCATTAGGCAGCAGGAGCTAGTGAGAGTCCAGGAAAAGCTTCCACTTTTAAAACCATCAGATCTTGTGAGACTCACTCAATCAGAAGAACAGCATGGGGGAAACTGCCACCATAATACAGTCACCTCCCATAAGGTTCCTACCTTGACACATGGAAATTACAATTCAAGATGAGATTTGGGTGGGGATACAGAGCCAAACAATATCAGTCTGTATCATTCATTCAGTTTTCTTAGTTTTACATCAACATATCCAATTCTGTAAGGAACATTTCTAAGTACACATCAGATATACACGAAATAACTGTATATATAAACTAAACTCGTGTTATAAACTTACTCCTTTTCACTTATGTCTCATTTACTTTTAGTGCTAAAGCCAGAATCTTGGAAAACAACCATGACTGTCTATTCGGCCCTTTACCTCCAAATGAACAGCAAGTCAAATACAAATAACCTCCTCGATTTTGCTGAAGTCTATGTGTTATGCCTATTCCCACTTCACTCTCTTAGTTTGATTTTCATAATATTTTTGTTCTGGATGATTACAACAGCCTAATTATATCTCCAACTTTCTCATGTCACATTTTAGCTTATTTAAAAATACTTTACTTTTATAATCTTTCTACAATAAAAATTTGTTGGAGACATTTCTCTGCTTCAAAGCCTCAGTGGCTCACTGGACTTCAGGTACACATGGCTCTTGGTCTTATCTCTACATCTTTTCTGCTTCCTTTCTCATCACTTCCATTGTCCCATCTTCCTATTCTACCTTCTCTAGCTATGATCATTAGCCTGCATGGAATGTGGTGTTCACTTCAAAATCTTTGCTCATGATATTTGTTCTATTTCATGGTAATCTCCCCCACCTCCCTCGTCACATTCCGCGTGGCTAACTCTTATTAACACTGCAGGGCTCAACACTGTAACTATTCCAGGAAATTCAGCGTTTCTTGTTTTTATACCTACTTTAGCATATATAATATGCTCTTTAAGCTTTTTGTTTCTCTCTTCATTACCCCCAGTGCATCTTGAAATAGTGACTGAATTTTGCTTACTTTTTACATGTGCAATATATATCTGTTACAGAGAAAATATTATATAAAGGATTATTTAAGTATATGGATGAATAAATGAATGAGTGACTGGGTATAATAGGCAGTAACCTAGAACTTCAGAATGCAAACATGATTTGGGAAGAAGAGTAACATTGGGAGTGCCAAGTTTTCATGATTATTTCATGAAAAAGTATCAGACACATTCAATATAAAGAAATATGAAATAGTAAAAATATGCTCCAGAAAAATCCAAATAAAATCTGAATTTTAGTAAACTACATGAGTAATATAACTTGAAATATGTATAGAAACAATATTTTTTGTTTAAATTTTGTCCAAATACTAGAATAAAATTAAATCAAACTTAAGCTTTATTTCAGAAAAAAATCTGATTCTTGTGGGCATTTTCTAATAAATAGTACACTCAACATTTTCTTATAAAATTAGTAATAACTTTAAGATAAAACTCTCTATTGATGTGAGGAGCTGCCAAAATTTGCTTTATATCATATGAAGAATCACTGAACACTTTAATACTGCCAGCATTGGAATATTACATCGATTTCCTTTTTATGTTTTTCATGTCATACCAGGTTTAATAGTTAACTATTTTTAATGGGATGAATTAATCAAATGAATTATGATAAACTGCATTATAATGGCATTCTGTTGTTTTGTAATTTAATTGAATGTAATTTCATATATCTTTTAGATTTGTGATAAGTCTTAACACAGAAATAGAGACACTGAGTGCTTTCAAACCAAAATCTCTGCATTCAGCCTAAGCTGATGAGCACAGCACTATGATCATCCTTGAATTAGTTGACTGAAAATAATAATGTTAGTAAAATAAAATGATTTACCGTAAGCCAAGGAAATTAATATAAAATTCTGAATTCTGAAATTATTTAAAAATTCTAAAATTATGGGAAAAAAAGTTCTTTGAAGTTCTTTAGGCAAATATTTGAATATTACCAAAGTAGAATATGGAAATAATTTGAAAAGTAAAAATGTGAAATAAGATCCTAAACTTAGTAGATATAAATTAAATAAAACTTAGGAGGCTGGCAAGGTAAAATATTGTTTTTAAGAAGAAAATTTTTGTTGGAAATACAATTTACATTAAGGATGTGTAAAAAGTATTGTATTATGATGCTACAGCTATGAGTTTTTTATTAGGCTATTTGATAGTATAATTTAACCTACTCTAATATGAGGTAGTAAAAGTCCACGCCATCTATAATCATAAGCTATAGAGGGGAACAAAGCACCCAAAGAATGCCTGCATCTGCAATGTTACCTACACACCTAACATGTTGGTTGAAAATCTCTCAGTAATGGTTGGATAATAGAATTAGAACAATTCTCTTTGCTTGATGTTTAACAAAGAAAAGAAAGACTAAATGGAAATTACATCTGGCAGCCTCTCACACCAAGTACCATGCAATTACTTCTTTCACTCCAAATATCAAGGAAGTATGGGAGAAGATAACATAATTCTTAGGTTAGAAAACACTAAGATCTTAACATAAAGTTTTGTGTTTTTTTTTTTTAACATTCTTCCTGTCTGCTCAATTCGAGCATGATATGATCTGATTTTTCTGTTTATATATTTAATTGTACAGATATCAATATAAAAACATTGAAAAATATTAGTAGTTTAACTATTCCAAATTAAATACATATAATTTTCATAACACATAAAGATAATTATAACTAATTTATTAATTATTATTAAATATAAAAACAATATTTTCTACTTTTGATTACCATGCTACATAGAAATCAAATATAGATTACACATATAATAATCAAATATAGAAACTGTAGACCTTTAAATATCACTTAAAAGGATAAAATATTAAAACACTTAGGCTTAAATAAGGTTTGAAAGTTATTTTAGTCAAAAGACTGTAGGTATAATTGAAAGTAAGAAATATTTCACACCCCTATTCAAATACCAGTAAATAAGATGAAAAGATAATGAAGTAAAATATCACTAACACATGAAACTATGTACAATATAGGACAGAAATGAAAAAACTGAATGATTTTATACCAAATCCTTAAAAATAAGTATTTATGAAACAGAAAGAATGGAAAGACTTTGAACCTTATATAAATCTTTGCACTATTTCCTTCTGTAAATAAAATGTTTAAGAGTATGAAATTATACAAATAAAGAGATCATGGCCATACTGAAGTTAAATATCCTGAAAGTTTTGGTTCTATTGTTATGCTCCTTATATACAGAGGAGTATATTAACTAGTATGTCATTTATGCTGGTGATATAAAGTAAAATCAGCTTTTCTCAAATTATTCTCCAAGAAAGCTTAAGAAATAGCCATATGTTTTCCCCTAACACAATGAATAAAGGCTGTTTAAGAGAATTGCATTGTATTTGTGATCCAGGGTTTAGCATGGTACAAGAACAGCAGTATTGTAAAGCTGACTGGGTAAATGTCTTTTCCTCTGAGGCTTTACGAATGCTGGAGCTGCTCTTTCATGCAGCCTATTTTCTGTTTACCATACAGATCCATCACCTTCCCTGCCACTTCAGCTGTGTCAGTTCAAATGACTTCCCAAACAGTCTCTGGAACGCCAACTGTAAAAGATGGATTTATTTGCTCAGTCTCCTTACTCAAGCATGTATCTTGGATGGGTATGCAGTCAGACCTTTTTTTTTTTTTTTTTTTTTTTTTTTTTTTTTTTTTTTTTTTTAATGTACAACTTTTAAGATACAGTTAGCTCTGCTATTATAACTCAAATTTGTTCCAAAATGATAGGTAAGAGATAATTGAAGCATAACATTAATTTTGCATTTGACTACATGCAATTTTCTCTACTAGAAACACAAGGTGCATGCAAAAAAAAAAAAAAAATGCACCCAGTTGAATGAAGCTATGTAGGAGTAAACTAAACACATATATGCACATCTTAAATATGTACCAGTTACCTCTATTTACCAGTTATTTGTGAGACACTCATCCATATCTGTTCTTACAATTTTCCCTCCTATTTCAGATAACCGTGCTTCCACCATTGCATACTAACTCACTAGTTAAAAACTCTTATGCTCATTCCTACAAGTAAAATTCAGTGACATATTTATTGTAATATTTATGCACGTTTTAATGATTAAGCTATTTAAAAATGCACTATTTCGTGTTATGGCAGCACTGACCGTAATACCAAGAGTAAAATAAACTCAAACTATTGCATGCTATAATATATAATATATTCTCAGTTTTCACAGCATAAAACATGTTGGAAACCATGCATGGGAAACTTAGAAAAAAAATGACAGTGCTTCTCTTACAGAAAAATTCCACTAGTTATTGTACTTTATAAAATTATTGTCATTACTTTCTAATTGTTCATGTGTTTTCACATCAGTACAACTTATTGTTATCATCAAAGTATAATAAGAATTGAAAATAGTACACAAGGATTCTCTCCAAAAGTATTTTTGTAGTTTGTTTGATCTTATTGAAGCAGAGCCCAGTTCCACTGAGATTTTGTCATGCAAAATCCTGAGAAAATCTATGAATACCCCCAAATAAAAATAAATATCTGTTCAAGAGATCTATTGTACAAAATAGTGACTACAGTTAATAACAATATATTGTATTTTTGAAAAATCCTGAGAGTGGATGGTAAATGTTCTCATAACAAATATGATTATATCAGGAAATGCATATACTAATTAGCTATATTCAGTCATTCTATACTGCATATGTACTTCAGAAGACAATACATATAATTTTATCTGTCAAAAAATAAGTAAATAAAAAATCTGAATTTTAAAATATTTATATCAAATCTATCCCTATGATAATCCACATTCTGGGATATTTTGCATAAACATTTAAACCTTATTTCTATTCATTTATAATTTAAAAGTGAACCATAATACTTTTCAGTTTCAGCTAAAAAACAGGGATTTTTCCCCCTTTTAAAAAGTAACTTTAGCTTTTATTTTAGATTCTGGGGTACCTGCGTAAGTGTATTACATGGGTATATTGCATGATGCTGAGAGGTTTGGGGTGTGATTGATCCCATCACCCCAGTACTGAGCATGGTACACAATAGTTTTCAAACACTTGTCTGCCTCTTTCCCCTTTTCCTCTGTTAGTCCCCAGTTTCTAATGCTGCCATCTTTACGTTCATGAGTACCCATTGTTTAGCTCCCATTTATAAGTGGGAACATGTGGTATTTGATTTTCTGTTCCTGCATTAATCCTTTTAGAATAATGGCCTCTATCTGCACTCATATTGCACAAAGAATATAATTTTCTTCTTTTTTTTATGACTGTGTAGTCTTCTATGTTGTATACATACCACAATTTTTTTTATCCAATCCACCATTGATGGGCGTCTACAATGATTTCATGTCTTTGCTGTTGTGAATAGTGCTGTGATGAATGTCTGAGTACATGTGTCTTTTTGGTAGAACAATTTAATTTTCTTTGAGTATATATTCAGTAATTGGATTGCTGGGTCAAATGGTAGCTCTGTTTTTAGATCTTTGAGAAATCTCTAAGCTGTTTTCCATAGTAACAACTAATTTACATTCACACCAACAGTGTATAAGCATTCCCTTTCCTCAGCAGCCTCACCACAACCTGTTGTTTTTTGACTTTTTAATAATAGTCATTTTGACTGGCGTGACACAGTATGCCATTGTGGATTTGGTTTGCATTTCTCTGATGATTAACAATGTTGAGCATTTTTTCATTTGTTTGTTGTCTGCTTGTCTGTCATTTTTTGAGAAGTGTCTGTTCATGTCTTTTGCCCATTTTTAATGAAGTTATTTATTTCTTGCTTATTAAATTGTTTAAGTTCCTTATAGATTCTGAGTATTAGACCGTTATCGGATGAATAGTTTGCAAATTTTTCTTCTGATTCTGTATAGGCTGTCTGTTTACATTGGTGAGTTTTGTATTAGTCCGTTTTCACAGTGCCATAAAGAATACCTGAGACTGGGTAAAAGAAAGAGGTTTAACTGGTTCCCAGTTCTGCATGGCTGGGGAGGCCTCAGGAAACTTACAATCATGGCAGAAGTCGAAGGGGAAGCAAGTACTTTCTTCATAAGGCAGCAGGAAAGGGAGAGAGAGCAGGAGAAACCACTACTCATAAAATCATCAGATCTTCTGAGAAAAACCACCCCCATGATCCAATCACCTCCCACTAGGTCCCTCCCTTGACATGGAGGGATTACACTTCCAGATGAGGTCTGGGTGTAGACACAGAGCCAAACCATATCAAGTTTGTTTTGCTGTGCAGAAACTCATTAGTTTAGTTAGGTTCCACTTGTCAATGTTTTTGTTGCAGTTGCTTTTGAGGACTTAGTCATAAATTCTTTGCCAAAGCTGATACCTAGAATGGTGTTTCCTAAGTTTTTTTCTAGGATTCTTATAGTTTAAGGTCTTGCATTTACATTTTTAGCTCATCTTTAGTTAACTTTTGTATATGGTGAAAGGTAGAGGTCTAGTTTTATTCTTCTGTATATGACTATCCAGCTATCCAGCAACATTTATTGAATTGGGAGTCCTTTCTCCATTGCTTGTTTTTGTCAACTTTGTTGAAGATAAGATGCCTGTAGGTTTGTGGCTTTAATTCTGAGTTCTCTACTCTGTTTCATTGGTCTATGTGTCTGTTTTTGTACCATTACCACGTTGTTTTGCTTACTATGAGTTTATAGTGTAGTTTGACGTAGGGTAATGTGATGCTTTTAGCTTTGTTCTTTCTATTTGGAATTCCCGTGACTATTTGGGCTCTTTATTGGTTCCATATAAATTTTAGAATAGTTTTTTCTAGTTCTGTGGAAAATGACATAGGTAGCTTGATAGAAATGGCATTGAACATGTAGATTACTTTGGGTTGCATGACCATTTAATGATACTGATTCTTCCAGTTCTTGAGCATGAAATGTTTTCTGTTTATGTCAACTATGATTTCTTTTAGCAGTGTTTGACGTTTTTCTTGTAAAGATTTTTAACCTCCTTAGTTGGATGTATTCCTAGGTATTGGTTTCTTTTTTGGCTATTGAAAATGAAATTTTATTTTTTATTTGGCTGTCAGTTTGAGTGCTATTGGTGTGTAGAAATGCTACTAATTTTTGTACATGATTTTGTAGCCTGAAACTTTACTGAAGTTGTTTATCAGTTCCAAGAGCCTTTTGGCATACTCTTTAGTATTTTCAAGGTATAGAATCATATTGTCAATGAATAGTTTGCCTTCTTCTTTTCCTATTTGAATGGCTTTAATTTATTTATCTTGCTTAATTGCTCTGGTACTATAGGAGTGGTGAGGGTGGGCATCCTTGTCTTGTTCTAGCTCTCAAGGGTTTAAATCGATGAAAATATGCAAGGCTAGTCTCAATTATTTTAAAAGGTTTATTTGCTAAAGTTAAGATCGTGTGCCTGGGAGGCAGATCTATGCCTTTCTCTAAAGATGATTTTGAGGGCTTCAGCATTTAAAGGGAAAAGGGAATATATTGGGGAAAGAGGAAGAGTTAAAAAAAAGTGTCAGTATATAAGAGACAAAGGTTTTATCATTTTGGGTCTTTGATCAGTCTTTCACTGATTATATATTTTTTGTGTGAGAAGGACAGTAGGAAAAATAGTCAATTCTGCCTTTGTGTATCTCAGTTAATCTGCATACTTACATAAGATGACATGAACAATAAGGCAGAGGAAGCAATCAGATATGCATTTATCTCAGGTGAGCAAAGGGATGATTGAGTTCTTGAGTTCTGTCCTTTGTTCTGCACCTATGAAGATAAACTATCAATTTACATTACCGGAGTGAAATTCAACAGAATTATTTTAGGTTAAAGATCTTGGGTCCCACAAGGAGTTTCCTTAGGGACGAATTCTGAGGAAGGTATGTAGCTTTTTGTCTTTGTAGCTATCTTATTTAGGAACCAAATGGGAAGCAGATTTGTGTGACCCAGTTCCTAGCTTGACTTTTCCTTTGGCTTAGTGAGTTTGGGGACCTGAGATTCATTTTCTTTCTGCAAGGGAAATCCTTCCAGTTTTTGCCCATTCAATATGAGGTTGGTTGTGGGTTTGTCATAGATGGCTTATTATTTTGAGGTATGTTTCTTCCATGTCTAATTTCTCGAGTATTTTTATTATGAAGGTATGTTGGATTTTATTGAAGGTATGTTCTGCATTTATTGAAATGATCACATGTAAAAAAATTCTGCTCATGTGGTAAACTACATTTGTTGATTTGCATGTTGAAAAACCTTGTATCTCAGAAAGGAAGCCTACTTGATCACAATGAATAACCTTTTTGATGTGCTGTTAGACTCAGTTTGCTAGTATTTTGTTGAGGATATTTACATCTATGTTAGTCAGAAATATTGGCCTGTACTTTTCTTCTTTCATTGTGGTTTTGCCAAGTTTTGGTATCAGGGTGATGCTGACTTCACAGAATGGGTTAGGGAAGAATCACTCCTCAATTATTGGAATAGTTTCAGTAAAATTGGTACCAGTACTTTCTGTACCTCAGGGAGAATTTGGCTGTGAATCCATGTGGTTCAGAGCTTTTCTTGATTAGTAGAGTTTTTATTACTGATTCAGTTTCAGAACTTGATATTGGTCTGATCACGGTTTATTTCTCCTCATTCAATCTTGAGCGATTGTGTGTTTCCAGGAAAGTATCTATTTCCTCTAGATTTTCTAGCTTGTGTGCATAAAGGTGTTCATGATACTTTCTGAGAATCTTTTATATTTATGTAGGATAAGTTGTCATATCACCTTTGTTGTTTCTGATTGTGCTTATTTGGATATTCTCCCTTTTTTCTTTGTGAATATAGCTAGCAGTCTATTGATTTTGTTTATCCTTTCAAAAATCCAACTTTTGTTTTTGTTAAATCTTTATGGATTTTTACGTATCAATTTTGTTCAATTCCGTGCCGATTTTAGTTATTTCTTCTTAAAGCTTTTCGTTAGATTGTTCTTGTTTTTCTAGTTTCTGTAAATGTGCTGTTAGATCATTATTTTGAGGTCTTTCTTTTTGAGGTAGATGTTTAGTGCTATAATCTTTCCTTTTAAATTGCTTTTGTGGCATCCAAGAGTTTCTGGTATGTTGTGTCTCTGTTTTAATTAATTGCACTTAAAAAAAAAATTCTTTCTTAATGTTATATTTTACCTAAAAGTCATTCAGGAGCAAGTTGTTTAGTTTCTATGTAATTTGTGGTAATTTGTGGTTTTCAGAGGTCTTCTTGGTATTGATTTCTGTTTTTATTTTACTGTGGTCTGTAATATGGTTGGTAAAATTTTGATTTTTTGAATTTATTCAGACTTGCTTTATGACTGAGGATATGGTCAATATTGGAGTTTGTTCCATGTGCAGATGAGAAGAATGTATATTATGTGGTTGATGGTTAGAGTTTTCTGTACATTTCTGTTAGGTCCAATGAACCAAGTGTAAAATTTAAGTCCAGAATTTTGTTGTTAGTTTTCTACCTCAATGATCTGTCTAATGCTGTCAGTGTTTGTCAAAGTTTCCCACTATTATTGTTGGCTGTCTAAGTCTTTTTGTAGGTCTAGAAGTACTTGTTTTATGAATCTTGGTGCTCCAATGTTGTGTGCATGTATGTTTAGCACAGTTAAGTCTTCTGGTTGAATCGAAAATTTCATTATTATGTAAAGCCTTTCTTTGTTCATTTTTTAACCACTGCTGGCTTAAAGTCTTTTTCATTTGATATAATAATAGTTACTCCTGTTCTTTTTTGCATTTTGTTTGCATGGTAGATCTTTCTCCAACCCTTTACTTTGAGCCTATGGATGCATTTATGTATGAGATGGGTCTCTTGAAGACAGCAGACAGATGCATCTTTCTCCTCTTTTTTTTTTATTTTTTATTTGTTTTTTCTGAGACAGAGTCTCGCTCTGTCACAAGGTTGGAGTGCAGTGGTTCAGTCTTGGCTCACTGCAACCTCCGCCTCATGGGTTCAAGCAATTCTCCTGCCTCAGTCTACCAAGTAGCTTGGACTACAGGTGCACGCCAGCACACCAAGCTAAGTTTTGTATTTTTAGCAGAGATGTGGTTTCACATGTTGGCTAGGATGGTCTCAATCTCTTGACCTCATGATCTGCCCTCCTCGGCCTCTGAGGATTACAGGCTGGGATTACAGATGTGAGCCACCACACCTGGCCCAGGTGTATCTAATTTTTAAGGAAATTTTTAACTTAACATTTAAAAAGTGATTGAGTAATCACTTTTGAAGTGGAGTGGTGTAGTAAAGACTTCCAATCTGTTCACAACTATAGTAGCTGTGAAAACCAGCATAATAGTAGTTCCTGGAGGGTGCAGAGCAGGTTTGAACCTCCTCAAAATTTCCATTCTCATAGAATTGTCCATATTTATCCATCTGACAGTTTGTTAAAAAGCTCCGTTCTCAAGGTTTGTCTTAATTTAATTTCATTCAGAACTTGTTCTATGCAAAAAGCCCTATATCAAAAACATTGTCAAAAGTCAGTGGTCATAGTTTCAGAGCTGCCCACAGTACCATTACCTTCTGAGACTCACATGAGGCTGACCAAAATGTCAAAAGAAAAATGAAGGACTATAATGTCCATATGGGCTTTGGAAGTCTTCAATATCTCTGTGAGAATCTAGTTATGTTTGTATGCAGGGCTGAGTGCATGCCCTGGAAAGACCTGTGAAGGCTCTAATCTCTCATCGGGGCTGGTCTTGAGGCTCTGTGCTAGCAGTGACTGTTTTAAAGTTGTAAACTGAATGCTAGAGAATTCACATACACAGGAAGACCTTCAGCAAGACTGGGAGACTTGATGCACATTACTTTAAAAAATCTGTGTCTAATCATTAGGCAACAGAGCTAATATAATAGAAATAATTTACTGACCATACATGGAAATGAATACAAACTATACAGAAGTAAGCCAGAAAAAATTCCTAAAGAAGAAATCCTCACCAATAATGGCAACAATAGCAAATAATAACAACAAACCCCAGGAAAGGAGCTCTGATTACATTTAGATGTCTAAGTTACAACAAAAAGTTTTAAGATGTGAAAAAGAAAACCGAAAAATGAAACCTGGAAAGTATCACCCATACATAAAGAAAAACTTATAGTCAATAGAAACTATTTCTGAGGAGGCCTGGACATTTGACTTACTAGATTTTACTTGACTATTTTAAATATGCTTAAATAACCAAAGTACAACATATCTCAAGGACTAAAAGAAGCTATTAGAATATTCTCACCTAATAGATTTGAACAATAGCAGATATAAATTATTTAAAAATAAATAGAAATTCTGTAGTTTTAAAGTAAATTACTAAGACAAAAAATTGACTAGAGGGCACAACAGTAGATTTAACAGAAAGAAAAAAGAATAAACAAATGTGAAGATAGAGTAATAGAGATTATTTAGTCTGAGGAACAGAAAGAAAAATAAATGATGGCTCACTTATTTTATATAGGTGGGACCTATGGATACCACCATGTATGCAATGTAGGCATGTTGGAAAGCTCACAAGCAGAAGAGAAAGAGAGGAAGTAGAAAGAATACTGGAAGAAATCATGGCTGAAAACTTTCCAAATTTTATTTTAATAATTTATTTGCAGGCCGGGCGCGGTGGCTCAAGCCTGTAATCCCAGCACTTTGGGAGGCCGAGGCGGGCGGATCACGAGGTCAGGAGATCGAGACCATCCTGGCTAACACGGTGAAACCCCGTCTCTACTAAAAATACAAAAAAAAAACTAGCCGGGCGACCTGGCGGGCGCCTGTAGTCCCAGCTACTCGGGAGGCTGAGGCAGGAGAATGGCGGGAACCCGGGAGGCGGAGCTTGCAGTGAGCTGAGATCCGGCCACTGCACTCCAGCCTGGGCAACAGAGCAAGACTCCGTCTCAAAAAAAAAAAAAAAAAAAAAAAAAAAAAAATAATAATAATAATTTATTTGCATATCTGAGAAGCTCAACAAACTCCAAGTAGGATTATATTAAAGAGATCTACACCTAGGTATATCATAGTCAAACTGCTGAAAGAATAGGACAAAGAATCTTGAAAGCAGTGGGGGGAAAGCAAATCATTACATACAAGATTTCTTCAGTGAGCTAAACAGCTGCCTTCTCGTCAGTTACCACAGAGCCAGAAATTCAAAGTACTGAAAGAAAAGGATGATCACCTAATAATTTTATATGCAGCAAAAATAGCTTCAGGAAACAAACTACCTCCCTTCCCTAAAACAAAGAATTTGTTGCTAGTAAACCCACCTTACAAGAAATACTAAAGGGAGTCCTTCAGACTGAAATGAAAGGACACTAGATAGTAGCACAAACTTATATGACAAAGTGAAGAGTTCCAGGAGGGTAAATACATAGGGAAATATAAAAGATAGTATAAATCCATTTTTGTTTGTAACTCTTTTGTTATCCTATGTTTAAAGGAAAATTGCGTAAAGCAATAATTAGAAAGCTGTGTTGATTATCTTACACTACCTAAAGATATAATTGGTATGATAATAACACATAAAAGGGGAGGAAAGAAAAACTTTTGTTGAAGCAAAGTTTAGTACATTTTGAAATTAAGTTAGTATTTATTTCAACTAGATTTTTTAAAAAATTAAGCTGTTATAGTCCAAGTGCAACCATTAAGAGAGTAACTAAAAATAAAGTAAAAGAAATAGCTATACTTTAAAACAGTGTACTAGAAAATATTTAAATGCAAAACTGCTAGATGATTACAGAAAAAAGACATAAAACATGGAGGAAACGAACAGCAAAATGGTCAACAAAAATTATACATTGTCAGTAAATATAGCAAATATAAAAATCCTTCAGTCAAATGTCAGGGATTTGCAGACTGTATTCAAAAGTAATCCAACAGTGCTATCTGTAAGTGACAAACCTTAGATTGAAAACCAGTAATAGGTTTAAATTAAAAAGAAAGAAAATAATATATGATTCAAACAGTGCCCAGAGGACAGCTGGTGTGGCTATTTTATCAAACAAAATAAGCTTTAAGACAAAATTGTTACTAGTGACAAAGAAGGACGTTTTATAATGATAAACAATCTATCAGGTGTACAGTAATTATAAACATATATGTACCTAACAACAGAACTGCAAAATACATGAATCTGATAGAATTGAAGCTGGAGACTTCAATATTCTACTTTTAAGAATAGGTAAAGACAACTAGGCAAAAATAGCAATAACTGGATAGAAGACTTTAACAACACTGTTAATCAACCAGACCAGACACATGTCTATAAAACACTCTATGCAACTAGAGCAGAATATACATTCTTCTCAATTACACATGGAATATTATTCAGGATGGGGAAGAATGTTAGTACTCCTAGAGAATGTTAGATCATAATAACAGAATATTTATGTTAGGCCATGAAATAAGTGCTGAAAGAAAAAAACTTCCTTTTCAGATTGCAATGGAAGAAATAAAATTCTCCTGATCACAGAAAGCATGGTATTATATATTGAAAATCTTAAGGAATCAACAGAAAATTATAACTAATAATTCAGTAAGGTTGCAAGATATAAGATCAATATATAAATATCAATTGTATTTATATTATAGAAACAATAAAAATAAAATAGAAAATTTTATTTTAAAACTTAAAAAAAAACTAAGAATAAATTTATAAAAGGAAGTTCAGCCTTGTCACATTGAAAACTACAAATTTCAAAATAAAAGGAAGTTGTAAATAAATAAGAAGACATACAATGTTGAATTAGATTCCTAATACTGCAATAATAAATTACCATAAACTAAGTGGCTTAAAACAATGCAAATTTAGTATTTTACTGTTCTGAGAGTTAGATGTCTAAAATAGGTCTGCAAATTTGTATTCCTTTTGGAGGCTTTTTTTTCTTTGGTTTTTCCCTCATCTTTCGTCTCTTCTTCGAGTCTCTTACCTTATTTCCTTTATGAATACCCTTGTGATTATAATGGGTCTACCTGCATAGTCCAGAATAATACCCCCATTTCAATATTCTTAATTTAATCACATCTGCAGAGTTTCTATTACCCTGAAAGGTAACATATTCACAAGTTCCAGGAATCAGAATACTAATAATTTTGAAGTGTTATTCTCTGCCTACCACATTAAGGGACTAGAAGATTTAATATTGCTAAAATGGAAATATTTCTTAAATTTTTATACAAATTAATCAACATGCTTATATGAACTTAATTCCTACCAAGTTCTCAGACACATTTCTCAATTTTGAAATTTACTACAAAGCTGCAGCAAAGAAGATAGTATGCTTCTGGCATAGGCTACACATACGGATCAATGGAATAGAATCGACTTCCAGAAATCAACCCTTATATTTATGGTCAATGGATCAAAAACTTTTTGTGGGGTAGGAGGAGTATGTTCTATATATTATTTGGGACATACTTATAACCAAAAAAGGATTTGTTATTGATTCAATACCAAACATTTTCTGGATATCCCATATTTTATCTGAAAATACTACCTATTGTTATATGATGATAAAAGAAACCTTGACAACCAGTTGTAAAAAGTTGTATGTTGGTATGGTATATGTCAAATCATTGCTTTGCAACTAACTTTTAAGAGAAATCTGTTACCATAATTTTTGGAAAAAAATACAAATTACAGGTATTTATAAGATAAATTTTAACTTCACAAAAGAAGAGAAATACTATACTGTGAATTTTCAGATACCTATTTCTATCATGACCTAAATGTATAAGAATATAATGGGAACAGATCAAAATTTTTATTTTTTATTTTTTTTCCACAAGACACATAATTGTCAGATTCACCAAAGTTGAAATGAAGGAAAAAATGTTAAGGGCAGCCAAAGAGAAATATCGGGTTACCCACAACGGGAAGCCCATCAGGCTAACAGCAGATCTCTCAGCAGAAACTCTATAAGCCAGAAGAGAGTGGGGGCCAATATTCAACATTCTTAAAGAGAAGAATTTTCAACCCAGAATTTCATATCCAGTCAAGCTAAGCTTCGTAAGTGAAGAAGAAATAAAATCCTTTACAGACAAACAAATGCTGGGAGATTTTGTCACCACCAGGCCTGCCTTACAAGAGCTCCTGAAGGAAGCACTAAACATGGAAAGGAACAGCCAGTACCAGCTACTGCAAAAATATGCCAAATTGTAAAGACCATCAATGTTAGGAAGAAACTGCATCAACTAACGAACAAAATAACCAGCTAATATCATAATGACAGGATTAAATTCACACATAACAATATTAACCTTAAATGTAAATGGGTTAAATGCTCCAATTAAAAGACACAGACTGGCAAATTGGATAAACAGTCAAGAGCCATTGGTGTGCTGTGTTCAGGAGACCCATTGCACGTGCAGAGACACACATAGGATCAAAATAAAGGGATGAAGGAAGATCTACCAAGCAAATGGAAAAAAAAAAAAAAAAAAAAAAAAAAAGAGGGATTGCAATCCTAGTCTCTGATAAAATAGACTTTAAACCAACAAAGATCAAAAGAGACAAAGAAAGCCATTACATAATGGTAAAGGGATCAATTCAACAAGAAGAGCTAATTATCCTAAATATATATATATGCACCCAACACAGGAGCACCCTGATTCATAAAGGAAGTCCTTAGAGATCTACAAAGAGACTTAGACTCCCACACAATAGTAATAGGAGACTTTAACACCCCTCTGTCAACATTAGACAGATCAACAAGACAGAAAGTTAACAAGGATATCCAGGAATTGAACTCAGCTCTGCACCAAGCGGACCTAATAGACATCTACAGAACTCTCCACCCCAAATCAACAGAATATACATTCTTCTCAGCACCACATCCACTTATTCCAAAATTGACCACATAGTTGGAAGTAAAGCACTCCTCAGCAAATGTAAAAAATTATAACAAACTGTCTCTCAGACCACAGTGCAATCAGACTAGAACTCAGGATTAAGAAACTCAATCAAAACAGCTCAACTACATGGAAACTGAACAACCTGCTCCTGAATGACTACTGGGTACATAATAAAATGAAGGCAGAAGTAAAGATGTTCTTTGAAACCAATGAGAACAAAGACACAACATACCAGAATCTCTGGGACACATTTAAAGCAGTGTGTAGAGGGAAATTTATAGCACTAAATGCCCACAAGAGAAAGCTGGAAAGATCTAAAATTGACACTCTAACATCACAATTAAAAGAACTAGAGAAGAAAGAGCAAACACATTTAATAGCTAACAGAAGGCAAGAATTAACTAAGATCAGATTGGAACTGAAGGAGATAGAGACACACAAAACCCTTCAAAAAATCAATGAATCCAGGAGCTGGTTTGGTGAAACAATCAACAAAATCGATTGACCACTAGCAAGACTAATAAAGAAGAAAAGAGAGAAGAATCAAATAGACACAATAAAAAATGATAAAGGAGATATCACCACCAATCCCACAGAAGTATAAACTACCACCAGAGAATACTATAAACACCTCTATGCAAATAAACTAGAAAATCTAGAAGAAATGGATAAATTCCTGGACGCATACACCCTCCCAAGACTAAACCAGGAAGAAGCTGAATTCCTGAATAGACCTATAACAAGTTCTGAAATTGAGGCAGTAATTAATAGCCTACCAACTAAAAAAAGTACAGGACCAGACAGATTCCCAACTGAACAGAGCAAAGTTTTAAATGAAACACATTTTTTTTACTCTTACATGATCTACACCAGTGATAGAAAATATGTCTTCAATCCTACCTTCAAATCTTCCAGAATTTTTTACATATAATTTTGAAGAAAATGCACATAGTTGGACATTGAGGGGTAGAAAAATGTATAGGTATGTTTTTCCATTATATACAGCACCAGTGCATGTTGGACAATACTTCTCATCCCAAGACCTTTTTTTGAAACATGTTCTATAATTGCAAATGTCTCATCTTTCTTTTAGCTCATTGTATACAATGATAAGTACTGTCTTGCTCAGTAATGCAATTATCATGGACAATATAAAATTATATTTTTTGTTGTATCTTGGGAATACTGGGAAATGACTATTATAGTAAGGTTCACATTTGCCTATTAACTCCATACCTTCTAATTTTTCCTACTTAAAATTATCCACAATCCAAATAATTTGTATTTTCCTAGGCAAAAGGGAAGCCATTTGAACATTATTGTATTAATAATAAAATAATGGCTTTCAGCTATTTTCACTTTGAGATTCAATTGTATTAAGAGAATATAGGGAGAGATGTATGAATCCATTTCACAAAGCAAGTGTCTTATGTTTTTTACACATTTTAAATTGGGTGGTAAAGATAATTATAACTTTTTAGAGCATCATTATATCATTTAAACTGTTATTGGAGATTCGTGGTTTAATTTGTGTTCTTTATATATTATTTCCATCTGCATGACAGAAACTAAATTTAGTATAGGTTTGAAATGATGAAAATTGATATGGGGATTATCAAGTCTGTCACATATCACAATGTGTTTGCCAGAGTTCTGCTACTTAAATATTTTGACCGAGAAATCTATGAGCAATGACTATTAATATATTTTTGAACTACTATATTAAGGAACACTGTTTGGGGAACATGAATCTAATCCAATTTTTTCTTCCTCATTTAAAATTGGTTGTAATATTAACTATTTTATTTATGTTAGTAATACCACCATTCTTCCATTTTCTCAAGGTAGAATCTTAATGTATTGTACTTATTAGGCAAAAAGACTAGTTCTTACCCTAGAATTGTCCATTTACTACATTTACCAATTCTTGTGAGTCACTTTTGCAGAATACACACATACAAAAAGTCATAGAACCTTTTTTTGTTTTTTTTTCAGTAAGGGAAGAATATGTATCACACACACTACATGGTACTAATTCTAGGGTTAAAATTATCCATTACTGGTATTTGAGATTGATTACTAGGATGAAGATACATAGTATATCATCAAGAAACAACCAACATAAGAGGAAACTGATGTAAATAAACTGCATATTGTGGGGTATGTCAACTAGGAAATTCACAAGCAAGATTATATATGTTTCTTCAATGCAGTCTATGAAGACAGCCTTCTAGCCTTAGTGATGCTACTATACTACAACAATTATTTGAGTTTCATTTTTTCTTAACTCAAATAGTCAAACTGTGATATAGTGCATATACTTACATTTTCCTTTAAAAGTAAAAAATAATAAAAGAAAGAAACTAGAAACCAAACCAGATAGCAACAAAAACCAATCAATTTATTGTTAGCTTTTTTAGCTCTTCATTCTCTTATTGGTTTCTATTATTGTGTAATAAATTACCCTAAAACTTAATAGCCTAAGAGAACAAACATTTGTCTCACACAATTTCCAGCGTCAGGAACCCTGGAGTGGCTTATTTAGTTGGTTCTGTTTCAGAATCATTTATGAAGTTGCAGTCAGGATATTGGCAGAAGGTGTAGTCATCTGAAAGCTTAGCTGGGGAGGGAAAAAAATTCTTCAAGAGTGCACACTCATATGACTGTTGGGTAGAGGTTTCACTTTCTATCTGCCTGTTGGCCAGTCTCAACTCCTCCTATGTAAGCTCCTCCAAAGTGCTGCTCGTGACATGACAGCTATCTCCAAGGCAAATGACTTATGGAGAGGGAAACTAGGCTCCACTTCATGCCGGAAGGAGTATTAAAGAATTTGGGAGCATATTTTAAGGCCACTGCAACCTTAAAATTTAAGATGCTAAAACAAATTCCTCATAGGTCTCTCTGACCCTAAGTTTTTCATTTTAAAACCCAATTGGCAGAGAGTAACAAAATTATCTTCTAATAATTCTCTTTTTGAATATTGCTTCTCTGCTTAAAAACTTAACAAAAATTTCCTGTAGCTCTTGCATCAAGTTGACACCAGTGTCTAATTTCCAGTGTTGCCCATAATCTTTCTAAAGTATAAAGGCTAACTTATAGCATGAACTGATTCTTGTTATAAAATCCCATTTTACGTTACAAGATTCTACAATTCGGACAAGACATTTCCACAGGACATTGCAAAAATCAGACTCCTTGCCTTTTATCTTAAAACCACACCCTGTCTTCCTTTCCCTTTTACTCACTCAAATCTTCCTGTTCTTCCAGGACTAGCTCAAGTCATATCCTCCATAACATCTTATTTACCATTCTCTCCCTGACCTCATTCATTATCTCTCTTCTCTGAATCCACATTGCAGCTAGCACAAGTGCCATTCTTTTCTAGCACAGAATTGTTCTCAAATTGTTTCGCCTACGATTGTGTTATTCCTTCCAGGTGGAGAGAGAAGTCATTTTTTATCATTTTTATTTTCCATAGATGCTTACATATTTTAGGAAATAGAGGAGGCGCCCAACAAATTTTTGCTGTTTTATTTCTCTTGAATGTAAGATTGAGGAATGCTTTTGATACCATTTGTTCACTTAAAAATATAAGAATAAGACAAAGAACTACCATTTTCCATATCTATATCTATGTAACTATCTATCTATCTATCTGTCTATCTATCTATCTATCTATCTATCTATCTATCTATCTATCTAACCTATCTATCTAATTTTATCTATCTATCTATCTATCTATCTAATTTTATCTATCTATCTATCTATCTATCTATCTATCTATCTATCTATCTAATTTTATCTATCTATCTATCTAATTTTATCTATCTATCTATCTATCTATCTAATTTTATCTATCTATCTAATTTTATCTATCTATCTATCTATCTAATTTTATCTATCTATCTATCTATCTATCTATCTATCTATCTATCTATCTAATTTATCTATCTATCTATCTATCTATCTATCTATCTATCTATCTAATTTTATCTATCTATCTATCTAATTTTATCTATCTATCTATCTATCTAATTTTATCTATCTATCTATCTATCTATCTATCTAATTTTATCTATCTATCTATCTAATTTTATCTATCTATCTTTCTATCTATCTAATTTTATCTATCTATCTATCTATCTAATTTTATCTATCTATCTATCTATCTAATTTTATCTATCTATCTATCTATCTATCTAATTTTATCTATCTATCTATCTATCTATCTATCTATCTAATTTTATCTATCTATCTATCTATCTATCTAATTTTATCTATCTATCTATCTAATTTTATCTATCTATCTATCTATCTAATTTTATCTATCTATCTATCTATCTATCTAATTTTATCTATCTAACTATCTATCTATCTATCTAATTTTATCTATCTATCTATCAAATTTTATCTATCTATCTATCTATCTATCTATCTATCTATCTATCTATCTATCTAATTTTTTAAGATGGAGCCTCACTCTGTCACCCAGGCTGGAGTGCCATGGTGCGATCTCAGCTCACTGCAGTCTCTGCCTCCCAGGTTCAAGTGATTCTCCTGCTGCAGCCTCCTGAGTAGCTGGGATTACAGGCACATACCACGATGCCCAGCTAATTTATATATTTTTAGTAGAGACCGTCTTTCACCATGTTGGCCAGTCTGGTCTTGAACTCCTGACCTCAGATGATTCGCCTGCCTCAGCCTCCCAAAGTGCTGGGATTACAGGCCTGAGCCACTGCGCCCAGTCATATTTCTTTTATTTCTTTGTTTAATATAGAAATTCAAGCTGTCCATCTAAAGGTGTTCTTGTGATTCCAGATGCAGGGTAACACTGGAAAATAACTCATGGTAGCAAAAAACTCTAATCCCAAGCATGAAATTTATAAAATTAGAATTTATCTTGCTTGTGATTGAAACAAAATAACTTTTCTGTTGTCATTGTTCTTAAAACTATGGTTAACATAAAGAAAACATAAGGAATATATTATTATTTATATATTATTATTATATATATAATTATATATATTTATATATAATTATATATATTTATATATAATTATTTATATATATTTATATATAATTATATATATATTTATATATAATTATATATATAATATAAATTATATATAATATAATATATATAAAAATATTTATATATATTATATATATAATTATTATTTCTGTTTCTTCTGAACAGTGAAATATAGAGTGATTTGATTCCTAAAAGTCATAAATTTTACATAGATCGCAGTTTTGTCTTAGTTCAAAAGGGAGTTCTTCTGTGCAAAATGTCTATTTCTCTAGAGACTTTTTGAGAAAATCTTTGAAAGTATTAGTTGCCTGTAGTGCTATTTCTTAGAAAATAAATTATATTAAATACTGTATTTTACATTTTTACTTGTCCCTTTTCAAATTGCTTAAATCTCCTTCCTCTATGTAAGTGGTTATTATAGAGAAAAAACACTTTTTTGAAATAATATTGGTTTTAAATTAGTTTTTATAATGAAACATTTCAAAAATAAACAAAAATGATGAGAAGAATGTAGCGAACCTCCATTTACCCATAACCCAGATTCAACAATTATCAATATTTTGGTAAACTTGTTTCATCTTCATATGCTCCCTACACATTAAAGACACTGATTATTCCTACAATGAACTTCTGTTATAGATCCAAATGGTTTTCAGAGTTATAGAATTTAAAAAATACGAATCTTGTCTCTCCTATGACTGTATGAAATGGAATGTGAGGACTGATAGCATCATACTTTAATCTTCTTACCCTCAGATGAGGATAGAATCCTGGAGAGGTTCAATTTCTAACTTACCTACGGTCAAATAAATGGTTTTCAAAGTTGGAAGGAAAGTCTCCATTTCCCGCCCTCTCATTTTTTACTTCTTGTTTGCTCTGGTCACTAGTTTTAGAAAACTTCCCCAGGAGAAAGTAGCCTTAGAAACAGAGATAAACATCATTGAGGTCACTTTGCTGCAGTTGCCTAAGCACCCCACCCCAGCTGGGTCCTTCAATCAAACTTATGAAAAAGTTAAGACAAGTACACGTCTTATTCTTTTATGTGTTTATGACTGTTTTTATCTTTTTGGTAATTTTTTTAAGTTCTTCTTTTTTTTTTTTTTTTGGTTATACGGTTGTATCATTTCTAAAAAATAATTATATATATCCATTTTAAAATTGTATACTTATTTTTTTTTCAATTCTAATTCTATCAACTGGTATCTCCAGAACAATATCTTTCTTTTGTTTCCAACTTTACTTTTATTGTTTGGCAATTAAAAGTAGTGCAAGATTCATAAATACATATACAAAGTAGTGTATAGTCTTCATATTTTATTTGAAGTTTTCAGTTGGAATCAATATAGTATTTTTATTAATTGCTTTTTCAATATCCATGGAAATTACTATATGATTTAATATTTAAATTTAATGTTACTAGACTATTATGACATTCTTGGCATATGACCTGTTTTTTACTGTGTATTATTTGTTCATTGCTTTGATGAAATAGTTCTGTGAATGTTTATTTGTAATGTTTCCATTAATATTTGTAAGTTAGATTTATCTGTGGTTTTAAAATATGTGTGCTTGTTAAATATTATTTTATTTAATAAAAACTTATATATAGCATTGTGTATCTGGCACTGTTCTAAAGGCTTCATCAATATTAACTGCTATAATCCTCATGATAGACCTATGAAGAAAATACTATTACCATTCTCATTTTGCAAATTGTAAAATAGAAGCAGAGGGAGGTTAAATATTGCCATTAATTTCTTTGTTTTGTTTTGTTTTGGTTTTTGAGATGGAGTATTGCTCTGTCTCCCAGACTGGAGTGCAGTGGCATGATCTCTACTCACCGCAACCTCCACCTCCTGCGTTCAAGCGATTTTCGCACAGCAACTTCCCGAATAGCGGGATTCCAGGCATGTGCCACCATGCCCAGCTAATTTTTGTATTTTTAGTAGTGACAGGTTTTCACCATGTTGGCCAGACTGGTCTCAAACTCCTGACCTCCAGTGATTTGCTGGCCTCAGCCTCCCAAAGTCCTGGGATTACAGGATTGAGCCACCGTGACTGGCCAAGTATTGCCATTACTTTTAATGGCAGAAAACTCAATTACTTTTGCACCAATCTAATAACTCCAGTAAAAAGCTAGTTGAAGACAGATTTTGAATCCAGGCATTTCACAAATGAAGCAATAACAACAACAGAGATTTTCCTCTTCCTTTCCACATTAATTTGGCAGACTTATTCTATAAATTGGTTGGTGTATGTTTGAAGGTAATAGTTCCTTGATAATTTTATGAAGGTAATGAGCATATTTAACATTTTCACAAGGGGGGAAAAATCTATTTTACTTAGATTTCCAAATTTACTTCTAAACATACAAACAAATTAATCTCACAATTATTTTAATGTCCTGTGCCTTTGGTCATTCGCACATTGTCGTTTTTATATATTGTGTTGGGGTTTTCATTTTTATTTTTGAATAGGTTAGCTAATAATTTATCTAGCAGGTAATTTCTCTGCAAAGAACCAGCTCTTGGTTTGTTTATTAATCTGCTCTTCTCTATTGGTAAATTCATTCATTTTCAGCAACACAATTTTAATTTATCCTTGGAGAAAGTCCTGATTCTTCTCCTAGTTGTGTACTTAAAAAGAATCTGTCTCCTTAGTTTAGGTCAGCTTTTTGCAACTTTCTCTTCTATCTTCCTCTGTGATGCATATATGACTATTACATAATTAACTGTCTAAAATCTCTTGGCCACATTTCCATAAGTAATATATCCTACCTCTTGAAAAATCCAAAGAGCCCTTGAATATGCCTTTAATGAACTGTATGTGTGTACCAATAACTAATAAGAAAATTATAGCAGGTGCTTGGACCATTTTCCTTGTCCTAGTGCTTCTAGAGTATAACTGATCAACCAAAAATTAAGTGGATTGTTATCCATAGTTAACAAAATCCCAAACATCCAATATACATATTCCTAAAACTTACCAGTATTCACAAATTTTGGGGTGATCCTCAGATAAGCTCTTGTCCACAAAAGCAGTAATCATCATGTTGTCCTGAGACTTTCTTTTGTTTGCTTATGGTGTCCCTGGACTAACATGGTGAACTTCAGTCATAAGACTTCTAAAATAAACATTTAATATTAAGAAAGTTTTCAGTTCAAGTGATTGTTAATAAATTCCAATGGATGCTAGTTAATATGTTTTCAGAGTTGGTGTTTACCATATATATCTGGCATTCTTCAAGAAAGTTGAGCATACTCTACTTTTATCAGATAGTTATTTCAAGCTCACATTTCTCAAAATTTCTAGATCAGTAACATAATGAGTTATGGTCAAGTTTGTCCATAACCCTGGTGAAAACAATTATACCATCTAATTATTGAAACCCTTTACATGTTATATCTTTAATCACCTGAAATTAGGGGAGAATCATTTCAAATTAGTTAAGCTTTAAAGGATATGTGAAGGTAGTGTTTACTTTGCATCAGTAAGTAACAGTCATGCTCATTGAAGTTTAATATTAAAAACAGTGACTCTTTAGTAGGTGGTTTAATTTGTCCTGAATATAGTTTTCTGATCCACGTTAGGGCAGTTATTCAAAGTAAAACAGAGCCCATATGTATATTTTTCCTGATTTTGTACACACCATTGTAAAGTGACAGAGGATGATGACAATTATTTCATTAACAAGAACTCTCTAATATTCATTGATTTGAGAAAATGTAATTTTTTCTAAACATTTTTTACACAGTTGAGTTTATATACCTTTTATTTTGAGGGGTTTTAATACCTCTTACATCAAAGCCAATGGAAATATTAACCTTGCCTTGGGAATTCATTTTCAATGTCTTCTTCCACAATTTAGATATTAGAAAGTCTGTAAGTCCAAAGTTCTTGAGGTTTATTTTGAAGGATGCTGGGGAACACCCCAATGACAGGAGAAAGGGGAATTGGATTCTGTTGGTTCTTTCTTTCTGTAGGCTCTCTCATATGGAGTGGGATATGAATGGGTTCTATTAATCTGAATCTACATGCTATTGAATAAACACAGCTAGCAATCTTTAAAATATGCAGTTTGTTGAAATTATAGCCTCTATTTTCTGCATACATAACAAGTCGGTCAGACTGAATTGCCATCTGACCAGTCTTTGCATTCTTAGGTTATATTAAATCATCAATCACACAATCAAAGTAAGGGTAGGCTTCTTTATTCAAGCACATAATATTAGAACCACTTAACCTTTGTTGTAAGAGATAGTCTAGATATTTTCATGAGATAATTATAATGATCATGTGCAACTCACTGACAGGGCCTATCAGCTCAAAATTTAACTTAACTACCACTTCCTATGGCAAGAGGAACCTGCCATATGTATTTTCTGGTAAGACTTGGGAATAGGTTATATCCTAGACCTGTAATCTTTTCCTGATCTCTCTTTAGTGACCTCATCTGCTGAGATATGAAGGCAAGATTCTCTTCTAATCCTAAGCCCTCTACCTGTATGCCAGGCCACCAAAAGATAGTAATGTTATACAAGTATCTAACATTTATGGCACTTACTCTGTGCCATGTACAAGTATAATAATTCATTTAATCCTTTCAACAATCTTATGAAATTGATAGTTTTATTTTCATCTTATTTGCAAGTGAGGAAACTGAGTCAGAGTTTTAACTGACCAAAAGTTGCACAGCTAGAAAGTAGTAGGTCTGGAGTCCTACATAGACATCAGTCTCCTGAGTCTGTGCTTGTAATCATTGTATTGTTGGACTTCCTGCAATAACAGATCAAGGTGTGTTCCTTCAGGTAGGACATCCTTGGACCTTATTTCATATCCATTCTTCAATGCTCTACCTTTAAATTGGGTTGATTATTCTAGTCACATTTAATGTTATCATAGATATAGTTAGATTTGCATCTGCCATTTACTTTTCATTTTCTATGTCTCACATCTTTTTTCTCCCTCTATTCTTCTACTACCTTCTTTTTCATTAAGTAAATATTTTCTGTGTAACATTTTAACTGTTTATTTTTCACTTAAATGTTTTAAGAGTTTCCCTATAGTGTGCCATTCACATCTTATCCAAATTTACTTCAAATTTATACAAAATTAATTTCAATGGTATATAAAATATTATTCCTGTATAAAGTTGACTCCTGAACATCACAAATTTGAACTGCACATCTACCGATGCACAGTTTCTTCCACCTCTGCTACCTCTGAGAGAGCAGGACCAACACTTTTGTTTCTTCTTCCTTCTCAACCTACTCAACTTGGAGATGATGAGGATGAGAACCTTTGTGATGATCCAATTCCACTTATTGAACTGTAAATATATTTCCTCTTCCTTGTGATTTTCTTAGTAACATTGTTTCTTTTCTAGCTTACTTTATTGTAAAAATGCAGTATATAATATATGTGATATATAAGATATGTGTTAATACATTTTCTATATCATTAATAAGGGTTTTGGTCAACAATATGCTATTAGTAGTTAAGTTTTTGGGGAGTCAAAAGTTATACACGTTTTTGACTGTGCTGGAGTTGGCACCTCTAACTCTCTCATTGTTCAAGAGTCAGCTGTAGTTCTATTCCCTCTCTTTTTCCTGCTATTATTGTGCCATTTTTGTTATCATTATCATTATTATGAATATTACATATGTGAAATGGTCCCCACTTATTTGTGGGTTTGCTTTTCATGGTTTCACTTACTCACATTCTACTATGGCTTGAAACAGTAAATGAAAAATTCTAGAAACAAACAATTCATAAATTTTACATTGCATTGGGTTCTGAGTAGTATGATAGAATCTTGTTCCATCCTTCTCCTTCCTGAGTGGAACATGAGGCATCCCTTTTTCAACTGTATCCATGCTGTCTATGCTGCCTGTCCATTAGTCACTTAGTAGCTGTCTGGGTTATGAGACTGACTGTGATAATATTGCAGTGCTTGTGTTCAAGTAACACTTATTTGACCTAAAAATAGGTAGAGATGCTGCCATAGTTATAATTGTTTTATTATTAGTTATTGTTGTTAACCTCTTACTATGTCTAATGTATAAGCTAAACTTTATCATAAATGTATACATATAGGAAAAAACATGGTATATATAGGGTTCAATATTATACGCAGTTTCAGGCATCCACTAGGGGTCCTGGAGTATATCCTTCTTGGATCAGGGGGATACTGTAGATTAAAAACCCCCAAATACATGTTATGATTATTAGTTTAGATATTTCCATGACTACTAAAGAAGTTAAGGAAAGAATAAAGAGCAATTGTATGGTTATAGAGTTTGTTGTATTCTCTTTATTTGTTCCCCTGGATTCTAGTTACTATATGGTAGCATTTTTTACTTCAAGCAAACTTATCTTCCTTTCACTTTTTTAATAGTGTTATTGTTAAATATATGAGATTTTTATATGTTAGAGTTTCAAAAACATGATTATTTATATAATATTTTATGTAACTTTTAAATAGCAATTAAGCAATAAGGGTAATAAATATGCATTTAGATTATCTTTTGTAATCATGTAATTATCTTAACTGTTCTTTTTGTGTGTATGTGTGGGTTCATATTACTATCTGGGGTCACTTGCTTTTAGCCTAAAGAAATTTCTTACTATTTCTGTATTTCTTGTTTCTTATCTTCCAGCAACAAATTCTTTCAGTTTTCAACCTGTGAATGTTTACATTTTGGCTTCATTGAAATAGTTTTGCTAGATATAGAGTTGCCAGATGACACTCCCTTTTCTTTCAGCATTTCAGATATGTCTTTCCATTGCATTCCAGCCTTTATTGTATCTGATGAGAAGTCAGCTATTAGCCTTATAGGAATTACATTGTGATGAGTCATTTTTCTCTTGCTGCTTTCAAACTTTTATCTTTGCATTTAGCTTTCAACATCTTAACTATAATGCTTCTGGGTGTGGATCTCTGTGTTAATCCTACTTGGAGTTTGTTGAACTTTATTTTTTGTTTGTTTGTTTTTGAGACAGGGTCTCGCTTTGTCACCCAGGCTGGAGTGCAGTAGTACAATCATGGCTTACTGCAACCTTGACCTTCCACAGTCAAGCGGTCCTCCCACGTCAGACTCCCTAGTAGCTGGGACTACAGGCGTGTACTACCATGCTGGGCTAATTTTTTTTTTTTTTTATTTTTGGTACAGATGGTGGTCTCACTGTGTCACTCAGTCTGGTCTCCAACTCCTGAACTCCAGCAATCCTCCCACCTCAGCCCATCAAAGTGTTGAAATTACAGGTAAGAGCCACTGAGCCTGGTCCTGAGCTTTAGATGTATAAAGGAATGTGCTAGTTCATGATAAATTAATAATTTTCAACATGTTTTGAAAATTATTAGGTATTATAATTTAAAATATATTTTATATTTCTTTCTCACCTCTCCTCCTGGTACTTTAAAGTACAGTATATTGCTGCACTTATGATGTCCCACATTTTTTTTTTTCTTCTTTGTTCACTTTTCTTCATTGTTTTTTTCTCTGTGCTTCTTATTACTCAATATCTATTGATTGATCATAAAGTTTGCTGTTTCTTTCTTCTTCCATTTCAAATTTCCTGTTGAGCCCTTGTAGTGAATTTTCATTTTAGTTATTATACTTATCACTCCAGAAGTTACGTTTGGTTCTTTAAAATACTTTTTATTTATTATTTGTTTATATCTGATAAGATATTGCCAAAATTGCTTTAATTCTTTAAGCATAGATTTCTTTAGTTCTTTAAAGATTTCTGTAATAGCTGTTTTGAAGTCTTTGACTGTTAAATCAGACATCTGGGCCCTCTCACAGATAGTTTGTATTACTTGTTTTTTTTTTTTTTTTCCTGTTCATGGGTTACATTTTTGTTTGTTTGTTTGTTTTTTGCATGTATTATATTTTTGTTGTTGTTAAAAAAACTGGACATTTTATTATAGTTAACGTATTTTAGCAACTTGAATACTGAGTTTCTTCCTGCTCTCAGGGGCTTAGATTTTGTTGTTGTTGTTGTTTGCTTGTGTATTAATTTGGCTAGACTATTTTCATAAAATCTGTTTTCCATATAGTGTGAAGCCTTTGATGTTGCTTATTAAGAATGCCTTGGGCATGCACACATTGGGATAACATTGGTTATAGCAGAGTTTGCTTTGACTGCCTTATTTCCTAATCATTCTGTTAAGTAGTCTGCCTCATTTGGTAATACACCCAGCTTTTGTCAAAATTATGAAGATTAAAAATGGCAATAAGCAAAGTAAGGGTAAAAGTCTTACATGAGGTATTTAAAAATTAAAAAAAAAAATAGAGAGCATTGAGTTAAAAATTTTTATCCAGCTCAATAGTCTATGCTCTGCACAAGGGACATCCTCATCCTCTTTGATCTGTCGCAAAATTTTATCTCTTTCTTTTGTCACCTATGCCATTTTCATCAGTTTCTGTGGATGTATAAATTGCTGCTTAAATAAAAGATGCATAAATAGATGAACAATAGCTTACCTAGTTATAACTTAGAAAGTCTTGATATATAAGTGCTCCTGCATAAGTGTAGCAGGCCAATAACCAAACTGCTACTTGACTGAGAAAGTAACTCACATATTCACTTGTAAGACTCTGTGTACATATAGCCCCCTGTCCCCATAGTAAACATAATGGATTACATAAAACTTGTAGAAAGTTTGTACATGAAACTTCATAATTGTATGAAATTTTATAAATTATATAAAACTCATACTTTCTGAAAAAATTAAGAACAAAGGTGGATAGAAGTATCTTGGTTTAAAGTTACATTCTATCTAGCCTCTATCAAGTTCCTTTTTACTTTGACTAAGAGGATTTGAACTGATTGGGGCTTTAGAGCTCAAAAACAAAAGATAATATATGCTCCGAATGAGTCAATGAGTTTATAGCCTAGAGCATATCACTGCTCCAAATCGGATTCTGCTTTGCACCTAAATTTAAAAATAAATACTGTCTGATGTTTGAAATACAGGCTGCCTGCATTTGTGGAATTCAGTCTGGTCCTCAGTCTTTGCCTCCATCAGCTGTTCCAGCCTGATTCATCTTGAATCAGGCATCATCAGAGAATGGTTGCCATGTCTGTGCTCATTGTTAAACTGCGTATCATTCCAAGTGTCTCATAAGAGGTCACATCTTTGAATTTGTAGTTTGTCTCCAAGATATAATAGAAATGTTTGCAGTCCAAAAAGTGTTTTATTTTCTTTAGTTTCTTGGATGTCACCTTATGCACTCATTATGCGCAGTGGTAATTTTTATCTAGCTAGTTTCTATTAGGGTATTTTTTACAGGTAGAAATAAAGGCAAAAAGATCATGAAAATAGGAAAGTTCTTGTCCAAAGGGAAGACAAACCCAAAGTTTCTGGCTGTCACTCGTATTATTAAAATGACACAATAATTTTCCAGGAACACATTCAGAAAATGATTTACAAGCCTCAGTGGTCTGTATTAATTAAGGCATAAACTTGGAAAAGCACCTTTAAGCACATTCTTTTCCCTGGACCTGGAAGACAGAACAAGAAGTAGAAAACTCATTTTAGGTTTGAAAAATGTGTTCTGATCTCTGGTACCTCAAGATGATATTTAGCTTTTTCACACCTAATTTCATTTGTTTAATAGGTTTCTAACATTCTCTGGTTCTCAAGTTGCATAGTACCCAATACAGCCTTAAAACAGCTTGTGTACAAATTTTGGACCTCCATGTTGGGTGGATTTCTGCTGTGCCAAAATGTGACACTGATTGGAGTGAATTGATGGCAATTCTCTCCTGCTTGAGTGCCTTTGAGATTGAAAGCATGCAATACACAGTCTCTTCAAAATTCAGTGCCCATCCTGGTGTGGTATTTGTTTCCTTTGATGCTGCTTGTGCAGGTGGAGTCTTCCTGGTCCATCTGTTCTGAATGGAAAATGTCATGACGGCTCTTCTTCCAGTCCATCCTCTTGTCTTTCAGGACACCTAAAGATTTCTGCTCTTTCGTCACTGTTTCTGCTTGTTTCATTTTCTTGTTTTCCTCCAATTTTCCTTAATTGATACATCTACTTTCCTTAACAGTATTTAATTTAATTTTTAAAGAAAATCCCATAATCAATTTTAATTTATTATTTTTTAATTTTAATTTATTAATTTTAAATTAATTATTCCTGTTAAAAGAAAAACAAACTAGTATTAAAAAATCCTTTCCTCCAATTTTTTCTGGTCTCATTAATATATCTAAATTATATACAATTATTTGAAAGTTCTTTGAACATTCAGTTTTAATTTTCAGAGGCTGGATATTCTAATATTAATTATTAGAATGATAAGACAAAGCTAAGATAGGCAGAACCATACCATGTACTTTACATATCTTATAATTACATATCTTGCATATCTTATAATTCTCCTGCAGTGATCAAAGGTAGGTCAAGGGTTCCAAGAAATAAAATATATTCACAGTTATAATTATGGTCTATATTAACTGTTATAACTTTCTTTTCCTTCTGGTCAAGTTTGACTACTTCTGTTGAACATTTCCTTTGAGACCCAAATTATTCTTTGATTTGTGGAGATTACAAATATTCTAATAAATGGAGGTTTAGTTAGCATGGCATAAGGTTGACTGCTTTCTCCCAATTTTTTTTTTTTCAGTCTGAACCCCTAAACGCTTACAATTTTTGTTCATTCTCTGTCATTTTATTTTTACTAACTCAGCTGATTAATCTTAAAATGTTGTTCTGTCTTCAGTGTGAAGAGACAGACAGCTGATTCTATCAGGTCACAAATAAAGTCCAATTTATTATGCTTTTGTAAGATCATAAGTGTTTCACGTTACAAATACTCTGGTATCAAGTAATAACTATGCTTTCTTACCTAGGGCTTTTGAGGTGTCATATGTACTTTGAAGATTTTGTGTTTTAGTCAATGACTAGTGAGCTTACCAATAACAGAACACGTTTTGTTTGCCTTTATACCAACAAAAATGTAGAACTGACTCTAAAAAAGCATGAGATATGAAAAATAATTAATAGAAAAGTGTTCACCAAGAGAATGGGAAAATAAGAGTTTTCTCCAGTGCTTTATTACCTTTATTAGAAATGGAACATATCTTTTAATATAAGTGACTTAAAGATCCCAAACTGGTCCATAATTTTTTGTTTATAACCTTTGATGTCATATGGATTTTGAAATTCAGCATATTTTGGATTTTAGAAAGATAGTAGGGTGTATATATCTTATATACTGTAATACCCTAAGTGAAGTCAAGGGCCTGTAATCAAACACATTACTATCTTTATGGTGAAAGTATTTTGTCTACATATGATGACTAAGAATTGTAAATTACCTTCATTAATTCAGATTAGGTTTTGCCTCCAAGTGATTTATCAAGCAAAACAAAACAAAACGAAACAAGAAACAAATAACCTTTCAGTGTTTAAGATTTTTTAAAAAATATTTTGTAATTATAAGTATAGAATATGGATCTGTTTTATAATAAAACAACATGCACAATTAGGTCTTTCTCTCTCATTGCAGTAATGTGTAAATCGCCTGCCTTGTAGTTTTCTCATAAAGATATTGTTCTTCTTTCTACTTTTATATCCAAGGTTACCCGATTCATGCTGGAAGAAGATTGATTTTGAATTTATTGATATGTGAATACTATTCCCAAAACTTTGGGAAATTACATAATTAAATCTGGGGTGAGTTCAACAATTCAGTGCAATACGAGAATTCTTATGGTACATGTGCAATGAAATATAACTGGGACTAATACTCTATGTGACTTATTTCAATGAAGCCCTCTTATACAAATTAATTCCCTTTGGAATTAATGATCTAAGGAGTAATATATATCTAAGGAGTAGTATGCCTTCATATATTGATTTCTTCTGCTCCATACAAAGATATTTTGAAAGAAGTATCTCTTTTCTTGCAACTTAAAGATTTGTCAAAAAGGAGTATCTCCTTGAGGGAATAGAGAGATTATTTCAAGTATAGCCTGCAGTGTGTAAGACTCATCACTTCCCTCCCTTATCCCTGATGGTGCAGTCTGAATCTAGGAGATTCCAAGAAAACTGCATGAGCTTTGGGAAAACTCTGGGGTCCTGCTATTAATAACTTCTGAATCATGAAAACAGTATCTGGTGTTTGCCTATATATTATCATACTCCAAGAAGGTTTCATACATAGTTGAGTCAATACCCAAAGAAGGGTTTTGGCACCCTGAAGTAGCCAGCAACTCAAATGCCAGAGAGACTACATTTGGCCAGTCACAAGCCCATGCTATGTTATTTCACAGTTCTGGGATCATCATCAGCTTTGAAGATATGAAAAAAGTTTGTTTCTGGTATCTGTAAACCCAGGTGGAAAAGGCTCTCACACTATAAAGTAAGCTCAAAATCTAACCTGGCACAGCATCTGGCATTTGGTAAGCACTAATTAGTATGCAACAAATGAATAGCTTATAAAGAAAAGTTACAAGTGCATATAAGTTAAATCATTCAGGCTACTTTCTATGTGAAAAATTCTCTTTTCCGTTGTCTAGGCTCAATTAGCATTTGAAAGTAACAGTTCTATTGAATTGAATAAGCACTATTCTTTTGGTACAAGTGTAAGGTAATTTTATCATTCTATCCCTGGGTCCAATCATGTTCCTTTTATTTGTAAATGATAAGAAGGACTGATCCCATAGCTCTCTAAATGTGTTCAAGTATACAAATCTTGTTCAGTCCAATTTGATTCAAGTTAAATTCAATTTCATATCCAATGTAGAACTCTATCTCTCCCTAGCTTTGTCTTGCACTTGGCCCTAGGAATCAGTCTTGAGAAGGGATGCTCGGTCCACTGAGGTTTCCATTTCTGTCCTGGTTTCCTTCTCATCTTTGATGGATTAAAGATGATCATAAAGCATTTGTCGCCCCTGAATCATGAGGAGGGGCTTATTTCTACCCTTCTTTGAATCAGGGCAGGCCATGTAACCACTTTAGCCGTTATGCTGTGGTAGAAGTAACTCTATACCAGTTCTGGGCCTGGTCTTCAAGAGGACTGAGGTTTCTGATTTGTTCCTCATGGAACACTTACTTGCTCATGCTGGATAGACCATGTGGAGAGGTGAGGTCCTGAGACTATAAGAAAAGAAGAAAGGCCCAGTGTCCCCTTTGAGCCTCCAAGTGACTCCAGCTCTGAATCCTAGACTGTAATCTCAAAGGAGGACCCAAGTGAGACCAGAAGGACTCCCTGGATTAGCACAGTAAACTCACAGAAAAACACGAGACAGAAAGAGTAAAACAGTTACTCTTTTAAGCCTCTTAAGTTTATAATGGCTTGTTTCTCAGCATTGATAACCATTTATTCAACAGACCATTCTGGATCTCCATTTCTCTTTCATAGTATTAGAGCCTGGGATGATGGATAGGAAAAAAAAGCAAAATTCCGTTACTGAACTGCTACTGTGGTAATCCTCTTCCGACTAATTCACATGAGTCCCTCAGAAGTCCTCACCTGGGAATGTCTTCTGAGTTTCAACATGTCCTCATCTTCTTTCAGTAAGAAATCCTGATAATACTCCATGTAACATGCTTTGATATTGGGATCTTTGCCTGGGAAGCAGCTCAAGCTTCACTAGTTTATTAGAGTTCACTTGAACAGTGGAGAGTCATCCACTGTTACCAAGCCAAGGAGTAGGAACTCGGACAGATCAGCAGCTACTTTCTTTCTCCTTCTTATCATCTCTGCAGTTCCTTTGTTCCTGTTTGTATGGGCAAAGGGAGAAAGAAGCAAAGCCCGTGTGTAAAAATATATCCAACCGAAAAAATGAGATTCTCTTTTCCCCTTCTTGTAAACACCTGTGTTTTTTTATGAGGGCTTCTTTTGCAGAACCATTTGCTTAATTTAGACAGAAGGAGAAAGTCACAGCAGTAAGCCCCTGAGTGGACAAATCTAAAATGCTGAACGATTGTTCTAGTGATCTTTGTAAGTTGGGTTAGGGTGGTGGTGGTGCTGAATGATGGTGATGTTTTGGGTATCAGAGCTGTTCTGCTGGTTCGGAGCAAGTCCTTAAGAAATATCTGGTAATCTCTTTATTTGGAAGAGCGTGTATGGTCCCAGCATCTGTGGTCTTTAGCTTTGGGGATGTAAGAATAATTTTGAGACCCAAACCAAAAAAATCCTATTACACCTCCTATTAGTCATGATTTTTCAAACTTGTTACATATGGTCATTTTTTTTTTCTGATAACAAAACACATGATTCTTGAAGAAAACTTTAGAAAATACAAGAAAGCATATATAAACAGGAAAAATCCCTCACTGTTAAACCTCTCTTTAGCCAGAGACAATCATTCTTCTATATTAATTGAATTCTTTTTCATCTTTCTTTAATGTTTATGCAGTTTAAATCACTTGTATGTGCATTTTTGAACATTCTCTTTTATACTCACCATTACATCATAAATTTTTCCTTATGCGTAATTTTTGGACAGGTTTATACCAAATATTTTATCTTCTTACAATAAAGGATAAAACGAACTAACAAAACATTTGTTAATAATAATTTGCGCAAAACAGATTTACCTGAATACTTACAACAAAAAAATTATTCTCAGTTTTCTCCTGGCTCGACAGAAACAATTCTTTTATGCTTCTTAATTTTGTCATAAGAATATAGTGCTCCTTTTGTTACAATAATAATCACAATATTCAGTGCCTGCCGTGTGCTATTTGTACTATGAAACAGAGAAATAGCCCCCAGTTGGGTGATTATTCAGCCAATATAACACAATCCAAGAGCTGACAGATAGTCAATATTTCGGCAGGAAGCAGTGAGAAAAATGTCAATGTTCTCAATTTCTTCTTTGACTGGGGAAACTATCTAGAGGGCATTGGAAGAGCTGAATTTAAGGATTGATACAGGTTGTGAGAAAAAGAGTAAATGCTCCTTGGTAATGTCTGCTACAGAATGAGAAGGGAACAGAGTAGAAGAATAGAATTAAAGTAGTAACTCATTATGCATTCATTCATTCATTCATTCATTCTTCATTCAGCCTGGGGGGAAAGCTTCTGCTCTCAAGAGTTTAATAACAGAATTTGAAAGGATGACAAAAAATACCATTATAACATATAACACTGACTTAAAATGTGAGCTGTATTTTTTTCTATAGATGATAATTGACTGACTGCCATGTGCTAGGAAGCATGCCTTATAACACCTGTTCATGAAATTGAGAAAGCCTGTGGTTATTGGGGAATGGAATGGTCAGGGAAGATTTCTAGAGGCAGATGCATTTGACCTGGATCTTAAAGAATAAGATTTTAAACAGGCATAGAGGTAAGCCATTGACATGGGAACATCATGAAGAAGAATAAGATGGTACGAATAGATGCAACTAAGTGCAGCTTGGTCAGCCCATGGGCTCGTGCAAGGAAATAGGAGACATAAGACTGGAATGGATAATAGACTTTGTTCTTTTGCCCTCCAGTATGTACTACCCTTTCATCAGGAAATACGACCTCATTTGACCCTGAAGAAGGAAGAGTGGCTGTAGAGGAAGAATAGAGAGTCTAAAAGGGGTGGATGGTAGAGGACAAGATTGAATGGTGAGGAAGGGGGACTAGGAAGGCATTGGAGAGAAAGCAAAGATGATATAAGAAGCTGCTGACCATATCAAGCCATTATACTGAAATTTGGATTCTTAAAATTAGGAAGATGCAATGGACATAAATATATAAAGACATAACATATTAAAAATCAGTATGGCAACCACAGAAGGTGATGGGTGAAAATATTTTTCATCTGATCTTGTATGTTTCCAGCAAGGCTTTCTAAGTGGAGCTCCTAATGCCATCTGATCTTCCCTTATTGCCATCTCCACAAAACCTTCAAAGTCCAAGCAATGGCTCCCAAGACACTTACAACTTTGGAAAAAATTACTAGATGTGGTTCTGTCCCAGAGTAAATAAAAGATGAATAAAGTAGTAACGGGCCTCTATATCTTTGAAGGACATTAAATATATCCTTTGAGCCTGTCCCCTAAACACTCCTGCTTGAATGAGACCCCTGTTTCTGGCCTCGGGTGGGAGATGGCTTGGTAAGGAGTTAGCCTGAGCACAAAAAGATTCATCTTTTGATGCCTTTCATTTCTTTAACTGATAACTGCCAAATGATTATCATAAAGTTAATTTTACCTTTTGGAATCTCTCTCTTCTATGTATAGCAGT
The DNA here is from genome assembly GCF_007565055.1 of Rhinopithecus roxellana. NCBI lineage: Eukaryota > Metazoa > Chordata > Mammalia > Primates > Cercopithecidae > Rhinopithecus > Rhinopithecus roxellana. The sequence continues at coordinate 162,109,421 of NC_044552.1, forward strand.
AGAGGACTATTTGAAGTGCACAAGTATCAGCCTGTGTTTGTGTAGATGGATATTAATCTAGGGCACTGATTCTGAACTAGGGACAACTTTTCCCCTGGAGACTCTGGGCAATGTTCCTAGACATGGCTGTCACACAGGGCAGGTAACTAATGAGCAAAGACTAAAGATGCCACTAAAAGTCCTACATTGCACAGGACAGCACCGCTTAACCCCCCCAAAAAAGTCTCTGGTCCAAAATGCTAATATCACTGAGATTAAGAAACCCTGGTCACAAGTACAGGGCTGACCTCTTGTAAGTGTGGACAACGTAGTATACTCCTTAGCAGTATGAACAGTGCAGTCACACAGGGCCAGTGAGGCACGCGCAGTCAGAAGGGCTTGGACTTTGATGTTTGTGGTCACTATCTCAACATGTTGAAACATTTTATCTTTGGAATTATGTTTTGTATTTGAAGTCCCATGGGACAATTGAGACCTGGAGTCTCAGCTCATAGAGGGTCCCCTGCCTCCCACTCCCTCTCCCTGAGGTGAGTTCTCAGCTGACTGCTCTCTGCTCCAGCCCAGAGACTTCTGCCACTCTCCAACCCTTGAGGGGCCTGGGCACGGGCATAGAGAGGGCAGTGATTGTGCCCGTGTATGCTGAGTACTGAGTCACTGGGAGGGGTCCTGGGTGCCTGTGAGGGTCTGCACTTGCACCAGGAATGCCATCATGCTTGAGGGAATGCAACTTTAAAGAGCAAATAAAAAAGAACCAAAACAGGTTGAGAAATAGTAGCAGAAAAGATAAAGCCTTTTTTCCCCCCGATGTGTGAACAACAGTCCTCACATTTTTATTTTGCACTGAGTCTCACAAATTATGTAGCTGGCCTGGCCAGGCACAAACTATTTTAAGGTTTTTGATTGTTAAGCAAGTTCTCCTTGTGAAAGGATTATCCCTTGAGTCTGGTACTCCTTTTGGAGATCCTAGATGGCCTAGCTGTGTTCTCTAAGACTGTCTTTGAAAATCTGCTATCTGGCTTCTATTTAGTAACCTGTTAGCAGTGTCTTGTTTTATTATACAATATTGTTTTAATATCAAAAGTTTGGTACATGTTAACACCTTCTCATACAAAAGTCAGTAATTTACTTTTGGGTTACTTGTTTTTTTAAAGCAAAGTACGTTTTTAAAGTGAACGTTATTATCTTTCATCTCTCATTTTGAAGTCAAAAAGCAAGAAAAGAAAAACCAATATTTCAAAGTAACTAAAAAAATCTCAACATTAGCCTTTTTTAAGTGAATTGATCAGAAGATGCAAAGTGTATAATAGTCATGATTTAATGTTAGTGATCTTTCTTCTACCTTCTTATTTGTATAAATGTAAGAGGTACAAGGGCAATTTTGTTACATGGATATACTGTGTAGCGGTGAAGGCTGGGCTTTTAGTGTATCTGTCACCTAAATAATGTGCATGGTACCCATAAAATAATTTTTCATCACTCACTGACCTCTCACCCTCCTGCCCTTCCAAGTCTCCAAGGTCTATCATTCCACACTCTGTGTACATGCGCACACTGGTTAGCTCCCACTTATAAGTGACAAAATCAAATGACGTTCTGTTTCTGGGTGTTTCACTTAGGATAATGGCTATTTTTTAAAGTTCTTGTTTGATCAGTTTTGCTTTCTTCTTGTTTGCTTGTTTTGCTATAAAACTTTTGTTTTAGAAGCTAATCTAATTTAAAATACTTTTGATCTGGATGGAAAACAAGTGAACAATTATTTGAGATTGCTAAATAAAACACTTAAAATTTAACATTTTTAAAAACAATGTACTATAGAAAATTATTAATTTACTTTTTATGTGGAACTTTCATTCCTGGGAGATGTTAGTCCCCGGGGGGAAAATAAAATTAAACTTCTATGCAAACAATTGAGTTAATATGTTTTTCTAAGCCAGGTATATTAATCATGAAATTGCTAATTGGAGTTTATTTCTATGGGAACTGTATATTTCATGGCAGTTCATCTTTGGTATCCTGGGAAGTATGTCAAAATCTGCGTGATATGTGTCTGTGTTATAAGGACTTTAAAGCCTCAAACCATATATCTTTGTCTTTCAGCAATTTTTTGCATGTCCAGTAGAATATTCAGATGTAGGCTAGAGACACTAAGATCTGATTTAAGTTCATGAGGTTTTGGTGAAAGCCTAGAAGCTAATTATCCTCTCTGATATGTTGCAGTTTATATCATTATCTGGCAAAATAAAATTGAAGCCACTGTTTAAGTACCTTTTCCCCCAAGCCTATGTAAGTGCCTTTTTCCTAATTGAAGACTCAGAGTCATTTGAGGAATTGTTTGAATCTTCTGGGAAAAAAAAATACATCTTCAAGATGCTCTAGCTTGTCATAAAATGTTTAAAAAAGCAGATATTAAACTTATCTTTCAAATGGGTTACTGCTGCTATAATTAAATGTTCTGTATCATGAACGCTAAATTCATTGTGAAGAAATAAGAGTGATTCCAAGAATAAGATAAGCTTTAAAATAGTTTGCAATTTTGAGGTAATATTCTATTATTATAACATGGGAAGACAAAGTGGCCTCTTGGCCCCTGATATAACTGGAAGAGTGTGGCATCCCTAGATGTCGATGTTAAAGATGGTGAAAAGTTTGAGTTAGATATTTGGTGCCAGTTTCATCCTACAGATAAACTGTATCATCCATGTTTATTTTTACGATGTTGCTTTTCATAGTACAGCGGCTTGTCTGGTTAGGAAGACAGATTGGTGACCCGCAGTCATACACATTGATTAGGTGACAGCCTGTATTCTGAACAGTAGCTAGGGCCATGGCCTGGAGAATTTTCCATTGTTGGCAGTTGTTTTGCCTTTGCAATATGGACAGTGTAATGGTTTTCTACAAATTAAACTACTTTGTCTTCAGCTGTTGCAGGCCAGTGGGTTCTGTTGACCCTGGGCACTTCTGTGCAATCAGCATCTTTGTAATGTAACTTTTCAAGCTCTCTTTCCTCTCACACTTTTCTTTTGTTTGGGTGAAAACTGCCTTGTGTCTTCATGGTTGGGGTGGTGGATTCTGAGCCAAAAATTGCATCATTTTAAAAAAATAGAATATATGAACATATTTATCATTATTGCTTATCTCATCAATATAATTATTTGGAAAATCTCTCCTTCAGTTTTCATACAGGAGAACAGTTTCAGGGAGAAATCTCCAATGTGTATTTTTTCTTTGGGCTTAGTTGTTTAGTAAACAAGAATGTTATTATGGGTTATGAGTATCTCTTATGAGGAGGTCTGTAAGAAACTGGTGGGAATGGTTTTTGGAATTTGGCAGATTTACAAGACAATGTTAAAATCTTGAGTACGGAAAAAATAAAAATCTTGGATAACTAGGTAAGTTTTGAAAATCAAAACATGCTAAGATCCAACATTCTAATTATCCTTTAAACAGCTGGTTAATAATATGTTCATATTTACTTCTAAATTATCCCATTCTTAAGAACTGCCTTTTATTTCTATCCAAATTCCTCCAAATATTCTACAATTTATTTCCTTCCTTCCTTCCTTCCTTCCTTCCTTCCTTCCTTCCTTCCTTCCTTCCTTCCTTCCTTCCTTCCTTCCTTCCTTCCTCCCTTCCTCCCTTCCTCCCTCCCTCCCTTCCTCCCTCCCTCCCTCCTTCCCTCCCTTCCTCCCTCTCTTCCTCCCATCCTCCCTCATATGGTGATTTTATAGTATTTACTTTTTATTCTGGTGCCTAACTTCACAAAAGTAGCATTATATAAAGCACAAGTTTTTAATTATTGAGAGTGTCCATTGAAACCTTACCATTAGTAATGATGAGACTTAACATTTCCATTTCCAACTTCTCATAATTTTTAGGAGCCAATTTTCTTTGATTAGTCTCCTTGTTTATTTAAGTATTCTTATTTTTCTACACAGTTTATTTAAGTATTCTTATATTTCTATACAATATTTTTTATTTAGATCATATCTTTTAAACCGCAGGTATGAAAGCCCCTCCTTACCCCCTCTGCCCTCCCCCCTCCCTTCTGCCTCCCTTCCTTCCTTCCTCCCTTCCTCCCTTCCTTCCTTCTTTTTTTCATTTTCAAGATATTCAACCCACTTTATTGATGGCTGCTCACTTCTGCATTTTGGAACTTTTAGAGTACATAACATCTAGAAAATCTGTTTTGAAGTTTCCAACTACAATATTTTTACCATTAATAGTTTCATATCTTTGTTCAAATTATTTCTTCTACCTGAAATCTCTAAGCTATATGTAAGAGGTTTCTAACACAGAAACGTTTTTATTTTTATATAATAGCTATCAAGATTTGACATTGTGATATATTTTATGAAATCTATAAAATACGTGGGTTCAATAAATATTTAATTATATATTTTTAAGATGTAAAACTTATTTTGTTTTGTATTTATCTCTAATACAATAAGCCTAAAATTAATTTTAGTGTAACACATGAAAACAGCATCTAATCTTTGCTCATTGAATATAAGCAATTGTACAAATGTTAAATAACATTTTGTTTTTGTTGATAAAACTGTGAGGGACCAGGAGCAATGACTCATGCCTGTAATCCCAGCACTTTGAGAGGCCAAGGCAGGAGAATCATGTGAGCTCAGGAGTTCAAGACCAGCCTGGACAACATAGTGACACCCTGTCTCTACAAAAAATTTTAAAAATTAGCCCAGCATGGTGGCTCATGCCTGTAGTCCCAGCTACTCTGAAGGCTGAAGGCTGAGGTGGGAGGATCTCTTGAGCCTGGGAAGTTGAGGCTGCAGTGACCTGTGATTGTGCCGCTACACTCTGGCTTGGGTGATAGAACAAAATTCTGTCTCAATAAATAAATAAATAAATAAATAAATAAATAAATAAATAAACTGAGAAACCACACTAAAGTCTGTGAGGGAATGAAATTTAAATAGGAAATGACAAAACAAAACAAAACCTTTTGCTAAAGAAATAGCGCTAAGCAATGAACCCATCTAATTATTAAAACTGAAATAAATCTGACAAATTTGGCTATGGAATAGAATATATGTTATACAGTCTGATAATATGAACATAAGTATATGTATGTATACTACATAAACTATAACTATATTACATATGTATGTATAGTTAGGAGGGAAAAAAGGAAAGAAAGTGTGGAAGGAATATAAATATCCTGATTTCAGCTTTCATACCTGGGGTTTAAAAGATATGATCTAAATAAAAAATATTGTAAATAAATATAAGAATACTTAAATAAACTGTGTAGAAAAAATAAGAATACTTAAATAAACAAAGAGACTAGTCAAAGAAAATTGGCTACTAAAAATTATGAGAAGCTAGAAATGGAAATATTCAATAGCATCATTACCAACAGTAAGGTTTCAATGGACACTCAATAATTAAAAACTTGTGCTTTATATAATACTGCTTTTGTGAGGTTAGGCACCAGAATAAAAAGTAAATACCATAAAATCACTGTATGAAATATCAAAATGAAACAAAGTAAAAAAAAAATGGACCATACATTTAAAGATTGTAGACAATATGATAGAATTAAGACTAGACACATCTGTCATATTAATAAATTCTAATGTGTTAAGTGCACCTATATAAAGAAAAATATAAGATTTCCAAATTAAAAAAACATTTGTATTATATTCAAGATATATCTAAAAATTATTGAAAAATTTGAACACACATCTACAGATAAATGAGTATCAGGTAAATGCAACTGAACAGAAAGGATTAGATGTGAAATTACATAAGACAAAATCTAATTCAGGAAGACGACAACAAATGAGATGAAGAGTACCACATAAAATGATAGTGGATGCAATAAACAGGAATGATATCATGAGTTTATCATAGTACCAACACTTAGTAAACCAAGAGCTACAAAAATGTAAGAAAAATAGAAACACATTGGAGATAGAGGCTTTATTTCAGCTCACTCAGACCTTGACATTTTAAATGGCCCAAGAGTAGGTAAGAGTTTGAGAAACAAAAAATATAATTAACTAGAATAACTACAATTGATTATACTAAACATTATGCCCCCACAAAAGGGACTATACTTTATTTGTAAGTGCTCATGGAACACTATAAAAGCAAAATATGTGTGAGTCCTAGCACATCTCCAATTAATGTAGTATATTTTAAAATTACCAATTTTAAAATCATAAAATTCCTAATTAAAGAAAGACAAATGATTATGAAAAGTGATCACTTTCATAATTATTTAACTGTTATTAGAACTTATAACCCTTAAAACATTATTAAATTATCTTGAGTAAAAAAGTACATTACTGAGATTTAAATGCTAACTATCCATGCTCCTAATACTGTTTTTGGCTAGAGTTATTGTGACATATCCACCTCCATTTATTTTGTCTGCCTGTCTTTTAAGTGAATTCAATTCTGGATAGTTTGTCCATTTCCTAACTATATCTTCCTCTTTATTCATTTTGGAGCTTATACTTGTATAGCTTTCTTCTTATAATTAACACATTTATTAAGTTAATTTTTAGTATTGAGTTTTTTGATGATGTGAACAAGATGTTTGTTGTTGTTGTGTTGTTTTGTTTTGTTTTTTGAGATGGAGTCTCATTCTGTCGCCAGGCTGGAGTGCAGTGGCATGATATTGGCTCACTGAAACCTTCACCTCCAGGTTTCAAGCGATTCTCCTGCCTCAGCCTCCCAAGTAGCTGGAATTACAAGCGCACACCACCATGCCCAGCTAATTTTTGTATTTTTAGTAGAGATGGGGTTTCACCATGTTGGCCATGTTGTTCACATGTTGGTTTCACCATGGTCTCCATCTCCTGACCTGGTGATCTGCCTGCCTCGGCCTCCCAGAGTGCTGAGATTACAGGCATGAGTTACTGTGCCCAGCCAAGATGTTTTGATTTACATGTTCTAAGTGAATATTAGAAAAATTAGAGGTAAACTGTAAATGCTGTTATTTTTATACAGTGTAAGACAGCAATATTTGTTCACTTTGTTAAATTTATTAAATATAATTTATGTATTTTTTTCATTTTAGGTTAACCATTTTATCTAAAATAATAAAAAATTGTCTGGTTAAAAAATTTATGCCACATTTCTGCTATTGTTTCTCATTTCAATGACTAGCAATTTCAGAAGAATTTTAAAGAATACGGTTCATAGTAAACCTCTTGTCTTATTTCTGAATTTAATAAAAATATTTTTACTTTTTTATTAATATGTTGCTATTTATTGAAATGTTTAGCATTAAAAATTTTTGTTTTTATTTTATCAGTTTACAAAAAAGCTTGATGTTCTTTGTAAACTGGTAAAATTGAAAAGTGCCATTATAAAAATTATATTACTCTTTGAATATGAATATGCTGCTGGTTTTATCTGCTAACAATTAGGATATCTGAATTTATATTTAATTATCTCAAACCCTATTATTTTTCATAACTGTAGGTAAAAGAAATGCATTAGCAAGTTCATAGAGCTTAACCAAGTATAATTAAGGTTACAATTATAATTATCTGTGTGTTTATTAACTTTGTCAAGCTTTTAAGTTTCGGGTAGTATTGAAAACATCGATTTTATTTATTTATTTGGCAACTAAAACTTTTATATATTTATGATGTAGAACTCTGTGCTTTGGAACAGTATCAACACCAAAATAATAATTTATAATTTCATTCTTAGAAATTATGCCAATATCAGGGCCAGATGCTGTTTTTGGAAGCAGAAGATTTAAAGGACATTTAAAAACGTGCTCATTGCCCTGCAACTATTCGTGTTTCCTATTTTTTCTTGAGTCAGTTTGGACTCTTTGATTTTTCCTGGTCTTTGACTATTTCGTAGAGATTTGTCAGTGTTATTAACATTTGTCACATGTTAAATTCTCATAGTTTTGAAAATATATGCAATGTCTGTATATGTAGTTATTTATATGTTCTTAGTATAATTTATTTGTGTTTTTGTGTCTGTTTTTTTTTTTTTTATTATACTTTAAGTTCTAGGGTACATGTGCATAACGTGCAGGTTTGTTACATATGTATACTTATGCCATGTTGGTGTGCTGCACCCATCAACTCGTCAGCACCCATCAATTCATCATTTATATCATGTATAACTCCCAATGCAATCCCTCCCTCCTCCCCCCTCCCCCCTCCCCATAATAGGCCCCAGTGCGTGATGTTCCCCTTCCCGAGTCCAAGTGATCTCATTGTTCAGTTCCCACCTATGAGTGAGAACATGCTAGATTTCCCCAAAATTGGTATATTCTATAATTTTAATAAAATCTGACCTCAGATTTAATCATTGATAAGATATATTCTAATTTATTGATTACTGCTTTTGTCTCCTAATTATTTCTTTTATCTTTATTTTATTTTTTCCTTTCTAATTTAAGTTGAATGTTCAATTGATTTATTTGTATTCTTTTCTATTAAAATATTCAAAACTTCACATTTTCTTTGGCTGTATCTCATAAATAATGATGACTCGTGTTTAAAAATCATCTTCCCTAAAAAAGTTTGTATATGGCAGTTTCGTGGTTTAAAGGAGTATGATTTTTCCCCTTATCATTCAATAATAAAAATATAAAATTCTATCATAAAATGCCAATTTAACTATTTTGCATGAAAGTAATGTGGCCAGAAAAATGGATTTTTTTGTTCTTCAAAATTTTATTTTACACCTTGAATTGACAAATTACATTGTATTTGATGATTTGATGTTCACATATATTTTGAAATGACTACCACAATCAAGTCAGTTAACATCTATCTCCTCGCTTAGATATCACTTTTGGTTTGTTTCGTTTTCCTTTATTCTGGTGAAAACATGTCCAATAGAGTAGTGTTGAATATAGTCCTCACGCAGTACATTGCCTCTGCAAAACTTGTCTTCCTAAAGTTGATGTCTTTGACAAACATTTCTCCATTTACTCCACACCTCAATCCCTGCTAACTACCATTTACCCTTGGCTTCTAGAGTTTGACCTTTATAGATTCCACATGTAAATGAGAAAATACAGAATTTCCCTTTGTACATCTAACATTTCACTTAGCATAATGCCTTCAGGTTTCATCCATATTGTCACAAATGGTAGAATTTTCATTTTTATTGCTGAATCATATTCTATGTTTGTGTACCAGAAATTCTTTATCCATTTATTCATTGATGGTACAAAATTGAGTTTCTTGGTGTTCACTGATATTTTGTGTATTGTCTAAAAATGTATTTTTAAAAGAATGTTAGCAGTCAATGGGAGCTTATGCAGAAAGTATATTTACTTTTATTAGGGAATAAAACAATGCAAAACTTTGAATTTAACTTGTAAAAAATATCAATAAGTCTTTCTGTGTCTTAAAATTTTTTATTCATCCCTTTGATGATGCTTTTTTTTCATCTATCTTTATCACTTACTACTTGTTCCTATCAAACATTTAAGGAACAAATATATCTTCCCAGCCTGAGATGCTAAGTGGAATGAGGGCAGAGCTCTGTGGGCCCCTCTTCAGACTTTCTGCTTAGACATTTTACTGTGATACTAACTAGCATCAACAGCACCAACTGGAATCCGAGACTTCTCTAATGAGCTGAAATTGTCCATAGCTGCATCTTTGGAAGTGAGAGAAATATTAATTTTTCATAAATTAGTATACAAATGAAAGAAAAAAGATAACAGGGTTGGCAATGTACATTTCAGGGGAAACATTCCTATTCAATCGGTCTGCTTTTATATACTCCTCAATCTGGGATTTTGACACAGTGAAATATGCAGGTAAGAATATGGAGATGGGTAAGGGGTGATAACTCAGACCCTGTAGCTTACTACCTGATATGGTTTGGATTTGCATTTCCACCCAAATCTCATGTTGAGGAGGCCTGGTAGTAGGTGTTTGCCTTATAGGGGCAGATTTCCCTTGTTGTTCTGATAGTGAGTGAGTTCTCAAGAGATCTGATGGTTTAAAAGTGTGTGGCACTTCCCCCCTTGCTCTCTCTCCCTCCTGCTCTGCCATGGTAAGATGTGCTTGTTTCTCCTTGGACTTCTCCCATGACTGTAAGTTTCCTGCAGCCTCCCAGTCATGCTTCCTGTTAAGCCATTGCAACCGTGAGTCAGTCAAACCTCTTTTCTTAATAAATTACCCAGTTTCAGGTAGTTCTTCATAGCAGTGTGAAACTGGATAAATACACTATCTGAACATTTCTCATTCTCTTTTTCTGCTCCCCCTAATCAGGAAGGAAAGTATATTTTATTTTCTTTCTTAATGGGAACTTATCAGTTGTCATTTCTTCTTCTTTAGAAGGGGTGACAATTTCACTTACATTTTACCTTTCTACATGGAAGGACTGCTGGGAAAAAAAACTAAAAGTCTCTCAATTACTAAAAGGGCAGAATAGATGCTGAGTTATTTATAAAATACATCCCTATTACATTGTTTTTCAACTTTTAAGGTCAAGCTATTGAAAAGGTGAGAAGCCCTTTATTGTGATTATTGGACAAAGTGTAAATTATTAACTTTGAGCATGGGAAGATAAAAAGTATGGTGGATAGATATTAGTTAGCTAGAGGAGGCAGGAATGGTGTAGGTTAACGTTTTCCTTTCATGAAGTTGGAGTCAAAATTCTACCTTTGTTAAATGGGACAAGGAATGAAGATTTAAGTTGATCATTTATAATTGCACAGATCAGTGGGAAAACTAGAATAGTGATGTGATTTTATTTGAAGAAGGAATAAATGAGTAGACAGAAATTAAGTGATAACTTCTAAACTTGGTAGATCATGAATTAGGGGTTAAATCATATTAGAGTAATGGAAGATCACTAAAAGGACTAAAATTTTCTTTTAGATTTTCTTAAGTGGTTGCTTTCTGGGGTGTTAAGAGATGGGGTAATGAAATATTGATTTGAACTTACCTCTTCGGTATGTTTATTTAATTTTTTAAACAGTAAAGGATATTTATATTGTCCCTTATATGTATATAAAATATTACATATGCCCTTTGTATCGATCCTTGTCATAGACTAAAAATATTAAATAAAAATCAAATACAAAATCAACAGCAACAATAAAAATAAAATAATAGTGCAGTTATCCCACCAAGGGATAATCACTACTGTGGGTGCTACCAAGAATTCTTATACCCCTTTTCCCTTTTTAGCCCCTCTGACCACCCTTTCTCTATATTTACAAACAAGTACCTCCCCACCAAACTTCATGTAGAAGCTCAAACTTATTCATTCTTCAGATCTTATCTTCCTATGAAAAGACTTTAGGACAACATTAATTTGGTCCCTAACAAAACTCAAAATGATTTTTGAAGGTCTCTACCATAAGTAATTGAATTTGATTTTTAATTCAGAGGAAATGAAGATTTTCAACTATTAATTTTTCAATTCTACCTCTTAGTAGCAATCTTATTTCACTTGGGGTGTGTGTGTGTGTGTGTGTGTGTGTGTGTGTGTGTGTGTGTGTGTATGTATGTATAAATATATATACCATTTATTATTCATATAACAAATGCTTATTAAGTATCTATATGTACTACTATGCTTCTCATCACAGAGTTTATTTTTTGTTGAGACAAAAAATAAATAGGCAAATAAGTAAATGTATAAAATATTGGGAAGGATGCTTTGAGATGAGCTGGGTCTACTTTAAATTGACTTGTCACTGAAGTCCTCTCTGTGGGAGTGATTTTTGTGTTGAGACCTGAAAGATGAGAAGGTTCCAGTTATGTGTAGAATATCATGAAGCATTCTCACGTATAGGAAACAGCATCTACAAGGGCCTTACCTATGAAAAGAAGTATTTGTGTTCAAGAAGCTGAAGGAAAACCAATTTGATTGGACCATAGTGAGCAGAGGGAGCAATGATGGAATCCAAATCCCTCACCTCTTATACTTTTCATAAGGAATAATTTCTCAAAGCTTAATTCCCTCATTCCTTTTCACAAAAATTAGGTGAAATTGATGTAACATAAAATTAATTATTTTAAAGTGAACAGTGATGTGGAATTTAGTACCTTCACAATATTGTGTATCCATCACATTTATCTCATTCCAAAACATTTTTATCACCCCAAAAGAAAGTCCTGGTCCCTTTAAGCAGTTCTTTTCCATTGCCCTATACTGAATATTTTATACAAATGGAATCGTATAATATGTGACTTTTTGTGTCTGCCTTCTTTCACTCAGCATAGTGTTCTCTAGATTTATCCATATTATAGCACATGTCAGCTCTTTATTACTTTTTATGGATGAATAATATTTCATTATATGTATACACCAAAATTTGTTTCTCCATTTATCCATTGATAGACATTTGTGCTGTTTCCACCCTTTGGTTACTATGAATAATACTGTTTTGACCATGCATGTACATGTAGTTATTGAATACCTGTCTTTAATTCTTCTGGACATATATCTAGAAATTGAATTGGTAGAACATATGGTAATTCTATGTTCCACCTTTTGAAGAACTGCCAAAATGTTTTCCACAGTTGGCCAAACCACTTTACATTAGCACCACAATGTATGAAGTTTCCAATTTTTCCATTTTCTCACCAACACTTTCATTTTTATGTTAACCATCTCAGAGAGTTTACAGTGGTATCTCATTGTGGTGCTGATTTGTATTTGCCTGATAAATAGTGATGTTGTGGCTCTTTTAATTTGCTTATTGGCTATTTGTATATATTTGGAGAAATTTGTACATTTAAGTCTTGTGCCATTTTAAACTTAGATTGCTTTATCTTTGTCATTGAGATATAGTTGTTCCTTTTATATTTTGGATACTAGAACTATATCAGATTTATGATTTGCAAATATTCTTTTTTCTAGCATAGATTGTCTTTTTACCTTCTTGATAATATTATTTAGTGAACAAAATTTTTAAATTCTGGTGAAGTCCAATGTATTTTTCTTGTGCTCTTGTTGTCATATCTAAGAATTCACCGACAAACTCACTGTCATGAAGATTTGTCTCTTCTCAGTTTTGTATTTTTATCTCTTATGTGTAGGTCATTGATTCATTTTGAGTTAATTTTTGTATATAGGGTGTGAGTAGTGGTCTGATATGATTTGGATGCTTTGTCTTCTACAAATCTCGTGTTGAAATGGGACCTCTAATGTTGGAGGTGACCCTAGTGGGATGTGTTTGGGTCATGCGGGCAGATCCATGATGAATGGCTTGGTGTTGTCCTCATGGTAATGACTGAGTTCTCACTCTGTGAGTTCATGCCAGATCTGGTTGTTTGAAAGAGCCTGGAACCTTCTCCCTCTTTCTCTTTCTCTCCCTCTCTCCATGTGACACACCAACTCCCCCTTTGCATTTTGCCATGATTGTAAGCTCCTTGAGGCCTCACCAGAAGATGAGCAAAGGCTGATTCTATCCTTCCTGTACAGCTTGCAGAACTGTGAGCCAATTCTCTTGTTTTTAATTATCCAGTTTTAGCTATTTAGCTATTACTTTATGGCAACAAAAATGAACTAATATGTGGTCCAAGGTTATTTTTATGTTTTATTTGGATACCCAGTTATGCCAGCACCATTTCTTGAGAAGAAATGTCCTTTCCCCATTGAATGATCTTGGCACCCTTATTGAGACTTAACTGACCGTAACTGTATGGGTTTATTTCCAGACTAAATTATATTCTATTGGTCTATGTGTCAATCTTCATGACAGTACTGTACTATTTTGATTACGGTAGCTTTGTAGTAAGTTTTGAAATTCGGAAGTGTTAATCCTCCAATACTTTGGACTAAATTATGTTCCTGCCAAATTCATATGTTGAAACCCTAACCCACGATGTGATAATATTTGGAGATGGGGCTTTTGTAAGGTAATTAAATTAGGATAAGGTCATGAGGGTAGGATCCTCATGATGGGCATAGTGCCCTTACAAGAAAAGATGCTAGAGGACTTGCTCTTCCCCTTCACCTGCAATGTTAGGATACAGTGAGATGGCAGCAAGAAGAGAGCCCTCATCACAACTTGACCATACTGCACCTTGAATTTGGACTTCCAACTTCTGGAACTGTGAGAAAATAAATTACTGTTTAAGCCACCCAGTCTATGGTATTTTGTTGTGGCAGCCTGAGCTAAAACATCCAATTTTTTTCTTCCTTCTCAAGACTGTAATTTGCTATACAAGACCCTTTGTAATTCTAGGACAGTGTGAGGATCAACATTTCAATTTCTTCATAAAAAGATCATTGGAATTTTGGTAAGGATTGTGTTGAATCTGTAGATTGCTTTGTCATTGAAACAATGTTATGTCTCTAACCCATGGACACATCCATGAATATCTTTCTATTTACTTAGGTCTTTAATTTATTTCTAGCAATGATTGGTAGTTTTTAGTGTTCAAGTATTTCAACTCCTTGGTTAAATTCACTCCTAGGTATTTTATTTTTTGAATGCCATTATAAATGGTTTTTTTGTTTGTTTGTTTGTTTTTTTACTTACTTTTTGGATTGTTCATTGCTGGTATGTGGGAACATGACTGATATTTGTAAGTTTATCTTTTACCTTGAAGTTTTGTTGAATTAGTTTATTAACTCTAGTGGGTATTTTTGTATGGATTATTTGGGACTTTGTGTACCTAGGATTATGTAATCTGTGAAAGAGAGTTTTACTTCCTCATTTCTATTTTGGATGTATTTCTTTTTAATAAATAGAAGATGATTCACTCTTTCTCATGAGATATTTGTGAGAAATGTAACAAACAACTTACTTAGGTACTGGGAGACACTTTTCATCTCCCAGAACCTAAGCAAGTCTCGTGTTAGATTGCAAAGACATTTAAAAAGCAAAAACTGGTCAAGAGTACTGTAAATGTGGAGAATGTGGAGCTATGGGGAATGTAAATGAATAAAGCCTTCCAAAAGACTAATGTATAAGCATAGTAGTGACCAGCAGTTCTACTATCAGGAAATAATTGAAAAGTTGAGATGGTTTATATATAGTATATAATGCTTATTTCAGCATTATTTCTAATGATAGATATTAAAGCAACAACCAAGAAGTTTAACAGGTAATTGTTAAACAGGTTGTTAATTGATCTTAAGATATTATACTGTATAATCATGAAAATGTTTGTTGTGGGTGAAGCATCCTAATAGTTTATATAAAAATACTCAAAAGAGCTATTTCTTCTCCATTCTTCCCCTTCTCCTCCTCCTCTCTATATTCACAAATTGATAAATAATTAATTATATATGCCAAAATATTGTTAGTGGTTATCTCTGAATAGTGGAATTAGGTACAACTTAATTTGTGACTTTTGTAAGTCCTCACATCATCTGTACTTTATTAGGGATGGTTTTTTTTTTTTTTTTTTTTTTTTTTGAGACGGAGTCTCGCTCTGTCACCCAGGCTGGAGTGCAGTGGCCGGATCTCAGCTCACTGCAAGCTCCGCCTCCCGGGTTTACGCCATTCTCCTGCCTCAGCCTCCCGAGTAGCTGGGACTACAGGCGCCCGCCACCTCGCCCGGCTAGTTTTCTGTATTATTTAGTAGAGACGGGGTTTCACCATGTTAGCCAGGATGGTCTCGATCTCCTGACCTCGTGATCCACCCGTCTCGGCCTCCCAAAGTGCTGGGATTACAGGCTTGAGCCACCGCGCCCGCCTAGGCATGATTTTTAATAAGGAAAGAAACAGGCATGTTATCTGAAAATATTTCACTAAAGAAAGCCATTTACTCAAAATCTACACGTCATCATTTTAAAACCATCAACTTTAAAAACCTTACCAGTACACTTTATTTTATGTGAAGAAAAATTTTCCTGTGGCCCTTACTGTGTTGCATCAATTGTGAAAGAGGTGAAAAAAAAAAGAGCAGGGAGAACAGAAAGAGTTCAATCATTTATCTTTTATGTTTTATTTTTTGCTGCAGCTAAAACTGTTCTGAATGGAGCACTTAATGAAATTTTTGAAAAAAAAAAAAATTACCTCAGCAAAGGGGACGAGGCTGACAGAAATGTCAGTCAACAAAATTCTTACATTTAACAGTAGAAAACTGAGTCTATTTTAGCCTAAATGAATTATAATTGCAATTTAAAATTTGTTCAGTTTCTAAGAACAGAAGGTATTGAGGTAAGAAATCATTTCCTCTTATAACGTCACATTTTGAATTTGGAAATTTATAACTACTGAAAAAAGTAAATATTCCTAGCATTTGTTTATAAATTTTTGGTTTAGATTTTTTGGTTAAAAACATTTGCAATTCTAAGTGTTCTATTAAGGATGAGAATCCCTTTAAATATTACTATTCTTAATTTTATCATTCTAATTAATCCTTAAATATATTACAATTTCTTATCTCAAAAATGGGAAACTTTAATATACTTATGTAATTTATCTATTTTATTTGTTCTGAAGGCTAAGCAGCTATGTTTCCTAAATTTCTAAAACCATTTCTATAGTAACCTGTCAATATAGACATTACTACTTAAATGAAAGATATAAAATCTACAATATGTTTAACATGGCTGAGTTAACATTACTGGAAATCTTTGCATTTTGATAATCTCCAGCATTCTATACTTAGCAAATTTTTGGCTATTTGAAATATAATTTATTCTGCCAAAGTACATTAGAATGTAAATTAGTTAATACTTTTTCTTGTGTTAATGTGGTATGTCAAAAATGAACAGTTTGAATCTATAAGCCTGAAAAAATTACAGTGTGGCATAGTAAAAATCTCATAATTGTCTTTTCTTCAGGTTTTCACCTTTTGATACCAAGTGGTTATTTACAATATATGATTGGGTTTGTAAGCTAATATTTTTGCTAGTGTGCCTCTGATCCCATAGGCAGTAATATATATGACTGCATCCTATCAATGCAAAGAAAGTTAAGAGAAATACACACATTTGTTGTCAATGTCCTATGCCATTAATTTTGACTCCATTC
Organism: Rhinopithecus roxellana; assembly: GCF_007565055.1. Classification (NCBI taxonomy): domain Eukaryota; kingdom Metazoa; phylum Chordata; class Mammalia; order Primates; family Cercopithecidae; genus Rhinopithecus; species Rhinopithecus roxellana. The sequence goes on from NC_044552.1 coordinate 162,126,336, forward strand.
CTATTGGCACTAGTAACCCTGAACTGCTCATATTTTATGTAACTGTTCATGCTCTCGCAGACCTTCATGCCTAGTGTGTGTGTGTGTGTGTGTGTGTGTGTGTGTGTGTGTGCGCGCGTGCGCATATATACCTTTCTTTTTATTCTGCGTTCTGTTGCTGGGTCAAATGATATTTCTGGTTCTACATCCTTGAGGAATCACCACACTGTTTTCTACAATGGTTGAACTAACTTACACTCCCACCAACAGCATAAAAACGTTCCTATTTCTCCACATCCTTTCCAGCATCTGTTGTTTTCTGGCTTTTTAATGATTGCCATTCTAACAGGCGTGAGATGGTATCTCATTGTGGTTCTGATTTGTATTTCTCTAATGACCACCGATGATCTTTTTTTCATGTTTGTTGGCCACGTAAATGTCTTCGTTTGAGAAGTGTCTGTTCATATCCTTTGCCCACTTTTTGATAGGGTTGTTTTTTCTTGCAAATTTGTTTAAGTTCCTTGTAAATTCTGGACATTAGATCTTTGTCAGATGAATAGATTGCAAGACATTTCTCCCATTCTGTAGGTTGCCTGTTCACTCTGATGATGGTTTCTTTTGCTGTGCAGAAGTTCTTTAGTTTAATTAGATCCCATTTATCAATTTTGGCTTTTGTTGCAATTGCTTTTGGTGTTTTAGTCATGAAGTCTTTGCCCATGTCTATATCCTGAGTGGCATTGTCCAGGTTTTCTTCTAGGGTTTTTATGGTTTTAGGTCTAACATTTAAGTCTATAATCCATCTTGACATAATTTTTGTATAAGGTGTAAGGAAGAGGTCCAGTTTCTGCTTTCTGTGTATGGCTAGCCAGTTTCCCCAACACCATTTATTAAATAGGGAATCCTTTCCCCATTGTTTGTTTGTGTCAGGTTTGTCAAAGATCATATGGTTGTAGATGTGTGGTGTTATTTCCGAGGCTTCTGTTCTGTTCCAGTGGATTATATATCTGTTTTGGTACCAGTACTAGGCTGTTTTGGCTACTGTAGCCTTGTAACATAATTTGAAGTTTGGCAGCATGATGCCTCCAGCTTTGTTCTTTTTGCTTAGGATTGTCTTGGCTATACAGGCTCTTTTTGGTTCCATATGAAATTTAAAGTGGTTTTTCTGATTCTGTGAAGAAAGTCAATGGTAGCTTGATGGTAATAGCATTGAATTTATAAATTACTTTGGGCAGTATGATCATTTTCACGATATTGATTATTTCTATCCATGAGCATGGAATATTTTACCATTTGTTTGTGTCCTCTCTTGTTTCCTTGAGCGGTGCTTTGCGGTTCTCCTTGAAGAGGTCCTTCACATCCCATGTAAGTTGTATTCCTAGGTATTTTATTCTCTTGGTAGCAATTGTGAATGCGAGTTCAGTCATGATTTGGCTCTCTGTTTGTCTATTATTAGTGGATAGGAATGCTTGTAATTTTTGCACATCGATTTTGTATCCTGAGCCATTGCTGAAGTTGCTTATCAGCTTAAGGAGTTTTGGGCTGACACAATGGGGTTTTCTAAATATACAATCATGTTGTCTGCAAACAGGGACAATTTGAATTCCTCTCTTCCTATTTGAATACCTTTATTTCTTTCTCTTGCCTGATTGCCCTGGACAGAACTTCCAGTTCTGTATTGAATAGGAGTGGTGAGAGAGGGCATCCCTGTCTTGTGCCAGTTTTCAAAGGGAATGCTTCTAGCTTTTTCTCTTTCAGTATGATATTGACTGTGGTTTTGTCATAAATAGCTCTTATTATTTTGAGATTCTTTCCATCAATACCTAGTTTATTAAGAGTTTTTAGCATGAAGGGCTGTTGAATTTTGTCAAAGGCCTTTTCTGCATCTATAGAGATAATCATGTGGTTTTTGTTATTGGTTCTGTTTAGGTGATGAATTATGTTTATTAATTTGCATATGCTGAACCAGCCTTGCATCCCAGGGATGAAGCCGACTTGATTGTGGTGGATAAGCTTTTTGATGTGTTGCTGGATTTGGTTTACCAGTATTTAATTGAGGATTTCCATATCAATATTCACCAAGGATATTGGCCTGAAATTTTCTTTTTTTTGTTGTGTCTCTGCCAGGTTTTGCTATCAGGATGATGCTGGCCTCATAAAATGAGTTAGGGAGGAGTCCCTCTTTTTCTATTATTTGGAATAGGTACAGAAGGAATGGTACTACCTCCTCTTTGTACCTCTGGTAGAATTCGGCTGTGAATCCATCTGGTCCTGGGCTTTCTTTGGATGATATGCTATTGATTACTGCCTCAATTTCAGAACTTGTTATTGGTCTATTCAGGGATGCGACTTCTTCCTGGTTTAGTCTTGGGTGGGTGTATGTGTCTAGGAATTTATCCATTTGTTCTTCCTGGTTTAGTCTTGGGAGAGTGTATGGGTCTAGGAATTTATCAGTTTGTTCTAGATTTTCTAGTTTATTTGCATAGAGGTGTTTATAGTATCCTCTGATGGTAGTTTGTATTTCTGTGGGATCAGTGGTGATATCCCCCTTATCATCTTTATTGTGTCTATTTAATTCTTCTCTCTTTTCTTCTATATTAGCCTGGCTAACAGTCAATCTATTTTATTAATCTCTTCAAAACACCAGCTCCTGGATTCACTGATTTTTGAAGGGTTTTTCACGTCTCTATCTCCTTCAGTTCTGCTCTGATCTTAGTTATTTTTTGTCTTCTGCTAGCTTTTGAATTTGTTTGCTCTTGCTTCTCTAGTTCTTTTAATTGTGATGTTAGGGTGTTGATTTTATATCTTTCCTGCTTTCTGATGTGGGTATTTAGTGCTATAAATTTCCCTCTAAACACTGCATTAGCTGTGTCCCAAAGATTCTGGCATGTTGTGTCTTTGTTCTCATTGGTTTCAAAGAACTTATTTATTTCTGGCTTCGTTTTGTTGTTTACTCAGTATTCATTCAGGGACAGGTTGTTCAATTTCCATGTAGTTGTGTGATTTTTAATGAGTTTATTAATCCTGAGTTCTAATTTGATCGCACTGTGGTCTGAGGGATTGTTTGTTATGATTTCCATTCTTTTGCATTTGCTGAAGAGTGTTTTACTTCCAGTTATATGGTCGATTTTAGAATAAGTGCTATATGGTGTTGAGAAGAATGTACATTCTGTCTGTTGATTTGGGGTGGAGAGTTCTGTAGATGACTATTAGGTCCTCCTTTTCCAGAGCTTAGTTCAAGTCCTGAATCTACTGGTTAATTTTCTGTCTCGTCAATCTGTTTAATATTGACAGTGGGGCGTTAAAGTCTCCTACTATTATTGTGTGAGAGTCTAAGTCTCTTTGTAGGTCTCTAAGAACTTGGTTTATAAATCTGGGTGTTCCTGTATTGGATGCATATGTATTTAGGAGAGTTAGCTCTTCTTGTTAAATTGATCCCTTTACCAGTAAGTAATCCCCTTCTTTGCCTTTTTTTGATCTTTTTTGTTTCATAGTCTGTTTTATCAGAGACTAGGATTGCAACCACTGCTTTTTTTTTTTTTTTTTTTTTTTTTTTTTTTTTTTTTTTTTTTTTTTTTTTTGCTTGGTAAATATTATTCCATCCCTTTATTTTGAGACTATGTATGTCTTTGAATGTGAGATGGGTCTCCTGACTATAGCATACCAATGGCTCTTGACTCTTTATCCAATTTGTCAGTCTGTGTATTTTAATTGGGGCATTTAGCACATTTACACTTAAGGTTAATATTTCTATGAATGAATTTGATCCTGTCATCATGATGCTAGCCGGTCATGTTGCACATTAGTTGATGCAGTTTCTTCATAGGGTTGTTGGTCTTTATATTTTGGTATATTTTCGCAGTGGCTGGTACAGGTTTTTTCTTTCCGTATTTAGTGCTTCCTTCAGGAGCTCTTGTAAGGCAGGCCTGGTGGTGACAAAATGCCTCAGCATTTGCTTGTCTGTAAAGGATTTTATTTCTCCTTCATGTATGAAGTTTAGTTTGGCTGGATATTAAATTCCGGGTTGAAAATTCTTTGCTTTAAGAATGTTGAATATTGACCCCACTCTCTTCTGGCTTATAAGATTTCTGCAGAGCTTCTGATGGGCTTCCCTTTGTAGGTAACCTGACCTTTCTCTCTGGCTGCCTTTAACATTTTTTCCTTTGTTTCAACATTTGTGATTCAGATGATTATGTGTCTTGTGGTTGCTCTTCTCGAGGAGTACCTTAGTAGTGTTCTCTGTATTTCCTGAATTTGAATGTTGGCCTGTCTTGCTAGGTTGGGGAAGTTCTCCTGGTTAATATCCTGAAGAGTGTTTTCCAGCTTGGTTCCATTCTCCCCATCACTTTCAGGTACACCAATCAATAGTTGATTTGGTCTTTTTACATAGTCCTATATTTCTTCGAGGCTTTGTTTGTTCCTTTTCATTTGTTTTTCTCTAAGCTTGTCTTCACACTTTATTTCACTAAGTTGATCTTCAATTTCTGATGTCCTTTCTTCCACTTGATTGATTTGTTTATTGATATTTGTGTATGGTTCACAAAGTTCTTGTGCTGTGTTTTTCAGCTCCATCAGGTCATTTATGTTCTTCTCGAAATTGGTTATTCTAGTTAGCGGTTCCTGTGACCTTTTATCAATGTTCTTAGCTTGCACTGGATTAGCACATGCTCCTTAAGCTCAGAGGAGTTTGTTATTACCGACTTCCTGAAGGCTACTTCTGTCAATTTGTCAAGCTCATTCTCTGTCCAGTTTTGTTCCCTTGTTGGCAAGGAGTTGTGATCCTTTGGAGGAGAATAGGCATTCTGATTTTTGGAATTTTCAGCATTTTCACACTTTTTTTTTCTCTCGTCTTCATGGATTTATCTACCTTTGATCTTTGATGTTTATGACCTATGGATGGGGTTTTTGCATGGTGGTCCATTTTATTGATGTCAGTGTTAGTGCTTTCTGTTTGTTAGTTTTCCTTCTAACAGGCTCCTCTTCTGCAGGCCTGTTGGAGTTTGCTGGAGGTCCACTCGGGACTGTTTGCCTGCGTATCACCAGCAGATGCTGCTGTACAGCAAAGATTGCTGCCTTCTCCTTCCTCTGAAACCTTTGCCCTAGAGGGTCACCCACAAGATGCCAGTCAGAGGTCTCCTATATGAGATGTCTATTGACCCCTGCAGGGAGGTGTCTCCCAGTGAGGAAGCATGAGATAAGGGACCCACTTGAGGAGGCAGTTTGTCCTTTAGCAAAGCTTGAGCACTGTGCTGGGAGATCCACTGCTCTCTTCAGAGCCGGCAGGCAGGAATGCTGAAGTCTGATGAGGCTGTGCCTACAGTTGCTCCTTTCCTCAGGTACTCTGTCCCAGGGTGATGGGAGTTTTATCTGTAAGCCCATGACTGGGGCTGCTGCCTTTCTGAGAGGCCCTGCCCAGAGAGGAGGAATCTAGAGAGGCAGTCTGGCTACAGTGGCTTTGCTGTGCTGCAGTGTGTTCCCACCCAGTATGAACTTCCTAGCAGCTTCCTTTGCACTGTGAGGGGAAAATTTCCTACTCCAGCCTCAGTAATGGCTGATGCCCCTTCCCTCACCAAGCTTGAGCATCCCAGGTCAATTTCAGACTGCTGTGCTGGCAGTGAGAATTTCAAGCCAGTGGATCTTAGCTTGCTGGGCTCCGTAGGGGTGGGATCCACTGAGCTAGACCACTCAGCTCCCTGGCTTTAGTCCCCTTTCCAGGAGAGTGAACGGTTCCATCTTGTAGGGATTCCAGGTGCCACTGGGGTATGAAAAAATACATACATACATAAATAAATAAATAATAAACAAACAAACACAAAAGCTCCTGCAGCTAGCTCAGTGTCTGCCCAAACGGCCGTCCAGTTTTGTGTTTGAAACTTAGGGTCCTGGTGTTGTAGACCCGGAAGGAATCTCCTTGTCTTTGGGTTGCAAAAACTGTGAGAAAAGCGTAGTATCTGGGCCACAACGCACCATTCCTCAGGGCACAGTCCCTCGTGGTTTCCCTTGGTTAGGGGAGGGAGTTCCCTGACCCCCCGAGCTTGCTGGGTGAGGCAACACCCCTCCCTGGTTTTGCTCACCCTCCAGTGGCTACACCTACTGTCTAACCAGTCTCAGTGAGATGAACTGGGCATCTCAGTTGGATATGCAGAAATTAGCCACTGTCTGTGTTGGTCTCGCTGGGAGCTGCAGACTGGAGCTGTTCCTTTTCGGCCGTCTTGCCCCTCTCTTCATTTAAGTAATTATTCTTTACTTCTTTATATAACCACATTTACCTGGCAGGTAAATGGTATCTTTGTGGTTATAGCATTCTTGGTTTGTATTTTTTCTCTCTCAGTAATCTATAGATATTATTCTATCATTTTGCAAGTTTTTATGTTGTATACCATGTGAAATCTCAATAACAGTCATTTTTGTTTTTAATTGAAGGTAACCAGTTTTTTGGTCTGGGAGCTTGTAAGATGTTTCTCTTATTTTTACTAGGTTATTCTTTGGTAAGTATGCCTTTTCTTATCAATCCTGCCTATAAAATATTTAGCCTGTCTATAATCTTAGGTTCTTCTACAGCTCAGGGACATTTAGTTCTCTATTAGTTTAATTATTGCCTCTCTTCTTTCTGTTCCTTTTAATTGCCTTCTGAATCTCTTATTATTCTTATATTTCACAGCCTCAATTCATTCTCTACATCTTTTATAGTTCCTCCTCATTTACCAGGCCATCACTTTAGTATTTAACAATATCATATTTTTCAACAAATCATTTAAGATATTGATTTCAAGTTATTTTAAAAAGCATGTTTTTCATTTCCAAAAATTCTATACTTGATGCTGTCCTTAAATCTTAATATTATTACTGTTTCTTTTCAGATGTTGTTCTCCTCCTTTGGGTAAAAACTAGCTCTGAGTGCACAGCTTCTTCTTTTTCTCCCTGATGTCTGCTCCAACTTTTGTACACCATTACTTAACTTTTCTCATGATGACTCAGCTCTAAGCTTCTAGGATGTGTCATCCCAGCAGTCCTGTGGTGGTAGAACGATCTCTTCCTGTGGGCTTCCTCTGTAGCACGAGGAGCTCATCCCCTTCTGTGGGTGTTGCCATGTAGAAGCCTCTCTGTTCTCTGCTCCCTGGACTCTTCATATTTTCCCAGGCTTAGAAATAAGGAAAATTCAAGTTACTTTCTTCAGCTCCTTATCAACTATTTGAGAGCAGGAAATCAAAGCACAGGTGAGGGGAGGAACATCACCCTCTTACTGGGCAAGGGTGGGGGTGGCCCATAGGTCTCTGAGGACCCAACCCTTATCCTACCCATTCTAAAATGTTCTGGTATGACTCCCTGGGAAGAAATTCCTCTACCATTTCCCTCTCTCACTCAGGATGCTCTGGAACCTTGATCTCACTTTCATTCTCTTGGCCTTGCCTGCTTGCTGTCCACAGCCTGTGATGGTGACTGAGAGGAGATGGGAGAGCTGAAGTGGAGGTGACCAGAACAGACTCAGTCAAACCATCAACTTCTTACAATCTCTTTCTTTACTTTTGCTTCAGCTTTCTACCTTTGAACTGACATGCAACAACTGTACCAACAGTAATGCTGGACCTATCTAAAACATCTGCATGCCACAGTATGAATTTTTCTCATGTTCAAATTAGGAACTAACCTCAGAGACTGGAAGCCTTCTAGGAGTGAAGCTTCTGCACTCTGGGAGCCAATAATGGAACAATAAATGAAATAGAAAAAAAAAAAAACAGTATACAATATATTGGCCTAATATTTTTCTTAATTGAACAAACACATAGAGTATTTGCTATTGCTAATAAAAGACTGTTATACATACACATTAATAAACTGCATTCAGGCATCATTCTGAAGAGGATTATGCTCTGCAATTCTCAGTCTGATTTTCAGGAGAGTGACTGGAAAGATTGGTGAATCTATCTCCTCCTGGAAATGTATAAAATGTTTATTTTGTTATTGGTGACGAATATATAATTATTGCTTAAAGATAATTAACTATCCATGAATAAATAACATATACATTTTACTAGATAGCACTGAAATATATACACTGTATATTCATTCCAAAAAATATTTCTCAGTCATGTAACTGTGTGTTAGACACCCCATAGTACTGAAAAGCTGATTTTACCTCATGAGTATGAAGTTTGGTGGGGAAAAACACTCAAACATAAATAAATAATGTAATTGAAATTGCTACAAATAAGTTTTTAATTTGATGTATACTCTTAAGGAAATATCTGAGGGACAGAGCTAGAGAGAATAACCAAAAAAATTATTTATTTATTTTTTCTAAGAAAAATAGGCTTGGTGGCTCATGCCTGTAATCCCAGCACTTTGGGAGGCCGAGGTGGGCGGATCACCTGAGGTCAGGAGTTTTAGAGCAGCCTGACCAACATGGAGAAAGCCCATCTCTACCAAAAATACAAAATTAGCCGGGCAAGTTGGCGTGTGCTTGTAATCCCAGCTACTCGGGAGGCTGAGGCAGGATAATTGCTTGAACCCAGGCGGCGGAGGTTGCAGTGAGCAGAGATCGCACCATTGCACTCCAGCCTGGGCAACAAGAGGGAAACTCCGTCTAAGAAGAAAAAAAAAAGAATAATATACTTTGAGTTAATTTCAACCTCACAGAAAACTGCCAAACAGTGCAAAAAAATTCATTTATTTCCATCATCCAGATTCCCCCTTGAAAATATGGCATTTACTCGATTTCCCTATATTCTTCTACCCATCTCAAAAGAGGACCTATATTTAAGCACCTTGATTAGGAAAGGTCTCTGTGAGGAGTAAGTGATATAGGAACTAAGACCTCAAAATACTGAGAAGTAGCAGGCAAGCAGGTGTGGAGGGTTGTAAATATAGGGGACAAACATGCAAATTCCAGAGATGGGAAAGAGCTCTGCACCGAAAAGAACAGTTTCCAGGACTTAGTATATGGTAGGAAGAGTGGAAACAAGAAAGAGAGGGAATATGCCTTTTACAGTAAGAAATAGTGGTTTTATTCTGTGTGCAATAAAAATCCAGTAAAAATTTCATGTGGAAATGATATAGTTTGATATACATTTTTAAAAGTTGTTTGGAAACAGATTGACAGGTTCATGAGAGCGAGTTTGATCCATATTGGCTTAATTCTGTACTTAGGATTTGTATTTCAGCCCAGAATCTCTTTGGGACTTTCAGTCCAATCAACTTATGTAGAGTTCCTTCCACTATTCTTTGCATTGACAGATGAAGAGACTAGGGATTGGTGTAAGGAAGGGTTGCTAATATCCAGGTTTTGAATAGTAACAATGAAGATGGAGATGAGCAGATAAATTTTAGTTTTATTTTGAAGAAAAAAAAGACAGGATTTTCCGATGTATTTAGATGTGAGGTTCAACAAATGAAATATTTCAAGAATGGTACATTATTTCTAGATCTAGTAATATGAAGAATACTCACACCATTTTCTGAGATAGGAGAAAATTGGGGGTAACTGAACTGAATCAATAATTTATAATTTGTGTTTGTTAAGTGTAAAAGTCTGTAACTTTTAAGGAATAAGTCATTTGTAAGCCTAGAGTGCAGAGAGAGATAAGATTTTTGGTGAACACCAAAATAAAGACAATATTTAAATCCATGGGAATCTATTAATATCACTATACAATGATACATATACAGTGAGCATCTTTTATGGAATAAATATTATAGGTATGGGGTATATCCTAGTGAATATGATAGATTTGTGGAGATTTTATTAGAGTGAGTGATAGATAACATTGTAGAGAAAGGCCAGAACATGAATTCTGAATACACAGATGTAGAAGTCTGGGTGAGGAAGAGTACCCAGAATACTAGACTAAGAAAATCCAAGAGTGATCTAAAAGAGGAGGCTTTTAAGAAAAAGGAAATTGTTTAACCATAGAGAGTATTGCTAAGTAGTCAAGCAAGCTAAATACAAGAATGAGTCCATCAGCTTGGCAATACAGAGATTGTTCGTGCTCTGAGAATATTCTATTGGTCACACTGGTGGGGCAGTCAGATGAGCAGGCATGGAGTGAATAAGCGGTGAGGATCAGAGACAGAGTGTAGACATTTAATTAATTAATTTTTGTTTTAGATGGAATCTCACTCTGTCACCCAGATTGGAGTACAGGGGCATGATCTTGGCTCACGGCAACCTCCGCCTCCCAGGTTCAAGTGATTCTCGTGCCTCAGCCTCCTGAGTAGCTGGGACTACAGGTACACATCACCACACCTGGCTACCTTTTTGTATTTTTTTTTTTTTTTTGAGGCGGAGTCTCACTCTGTCACCCAGGCTGGAGTGCAGTGGCGCCATCTTGGCTCACTGCAAGCTCCGCCTCCTGGGTTCACTCCATTCTCCTGCCTCAGCCTCCCGAGTAGCTGGGACTACAGGCGCCCGCCACCGTGCCCGGCTAATTTTTTGTATTTTTAGTAGAGACGGGGTTTCACCGTGTTGGCCAGACTGGTCTCGAACTCCTGACCTCAGGTGATCTGCCTACCTCAACCTCCCAAAGTGCTGGGATTACAGGCGTGAGCCACCACACCTGGCCTTAAATTTTTATTTAAAAACTAAAGAATTGTTGAAAGCAGCATCTCCAATTTCTGGCAAGTGGTCTGACCATCCTGCCTAAAACATCATTTAGGAAATTTTCAGATTTACTTTTCTATTGAGAAAGGACAAATGAACAATGTAGGGACCCCTTTTTAAAAGGAGATCCATTAAATGTTTACCATAACATCCACAGAATTTTGGAGGCTTTCCAAATAAAAAAGGTTAGGATTTGCTCACATTCTACTAGATGATCTTGACGGTGTTGCAAAAATTATGATCAAATTAATCATAGTTCTCTAAACGTAATGATTTATTCATATTTATTAAATAGTCCCTGATTATTAAGACAGACTTAACAGATTCACATTTCTAAGTACTCAGCATCTAATAGTGGTGTATCCATGTTTTAGATAATTTAAATACTCAGCATCTAATAGTGGTCTATCCATGTTTTAGATAATTTACGTGTTCTGTACAGCATTTTCTCTGTGAGGAACTTCAGACTGCTGCTAATGTGTTAAAGACTTCCTTTGCTTAATGGTAACATGTAACATTAGGTTGCCAAGTAGCATTTGATGTGTACTCAACCGATCCGTAATCTTCCACAGTGCTCCAAAATTACAGTAAACTTGCCCCACTGCTGCAGCAATATTCAAGCCACCGCAGTTTTCTTAATTTTAATAATTTTTGTTGAATGATATACATCTTTGGAATAGCGAAAACATTGCTTAAATTGGAGTGATAATAGGTAGCTAGTTCTTATAGTAATATATGGCTTGATATGACAAAATTGGATTGTAAGTAATATACTAGATAATGAAAAATCATTATTTTTTAGAGGAAAGTAGTTACAGAGCTAAGAAATGTCACAAGTTAAAATCAAAGCTCTAATAGTTTATATTGGACCTGTACTTGAATATTTTAAAAATATTATGATATTCATGTTGTTCACATATTCATTTTTTCCCTTGAGTGAAAAGCTGCAAATTGCATATTGTATTTTTTTCTAGGAGAGGTAGGATCACACATATTATGTGTGATGGGATAACTTAGGGTTGCTTTGCCTAGGGAGTTGATTAAAATAAATTTTTAGACTTCTTGATCAAAGTGCTAACTGTACATTTGCAGGATAAATGGGACTGTAATGAACAAGAAAACCGGCCTCCTATTTAATTTTAACTTTTAAAATAAGCATTTGAGTTTTAGATTTAAAACATGTTTTTATGAATGGAGAAAATACATACAATTCCTAATCTACATGTTCACTGTGCTCCCTAAATTCATTTATATAGTATTATTGGGAGCTGAGAATGGTTTTGTCTGAAAGAATAGCTTAGCCAGAGTAGCTTAGATTCTAGGCCAGATCTAAAAATAATCTTACTTTTACAGATAATGAGTTTTCTTCATTGTTCATTTATTTGCTTGTTTTCAATGTAGCTCTCTGTAGAAAACGAAACGGCTGCATAATCGTCTCTGAAAATTGGAGGTAAGTACAGTAGTTTAAATTTAACCTATTAGAGGATGTTGTTCAAGGTACTAGGAGAAGAATGTGAACTTTAATTTGTCCTTGCTTTAACTAACAACCTCGTTTGTGTTAAGATACGTAGCACCATTCATAGTTGCACTTCTCTGTTATGTATTTGGGGAATCCGAGCTGCTCTGCCTTAGTGACCATTAGCTTACTGCAGTAGCTTTTTAAAATGACACTGAGCTATCCTTTGGCTAAAAGTCAGTTCAGCCCTTCTATGAATGCATGTGACAATTGGTACCCTCGGGAACATTTTCTTCATTTCTTTTCATACTTGAATTCTTAATAATTCCAACCAGATGGACATCTGCCTCCTTCTCTAAATAGCAATGCTCTAGAGTTTGCCTATCTTGAGATTTTTTTTTTTTTTTTATCATTTGTGATGAACTCTTTAATGAGCAGTAGCAAAGGGATCCTGGAGTTCAGCTTGTTAATTAGCAGTACAGCTTCTGGCTAGTGTTAGGTTAAAAATAATTGATTTATATTTCAGTGTTATACCATATACATGTTCTCACACAAAAGTATTTAGTAATCTTACTGCAAAGAGAATTTTCAAAAAACATCTTTAAATTGCATCTGCTTATAAAGCAAGTCAGGAAGGTAGGTGTTTATATTTTATTCATGTGAAAGATTAAGAGGATTGTTCTTATCCTGATCATACTTTCTTGTTTTAGAATTTGAAAACGTAATAACATACAAGATTTTCTCCGTGATTCTGGCTATCTTTAGAGTAGTAATTGAAATAAAACTGGATTATAAATGATATAGGTATACTATATATTAGGACATTTCTAAACATTAACAAATAAATGCTTGGTTATAAATTTAAATTTATCACTGAGGTTGGTTTTAGTCATAGGCCCAATAAAATATGCTTGGCAACTTAGCGCAATAAGAAAATACTGACTAGGAGTCAGAAGACCTAGATTCTATTACTAATTGTGCCACTATCTAGCTATGCAACCTTTGGCAAGTCATTTCTTCACTTCTCCCATCTGTAAAATGATGTAATTGATCTCTAATCTCTAAGGCAATTTGCACCTCTAAAATTCCATGAATTGAAGTTTCTTCTTCTCATTACCTTTCCCTTATACTGGCATTTCTAGTAACTCAGGCAAGTGACATGCTCTGGCCTTCATATTTCAGTCTGTCATACCAGAACACATTTAATATTATTATTTACAGCTTGAAATGTTCTTTTTACCAGAATATAGGTCTTTGCTCATTTCCATATCAATATCTTTTAACTCTATTTGTAGAATATCAGCCTTTGTCAGCCTTTACAAGAATTTCTGGCTTTATTTGAACAAATATGCATTTGGACTTTTACATTCACCTCTGTAAATAAACTATACTTAAATTCTGAAGAAGACATTTCTCAGTTGTTTTAGGCCCTCAGATTTGCTGGAAGGAGTTATGAGATACTGTGTTTTCTCTTTCTGTGTACTCCGTCCTTTATTTTGACTAAACATGATTACTAGCAATTTTGATGAAGAAATAAATTATGTGCTTATCAAATTTTCCCATGATATGCTGGATGAGAGGGCAGAAACAATACATTTGAGAATTCTGATTCATCTCCAGAGCACCTCCAGGAACTAACAATGGGATATACAATAGGACAGAAATGTCAAAGCCTGCATTTTGGCAAAACAATAAACTCAACAGGACAAACCCAGAATTATAGCAACTTCACTTGAAAAATCATATTCATCAAAGAAAAGACATTCTTAATTATCCAAAACAATATACTGCATTAACGTAAGTAGAATATTTTGATGTCAGAAGGGGATATTCTTATTTGTGTCACATCTGTACAGCTGCATTGAATTCTGTGTTTAATTATTTAGCGTAGTAAATACAGAGTTAAGCTTTAGTATAGTATGATAGCTAGAAAGAGCAGCTCCCAATCCTGGCTGCCTTTCAAACTTACCTCTGAAACTTTCCAAAATTAATATGATAGAGGTCTGCCCTAAGAGATTTTACTAGTAGGCCTAAACAGCTATATTCTTTTTATGTGGGTGCATAGCCAAGACTAAGAACCACTAGTAGAGTTGGAAGACTTTGCTGTCCAAGAAACCTAGACAGAAATACAAAATTAATTACCTTGGTCTTTCACAATAATACTCATTATAAGAACTACCAAATATTGAGTAATTTCAATGAGTTAAGTGGTTTATGTATCTTATTGCATTAATCGTTATAATAATCCTCTTTTATAATGATAGACTGTCAATGATGTAAAGTTACTTTGCCCAAATAGCATATGTAACAAGTGGCTTCCTTGGTTTCAAAGATACCTCTCTCATTTCAATCATTACATTATATTATTAAAAAGCTACTCATTGATGAACTGGGATGATGAAGGGAATCACAGTTTTAAGACACGTTGCTAGCAGGCTTGGAGTAGAAACATCCCACCAATGGGTCAGAAAGGACGCTGGAGCCTTGCAGGGCACTGGTAGCCGGTAGTCACAGCTGCAGCCACAGAGCTGTGGTGGGACTAGCATGGGAGCACAGAGCTGAGGAGGACCTCCGAGATGCAAAATGGCACCAGCTTCTCCTTGAGGCAGAAGTCTCCTTAGAAAAATAAAAATTTAAAGGAAAACCCTTTTCTCATTTTGTCTATTCTGGGCACCAGAATATAAACAGAAATAACTAGCTAGAGTTACATGTTGGGGTATTCAATTCTTTCTAAGGGTCTAGTCTTTACAACTAAAGAAGGTGAGTGGTTTCAGCCTCAGGTTTTCTTTTGTGTGTCTCAAGTTGATCTGGTCCTATCTCACTTGTGCTGGTATATCTGTTTCTTACTTTGTGGTCCATGCTGTCAATTAAAGGAATTTCTTCTGCTTAGTAACACCGGCTGTGTGTGTGCACGCACACACGTGCATGTATGCATGGCCAATACTGCATGCCTTCATCTAAACAGAGGTCTTACTCTACTATTTCTATGTAAACTGTTATAACCATGAAAACAATTTTTTACAAAGCATTTTTGGTGAAAGGATTTGTCCTGAGATGAAGACAGTTCCCTCTATGGCAGCACAGCATTCTTCAAATCATGGAAACAAGAACTCAATTTACCTTTGTGAAAACTAGACTGGCGTGATAGTGATTGTGTTGCTATCAGAGCCAGAATGAGACTGGAAGTGATGGTGGGTTGCCAGCAGTTCTAAACAACATTTTTAGTCACTACAAGACGGACTCGGAAACATGTTGTTGCAGTGAGGATGGCTCATTGGCTCGTTTTAATTTGTTATCACAGGACTAGTAAAGAAGCAAGAACCTGTAGGGGTTTCTTATATACTTATTTAACATTCAAATAGATATTAGCTCCATAAAGACATAGTTTAACTTGCCAGGACCAAGAGATTATAAGCTTCAATTTGAGCCAAGAAATTTTGGAATCTTGATTATAACTTGAATCTTGATGTTTCCACTTTATATATGACCCAGGAAATAAAAGTTACATAAATAAGCCATTAAAAAGCACACCAAAAACATATTCCTTTACTTCAAAGAGCTTTTATTCTATATACATTTCATTTTGGAAAAGCTTTGTTCACTTGAGGAATTTTGTATTATTACACGTTTTTATTTAGTCATTAATAAGTTAATTACATTGTGGAGAAAATACTTAAAATATACTTTAAGAAAGTGAAACATTTTAATCAGTGTTGCCAGAGTGGTAGAAAGTTATTTCAGAGTAAGGATGACTGGAAACAAATAAACAACAACAACAACAACAAAACACATAAAAAATGAAGAATGGGCACAAATGACTGTGCGTGTATTTCCCTGTAAGTAGCTGAAATAATCTTGGGAGCCTCTTATTATACTAGAGCTATTCTACAGAAGAACTGATAAAAGTAAAACCAGTTAATGAAGATACACAAGATGGAAGTGTCCATTATCATGACTTTTGAAATATAAGATTTATAGGTCTCCAATGCTGTTGAAGCCAACCAAATATGCTGGTTCACTGAGTTCAGGTTGTTATGCCAAGATGGGGCTCACTAAAAGATTCTAATGCAGTGGCCTTGATTATGCCTTTGATGAGCTTAGTGACTTTTGTGGCATACTCAATTCATATTTGAATGTAATGTTTTCCTCAATAAATTCATGTCATTATGAATATCGAGTCCATAGAAATAATGATTGATTCTTCCTTTGTGCACAATGTGCTATTGATTTTTCTTTGTCAGCGTAAATTAACTTACCCTTTTAACTTCCCAGGACAAAACACTCTAACTCACCTTCTTTCTTCAGTGGTGCCATATTAGAATGATGTATATGCGCTGACAGCTTTGTTTCCTTTAGATATTGCTACAATAATTATATTAAATTCCCACAAATTATGAATAAAAGTACTTAAATCACTAAGGTTAGTGGTCAGTGCAATTTTATGTATTGAAAATTCTGGAGAAAATACGTGGTAAGAATGATAGTCTGTGTCTCATGTGTGTGTTATGTGTGTTTAAATATAAGGATAAAAAATATATTAGGCCGAGTGAAGTTCTGAATACTTCATAATATCAAAGTTGTGCTTTAGTGGGTTTGGAAATTGGTTTAGAGACTATTAAGGCCAAAAATCAATGGAGATGAATTATTTTGTATAGAGAGCAAGCATCTTACTGTTTAAAGGTTTACTCATATTTTGTTTCCAACTTTTAAACAATGTATTCTGGTACCATTGAAATAGGAAGTGTATTCTTAAAATTTAAAATCGTATAATTGAAAAGTCTTGTTATTCTTAGACTTTTAACAAGAAACATTATTTGACTTGTTAGGTATATTAAACATTTCTTTTACAAAGGTATACCTTTCATGTATTTATTACCCAAAGAGGTGGCTTTTATGTGTTTCCTAATGGTGCTTCACCATTCTAACATTAAACACAAGGTACTGGGGATTCTAGAACAAGAATGAAAACAACAGAGTTTTTAGGACCACACCGCTGCTGACTGCTTGGAGCAGCATTAGCAGTGTGGTCTGTGTGACTGGTCATTCCTGGACTGTCTAGTGTACAACTCACACAAATATTTTATATCCCTGATTGGTGTTTCATGGAAGACAATAATTTTTAATTTGTTTTACAATGATTTATAAAATATTAGTTCACTTTAGAGTATGAAAGATATAATATCATGACATATTTCTCTTCTCCCTTTCAACTTTTAGTTTTTGAGGCACTTACTTGTCAAAGTATAGGATGTAAAAATATCCGGAATAAATTTCAGTTGATGTCTTGCATCTGAAGATTCATATTTTCTCTCCATCTTCCCCACCTTCTTAGAATCCCCAATACAGTGTCTCTCTTTAGGGCACACATATTTGATCAAGATTTATTGCCACTGTGGATTTCCTCCCTTTTGACCTCTCTGTAGCACTCGACCCATTCTCAACTGCTTTCTGGTGAATTATTTTCCTGTGCATTTTACACTTGCTCCCAACAAGCCAAACAGATCAAATGGATGGTATCCATTCCCTTTTTAAACAATTTCTCTGGTAAATGTAACTTCTGACACCCATGTGAATGTTGCAGTATTTCTGGAGAGACACACTGAAAGTTCAAGAGAGTAAACTTGGAAGTGCAGCATATTAAATTCACTTTTATCACTGGCATTTCTCTGATTAGATATATGCTAGACTCATAGAGGGCTTGGGGGTGCTTATGCTACAAATATTAAGTATCCCTTCCAAGAAGAATTGTGAAAAAAATCTTACAGCTTCTACATCTGATGTCTGAGAAACAATACATTATCTATTCATTGCAAGCATCTGAGTAGAATTCCATTAGTTATTATTTTATGAAATAGCTTTGCGTTTTCTCTTTGGGATACTTAACAAGCCTAACATCAATATTTTATTTGTTCACTATTCATTTGAGATATTTTGTATCAAATTCATTGCAATATTTCTAAACATCAAAGCAAAATGTTAGCATAATAGAAGACAGAGAACACTCAGTAACCACTAATAATAAGAAAATTAATTCATAAGCTCTCTATAGTAGGCTTCAAATATTTTTGTCAAGAACTGTAGGCAATTTGAATAATTCTTAAATATTCTTAATATTTAATCATAATTATATCAAGTATATATATCTGCATGTGCATATATAATTGTTATAAAATTGTGTTTGTTTAGCTTGACTTCTCTCAGATTAATTATCATCTCAATTTCTGTTAGTCCTCCCCATTTTCTTATACATATGAAGCCTCAGTCATGATGGCCCATCTATCTTTTTTGTTAATTTACCACTGCTGAAGCCTTTATATCCTAATCTAACACCATTTTCATTAGTTTCTGATGAGGTAAGTTCCTCAGGCTAAGTTTCAGAACTTTCACCACACCAGAGATTCTCATAGTTTATCTGAAGTTTTCCTCCAGTTCATTTGTCTCTTTTCCGGGGTAAAGAGGACGGGGTCAAGATATTTCTGTCCTCTAGATGTCATTTTTAAACTCCTCTCACTATACACTCTCTGGTGAAGTCCAGCAGCTCCCATGATTTGATCCAAATTTTTCCCAAATCTGAACTTCAGCACAAATTTCTCCTCGGTTGTAGATGCACATGTCCCAGTGCTCCTGGGCTTTCTTATGTCTCACACCAAATCAGCCATGTAGTCCTGTACATTCTGTCTTAAAATCTCTCCCCTCATTCTCATCTTCAGCCTCATTCCCTGTACTTCAGTAAATGACTTGATTATCATGTCTGTGCTATGACAGCGGTTTACCAGCTGCTGTTCAACTCTCCAGTCTTATATTCCCTACATTACCTGATATACATTGAAAAATCTTTTACCAATATAAAACTGATCTTACTCGTGTTTTTCTAAGTCCCTTGGTCAGTGTTCTCATGCAGGTTAAAATCCAAATTGCTTTAAGGACAGCACAATTTCATCCTCCAATATCTTTCCAGTCTTGCCGGTTTCTTTGACATGGTTTATAACCCCCACTCCAAGTATACTGGATCCAAATCGTTCTGACATATGTCGCCACTGAAATCTCTGCTGTTGATAAAACTGCTCTCTCTCTTTTGTTTTGAAAAGGGTTCTTGCTTTTTTCCTTCTGATGATAGAAATAAGCATTTTAAAGATTATTGCTCTCCTAATTAGAGCCATAGCACACTACGTCAATATAATGATGTATGTTATCTCATATAAAGATTATAATTATCTTCATTTTTACTACTAAAGACTAAGGCATAGAGAGGTTAAGCAACTTGTCCAAGGTCAAAGGCTGGGAGTGTGTCAGAGCTGATATCTGTAATAAAAGCAATGTAACTGTTATTACTGAAAGGCTTGTCTACATTAATTTGGTAGAAAGATGTGAAGAATTTAAAACGAACAGCTTAACCCCCAGTGCAATTAATAAAGTGAAGATAAATCAAATCCAATGAATTACTGAAGGAAATATTTGTTATTGTTTGTGCGGTTGTTTGGGTCTTAACTCTAGACTTACAGACTCACAAACAACCTCATGGCTTAATTTAAAATAAAGTAATAGATAGACTTTGTCAGATTAGCAGTACATGATAATACAGAAGTATTTGACAGAGTGCAGAGACACAACTCTGATGAAGAAACAATAAAGAGTTATTGTCTCAATCATCTTCTTTATCAGAACATAAGCTCCAAACAGAGGATATTGCAGACCATACATCACTCTGCTAGAGGGGAGTCTCCAACTAAAATAGCCGCATGGCATTTCTGGAACAATTTCAGAAATGAGAAGAGTTCTTTTGTGATATGGAAAAGGTAATAGTCTGTCTTTTATAGAAAGAAATGCTGTGGCAGGCAGCACTTCTGTTTTGCCAAGCAAATAATGAAATCATGAGAGTTCACTTTTGCCTCAGTTGTACTGGTCATTATTTCACCTTTGCTTTTGAGAAAGAAAAGTGGGAAAATGGTGTTTTTTGTTTCTATTAAGTAGTTTTGTAGAATACAGTGAAAGAAATCCTGAGTAAAAGATACTTGTAAAAGAACTTTAAATATTTCATATACATATAATATTCCACTAAAATTCATGATGTTTTTCTGGACCCTATTATAGTAGAAAAAGCTTTCTTTTTTACTTTTGGAAGAACATGAAATTGTAAGTTTTGTGACTTGTAAACCTTAAAAAAGAAAAACAAAAAAACAAGTAATGCCTTTATCCAGTAGAAAATTTATTTTTGTTATATTTGTGCCATTCATAGGATGTAAAGGATCACCATAATATATTTGACAGAAATAAATAGAACCATGAGTGTGATTTTTAAAAATTATTGATTACTTCTAAGCACAGGCATTGCAGCCTTCTGGCTAGACTTGCAATGCCCTCATGTCAAGTCAATACATAACTCTCCAGATCTACTTTCTCCTATAAAACGGTCAATGTACTGTTGAGTAGATTCAGTTTTGAAGAGAGAGAGGCAGTACAGCATTTCAATTGGAATTCTTTTGACTGGAGGGTTGGGTGATTAAGCTGGTCACTTGTGGAAATATATTGATTTCATGATATATTTTCAGGAACCTATTTTTCTTTTCTGAAATGCTGTGTCATGATGTGCTATTTAGAATTTCTTTTCTTCCCAGAGGGACATAGCATAGCTTTCAACAGCTGCAATGAAGATACCACAATGGAAAAAAAGAAATATGGTGTCATTGTGAATGCACAAATATGAATGTATGTTTTTCTTGGTTGTTTAAGGGGTATGAAGTAAACATTTTATCTTATTATGCATTTACATACTACCAAGAAAAGAATACTATGATATATTAAATTTTTAACTTACAGACAACATAATAAAATGTATAAAATGCTTAGCTTTGTAGCTAGCATAGAATGTTGCTTTCATTTTAGATTAGATTTTTTGCTTTTATCCTAGATTTCTTTGCTACGCAGAAGACAACTTAGAAATTGTTCTTTAAAATTGATTATTGTGCATGAATAGTCTCATGGTCTCTGTTTCAAATCTTACTTGGAAAGAAATTAACATTTGTTGAGCATATATTATATGCCAGGCACTTTCAAATATTACATTTCATATAATAATCACAAGAGTTTTTTAAAGCAGAAATTTTTACCCTTTTCTGGATGAGAAAAATGAGACTCAGAAATGTTACATATGTTACATATAATGAATCATCTAAGTAATAAGTAATATAATCAGATGAAATCCAGTACTTTAAACTCAAAGACCAATTTTCACTTCAGATGTCATAGTATGTCATACTAAACAGTCATCTCCAAGCCACTGTCGATGTTTTAGAAAATATGAGAACTTAAACTAGAAATAAATTATTTAGATAAAGATATATATATATATATATATATAAATAAAATCCTAATACTTGCAGGAATATAATATACATTCTTATGTTTTCAATTTTTCTTCCTCGATGACCTTTTTGTGTGTACTGCATTTTTAGACAGTCCCTTTGAGATTTTACTCAGGTAAACAACATATTAACAAAATATGGTACATAATTTTGGGTCCCATTTTCTACCCTGTCTAACTCCCTTTCTATTTATCTTCATTTAATGGAGAGTAGACATTTAAAATAACTTGATTTCCTGGCTTCCTCTGCAGTTAAGGGTGGCCTAGTGATATAGTTCGGGCCAATGAGATATAGAAAGAAGTCCCTATATAAAATTACCTTTTTATCCTTGTCTTTCCTCTTACATATGTCTGAAAAATAAACCACATAAAAACATTGATTAGGAAGACAGACAGAGCCTACACCAGCTCTGGGTTACTAAACCCTGGACATAGTATTGCATAAGAAACCGCTTACTTTTTGAAAGTCTATGTTTATATGGCTTTTTGCTACTTTCAGCTTATCACATCTCTAATTGAGGTAAAATTATATTCTAATACCGTAAAATCAGCTTAAAATTGATTAGAATAAAGATAAGGCTTAAACACTGAGGACATAATTAGGCCAGTATCATGTAGCTAAAATACTTATTTCTCACTTATACACTCTGCTTTCACCAAACAATACCTTTCTTTCCTCTCATTTACATTCCACTAAGTTGTATAATGGATTTGGCAATCATGGGAATTAATTCCATATTGAATTATCTTTGAAGCCAGTAGTAAGATTGTTATCCCAAATATTTGCTCTTTGTATGGTATAAATTTGGTACAGTGTTGTAGCAAGCAGCCAAAAAGTAAACTGGGAAATACAAGGTGCTACATGATTCTTGGAATTCAAAAGATGAAAATAAAAATCATTCTTTTGGAAAAGTGAAACTATTCCTGTTGCACATACCAGAGAACACTTTTCCTCCAATCATGGGTCATAACAAAGAGTAAAGAATTTATTTTAAGTCACTGAAACTCTTTCCCCAACAATGTCTGTTTATACACTGAGTTATCCAGCAATTTTTTTGTAACCGTCTTTAGTATTTGATGTTATTAAACTGCTGTTAAGCTATTTTATGCCTAATAAGCACAATCAGTAAACACCAAGCAATGGAGATCAAAACAATGCAGAGACGGGTTATCTGCAAGTCCTTGAGAACATCCATCACATATTGTTTCATTCAGCAGTCTTTGCCAAGTGTGAAGCACACTTCCATTGTTGCTTTCTGAGTGAGGGTAGGGAGAGGGCATGAATATACTCCAAAGTAGAAAGCTTAGTCTGTATTCAAAGAACATTTAAGGAGATTAGATATTAGTTTGAATGAATCAAATCAACAAATTACCAAGCTCCTACCAAGTGGGCTGGTCACTTAAGATTGTGCACCACAGGATGTGATTGTGTAAATGTTTCTTATTTGTTTAAATATCCTATCTTAGCTCTAGTGAAGTTCAAGATATGAGGTCTGATTTCGGACTGACTCTAGGCGGCTATATCTGGCTTAGAGAGGGAGTACGCTATGCCTTGCTTTTTTTTTTTTTTTTTTTTCTGTGTATTCCTTTCTCTGCTATCTTTATATTTTCTCCCCCCCATGACCCTCCCCCTGTCTTTTCTCTCCACTCCCTTCCTGTTCTTCTCCCTTTCCTCATTATCCAAATTTGTTTATTCTATCTTATTTTTTAAAATTGTTCTTTCCTTCGTCCTAAATACGCATGAAATTCAGGTTTGGATTCATGATTTTCTGGCAATTAATTTCTGTATTTTGTGTTATTTAGGATTATTTTTAAAATAGGTGAAAGATGGAGCCAACTCCTCTGGGTAAACTCAGTGATTACTAGGAGATATAGCATCATGGATCTGGTTACACTTACCTGTGAATTTCTGAGTGTATTTTTTTCCTGAGAATCATCCTGTTTGGTAATATGGGAACATTAGAGTAAGCAGATATCCCAGAAAGACTGATTAGATAATTAACTCTTCAGAAAGATGGAGCATAGCAGTTCTAACTTGTATAAACATAGTCCTCTGTCTTGACAAAAACTAGGTTAGTCATTCACTGTTTTCTAGGATGGAAGTAATTTTTACACCACTTTCATCTCTCTATTATAAATTGCAAAAAGATGGGAGTGTCATGGTTCATCTAACAGTTTTCCTTTTGATTATAGAAATTTTAAGGCAAATGGAAGAGGATAAGACAAGCTGATAAAGCCCTTTAAAATCTCCTCTTTACTTTTTAAATATAATTGAAAATTCCAAAACACAGAGCCTGAGCTTTTCAAAAACAATTGGGTCAGGTGTATGGAGACATTTTTAAGACTAAATTAGATGAGAATGCTTATTAATTTTGGACTTACGGTTTGGGGTTTGAGTATGATTTCATTACATGAAGGTAGGGTGAGTTATGGAGAAAAAAAGAACTAAAACGTTATGCTTGTAAACGTGCTTGATAAATAATTGAGAGTGGATTAATATCTGAACAAAAGAATTTAGTTGGCATTTTGCTAGGCATCTAAACAAATAATAAACTCCATGTAGGTTTTCTTTTTTTCTCCCTAAGAGTCATGTGGAGAGGTGTGCAGGAGTGCAGAGCAAGTGGGGAGAACATTTATGGGAAGTAAAAGTTGAAATTGTCATCTATATTCACTATTGTGAAGATATAAGAGGAATTACTGTTTGATGGGGAGCTTTAGAAAAATTACAGTGAATTACTTTTATGTTTTATAAATAAGTGAAATTGAGGTATTTTGGGGGAATGATAAAACAATTTTTAAAAAAGAGAAAAATAAATTCAACAAATACATTTTGTAGTGTGAAGGTTCTTTCCTCAAAATGTGATGGATAATTCTATTATAATGGAGGATTGAGGTTAATAATCATAGAATCCTTCAGTTCTTTACTGTAGTTGTGTCAAATAAAGATACCTATCTTTATTTCTCCCATATGCCTACTGATTTTTTATGCCTTCTAATTCACTGCAGTCATGGAACTGAGATTACTTTCTAATCTCAATCGTTCCTATTACTATTTAATAATGTGTATAGAGCTTTGAAAAATACTTTTTGTAAAACCAAATTTTTAGAAGATGATATTAGAGAGTTTTAAAACGTAGGGTAATTTAGTAGAATGTCCAGAAATAAGGTCCATTCGGAAAAATATAAATTCAAAGATTAACCTTTACAAATTGATAATTATTAACCTAGTGGATACATGGACAGGAATTATAATAATTATTACATCTGTATTCATCAAACAGCACATTTACTTTATAAATATGTTTTCTGAGAAAACTCAATAATATAATAATGTTCATGAAGAACAATTGATTAGGTAGCTGTAAAGGATAATATAAATGAAAAAGACAAGAAAAGTGTATTACTGCATACAATATGTGAAAAGCTAGCCATGGAGTGAGCACATAGCACCATTATTCTTCTCAAAGTCAGGTGTCCATCTGACTGTGAAAGGCAAGTAGATACAAAATCTTTTTGCTAGTTCAAAGAAGATAAAGCAAATACAGCTTGGGAAAAAAACGTTAAGAATTCCTTTCATGTATGATAATTTGCTGAGGATTCAATCATATAGACAAATCATGATTATTTTATGATACTTTCATTAATACTATGAGCAACACTCATTTATGTATTTATATCTGCTAGATCTCATACTGTCCGACTCTAAAGTAGAGATAACACTACCCTACCTCTCTTCTGACTTGGAATCATGACATTAAAGCTGTATCTGGATAAGAAGTGACATTTTGTAGTCAGTTTATTTCTTGATCTGATGCTAATATTCTCTTTATTATGATCCTAGGAAGGTGATTCACAACTGAATTCCTCTACTGGTGGGGAAGTCTATCCTATCTTTGACTTTATGACTGACATGCGAAGAACTTCTTTATTTTAATCTAACATATAATTTCACATAATTCTTTTTCTTACAGAACCTGGTTTCACATCTTAGAAACATGGAGAACATATTTGGTCCTTCTTCCAGACAATAATCCTACAAATATTTGAAAAATATAAATTTTCACCAAATTCTCTCATCTAGATTTTTTCCAATTGCTTTCTTTTCTTAAATTATACTTTAAGTTCTAGGGTACATGTGCACAACATGCAGGTTTGTTACATATGTATACATGTGCCATGTTGGTTTGTTGAACCCATCAACTCATCATTTGCATTAGGTATTTCTCCTAATGCTATGCCTGCCACAGCCCCCCACCCCCCGACAGGCCCCTGTGTGTGATATTTCCCACCCTACGTGCAAGTGTTCTCATTGTTCACTTCCCACCTATGAATGAGAATATGCAGTATCCGGTTTTCTGTCCTTGTGATAATTTGCTTAGAGTGGTGGTTTCCAGCTTCATCTATGATCACAGAAATGCAAATCAAAACCACAATGAGATACCACCTCACACCAGTTAGAATGGCTATCATTAAAAAGTCAGGAAACAACAAGATGCTGGAGAGGATGTGGAGAAATACAAACACTTTTACACTGTTGGTGGAAGTGTAAATTAGTTCAACCATTGTGGAAGACACTGTGGTGATTCCTCAAGGATCTAGAACTAGAAATACTATTTGATCCAGTGATCCCATTACTGGGTATGTACTCAAAGGATTATAAATCATGCTGCTATAAAGGCACATGCACAAGTATGTTTATTGTGGCACTATTCACAATAGCAAAGACTTGGAACCAACCCAAATGTCCATCAATGATAGACTGGATTAAGAAAATGTGGCACATATACTCCATGGGATTTTCTCCAAGTTCTTAACTGTTTATATTTTGTCTATATCTATAAAAATTCTTGCTAAAACTTTGATAGGAATTCCATAAACCTACCCATCGATTTGAGAAAATGACATCTTTACTATGTTGAGTCTTTCAATCATGAACATGTATTCCTCACTGTTTAGCTCTTTGATTTGTTTTGTCACTGTTTTGAATTCAGCATACAAGTCCTTTAAATGTATTGTTAGATTTATATTTAAGGGTTTTAGTTTTGAATGATTGTGAATGGCATTGTATTTTTTATTTTAGTGTCCATGTATTCATTGCTAGTATATGAAAATATAGCTCATCTTATGTGTCTTCAGCTTTATTAAAGTATAATTGACATATATATATACACATTTAAGGTGAACAACATGATGTTTTGATGTATGTATACACTGTGAGGTAATTATCACAATCAAGCTAATTAACAAGTCCAGCAACTCACATTTACATTTTGTGTGTTCAGTGAGAATACATAAGATCTACTCTCTTAGCAATTTTCAAATATACATTATATAATTATTAACTGTAGTTACCATGCTATACATTAGATTTCCAGAACTTATTCATTCTGCATAATTGAAATGTTGAACCCTTTGACCAACATCTCCCCATTTTTCCCAGCTCCCAGCCTTTAGCAACCACCATGAATTTTCTGTGTTATCAGGTCATCTGCAAATAGTAACACTTTTAATTCTTTCTGATCTATATGCCTTTTATTTCCTCTTCTTGCTTTATTCCCCTAACTAGAATTTGCAGCCCTACATTGAATGAGAGTGGTGAGAATCGACATACTTGCCTTATTCCCAATCTTAGTGGGACACCATTCACTCCCCCTCAATTAAAAATAATGTTAGCAGCAGGTTTTTCATAGATCATTTTATTGATTGACGAAGTTCCCCTCTATTCTTATTTTTCTGGGAGTTTTTGTGAATGGGTGTCAAATTTTGTGATTTGTTTTTTTCTGATCAATAAATAATGTGATTTTTCTTTTTAGCCTGCTCCATAAAGAATTATATTTTTCAATATTGAACCAACCTTGCAAAAAACTCCTTCGTGTATAATATTTTTATAAATTGTTAAATTCTATTTTTAAAATGTTTTGCGAAGGATTTTTGTGTCTATGTTATGAACCTGCACATTTACCCCTTGAATCAAAAATAAAAGTTGAAAATAAGTAAATAAACACATATTTCTTTATTTCAATTAAGGCTTTTTGTTGTCACTCAAAAAAATAAGTTTGGATAATAAAAGTAAGTGATACGAGATGAATAATAGTTGACATAGGTTTTGGAGTCATACGTTAAAAACAGTTGAAAATTAATATTTTAAGGGAGAAACAGTAGAATTGATATTAGATTTTTTTTTATATCCATCATGCAAAACAAGGTGTAAACTCTTTTATGTGGCTTCAGAACAAAAAAAACTTTGTTCAGTTATTCAATAACATTATTAAACAGCTATTGCATGTCAGAAATCTTATGTGGTTTGGGAACAAAATTAAAGCTGTCATTTGGTACTTGCCTTCAAAATGCTCCAAATCTACTGGAGAAGAAAGACATGCAAAAAGAAGATGCAAGATGTAATGTGGTAAATCTCATAATAGAAATATGCCAATCGTGATATATTTGGCCAAAGGGAAGTAGTTATGAGGAGTTATAATATTGCCAAATATATTAATAATCTTTCAGAAATAGAACTGTATTCATGAAAAAGGAACAGATGGGAAAGTAATAGTTTACAATTGTCAAAACATTCAAACAGAGGTTTGCCAATCATAAGTTAGATACATTGGAGAGTGGTTTCCTGCACTGGTTGAAATTCAAGACAAGAAGATTTCAATCCTTAAGGGGTAGATTATGAGGTGGTGTGCCTATTTATCAGATCTTAGAGAAAAGATTTAGGTAAACAGTATTTTAACAAATGTTTGTCAAAACCTTTTATCTATGTCTGCCTGTGGTCTTTGCTGAGGGGAATACTTTTTTAAAGTAAAATGCATAGATCACAATATTCACTAGCTTAAAATTTTATCGTATTTGGGTTGGAAAATACCCACATGCATTTAACAAATAAGTATATTGTGTTTTCACTGGAGACTGGATGATTTACCATTGTTAGCAGTAGTATTAATAGTTTTTACTTATTGAATCCCCAAGGCACTTCATCAGCACTGTACCCTCCTGTTACTTAATGCTCACAGTGTTGCCGTATAATCTCTATTTTAGAATGAATATATTAATAATCAGAAATGTTATTTAAGTTGCCCAAATTTATTCAGCTAATAAATGCAGCTAGGTTTTAAACTCAACTGAATTTTAAAACTCATGGTGCTTGTTGGGGAGCCAAATAGTCCATTAGAAAAGAATTTAAAGCACACTAAACATTTGTGTGTAATTACAGCAGAGAATACATACATTGCTTATTGATATCAGATAATGTATTTTTTCATAATGAACATTAAGTTATAATTTCATATATTATAATACTTTCTAACATTTCTTGTGACCTAAACATGCTCCAGGCGTTATTCAAGGGTACTTTACATGTACTAGATCACTTAGTCATCACCATAAATCTATGATGAATTACCTTGCTAAGCACCTGCGTTTTAGAGACGTTTTGCTTCATCTCATAGTGTTATTCCAAACGTAAAAACTGATATCTGTTTCTGTGAACAACCCAGACACACAAACATGCACACACACACACACAGATATACACTGCAGTGTTGTGTATATTTTCCCAAATATTTTATCAGGATTTGGTATACATTTGCTCTATTTTTGAAGTCATGGAGCATGTAGAATACATCACATTATGATACACAATTAAATAGTATTTTGTTCCTTAGAAATTATATTAAGAAAAAATAAACCTTGGTATTATTGCCGTAACTTGCCATACTAAACCCAAATAATTTAGATTATGATTCTGAAGACTAATAATGAACTCTAATTTTCAGCCTTATATTTGCTTATTACCAGAATAATTATTTAGTAATTATCCTGAAATTGTCCAATAATAATTTATTACAACAAAGCTATTTTCCCACTGAACCAACACAAATACCGATGGCTATTCTGTAACTTAATATTAGACTCACCACTTTGATGATTGAATCTATCAAAGTCTTGAAAGCAGATTTGATATCTCTTATGGAAGTAGAATCATAATATTTCTAGAATTTTAATAACTTATTTTATGTTTGTTTACATTGTATTTGTATTCTAATTGCAGTCTGTGGGGTTTTATAATGATAATTTGAATATCAATAAACACAAAGATATCTGATTAAATTAAGTAAATGTAAATAGTTTATCATCTGTAAAATAGGGATAATAGTATCTAGGTTGAAGGTTTGGATTAGAATTAGAACATAATGCATGCAAAAAGCCCATGGCAAAGTAAGCAACCAAAAAATACCCGTTGCTATATTATTATCAGTAAGCCAGGTCAAGCATTTCAGACCTAGGGAATGGCACAAGCAATCATGCAGCAGAAAAATCTCAGGGCTTTGAGCCCTCCTGGTTACTGTTGAATGATGCAGTCCATGTTTCGTGTAAATAAGGTGTAGGCTTCTTCCCTAATGTTATTAACTGATTTTCATTGCACTGCAAGTTCTGGCAGGAAAGGAGTGGTTTTTATTTGGTACAACATTGTAGCCCTGGGCATAACATAACACCCAGTTCATAACAGTTGCTCAGTAACTCTCAGAAAAGAATATCATTCATTATTGGTTATATTTGGTTATTGCATTTGTTTCCTAGACCTGCTGGTACAAATTACCACAACCCAGAAGGCTTAAAACAACCAAACAACAGAAATCTACTCTCTGACAGTTCTGGAAGTTAGAAATCCAGATCAGTTTTACTAGGATAAAATCAGTGTGTACAGAGCTGTGCTCCTTACAGAGGATCTAGGAAAAAATTAATGCCTTGCCTCTTCCAGCTTTTTGTGGCTTGTGTTTGCATCACTCTGATCTTTCCTTCACGCTCGTATTGCCTTCTCTTCTGTCTGTTTCAAATTTTCCTCTGCCTCCCTTACAAGTACCCATGTAGTTGTATTTAGGACCCACCCTGATAATCCAGGATAATCAATTAGTCTCAAAACTCTTAACTTTACCACATCTTCAAAGTTCCATTTTACCACATAAAGTAACATTATAGGTTCCAGTGATTAGATATTAGACACCTTTCTTTGGTGGTCATTATTTGTCCTGCCACAATTTTGATTTTCATCTTTTTGTTCTTCCTCTCTGGCAGTTTATGGATAACAGTTTATGGTGTTGTAAGTATATATTATGTTATTTATTAAAGAATTCTAACACCTAAATTTCACAGACATGTTGACTAAAGTGAGCCTTTTTCTTTTTCAGAATTTCCAGTACTTACTGAATAAAGTCCATTTCTTCATTTGGAGGGACAGGACTGTGATAACTTACTTTGTGTTATTTTTCTTTGATTATTTATGTGATATATTCTTAGTTTAAAAGCGTTCAAAATTCAGGAAACTCTTTTTTTAAAAAGGATATATGTAAATCACTATTACATCACTCCCTCAAACCAAGTTTTACTTAGAAATGTGCTGAGCACCATTTAGTTGACATGGTAGCATATATCATATTCTTTACTAAGCCACTTCTCACCAAAGCAAATCACCAAAAATAAGACTACTAATAAAAGTAAAAATCTACCATGACACACTCTGACAATGGTATGGCTCTATATGGACAAGACTAACTAGAAGTTAATAGACATATAAAAATTATAATAGTTGCAGAAGTGATTTTTATTTCAGGCACTAATGTTACAAAGTAGGAAAATGTTTTCTCCCTTACAAGAATGCAGTCAGGTCACTGGAAGGATTCCTAATGCTAGAAAACAATCAGGATCCTGGACAGTTAATCCATGTTCTGTTCTGTGCACCTGCTTCATAATTTTCTTCCTGTAGTTGATTTGCTCTGTCCCACAAAGCACAAAGAAGAAAATGAACGTGATCTCACTGCTTGCATGCTCTCTCAATCCAAATTAAAATGTTCCGGAAGGGACCCTGATTGCTGCTTCCTAGGTCAGATTCCAGTGTCATAAGTCCAGTAGGTTGGGTAATATTATGGCCTGCTCCCTGCTGTTATTGTTATAGGTGATAGTAAAAGAAAATTCATTTGAAGTGATGAGACCTGGTAATCAATATCTGTTTACATTTCAGTGGACCCCTGGAAGTCCAGCCTCCATCTGTCTTCTACCTAAATCTAGATATGTCTAAGTCTGAGGGGATTGGGGTTTAGCTTTTATGGTCTTTCTATAGCATTTGCCTAGCTAATAGCATAAACTATTAAGGCAAGTTTGACTTGTATTGAATATTGCTATTTTAAAGAACAAATACTTGGTTACTGTTTCTTTCCGTCCATCTTTCCTTCTGGTATCAATCTCATCTGCTTTTTTATGAAATATTTGTTTGTTCTCTTATTTGAACAATGTTCTCTATTGTTGCCAATATGCATAGGGGAATCACTCTTTTGCTTTGGAGTTATACTATTGTTCTGCGTATTACCATATTCTTTCTTCATGTCTCTGACTTTCTACGTATAAATTGGACTTATTAAGAACCGTAGTGTGTCAGAACTTTGGCCAGTGTGCTCATTTCTTTTATTATGTCAGGTATAATTATGAGTAATCAATTTCTCAGTATTTTCAAAATATCCTGGTTTCATTTAGCTCAAAGATCTTGGAGAAAATAATAAATTGACTGCATTACATGTGAATCAAAGGTAAAACAACTGAGTAAAATATCTAGAGGGAAAAGCTAAAACTGTGGCATTTTCTATATGTGGAGTCCAGCAGCATCCTTTTTCTGGCTACTAGGTGATAATAGGCCAAATGAGACAAATGTTTGGTTCTCTGGGGTGTGCTATTTCTTCTTGATGATACTCTGTCTGGGGTCTAATCAAATATAGAGCTTAAATATTTTCACTATAAAGATATTAACAAATTCTCTGATTCAGTGATGTGCAGTGTTGTGCCTGCTGAGAGCGTAGGCTTCTCGGTAGACCTTAGGGATGACAATGAAAAGGCCGAAAAGTTTAAGGAGCAACCGGGGAGGCCATTTATGTTTTCAATTTCTAATAAACTCCACTGTTTTTAAATTTTAGATTGGCGTCTTTAGCACCACAAGCAGTCCACTAGAGCTCCAAGCTTTGCCTGCTACCACATGCAACAATAAGGGAAAATGACCAGAGTCAACAATGAGTGCATATTTGTATGTCCAGGGACTTGTGATTATCAAATTATAAATCTGTCCCTAAATTATTACATTGCCAATACAACCTTTTCACATTTCCAAGTTTATCTTAATGCTGCTGGAATTGTACTTTAAAATCATAGTAGTAAATTTATGTAGGACTAGGGAAAAAGGAAAAATGGCATACACGATTCCCATGTGTTTCCTATGTGTGCATGTTACAAGGATGGAATTACAGTGATTTCTAAGAAGGTGATAAAATATCTGCTTAATGCATGAATCACATTCTAAACTTTCAGGTCCAGACGTGGGTGCAGCACACGAACATGGCACATGTATACATATGTAACAAACTTGCACGTTGTGCACATGTACCTTAGAGCTTAAAGTATAAAAAAAAAAAGAGAGACAGCAGTATTACAGGCTCAGTTTGTGGAGTCCTATATATTCCTGTCAGCTTTGCTCCATAGGATCTAAATAAATTTTAGTGTCAGTCTTTAAAAGACTTCTGTTTTCTTGCAAATTTAGAGTTGAAAACTAGATATAATTTGATAAATTTTTGAAGATGGAATATTCTGTTATTCCCAGGAATCTTATGAACTTGGGTGTCATTATACATTGTTATTTCTGGGAGGATTTATTTAGTATTTAATAATTTAGCATTAGCCTTCAGTTGTTTTTGCATAATCTATAAAGGTAGAATAAATTCCTTTGTTTTCAATTTTATTAGTAGTATTAATAATTAAAATAATTTTGGGATTGAATTTTAATAGCCAGTCAATGTCCAATATGGTACAAATATTGAGATTTTAGCAAAAATAGATCATTATTTTCAATGCTAAGCACTTAATTTTAAGTCCAGGATGTTTTATTCGGGTTTTACAAGTTAGTACCAATTTAGAAATTATCTACAAATCAATTTAATGAAGAAGTCAGGTTCATATTTTTATATACTTAATATAATTATAAAATAAAAGAAGTTGGCAAACCCATACGTCATCATAACTGCATATTAGACAGTTACATAAAATACTGCTTCATAGACATAATTTACTGTGTAAGATCAATGACGAGAGTAGGAAAGCTTGGCAAATATATGGCTTTAATTAATAATCAATAATAATGATAACAACAATAATAAATTTTCTTCTACGGTAGTCACTCCCAAAGGTATGTGAAAGCCTAACTAAAAAATAAGTAAGAATAGATTTTCTTTAGAGAAGATAATACTCCCTGTCCATATACAATTTGAAAGAAATAGAAGCAAATATCATTTTCTATGTAGGAAGAACAGCATATTTACTTAGCAGAAAATTTAAAGTATCTATACTTGCATTTAGAGTAATCTGTTCATGCATTAATAATATCAGGATGGTTAAAATAGACTTAATTAGTGTTCAAGATGACAATGAATTTACCTTTTGTGGTGCTATAAAAAAGAAAAAGAGCAGATACACTGTATTGTAAATAATATGTATTAGATAACGTTTTCTGTTTTCTCTTGATTTACAGCAATCAAACTGATTTTAACAATAATGATTTTGCTTGCACTTTTCAACTATTCATTATGTTAATGGTTTTGCTTTCATTCAAGAATTATATAGATTTGTAGTGACATAGAAGCAACTGTTTTCCTAATTTAAAATATTTTAAGATTTTATTTAAAAATAATTCATAATTATTCTGCAAAACTAGGAATTACAGATAACATAGAAGAAAGGATATTTGCTGTCTTGTCATCTAAAGATGCATCTATTAAGATTGTTTTGCATATCATTCTAGATTATTTTCAAATCAGTTTATCATTTTTTCAATAAAAAATATAGGTACACTATACACATTATTTGTAATTTGAGTTAGCATCATATTGAAGGCATCTCATTAAAATATTTTGAAATTCTTATGTATAGAAATTACCTCTTCAATAATATAATTTAATATAACAAAGATTTCACTGTATGACCATTTTTTATTTGTTTTGTGGAAAATTTAAGATTAGTGTTATTTTAGCCACCATTTTGAAATTTTATATAGAATGAAATTAAATTTATTTTATTTATAGTTATCTGTAGCTTTACACAGATGATAAAATCACAAGTAAAATGTTATTTTACTAGTTAGTAATATACAAGACACCAGAATGTGTCTTTTAAAGGTAATTGGTAAGAGAATATTTCTTTCGATATGCCTATTTTTTTTTTCCAATTTTCAGATTTTTTAAAAGGCTTTTTAAAGATCCTATCACTATCTGGAATTTTAAGAGAATGAAAATATCCAAAGCTTCTTTTCCATATAGTATCTGAAGATACAAATAGGAACTTTGAAATGGGTACTGACCCTTTATCATTTCAAATTCAAATTTGTTGAGATAGAAATGCAGAAATCTTAAATTAAAAAACCAAAAATCACTGTAAAAAATGTGGCAGTGTATTCAAATGCAATGTTTCCTTTATTGTATATTGATTCATTTGTTAAGCAACAATTACAAATATCCCCAAAACATGCCAAAGGCTGGAAATAAACCTGTCAACAAGATAGATATATCTTCTGTCTAGAGAGAGCCTAAGAGAAGGCATACAGATGTGTGAACTGAACATTTTAACAGTGTGTGAGAGAGACGGGTGGGATCTTTTAAAACAGATCCAAGTAAGATTAAGAGAAGGAGTCCTAGAGAATGAGACTCTTAAGATGAATTGGAGTAGTATGCCAGGCAAAAAAAAAGAGCAATGGAAAACGTGTTAGGGAAATAACTTCAAGTGTGGAAGCCCACACAACAAAGAATTGCCGGGAGAGTAACGTTAAGATATGTAGAATGACTGGAACACTGAGTGTAAGATGTTGGTTCTTATTGTTGTAATGGAATTCCAAAGAAGGGTCAGCTCATATGAGACCGCTATGCAAAGAGTGTTGACTTTATCAAAGAAGTAATAAATGACCATCAGAGGTCTCGAAAAGAGGTGACATGACATATAGGTTTGCATGCAATAACAATGACACAGGATTCAAATTGGAGAATAGTTTGGAATGGGACAATATTAGATGAAACATTACATTGATATAATAATACAGTATACAAATAATGGTAACTTGCAATGTTATTGTGGCATTAAAATTGGAAGTGGATCAATTGAATTCTGGGGAGGGTGAATAAGAATAATTGAAGATGGTACCGACGTTTTCCACCTGATGTCTTGTATAGGTAGTGATGTCTTTCACATAAAATTCTCAAAGGAGAAAAGACCATAAATTTGCATAAAGTTCATAACTGTATTCGTGGCATCATATTTGAAGTAGCTTTTTACTTTCTGCAAAACATTTGTCATAGCAAATGTTATTAATTTGAATTTTTAATTGGTTGGCATAAAACTACCAATTTTGTTTAATCATTTTGTTGTATTTTTAAGTTATTTATAGCTTATTTGATGTTTGAATATGTTTAAGTGATAGTGGGGGATACACAAATATTTTCTTTTTCCTTTAAAAATAATTTATTGAGAGTAGACTCATCATTGTGGACGGGAGGCAGGACTAGATTGCAGCTCTGACTTAAACAGACAGAGCAGTGTGTGGAGGCTCACATTGTGAATTTTAGCTCCAGAACAACTGCAAGAACAAACCAGGCATCCCAAGAGGACTCACAGACCCTCTGAAGGAAGCCGACGGCTCCTGCAGGAACAGGGAGACACCCCAAATACTGTGAGTGCCCAAACTGCGGAAGTGGGAACAGGAGACCCTCCGTACCAGAACATGCACCACCAGTGGGAAAACTGAAGGTCTACTTTGCGGGAGAAGTTTCCAGTCTTACCTGGAGCTGAGTCAATTTAGAGAGCCAAGAAAAATGCAGGGGTAGAGGAAGCAGCTGGAAAGGCCCTGGGAGCTTGCTGGGTCCCTAAGCAGGCCATTCCTGCCAGGCACCACAGGGATCCTTTGGCAGGGTAGCCAGAGGCTGGGGGGAAATCACCACAGAGAGAGAGAAGGAAGCCTCCAGCTGAACTTTGTACCAATTTGAACTGGGCGAGAAGCCTCCTCGCCAGAACTCGGGGGGCGGGCATGAACTCAGGGGAGGGCGTGAATCAGGTGTGCAGACTCCCCAGGCGGGAAAACCAAAACCCTTTTCTTTCACAGCTGGGTGGCAGGTAGCCAGGAGCAAGTTCTCAAGCCCAGCTCGCTCACAAGATTAATGTACACAAATCAATAGCTCCACTACACACCAACAGCAACCAAACAGAGAATCAAATCAAGAACTCCACCCCTTCTACAATAGCTGTAAAGAAAAAATAAAATACTGGCTGGGAACAGTGGCTCACTCCCGTAATCCCAGCACTTTGGGAGGCTGAGGCAGGTGGATTGCCTGAGGTCAGGAGCTTGACACCAGCCTGGCCAAGATGATGAAACCCCATCTCTACCAAAAAATGCAAAAAAATAGCTGGGTGTGGTGGCAGGCCCCTGTAATCCCAGCTACTAGGGAGGCTGAAGCAGGAGAATCGCTTGAATTTAGGAGGTGGAGGTTGCAGTGAGCCGACATTGAGCAATTGCACTCCAGCCTGGGCAACAAGAGTGAAACTCCATCTTAAATAAATAAATAAATAAATAAATAAATAATAAAATACTTACGGATATATCTAACCAAGGGGCCAAAAGACGGCTACAAGGAAAACTAAAAAACACTGCTGAAAGAAATCACAGACAACGAAACCAAAGAAATCATAGACAACACAAACAAACAGAAACACATCCGTGTGTACCTCAACAACCTACAGAAAAATTTAAAAGTATTAAAAAAATTTATTAAATTAGTTAGAAAGACACTACCATATATCACATTCAAAAGGATTTGGAACCTAAATATATGTTCACAAGCTGTATCAGAGTTCCAAGAAATAGTGAACTCATACAAAAGAGATTGACTAAAAGAATTTAATGAATGGGGCCATTTAATAAGCAGTGAGAATGGGAAAGGAACAACAGGGAAACCACTGCTACTCTAAAACAGAAGGAGCAATGGCTGAAGCCTCAGAGGAGGGACTGCTCAATAGGAGCTGTGCCGAAGGGGTAATGGCTGAAGCCTCAGAGGAGGGACCGCTCAATAGGAGCTGTGCCTATAAACGAACACAGAGTCTACCAGGTTCTCAGCGAGGGAGGTGCCACAGGGAAATCTGGGGGTGGGGTTGGGTGGAAAGAAATATTTTGATCTCTCCATTTCTTGGCCTTCTGCTCTTCTCTGGCACCTAGCATTGGTTGAACCCTGTGGGAAGCTATATGGCAAGAGGGCCTGAGTGATGCAGCTCATATAAATCAGTTTCCTGTGGCTCAGAGATCACAAGAAACAGAAATGGGTAAAGGGTCATAGGATGGAAACCAGTGTGCAAGCAAAGAAGTATCTACAGAACACCAACTAGATACCCACTTTTTTCCTAGCATATTGAAAATGGTTTTAGTTACTATGAATGGAAAGCAATTTCATGACTTTAAGCAATTTATAGTTAAGTTGCAAAGTAACCACACTAATATTTTAACTACAATCATGGCTACAGAATGTTTTTGAAAACATATACAGAAGTACTGATGCGGGTGTGCAAAATATTTCAGAATGGGGATGAGCATGGGACATGATTTGCCTTTGGTCTTGCACATCATATAATAGGAAAAGTGCTATACATGTAGACAAAAAAAAAGTGTAGAGAAACACTTCAAGTGTAGTGTTTCTCCCTACACTTGAAGTTGTCATTGTTAGGATGGAGCCTATTTGCACTGCAATGTGCAAAAATAATATCCCCTCTGCCTCTCTGAGTCTTGCCCTCTATGCAAAGTGCTTAATTTTTCTGGCTCATCCATCTTAGATGCTTTGCAAAATGCAAATTCTTAAATTCTACAGAGGAAGAAGGAAGTGGGAAATAAATGGTTTATTCTCTGCCAAGTTTAAAATCAATGTTCACAAATAGATATTTTTCAATTAATAATGTCCCTTTTCTCACAAAATTGTTGAGTAATAACACCTAGTCCTACATATGTTCACAGTTGATAGAAGCTGTACGTTGATGTTGTAACCTAGCATATATGACCTTCAGTGAGCTACTCGTGCTGACAAGTCTGCCCTATTATAAAGAAATATAATCAGCATATAGAAAGTATTTAGACAAAAATAATTTTTGAGACTTTAAGAAAAATTTCTGATATCTTTACTCCTTTTAGGAATTTAGGATTTCATGTGCAGATTTGGAGTTATGAAATTTGACATGCAGAACATAGCAATATAAAATATTGGCTGATTTGTAAACACTCGCTTTATTGCTACTTTGTGAAAACAAAATTTCCTAGCTAAGAATTTGCAGTAAATTTTCAATCTAGTCTTATAACAACGACTATCTTACATGTGAACATTATTTTATAGGAAAGAAAATCCTATACCAGGTACTTTATCACTTAGTCTTCGAAACTCAGAAACAAGCAAGTGGATTCTATTTTAAAGATGAAGATAATAGATAGTGACATTGATTTACCCCAAATCACATAGGCTTGAATTTTCAAGGTTATTTTTTTAGCTACCCCCAATTAATGTAACACATGTTTTCACATCAAGAGTTAACTGATAATAAAATTAATATTGTTAAAAACAAGCAAGTGAGATACAAGCAATTTCAAAATGTGCTTCAGTTATGACTAGAGTTCACAGGCCTTTGTTATATTTGAAAGCATGGGATTGTAGTTAGAAAATAATCTGTGTTCAAAGCATAGGTCTGCCATTTTGTGGCCTTGTAGACATTGAACAAGTACCTTAACCTATATCAACTAGGTTTTCTTATCTCCGTAGCAAGCGATAATTCCTGCTTTTAAGAGTTATTTTGAAGATAAAATGAGATAATACATGAAAAAGCTTTTAAAAACCTGCTCAATACTTATTAAATATCCTATATGTCCTTTCTCATTGCAAATATTTGCAAAATTGCTTACTAAAGAATTATGTGTGGTAGGCTTTACAAATTATCAAATTAGGCTAATTATGGACAAGGATAGTTAGCAAAATTGATCCTGGTTCTTGAATTTTTAACACCCTAGAGCCATTTTCTCTTTTCTTGAACATGGAACAAGTACTTTCAAGGCCAAGGGATTCCAAATGATGATGCTGGTATTTGGAAATATAGATAAATTTAAAACCTAAATTAGAGAATTTTTTGAAGTCTGTGGAACAGAAATTGATTCCTAAAGTGGTTGATGTAACAGTTGAAACTCACTCAAACTCCATGAGGAAGAGTGTAAAATGGTATTGTAATATGAATGCCTCAGTGCAATAATTGCATATTGCTTTAATTTCTATGGACTAATGTTTTAATCAGTCTTATTATAGTGGAACAAGTGAGACAGAGATGCTGATTACGGTAAGTATCAAAAAGAATTATACTACATGCAAGAGTATTATAAAGAAGAGATTTTACAATATATTTTTATTTTGCTTCTATTCATTAATTTTTTCCATTATTTGCATTGAGATCAATATTCACAGAGCTTATAATGTAATTAGAAGAATCATTAGCTATTAGAATTAGCTTGAGCTTGAGTTGCAAAAAAGGAATAGGAGACTAATGAATGATCTGACTTGTCACTAAACACCTATAATGCTTCTGAATTCTTTAACACAAAATCTAAAATGTAAGAAATAAATAAGCCAAACACACACACACACACACACACACACACACACACACACACACACACACACACACATTTTATATATATATATATATATATATATATATATATATTTTTTTTTTTTTTTTTTTTTTTTTTTTTTTGAGACAGTCTTGCTTTGTCTCCCAGGCTGGAGTGCAGTGGCATGATCCCTGCTCACTGCAAGCTCCGTCTCCTGGATTCACGCCTTTCTTCTGCCTCAGCCTCCGGAGTAGTTGGGATTACAGTCTTGCGCCACCACGCCTGGCTAACTTTTTTGCATTTTTAGTAGAGATGGGGTTTCACCGTGTTAGCCAGGATGGTCTTGATCTCCTGACCTCGTGATCCGCCCACCTTGGCCTCCCAAAGTGCTGGAATTACAGGCCTGAGCCACCGCGCCTGGCCCATATTTTGTTTTTTAAGAAGTTTTTTTTGGCAGCCCTTTCGTATGTGTGTAGCAAATGACTGTTGCCACTTCTTAGCGGCATCTTAATTATCTCTATGTTTGGAGACAAAATACAGAAAGAGGACTGAGTTTGGCTTAACTGGATGCAGTTGTGTTATTTTCAGGTTAAGTCTAGTAGCTTGTATATGATTGAATCTTAAGCAATCAAATCGAAACATTATTTTCTAAGGCATCAATGATGAGCAATGCCCTAGTCTAGCCAGTGTGCAGGATACAAAATGGACTGAATGTATGTGTGTGTGGTGAGGGTGGGGGAGAAAGGGGGTGAGTGGGAGGTGAGGAATAACTTACCAGAAAGGAAAGAGAAATGTCTAGGACAAATGGTCATATGAGAAAAAGAGCTTGTTTGTAAGATCAATGAGGAACTCTTTGTGGAGGAGGCACAATTTGTAGGGTTAGGGAAAGAAGGACCACACATCCCAATATGCTGGGACAGATTCAGCATACTTACTAATAGCACCCTCTTTCCCTCTCAAAACTATCTTTGTTTGCACCAAAATTTTTACACAAGCAATAGAGAAGTTTTAATTGTTCCTTTACCATGTTTAAACTGTGTTTTTTGAACAAAGAAGAGTTTCCTTTCTGTTTTGGGGCCAATATTATTTATTACAATAGCTAAACATTTTTAAATGAAGTCATGGCAAGCGTTAGTAATTTTCACTGCATTTTGCTGCATATATGAATTTTTGAATATTTTCTTTCTTCCTTTGAAGATAAACAGAAAAATCAATTTTCAATTTGTAGAGCTTAGAATGTTAAATAAGAGTTCTATGTAAAGCAATGATCACATTTTTGTGAATAGAATTATAGCTAAAATGAAGAGTCCAGAAATGTAATGCATTCCGGCTCACTCATTATCTGTAAAATTAGAAAGGCACCCTTGTGTAAAGATTAAATATCTGACTGACATTCAAAAGACAAGGGATGGCTCAGTGTGACCTTGGGCCATAACTTTTCTTCTCTAAATTTAAGTTTCCTCATCTTTGAAATGACAGGGTTAAAATATATGATCATTAAGGTCTCACCCAGCTCTAATAGACTATTATTTGAAATTCAAATAGGTTAATATAAATTTTACTCTTGGTAGTGAAACTTTCCTGAAGTGATTGCTTAAAATAATTGAGAAAAAAAAAAAAGGGTAAAAGGCTTCAAAAGAAAGCACAGAAATGTGTCTGAAGAAAGCAATAATAGAGGCTGAAGCCAATTAGCAATTGTGAAATGCTTTCTTTATAAATGCATGTTTAATATTAATTAATATATACTTCTTGTTACATTATTCTTTAATGTGAAATTGCATCAAATTACTTGAGCTGCTTGTTGAAGCACAGATTCTAAAACCCACTTTTGGGTGTCCTGAAGGCAATTATCATGCTGTACAGCAGTATTTCCAATTATTTTTCTGAAGTGAAAGGTCCAAAATATTATACTGCTTTAGACTGTGTTCTGCTAGAAAGAGATCCCGAGGCAAGGATTTAGGAACAAGTGACTTATTAAGAAGAAACTGCTGGGAGGTGCAAATATAAGGAAGCAGAGCAGGGAAGACGGTCTCCAGGGAAGGCTGTATTAATAACTTCAAGAGATGTCCTGCACTCGCCCTGATCCATTAGGAGTTCTAGATTATGGCTGAGAGTTTTCTCAGCAAAAGGGCTGGGCTTTTGTACCCTGACACCAGTCATTGGCTGTGTGTCAACAGTTGGGAGTGGGTAGAAGTGGGATTGAATAGGAATGTAAATTTCCATGCATTTCTAGCTCTTCCAACTGAAAAGATAGTTCTAGTGGTTCAGAGAGATCCCCAGAAGTCATTTTCAGCTGAGAAGTTTTAGCAGAAAAATGAGCAGAAGCTGGAAGATGGGGTGCAGTGTCCAAAAAGGGGACGCAAAGGTTTCTCAGCAGAACTCAGAGTGCTCACTGCAGCTACTCACTCACCTCTCAAACTGTTTTTGTGGTCCAGCTAACATGAGAAGTGTTATATGCTGCACCTCCTTCTGAGATTGATAATGCGCAGTAGCATACTATAGGTTTTATGTAGTAATAGAATAAATCAATTGTTCATTTTTGTTCCAATCCAGTATTGGATTAGTTTTGACTAATTTATCTCATAACTACCATCTGGAAAACACCCCACTGGAAATGCAGCAATATGACATCAATACATTTTAAATAAGAAAATTTCATTAAAATATAACTTTTTGTTCCAAAATGGTATCAACAACAGCCCTGTGAAGTAGAACAGCTATCCACAAATATACTTATTAAGGAATGGGTATACACATATTACAAGTTCACACTAACAATAAGAGATGACTGTCAATGTATTACGATACCCTTGAGGGATTTACTACAGCCAAAGAGCCCGAGGAAATGGGATTGAAAAATAAAAGTCATAGTTTAAACAGCCTTATGTTTGCAATCTGTTAGGAGACACATTCTGCCTTTTGGTTCCTAAATTCATGATCTATATCCACAGGAAAGGCAATTGACTGTCTCTGTCCTGGGAGTATGACACTTACCGAGGCAACATACTGACCTCAGCCCCTCCCCATTACATCCATCAATATAAATT
The DNA here is from genome assembly GCF_007565055.1 of Rhinopithecus roxellana. Classification (NCBI taxonomy): domain Eukaryota; kingdom Metazoa; phylum Chordata; class Mammalia; order Primates; family Cercopithecidae; genus Rhinopithecus; species Rhinopithecus roxellana. The sequence goes on from NC_044552.1 coordinate 162,169,473, forward strand.
TGATTTTTATATTTAGCTGAAATCTGCCACATTAAGGAAGAGAACCTAAACAAAAAGAAAGAGTAACTGATGGGGACTCATCACTCCTGAATGTAATAATAACTAAGCTTATTTTCTTCTATGTGGTCTAGGCAGTATCATGAGCTTTACATGTGCCTTTTCATATAATTCACATGACCATCTTGAGAAGTATGTGATTGCAAAACTAATTCAATGAGATTGGGAAATTTGTTCAAAGCTATAAAACTAGAAAGTAATTGAGTGGAAATTCAAAACTAGGTCTTTCTGAATTCTCATTAGACCATGCTAACTGTAGTTACGGCACTCAAGATCAGGTTTTTATACCTAATCAGAGAAACATTAAGCTAGAGGTAGGAGACAAGCTCTTCTGAAAGAGCTGCCTGCTAGAAAAGTATTTTTAACAAAGCAAATCTGTTTTAAAATCTAGACCCTCAATTATGTTTTCAGTTTGCCATTGGAGAGAGCTGATTGGCATTGGAATGAACAGATAACAGGATCAAAGATATTCTTATACATTGCCTTTTGGCAAATACAGACTGGATATAGCTCTCACCTTTCTAGGAGATGCATACCGACAACCTGGGATTATGAATTAGTGTTGTGAAACAATGGTAAGAGAACATCTTGAAGATTCAGAAATTCTGAAAATCATTTCCTCTAAGAACTGGAAGGAAATTATAGAACGCTGCTTGACATCTTTAATAAGAAATAGATTCTATGAAACAGAAACTGTTTTTAGGGAAAGTGAAAGTGCAACAGCTGAATTGACACTGAGAAATTGGATCAATGTTGTGGAATACCTGAGTCACTCCTTCAGAGTCACTCTCCCACAATGTACAAGGGGAAAAAAGATGAAAACAGTGACAGGGAATACAACACCTATGGAGCTGGAAAGTAAAGATTTAGTCTGTCAGTTGTCAGTGTCAGTGTCAGTGAAGATAATACCAAAATAATCAGAAGTAGTAATATAAAACTGATTTGTGATTTATTGTAAAACTCAGGATATAGATAAAAATACTGTTGTTGCAAGAAAGAAAGCATAAAAAGATACCTATATTTAGAAAATGCTCGAACCATTTTCAATTTTAATGATATATTAAAGCAAACTTTTATATGTATCCAGGTAGAAAAATCTGCTTATCTCCAGAAGAACACAAATTATCCTGAATTCAGTCTTCTTTATAACAAATGCCATAATTGGATAGGCTGTTAGAGTTTTGACAGAAAAGTTTGTAGTGCAATAAGTTTTATATCCAGCTAAGATGTATTTTGAATGTGAAGGCAATAATAAACTACTTTTACTTATATTAAAATTCAGATTAAATGCCTTTGTATACTTCATAAAGTTATTTGGAATCATATTCCAGTTGACAGTGAAAACTCCAAATTAACAGTTCAAGACTTTGGACATTTGGAGATTAAAGAGCTGAATAGAACTTTCATAATAGCAAACATATCACTGACTTGCATCACAAGATTTGAAGAAATCACCATCTTACTGCACTACATCTGTTTGAACTGGCCATTTGATTAAACCTGTAGGAAGATTGAGTTGCTTTCTCCTCTACCCATGTATGCAGCTTTCAACAGGAAAGCCAGTTAATTATTATCACTAATGATAGGTATAAACATCCAATTTCGAATTCCCAAAAATTCTCCAGGGAAAAACTGTCCCAGAGATAGTTTTCTACCATTTAGAAATCCAAAGAAATGTGATTACAATTTTGTTTAGGCATACAAAATTATGAAGCAGGCATACCAAACTTTCTAAGTGTGTGAAAAGAAGCACATTAAATGTTGAGGTTATTACCTTTGAATGTTGAGACCATCAGTGACATTTTTGTATTTTTATTCTATTTTTTCAAATTTTCTGTAATGATGAAGTTTAAATTATAAAACAAATCTCACATTGAAAAAAACTACAAAAAAAGTCCAAAATTCTTTTAAAAAGTAGTTTTGGATTAATGGCTGCTTTCATAAATAATTCTGGTAAAGCTGGTTTTCCTTTCCCTAGTTTTCACCCAGTGCAACAGATATGCTTCTGGGATTCTATGGAAGCGGTAATCTAAAGTTGATACTTCAAGGTTCTTATCTTTAGTTATTCAAATATTAGCCTATCTACCTCTGAGAAGGGACTTCAAAGATATAAGCAAGACTACTGATCAATTGACTTTAAAAGAGGGAGGTTTATATGGATTATCTAGGCAGGCCCAATTTAATCACTTGAGTCCTTTAAGAACAGAAGAGAGTGGCAGAAGAGGAAGGAAAAGAAATTAATTCAAAGCAGGAAGAAGCAGATGAAGATTCTATACATCTTTTGCCTCTGAGATGGAGGAGACTCAAACCCCAATAGTTCAAAAGCTGGGGATTATAGGCTGTCTCTACAACATGAGGACAACCAGAAAGAAACGGACACTCCACTCCTACAGCTGCTCAAAACTGATTTTCACAAAACAACTTGTTTGAGTCTGGAAAGAGGTTGTCCCCCAGAGCATCCAGACAAAAAGCCAGGCTGCTTGATAACTGGACTTTGGAATTGGAAGACCCTAAGCAGAGAACCCAGTCATACTCAGACTTTTGGCCTATAGAAATATAAGACAATAAATGTTTTTTTAGCCTCTTAATTAAGAGGTAATTAAGTGGTAATTTGTTATAGCAGCAACAGAATATTAATACAGGTCCAAATCCTTACTTGTAGGCTCGATAGGAGCCTATAGTCTTAGGCTTTATTTAGTCCTTCTAAATCTTATATCTATGGCTGCTTTTTATAAGAGTTGCTAAAGAATTTAAGGGCAATCTGACAAAATCACTTACTGCAAAAAACACATTTAAATATGAGTGTTTGCACCTTGATCTAAAGTGGTGACTTTTACTGGGAAAATCAGGTGTATTATAGATTTTAGGAACATTTTGCACAGGGGTTATACTAATCTTCTGTGTATCATTCCAATTTTAGTATATGTGGTGCCAAAGCAAGCACTACTTTAGGAATATTTTGGATGAGCAAGTGTCTTATCTCTTTAGTAACAATACATAAGCACTACCATGGGCCTACTTTGAAGAACCGACATTGGTTATTACATTTGTGCAATTTGGACTGAGAGCCTAGATTACGTGGGCTTTTATATCTGAAATTCTGATTCTCTGGAAAGTGACATTTTAATTGTTGTCAGATGATTAATATGTAGTGCAGATGCATAAGTTTAATGAAAGGCAGTAATTATTAACATTTTAACAGTTATTTCCATTGCCTAATATCTTTGTTTTCTAAAACTCACATCAAGGTTGCTTAAAACTATTTTCTCCCAAGTATATATAGAATGTTGTTTTATATAGAGATAAATTTATGGCCTGGCATGGCAGCTCATGCCCTGCAATTCCAGCACTTTGGGAGGATGAGGTGGGCAGATCGATTGAGCCCAGGAGATCGAGGCTGCAGTGAGCTGTGATTGGACCACTGCCCTCCAGCCTGGGGGACTGAGCGAGACTCTGTCTAAAACTAAAAAATAAATTTGTGTATTATGAATATAGATGTATGGCTTGAAAAAATGCAATAAATAGGTCCCATGTGAAAATGTTTATTTTATTGGATTTATGGACACTATATTTTCCAGTCATTCAAACTAATTCACTGATGAGTGTTGCCAGTTACATTCTTTTAATCTGTTAAAATGCTGCTGCCCATAAAAAGAGTAACTAGATTCAGACTAAAGTAATTATTGCATTCCTTTGGCATTTGTTGAGAAAGTTAGCTTACAATATCAGAGTTAAAGTTATCCCTCGTTTCACAAATTTTTCACAATTTTACACAAAATATAAATTGTCTCTGTGTTAACATTAACTAGACCAAACCCACTCCAAGCTTCTATATTAAAGTCTATACTTCCCATGAATAATTTGATTCTGAATGCAACTATCAGGTTTATTATCTAAAGCACAATAACTCAGGCAAACTTTTAATTAGCTCTTCAAATTACTTGAAAACTGTAAGCCAGCTGAATGTTTAGGGCAAGGCTTCATTTGTTTCCTCTGTTTTGTAATGTTCTCACTTGGCTGAGAAGTGGGATGGAGCCTCCATAGAGAACTCAGAAACCAGGAACTTCCCTCAAATGGAGAGTCACACTTCATTCTTTTACTCACCTTAGCTGACTTTCTCCACATTCCTCATTAGATCTGACCCTGGTCCTGAGTCAGATTTGAACATCTGTGCCTGAAGGTGATTTTAAGGGATGAACATAACACAACTAAAACAGGAAGTGTGTGATGCTGCCTTGAGTCAAGCAATGATAGGGGGTTGCATATTTAATTCAAATTTCAACTAGGTCTGAAGAGGCAATTAGAAAATGTTTGTCAAGAGTGGGCAATAGCAATATAGTAGCTCTCCTGTAGAAGAAAGAACTGAAGACAAGTATTTTCAAGCTCCATATAGGGACAGTCAGCAGATTTGTAGCTGTAAAGTACGGTCCCAGGTGGACGATAATTGGATCATGAGATTTATGTTCATCAGGTCCTTATTGTTCCTGCCTCATTTCCTGCTTGACTATAAAGAAATAAGGACCAGGATAACCCAAATACATGCCATGGTTTTTAGAACCTTACCTGCTAAAACAATGGGCAATGGCTTTTTTAAAGGACTATTTATAAGGTTAGAACATGAAGGAAAACACTGTACTGAGGATGAGAAACCTTCCAATATTAAAAATATATATGGATCCTGCATATGGCAATATCTGGTGAAAACAGAACAGAGAGAGTGAAGATTAGACATTCATGCTGTTAGTAATATTTTCTAGGTACTCTGACAATGATGTACTTAATGAAACTTCAGACTTCTGATTTGCATTATGTATAAGGAAGTCAACAGCTTCAGAAGCTGTTCCTTAAAATAGATTAAAATAATTTCTGCAGTTTTACCATCATTTCTTGGATTTGTTTTGCAAATCTCATGACAACTACTTTTTGTGTGTTGTTTCCTGACAACAGTGCTTGTCAACGCCTCAAGTACCTAAGTTCTAAGTCATAAAACTCAAAGATAAATTGGTCTTCCTATTACTGTGCTGAGTTAACATTAGACAACTACCTAACTTAGATATTTGCTGCATTTCATTGGGTCACCAGATACAATTGGAGGTTGTTTCCATTATTACCAATGTTCTATTCAGAGATAAATCTTTTTTTTCCTAAGACATATGTAAACCAGCTCTTTTCAATTACGCAGAGAACTGCTTCCCTTAAGGGTACTTGACTTGTCCAGATATTAATCTTTTTTTGCACAGAATGCTGTAACGCACATAGTTATACTGTTCCTATTGCGGTCTCGCTCAGGCTCAGTAGACTTAGAGTAGAATTCATTAAAAAGTTGAAATCCAGTTTTTCAGGTTTCCTTTTTACTTGTAAGAAGTTGGTGTTATTATTACACTAATTTAAAGATGACAGTACATAAGGCTCATTGATGCATCATATATAGAAGTACATAAACCAACAGTAGAAATGAACAGATGACAATAGCTATCTCTCAAATTAGTGTCTCTGGAGTACATGAAGTTACACTGAACTATGTCTATGTAGTGGCAGAAAAACCCGATTACTTGATTACATGGAATGTTTTCTGTTCTTTGTCTAATGATTGCCTAATCCTTTTTTTTTAAACTTTTTAAAAACTAATATATATGGAGGCTTATAATTATAGCTTAAGTTTTTAAATTAAATTTTAATATTAAGATCATTATAGATTCACATGTAATTGTAAGAAGTAATAAAGGGAGATCTGTGTATCCTTTACCTAGTTCCTTCTGCCCCTATAGTAACATCTTGCTATACTATTATACAACTCCACAGTCAAGATTTCTGTCACCACAAGGATCCCTCATGTTCCCTTTTACAGCAACACCCACTTTCCTCTGGCTCTCACCTCTTTCTTAATCCCTAGCAAACCACTAATCTAGTCTACATTTCTACAATTATGTCATTTTGATAATGTTATATATATATGAAATCATATAAAAATATAACCTTTGGAGATTGGCTTTTTTCATTAAGTATAATTTCCTGGAGTTTCATCCAAGTTATGTGTATTAATACTGTATTCCCTTTTCTATTGCTGAGTAGTATTCCATGGTATGGATATATCACAATTTGTTTAACTGTTCACCCATTAAAGGACATCAGGGTTGTTTCCAGTTTGGGCCTATTACAAATAAAGCTGTTATAAACATTTATGTACAGGTTTCTTTGTGTGAACCTAAGTCTTCATTTCTCCAGTATAAATGCCCAGGAATGCAGTCAGTGGGTTTTAGGGTAGTTGCATGTTTGGATTTTAAGTTAGCAGCCAACCTGTTTTTCATGGTGTCTGTATTATTTTTTATTCTCACCAGCATTGTATGAATGATTCCATTTACCCAAACCCTTACCAGCACTTGTTATTGTCACTATTTTTTATTTTAGCCATTCTGCTAGGTTGGTAGTGATAGGTTATTGTACTTATTTACATTTCCCTAAAGGCTAATTATGTTGATCATTTTTTTCACATGCTTAGTTTCCATTTGTACATCATTTTTAGACAAATGTCTCATATATTTTGCTCATGATCCAATTAGGTTGTTTGCTTTATTTTTAATCATTAAGTTTAAGAGCACAGTCAGAGGTTTAAAATTTAAATCTGTGAATTTTTGAACCATTCTCCACATGTCTGGAAAAATCAAATATGAGAAGTAAAAACCAGCAAATAAATAATGTACAGACCTTTTAAAATACTACAAAATAACTAACTTGGGTCAGGCGAGTCATACTTATCATACTTATCATTTGGGAAGTACACTTTGCCATGACTGGATGGTATAAATGATTTTATGTAGATGTACATGAGATGAAAAATATCAGTTGAATTATGAACTAGTTGGGGCAATTAAGAAAAAACTTTTTTCCAGGTTAATAAAATGTATACACATTGAATAAAATTTAAAAACACACACAAAAAAGATTGAGAAGGCAAACATTATCAATATTTCTACCACCCAAAGATAACTGCCCTTAATGTTGTTTTGGTTTATTCCCAGTTTTACATCCATATTATACATGAGTTGGAATCACGCTCTATATACAAATTTGCATACTATTTTCTTCCATGTTTTAAGTTTTGACATTTTCTGTGCCTTTAAACATTTCTCAAAAATAAATTTAATGGTAATGATTTATTTAGCCGTTAACTTATTTTTTAACTTATTCTGGACATTTGGGATTTTGATGAATAGATCATTTCATCTTTCATCTTTAGATTGACAATACATCTAAAATTGTCTTATTTTTATATGGAATGAAGTAAGAACCAAAATTTAATTTTTTATCATATGGTTATTCAGTTGACCATTTCCCCTTAAATAAGGGGAGCATAAGAGTGTTGGTTTATTTCTAAACTCTACAATTTCATTGATCTCTGTCTTTGTGCCAACATTACATTACCCTCATTACTACTGTGTTAAAATCAGTCATCCCATTTGGTGGTTTAAATCCTCCAACTTTGTTTTATTCTTCAATATTGACTTATTTATAAATTTTAGAATCAATTTGTCAATTTCTACCAAAGATGAGAGATTTTGACTTGGATTGGATTAAATCTGTAGATAAAGTTGGAGAGATTATCTTAATTACAACTTTGAGGTTTCAAATGACTAATAAGGTATATACGCCTATTTAATTAGGTATGCATTAACTGTTCTTAAAAATATTTTAGTTTTTAATGTATAAATCCTGCCCATTTTTAAATTAGATTTTTTTCTAGATATTTGAGTTTTGGGCTTCTACAATTAATTATTTTTTATGTTTTCTTCTCTGTTGAAGGCATATGGAAATATAATTTTCATTGTATTTTTGTAGCCAGCAACTATGTTAAATGTTTCTGAATTATTATTTAAAGTCAGTTTTTTTCAGACTTTCTACTTTCACAGTCATGCCATCTGTGCATAATAACAGTTTTAATTTCTCTTTCCTGTCCTTATATCTCTTCTTAACAGGCTATGACCACCAATACGATGTTGAAATGAAAAAAAAAAAGATTTCAGGCAATATTGTCTCATTCCCAGCCTTGGGGGAAAGTGTTCATATTCCATGAATATGATAAGTATGATATTTTCTGGTGTTTTTTGTTGGATACTCTTTTTAAGATTAAAGAGATTTCCTTTTATTTCGAGTTTGCTAAAAGTTTGTAGTGGCAGATGGTTGTAGATTATTATTATTTTATTTTGAAACCAGGTTTTGCTGTGTCACCCAGCCTGGAGCAAAGTGGCATGATCTTGGCTCACTGCAGCCTGGAACAGCCTGGCCCTCCCAGGCAATCCTCCTGTCTCAGTCTTCCAAGCAGCTAGGACTATAGGTGTGTGCTACCATGCCCAGAATTATTATTATTATTATTATTATTATTATTATTTCTTCTTCTTCTTCTTCTTCTTCTTCTTCTTCTTCTTCTTCTTCTTCTTCTTCTTCTTCTTCTTCTTCTTCTTCTTCTTCTTCTTCTTCTTCTTCTTCTTCTTCTTCCTTCTCCTTCTCCTTCTTCTTCTTCTTCCTCCTCCTCCTCCTCCTCTTCCTCCTCTTCTTTTTCTTCCCCTTCTTCTTCTTCCTCCTATTCTTTCTTCCTGTTCCTCCTCTTCTTTCCTCCTCCTCCTCCTCCTCCTCCCCTTCTTCTTCTTCTTCTTCTTCTTCTTCTTCTTCTTCTTCTTCTTCTTCTTCTTCTTCTTCTTTTTTTTTTTTTTTTTTTTTTTTTTTTTTGAGACGGAGTCTTGCTCTGTCACCCAGGCTGGAGTGCAGTGGCACGATCTCGGCTCACTGCAAGCTCCGCCTCCCAGGTTTACGCCATTCTCCTGCCTCAGACTCCCCAGTAGCTGGGACTACAGGCGCCCGCCATCTCGCCCGGCTAGTTTTTTGTATTTTTTTAGTAGAGACGGGGTTTCACCGTGTAGACCAGGATGGTCTCGATCTCCTGACCTCGTGATCCGCCCGTCTCGGCCTCCCAAAGTCCTGGGATTACAGGCTTGAGCCACCGCGCCCGGCCTTTTTAAAAGATGGGATCTTAATATCTTGCCCACACTGGTCTCAAACTTCTGGCTTCAAGAGATCCTCCCACCTCAGCCTCCCAAACTGCCAGGATTACAGTGCGAGCCCCTGTACCTGGCTGGTTGTAGAATTTTATCAACTACTTTTTTGACATCTATTGAGATAATCATTAGATTTTTATACCTTTTGCAGTCAATGTGACACTATATCTACATTGATTTACAAAAGTTGAGACCACTTTAAATTGTAACCAACACTATTTATGATGTATAAGCTTTTTAAGATCACTAGAACCAATAAATTTGTTACATCCATGTTTTTGAGAGAAAATGGACTGTGGTTTTCTGTGCTTGTAATGTTTTTGTCAGATTTTGGTGTCAACATTATCCTGGTCTCATGAAATAAGTTGTAAAACTGCCTTTTTCTCTGTTTTTTAAAGTAAATTATGTAGAATTCATAGAATTAGTGTTTTTTCCTTAATTGATAGAACATTTTTTATAGAAATAATTTTATGAAATATATAATTTCTAACATATGCAGGAATATACATTTTTTTCTCCTTGTATCAGTTTTGATATATTTATTGTGTTTCTAAACAATTTGTCCATTTCACTTTAGTTGCTGGATGAATGCTTTTAGTATCTGTAGAGTTGTCAAGCTTTTCAAACCTGATATTGGCAGTATCTCTCTCTTTTCTCTTTCATATTGAGTCTTGAGCCTTTAGATTTTCTTATTCAGTCTTGAACCTTTAGATTTTCTTTATTGTACATTTGTTTTCGATGTCATTTGTTTCTGAGCTTAACTTTATTATTTTAGTTGACTTATGGTTTTGGGTTAGATTTGCTGTATTTTGTGCAGCAAAGTTAGATACAGATTTTTGACTTTTCTGATTAAGTATATCTATAAAGCTATATATTACTCTCTAAGTCCTATTTTAGCTACATCCCATGCATTTAGATATGTTGCTTATATTATCATTAAATTTAAAATATTTTTAGTTCCAACTTTGACTTTTTCATTGTTCATTTGATTTTCTAAAAATATATTACTGTTTAAGCAGTTTGTACTTATTAATTAGTTTTCAATTGGTATTCAGATTAATTCCATGTGGTTGGAGAACATACTCAAAATATTTCCATTTTGAAATTCGTTAGATTTGTATCTTAAGCTAACATTTTGTTAAATTTTGAGTCTGAAATGTATGTGAATTCTTTTGTTTGTTCAGTACAACATTTTAATTAAAGTTTTATAAGTTGCTTTATGGATAATGATACGTTTATTTTCAAACAGGATTCTATGGGGGAACTATTTTATGAAAATAATTTTTGTTCTTACTTTAGTTATATGAAGTTGAATGTTAAAAAGGCAATATTTTTTCAAAAAGTACCTTTTTGAAATATAAGGTTATCATTCACTCAACTTCTTAGAATAAGTTATTTCTTCTACATCCTAATATCTTCCTTCTAGTAATTTAGTACAAATCTTTACATCATTTGCCAAGCCAGTGTTAGATCTGAGAAAATAGGGTCATAGTTTGGACTTCTTTTAGAAAATACTATTTTAAGAATAAATCCAAAAGTGTGATTCTTAAAAGATAGAACAAAAAATGGAAATTAATAAAGTAAAAAACAGAAGTCTACCTTCAATTTTACTGTCACTTTTTATGATGCACAAATCTAAATGATGGAGTACAGAGTTGAGAAAGAAGTGTACATATTTATCCTTTGTTTATGCAATTGCACAGAAAAGTGGAAATAAACATTGTCAGCTCCTCATTGTAGAAGCACCACCTTGCTTTTCTCTACTTGGTTCCTGGCTAAGTTCTAAAATCACATTAGTAATGATTTTAGAGTTTTCTTTTATCTTCTGTTAAATGTTCTGCATGTCTAGGTAGCTCAGAAGCCTCATGTGATCACTTTCACTTAACAATTCTGAATGTGTCAAGACTGCTTATGCCATTGTTTGCTGGCCTCTTTTTTTCCCCTAACTTATTTTCCTTCTTGCCACATTACCCTTTCACATATCTGACACTTTTCCTTTTCTTTGTTACTCAGTGAAATGGAGCATGCTTACGTTTCCCTATGGAAGCCCTTCTCCTGCCACCCTACAGTCAACTATAATCTATTGCTACATTATATGAATTCCATTATTTTTCCACTGTGTTAACTTCAAGTGCCTTAAGCTGAGTTTTTGTACCATGGGACCAAAAAAGCTAGAGTTTGTGAAACTGAACTTATCATCAAAGCTATATATCTATAATTTAATAGATTGCTTATTCATTCAGGTGTCTGTAAGATTTCCCAGGGAATTTCCCAAGTTATGCCATTTTAATGAAACCCATCACATCTAATGTTCAATGGAGAGTAAACTAGATTCTATTTGGAACAATCAGTGATGACAAACACTGGAAGGATGAGACACTCTAAAATGAATAAGAATTTAATGAAATTGTTAAAGACATCACTTTCCAAATTGCTTCATTCTCATCTCTTTGAATTCTCTTTATTGTGTTTATTTGAGTTTTAACAATGCTTCATATTCATGTAATTGATGATATTCTAAATCCCTTTTGGTTTGGAGTTTATTATTTGGTCTTATAATCAAATTTAACATAAGGCAAATAATAGTCAACTAAAACCCTGGTGTAAGACATAAAATCAACCTCCAGATATTTTTCTTAAAAGAAATCAAAATAATACTGTGAGAATAAATAGAATATGATATGAAAGGTTCACAGTTTCATTCTTAGTGGCATCTTCTTTCCGTGCTTGCAACCATATCCTAAATACTAAGCATTGGAGGGCTTTACAGATCATCATGATTCACAATCTGAAGGTGAATTGTTTAGGGTATCTCTATTAAATATATTGGCTTTTTAAAATGTGGATAATTAAATCAGAACTCAGCCATGATAGCTGCTGGTTTCTTTGGTGTTAAAGGATGAATGCTACCTTACTTAAGTAAATAATAGACTTTAGGTTTCCCTTTCAAAAATGAATACGTTTATCACAAAAAAGTATAGAGAAAATTCAAACCTTGGTCTTACCAGAACATGGAGAGAATTTGCCTTCATTTACATAATAGTGCTTAACTTCAAGGTCAAACATTACCTTTAAACTGTGTTATGGCAATGCTTATCACTGCTTTTCTGCCTATTAATATTAGGCAGGGCTGGGCGCGGTGGCTCAAGCCTGTAATCCCAGCACTTTGGGAGGCCGAGACGGGCGGATCACGAGGTCAGGAGATCGAGACCATCCTGGCTAACACTGTGAAACCCCGTCTCTACTAAAAAATACAAAAAACTAGCCGGGCGAGGTGGCGGGCGCCTGTAGTCCCAGCTACTCGGGAGGCTGAGGCAGGAGAATGGCGTGAACCCGGGAGGCGGAGCTTGCAGTGAGCTGAGATCCGGCCACTGCACTCCAGCCCCGGGCGACAGAGTGAGACTCCGTCTCAAAAAAAAAAAAAAAAAAAAAAAATGTTAGGCAGCAAAAGTGTTTGCAATTCTTTAAAGGAAGGTCTCTATTTCCTTCCCTGTTTCTTTTCCCAGTCTCTTCTTCTTTTTCTACTTTCCTTTCTTATTTTCTCTTCTCCTCTACTCTAGTTAGATCAATTAGATTGTTTACCAAAGTTGGCACAAATTCACTTCCCATGATTAAGTGACAGAGATAAAAATTCTAGACATAATAAACCGCTCCCTTCATAGATGAGTGTTTGCAGGCAATCTATTTGTTTATGGTGTCAGAACAAAATGTGGAGAAACACAATACTGAGTGAACTGGCTTTGATCCAGTCTTTGATGTTATTTAGCTGAGTAAAAATATCTGAAAATTTTATCCGAAAATTTCACCACTGGAAACAGATAATATCTTGTCTATAGCAGCTGAAAAGCATGACTCCCTTACCTCACCAGGTCACCAGTGGGAGCTGAATTGTTTAAATATGAATGATGGAATTGAAGGAGCATGAGCAAACTTCAGGGTATTTTCATGATTAGCTGTGGTGTTTGATAGATGTTTGTAGAGTCCTTCCATTTGAAATGTCTTTCTAGGTTGAATTAAAGATTACAGGTGATGTTAACAGACCTCTACCTCATAAAGAGTTTGGCGGATAAATAGGCACCTTACAAATTTTGCAACTTCTAAGACTGCTTCTCTGAGTATTGTATGACAAGCTTCGTTTGTGGGGCATACTATTTTCATAATAGCACCCATCCCCACCTTGCTGATACTCCCAATATTCCCTACCCTTTCTCACATTATATATTTTACTAATCTGATTTCTAAAATTTCTATCTCTTCCTATTTGTACTCAATCTTCATGAAGACAATGACTTCTGACTGCTTTCTTTACTGGTATATTCTCAGAACTTAGGAAAGTGTTTGGCACCTAATGGGTTAGAAATGCTTCTAAAACTTAATAACAAAAATACCAGTTTATTTTTCACAAAGATTTTACACTTCCTTTGTCTCATCTAAGAGTACTATTCATTCGTTCACTCAACACTTACTACTGAGTGTGTTACTGGTACCTCAAATTCAACATGCCCCAAACTGAACTCAATCTTTCCTCTGAAATTTATTCATTCACATCTTCCCATCTGAGTTAATGTCAAACTATTTTTCCTGTTGCTTAGATCAGACACCCTGGAGCCATTTTTTATTTCTTTCTTCTCTCATAATCATATATCTCTTCCCAAAGCAACGCTATTCTTAAAATATTTCCAGATTTTAAACAACTGTCATCACCTCCAATGCTATCATAATGAAGGCCAGCATCTTCTTCTGCCTGGATTGTTGCAAAACAACATTCACTGGCCTCCCTGCTTCCACCCTTTTCCCTGGACAAATTAAGCTGTGAAATGAATCAATTTCATTCAGTACAAAACCCAAACCCTTAAAAAGATTTGCAAGATCCATCACCTCATTTTATCTTGAACTGCTTAACTACTCACTTACTCCGCTCCCAGCTACATTCGACTCTACTATTTTGGGATCTTACCAAACATACTTATTACAGAGCTGTTTTGTTGTTTTTATATATTGACACGGAAAGCTCTTTCCCCAAATTTTTGCAGGTGATTTCTTCTAAAAGCAAATAGATTTAAAATACAATTTTACCTGTGGATTTTAGATAATACACTCTTTTTATTTGCAAAATGAAACAGATATTTCCTTTATTTATTGTTCATAGTCTCACAGAAATAATATACTTGAATGTTAGGTTAGGTATTATTCAGATCCTAAAATTACACTGGTAATTAGGCTGTAAGTAATTAAGTAGGAAAAGGCTCAAGGGGCCAGATATGTCATTTATAAAATAAACAAACTGTAAGGGAAAACTGTATTGATTTAGCATTACTCACTGGACCCATGTTTCTCACATTTAAAACATCTCTATCTGCTACCTTGTAAAATAATACACTAGGTCCTTTGGGTTAGTTTTCTATTTTTAAAATCAATTATTGGACATTTGGCTGCCAAAAAGTAGAAGTTAAAAACTGTTTCTGAAGTTTTGCAAATGAAACTCTATATCTACAAATAATGTCGTTTCATTGTTGATGTTGATATGGACAGATTTACGGTCTCAATGTTTATGAGAGCTTTATGACTGACATTACAATGTATTGCTGAGTGTACTCTCTAGGGCCACACACCTGTGTTTGCATCCTCTCAGCTATTTATGAGCTGTGGAGTCCATAGAAGTAGTTTTAACTCTCACTTTCCTCATCTGTTATATAGAGATAATAATAGTAAATTCCTCATAGGATCTTTAGGAATATCAGGAGGGAGTTAATAAATGCAATACTCTTACAAGTGTGCTGGCTTACACAGTTATGTGCTAAGAAATTGATATTTATTATTATATCAATGACCTTTTCTTCTTTTTCTAAGGGAAACATGTCACAAATGCCTATGAGAGTTTGATAAAACCTGTGGCTTCTCCCCGCAAATAATTTCATTCAAACACACACATAAGATTTTATATACATTTTCTGCAGATTTGCAGAGGGCCCTGAAGCTTCCTCCTGGATCACCAAGTGTCCATATATCCCTTATTAAAAAGTCTTGCTTAAGATGATAAATTTTAACTCAAATATATCAATAACCATATTAAAAGTGAATGGTATAACCACAGCAGTTAGAAGACAGAGATTACCATATTATATAAAAAGCGAGGTCCATTTAAATGTCATCTAAAAGAAACCCACTTTAAGAAATCTAAACACAGACTAATTAAAATAAAAAGGATGGAAAAGTTATACCATGTGTATGGAAATGGCTTAACTCAGCAGGCCTGGGTTGTTCAAACCCTGCATATTCCCAAGAAAGACTTGCATTTATAACTGGCCCTTGGTCAATTCCTGGAAACCAAGTTCTTGGAATGATATGTCTGATAAGGATACTTTTGCAAGACTGAGACCTTGGGCTACGCTGTATCAGTTTTCAAGACAGTTTATGCAAACAATGTGACATATGGTGAGCACCTGCTTTTCTCTGGGGATCTGGATCTTGAGAAACTGAGGCTAGTTATACAGGTGTTGTATGCCCACAAAAAAAAAAAAAAAAAAAAAAAAAAAAAAGACTTTCAAATGAAACCTGGACTACCAAGTTTAGGTTAGCTTCTGGTTGACCTCTATCTACACCTGTTGTCAGATACCATTTCTGGAGGAATTAAATGTGTTCTGTACAAATCTACTGGTAAAGGGCACTTAGAAGCTTTACCTGGTTTCCTTTGAATTTCAACTTATGTGCCTTTTTCCTTCACTGACTGTATTCGGAATATTTTAATTATAATAAACTGTAACTATGATTATAAGAACTTCTGAGACCTGTGGGTCTTTCTAATGAATCACTGTGGCTGAGGGACGTCTTGTGAACCCTTAGCACACTATCTAAACACTAACAAAAAGAAGGTTGGATTTGCCATATACTGTCAAAGTAAACTCCAGAACAATGACTTCATTAGAGGTGCAACAGAATTATATAATTAACAAGGGATAATTATTTAAGAAGATGTATGTTATGCACATACCTAACATCTGAGTTTAAAAAAAGTAAAGAAAAGCTGATAGACTTAAGCAGATAAATGGATAAATTTATAACTTAGTTGAAGATGTCAGTACTCCTAGTTGAAGGACACAAGGTTCATAAACACAAATCTATTTTATTTCTATATAAATGGGAATTTAGCACAATGGGAATTTAGCACAATGAAATCTTTAGCAATGTGGTATCTATATACTGAATATTGCAAAGTATTGAAGAAATAAATATTAAAAGACCAAAATAAACCAAGATTTGTATCATGTTTCCGAATTACAAGACTCGATATGTTCAAGATGTCAGTTTCCCCCAATGTGTTCTATAGAATCAGTATAATTCCAACGAAAATTAGAGCAGATTTATTCTTTTTGAAAAATAAACAAGTTTATCCTAAAATTTATACAGGAAAACAAGTGACCAAAGTAGCCAGAACAACTTAGACAAAGAAAAAGAATTTGAAGGACTCACATTATGCAATACTGATGGCTTTGTATAAAGCTATTCTATTTCAGATACTGTAGCATTGGTGAAAGTATGGTTGCATACATCGATGAAATGGAATAGCAGGCTCATACATAGACCCACACAAATAAATCCAACGTGATTTGGACAAAAGTGCAACAGTAATACAATAAAAACGAATATATTTTTTAAATGGTACTGAAAATGTTAGATAGCCATTTTTCAAAAATTGAACTTCAACATGTCACACCTATACAAAATTAAAGTTCAAATAGATTATATGTCTAAATATAAATCAAAAAAGTATAAAACTTCCAGGATCAAAGGTGGGTGAAAATCTGTATAACTTTGCATAATGCAAACGGTTTTAAAATATAACATCCAAAGCAGGATTCATTTTTAAAAATGGTAACCTAGACTTTATCTGAATACAAAAATTTTGCCAGGCGAAATACACTGTTCAGAGAATGAAGAGGTTAGGCACAGACTGGAGAAAATATTTTCAAGTGATATATCTGAGAAAGGATTATAACCAAGATATCTAAAGAACTCTTAAAAATCAACAATTAGAAAACAAACAGCACAATTGAAAATAAATAGGATAATGTTCTGAGAAGACACTTTACCAAAAAAAATAATAATATGTGGATGGACAATAAACATACTGCCAATCCTCAATGTTATTTGCCTTAGGGAAATGGAAATCAACATCACAGTAAGCTACCACAACACACCTATTGGAATGACAAAACCAAAACAAAACAATCAATTAAATAAACAAACAAAACTCTGACATTATCAAATTCTGACAAGAATTCCAAACAACTAGAACTCTCATTCACTGGAGGCAAGAATAAAAAAAAATGATATAGCTACTTTGTAAAACACTATGAGAAGTTTATTATGAAGTTAAACAAAACTTTACTATACAACACAAAAATTCTATTTCTGGAGCTTGACCCTAAATAAAAAAATCTACATTCTCAAAAATTTTTATACGTGAATTTTTAGAGCAGCATTATTTATTGTCACCAAAAACTGTAAACAGTCAATATATTCTAAACTCTGAAACACCTACACACTGAAAGACACTGTAGCAGTAAAAATAAATACACTCTCAATTTGCACAATAACATGGATGCAAGTTGAGTGTATTTTTCTAAGTGAAATAAATCAGATCTAACAGGCTACGTTATATAATTCAATTTTTTGTCATTTTGGAAAAGGCAAAATTGTGAAAATAGGAGATATTAGTGGTTGCCAGTGGTTGTAATAGTGGAAGACTTTACTACATAAGGGCAGCAGAAAAACTTTGGGGTAAAATAGTTTTGTGTGGTACTGTGAGGGTAATTATAGTACCACAAGTGTTGTAAAACCTCATAAATCTGGACATAAAGAAGAGTCAATTTTAATGTCTGCAAATTTTAGAAAGTTAACCAGGATTTTGGGAAAATCAAAGATGGAACACAGATTGCAACAATGATTCTAACTGTGTTATAAATAAATGACGTAATGCATTGAAGAAGGTGGGAAAGAAATAGGTTGGATCTAGAAACTTTGGAAAACTGTTTTCACTGAATACTGTAAGGCTGATGAAGAGAATAATCTAAAAAAAACCACCCAAAGACTGAACTCTAGGTGATAAGTTCTGAAACTGTTTTACCACACCATAACAAATGTAGACACCTATAATGAGAAACAGGTGTGTACCACCGTTGGGCAAATAAGTTACAAATAAGCAGAGACCTTTTCACAGGAAAGGCATTAAAGCTGAGAGTTAAATGAAGAACATAATCCCATTTACAGTAGCAACAAAAAAATAGAATACCTAGGAATACCTCTATCTATCTAAGGAGGTGGAACATTCTACAAGGAAAACTATGAAATACTGCTGAAGGAAATCATAGTTGACACCAAAAAATTAAAAAAAAAAAATTCCATGCTTACAGATTGGAAGGGTCAATATTGTTATAATGGCCAAACTGCCTAAAGCAATTTACAGATTCAATGCTATTCCTATTAAACTACAAATGTCATTTTTCAAAAACTTAGAAAAAATTATTCTAAAATTCATGTGAATCCAAAAAGGAGCCTGAATAGTCAAAGCAAATTCTAAGCTAAAGGAATAAAACTGGAGGCATCACATTACTGACTTCAAACTATACTGAAAGGCTACAGTAACTAAAACAACCTGGTAGAGGTCCAAAAACAGACACATAGACCAGTGGAACAGAATATAGAACACAGAAATAAAACTTCACGCCTACAGCCTTCTGATCTTCCACAAAGTTGATAAAAATAAGCAGTGAGGAAAGAACTCAAAAAGTGGTGCTGGGAGAGCTAGCTAGCCATATGCAAAAGAATGAAACTGGACTCCTACCTAACACTGTATACAAAAATTAACTCTAAATGAGTTAAAGATTTGAATGTAAGATTTCAAACTATAAGAATCCTACAAGAAAACCTAGGAAATTTCCTTCTCAATATTGCTCTTGGCAAATAATTTTTGGCTAAGTCCCCAAAAGGAATTGCAACAAAAACAAAAATTGACAAGTTGGACTAATTAAACTAAAGAACTTCTGCACAGCAAAATAAACTATCAACAGAGTAAACAGACACCCTGTAGAATGGAAGAAAATATTTGCAAACTATGAATCTGACAAAGTTCTAATATCTGGAACTCATAAGGAATTTAAACAATTCAACAAGCAAAAACCAAATAACCCCATTAACAAGGGATAAATGACACAAGCAGATACTTCTCAAAAGAAGATATACAAGCAGTCAACAAATGAAAAAATGTGGAACATTTTTTCATTTATGTCACTTATCATCAGATAAGTGACATAATGATATGTCACTTATTTATGTCACTTATCATCAGATAAGTGACATAATGATATGTCACTTATTTATGTCACTTATCATCAGATAAGTGACATAATGATAATGTCACTTATTTATGTCACTTATTCATTTATGTCACTTATCATCAGAGACATGCAATGAAATACCATCTCACATCAATCAGAATAGCTATTATTAAAACGTAAAAAAAAAAAAAAAAACCTTGATGCTGGGACAGGCTGCAGAGAAAAGGGAATGCTTATACACCATTGGTGGAAATGTAAATCATTTCACCCACTGTTGAAAACAGTTTGGAAATTTCTCAAAGAACCTAAAAAAGAACTACCATTCAACCCAACAATTTCATTACTGGGTACATATCCAAAAGAAAGTAAATCATTCTACTAAGATGACATATGCACTCATACGTTCATCACAGCACTATTCACAACAGTAAAGACATGGAATCCACTTAGGTGCCCACCAGTGGTGGATTGGATAAAGAAAATGTGGTCCATACGCGTCATGGAATACTATGTAGCCATTATAAAGAATGAAACTATGTCTTTGCAGGAACTTGGATGGAGCTGGTGACCATTATCCTAGGCAAACTTAATGCAGAAACAGAAAACCAAGTACTGCATGTTCTCATTCATAACTGGGAGCTAAACATTGGGCAAATACAGACATAATGATGGCAACAATAAACACTAGAGACTACTAGATAGGAGTGATGGGGAAGGGTTGAAAAATGAACTATTGGGTACCATGCTTACTATCTGGGTGGCAGAATGAATGATACTCCAACCTCAGCATCATGCAATATATCCATGTAACCAACATGCACATGTAGGCCATAAATCTAAAATAAAGGTTGAAATTATAAAGAAAAATAGACAAGAAATGCTACATGAACTTATTTTATATATGCACATATGTTCATATATATGCTTATGTACACATATATTTGCATAGAAATACAGAGATAGAGAAAAATATATGCTTGTGCATGCATGATTACTATATATACAATGTTTGTGTATGCACAAAAGAGACAGATGTATATACATGGTTAGTACAAGCACACACACGTGTATAAATATATCTCCTAGTTATATTCACTAAAAGGGTCTAGAAGCAATAATATTTCAGTAGCAATGAATGCACTAATCTATTTAGATCTTGGTTTCTATGATCCATTTTCCAATTTTTTATAAAATGGGCCCCCTGGAGAAATGGTTGATTTCAAGACTGTGGCAGACAAATTACCAGATGCTCCTGGAGTATCTTATAATTCTAGTTAGTAAGAAAGTGCTGCAAAACTAAAAATATGAGGGCATGTCAAAGGGATATAAGAGTAGATATGAAAGGGTTTCCATTGGCCAAAGCTAAAACAATTAGAAAAATTAAATAAATAACTAAATTATTAAATTATTACCCAGATAAAATAAACATCTATGAGTCCCTATTGAGATAAATGAATATTGATTAAACAAATGGACTGAGGTGAAGATATGACTCTTTAATATCATTGTACAATATAAATGTAGAGGGAATAAAGGAAATAGAAAAATCACCATTAAAACATTATTGTAATAACTGATTCAAGCAAGTTTCAAAGATATATGATAAAATTAGTGGACAAAATTTAATGAGAAACTGGATATTTTCATAGTCTCAAAGTATCTCCCCCTCTGCCAATATTTATTAAATACAAAAAAAGTTAGCTTACAGTAGAGTGATCAGGTAGATATCACCTTAACCAAGTGATCAAAGTTAACATCCCAGGAGTAAGACATATTGACACAATGTGCCCCTGGTATGATACAGTGTGAAGGGTAAATGACCTCTGCGACATGCTTGCCTAAAACCCATAAATTCAATCTCATCATGAGATAGCCTCAGACAAACCCAAACTGGGAGACATTCTGCAAAATACCTGACCTGTATTCTTCAAAAAGTGCCAAGAACATGAAAGACAAAGAAATACTTAGGGAATCATCACAGATTGAAGTAGACACAGGAAGCATGACAACTAAGTGCAATGAAGTTCTGGGTTAGATCTTTCACAGAAAACAGACACTAGTGAAAAGTCTCATAAAATTCAGATAAAGTTGGTAATAGTTAATAGGATGATACCAATATTAAGTTCTTGGTTTTCATAATTGTATGATAGTTACATAAGATGTTAACATTGCAGGAAACCTGGGTAAGGTTACACGTGAACTCTCTATACTATCTTTGCAACTCTTCGGTAAATCTAAAATTATTTAGAAATAAAAAATGTTTTCAAAAGCCTTCTTGGAACCTGTCAATTTTTGTGTCTTTACAATTTTGTGACATGTTTAAGAACTAGAGGTTTATCCATGTGACAGAAGTTCTCATCTACAGATGAAAGGGCAAGTTATTCTCAAGTTGGCCATAGTTTTCTCTTTCTTTCTAATATTTCTTTTATTTCTCATCAGTTCATAATCTCTGAAAAACTCCAGTTGTAGGTAAATCAAACAAAATTAGTCTTATCATTATGTATTGTGTTTATTCTATTTTTAAAATTTTATATTACTATATATTTTTTCTAGTGCTATGCTTGGAACCTATGGCACTTGATGGATACATTTTTCTAACCAAGGTTATAAGTGTATTTAAAAAAGAGGAAAAAGACAGCTACTCATTTACTAATTTACTTATTTACTAATTTTTAATGTAATTAAGTTAGATTTGTAATACTATGTGCTTAATGTAGGTTGTGTTTTGAATCAGTTTGCTCATCTGTAAAATGAGAGTGGGATTAGATAAACTGTGTTGCCTTCAGTCTTTAACCATCTGTGAAACATTACATGTGAATGCTATTGGAAGAGGCTACACTGATTTCTGTTGTTTAATTTATTTGGATTTAAGGCCTCTCAAACTTGACATGTAATTTTGAATATTTGCAAATTATTTTGAGTCAAGAGCTTTGGAGACATCCTCATCAGATGGTTGAACCTATTATTCATAGCCTTCCTGTTTAAGTTATTGGCCCCATGGGTCCAGACATATTTTGTTTATCATCATTGATGACACTACCATTTTCCTACAATTCTGTTGCCACGCAGCTATTTAAAGGACATATTCTGGAGCCGGCCTGTCTTTGGCTTACTTTTTTACACACCATCTGGAAACTTCAGCTGGTGCAGAAGTTTACCCTTGCTATTTAAAAATAACTCTCCATTTAGGATATATGACTACCTCCACTATCAAGCAAATATCCTTATTACAAATTCCCCTCTTGGAAGAAGAAGGGCTATAGATGGATACTTAACCCTATGTGATCCTTTATCTAAAATATTCTTCTAGAACCAAAAGATATACATTTTTGACAATAATGAAGAATTGGTTTTTGAAGGACTCCTGTAATGTTCCAGCTGAAAAGTTCATTTTGAATGTGGAAAAGTAACTAGTCAGCAAAAACAAAAATTATAAATGGTTTTCTTTCTGAACTGGCTAGAAGAGGAGCATAAAAAAGAAGAAAAAGAACCTGGTACTATATGTAAACTCTATTATTAAAAATAATAAAATCACAAGTATTGGATACTGATGAAAAGTTCTCTAGGCAGTGCCTAAATGTGCATTCACATACTTCCTTTTCCAAGCTGTGTGGTATTGGACAATTTGGTCAATATCTCTAAAACATACACTTCCTCATCTGTAAAGTGAGAAAAAGTAAAATACTTGGCTCAATGGCTGTTATAAAAATTAAATAAGTTCTTTCACCTTAAACCTTTAACACAATTGTAGGAAACTAAATGTTAACTATCATTATAGTTGTGATGTCAATTCTGATGGTAAATAATGAGAATGCTACGAAGCCATTGGTAGGATGGTAGTCACTGGCTTGGTAGCATCCATTTATTAATATATAGTCTTTGAGGTAGTTACTGTCTTGCTTTTGTAGAGGTGACAGACTGTCACTTTGTGACTTTCTTCACAATTTCAATAACAACTATTTCAAGTAATTTATCTGCTTAAGAAAGTTACTAAAACAATTCAAATTATACCTCTAAGAGACAACAATAAATGGACACAAATGAAACATAAGTCTCTCTCTCTCTCTCTCTCTCTCTCTTTCTCTCTCTCTCTCTCAGTTTGTGTGTGTGTGTGTGTGTGTGTGTGTGCCATTCTGAATGTAGTAGAGTAAGAAAAGTGTATTAACTTTGGTAGTAAGATGAGAAGATATCTATATTATTATTTTTTATACAAAATATAGCTTCTAAAACCAGAGGTACCTAATTATTTAGCTAATACATTGTTTATCAAAGCTGGTGATCCAATAAAAGGAGAGTGCACTTCCTACTTGCTTGGTATACTTGGGCATCTATTCATATCTCACTCACTCAGGACAGTCCTGCAATACACATATGGCATTTAATAGGCACTGGTTACCTCTATGCTAGAGGCACAACTTCTAAATCATGAATTCATTGTTTAGATTGCTGGAATTGTGCCTTGCTCTTGCTTTTTGGTCATGTTGATAGCTCTGCTTTTGCATTTGAGATTTGATTCTGTCTCCATGGGCTTATTGTTTGTGGTAAAAAGAAGGCAGCTCCTTTGCTTAGAAACTTCAGGGATCAATCTTGATTGTTTGAAATGTTTGCTTAAATCCTACTTGCTTAATCAGGCTTTTAGCTGATTGCTCTACAGTTTAATGTTTGCTTTATGCAGTTCTAGAGGGTACTGTAATAAAGCACTCTATGAATTGCTACTGAAATGTACATTACTATCCAGGGGACTTGTTTTATTTGGTCATATTCTCATATCTGCATTGGAGCACAGTAGAAAGCCTTTAAGGCATTTCCCTTAAAATCACCAAGAAGTTAAGAAAAATATGAGGTTCCAAGTGGATTTTCTGAAGGAATTCATTAGAGGTGCTTGGAAATTATAGTTTATTTTCTCTCATAGCTCCACTTAGGTCATAATTTTAAAATCTATTAACAATCATCTTGAGGGATATGCTGATGTATCTATGAAAAAGAATCAAAACATGGCAAAATAACCAACAAACCAACCACAGGTTAATATATGTGATATTCACTTATGGGAGAAGTACTCTAAAATTTAATTTAAAAGTGTGATTGTCACTCTCAGTCCTCAACTGTAACAATGAGCAAAATAATTGATCCAGGAATATACTATATAATTGTTTGAAGTCATCTATTCAGATATAAGGGTTAAAGTTGTTTAATCAAATATTTAAATTAACAAATTCAATTATATATAATTTGCATGTGTCCAAAATACATGCAATATTATATCACTTAAATTTAGTGAATAATTTTTTCTTGATGTTCCATGAAGTCAGGGGTTTTGTCTAATGTATTCATTGCAGTATTTACAATATCCAGAACAATCTCTGGCACATAGAAGTTACTCAATAAAGATCTCTTTTATACATAAATGAGCTGGTATTTAAGGTCTATAAAGGTTTGCTTCTTGCTGTACACTTACAGTTACCACAAAATCTGGTCACAGTAGGTGCTCAACAAACCTGGGCCACCTTTGAGTCAGCCCATCTGGATACTCCTGCACAGTACAGATCTCCAAGTGGTAGCTGACTTGACACAACTAATTAATTCTCATGTAGCTTTGTCAGACTTTATACAATTAGTATTTTTAAAAATACATTTTTATTTTCAAGGTGATGATACATCTAACAGATGAAATAAATTACTGTGACAAGAAAAAGCCCAGGTTTGCTGAAGAATCAAGCAAACTCTTATGCAATAACACTCAGGCACTATTAAAAGAAAAAATATGCTCAATCATAGTATATACTATAAGTCCTCAAATAATTTTATTTTCTTTTTGAAAAATGTTACAGTAATGTTTAACTTTATATTCTATCCCTACTCTTCTCATGCCAGATTGGTATCTTTTATTTTAGATACACTGAAAGTATTTGGCATGTGAATGCTGCCCTATTGGATCTCACCATATATAATTATTGTTTTTATTTTTATATTTCTGTCTACAAAGCATTCCTCAAATCCATATTTTTCTTTGTATTTCACTTTTTATTGACCAGTTTATGCCCTGCTTCCTTGGACTAATAAATGATAGAATAGGGATTCAATTTAGGTCTGTTTGACCCTAGAGCACACACTTTTATCCAGCGGTACAAAACTGTAATTTCCTCTTGTGGACCCTTCTCTAATACTTTAATTTGCACTATGGAAACATTTTGTAACTCTACTAGTAATTATAACATAAATGTGTTAGTTATCATTTATCTTTCTCTGCAAATTATAATCATCAGAGTATAACTTTTGATATAATATGTAGCTCATGATAAGCAATAGCCCTCATTTTTTGATAAATTAATTAATTCATTATTTAAGGCTATATTCAATTAACAGAAATCAGAAAACACTATAGATATGTTTCACAAAGATTTAAATAAAATAAATTTTTCTGAATACTGATAACTAATCATAATGAGAAACTAAGGAGCACAATTAGCTTTCTATATGTTTCCCACTTTCTAAAAATTGGCCTTACAATTTTAGCATGTTCACTCAAAAGAAAAATAAAACAAAATTCAATAAAAACACTGTTAGTTCTAGAACAGAGATATAACTCGGATGATCAATATTCATCTAATGCAGTGAATTCAATGCTATGAATGATTTTAATAAATTGAAAGATCATAGATGACTTCTGATGGTGTTTTGACTTACTTGTTACTCAAATTGGTTAAAAAATATGGATATACGACAAGTACATAAGAACCATAATTTTACTGATATACCCACAATATCTTGAGGATTCAAGGAAGTAGGAACAAGGAATTTCATAGAATTTATTAGAATCTAATGTGTTTGTGAAAAAAAAAAAGTCTTCACCTACAAGTTTTATTTTTCGACAGAGATTTGATAGAAGAAAAAATGATCTTTGGGGGATGTCTATTCTAGGTGAAACACAGATATTTTAATAACTGACTCCAAGGGAAATTTTAAACATATATGCATAAATAGGAATCACTTATTTATTTATTTTAAAAGCAATTATCTTCAGCTAGATGCTGAGGGCAAGAACATTTATAAGGGAGCGTATTAGAGACAGCAACACCCGGTAAAAATCCTTACCATCTCTTTACTGCAGCGTCTTAATTTGATGAGAGGCAAATGGGAGCTCCTAAAAATCGGATGGCAGTGGTTCTCTGTTCATTACATTGTTGGCTCAGGAGTCTCTTCCAGTATTTACTTTCCTCACCAACAATTCATTCCTGTCTTCACTTGGAATTTACTCCAGGCATTTTTAACTAACTCTATGAGTTCAGTAAAAATTTCTCCTCTTCCTTTGTCCTTAGTGTACAGGAGGCAAACAGCCCAGAAATTTCCAGTCTCCTATATTCAGGAAGCAGCTTTACAAGCAGTCTGGGTATACCTGGTGACCTCTACTGTGACATGGTAATCAGTCTCCGGCCCAGAATAGTTTATAATACCAAAATTATGTCTCTTGCCTCTCGAAGAACACCTTTATGTTCAATAGGGAGCCAAGATCTTCTCCATATCAAGAATGAAGGCATCTCAGTACATTTATACTATAAATGTTTGAAAAATATTATTACATAATAATGCCAATTTAGATGACACTTTTACTTGTCTTAATTGAGCATTATATATACTTCATCAGTGCACTCAGTTAACTTACGGTGACCGATTCAGTTTATTTATGGTGACCAATATGGTTGTCTACTAAATATAAATGAGTCACAAGTTCTGCGGGTTAGTCTAGAATCCTCTAATATTTTACCACTTAAATTATGTCCTCTGTGCAGCATCAGCCTCACCTGGAGTTTGTTGCAAATGTGTAATCTCATTTTCACCCTGGTATGGGTGATTTGTGTGAGTGTTAAAAGTTAAAGATGCCATGTTCTAGGTAGGGTTTCTCTAATTGTTTGTGCTGAGTGACCAGTTTGCTTTCTCCATGAGGCCGTGACCCAGCCATTAGTAACTGATATTTTTGCAAACTACCATAAAAATACATTTCTAGAGAAAGTAAGCAACAAAATTATTAAAATCGTATTTTAAATTGCCAAGCCATTTCGTGTATTTGTGTACTACATTTAGTTATTTTTCTTTCCTTCATAGTAAGTATGACTAAATATGAAAAAGAATAATCATCTGACAAAACAAACTCACAAATAATGAATAATATAATAAATAAATGAAACATAAATAACATTAAACATAACACACCATCCATGGAGTGTTTCCATATGCCAAGTATTCACTGTGCTATATACTTATACATATTATGTCATTTGAACCTCACAATTCTTTAAGACTAGATTTAATTCACCCACCCATTTTGTAGATAAGTAGCCTGAAGTTTAGGTTAAACAATTTACCCAAGGTCACACAACTAGAAAGTTATGGATCCTACATTTTAATCAAAATTCTATCTAGCTTGAGAGCCTAAAGCTTTTGCTTTCCCTGTTGCCTCAATATAATCTTTCCAAAGAAGAGACATTCAGAGAAAACATTTATGTTGTAATGTTCCTAAAAATCTCAAGTGTTAACAAGAAAGTCAGCAGAATTTTGCCACATCAATTCGTTCAGTACACACTCTGTGCTCATTTTAGTTATTGTCACTGTAATTCAGCTGATCGCAGGGAACTTGTTAAGCAGAAATAAAACCACTGATTTGGTGGGGGTGGGAGAGAGGGAGGGTGTGTGGTGGAGAGACAATGGTCCATTAATTTTGTGCGTAAAAACTACAATTCATTATTTAAAGCAATAAAAATCTTATCTTGAGCTTTTATAATAATGTGATTGCCAAAAATAATTCCCTATAGAGGAGAAATATGTAAAAACAGAATTTGGGGAGATAATAAACAATTTGGGAGGGAGCTATTTGACTAAATATGCATGCTTTCAGCCAAAAATTACACAAAAGTTATTAACAGATCCCACACAAAATATGTCTGCCTTAACATCGGGATGAAATAGGCTTCTGATATCTTTAAGGTGAGAATTGGTTTGAATTATTTTAACTTATATTCTGATATAATTTGAGAAGAGGTGCTCTGTAGTGAGGGTTACACAGGCAGCTCTTCCATTGCTGCTTTTTCCTTAGTGGCCTGGCTCACGAACACCTTCACCCAGACCCGAGAACTGAACTAATTTCTATAATGGACCGATTCCACCCTCAGCAACAGCCCTGGTCAGAGGTGTAATCGGAAGCTGAGGCAGTCTGAAACACAGTTGTTTTGTATGACCTTGATTCTGGTCATACAATACAATGGCTGCCTCACAATAGCATGTATAACTATCACTAAGGTCTATTTTTACACATAGCTCACTTTATTTTCCTTCCACACTGCTTTCTCTTATGGGAAAGAAAATATTACGCAGCATTCAGTATATTTTATATACATTAGTCAGACTTGGCAATAACTAAATTAGAAATGCAACACATTAATCCAGCTTTATATTACGATCAACTCAAAGATGTTCTGGTTCAAAGAATATTGCACTACTTTGACCAATGAGTGCAAAATATGAATGAGATGCTGCAATTTTTAATATAAACTTTCTAGGTAATGAAACTTTATACAATTGCTGGTGTTGATTAGTCAACAGAGGAAGGATGAAAGGTGAGGATAATGGGTTAAATGCCTTAAGATTTATAAAAGTTTTAACAGAAGGTAATTTAGAAGTAATTTAGTTTTAACCCTTCTCAGTTTACAGGTTTGGAAACAAATGCAGAAAGATGAAATCATCAGTGATCAAGTTAGACAAGTATTCTTTCTTCTTGACAGATTTTTAATATTTACATTGACAACAGCGTTAAGTTTAATTAGAACCACATTGTACTCAATTAGGAAGCTAGGTTGTAATTGGGGAGCACATATAATTTATTCTGGTCCTGTGAAGTATCCAGGGTTTTGTTTCTTCTTTTTTGTTTCATTCTCTGTCTTAATCAGTTGGGCTACTATAACAAAAATACCATAGACCAGGTGGCTTAAACAACAGAAATTTTTTTCTCAGAGTTGTGGAAGTTGGGAGGTCCAAGATTATGGTGTGATGAAGGTGCTGGCCGATTCAGTGTCTGGTGAGGGTCCACGTCCTGGCTTGCCATCTTCTTCCTTTATCCTTACATGGCAGAGAGCAGAACGAGAGGAAACATGCTCCCCGTGTCTTTTTATAAGAGCACCAATCCCATTCGGAAGGGCTCTACCCTCATGATCTCACAAAGGCCCCACCTCCTCATATCATCACACTGTGAGTTAGAATTTCAACATACACATTTTGGGAGGACATAAGCAATTGGTCGATAGCATTCTCTTTTGTTTAAAAACTCCTCTTTCAATATTATCTCAGAGGCAGACTATTTGTTCCTCTATACAGATACATCACTATTTTGAGGTCTTCTTTTTTATGTTTCTTTTATGCACATGTCTGCTGCAGCCAGTACTTGAGGCTATTTCTTAATGGAAGCACCCTACTATAAATCATCTCAAAGCAGAAAAGTCATGAGATGCTACAAAATCCCCAAAATTTGAGATGTATTTTTAAAACTGGCCCTGAAGGCATCACAGGAAGCTAGTTAGGAAACAACTGTTTCAGAATAGAAGAAATTAGCAATTGAGAACACTAAAGAATGTATATAGACACTGCATGGAGCCATGGGAATAGTTCTGACCCAGCCTTGAGTCCCCTATTCACTAGTGATATTAACAAATATCACTTGAAATCACTGGTCCTTAGGTTTCTCACCTCCACAAGGAAGAGATTGAATTCGAAAGTCTCTAAGACCCCTTGCTCTAAAATTCTGATTTCGGTTTCCAGGTTTTCTCTTCTGCAACTGTATACATTGAAGAGAACTTGGAAGCAATTTGATTATTTTTAGGTCACTGGCTCCCATCAGATGCTTGGAATAGTTAAAGAAAACTGGTGTAAGGCCGGGCGCGGTGGCTCAAGCCTGTAATCCCAGCACTTTGGGAGGCCGAGACGGGCGGATCACGAGGTCAGGAGATTGAGACCATCCTGGCTAACACGGCGAAACCCCGTCTCTACTAAAAAAAAAAAAAAAACTACAAAAAACTAGCCAGGCGACGTGGCGGCGCCTGTAGTCCCAGCTACCCGGGAGGCTGAGGCAGGAGAATGGCGTGAACCCGGGAGGCGGAGCTTGCAGTGAGCTGAGATCCGGCCACAGCACTCCAGCCTGGGCGGCAGAGCGAGACTCCGTCTCAAAAAAAAAAAAAAAAAAAAAAAAAAAAAAAAAAAAAGAAAACTGGTGTTAGAAAGGTAAGCATACGCTTTTTCTCTCTTTCTTTTTTACAAAATATAACCAAGTACAGTCATGAGTAAACATATGTTTTAAAACATAATTGGGAGGAAAAGTAAGATAGCTGCCTTGTTCTGTGAAACTTTTTTACATGGGTATCTCAAAGGATGGCTAGATTGTTGTTTTCGATCTAGAATTTAACAGCAAAAAAATACTGGAGTCTGCACAAATACTGTCCTAAAACTTTAAAAAGAAACAAACGTGGTTTGAAAAATGGAACTTGGTTTATTCAGTACCAAAAATAATACAAAGAATGATGGAAGCAATTAATATTTCTTCTCTTCCAATTAGAGTTAGCCTTAACGTCACATCCAGGACAGCTGTGGTCACCTGGCTTCATTGTATAAGATCTATAATTCAGCCAGAGACAATGGTTACCTGCATTTTAGTGTCTGGCAATCTACATCTCCTTCATCACCATAACACTGAGTGGAGCTTATTATTATTTTTTAATTTTAATTTTTAGTGTTTTGAGACGAAGTCTTTGTCACTCAGGCTGGAGTGCAGTGGCACAGTCTCGGCTCACTGCAAGCTCTGCTTCCCAGGTTCATGCCGTTCTCCTGCCTCAGCCTTCCGAGTAGCTGGGATTACAGGCACCCTCCACCATGCCTGGCTAATTTTTTTTTGTATTTTTAGTAGAGATAGGGTTTCACTGTGTTAGCCAGGATGGTCTCTATCTCCTGACCTCGTGATCTGTGGCCTCGGCCTCCCAAAGTGCCGGGATTACAGGCATGAGCCACCACGCCTGGCCAAGTGGAGGTTATTATTAACCCTATTTAACAGATATAAAAATAAGAGATTAGGGAATTTTATCAATTTTCCCAGTGTCAAATAGAATATAAGCAATGGTACAAAATGTTAAATCTTCATCTTCTAACTCCAGATCCTGGTATATGTGCCCTACATTTCCTATACATTAATACTCACTTACACACTGAATAAAAAGAGTAAAACCAACTGTCTGGGCTAAATAGGGTGAAAATGTTCTTGCCCTTAGAGCACCAGGGTTGTCTGGTTTTATTCCTAGCATGTGGACTAGAAAGGCGATACATAATCTAATGGCGGGAGATAAAATAACTTGTGGCACTATGCTTTTGGAGCAAAAAGGAATTATAGAACAGAACCCAGCCATGAAGCATTTTATTACATGATCACAAGTGTCACTATCTGTGGGGCACCATAAGCACACTTTATTTTAACCATCTTTGGTATAGGGGTATGTGCCAAAATATCTTTTAAAAATACAAAGAATATTTTTACTTATCACATTTATATTCTTCTTTATTCAAGCTTGTGTTTATGTAAGTCTATTTCTGAAACAAGAGTCTTGATGGTAATTTAAGTGAATGAATTAATTAAAATTTAAGATGGCACATTTTTTTTTAACTTAAGAGTTTAGAATCTATTCCAAATTTATTAGATCCATAAACTCACATTTAAATAATATATTAAAATGCATTCCAATTATATAGTAATTTTATATATTGGAATGAGGAACATGAACTATAACTGATTTAGCCTACTAGCTTAGAACTTATAAGCCCCTTTCTTCTTTATATATAATCGATATAGAAATATATTCATTTAATTTATATTAGAAATTGGAATTAGCTTTCAATCAATATCAATATTCTTTCAGTGCACCCTGTTTAACAAAATAATTTTTCCGGTGGTATCGTAGTATCAGAGAATTAGCCATATATAAACAGCAATTATGGTATTTATCACCCAGATGTGGCTCTTTATATATTACAAAATGTCACAAACTACGTCATCTCACTGATATCCAACAACTAGCAAAGGAGTAGTTATTTCTCATTCAAATATGGAGTTTCAAAACAAGACAAAACAAAAAAAACAAGACTCCAAGTTTCAGATAATTTCTGGCTTTCATACAGTTGGAAAGCCTCAGAAAGAACACCTGAAACCATGGCTTCTATACCCAAAGCTAGTATTTTCTGTCTCCTTCTTAAGAATCAGCTTCTTGGAGATTATATCTTGGTATTTGTGATACCATATCTATATTTTTGGAACTAAAATGATTAAATTATTTTTATGCCTTTCAATTATTCCTCAGCTATGATTTCTTCATGTATGAAATGAAATTAAGGTAGTTGCATGGATTAAATGAATCAACATATCCAGAGTACTTGGTACAAAATGTGGACTATAATTTATAATTTACATTACTAATGTTGCTTATAATTGCATGGCTAATTTAAGGTGAAATACTGTATAATAGAGAAACTATTGCCCCAGAAGTTGGAGATTCTGAAACGCTGTCTACATGGCATCTTACAAGCTAAATTACGTGACGAAATTTTGTATAAATTACAGGTTTCAAGATAAATAAGCAAGAATAACTATACCTGTCTTACTTCTGGTAAACATAAAGATACGAAGGCAAATGAATGTAATTTAATGCTATTCAAAATACAACCACTTATGCTAATTTGCATGTGGTTCCTTGGTTGCCTGTAACTAAGTAAGAAATCTGGACATAATTTTTCTTGATGGTTCATCAATATAAGAAGTATAAATATATAGAAGTCATCATTGGCAAAAGTATTCCAAACTAGGAAGTATCAGAAAAATCAGGGCTAGAAAAATTGCTTGCCCATTAGTCATCCCTCCAGAAATCACTCTTTAAATCATGTAGGAAAACATCTCATCAAATTCTCTTATTGACACCACTATACATGGAAATTTATACAGTTAAGTTTAGGAGCAATAAAATCTAAATAGAAAATATAGATTACCTAGAAACAATAGAACCTGTAATACTGACCAACAATCTGTAATGTGTAAGATTAGACTAGCTATGCTTACCTAAGTTTATTTTAGTATGAATATATTTCCTTTGGATATTATTTTAACTCTCAGATTTTAGAGATGAACAGGATAAAATAAAGAAGAGTTTTTTTTTTTATTAACCTCCAAAGAATACGTTAGCATCCTATATTTACAATATCATCTGGAAAACATTTTCCCTTTAAATATTTTGATCCATTAATTAAATACATTTATATTTCTTTACATATATTTTTTAAATTTCTTCTGTTTTATTTATCAGAAATTTGCATCATTTCAATACGTAAACATACCAATAAGGAGTAACAAGATTGACTCAAGATTTTCCTTCCTCCCACAAGAAAAAGCCCAGAACCAGATGGGTTCACAGTCAAATTGTACCAAACATACAAATAAAAAGTAATACCAATCCCTCTGAAACTGTTTCAAATTCAAGGGGAGGGACTCCTCCCTAACTCATTCTACAAAGCCAGTATCACCTTGATATCAAAACCAAGCAATGACATTTTTAAAAAAGAATCTTAAAACCAATATTCCTGATGAACACAGACACAAAAATCTTTAACAAAACACTAGCCAACTGAATCAAGCAGCACATAAAAAAAAAAAAAAAATACACCATGATCAACTGACCTTTATATCAGACATGCAAGAATGGTTCCACATATGCAAATCAACAAATGTGATACATCACATAAACAGAATTAAGGAAAAATATCATGATTATCTCAATAGATGCAGAGAAAGCATTTGATAAAGTTCAGCATCACTTCATGATAAAAACTCTCAGCAAACTAGGCATAGAAAGAACATACATCAAAATGATAAAGGGCATATGTAACAAACTCACAGTCAACATCATACTGAATGGGGAAAAGTTGAGAGTATTTTCTCTAAGAACTGGAATAAGACAATGATGCCTACTTTTACCATGTATATTCAGCATAGTACTGGAAATCATAGCCAAAGCAATCAGACAAGAAAAAGAAATAAAAGGCATCCAAATTGGAAGAGTAAGTCAAACTATCCCTGTCTGCTTGTGATGTTATATTTGGTAAAACTATCCCTGTCTGCTTGTGATCTTGTATTTGGTAAAACCTAGAATCTACCAAAAAAATTCTTAGATTTGATAAATAAATTTAGTAAAGTTACAGGATAAAATATCAAAGCACAAAAATTAGTAGCATCTCTATGCAACAATAATGATGTAGGTAAGAATGAAATAAAAAAGCTAATTGTATGTACAATAGCTTTAAAAAAAACCCCTAGGAATAAATTTAATCAATGAGTTGAAAGATCTCCACAGGGAAAACTACAAAACGCTAATGAAAGAAACTGTAGAGGATACAAACAAATTGAAAAAATTCCGTGCTCATTATCAGAAGAATTAATATCATTAAAATGACCATAATACACAAAGCAATCTACAGATTCACTGGTATTCCTTTCAAAATACCAATCATTTTTTACAGAATTAGAAAAAGTATATACATTAAAAGAATGGTTCCTTATACATTAGAAAAATATATATGAAACAAACAAACAAACAAAAAAGGCCTGAATAGCCAAAGAATTCTAAGCAAATAGCACAATGTGGGAGGTGTCACATTACCTGATTTCAAATTATACCACAAAGTTATAGTAAACAAAACAGGATGCACTGGTATAAAAATAGACACATACATCAACAGAACAGGGATCTATAGAGCCGGGAGTCCCAAGCCCCCAGGAAATTAGGAACTGGGCTGCACAGCTGCAGGTGAGTGAACTGGTAAGGGAGCTAAACTTCATCTGTATTTACAGCCACTCCCCATTATTTGCATTACCACCTGAGCTCTGCCTCCTGTCACATCAGTGGTGGCATTAGATTCTCATAGGATTGTGAACGTTATTGTGAACTGTGCATGTGAGGGATCTAGGTTGTGTTCTCCTTATGAGAATCCAATGCCTGATGATCTGAGGTGGAGCTGAGGCAGTGACGCTAGCACTGGGGAGTGGCTGCAAATACAGATTAACATTAGCAGAGAGGTTTGAGTGCACAGAGACCATGATAAATCAATTGCTCACAGACTCATATCATAACCCTATCAGTGACTGTCAGTGACAATTAAGCTGCATCTAGTGGCTTGCTTTATAGTGGCAAGTGAGTTGATGTACAACTGTACAGCTGCATTTGGTGGTAGGCTTTAAGTCAGCATCTTACACTTATTTTAGTCTGTGTTTGACCCATCCATTGTTTTATTTACCACATTCATCCATGCCTTTTTCCTTCACTGCACAATTGTCTCAGTCACAGTTTCGGTAAGTCCACAAGCTAAACTTATCTAAAATAAATATATAACAAACCTCACTGCAGAGCTTCTTTGAAAAGGGGGAAGAACCCAATGATGAAACAGCAGAAGACACTAAAACTGCCAACAACAACAAAACTACATTTAAAATAAAATAGCAAGAATCCTACTTAAATTACAAGTTCACTGCAACAGGTGATTCATATTCTCCAAGCCTGCTTTGTATAATGTGTGGCGACTGGCTACCCAACAAAGCCATGAAACATCCAAACTGCTTTGCCGTATGGAGATCAAGCACCTTGCATTAAAAGAGAAGCCTTTGGAGTTTTTCAAAAGAAAAAAAAAAAAGTGAACACAAAGGACAGAAGCAATTATTGAAGATCATCACTTCATCAAATGTGTTTCCACTGAGTTCATCATTCTTAGTGGCTAACCACATTGCTAAAGTCAAGGAGCCCTTTACTTTTGGTGGATATTTGATCCACCCTAAGGACACTTGTTCCAAAGGTGGCATGTGTTCCTCTTTTGGCTATTAGCATAACCTAGATGAATTTGTGAAATAGCAGAGGATATGAGGTACAAATGTTAGAGAGGATGAATGAGTCACCATGGTACACAATTCAGGTTGATGAGTCTACCAATGTTGAGAATAAGGCAACAATACTTGTTTTTGTGCGATATATTATTCAGGAGGATGTGCATGAAGATGTGTTATGTGAAATTTGTGGCCAACCAACATCACAGCTACCGAACCAGTCAAGTCTTAGAATGATTACATATCAGGAAAACTGAATTGGTAATTTTGTGTCTGTATATGCATGGATGGAGTGGCTGCATGACTGGATGGCTTTCTGGTTTCACTAATTGAGTCAAAGAGGTTGCTTGTGAATGTGAGTCTATGCACTGTGTCATCCATAGAGAAATGCTGCTAGCTGAAAAATGTCATCTGAACCTAAGAACATTTTGCAGGATGTGATTAAAATTATCAACTACAATGAAGTACATTTCTTTAACTCATATCTATTTGAACAGGTCTGTGAGGAGATGGACACAGAGCACATACATCTTCTCTCATACACAGAAGCAAGATGACTTTCTAAAGGGAGATCTTTCTAAAGCCTAGAATTTTTGAATTATGAGAACGACTCCAGTATTCCTTTTTTTTTTTTTAAGCTTTTAAGTTCAGGGCTACAAGTGCAGGTTTGTTACATAGGTAAACTTGTGTCTGTTTGTTGTACAGATTATCTCATCACCCAGGTATTAAGCCTAGTACTCATTAGTTACTTTTCCTGATTCTCTCCCTCCTCCCACTCTCCAACCTTTGAATGATCCCAGTGTGTGTTGTTCCCCTCTCTGTGTCCATGTGTTCTCATCATTTAGCTCCCACTTTTAAGTGAGAACACACAGTATTTGGTTTTCTGTTCCTGTGTTAATTTGCTAAGGATAATGGCCTCCAGCTCCGTCCATGTCCCTGCAAAGGACATAATCTCATTTTTTTTTCTGACTGCATAGTATTCTATGGTGTATATGTACCACATTTTCTTTATCCAATCTCTTATTGATGGACATTTAGGTTGATTCCATGTCTTTGCTATTGTGAATAGTGCTGCAATGAACATATGCACACAGGTGTTTTTATGATAGAACAATTTATATTCCTTTAGGTAGATACCCAGTCATGGGATTGCTGAGTTGAATGGTATTTCTGTCTTTATGTGTTTGAGGAATCATCACACTGTCTTTCACAATGGCTGAACTAATTTACATTCCCACCAACAGTTTATAAGCATTCATTTTTTTCTCTACAATCTTGCCAGCATGTTATTTTTTGACTTTTTAATAGTAGTCATTCTCACTGATGTGAGATGGTATTTCATTGTAATTTTGATGTGGATTCCTCTAATGATCAGTGATGTTGAACCTTTTTTCATATAATTGTTGGCTGCATGTATGTCTTCTTCTGAAAAGTGTTGGTTCATGTACTTTGCCCACTTTTTTAAGGGGTTGTTTTTGTTCTCTTGTAAATGTGTTTAAGTTCCTCATAGATGCTCCTTTCTTGGATGCATAGTTTGCAAAAATTTTCTCCCATTCTGTAGGTTGTCTGTTTACTCCGTTGATAGTTTATTTTGCTGTGCAGAAGCTCTTAGGTTTAATTAGATCCCATTTGTAAACTATTGCTTTTGTTGCAATTGCTTTTGACATCTGCATCATGACATTTTTGCCCATGCCTGTGCTGAATGGCATTGCCTAAGTTGTCTTCCAGGGTTTTTATAATTTTGGTTTTTACATTTAAGTCTTTCATTCATCTTGAGTTAAGTTTTGTATATGGTGTAAGTAAGGGGTCCAGTTTCAATCTTCTGCATATGGCTACCCAGTTATCTAAACACCATTTATTGAAGAGGAAATCCTTTCCTCATTGCTTGTTTTTGTAAGGTTTGTTGAAGATCATATAGTTGTAGGTGTATGGACTTATATCTTGGTCCTCCATCCTGTTCCATTGGTCTATGTGTCTATTCTTATATCAGTACCATGATGTTTTAGTTACTGTAGCCATGTAGTATAGTTTGAAGTTAGGTAGGGTGATGCCTCCAGCTTTTACTCCAGATAAATTTAAAAGAGTTTTTTTTTTTTTCCAGTTCTGTGAAGAATGCACTCCTCAGCAAATACAAAATAACTGAAATAATAACAAACATTGATTTTTCTGAGTCTCAGACCCAGGAAAATCAAATTAGAACTCGAGATTAAGAAATTCATTTAAAACCATACAATTATATGGAAATTGAATAACCTGTTCCCAAAAGACTTTTAAATAAATAATGAAGTTAAGGCAGAAGTCAAGTTCTTTAAAACTAATGAAAACAAAGATACAGCATACCAGAATCTCTGGGACACGCTAAGGCAGCGGCAAGAGGGAATTTATAGCACTAAATGCCCATATAAAAAGTTATAAAGATGTCAAGTTAACAACCTAACATCACAACTAAAAGCACTAGAAAACCAAGAGCAAACAAATCCCAAAGCTAGAAGAAGAGAAGAAATAGCCAAAATCAAAGCTGAATTCAAGTAGATACAGATACAAACCATCATTCATACGATTAATGAATTGAAGTTCTGGTTTTTTGAAAAAAAATAAAATAAAATAGATAGACTGCTAGCTAGACCAACAAAGAAGAAGAGAGATCAGATAAACACAATCAGAAATAGTAAGGGGGATATTACCACTAACTCCACAGAAATACAAACAACCATTCGAGAGTATTATAAACATGTCTATGCACATAAACTAGAAAATCTAGAAGAAATCCGGTGGGGTGACTCATGCTTGTAATCCCAGCACTTTGGGAGGCCGAGGCGGGCAGATCACCTGAGGTCAGGAGTTCGAGACCAAGCTGGTCAACACGGTAAAACCCTGTCTATACTAAAAATACAAAAATTAGCCAGGCGTGATGATGGGCACTGTAATCACAGCTACTTGGGAGGCTGAGGCAGAATAATTGCTTGAACCCAGGAGGCGAAGGTTGCAGTGAGCTGGGATCATGCCATTGCACTCCAGTCTGTGCAACAGAATGAGACTCCATAAAAAAAGAAAAAGAAAAAAAAAGACAGAAAAAAGAAAGAAAAGAAAATCTACAAGAAACAGATGAATTTCTGGACAAACACGCCCTCTTAAGATTGAATCAGGAAGAAACTGAATTCCCGAACAGATCAATAATGAGTTACGAAATGGAGTTAGTAATAAATAGCCTGCCAACCCAAAAAAGCCCAGCACCAGACAGGTTTACAGTTGAATTTTACCAGAGGTACAAAGAAGAGCTGGTACCATTCCTACTGAAACTGAAATTGAAAAGGATGTACTCCTCCCTAACTGATTCTATGAGGCAAGCATCGTCCTGATACAAAAAGCTGGCAGAGATACAACAACAACAGCAACAACAACAACAAAATCTTTAGGCCAATACAATAAAACAAAAAATAGACAAATGGACTTAATTAAACTAAAAAGCTTCTGCAAAGCAAAAGTAATAATCAACAGAGTGAACAGACAACCTGCAGTATAGGAGAAAATATTTGCAAATGATTTGTCTAACATAACATACAAAGAACTTAACAACAACAAGAAAACAAATAACTCCATTAAAATGATGTCAAATGACATGAACTTTCAAAAGAAGATATGCAAATGGCCAACAGATATATGAAAAAAAAATGCTCAACATCACTAATTACCTGACATGCAAAATAAAACCACAATGAGATGTCATCTTATACCAGTCAGAATGGCTATTACTAAGAAACAGATGTTAGTGAGGATGAGGTTAAAAGGGAACTCTTATATGCTGTTGTTGGGAATTTAAATTAGTGCAACCTCTTTAGAAAACAGTATGAAGATTTCTCAAAGAACTTAAAATAGCATTGCTATTCCATCCAGCAATCTCACCACTGGATATCTACTCAAAGGAAAATAAAGAAATCAATATATCAGAAAGATACCTGCACTCATATGTTTATCACAGGGCTATTCATGGATACATAGTATTGTATTGTGTATATACTACATTTCCATGAAATCCTATCTTTCCCACTAACATGGATGGAAATGGAGGTCAATATGTTAAATGAAACACTCAGGCACAGGAAGTCAAATATCACAGGTTTTCACTCATAAGTAGGAAATAAAAATATGTACACATGGACATAGAGAGTAGAATGATAGACAACAGAAACTTAGGAAGTTAAAAGGTTGGAAGGGAGGTGGATTACAAGAAACTACTTAAAGGATACAACGTATGTTATTTGTGTGATAGATATCCTAAAAGCTCTGATTTGACTGCTAGGCAATCTATGCAAGTAATAGAATTTCTCTTGTACCTCATAAATGTATACATTTTTAAAAGTAAACTGTTGATGGTTGATGCTACTTACATTAATATCTAATTTAAGCATCCTGTGAGAAATTGTTGAAACTGATTGTATTAAAAACATGGTCTCCCTGGAATATAGGTTCTTCATGGATAGAGACTGCACTAACTTACTGTAGCCCAAATGTTCAACATAATATTGTTAAATACATAGTTGTGAATTAAGAGCTGTGAAATTTATATATTCTGTTGAGGTAATTACCGCTACATGAAATGATGTCTTCTTCTTAGTGATACTAGGACTTGTCAGGTGCTTATTTCTAAGAAGCTAAATTTAAGTAGTCAAAATGGGCAAGTTTATTTTCCCTAACAAAATATAATCTTTAAATTAGTATTCTGATCATTACTAAATATATACTAAACAGTAAACTTTAACACCTAAAGACTTAGGAAGCCATGTCCTGTGTCAGTCAGTGATAATCAGATACAAGTAATAAAAACCTCTTGAAGTATTTTTTTTTAAATATTTAAGACTATTAAAGAACTTGCCAAATAAAAAAGCCAGATGGTTAAGCCAAAGATCACACATTCAAAGACAATATTCAAATCACATTTACTGTGTCTATTTTAGCCACTGTAGATACAACACAAATGCCATACTAGTTGCTGCTGACCTAAGTGGCAGAATCTCCATCCTACTGCCCTAGAAGTTTAATGCCACCATCATTCTCAAATAAATTCC
This sequence comes from Rhinopithecus roxellana, assembly GCF_007565055.1. Taxonomy (NCBI): domain Eukaryota; kingdom Metazoa; phylum Chordata; class Mammalia; order Primates; family Cercopithecidae; genus Rhinopithecus; species Rhinopithecus roxellana. Next base: position 162,210,925 of record NC_044552.1, read on the forward strand.
TCTTGGTTTCTTCTTTCTTTATTAACCTCCAAAGAATATGTTAGCATCTTATACTCACACTATCATTTGGAAAATATTTTCCTTTTAAATATACATAAGGTATACATAAGTAGTATACCCTTGCTTACCTAGAAAAAGAATGTTATTAAACTTTCATCTTTTTTAGAAGACTACATGATAAATCTGAGGAATGATCTTTCAGAGACTATAATGACTATGTGATTAATGACTATAATGATGTCTATCTAATATGTCTGCTTAAGACATGTCACACTGACCATATCTGAATTAACGTCTCATGCAGTTGAGTCTGATTGGCAGAGCCAACATCACAGGCCAGCAACCTGGATACAAATGGAGATTAGCAAAGTGGAATTCTTGTTTCTGCCTGAGTTGGGAGTATGTGGGATGCTTAAGACAGGAAATTTTCCCAGCACCAAAAGGAATATAAAAAGTGCTGTGTCTCCAGAAACATCACACATTTCCCTCACAGATCCCTACCCACCTCTTCATCTTCACTCCATCCACACATTCTGACTCTCTATGTTTTATTCATAATTGTCTTTTTTTTAGGTTATCCTTAACAGAAGGATTTTCATATATGCTGTGTTTAATTCTCCACAAAAATATAGAATAATATTTATTTCCTCACAGGCCTAAAATAAATATAAAATAAGGAAGCTTACAGACAATTTGAGAAGCATAACCCATTTAAATATAAGGTATAATTATGAACATAGTTATCCCTTAACATTTTTGCTAAAGGTCAAGAGCCTATTAGCTAGACATCATTAGTCTCAGGAATATCATGCCTTAGATATTTCATGTAGTCTCAGGCTAAAGGAGACGAGAAAGTGTAATAATATTCGTGTTCTAGGTAAGTAAGAATGTATTACTTATTAACTAAAAGAAGAGTTCCTTAAAATAAGTATAAAAAAAGCTTTGACTATAGGAGTAATGTTTAAATATTAAAGACTTTTCATTAATTAATTTTAGGCAGTTTAACATAGTTGTTAAGGTATTAGCTTTGCAATGAGCCAGACGTGAGCTATTGGGTCCTGAGTTATGCATTTTTTGACTGGAAGATTTATTTCACCTCTTTAAGTCCTAGTTTCATCTTTTGAAAATTTCATCCTCCATGAAATTATAGCAATTAATAGAGATAAAATGTATAAATCACATATTACAGCACATGGCATGTATTATGTGATCAAAATGCAAGTTATTGTAAATATTTTCATCAGTGTAACATTAGAGGAAAGTGGTTGAAATCAAAACATTTAATTTATTCTCCTTTTTTGTGGCAAGTGTGTGTTTATTTTGAAAGTTGTCTAATGTATTGGACTGGAAGGAAATCAATTGTTGGACTTTCATGATTCATATTTCTAAAAGGAATCTCTTTTCTACTGCAGCATTCTAGAAGACATGACCAAAGGTGGTAAGTTTTTAATAACTTTTACTTCTGAACTGTCATTGCTGAGTTAAATGCTCTTAATGTGTTTATACAAAATTCTTTATTTTATTTTATTTTATTTTTGAGACACAGTTTTACTCTGTCACCCAGCCTGTAGTGCAGTGGCACCATCTCGGCTCACTGCAACCTCTGCTTCCTGGGTTCAAGCTCTTCTCCTGCCTCAGCCTCTCAAGTAGCTGGGACTACAGGTGTGCATCACCACACCCGGCTAATATTTTTTGCATTATTATTATAGATGGGGTTTCACCAGGTTGGCCAGGCTGGTCTCAAACTCCTGACCTCAAGCGATCCGCCTGCTTCAACCTCCCAAAGTGCTGGATTACAGGCGTGAGCCACTGTGCCTGGCCTATACAAAATTCTGAACAAAGTTCAAGGCCTATACAAAATGTTTTTTCTTATACAAATCTTACTATGCATGTTAGCTATAAAGTATAATCAGTGAATATTAATGTCTTTTCACTTTGAGTCAGAGTTAAATATTTTACTACTCATGTACTAAATCACCAGTATTCAAATATCTGCATTAACTTATTCTCAACTTTATTATTTAACACTAATCTCTGCTTTTGTAACCTCTAAAGACAGGTTAATTGATATCGAAGTTAGGAATTTATCATAAATACATTACTGATGTTTCAAGGTTACACTTCCACTTAGACCAATTGGTAACCATAAATTAAATGGTAAATATTTTTATAATTGAAATTTCATTTTTATTAAAATGTAAATTAATATGACATTTTATAACATTAACCTTTTAAAAATACCTAAATTAAATGTGTTAATGCAGTATAACAGCAACACCTTTGCTAAAACCATCACCTGTGAAAATTCAAAGAAATTATTATGCTTACTGAGCTTGTAGCTCTAGAGGAAAATGGTTAGTAATCATCTACATTGGTTTTCTTTGACTGCACTTAGCAAATAATTATAGGAAAAAAATGAATTAAAAAAAAAATAACTGGCCTAATAGAAAATAGAAAGGAAAAAACTAGTGTTCAGAAACGGATTCTTGAAGATTTAGGAAAGACAACTTCTAGACATAAATAGTAATAGACTAGATTCTAATAGACTCTCAGTGACAAAGTCCCAATATGCCTTCTCCCTTGAAAATAATGACTCTGTGACAATGAATGGATAAAAGATGTGTCATTTTCACACAAGCTTATTAGCCACCAAGTTGCACTAACAAGTTGAAAGAAGAAAAAATACAGAGCAAAGATTGCAGAATCATGTCTAGGAAAATAGTATTTGAGTGGCAAGTACTGATACAGGGCCTGCTGGAACCAAATGGATCAGAAGCTTACTAATTCTGGGAGAGATTTGCATTGGTTTTGAGAACATTAAAGCCTGATTTCAAAATGCCTGATACTGTTAGTTGAACATTAAAACGACCCTAGGTAATGGAGAAGGCTACAAAACAACACCTTCCCCATCAACAGATGAAAGAAACCTTCCATAGAATATTGCTAGAAAAAAATGGATGAAGAAAACTGCACAGAGAGCAGAATCATGGCCTCTTCAAGGAACTATTTGATCCTCAGAATAGAAGGCTTTTATGCTGTTTATCCAGAGGAATTTCAGAATTGCTATTGGCCAGTGACTGTCATAGGACTCTTATTCTTCCCCTTTGCAAAAAGAAATAATTGTTTTCTCTGCTTTGCTTTGCCATTATAGCTCATAGGCTGTTTGAACCAAAGAGCCACATTCACATCAGACAGGGGATTGTATGTAAAACAAAGGACCTTATCTTAAAGCTGAATGCATTAATTGGACCATTGACTCAGGGAGGATTGTCTTCATTTGGAAAACTAAGAGGGACAAATATTTGTTGATAAAAGTGGACTGAGGCAGCAATAATGTTAGGTATTGAGCAATTGAATCTCATTTTCTTCCCGTGTACACAACCCAACCACATTTTCCAATCCTTTGTAGTTAGATTTGGGCCATGTGGCTGAGTTCTGGCCGATGGAACCTGAATGAAAGTTGCGCAATCTCTTCACCTTACCCATAAGTTTCCCATAGGAAATTATCTACTTCCCATCTTTGCTGACATCAATGAACTGTGATGTAGCAAACAAAAACATTTAGTGTATCAAGTCACTGAGATTTGGGAGTTATTTATTATATTACACAGTTTTTGTACTAAGTAAGATAATCTTAAAAAGTTACCTGGCCCCAAATCCTAGCTCTTCAAAAATCATCAAAACACTTATTTATTTAATACCAAGTTTTTTAAAAATTCTAAGATTAAAGTATCAAGAATGACATTTAAAATTAATGCATACAAAGAGGATGGGATTACTTATTGTTTATAGACATGAATCCTATAAGAAACAATAGTTTTTCTAATAGTTTAAGGGAATAGTATAGAATAAATGCCAAACATTTTTATTTTCCCAGAAATTAATACTGAAAGTAATAGGTAAAAGTCACAAGGAACCATGCTTTGATTTCACTGGGAAGAGTTAAGATTATATGCACAGGCCTTCTCCAATGTGGTACCCAACTGCAATGCAAATAGCTAGTAGAGATCATCACTCAAGCATTTTCCAATCTTATTTTGACGTTCTACAGTTTCAAATGATTTATGCAATTTTTTAAGAAAAAAATAGATAAATGTTGCATATATTTTATACATTTTTCTACAGAAAAAAATATGTTAAAGGAGGAAATACTAAATTCTTAGAAGTTAGTATGAGGGAGTATGTCCCAATTAGCATTCAGAAAAAAAACCACAAGACATGTAAAATATACTCCAAATATGTTTCAAAAGATAGGAACTAAAAAAGAAAATTTCAAATTTAATTATAAGTGATAAAAACATAAATTGTTATGTTGTAAGTGATATAATTTTTAAAAGGAACTTCATTACTCATTCCTAAATATGTCAAAATACAAAATCTATCCTCAAAACTAAAACTCAAATCTAGTGATATTTTACTGTCAATATTAATGAAATTAGAGTGTCTTAAGGTGATGTTCTAACTAAAAAAGGAATTTGCATAATCTACTGTAATCTCTGCAAGTTTAGTTTTAATTGCAACAGAAAGTTTACATTCAAATTTTACTTTTTAAAATTTCTTTTGTCATTGCATCTCCTTAGAACAACTGAAATATTTTGTAATTCAGTCTAATAAACATGCACAAATTTAGAAGTGTCCTTTGAAGTGACAAAAATATTTAAAACCATGATTTTCTGACCATTACCTGGCAACATTTTCTAAATATCCAATGTTTCACATCATAAGCACCATTGATACTTATATATTGAAACACATACTTCTACATTTATATATTAATCCTGATGGTGTACTGTTTCAGATAATTGATTGATTATTGACAACCTAATTTACATACTTCTGAGTTACTTTTAAAATTGCCCAGAATCACTGCACTCCCTAATTATCTTCACTTAAATTTATGATAATGTATGATCCTCTGAATTAAATTTATCCACACACAAAGGAAGGAACTGATGGTTTCTATCTATTATGTGTGCACATGAAAATACGCTTTCACTCCTAGAATAGAATAGGTCAGCAAAAGAAGGCAGCCAGCACATGGACACACCGAAGACATGGGAATGTGAATTAAAGCTTTCTCAATACAGATCTTAGAAATATTATATTGAAATAGATCTTATTGTAACAGATATGTCAAGATATTACATAATTTTTTAAATGTTGAGTATGTGTCGCTAAGTGTTGACATATAAAAAAACTGAACCTGATGCTTGCCCTGTTTCCAGTTTTCGAAAAGTGAAAAGGATTTAACATATTCTGAAGAGAAACATTAAGACAGAACACAGCGATAATTACATAAATTATAAAGCAACTGAGCTCAAATGGCTAATAATTTTGCTAAGAAACAAAGAATAACTAACAAAAGTAAAATGAAGTAAATGAACGCAAATGGTAAAAGGGATCATTTGTCCTGTAGACTTTTGCAAAACATGTATGAAAACTGTTTGCAGTGTTAGTCAACATCATTACATTGTATTGAGTATTGATTATTCTAGAGCAAAAATACTAGCTGAGAATTATGGATGTAATAGTCTGAGATGAAAATAACGCTATACATTACTAAGTAATCTGACCTCGATTATTATTTATACTTTTGTTTTAGAGGTAATGCATTCTCTTCTAAACCTTGAGCCTCCTCCATCACAAAGTTGAAAATAATCTTTGCAACTGATTGTGAAAAATAACTCCAATTCTTATTCTTACCTGTACAAAATTGACTTCAGAGGGACTAGGAAAAAATATGACATTTATACTTTTGTTTCTCTTTTTTTTATTTTCACCAGTGCTAGACTATGGGAAGCAAAGCAAATTATTAAAATAAGCACCCAGAGACAACACAGGCAACATTAATATGTCTCTATTCTGTGTGGTTTACTAAGAAGTGATTTCATTTAGACAAGTTCAAACTAATTAAAGCACACATTATTACTCTAAATTTATGCAGTGAATTAATTAAGTTTTTGAACTGATATGATTTTATACTTGTGAATCCCGAAACATTAACCATAAACTATGTGGCTATAAGAAAACTTAGTAAGTGGTTGATTAAATGACTAAGGAATAAAAGCTTATATAGTTTCTATAAACAAAACAAAGAAAAGAATAAGAGAATATAATGAAGGTAAATGTTCTATTTATAACAGCAGAAAATAGGTTAAATGATCAAAAATAATGTATAAAGAAAGATGACAGAAGGTAGTTTATTTGAGTGTGTAATTAAAGTGTAATTTAAAGTAGTGGAGGAAAAATGCATCACTCAATAAATATTATAATAATTGGCTAGAATTGTTCAAGGTTAGAAAAAATTGCTATCTACTTTTTTTGAAACACCAAAATAAATTAACATATAGATCAAAGACTATTGTTGAATAAAAGGAAATCATATAATAGGTAAATTTTTCTTTAATAATAGTGAGGCAAATACTCATTTTAAGTAACCTACAAAACACAGAAGTTATAAAATAAAAATGAATTTGATCACTGACTAATGAAGCATTTCTCCAACAGGAAAAATACCACAAACAAAACAAAAAGAGAAATATCTAATGTGAAAAATATATTTACAAAATATATTACAAAGGGTCAATCTCTGTATTTTGAAAAGAAAGCTTATACTCAGTAAGAAAGAAACATACAACTCAATATACAAATAAACAAAGAATATAAAAAGCAGTTTTTTGCCTTTAATTTGTATTTACTTAGATTTTTTTTCAATAGGTAAATATATTCACATGGATCAAAATCAAAATGATAGATGATAAACATTGAAATGCCATTCCTATCCTTGTGCCTATGTCCACACCAAACCCCCATCCGCTGAGGGAAACAATTTCTATTATTTTTTAAATGTATCTATTTAGCATTCATTCATACAGACATAAGAAAATGAAAATATATAGTTTTATTTATCCTTACCTTACACAGAACATAGCATATATTATTCACTCTTCTAACCACACAGTTTTTGATGTAAAAACATAATGTGGAGTTTTTCCTTTTTGTACATAGAGGGCATTCTCATTCTTTAAAAACTGTACATGTTCCGCTATACAGATATACTATAGTTTATTTTAACAACTTGCCCATATAGATGGGCCTTTGGCTTGTGTTCAATATTTTGCTATTATAAACAAGAAGGCTATGAAAAATGACATGTATAGGTCATTTTCTATGTTTATTGGTGTGTCTGTAAGATACATTTTCCAAAGTGGAAATCCTAAGTCAAAGAGTAAATGTAATTGCAATTTTGAAAGATAATGTCAAATTTCCCTTGATTAGAGGTTGAAGTATTTTACACTCCTGCCAGCAATGTGTAAGAGTGTTTCTTTTCTCAAAGCCCCACAAATAGTGTTAACAAACATTTAGCTTTTTGACAGTCTGGATAGATAACACACTTATATCTTTGTGTAATTCCACTTAATATGAATGAGATGGAGTGTCTTTTCAGATGTTCCAGTCTTTTCATATGTTCCAGTCATTTTGTTTTCTTATGTCTCTGTACATATGAATATATTTTGTACTTGTTTTGTTTGTTTTTCCTTCTGAATCTTTCTTGAATGTGCAGATAATTTTAATTTTGATAAAGTTAGAGACTCGATTTTTTTTTTCCATGGCTCCTGAACATTTTGAAAGTAGCTCCTGAGGAATACATCAAAAGTATTTTCCAGTTCCAAAGCCTCATTTTATTCATCTATTTGCAGGTTTCATTTTTTCAAACATTTCAAGTGTTGACAATCTTGTGGTTTGTCCTGTGGTTTGGTATAAGATATGAAGCCAATGTTATCCTCTTTTAAATGGCTAGCAATTTGTCTAACAAACACTATTGGTGAATAAATTCACATTTATCACTACTGATTTGAGATACAAAGTGCTTTTAAATAGTAAATTGATATGCGATCTTGATCATACAAATATATATTAAAAACACAACATCATATACTTTTGTATAAAATGTTGTGGTACTGGATGATATTACTGATTATGAGAGATAACAGGAACTTGCATACATACTTGATGAAAGGCAAAATGGTACAACCTTGTTGGAGAGTGTTTTGGCAGTATCTATCAAATAATTCATATGCATATATACTATGATGCAGCAATTCCATTTGCAGAATAAATACAGTCATGTTTATATGCAAAAACAACATATATTACCATTAACAAGAAATTCATTAAATCAGCTAATTAATTCAATGCTGTGCTGCTAGCTGTTGGAACATGAATAAAATGAGCATATATGCACCAGCATATAAATTCTAAAAAATATTAATAAATGTTCAGAATAGAATGTCTATATATTAAATGCTAAAATTTATGTATGTTTACAAATATATATGCTCTTAAATATATAAAACGTGCATTACAAACACAGATATAATTAACCATGTATTTATCTACTGTACATATCCACCCCTGTACATATTTACACATCTAATACTTTATAAATTACCACATATACATATTATACATATTTCCATAAATATATAGATTATGAAAATTGACAAAGAAACTGGGTTTGGTGTTTACCTCTGTGAAGAAGAGTTCAGAATTAGAATTTACATAAGACAGAAGAACACCTTTTACTCAGATTCATACACTTTACTTGAAAAGTTTTAAATTCACAGAAAAATTACAAATATAGTACAGGTAAGTCCTGTGTACTCCACAATCAGTTTTCTCTACTATTTGCATCTTGCATTAGTATGGTACATTTTTCACAAATAATGAACCACTATTGATACATTATGGTTAACTCAAGTTCGTATTCAGATCTCTTCAGTTTTCCCTAATGTTACGTCTTTTAAAAATTTGGATGGGTACACAGTAGGTGTGCATATTTATGGGCTCCTCTTGGCTGTGACACTTTTTCAGACTCTCCTTGACTTTCAGAGTTTTCTGGGGTACTGGTCAAGTATATTATAGGATGCCACTGTATTTTAGCTTGTCTGATCATTTTCTCATGAGTAGACTGGGACATTGGGTACTGGGGAGGAAGACCACACATATATACTTCCAATGCCATCACATCATTTCAAGGATATATGCTATCAATGTGACTGTCACCGTTCACATTAACCCTTATCCCTTGGCTGAGGTAGTGTTTGTCATGCTTCACTGCTGTACCTTTACTCTTCCCTCCCACTACCTTGTCCTGTTTTCACACTGACTTGTTTGGAAGTAAGTTACTATATTTGACATATACTTAAGTAATGGGGAATTATGCACCACCTTCTTTAGGGTAAAGTATGTGCCTAAATTATTTAGAATTCTTATGCATGAGAGATTTGTTAGTTATTTTATCAGTTAGTTATTCAGTCATCTATTTATGTCTGTATAGACTTATTGATATTTAATTACACTTTGGGTTAAAATTTAATACTATCTCATTCCTTTGCTGCTCAAATTGTTTCAGCATTGGACATTGTAAACTCTTTTAGTTGACTTCTGTGCTCTTTTAAAATACCCAATATCTTAGTTCAGGCTCCTGTAACAATGTACTATAGACTGGGTGGCTTGTAAACAACAGTAATTCATTTCTCACAATTCTAGAGTCTGTAAGTCCAAGATTAGGATGCTCACATAATCAGCTTCGAATGAGGGACTTCTTTCAGGTTGCAGACTTCTGCCTTCTCACTGTATCCTCACATGGCAGAAAGAGGGTGACAGAGTTCTGTGAGATACCTTTTATAAAGGTCCTAATCCTCATTCATCAGGGCTTCATTGTCATGATCAAACTACCTCCCAAAGGCCCCACCTAATAGCATCACACTGGGGATTCAGATTTCAAAATAGAAATTTTATGGGGACACAAGCATTCAGTCCATTTCACTCCAAAATGTTTGGTTTGTTTAGCACTTCTTTACTTTCTGTCTCTACAAAATGCTGCAGGCTTATATTGTGTATTTTCTACCCCAGTCCCAGAATTAGTTATTTTTCCAAAGATCACTGGAGAATACAGTTAGAAACTAATATGTGAGTAAGTGTTCCTTACTGCTGGGATGGTTTTGCTTCGAGGGTCTCTCATATATATAAATATTTCTATATGTACACATCTGTACCCATATTAAGCTAACCGTGAAATCTTATGGATCTCTTCAAATTTTATCCATTACAATATGAATCATTCTAGTTTCTTCCCCCTGCTTAACTGTAACTTCCTAGCCCAACAATAAGAAATCTTATTCCTACACCCTACCATCAGTACCAATATACATGTATATCAGTATCAATATTGCTAACCCATATCCACATGGAGAACAATTTTATCAACTAGAGGTCAGATGTTATGTACAATTCTTTTTGCTTTTAGTCTTATAGACACCACTCACCTCCAAAGTTAATAGGTGAGTACCTTCCCCTTCTCTCACAGTTTGAATATTGTATCGGAAGCTCTGGGATCTTTTGCCTTTCCATACAAACTCTTGTGTTAGCTTGTCAATATCCACAAAATAACTTGCTGAGATTTGTATTAGAAAAAATAGTTTTAATTCTATATACTTTTGCAGTGTTTTATATTGCCACCATGAGTATGTATGTATTCCTTTAAGTCAACCAATTAACAATAACAACGAAAATTCTAGTTCAAGAAGATCCTGCCTTAGTGCCATTTTCAAAGCAAAAGTTTATTTAGTAACTTTCAAAGACACCTTAGGTATACAAAGGAAATAAAAACTCAATCAAATAATAATGAAATAGACAAATTTAATTGAAATTCTAAAATCTTATTTAGTCGTGTGAGTATTGTGTTCTTATCATAGATATAGCAATAGAGAAGAATAAAATCCATTATTCCTTACTTATATAAATTGACAATCTAGAGAATAAATTACAACCAGAGGCTGCACAACAACCCAAATTTCATGAGCACAGGGATCATACCTATATTTTTCATCCCTAGATACACAGGGCCTATCTATTTTCAGCACATATGTTTCCAAAATAGAAGACAGTATGCCAAATCCCACCTGTTCTCTTAAAGATGTTTTTCTTTATAACAATCCACAGCTCTGAAAAAAAGTATATTCTGTTTTCTATTATCTTGCAAAGACAGAACTGTACATTTTTTTATTTTTAAATTTTATTTATTTATTTATTTTAAATTCAACTTTTATTTTTGACACAGGAGGAGGTACATATGCAGGTTTGTTACATGGGTATATTGCATACAGGCAGTTTTTCAACCCATGCCCCTATCCTTCACTCCCCACGAGTAGTGCACACTGTCTGTTGTTCTCATGCTTATGTTAATATTTGCTCAGTGTTTAGCTCACACTTATAAGTGAGAACATGGGGTATTTATTTTTCTGTTCCTGCATTAATTTGCTTAGGATTATGGCCTCCAGCTCCATCTGTCTTGCTTCAAAGGTTGTAATTTCACTCATGTTTATATTCCATGATATATATGAACCACATTTTCTTTATCCAATCCACCACTAACGGGCACCTAAGTTGATTCTCTATCTTTGCTATTGTGACTAGCACAGCTATGAACATATGTGTGCATGTGTCTTTTTGATAGAAACATTTATTTTCCTTTGGGTATATACTCAGTAATGGGATTGCCGGTTCTAAGTGGTAGTTCTAAGTCTTTTGAGAAATACCCAAACTGCTTTCCACAGTGCCTGAATTAATTTACATTTCTACCAACTGGATATAAACATTCCCTTTTCTCTGCAACCTCACCAGCAAGTTTTGTTGACTTTTTAATAATAGTCATTCTGACTGGTGTGAGATGGTATCTCCTTGTGATTTTGATTTGCAGTTCCCTAATGATTAGTGTTGTGGAGCACTTTTTCATGTTTGTTGGTTGCATGTATGTCAGCTTTTGAGAAGTGTCTGTTTATGTCTTTTGCTAATTTTCATGGGCTTGTTTCTTGCTTTTTGATTTACATTACTTATAAATTCTGAATCCATCTTTGTCAGATGTATAGATTATGAATATTTTCTTCCATTCTGTAGGTTGTCTATTTACTCTCTTGGTAGTTTCTTTTGCTGGGCAGAAGCTCTTTAGTTTAACTTGCCAAAAATTCTTAGTCAAGGCCAGTGTCGAGAAAAGTGTTTCCTAGGTTTTAGGATTCTTTAGTTTGAGATATTGCATTGAAATCTTGAATCCACCTTGAGTTAATTTTTGTATATGGTAAAAGGTAAAGGTATAGTTTTATTCTATAGCTAGCTAGCCAGCTATCCCAGCACCATTTATTGAATAGGGACTCCTTTCTCAATTGCTTGCTTTTTAGACTTTGTTAAAGATCAGATGGCTGTAGGGTATGAGGATTTCTGGCTTCTATATTCTGTTCCATTGATCTATGTGTTTTGTATCAGTACCATGCTGTTTTGATCACTGTAGATTTATAGCATATTTAGAAGTAGAAAAATGTAATGCATCCTGTTTTGTTCTTTTTCCTTAGTATTGCTTTGCCATTTGGGCTCTTTTTTGATTCCATATGAGTTTTACAATAGTTTTTTCTACTTCTGTGAAAAATAATATTGGGAGCTTGATAGGAATGTGTTAAATCTGTAGACTGCTTTGCATAGTTTGTCCATTTTTATGATATTGATTCTTCCAATTCATGACTGTTGAATGTTACTTCATATTTTTGTGTGTCAATTATGATTTCTTTTAGCAGTGTTTGGTGGTTCTCCTTATATGACATTTTCACCTCCTTGGTAGGTGTACATGTATTGCTAGTTATTTTCATTGTTGTTGCAGCAATTGTAAATTGGATTACACTATTGATTTAGCTCCCAGCTTGAATGTTATTGGTGTATAGAAATGCTACTGATTTTCATACATTAATTTTGTATCCTGAAATTTTACTGAAGTTGTTTATTGGTTCCAGAAGCCTTTTGGTGGAGTCTTTAGAGTTTTCAAGGTATAGAAACATATCATCAATGAAGAGAGATAGTTTGAATTCTTCATTTTCTAATTTTTTAATTTTTTTTATTATACTTTAAGTTCTAGGGTACATGTGCACAACGTGCAGGTTTGTTTCATATGTATACATGTGCCATGTTGGTGTGCTGCACCCATTAACTCATCATTTACATTAGGTATATCTCCTAATGCTATCCCTCCCCCAATCCCCAACCCCATGACAGGCCCCAGTGTGTGATGTTCCCCATCCTGTATACTAGGGTAGATTGTACAAATTTTATCCCATTCTGTAGGTTGCCTGTTCACTCTGATGGGAGTTTCTACTGCTGTGTAGAAACTCTTTAGTAAAATTAGATCCCATTTGTATATTTTGGCTTTTGTTGTCATTGCTTTTGGTGTTTTAGTCATGAAGTCCTTCCCCATGCCTATGTCCTGAATGATATTACCTAGGTTTTCTTCTAGGGTTTTTATGGTTTTAGGTCTAACATTTAAGTCTTTAATCCATCTTGAATTAATTTGTGTACAAGGTGTAAGGAAGGGATCCAGTTTCAGCTTTCTACTTATGGCTAGCCAGTATTCCCAGCACCATTTATTAAATAGGGAATCATTTCCCCATTGCTTGTTTTTGTCAGGTTTGTCAAAGATCAGATGGTTGTAGATGTGTGGTATTATTTCTGAGGGCTCTGTTCTGTTCCGTTGGTCTATATCTCTGTTTTGGTACCAGTACCATGCTCTTTTGGTTACTGTAGCCTTGTAGTATAGTTTGAAGTCAGGTAGCATGATGTCTCCAGCTTTGTTCTTTTTGCTGAGGACTGTCTTGGCAATATGGGCTCCTTGTTGGTTCCATATGACTTCCAGTGGAGAAAGTCATTGGTAGCTTGATGGGGATGGCATTGAATCTATAAATGACCTTGGGCAGTATGGCCATTTTGACGATATTGATTCTTCCTATCCATGAGCGTGGAATTTTCTTCCATTTGTTTGTGTCCTCTTTTATTTCATTGAGTAGTGGTTTGCAGTTCTCCTTGAAGAGGTCCTTCGCATCCCTTGTAAGTTGGATTCCTAGGTATTTTATTCTCTTTGAAGCAATTGTGAATGGGAGTTCACTCATGATTTGGCTGTTTGTCTGTTATTGTGTATAGGGATGCTTGTGATTTTTGCACATTGATTTTGTATCCTGAGAATTTCCTGAAGTTGCTTATCAGCATAAGGAGATTTTGGGCTGAGACAATGGACCTTTCTAAATATATAATCATGTCATCTGCAAACAGGGACAATTTGACTTCCTTTTTTCCTCTTTGAATGCCCTTTATTTCTTTCTCCTGCCTGATTGCCCTGGCCAGAACTTCCAAAACTCTGTTGAATAGGAGTAGTGAGAGAGGGCATCCCTGTCTTGTGCTGGTTTTCAAAGGGAATGCTTCCAACTTTTGCCCACTGAGTATGATATTGGCTCTGGGATTGTCATAAATAGCTCTTATTATTTTGAGATATGTCCCGTCAATACCTAGTTTATTGAGAGTTTTTAGCATGAAAGGTTGTTGAATTTTGTCAAAGGCCTTTTCTGCATCTATTGAGATAATCATGTGTTTTTTGTCTTTAGTTCTGTTTATGTGATGGATTGCATTTATTGATTTGCATATGTTCAACCAGCCTTGCATCCCAGGGATGAAGCCAACTTGATCATGGTGGATAAGCTTTTTGATGTACTGCTAGATTCAGTTTGCCAGTTTTTATTGAGGACTTTTGTATCGATGTTCATCAGGAATATTGGTCTAAAATTCTCTTTTTGTGTGTGTGTCTCTGCCAGGCTTTCATATCAAGATGATGCTGGCCTCATAAGATGACTTAGGGAAGATTCCCTCTTTTTCTATTGATTGGAATAGTTTCAGAAGGAATGTTCCCAGCTCCTCTTTGTACCTCTGGTAGAATTCGGCTGTGAATCCATCTGGTCCTGAACTTTTTGTGCTTGGTTGGTTGGCTATTAATTACTGCCTCAATTTCAGAGCCTGTTATTGGTCTATTCAGGGATTCAACTTCTTTCTGGTTTAGTCTGGAGAGGGTGTATGCGTCCAGGCCTGGTGGTGACAAAATCTCACAGCATTTGCTTGTCTGTAAAGGATTTTATGTCTTCTTCACTTATGAAACTTAGTTTGGCTGGATATGAAATTCTGAGTTGAAAATTCTTTTCTTTAAGAATGTTGAATATTGGCCCCCACTGTCTTCTTGCTTGTAGAGTTCTTGCCGAGAGATCCACTGTTAGTCTGATGGGCTTCCCTTTGTGGATAACCTGACCTTTCTCTCTGGCTGCCCTTAACATTTTTTCCTTCATTTCAACTTTGGTGAATCTGACAATTATGTGTCTTGGAGTTGTTGTTCTCGAGAAGTATCTTTGTGACGTTCTCCGTATTTCCTGAATTTGAATGTTGGCCTGCCTTGCTAGGTTGGGGAAGTTCTCCTGGATCATATCCTGAAGAGTATTTTCCAACTTGGTTCCATTCTCCCCATCACTTTCAGGTACACCAATCAGATGTAGATTTGGTCTTTTCACATAGTCCCATAGTTCTTGGAGGCTTTGTTCATTTCTTTTTACTCTTTTTTCTCTAAACGTCTCTTATCACTTCTTTTCATTCATTTGATCTTCAATCACTGATACCCTTTCTTCCACTTGATCAAATTGGCTACTGAAGCTTGTGCATGTGTCACATAGTTCTTGTGCCATGGTTTTCAGCCCCCTCAGGTCATTGAAGGTCTTCTCTACGCTGTTTATTCTAGTTAGTCATTCATCTGATTTTGTTTTTCAAGGTTTTTGGCTTCTTTGCGATGGATTCAAACATCCTCCTTTAGCTTGGAGAGGTTTATTATTAGTGATCGTCTGAACCTACTTCTGTCATCTCTTCAAAGTCATTCTCTGTCCAGCTTTGTTCCGTTGCTGGTGAGGAGCTGCGTTCCTTTGGAGGAGAAGAGGCTCTCTGATTTTTAGAAATTTCAGCTTTTCTGCTCTGGTTTCTCCCCATCTTTGTGGTTTTATCTACATTTGGTCTTTGACGATGGTGACGTACAGATGGGATTTTGGTGTGGATGTCCTTTCTGTTTGTCAGTTTTCCTTCTAACGGTCAGGACCCTCAGCTGCAGGTCAGTTGTAGTTTCCTGGAGGTCCACTCCAGACCCTGTTTGCCTGTGTATCACCAGCAGAGGTTTCAGAAAAGCAAATATTGCAGAAGGGCAATGGTTGCTCCTTGATCCTTCCTCTGGAAGCTTTGTCTCAGAGGGGCACCCAGCTGTATGAGGTGTTGGTTGGCCCCTACTGGGAGGTGTCTCCAAGTTTGCCTATTTGGGGGTCAGGGACCCATTGAGGAGGCAGTCTGTCCATTCTCAGATCTCAAATTCCGTGCTTGGAGAACCACTACTCTCTTCAAAGCTGTCAGACAGGGATGTTTAAGTCTGCAAAAGTTTCGACTGCCTTTTGTTCAGCTATGCCCTGCCCCCAGAGCTGGAGTCTACAGAGACATGCAGGTCTCCTTGAGCTGTGGTGGGCTTCACCCAGGTAGAGCTTCCCTTCCTGGCCACTTTGTTTACCTACTCAACCCTCAGCAATGGTGGACTCCCCTCCCCCAGCCTCACTGCTGCCTTGCAGTTTGATCTCAGACTGCTGGGCTAGCAGTGAGTGAGGCTCCCTGGGCATGGGATCCTCTGAGCCAAGCATGGGACATAGTATCCTGGTGTGCCATTTGGTAAGACCTTTGGAAAAGTGCAGTGTTAGGGAGGGAGTGTCCCAATTTTCCAGGTACCACCTGTCACGGCTTCCCTTGGCTAGGAAAGGGAATTCCTGGACCTCTTGTGCTTCCCGGGTGAGGTGATGCCCCGCCTTGCCTCAGCTCACACTCCGTGGGCTGTACCCACTGTCCAACAAGCCCCAGTGAGATGAATCCAGTATGTCAGTTGGAAATGCAGAAATCACCCGTCTTCTGCGTCCCTCACGCTGGGAGCTGTAGACTGGAGCTGTTCCTATTCGGCCATCTTGGAACTCACTGAATTATTTTCGTATTTGTTTGCCTTTTATTTTTTTCTCTTGCTTGGATTCTCTGGCAAGGACTTCCAACACTGTGTTGAATAGGAGAGGTGAAAGTAGGCATTCTTGTCTTCTTCCAATTCTTGAGAAAAAATAGTTCTAGCTTTTTCTCATTCAGTATGATATTGGCTCTGGATTTGTCATAGATGCCTTTTACTAATTCGAGATATGTTCCTTTGACGCCTATTCTGTTTGAGGGTGTTATTATGAAAGGATGTTGGAATTTACCAAAAGTTTTTCTGCATCTATTGAGGTGGTCATAAGATTTTTACTTTTAATTTTGTTTATGTAGTGAATCCCATTTATTGACTTGCTCATGTTTAAACAACCTTGCTTCTCAGGAATAAAGCCTTAACTTTTTGATGTGTTGCTGGATTTGGTTAGTTATATTTTGTTGAGTAATTTTACATCCATGTTTATCAGGGATATTGGCCTAAAGTTTTCTTTTTTTCATGATGCCTCTGCCAGATATTGGTATTAGGCTGATGCTGGCTTCATAGAATGTATTAATGAGTAGTTCCTCCTCTTTTATAATTTGGGATAGTTTCTGTAGGATTAGTACCAGGTCATCTTTGTACATCTGGCAGAATTCAGCTGTGAATCTATCTGGTCTTTGGCTTTTTTTTTTTTTTTTTTTTTTTTTTGGTTGGTAGGTTTTGTTTTACTTATTCAATTTCAGAGCTGGATATTGGCTTATTCAGGATTTCAATGTCTTCCGAATAAATTTTGGGAGAATGTGTGTTATTCATTTCCTCTAGATTTTCTAATTTGCATACATAGAGTGGGTCATATTATTCTCTGAGGATCTTTTGTATTTCTGTGCAATCAGTTGTAATTTCATCTTTATCATTTCTGATTGTGCTTATTTGAATTATCTCTCTTTATTCCTTTGTTAATCTAGCTAGCAGTCTATCGATCTTGTTTATTTTTCCCAAGAACCAACCTTTGGTTTCACTGATCTTTTGTATGAATTTTTACATCTCAATTCCACTGAGTTCTTATCTGGCATTAGTTATTTCTTTTTTCTGCTAGCTTTGGGGTTGGTTTGTTCTTTTTTCTCTAGTTCTGTCAGGTGCAAATTTAAGATGGTTAATTTGAGAACTTTCTAATTTCTCAGTGAAGGTGTTCAGCACTATGAACTTTCCTCCTAACACTGCTTTGTCTGCATCCAAGATATTTCATAAGTTGTATCCCAATTTTTACTAATTTCAAATAATTTTTTGATTCTGCCTTAATTTCACTATTCACCCAGGAGTTATTCATGAGCAAATCCTTTTAATTTCCAGGTATTTGTGCAGTTTGAGAGGTCTTCTTTATATTGATTTTTATTTTTATTGCACCATGGTATGAGTATGTCCTTGGTATGATTTTGATTTTTTTGAATTTATTGAGACTTGATTTATAACTGAACATTTAGTCAATCTTAGATATGTTCCATGTGCAGAAGATAATTTATATTTTGTGGTTACTGCGTGGAATGTTCTTTCGATGCCTATTAGGTCCAATCTGTCAAATGTCAAGTTTAAGTCCAGAATTGATTTGTTAGTTTTCTGCCTTGATGATCTGTCTGACACTGTCAGTAAGTTGTTGAAGTCTCCCGCTATTACTGTGTGGTTGTCTCATTCTTTATGTAGGTCAAGAAGAACTTGTTTTTTAAATGGATGCTCCAGTGTTGGATGTATATGTATTTACAATAGTTAATTCTTCTTTTAAATTGTAGCTGCTGTCATTATGTAATACATTTCTATGTTCATCTTAATTTTTATTGGTTCAAAGTCTGTTTTATGTGATGTAAGAATAGCAACTCCTGCTCTTTTTTTTTGTTTGTTTGTTTTCTGTTTGTGTGGTAGATCTTTCTCCATCCCTTTTCTTTGAGCCTATGGGTGTCATTGTATGTGAGATAGGTCTCTTGAAGATAGCAGATAGTTATTTTTGTCTTTTTTTTTTTTTTTTTTTTTTTTTTTTTTGAGACGGAGTCTCACTCTGTCGCCCAAGCTGGAGTGCAGTGGCCGGATCTCAGCTCACTGCAAGCTCTGCCTCCCGGGTTCATGCCATTCTCCTGCCTCAGCCTCCCGAGTAGCTGGGACTACAGGCGCCCGCCACCTCGCCCGGCTAGTTTTTTGTACTTTTTAGTAGAGACGGGGTTTCACCGTGTTAGCCAGGATGGTCTCGATCTCCTGACCTTGTGATCTGCCCGTCTCGGCCTCCCAAAGTGCTGGGATTACAGGCTTGAGCCACCGCGCCCGGCCAGTATTTTTGTCTTTTTATTCTGCTTGCCATTCTGCATATTTAAAATGGGGTATTTAGCCTATTTATATTTAGGGTTAGTATTTATATGTGAGATTTTGATACTGTCATGGTGTTGTTAGCTGGTTGTTATGTAGACTTGATTGTGTAGTTGCTTTATAGTGCTGTGGACTATGTGCTTAAGTGTGTTTTTGTGGCAGCAGTTGTCATTATTTAAATCCCATATTTAGCATTCTCTTAAGGACCTCTTGTAAGGCTGGTCTAGTCAAAATAAATTCCCCTGTTGTTTGCTTGTTTGAGAAGGATTTAATTCTCCTTTACTTATGAAGCTTAGTTTGAGAGAACATGAAATTCTTGGTTGGAATTCCTCTTCTCTAAGTATGCTGAAAATAGGCCTCTAATCTATCCTGGCTTCTGAGGTTTTTGCTGACAGATCTGCTGCTAGCCTAACTGGATTGCCTCTGTACATGACTTAACTCTTCTCTGGCTGACTTTACTATTTTTTCTTTTACATTGACCTTAGTGAATCTGATGGCTATTTGTCTTGGGAAAGTTGTCTTGTAATACAGAGCTGAGGTTCTCTGTATTTCCTGAATTTGCATGTCAACCTCTCTAGCAAGATAAAGGAAATTTTTGTGGACTACATCTCAAATGTATTTTCCAAATTGCTTATTCTCTCTCGTTCTCTCTCAGGAATGCCAATGAGTCTTTTATTTGGTGTCTGCATAATCTCATATTTCTTGGAGGTTATGTTCAGTTTTTTAAATTCTTTCTTTTTCTTCAATTTAAAGTTCCAGGGCACGTGTGCAGAAGGTGCGGGTTTGTTACATAGGTAAATGTGAGCCGTGGTGATTTCCTGCACAGATTAACCCATTACCCAGGTATTACATGCAGCATTAACTATTCTTCCTGAGGCTCTTCCTCCCCCTCTCCCACACCCTCAATGGGCCCCAGTGTATGTTGTTCCCCACTATGTGTCCATGTGTTCTCATCATTTTAACTCCTACTTATGAGTGAGAATATGCAGTGTTTGGTTTTCTGTTTCTGTGTTAGTTTGCTAAGGATCACAGCTTCCAGTGCCATCCATGTCCCTGCAAAGGACATGATCTCATTCCTATTTAATGGCTGCATAGTTTTCCATGGTGTAAATGTACCACATTTTCTTTATCCAGTCTATCATTTTTGAGCATCTGTGTTGATTCCATGTCTTTGCTATTGTAATTAGTGCTGCAATTAACATATGCGTTCATGTATCTTTATATTAGAAGGATTTATATTCTTTTGGGTTTATACCCAGTAAGGGGAATGCTGGCTCAAATGGTATTTCTGCCTCTATGTCTCTGAGGAATCATCACACTGCCCTCCACAATGGCAGAATTAATTTATACTCCCACCAACAATGTAAAAGCATTCCTTTTTATCTACAATCTCATGAGCATCTGTTATTTGTTGACTTTTTAATATTTACCATTCTGACTGGCATAAGATGCTACATCATTGTGGTTTTGATTTGCATTTCTTGTTTTAAAATTTGAGTTGATTCAAAGAACTGGTCCTTGAGCTCTGAGATTCTTTTCTGAGCTTGATCTACTCTGCTCTTAATACTTCTGATTGTATTATGAAGTTTCTTTAGTGAATTTTATATCTCTAGAAATTCAGTTTCATTCTTTCTTAAAATGGCTATTTGATCTTTCAGCTCTCATATGATTTTATTGGATTCCTTGGATTCCTTTGATTGGGTTTCAACTTCCTCCTGAATCTCACTGAGTTTTCTTGCCATTCAGATTCTGAATTCTATGTCTGTCATTTCAGCCATTTCAGCCTGGTTAAGAAGCATTGCTGGGGAGCTAATGGACTCTTTTGGAGGCAAGGGAATATGTTGGGTTTTTGAATTTCCAGAGTTCTTACACTGACTCTTTCTCATTTGGGAGGATTGATGTTCCTTTAACTGTGGTATTAGTTGACTGTAGTCAGCTGGCTCCATTTTGGGATGTTTTCAGAGGGCCAAAGCTCGTTCAAGGGTATTTATTTGTAGCTAAATTCTTACCCTTGGTTTCGCAGCAAAGTATATTAGTAAAGCATTTTTATTGTTGTAGTTTGGTCTGCAATCCAGCAGATGGTGCTTCTAAGTAATGGGCAGTAGATAGGCTCTTAGCTGTCTGGCTCCTGTATATTTCTTCACATTTGCAGTCATGCTCTGTGATATGGGAAGAAGGATGGGCCCCCCACCTCACCAGGTCTGCTCCTGAACTTTGGGGGAGACCCCTTCACAAACTGGCACTGCACCTGCATTATTTTCATTAGGTGTTTCATGCCACGGAGCTCCCTTGGGCAGAGACCAGGGCAGGGAGATAAGCTACATATTTTCTGGTCCAGCCCTGTGGAGAGTAGCATGTTCTACTCCCACACCAGTTCATGAACCCACATGACTCACCCACTCAGTTCTCTGAGAGTGTGGGCTCCTCTCCCAATCAAGTGCTTGACATAGATCTTGGCTTAGTATTCCTGACCTGTGCACTGCAGCCCTGGGGCTCTGGGATTGGCTTGCAGCTCTATCCTCTGGACCCTCTGAATTAGGTTCAGGTGTGCTGGGGGATCCAAGGTGCTCCCAGTGTGCCAGAAGTATATTTATGTGCAGCAAAACACCCAGGCTGGGTAGCAGAGGCTGTACAATGCATACACTCCTCAGGGTGGCTAGGTAGGGGCCCTTGCTGGTGGGCGAGAGGGCCTATAGAACAGATGTGCTCCAGTCCCATGGGAAAGCCAGCCCCACTTTCTCCTAGCTGTTTGGCAGCTGAAGCTAGAGCTTCTTGGATGGAGATGGGAGGTCTTGGGGAATGGGTGGTCACACTCTGCCAGAACTTCAATAGGCGCAGTGGCCTCTGTTTCTATGCCAGCTGAACCTTGATTTCTGTCTACTCTCTGGACAGATTACCCTGTCAGCTCAAACATTCATGGGGACATGGGGCCTTCTGTAGCCAGGATCCTAGAGTTCTGCAACAAATGTGGGCAGTCCCACAGTCCCTTCACTCATTCGTTCCACAGGAGCTGTTTGGGGCCAGGAACTAGCCCCAGCATTTGTTTATCCTGCACAGGGTTCCCAGCCTCCTCCCTCCTCAGCCTCAGCATCTGCATTGCATCTCCATATGCTCTTGCTAATTTCTCTCTAAAGATCTGTCCAAATTATGTTGGTTTCCATGAAGATTTGGTCTTTCTCAGTGGAAGTGGTGCTTAATGGATGCATCTAGTTGGTCATCATTTTGTCCTCTCTTGGTAATTTGTTTTTAATGTAGACAGTCACTTTATAACTTTTATGTGGTGAATCTCACACCAAAGGATTCAAAACATGATAGATCTTGTAATATGGCATAAACAATATTAAAACAGAAAGACCTGATATTTTTAAAGGATTTGAAGAAGACAGATGAAATAATTGACTACAAAGATTGAAGTGGTTTCTGATATATGCAGTAAATTTAAAAAATTATTGTTTGTACATTGGAGAAGAAGCTTTAGCTGTACATAAAATAGGATAGACTAGAAAATTCAATGGGATATGTTAAAAGTGATTTTAATAATTATATATGTGCACAATTGTTACTTTTTAAGCTTCATCTCAAAACATCATTCTGAATTTAAAGGCATCCATCATTGTGTGAGATACGATTAGAGGCAGAATTTCTCATTATTAGAAACTCAACAATGAGTATTTTCCCCAATAGCTACTGGGAGATAGGACACAGGGACATAATTCAAGTTGGTATGCTCTATTTGGGCTTTGAAACTTAAGAGAACGGTCCAAATTTCCAAGGCCATTTGATACATATCCATAGAGGAGATGGTGTCAGTGGGAGTCCAAACAGGGCAGCACTGAGTGCCTGATGCTGGTTATCATCAATGCTGTGGTATGCATACACACTATTCTTGGCTTGATGTTGGATGAGTTCTTTGCTGATTACCCTCTTTTGTTTCTACCCATTATGTGAGTTTGCTTTTCTAGCCTTCTTGTCAAGATTTTGAGCCAACCCATTGGTTTCTGCTTCAGTTAGCTGGTTGATTACTGTTGCTTATAACCAAGGAAACTGACTAAAATAAGACATATCACAACTTTCAAACACAAAAAAGGAAGGAAAGGAGATCATTTTAAAAGCAACAAATCCCCCAAAAAGCCTCCCATACACACAAAAACTCACATCACTTTTGAGAAAATAAAACTCTTACTAGAAAATTTCTCTATTGATAAATACATATCTATCCCAAAAATATCAAAGCATTCAGCTCATTGCTTCGTCATCTAAAGTGTATCTTGTTAAAAGATATCTTTATTTGGGATACGGTGTTAGAGAAAAAATTAAATATGACACTAAAATTAGTTTTTTGGAGAAGAGAGAACATGGGACTGACAAACGTTATGTAAGATGCCTACTAGAAATATCAATATAGAATTTCAGTAACAGTATTAGAGAATTATGCACAGCTTATACTGCTTTCGGAAAAAATTCAAAATGCAATTCAAGGGGAAACAGGAAAAATAAACAATTTTTTTTTAATATTTAAATTCTGAAAATTAGGTATCCTAGTGTGGCTGAAAAAAGATACAGCTTACTGAGAGGTTCAACGAACAACACATTTTTCTTTAAATTTATATTTCTCCATTGTATGAGCATGTGAGACCCTGCTTATGCTCATTTTTTTCATCTCCTTCTCTGACTTAATTTATACACTTCCTTCACACGATTGTCTTTTTTCTCCATACCTCCTTTTCAGTAATTAAATCACTCCACTGTTAGTCCTTGTGTGATCCATAGGTTCCTGTTCCTATTGTTTCTGAGTTCTTGTCCCCTTCATCTGTTTTCCAATAGGCATGTCCTGTTCTACTGAAAAGCCCCAGCATGCAGTTCTAAAGCAGTTCTGCTGGACTCATGAACTCCTGTAGTGAGCAAAATCAGTGCATCTGGACACTACTTGGTTCTTCTAGAGACCATAGACTTTAATACAGTTAGAACACAGCTTGCTGCCCAAAGAAGCAGTTTACATTGCTGTTTGTTCCAACTGAATAAATGTCAGAAAAAGAAAAGTGTGTTAACACACAGATATACTCCATTTGAAATATCCTACTTTTCTCTCTTCTACATCCCATTGTAGAACAAGTGAGCTGTGGTCCTCAGCTTAGGACGTTCCTGTGAAGTTTAGGTTTCTTCATGAAGACCTGTGGGCCTTTTGATTTTTGCTCTAGCATAGGGGAGAGTGAAGTTCACAAACAAGATGTAGCACTTAACATAAATCCATTACTTATAGTATCAACAAGGTACAAATAATTAATTAGGCAAATTTTCTGTGTAGAAAAATAAGTGACCAATGGCAATTAGTCATTTTACATCCACCAGAATGTGAAAATTAAGATGCCTAGTGAAATTGTGTGGTTTAGAGGGTGGGATAGTATAAAATATCATTTAGTTATAGTTGTAATTTGCATTTATATATATATTCATGTTTATTAAATTTGTATTCAATATCCTATGCAGTGCCTTTTAAGCTCTTTTGTTCTCATTTTACTTTTTTTTTTTTTGATAGTTATTCTTCTCACAAGTTGAATATCCATAGTAATGCAATTGCTTCCTGATTATGATTTACCATGTTCATTCTTTATGAGATGTATTTTGGTGCTTTAAAATACACACTTTAAATTGTTTTTATTTTAATTTTTGTGAGCATATAGTATGTGTATGTATACATGGGGTACATGAAATGTTTGGATACAGGAATGCAAAGCATAATAATCACATCACGTAAAATGGGGCGTCCAATCCCTCAAGCATTTATCCTTGGTGTTGCAAACAATCTAAAGATGCTCTTGTCCCTTATGTTTTATACATTTTGTTCCTTGCTTAAGATGTCCTTCCATATGCTACGATATTTCTGTGTATTCTCTTCTAAATGTTTTATAACTTAAAAAATTTGTGAACTCAATAAATACGTAATGAATTTCTGAATCTAGTATCAGGTAGGTTTCCATATTCATTTTTTCATGTAAAAGTTATCTCAGCACCATTAAAAAGCCTATTGTTTTTCTACTAATCTTCAATACTAAAGAAATAATGAAAAATTTGTCTTAAAAGTGGTCTATTTTGAGGTTCCAATATCTTTACACTGATAATACCTTGTATTATTCAATAGAATGTTATTTTTTATGTCTAGTAAAGCAAACCACACTGCTTTGTTCTTTTTCTAGATAGGGCTGACTATTGTTGGGCCATACTCTTTTATAAACCTGAGATTTGCATTTCTCACATTAATGTACATAGCTGTAGTCCATTCATTTTCTTTGGTATGTAATGTTTTATTTAAACACTGTTATATTTTTCTAATTGACGAGCACCATATTATTTGTATGAATTGTTCTAATATTGACTATTAAGTAATTTTTCTTTCCCATTTCTATCTACCCAATTGGTTTTCAAAATGCTAAGAGTTGAGTCAAATCATGCCCATAACCAAAATTCAAAAAGCATGAAATGTAGTCTCAAATGATTATTTTCTAGCACAATAAAATACTTCTCTGATGTGACAAAGATGCTAAGGTGTTTAGCGAGTTTCAAGGTGAAGGTAAAGATCAGATTATTTGATTTTGGTTCTCATTTTATTAAGTGAAAAATGGAGAAATCTTTCTGGGTAGCCATAGAATTTCTTCTACTCTTAGGAGTATTTGGGGATTATATTCTCCTGACTATGTTAAACAGGACATAAAATGTATTTTCTTAAGTATTGCCTTGACTTATAGGTTTTAGAGGACTCTGGTATGTTGACTGTGATTTCTTTGAATAAAGCTGAAACATATGGTTGGAATTTCAACAATCAGATGCTCTATGTAGAGAAGCATTTGGGAGGAATCATACACTGGAAATCTAGGTAACAGAAGGTGGCCTTTTAATCCTGAATGCATAATGCTGCTTTGAAAGACACACTCAGGAGTAAAGAATGTGCACCCTTTGCCTCAGTGTAAAGAGGCCACAAAATCCTTATTATTCCCTTGTCTCAGACAATACAGAAGGGGGACCTGGAGAGACTGCTAAATGAAAGACTCTTACCAGTGTAAACACGAATCATTCGCCCCAAGTCTTATTCTGCCCCTTGAAACATGGCTCAGAGAGTTGCTTACCACCTCCTCTTACTCGCGGTTAAGATCTTAGTACTACTCTCTCATCCATTCTATTTTCTGTACTTGCCCAGCCTCTGTATTAGAGCTTTCTCTCTGTCAGTGTAATACACTTTCAGTCTAATCTTGGTATAGCTTTGTCAAAATGACTTATATTCTCTTTCCCATCTGTTTAGAATCCCAGTGTGAAGTTATCCTAATTTTTTTTCAGGCTGAATATGTAGCACAGTCAGCAAAAGTAACAGTTAGAAAGAGCTATAAAAGTTATATCTGTAACCATACAGTTAGTTGCATGTGTTGACAGCATTCCATTTATCTCCATGTCTATGTGAGGTTCAAAGTGACCTTCCAACTTCAGCTAATTTCATTTCTTCTCCGTTCAACTTAATGATGGTACTTGAGTACTAATAGTGTTCTAGTTAACAATTTTTTCTCTTTTTTTATTGTTATTATTATTATTTTTTGAGATAGGGTCTCACTGTGTCACCCAGACTGGAGTTCAGTGGCACATCCATAGTTTGTTGGAGCTTCAACCTCCTGGGCTTAAGTCGTCTCCCACCTCAGCCTCCAGAGTAGCTGGTACTACAGGGGTGAACCACCATACCTGCCTAATTTTTGTATTTTTTAGTAGGGATGGATTTTTTCCATGTTGCCCAGGCTGGTGTCAAACTCCTGGACTCAAGTCATCCACCTACCTTGCTCTCCTAAAGTGCTAGGATTACAGGTATGCACCACCATTCCTGGCCAACAATTTTTCTTTATATAAAAATGACATATGCATCACATAATTGGGTCATTGATCTACCTTAAGTTTCACTGAATATATCATTTTGACTGCCACGGCGCATTTTCTTGTAATAGGAGAATCTAAATTCAAAACAAATTAAAGGACACCCTTTTTGAAGTTTGTTTCTCAGAATTTTGTTTATCTTTTTAAAATATACTTTTTTGAACCTTGTTTCCTCAACATCACTCTACTTCCTGCCTTGTTTATTATTGTAACATGTTCTGGTAACTTCTTGTATAGAATTTTGATTGAAAATTGCTTATTACTAACTCTTCCACTGTATGTCTTCACTTTATTTTTATTTTTTAATTTTTTTAATCATACTTTAAGTTCTAGGGTACATGTGCACAAAGTGCAGATTTGTTACATATGTATACATGTGCCATGTTGGTGTGCTGCACCCATTAACTCATCATTTACATTAGGTATATCTCCTAATGCTATCCCTCTCCCTTCCCCCAACTCCACGACAGGCCCCAGTGTGTGATGTTCCCCACCCTGTGTCCAGGTGTTCTCACTGTTCAGTTCCCACCTATGAGTGAGAACATGCGGTGTTTGGTTTTCTGTCCTTGAGATAGTTTGCTCAGAATGATGGTTTTCAGGTTCATCCATGTCCCTACAAAGGACATAAACTCATCCTTTTTTATGGCTGCATAGTATTCCATGGTGTATATGTGCCACATTTTCTTCATCCAGTCTGTCATTGATGGACATTTGGATTGGTTCCAAGTCTTTGCTATTGTGAATAGTGCCGCAATAAACATAAGTGTGCATGTGTATTTATAGCAGCATGATTTATAATCCTTTGGGTATATAGCCAGTAATGGGATGGCTGGGTCAAATGGTATTTCTAGTTCTAGATCGTTGAGGAATCACCACACTGTCTTCCACAATGGTTGAACTAGTTTACAGTCCCACCAACAGTGTAAAAGTGTTCCTATTTCTCCACATCCTCTCCAGCACCTGCTGTTTCCTGACTTTTTAATGATTGCCATTCTAACTGGTGTGAAATGGTATCTCACCACTCCTATTCAACATAGTGCTGGAAGTTCTAGCCAGGGCAATCAGGGAGGAGAAAGAAATAAATAGTATTCAATTAGGAAAAGAGGAAATCAAATTGTCCCTGTTTACAGATGACATGATTATATATTTAGAAAATACCATTGTCTCAGCCCAAAATCTCCTTAAGCTAATAAGCAACTTCAGCAAAATCTCAGGATACAAAATCAATGTGCAAAAATCACAAGCATCCCTATACACGATAACAGACAAACAGAGAGCCAAATCATGAGTGAACTCCCATTCACAATTGCTTCAAAGAGAATAAAATACCTAGGAATCTAACTTACAAGTGATGTGAAGGACCTCTTCCAGGAGAACTGCAAACCACTGGCTCAATAAAATAAAAGAGGACACAAACAAATGGAATAATATTCCATGCTCATTGATAGGAAGAATCAATATCATGAAAATGGCCATACTGCCCAAGGTAATTTATAGATTCAATGCCATCCCCATCAAGCTACCAATGACTTTCTTCACAGAATTGGAAAGTTCATATGGAACCAAAAAAGAGCCCACATTGCCAAGACAATCCTCAGCAAAAAGAACAAAGCTGGAGGCATCACGCTACCTGACTTCAAACTATACTACAAGGCTACAGTAACCAAAACAGCATGGTGCTGGTACCAAAACAGAGATATAGACCAATGGAACAGAATAGAGGCCTCAGAAATAATACCACACATCTACAACCACCTGATCTTTGACAAACTTGACAAAAATAAGCAATGGGGAAAGGATTCCCTATTTAATACCTGGTGCTGGGAAAATTGGCTAGCCATATGTAGAAAGCTGAAACTGGATCCCTTCCTTACACCTTATACAAAAATTAATTCAAGATGGATTAGGGACTTAAATATTAGACCTAAAACCATAAAAATCCTAGAAGAAAACCTAGGCAATACCATTCAGGACATAGGCAAGGGCCTATGGGCAAGGACTTCATGTCTAAAACACCAAAAGCAATGGCAACAAAAGCCAAAATTGACAAATGGGATCTAATTAAAGTAAAGAGCTTCTGCACAGCAAAAGAAACTACCATCAGAGTGAACAGGCAACCTACAGAATGGGAGAAAATTTTGGCAATCTGCCCATGTGACAAAGGGCTAATATCCAGAATCTACAAAGAACCCAAACAAATTTATAAGAAAAAAGCAAACAGCCCCATCAGAAAGTGGGCAAAGGATATGCACAGACACTTCTCAAAATAAGACATTTATGCAGCCAACAGTCACATGAAAAAATGCTCATCACCACTGGCCATCAGATAAATGCAAATGTCTTCACTTTAAAATAAGCTCTACTTTTCCCCTTTTCTGACAATTCATTTCTTGTTTAAGAATGACAACAGAGAAAGTACTCAAATTCCCATCTGTTGAAGTCGAAAAGCATTTTCAATTGACAAGTAAAAGTAAAACTCTTACCTGCCTGAAATTGGATCTTGAAGCTTTTTCATAATCACTCTATCATTTGTCTTTGCATGTGAGATCAAGTCTTTTCAACTTACTCAAAACAACTGACTAGGCTAAACACAGTGAGTAGCCTCAGGTATCCCCAGGGAATATGTCCCATCTAATGCATGATTCTTCTGCCGAAAGTGAGTAACCAAACTGAATCTAGAAATGATCTGCTGTCACATTTGACACACTTCTCTTTTAGATAACAACAAAATATATTTTGGGGGATCCGTAGGATGTTATGTTAATAAAACAAAAATGCTTATAGAAAAAAAGGGCTTTATATACATTGAGAAGTATTTCAAGTATAAAGTTTACTTCTCTAGTTTCTTAAATCAAATATAGTATATGTCTTTGAATTTTCAAACTCAAAGATTTTGGAATCAATGTTTTCCGTTGTTAAATAAAATTGTAAGAGGCCACTGATTTATGCCAGGTTCCTGCGGTAGTCTCAGTGGGCCAAACCAATAGAGTATGGAGTCTGATCACAGTAGCCAAGGATGGCTTAACAGCAGGAGGTTCTGTAACCAATTAACCAATTACATTGTAACCAAGTAAGTTGTCTCTATAGTTCACTTTCCTTTTATATTGTTGGTTAGAGTCCTGTGAATTTGTTTTGGTTCTGGGGACTGCTGGATTCATTAATTGTTTTATGTGTTTTACTCAAATACACTCTGTTAAATTTAAAAGTTTTTTTCCTTTTAACACATGATTTAAAACTGATATTTACATAAATGTGGAAAAGATGAACAGACAAATCAAGCATGTGCTTCAAATTAATATTTTTGAAATTCAGAGTTACAGAAAAAAAAAAAAAAATGTATGAAAGCCAGTATTTTGCCCCTGAAAATGACTGACCTTAAAGGAGATTGGTAATGTATTCAGACGGCAGAAACTGGAATGAAAATGATTTTGCTGCTCTGTCCACTCCAATCCATTCTCTACCCTCTTTTACCTTTCTGTATCAAGTAGAAGGCTGATATCTATGAGTTGCTTCACCAAAGTTACCTTGCTTTCTGGTTTCTTTCTGGTGATAGTTGAGAGTAAGCACTGGCAGGAGATCCCAGGGTAGAGAAGATTATTGTTTTTCCTGCTCTTTCCCTACTTTTGGCTGCATTTTCTCGTGATGGCTATATCCCTCTACAATTGCTGGTGCTGAAGAACAATGGAACAAGATTAAATGCTGAATACAGAAAGGATGTGGTAGGACAGAGATGGAGGGAGGAAAAGGACCTCTAAATGGTGGTATGGCCAAAGATGGACTTTGAGCCAAACTGTAATATCTAAACAAGTGTGACTCTTAGCATATATGACACTCTTCCATGAATTACATAAAGTCACCAGTTCAAGAGGATGATTTTCAGGAAGGCAGCTCTCCCAGAGAGTAGGGTACAAAGAAGCTCTTTTCCTTGTCTAGACTGATGTAGTCTCTTGCAAGGGCTCATGACTTGGTGAGTGGAACATGGTTTTTGTCTCATTTACCACCTCAGCAGGGAGCTTTTGTGCACTGCACTTCTGCCCAATTATAACCTGCTGCTCTGTGTTTAGTGAAGATTTTACTAAACTGACGGCTGTATGGCATGAAATCTGTACCCTCTTCTCCATTTCCTCTATGAAATATTTAATAAATACAATGTTGCTCAAAAACATAAATATATGAGTAACGTTTTTTCTTTAGAAGGAGCTTGAAGAGGAGAATGAGGTGACAGCTGACATCTGAATTTAATGATTAGGTAGTTATATAAGAAATTACAGGAGTAGCTAGATAACCAGAATATGGAAAAATCTCCTATTAATCTAAATTAAAGCCTCAAAGCTGAGGCTAACCCCTAACATTGTAAGCAGAGTAGCTAGACGCACTTCTGCAAGACTCTAGGGTAGGTTGAATCTGATGCCATCCCTGATCTTAAAAGCTGTGACCAAGGATATGGTGTGATCTGGAATAAACAAGGCTACCTAGACACACCTTTCGATTAGGAGTTAAAGGTGAGGTTTGACTCTGGTTTTACATGAGAATACAAGCAGTGACACAATCACAACCATCTCTACTCCATGTTCAAAGTAAATTCCCTAATGATCTTCAAATTCTTCTCTTTCTTGCCTCCTTCCTGTCTTGATTCATGCTCTTATTTATTCTTTAAATTATGGTCTCAAAGCCTCACAGTCTTAATGCCTTAGAAATACCTCAGATCTCTTCTTCATCCAGATTTTGTTACTTGCAAATATATATGGAGTCTTTTGTAGGGCACATTTGCCTTTTCTCTCCATTTCTTTCTGAAAATAGTCAAGTTCAAGTTTTCTTTTTTTTCGTATATTCAATACTGCAATATCCTTACTGGGTCCATTTTTCCTATATATTTATCCTCCAATCTAAGCCCAAACATCATTGTTCATATAAATGCTGCAGGTCCTAAGGACTTTGCCAGATCTGCCTAGACCTGCCGACATTCAAGAGCAAGTGGGTTTCAAACAAGGTCTCTAGGTAACTCAGGTGCAACAGCACACATACTGGTGGTTATACAATGTTAGTGAACTGTACTTCACAAATCATTGTAAGATAAGTCATCCTAAATCTCTCACTCTATTCTAAACAGGATTTTAGTGCCTTTCTCCCTGTGAGCTAATGAAGTCCTCATTTCAAGACACTCCATAATCCGATTTCAGTTCATAGATAAGGAATAGCTCTGTGCTTCTCTCAAACAGAAAGACTTGCTGTCACCTAAATAATCTCCAGGGAGTTTCCACATATTTCCTTTTGTCCTTTATTTCTCATCAAATAAAAAATACCATCTATTCAAAACATACTGTAAAGTGATACTTTCTGCACAAGCTCTATCCAGCAAGTCTCAATCAAAAGTAAAGTACTTCTCTGAAACAGTTTAACACTAAATTTTTGAATGTGGCATAGGTGAAAAAAAATAATATGGGACTAAAAAGTGGAAGATCTGAATTTAAATTCTGGCTTGTCATCCAATGCTGAACAAGTCATTTTATTTCTCACCATTTTTTTTTCCCATGGTCCATGAAATGAATAAATATCATGTACTTGGTCTACTTCATAGAACAATTGGGAAAATCAGATTAGATCTCTTTTGTGCAAAGAATTCATCTGTCCAGTTGCTGATTTATCTCTACCACCTCCAAGTTCTGACTTGGAAAGCTACTTAATATTTCCAGGCCTCAGTTTCTTTATTATTACCATGAAGATTATAATAAGTGCTATGTTATAGGATGATGTTGAAAATTAGAAGAGATAATACATAGAAAGCATCTAGAATAGTGTCTGCCACGTAGCTTGTGCTCAATAAATGATACTATTTTAATGGAGATAGTGAGTAGGATAATACCTTTTATTTAAATATGTGAATGAACATGATCTTCCTTTGCATATTTTAACCTCCTTGAAGTTAATTTTTTCTTTTCTTGGTATGTGGCATAGTAATGCTGACTGAATAAATATTTTCTTAAGAAAAAAATGTTGAACACATATAAATGAATGATTGGATAATTCATTCAATCATGATGTGTAGCTGGATGAGTAATGGACTTGGCCTGAACTGAAGGCAAAGGTGATTATTGAATGCAGTTGATAACTGGGACTGAGCGGAAAGATCAGATATGAAGACGTATGAAAGCAAAACAAACGATTTGAATCTGTTGCAGTAGACAATTGCAAGTCACCATGACTGGTTGAAAGCGAAGTAAGACAAATTAAAAATGATTCAAAAAATATTTCTGCAGTAAGAAATTGGAGGAATTGGAAACAGGAAGACATGAATGTAGGCTATAAGCTTTCTTAGTTAATATTCCCTTTTTGCATGTATATCTCACAAAATGACATGGATTTTACTGCTAGAATGATTATATATAATTACAATTAAGCTAATTCATTTCAATCTAATACTGTCTTAAGTTGTATATAAAAATATTTTACTAAAGTGATATATAGCTTTATAAAAGAAACGGATTCTATGTTAAGAATTTATATATTGCATATGCATTGATACAGTCTTGTCATGGGGGAGTTCTCAGAAATTGTAGTGTAATACATTAAAAATCCCTTTTATTAGTACATCTCAATTATTTAAAAATATTTATCAGTAGATCATTACTTGAAGAACAATGAAATAACTTGCCTTGTAACAGAATGATCAGAGTATTGTTAGGTGCTTCCATAAAAAATGTGAGGAACAAAAAGTATATAATTTAAATGCTTAAAAAACTGATAATTATAAATACTTCAGGATTAATTAACCTATAGTGAAATATACTTAACCAAAATTATTTATACTAAAACAATCTATAATTTTAAACAAAATTATGTTTTTGATTGAGTTATTTGAGCTCATTAATCATCCTTTATCCTAATAATACATATGTAATGAACTGAGTGGTACTATTATTTTCAGAAAAGTTAATGAACTTTACAACTTAGGAATCATATATTTACAAGAGAATTGTGTGCCTTCAACCTGAACAAACTGGTAAGCTGTTTTCCACAAATTAGTTCTATAGATTCTGACACAAAGAAAAAGAGGTCATTTTTGAGGCATTGGATATTGATAATGGTGAAACAGTTTAACCTGCAAATAATTATTTCATTGACACCTTTAAATCAAAATTATATATCCAGAAAAAATTGATAATTTTGTCAAAAGCCATCATTAATTCTTCTAAATTTTAATGTTTGTAGAAAAAATTCTTAATGCCTAAGATTCTAAGTCTTTTCAATAAATGTATTTTATGTATATATTTAATGAGAATTATTATAATATGATATCATATGAATATTTAGATCTGTATTTAGACTTTTATCTACTAGTTTGTCTTTTGTGTCTCCTCATGTCTGTCTTTCACTCACCCTCTGTATTAGTCTGTTTTCACACTGCTGATAAAGACATACCTGAGACTAGGCAATTTACAAAAGAAAGAGGTTTATTGCACTTACAGCTCCACATAGCTGGGGAGGCCACAATTATGGCAGAAGATGAGGAGGAGCAAGTCACATATTAGATAGATGGTGGCAGGCAAACAGAGAGAGCTTGTTCAGGAAAAGTCCCATTTTTAAAGCCATCATATCTCATGAGACTTACTCACTATCATGAGAACAGCACAGGAAAGACCCACCCCCATGATTCAATTACCTCCCCCCAGGTCTTTCCCACATGTGGGAATTCAGGATGAGATTTGGGTGGGGACACAGCCAAAGCATATCATTCCTTGCCTGGTCTCTACAAAATCTCATGTCCTCACATTTCAGAACCAATCATGCCCTCCCAACAGTCTCCCAAAGTCTTAACTCATTTCAGCCTTAACTCAAAAGTTCACAGTCTAAAGTTTCATCTGAGACAAGGCAGTCCCTCATGCCTATGTACCTGCAAAATAAAAAGCAAGTTAGTTACTTCCTAGCTACAATGTGGTTACAGGCATTGGGTAAATACAGCCATTCCAAATGGGATAAATTGGCCCAAACAAAGGCCCCATGAAAGTCCAAAATCCAGTGGGGCAATCAAATTTTAAAGCTACAAAATGATCTCATTTGACTCCATGTCTCATGTCCAGGTCATACTGATTGGTGGGTTCCCATGGCCTTGGGAAGCTCTGATGCTGTGGTTTTACAGGGTATAGACTTCCTCCCAGCTGCTTTCATAGGCCAACATTGAGTGTCTGCAGCTTTTCCAGGCACAAATTGCAAGCTGTCAGTGGATCTACCATTCTGGGATCTGAAGGACAGTGGCCGTCTCCTCACAGCTCCACTAGGTGGTGCCCCAGTAGGGACTCCGTGTGGGGAGTCCAACCCTACATTTTCCTTGCACACAGCCCTAGCAGAGGTTCTCCATGAGGGCCCCGCCCCTACAGCAAATTTATGCCTGGGCATCCAGGGGTTTCCATACATCTTCTGAAATCTAGGTGGAGGTTCCCATACCTAAATTCTTGACTTCTGTGCACTCAGTCTCACCATCACATGGACGCTGCCAAGGCTTGGGAATTGGACCCTCTGAAGCCATGGCCTGAGCTCTACGTTGGCCCCTTTCAGCCATGGCTGAAGCAACTGGGATACAGGGCACCAAGACCCTAAACTGCACACAGCATGAGGAATCTGGGCCTGGCCCACAAAACCGTATTTTCCTCCTAGGCCTCTGAGCCTATGATGGAAGGGGCTGCCATGAACACCTCTGACATGCCGTGGAGACATTTTTCCCAGTTGTCTTGGGGATTAGCATTTGACTGCTCATTACTTATGGAAATGTCTGCAGCTGGCTTGAATTTCTCCTCAGAAAATGGAATCCTCTTTTCTATTGCATTGTCGGGCTGCAAATTTTCCAAACTTCTATGTTCTGCTTCCCTTGTAAAACTGAATGCCTTAAATGGCACCCAAGTCATCCTTTGAATGTTTTGCTGCTTAGAAATTCCTTCCTCCAGATACCCTAAATCATCTCTCTCAAGTTCAAATTTCCACAGTTCTCTAGGGCAGGGGCAAAATGGCACCAGTCTCTTTGCTAAAACATTACAAGAGTCGCATTTTCTCCCAGTTCCAAACAAATTCCTCATCTCAGTCTGAGACCACCTCAGCCTGGATTTCATTGTCAATATCATTATAAGCATTCTGGTCAAAGCCATTCAACAAGTCTCTAGGGAGTTCCAAACTTTCTCATATTTTTCTGTCTTCTTTTGAAGCTCTCCAAACTGTTCAAATCTCTACCTATTATCCATTTCCAAAGTTGCTTCCACATTTTCAGCTATCTTTTCAGCAATGCCCCACTCCCAGTACCAATTTACTGTGTTAGTCTATTTTCACAATGCTGATAAAGACACACCTGAGACTGGGCAATTTACAAAAGAAAGAGGTTTATTGGACTTACAGTTCTATGTGGCTGGGCAGACCTTGCAAGCATGGCAGAAGGTGACGAGGAGCAAATCACATCTTACATTGATAGCAGCAGGCAAAGAGAGAGAGCTTGTTCAGGGAAATTCCCATTTTTAAACTCATCAGATCTCATGAGACTTATTTACTATCACGAGAACAGCATGGGAAAGACCCACCCCCATGATTCAATTACCTCCCACTGGGTCCTACCCACGTGTGGGAATTCAAGATGAGTTTTCAGTGGTGACACAACCAAACCATACCATCCTCTCTCTCCCGTGTACACAAACACACACATGCTACATAAACGCAAATATAATACATAGTTTAAATGCTCACACAGAAACTTTTAAATATTATTTTTAATCACTTTTAAAATTATTTCAGTGGAATTTTCTTTATTGTTTAGAGAATGCAGTACAGCTATACATCTAAAATAATGCTATTCAGAATGAAGATGAACAAAAATTGGTAAAAATTGCTAACTATGGCAAAGGCTTTGTCCTTGACGATATCCTTAAATTTCCTCTGATTTCTCTAGTATTTTGCTATCTCAGGTAATTCTAAGATCTGTGTATCCAGTCAAACTTTCCACTCTGTGTATATGACTTATCCAGCTATCAAATAGAAAAGAGTTGGGATAACTGCAACAAAATGCTAATTATTAATAATGGCTTAACCCCATTTTCCTTCTTACCCTTGGCCAATACCTTTGAACAGTACTTCTCAGAGATTTCTAGAAATTGATATACTCTAATCCAACAAGCCCTCTTATTTTGGAGCACCATGACCTTTGGAGAATATGTGGATGAGGTTGAACCCTCTGAAATTGAATATAAAAATATGATTTTGTTCTTATATTAATGTGTTATATAATAATTTATAATAATTTAGGAACAGCCTTTATTAATTCCAAGAAACTACATATGATACAAAATAAGGTGATGAACCACATTTTGGCAGGAAGAAGTGAACTAACACACCTGGAAAAAATGAAGGATGCAGCCCTCTCTAGATGCAATTTCCTAAAAAATTCCATTTTTCCCTCAGAATTATGTATGTTTTGCTTCTATTCCATAATGTTTCTGTGTTTAGTTTAACGCAATAAATGCTTTTGATTACAACATGAAAGTCCTTGGGTGAACCTCTGCTATTTATCTAAATTAAGCCAAACAATTTCTGTTTTCTTCTGAGTCCTATTAAAAATTGGCTTGCTATTGGTCCCTTTCTAGCCCTCTGGTCTCCTGCTGACCCAAGGGAGATTATCAAATTCTTCATTGTGCTCCAGGGGTCATGGGTGCATAAGATGAGGTTTGCACCATATCAATTCAGAGTTTCTGGCTCCGTTAATGCTTACTTTTTTGTGAATATATTACTTACTATTATTTCTTTATTCCCACTCCTTATTAATGTGATTAAGATAATATACAGCTAATTCATTTATAGAAATGCATTTTTAAAACTTACGTAGAATCTGCAGTATTTTTTTTCTAATAAATACACCTCCTTGGGAGAATATTTAATGAACTATACACATCTTGGGTAAAATGTAAATTAGTATGTCATTCAGTTCACTTCTAAAACATTTGAAGTCAGCCTCTTACATCAGACAATGCCCACAACATGGAAACACAAAGTTAAATAAGACACAGTTCATAATTTGAAGGAATAGGCTGTTTCGAAAGAGAAACTTGTATCAGATCAAGTAATAATCATACTGTGTCACGGCTAATGGTACTTTTTTGTTTACCTTGATTCTTACTTTTGCCTCAGTGGTACTTTTTATTTTGTCTATTCAGAGTGACTTTCTTTGGGAGGAATTTTTCTCTTCCCTTTATCTATAGTAGAAAGATCCCAGTAACCAAATTTGTAATAAGGGATCTCATTTCTCTTGGACCAAGTTTGGACAACCGACTCAAATAGATTGTCAATTGAAAATCATTAGACCTGCAAGATTTAGAAACGGTTGCGAGGGGCTGCTTGCAATAGGCCTATATGACCTAAACTTAGAAGCTTTCAGTAATACTCAAAAGAGACGAGCTGAGAAAGAACATTCTGGTGGATTGTTCAGTTCCACTGTTTAATTACACTCTTCAAAACACAGTTAAGTTTCTGGTACCAGACGGTAGGCCTTCTCATCCTGCCCTGTGAACATAGGGAAAAAAACGTAGCTTTTTGTACCTCGAATTCCTCCTCTATAAAAAGGAGATAATAATAGTATATAATGCCATAAAAATGGTATATATTATTATAAGAGTTATAGCACTTTAAACCCTCATAATAATACTATTAGCTTGGTAAGAAGATTAAACAAGCTAATGTATTTATAGCAGACCCTGGCACATAATAAATACTTGATAAATGTTAGCTGATATTATTACTTTTGCCATTGGGTTTCATGAAATAACTTGCAATCATTAAAATAAACCTCTTTTACTTCCTTGAGTTATCATCAATTACAAAAGTTATAAATTGTCCTCTCTGTGGAGTTTTATCTTGGCATTGCTGTTTTTATTTTAAGAGATATCACTGGGAACAGCCTGGCTTGGTGAAAACAAAATTAACTTTGGCAAAATATTTCTCTGCACTTCATTTTTCTCCTTGCTAAATACAAGTATTTATCATTACCATGCAAGGTTATTTTAGAATTAAATGATTTAATGTGTCTATCATCTGGCATATGTGAATAAGCATTTTTTATCTATACTGATAATATTATATTTATTATTTCTGCAGATTTATTCTCCTTATTTACATATTAATTATCTGGCCAGCTCACTTTATTATTGCTTGATTTTCCTAAAATTTGTGTTACTATTTAGCAACTGAGGCAAGGTTTTATGTTTGGGGTTCTTAGGTAATAATTTTGGATCCTCTAAGTAAGAATTGCAATAAAAGAATTAAGTAATTTTATTCATTATGGATATTAAATGTCTGATATTTTGGCCAATTTTCCAAAAATGACAGTTAAAAGTAGAACTGAATATTGATAACTATTTAATCATTTCCTTGCAGTTCCTACTCTTAATACATTTCTACTTCAATAGACATTAGACATTAGCTATTGTTCTTAAAAACCTAAAATTTTAAACTTCTAGAAGAAAGTTAAGACATTATGGTAATCAGATAGACGTTTAAGAAATAGTTTCCATTTGTCTACATGTATTAGATTATTTACTCCATTCCTAATTATCATACTAGTTTCATCCTTCTGTTTGCATATTTACATTCAGGAGCATATTGTTTTATTAGATACTAAATTCTCACCTGAACTAACACATACTAAACTATAAATTTATTATTTATTTAAAAAATGATCATAGGGTTTTTATTAAATGCATCACAAATACAAAAAGTCCAATTTAGTAGAGGCCCTAGCACCCACAAGCAGAAATCAGCACAGGCAGGAACTCCTTTATAAATTCAAAAATTAAGTATTTTAATATTTACAAGTATGAAATGCTTTAAGTATAAAATGACATCAAATAAAAGCTCTTTTGACATTAAGAAAGGTACTGGCAAAATACCCTGTATAACTGAGGCTTTTAAAAACAAAATGCCAGATCATCATGAATGTAGTGAAATAAAGAATACCCCATAGAAAAACTTGGGGATGTAATTAAAACTGTTCTCAAAGCAAATTATATAATTTAAATGTGTTTATATTTAAAAAAAGAAGAAATAACTTCTCATACTAATAAGTTAGAAAATTAATTTAGAGTAAAATTTATTATGAATAAATTAAATCCAAACCTAAAATGAATTAATTAAAACCAAAATACAGTAAAAAGTATTTAAAATGCAATACCCACACTTTCAAAGGACTACTCTGTCTTCCTGTAATTTATTCCTAGAATTACTTCTTTCAGTCTTTCTATAATTTTTTAATCTAAAAAATAAAAGAGAGAGACAGTTTATTAAGAATTAACAAGTAAATGTATTCATAGTCATAGGAGAGATTAAAACTGATATAAAAGATTATCAGGTACAATGCTACATTGTTTTCAAAAAATTTAAGTCTATACTTATTGAATCATTTCCAAAACAAAATTAATCATGCTAGAAAAAAATATAAAATAAGCGGCAAATTAAGAAGAACAAGATTATAAAAGTAAATATCGTTCTACATATTTAAAAAGGCACAAGTCTATTGGCAAATCCTAATAGATTTTTAGTTGAAGACTATATTTTGTGCAAACATTATTAACTTGTGCAGCCACAAAAACAATAAAGTTATCACTAATTCATTTTAAGAAGCTGAATACTTTAACGTCCATAACTGATAAGGGAAGCAGAAAAAGAGATTCTTTTGTCCTATAGCCCAATATCACATTAATGTGGACCAAAATATATAAATAAACATTAGTAAATGGAATCCAGGAGAGCACTAACTGAATAATTCACCATAGCAAAGAAAAGTTTATGTCAAGAATTAAGACTGATTCATTAGTGCTCAATATATTAACACAATTTATTATGCTTAATTTTAACCTAGAAAGCATTGTGTGATGTGGTCTTTATCATCTTGCACACATCTCTAACCATGACTTCCTCATCCACTATAATCCAATCATATTGACTTTTTAAGTTAATTAATGATGTACATAACCCTCTTCATTTTATGGCTGAATTGTACTATATTGTGTATATAGCACATTTTCTTTATTTATTCATCAGTTTATGGACATTTAGGTTGATTCTATATCTCAGCTATTACGGATAGAGTTGCAGTAAACATGAGGACACAGTTATCTCTTTGATATACTGATTTGTTTTCCTTTGGATAAATACCCAGTAGCAGGATTACTGGATGATATGATAGTTCTATATTTACTTTTTCAAGAAACCTTAATACCATTTTTCATACTGGCTGTACTAAATTACATTCCCATTAATAGTGAATAAGAACTTTCTTTTCTCTACATCTTTGCCAGCATTTGTTGTTGTTGTTGTTTTTGTCTTTTTGACAATGGCCACTCTAATTGATGAGGTGATATCTCATTGTCATTTTGGTTTTTATTTCTCTGATTAGTGATATTGAGCATTTTTTTCATATGTTTTTTGGCCATGTGTATGTTTGCTTTTTGAGAAATGTCTATTTAGTTCCTTTATCCAATTTTTAATTGGATTATTTGCTTTTTATGCTGTTGAATTCTTTGCATATTCTGGATATTGGTCCTTTGTCAGATAAATAGATTGCAAATATTTTCTCTTTCTACTTTCTTCTCTTAACTCTGTTGATCATTTCTTCCAAGATCAGATGAGATCAGGCAGGTTCAAGGTGGTGGTATGGCTATAGACTGCTGATTATTTCTTATGCTGTGCAGAAGCTTTTCAGTTTAATATACCCTCATTGTCTGTTTATGTTTTGGTTTTTGTTTTTTTTTTTTTTTTGGCCTGTGTTTTTAAAGTCTTAGCCATAAAATCTTTTCCTAAACCAATGTCTTGAACATTACTTCTATGTTTTCTTCTAGTAGTTTTAACATATCAAGACTTATGTTTAAGTCCTTAATCTATTTTGAGTTTATTTTTGTATATGGTGAGAGACAGGAGTTACATTTTATTTTTCTGCATATGAATATACAGTTTTCCTAGGTGACAGAGCAAGTGCACCATCATCTTGGACACCACCACTCGAAGTTCCAGTTCCCTTTCTAACCTCATGCATTTCAAGGAAATCACTTCTAACTACAAGCAGTCAGAAGGCACACACAGTAAAACACAGATAAGACAGCTCAGGCACAGAGGGAGGTGGGGGAAAAGTCTCTTGGGTAACTGCCAAATTTCACCCTCATACGATGGGCCCCATTAATACAGTGGGCCTTAATAAGCACATTCCTTTCCCTTCAGGTGCACTAAGATAGGCAGGCTAAATGCAGACTTGG
Organism: Rhinopithecus roxellana; assembly: GCF_007565055.1. NCBI lineage: Eukaryota > Metazoa > Chordata > Mammalia > Primates > Cercopithecidae > Rhinopithecus > Rhinopithecus roxellana. Next base: position 162,253,333 of record NC_044552.1, read on the forward strand.
GGAGTATGCCTGCAGCTGCAGAAAGATGTATGAAAATAGACAGACAACTGTCCCTCCCTGTTAAGCACAACAAAGAGGCACAGAAGCAATCCAAGCCTCTGATAAACTCTCCCACCCTGAATCCTTAATATCTCTTATTCTATATGAGAGTGTGCCTTTGACCTATCTCAGCCAGAAGCCCCTCTTAGGTTTGATTTCTCTAAAATAAACCTGTCCTTGACTGACAAGCCATTTTTCATGTTTCTTTCCTCTTTCTTTCATTTTTACACTAGCCTCATTTATTGAAGAGCATGCTCTCCATAGCTTTGTCAAAAATAAGTTGGTTGTAATACATGAATTTGTTTCTGTTTTCTATTCTGTTGCATTGGTCTATGTGCCTGTTTTTATACCACTGCCATTCTGTTTGGGTTACCATAGATTTTTGTATATCTGAAGTTAGATAGTGTGATTTGTCTAGCTTCATTCATTTTGTTCAGTATTGCTTTGGCTATTCAAATTATTCTGTGGTTCCATACAAATTTTAGGATTTATTTTCTATTCATGTGAAGAATGTCATTGGTATTTTGACGCGAATGACCTTGAATCTGTAGATTCCTGTAGATTGCTTGAATCTGTAGATCCGTAGGTAGTATGATCATTTTAACTATTTTAATTCTTCCAGGAGCCCATGAAAATGTGTCTGTGTTCTCTTTATTTCATTAGTGTTTGTAGTTTTTATTATAGATTTCTTTTACTTTCTGGTTAAAATTATTCGTTGGTATTTTTCATAGCTATTGTAAAAGGTATTGCTTTTTTATTCTTTTTTCTTCTGATTTCATTTTCAACTGGTTTATCATTGGTACATAAAAATGCTACTGATTTTTGTGTGTTGATACTGTATCCTGCAATTTTACTGAATTATCTTAGCAGTTCTAGGAGGTTTTTTTGGGTGGAGTTTGTAGGCTTGTCTATGTTTAAGTTCATGCTGTCTGCAAAGAAGGACAATTTTACTTCCTCTTTTCCAAATTGGATGCCTTTTATTTCTTTCTCTTTCAAAATTTCTCTGGCTAGGACGTTCAATACTTTGCTGAAAATGAATGGTGGTATTGGGCATTTTTGTCTTACTCCAATTCTCAGATGAAAAGCTTTTCTCCCATTCATTATAATGTTAGCTGTGAGTTTGCAATATGTAGCTTTTGTTATGTTGAGATATGTTCCTTCTATGCCTAATTTGTTGAATTTTCTTTAGAAAGGGCTATTTAACTTTATCAAATATTTTTCTGCATCTATTGAGATGATCATAAACTCTTTGTTCTTTATTCTGTTCATGTAATGTATAACATTTATTTATTTCTATATGCTGAACAATCGTTGCATCCCTGAGATAAATCCTACCTGTTCCTGGTGTGTTGTCTTTTTGATTTGTTGTTGGATTTTGCTTGCTTATATTTTGTTGAGAAGTTTTGCATTTATGTTCTTCAGGGATATTGAACTGTAAGGTTTTTTTTTTTTTTTTTTTTTTTTTCTTTGTGGTTATTGTTCTTGTGTCCTTGTCTGGTTCCAATATCAGGGTAATAATGGCCTCTTAGAATGAGTTGAAAAAAATTCCCTCCTCTTTAATTTTTTGGGAATAGTTTAAGAAGAATTGGTGTTTGTTTTTCTTTAAAAGGTTGGTAGAATTCAGCAGTGGAACCAGTCCTGGACTTTTCTTTGTTGGGAGACATTTTATTATTGATTCAATTGTGTTCCTCATTTTCAGTCTTTTTAGGTTATTTCTTCATGACTCAATCTTAATGAATAATGTGTATCTAGAAATTTATTTATGTCTTCTAGGTTTCCCAATTTGTTAGAGCGTAGTTGTTCATAACAATCTCTAATGAGCGTTTGTATTTCTGTGTTTTCACCAAATGTAAAACATATTTGTAATGTCTTCTTTTTCATTTCTAATTTTATTTATTTGGGTCCTCTCTTTTTTTTATTTCCTTGGTAAATTTAGCTGGAATTTTGTCAATATTCTTTATCTTTTCAGAAAACAAACTTTTCATTTCACTGATCTTTTGTGGGTTTTTTTTTTTCTTCTTTTTTTTGGTCTCTATTTTCATTAGTTCTTGTTTCATTTTTATTATTTCTTTTCTTCTACTTATTTGGGGTTTGGTTTGTTCCTACTTTTCTAGTTTCTTAAGGTTCATGATGGGATTGTTTATTTGAGTCTCTCTCTCTCCCTCTTTTTTTTTTTTTTTTTTTTTTTTTTTTAATGAAGTCATGTATTGCTGTAACCTGCCCTCTTAGAACTACTTTTGCTATATCTCTTTTTTTTTTTTTTTTTTTTTTTTTTTTTTTTTTTTTTTGTTGTTGTTGTTGTTGTTGTTGTTGAGACGGAGTCTCGCTCTGTCGCCAGGGCTGGAGTGCAGTGGCCGAATCTCAGCTCACTGCAAGCTCCGCCTCCCGGGTTTACGCCATTCTCCTGCCTCAGCCTCCCAAGTAGCTGGGACTACAGGCGCCCGCCACCTTGCCCGGCTAGTTTTTTGTGTTTTTTTAGTAGAGACGGGGTTTCACTGTGTTAGCCAGGATGGTCTCGATCTCCTGACCTCGTGATCCTCCCGTCTCGGCCTCCCAAAGTGCTGGGATTACAGGCTTGAGCCACCGCGCCCGGCCTACTTTTGCTATATCTCATACGTTTTGGTATGTTGTGTTTTCATTTTCATTTGTTTCAAGAAATGTTTTTATTTCCTTCTTAATTTCTTTATTGAAACAAAACATGTTGTTTGATTTCCATATGTTTATAAAGTTTTCAAAGTTCCTCTTGTGATTGACTTTCTTCCATTGTCATTTCTTCCACTGCCATTTTAGAAAATACTTGAAGTAATTTCAATTATTTTGAGTTTTTTGAGCATTGTTTTGTGTTCTGATATCTGGTCTATGCTACAGAATGTTTGTGTGCCAATGAGGAGATGTGTATTCGCAGCTGTGGTATGAAATGTTCTGTAAATGTCTAAGTCCATTCAGCCTATAGTGCAGATAAAGTGTGATGTTCCTTTGTAGATTTTTTCCATCTAGATGACATGTCTAATCCTGAAAGTGCCTGGCTCTGAAGTCCCCAGATATCATTGTATTGGAGTTTAATGTGCTCTTTAACTCTGATAATGTTTGCTTTATATATCTGGATGTTCCCATGTTGGGCACATATGGATTTAAAATTATATTCTCTTGATTAATTTATCCTTTTATCATTACATAAGGACATTCTTTGTCTATTTTATGATTTTTGCTGTAAAGTCCTTTTTGCTTAATGTAAGTGTAGCCCTGCTGCATGTTTTTGGTTTCTACTTGTGTGGAATGTTTTTGTTCATCCTTTCACTTTCATTCTATGCATGTCTTTATGGGTGAAGTCAGGCTTTTATAGGTAGCTTATATATGGTTCTTGTGTTATTATGTTATAGCTTTTTCCATGACCATCATTTTCTTTTTAATCTATCTGTGTCTTTATATTTAAAATAGGTTTTTGGAGGTACCATAATTTGGTCTTAAAATTTTTAAAATCTTTTGACAACCTCTGTATTTTAATTATTTTATTTTTTTCCATTTACATTAAAAGTGGTTATTGATAGACTTTGATTAATACCTACCATGCATGTAACAATTTTTAATTTAATGCATTTTTTGTCTTTTTCTGCCTTTTCTGGTTTTAATTTAGAATTTTATATAATCTCATTTTATTTCCTCTATTAGCATATCAATTATGCTTCCTTAAAAAATGTATCCTAGAGTTTACAGTATGCATCTACAACTAATCTAATTACACTTAACAGAAAACATTATACTGCTTTCCAGATACTACAATATCTTATGATACAGTATTCCCATTTCTTCCACCTCATCTATTATAACATTGATATCATTTATTTTAGTTATCCATATGTTATAATTACACAATGCATTGTTACTATTATTATTTTGAACAGTTTTCTATTAAGAATAAAAAATAAAATATTTTAGTTTGTTTTCATTTATTCCTTCTCAAACCCTCTTTCTTTTTTATGTAGTTCCAAGTTTCTAACACATACCATTTCTCTCTAAAGAATCGTTTTTTGGCATATCTCAAAGGAAAGATTTTCTGATGATGAATTTCCCCAGCTTTTGTCTAAAAATATTTTAATTTCTTTCTTCACTTTTGAGGGATAATTTTACTGGACATAGAAGTCTACGCTAGTGGGTGTTTTATTTTAATATTTAAATGCTTTTATTACATTTTGGTTTCTGAAATTTGTTATAGTTTTTATCCTTGCTTCTCCCTCCACTCCTAACTTTTTCTTTTGGTTCAAGATTTTCCCTTTTCGGCCGGGCGCGGTGGCTCAGGCCTGTAATCTCAGCACTTTAGGAGGCCAAGGCGGAGGGATTACGAGGTCAGGAAATCGAGACCATCCTGGCTAACACAGTGAAACCCCGTCTCTACTAAAGAATACAAAAAATTAGCCGGGCGTAGTGGCGAGTGCCTATACTCCCAGGTACTCGGGAGGCTGAGGCAGGAGAATGGTGTGAATCCAGGAGGTGGAGGTTGCAGTGAGCTGAGATTTTGCCACTGTAGTCCAGCCTGGGCGACAGAGCAAGACTCCGTTTCAAAAAAAAAAAAAAAATCTCTTTTCTTTTGGTTTTTGACAGTTTTAAATTAATTTTTCTAGGTATAGATTTTTATCATATATATCCTGGTTGGTGTTCTCAGAAATTCTTAAATCTGTGATTTGATATCTGTCATTAATATTGGAATATTCTCAGCCATTATTTCTTTAAATATATCTACTACCCTTCCTTCCTTCCTTCCTTCCTTCCTTCCTTCCTTCCTTCCTTCCTTCCTTCCTTCCTTCCTTCCTTCCTTCCTTCCTTCCTTCCTTCCTTCCTTTCTTCTTCCTTTCTTTTCTTTCTTCCTTTATTTTTTATTTATTTTTATTTTTTTGAGAGGGTCTCACTCTGTCACTCAGTCTAGAATGCAGTGACGCATTCACTGCTCACTGCAACCTCTGCCTCCTGGGTTCAAGCGATTCTCTTGCCTCAGCCTCCTGAGTAGCTAGGACTACATGTGCATGCCACTACACCCGGCTAATTTTTTTGTTTTTTGTATTATTAGCAGAGATGGGATTTACCATATTGGTCAGGCTGATAAATGAATGCATTTGATCTTTTATGTATTAAAATTAGCAAGAAATATGATATAAGTTTTAAAAAGCACACTATATGAAAGCCAAGTATAATGTTGTTAGAATAAAATCTCTCTCTCTGTGTCTCTCTCTCATGCATGTGTATTAACTATGACCTCATAGGACAATATTTTTAATGAACTAAAGAGCCCTTTGTTTTGGTAATGCAAGCAAAGAATCTAACTCAAATTGATACCATTTTAACAGTTGAAATGAGTTCTACATATTAGTAATTGAGCTGAAAAAATAAACAAGAACTATACTGGGGAAGCCAAGCTGTATAACCACCATACATTAGGCCATGGGGATACAAGCATTTTTCTGTACTCAACCTTTTCTACTGTTGGTGCTACAGTTAGCCTCCCATTCAATTTCCAAAAAGAAAATATTATTTCTATTACAATAAGCTTGTCACTTTTTATAATTTTCATATTAGCACAAGATATAATCCTTTAGTCATTTATTTGCCTTGGTGACTTTTACCATTAATTTATTTACTTTTTTAAGTTTGGTTTCATGCTTATTGATAATGTCACTATTTTAATCATAGATTGCAATAAAAATGTTCAGATCAATAAGCTCATGGGCAAAAATAAGGAAAAAAGGCTGCAGTATCAAGGCATACTTGTACACAATAGGTGACTTTCCAACTGTAATTCTCTTTGCATGGAAGAAATCAAGCACGCTTTCACCGATGCAGAAAAATGCTAATGATTCCACAAGCTACTTCACAAGTGAAATTACTATGCCTCAAGTATTTGGAAAAAATATTCCAAATATTAGACCTTTAAAAACTTGTCCAATTTAGGCCAGGCACAGGGGCTCACGCCTGTAATCTCAGCACTTTGGGAGGCTGAGGAGGGCAGATTGCCTGAGGTCAGGAGTTTGAGACCAGCCTGACTAACGTGATGAAACCCTATCTCTACTACAAATACAAAAATTGGCAGGGCATGGTGGTGCATGTCTGTAGTCCCAGCTACTATTCAGGAGGCTGAGGTAGGAAAATAGTTTGAACCCAGGAGGCGGAGGTTGCAGTGAGCCAAGATTGCGTCACTGCACTTCAGCCTGGGTGGACAGAGCAAGACTCCGTCTCAAAACAAAACAAACAAACAAATTTTCCAATTAAATCCATGGTCACATTATAGCTGGTGAGTAATTATCAGATAAATGGTACTTTTTAAATAAACTATTATTTATACATATCATTTAAAGGAATACATTATATTTATGTAGATGTATGTGTGTGTTTGATGTGATTATTAATTACTGTGAGAGACTCAATATAGGTGATATAGGTCAGTATTAAGGTAGATAGGTGATATTGTTTGGCTCTGTGTTCCCAACCAAATCTCATCTCAAATTTTATTTTGTTTTATTTTTTATATTTTTGAGACAGAGTTCTGCTCTGTCTCCCAGGCTGGAGTGCAGTGGCATGATCTTGGCTTGCTGCAACCTCTGCCTCCGGGTTCAAGCGATTATCCTCTCTCAGCCTCCTAAGTCGCTGGGATTACAGGCTCATGCCACCATGCCTGGCTAATTTTTGTATATTTAGTAGAGATGGTGTTTTGCCATGTTGGCCAGGCTGGTTTTGAATTCCTGACCTCAGGTGGTCCACCTGCCTCAGCCTCCCAAAGTGCTGGGATTACAGGCATGAGCCACCACGCCTGGCCCTCATCTCAAATTTTAATCCCTGCATGCCAAGGAAGGGACTCGGTGGGAGGTGATTGCATTATGGAGGTGGCTTCCCCCATGCTGTTCTCGTGATAGGGAGTGAGTTAGCATGAAATCTGGTTGTTTAATAAGTGTTTGGCACTTCCCCCCCCCCACCCCTCTCTCTCTGTCTCTCTCTCTCTCTCTCTCTGCCATGTAAAACGTGTCTTGCTTCCTCTTCACTTTCTGCCATTATTGTAAGTTTCCTGAGGCCTCTCTAGCCATGCAGAACTGTGAGTCAAATAAACCTCTCTTATTTGTAAATTATCCAGTCTCAGGTAGTATCTTTATAGCAGTGTGAAAACAGACTAATACAGTACATCTCAAACAGGATAATTTTCACTGGGTTGAATATGGGTTTTTACGAATTGGTAAGAGTAAACTATTGGAGAGGAGTTAGGTAGGGCATTAGCAGATGTTTTTATGTGAGGAAGAAAAAATTAGTTAAAGATGATAGCTATTAATTATTGCTTTCTTTATATGGCTCTGGGAACTTGTTAAGCACTTTAGAAACACAATCTGATTTCATTCCCACAACAATCCTGCAAGTTAAAAATTATCCCAATTTTACATAAAAATTAAATGATTAATTTGAGCTCACATACTTAGTATTCTGGTAGCAGCATCAAGATTAAAATTGAGGATGATGGAATTCAGAATTCAGTGTGTCTGGTAGTACATGAGCAAATGAGACTGTGCAGTAAAGCAATGTAATTACAGAATTTACCCATTTTGTTTTCTTTACTGATAACCAGGTGATTTCTCCTTTATTTCATTTATATAAAAATAATTCAATTGTGTAGCAAAGACATGGAATCATTGCAAATGCCCATCAGTTATAGCCTGATTAAAGAAAATGTGGTACATGTACGCCATGGAATACTGTGCAGCCATAGGAAAGAATGACATCATGTCCTTTGCAGAGACATGGATGGAGCTGTAGACCATTATCCTTAGCAAACTAACACAGAAACAGAAAACCAATTCCACATGTCTTCATTTATAAATGGGAGCTAAATGATGAGAACACATGGACACATAGAGGGGAACAATGCACACTGGGGCCTTTCAAAGAATGTAGAGTAGGAGGAGGGAAAGAATCAGGAAAAATAACTAATGGGTACTAGGCTTAATACCTGGATGATGAAATAATCTGTACAACAAAGCCCGATGACACAAGTTTACCTGTGTAACAAACCTGCACATGTACCCCTGAACTTAAAAGTTTAAAAAAAAGAAAAGAAATTATGGCCAGATATAATTACCAAGTAATGTACAGTATCTGAATAATAGCTTTTTTTATTGAAATTTCTTTGACATTAAAATCATACACATATGATTACAAAATTTTCAACACAAATACATGAGCTTTTTGATAAATTACTTTCTAATAGGATCTATTACTTGAATTGATAATGTTATCAATTACTACTATATCATATACTACTATCATATACTACAATCATATACTACTACATCAAATTTCTAGAGGCGCTTGCAAAGTAAGTCATTCAATGCCATGGGTTTAAAGTAAAAAAGAAACAGAGTGTAAAAGTCTTTTTTGTGATAAGTTTTTATGTAAACCAAATAAAGCAGTAAAAATCAAATTTAAAACACCCTAAAGAAAATATCCTGTTTGAAAAGTTTAAAAGAAATGTTATGACATTTTCCTGAAACATTTTTCCTTTTTTCAAAATTTTTCTTCAAGTATACTTTTCAAAACTTCACTTTCAAATATAATGCCAGGTATACTTTTGGAGTCAGGGTATCATATAGTTTTTCTAATATTTTCTAATATTTACTATGTCAAGTCACATAAATGGGTCTGCATTAAGTTTATTCTGCATGTTTATGGGGTAGTAGATCAATTAACTTGAGAGAAATATAATCACACTCCACTTTAAAAGTAATTTCTAACCATAACACAATGTTTGGAGGTACTTTGAAACTTCGAAGGGAATGTTCAGGGAAATCAATAAACCAAGTTATACACTCAGGAATGCCTGAATAACATGGGTGTTAATCAGCAGTACAATGGTTTCTCCACGGGGTGTGGGGAGAGAACAGAGCTAAATGACGAGAAGTAAGAACATAATTAAAACACCTAGTAACACATTCCAAGGAAAAATTACAACAACCCAAAATGAAGCTCCATGATATTAAATATCTTCATTATCAGCACTCTCCCTTTATCTCTTTCATGTGAGAAACTACCAACTGATAAAATGACATCAGAAAAAGTGTGAAATGTTTTTAGAACATATTCAGGATCCATGGTAAGCTCATCACTGGCTGAAGCCTTGAGCCTGTGAAAGCAAAATAAACATGCTGAGCAAGATTAAATCTCAGCACAGATTAAATGCTTTGGTCTTACCACGCAGACATATACAGAAAACTGAAAAAATAAGGAATTAGAATATCCAAACGAGGCATATGTTGTCATTTTGCAAATCTGGAATCTTTTTTTTCTGAACCATTTTCTGATCTTACTCTTTCTGTTTGAAGATGACGCAATGAGAGAAATTCAATTATCTGAGAAGTGGTATAGAAAATATCTCAAACATTTTAAACTTTCTGTGCATATAAAAGTAATAATGTAATAGAAACAAAGACAGTCATAATGATTGATAGAAAGTCATATTGCAGGAGACACAAATTATAATAATACAGAGTTATAAAATGCTAGAAATATTTTTTCTGAGCTCCATGGCTTATTCAAAAGCATTGGGCAAACATATAGGTGGTTACAAATAAAAAGAAATATAGCAACAGTATCAATATAGTAAGGCAGAAGTGTAACTATTGAAAAGATAAGGTAAAAATGAATTCCTTTGTTTTATTTTAGAATTTTGGTGCTGTTTTCATAAATCTTTAGAATATACATTTTTGTCTTAGTTATTAAATAGATGAATTTGAAAGCAATGAGGGTTAATTGGTTCTTATACTTTTCTCTTAGAAAATTATGATAAATGTTACCAAAAATAATGAGAGAAGGGAAAAGTATGAATGAGCAGATTACATTAGTCCAGGGTTTCATACACACACGCGTGCCTACACGTGGGCATATAAATGTATGTGTGTGTGTTGTGTGTGTATAAATGTTTGAGAGAGAGAAAAAAAAGAGAGATGTATTAATAATTTCACTATTGCTAATTTTTTGCCCTTATGTCCTTCATCAATTATAGTTCTGGAAAGGCATTGTAATTAGATATCTGCCTTATCATATTTTACAGCTACTGAACAAAAGGGTATTCCACCATATTCCACTTATATATTTTTATGTGCCCACCTTGCGTCTTTGTTCTCAGGTTCTCCTTCCTATACCAGCTAATCCCTCACCTTCAGGATGAAACACTAATACCTATGTTTCTGACTTCATGTCTATGATTCATGAGGAAAATTATTTGTTTAATTGTTTCCATGTGATTATCCTATTAGCTATTTTCTCAGTTTGTTTTTTTTAAATAATAAATTGTTTCATTGCTTTTAGCCTTTCATACATTTCCAATGTTTACATACTCAAGTTTGGAATAAAAATATTCATTCTAGATAGATTTGTTTTTATTTCCTTCTTGTCTTCTCATCTGTCTCCAAATATATTTCCCTGACTTCTCTGACTGCTTACAAGTTTTCTTTTAATGGAGGTAAAGACCATGTAGTTCACATCTTTGGCTGTGATATAGTAGAGTTCTATTTAAAAGGTATGTACTTGAGAATTCAAGCATGCACAATAAAGGGTAGAGAAGGAATTCACTTTTTAAATTTACATTTTAATTTTAGATCCAGGGGTTACATGTGCAGAATTTTTACAAGGATTTATTGCTTAATGCTAAGGTTTGGGCTTTGTTGGCCCAGTCATTAAGATAGTGAACATAGTGCTCAATAGGAAGTTTTTCAGCTCTTGTGCCCCTCCCTCCCTTCCTCCTTTTGGAGTTCTCAGTGTCCACTCTTCCCTTCTTTATGTACATATGTAGCAAAAGTTTAGCTCCCACTTATAAGTGAGAACATGCGATATTTGTTTTTTTTTTTCTCTCTGCATTAATTTGCTTAGGATAATGGCCTCTAGTTGCATCCATGTTGCTGCAAAGGACATGATTTTGTTCTTTTTAATGAATGTGTAGCATTCCATGGTATATATGTACCACATTTCTTTATCCAATCCATTTTCGATGGGCATCTAGGTGACTTTCATGTCTTTGCTTATCTAAGTAGTGCTAGGACCATGTGGGTGCATTTGTCTTTCGGTTAGAACAATTTTTTTTTTTTTTGGTAAATACTCAGAAATGGAATTGCTGGGTATTCCCAATTGCTATGGTAGTTTTATCTTTCAGAATATAGGTTTTAAAGTCAGAAAAGTAAAGCTCAGCTTTGCCATTCACAAGCTACATTATTTTGAGCAAGTAACTCAAACTTGGTCTGTTTTGGTTTCTCAATATGAGATATAGCATATACCTCACAGGATTGTAGGGAGAATTAAATGAAGTAACAGATAATAAATGGGAGCTAGTATTATTATGTAATAAATATTGACTTCAATGTCTACCAGTAATTATTAGATTTCATAGCATTTTCATTTGTAATACAGTTACATTTTTTAAAAATAATGCATTGAGGTGAAATTCACATACTATAAAATGAACTATTTTAAAATGCACTCAGTGGCACTTAATAATCACAATGTGTAGTTGTGCAACCACCAGCACTATCTAGTTCCAAAATATTTCTGTTACTTTAAAGTAAAACTGCTTATCCATTAAGGATTTTCTCCCATGCACTCCTTCCCTACCCCTGGAAACCCCCAATCTGTGTCCTATCTGTATGGATTTATCTATTCCGCATATTTCATATAAATGTAATCATACAATATGTGAACTTTGTGTCTGGCTTCTTTTACTTAGAATAATCTTTTGAAGGTTTACACACATTGTAGCATGTATTAGTCAACCCTTGTTATGAATACAAAGTATTCCATTGTGTGTATACAGCACACTTCATTTACCCATTCATCCACTGATGAATATTTGTGCTGTTAATGCATTTTAAAAACAGATTTACAATGTTGATCCACAAACAACTAGAATCAAACTGGAGAGAACAAGATCTGTGTCTGTTTATCTTTGTCTCCTCTGTCCACTGATGGAAAAACGTGTCAGTAAACGGGTCAGATTTCTACCCCAGGGCCAAATATAGAAAACTAGTGATTTTTCAGTGGTGGGAGAAGGGTTATGCCATCTTGATAATTTATTTTTTTCTTTTATTTATTTATTTATTTTTGATATAGATTCTCCCTCTGTCGCCCAGGCTAGAGTGCAGTGGCGCAGTCTCGGCTCACTGCAACCTCCACCTCCCAGGTTCACATGATTCTCCTAACTCAGCTTCCTGAGCTGAGATTAGAGGTGCCAACCACCATGCCCAGTTAATTTTTGTATTTTCAGTAGAGATGGGGTTTCACCATATTGGCCAGGCAGGTCTCAAACTCCTCACCTCAGGTGAGTCACCCACCTTGGCTTCCCAGAGTGCTGGGTTTACAGGAATGAGCCACCACACCCAGCCAGTTTATTCTTATGTGGAATTTTTTTTTAACTTATTTTGTTTCTGATGATTATATATTCCCTTTCCATTCTTGTTCATCAATAGACTACTTTCTTCTTTCGTCTTCCCCACTTCAAGAAATAAGGCTATAGATAGAAAGCATTGTTGATCAGACTGAGTCCCCCAATCGTGTCAGGCTTACAAAGAAGTTTGAGAATCACCATGAAACCTGTAATTTTACAATTTATCATTGAAAATATGAAAATCTTTTACTTTTGCAGAAATGTTTGATTGATTTATCTACTCCAAATTTTGTTGGGTTTTGTAAAGCATTTCACTTTGAATGGGATTGGGACATAGTTTCAATGCTTTGTGGTCAGTATGTAATCTGAAAACTATTATGAAAACTGATGTTATCAATCTTTGATACTTAATTGCTTCATGGGAAGTTGAATGGTAACAAAATTAAACAGAGTGAAATAAATGTTGCGAAAGTGCTAACCCATATTTTGGGAAAAGAGTGGGAGTTTTTATTAAAATATGAGTATAACAGAGAAGCTGTCTAATCTACTTATTTATTGTTTGTGATATTTTTAGCTTATGCTGATAACACCAACATGAACAATGTTCAATAAAATTCAACCGATTTTGAATTTTATTCTAACTTCAAATTTTTCAATGATTTCAATTATTTGTAATAGAAAAAGTGTAATTTTCTTTAAAATTGTTTATGTCAAAGATTTTAAAACTGTTTTCCTTTCAAATATGAAAACTTCTTCAAAATATTTTGAAGAAATAGCATCCAAGTAAATGATCTAGAAATGTTCTGATGCAATATATGGTCCCTACAATTTACAAACTACAGTATCTTTCTGAAAGCCAGATTTCAGCAATTAAGTTAAAGCATTTTTGAAGAAGAATTCTATTGTACCAAACACATTTGAAGGTAGCTGAAATAGTATGCTAGTTAAATAAAAAGGAAAACATTTAACAAAAGGTAAAGTTTTTTATTCTAAATATCAAATTGTTTTCAATCTCAGATTTTATAAGAAACTTAAAGTGCTTAGTCTTTTTCTGTTTTTTTTTTTTCTGTAACCCTTAGTAACAGTCATATACAAGTGAATGAATTTAGTATAAATGATGCTGAAAAGAGACATTTTTTCTATTGATTTTCTATTAAATTTGGATTTATCAAGGGATATATCCTTAGCAAGAAAAGTTATTAACAATCACTTCAATTTCTTCTGTAACATGCACTAGATTCTGTATTGCTTTTTGCAATAATTTTGTAAAAAATTTTCCACTCCCTCAAACTTTTGACAAAGCAGCCTCTGTTTCACAGAGAATGCAGAAGGCATCAGAAGGCCAAATACCTCTACTGGAAAAGGAAACCCATTCTATTAATCTTACCACCATCTTTTCCTTCCCTGATAATAACATAAGGGTGCCTCTTTCCCACATGTGTTTGGCAACCTAATCCCTCATATCTTCTCTCTCCACTATTGATTATCCCTTATCTCCTCGTATTCAACTCACTTTTTCTTTCCGATAATCTTTAAACATAATGAAATATTTCTCATTCAAGCATTTTTAAAGATATAAACAAAAACGTTAATAAAAACAATGAATACAATAGAACTTCTAACTGCTTCTTGATCTCATTTTTATTCATAGTCAAATTTTTATAAGAGACTTTGTCACCTATCACTGAGTCATCAACCCTCCCAGTTTGATTACATCTCTCCCTCTATTATAATCTGACCTGTGAATACAATGTCACTAAGTCTAGTGGAAATCTTTTACTATTTATCTTACATGAACTTTTGGAAGCATTTGACGTTGTTGCCCATTGCCTCCATCTCTAAATGGTTTATTACCTTTGCTGATTTGATGTAACATAACATTTATTGTATATTTCTTTCTATGCATTTTCTCTGTCTCTTCTGCAGGCTCATTTTCCTCTACCAAGCCATTAAATATTAAAGTTCTTTAATATTTTTCTTTTATCTTCTCACTTTTTATTTTATCTGTTATACCTAGATAAGTGTACTTCTGTGTATGGCTTAAATTTTTCACCTTTATTCAGGGGGTTCACGACTTTTTATCTTCAGCCTATACTTCTCTGAGCATCAGACCTATTTACCCAACTACCTACTTTGGAGTTCTACTGTATATCTAAAGAGAAATGCAAATCAAACTTTTCAAAACTGGATCTTATGTTTCTCCTACATCTTGGTTCTGAGTACCATTCTATTGCAGACAATAGTAACAACATCTATTTTGTTATACAAACAGCTATCTTAAATACCACTCTCTCCCTTTCTACCCATATGCATTACATAAAGTCTTACTGATTTTACCTCATAAGAAGCTCTACAGTGAACCTGCTCCTCTATCTCTCCACTAGCATAACTATAGCCTAAATTATAAAAATTTATTGTATAAAGCACAGAAATAGTCTCCTAATTTAACTTTCTAGATCATCTCAGGCCACCCTTGAATCTCCCCGTGCTGATCAGAATCTGGAATGTCAAAATCCCAAAGGAGCACTAATGTTTAAAATTCCTAATGTAAAATATTCCAAAAATCACAATCCCAAAAGGTTAAAATCCTATATGTTGAAATTCTGGAAGTTGAATTCTGAGAAAGAGATTAGTATGTTTTCAGTTGTAAGCAGGATGGTTACATCATGTTTGTTGCAACATGATAGCTGAGACTATTACCTTGTTATTGCCTTTATTTGCATTTGGCAAAAAATCTAGATGCCTGGATTTGCCACACAATACAGCAATGACAAAAACTTCAGTTTAAAAATATGACATTTGTCTGATTTAGCGTTCTTCCCATTTGATGAAATTCCAATAGCTTTTAATGAATTAAAGTCACACTTGCCTTTAAAAAGTCAGCAAATTACTGACTAGCATGCAAATAATTATGTGCACAATAGGATAAGAAGACACCCATGCACCAGTGTTACTACTTGATCACCAGTATTGTTTACACCAAATATGTGCTTGGTGTTTGAGTGCATGAAGAACAGATTTCCCAAAGCAACATACAAGCATGACACAGAAGATGGGAAAGTTTATTAGGAAATGTTCATGTCAATGTATATAGAAATACAGAATAATTTTTAAAAGAGCAACACTGCACAGAAAATGTATGTGAATATATTCTCCAAGAAAAGCCCTGGCCTAAAAGAAAAAAAAAAACAAAAACAAAACAGATATCGTTGCTATGAAAGACTTCAAAATACAGTTAATGATTGTGAGAATTGGCCAGCCCATATGGACTAATTCTGGTGATTCCCTGCAATACACTGTTTTTGTGTGTATCAAATTTTCTTTTCTGCTTTTGGGGAAATTTTTTTCTTGTTTCTTTTTATAGTTTTCACCCACTATTTTAAACTGTCAGCATTATTTTATACAATTCACTTGCTACATATTTTATCTTTCCATCATTTCCAGTACTTTTAGAGTTGTAATTATTTTCATTTTTTTGTGACTCTATGAAAATGGATTATCCGAACTTGACTTTGTGTGTAAGCATTGTGCATGTTGTAAAAATGTTGACACTTCCTTAGTAAATGGAAAGATGCCATTTTTGCACAATTGCATTTGTGAAAGACAAAATTTCTTAGAGTTTTGTCTCTTTAGGTAACTGCATATGTGATGGTGAGCTGTTGTGGTTTTTGATCAGTTTTGTCAAAAGGCTTAAGTTGTTTATCACAGTATTTCAGATGACCATAGTTATAAAACTGTGCACATGATGATCAACCATAGTGATGTGTGTTATATACTTTTCTTTTGGATGTATTTCTTTTTGAATAGAATTTGTCTGCTCATAACTGTTATATTGATGTGGTTTTTGTTAGATAACCAGGTGTTTATCCTTGCAAACACATGTCTGCTATTCTTACCTATTCTATGGTGTAAAGTGGACTATGAAGTGTTCTGGCATGCATTTTATGTTTCTCAAATAAATCTTCTTTTAAAAATATAAATGTGTCTTTTAAATAAATTTTAAATTATTATTTTTGTAATTATATTTTCAGGATTTTGATCTTTTAGAATTGTGATTTTTGGGATTTTAGACTTCAGAAATTTTGTTCTTTTGGGATTTCCACGTTTAGGATTGTGGATCTCCACAGGGTTGACAGTGGTTTTTCAAAACGTAAAGCAGGGAATATTATCCACATGCCTAAAGGATCTCTAAAAGTGTAATATAAAAAGCCACATTTCTGATATGACTTTTTGTAAGTATTTTCCTACCACTCTAATTTTAATTCACAGCTTGTTTCTCTCCTCTCCATATTTTGGTAAGTCTGGCTTCTGTCTAGTTTCCAGAATGAGCCATGCTCCTTTCTGACACGGACTGTTACCTCTTACAGCTTTCCCAACCTCTGCTTTTATGTTGCTTCCATCAGTTCCTTGGGTCATAGCTTAGCTAATCATCTTCGGAGAGGGCCTTTCTTTTCTCACTAACTAGATCCATTTTCTTTATTGTAAGTTTGGAAAGTACTTAGCAACTCCCCTTCAAAGTGCCACATCTAAAGTTTCTAATTTAAATATTTGATTTTTCCATTAATATGTTTTTCCTACTAAACTATAAACTTTATGAGACCTGTGCTTGTGCTCATCATGAGAGCTGCAGTACTTAATACAATGTCTAGCACTTAACTGGCACTCAAGAAATATTCACTGCGTAACGACATAAATAAATGAATTGTGTGTATTATAGCATGGAAAACAAAAACTCTGAAATTGAGATGCTATCTTCATTATAATTATTAACATAAAATTAATTCGAGTTAAAATTAAGAACAATTAGCAACTCTAAAAATGAGGGAGTATCACTACTTCATATAGCTCAGGCTATATCTGAAACAAGTATCATTTAGGTATAATGTATTAAGAAAATGGTATGTGATGAAGACAAAGTGGGGAAAGTTTCAAGAAAAATGGTGAAAATGATTAATGAGTTACAGAGATTGATTCATGTGGGAAGAATGATAGTGATGAGCTAGCTCATCATTGCATCTTAAATAGCATTCCATATAGACCCTGATATAGGTTTGGTTTCTACATCATACATCTTCATCTCTACATTTTAATCTGTGGTATATTTATCAAATCAAATTATTCTTTTCAAAATAAAATTATATTTTAAGAGATGGTTCAGAGGTGGTTTAAAGGAAAGGCAATAATCATCTATGATTATTGAAGGCATACAAACACTAGTTGAGGATAGAAAGTGTTTCATAGAAAGATTAGTTCCAGAGTGAAATTAGGCTTGAAAGATTTTCAATCAAGCATAAAATTCCAATTCCAAACTATTCATTTTCCAAGATAAGCGCATTCTCATAATATCTATTATGCGTCAATTTAAATAAATAGACTGAAGTGCTGTTGAGGGTGGGATCTAAAACTCACAAATTAAATAAATTAATAAATAAAATAAAACAAATAATGGAAATATTGTGTTGTTCATAAACTTTTACTTTCAAGCACCATTTCCTATAATGTTTAAACTTGTGGTCACTAGAAGTATTAACTCTATTTTAAATTATTAAGTTTGATTCCATCTTAAAAACTTCCTTACATTTGAAACTTGGAGGCATCTAATTACAAAAAATAAAAGTTACTTATTTTCTTAGAGCAAAGGAAAATACAACAAAACTGTACTCAACAGGAAAATTTGTGACTTAGGATGCTGACACAAATGTACCAATATTTCTTTAACTTTTTATATGTGAATTTCATGTTTATCAATATTTAAATATTCTTGACTCCTGTGCTTATATATTCCTTTTTTTTTTATTATTATACTTTAAGTTCTAGGGTACATGTGCATAACGTGCAGGTTTGTTACATATGTATACTTATGCCATGTTGGTGTGCTGCACCCATCAACTCGTCAGCACCCATCAATTCATCATTTATATCATGTATAACTCCCCAATGCAATCCCTCCCTCCTCCCCCCTCCCCCCTCCCCATGATAGGCCCCAGTGCGTGATGTTCCCCTTCCCGAGTCCAAGTGATCTCATTGTTCAGTTCCCACCTATGAGTGAGAACATGCGGTGTTTGGTTTTCTCTTCTTGTGATAGTTTGCTAAGAATGATGGTTTCCAGCTGCATCCAGGTCCCTACAAAGGACGCAAACTCATCCTTTTTTATGGCTGCATAGTATTCCATGGTGTATATGTGCCACATTTTCTTAATCCAGTCTGTCACAGATGGACATTTGGGTTGATTCCAAGTCTTTGCTATTGTGAATAGTGCCGCAATAAACATACGTGTACATGTGTCTTTGTAGTAGAATAATTTATAATCCTTTGGGTATATACCCAGTAGTGGGATGGCTGGGTCATATGGTACATCTAGTTCTAGATCCTTGAGGAATTGCCATACTGTTTTCCATAATGGTTGAACTAGTTTACAATCCCACCAACAGTGGAAAAGTGTTCCTATTTCTCCACATCCTCTCCAACACCTGTTGTTTCCTGACTTCTTAATGATTGCCATTCTAACTGGTGTGAGATGGTATCTCATTGTGGTTTTGATTTGCATTTCTCTGATGGCCAGTGATGATGAGCATTTTTTCATGTGTCTGTTGGCTGTATGAATATCTTCTTTTGAGAAATGTCTGTTCATATCCTTTCCCCACTTTTTGATGGGGTTGTTTGTTTTTTTCTCGTATATTTGTTTGAGTTCTTTGTAGATTCTGGATATTAGCCCTTTGTCAGATGAGTAGGTTGCAAAAATTTTCTCCCATTCTGTAGGTTGCCTGTTCACTCTGATGGTAGTTTCTTTTGCTGTGCAAAAGCTCTTTAGTTTCATTAGATCCCATTTGTCAATTTTGGCTTTTGCTGCCGTTGCTTTTGGTGTTTTAGACATGAAGTCCTTGCCCATGCCTATGTCCTGAATGGTACTACCTAGATTTTCTTCTAGGGTTTTTATGGTATTAGGTCTAACATTTAAGTCTCTAATCCATCTTGAATTAATCTTCGTGTAAGGGGTAAGGAAAGGATCCAGTTTCAGCTTTCTACTTATGGCTAGCCAATTTTCCCAGCACCATTTATTAAATAGGGAATCCTTTCCCCATTTCTTGTTTCTCTCAGGTTTGTCAAAGATCAGATGGCTGTAGATGTGCGGTATTATTTCTGAGGACTCTGTTCTGTTCCATTGGTCTAGATCTCTGTTTTGGTACCAGTACGATGCTGTTTTGGTTACTGTAGCCTTGTAGTATAGTTTGAAGTCAGGTAGCGTGACGCCTCCAGCTTTGTCCTTTTGACTTAGGATTGTCTTGGCAATGCGGGCTCTTTTTTGGTTCCATATGAACTTTAAAGCAGTTTTTTCCAATTCTGTGAAGAAACTCATTTGGTAGCTTGATGGGGATGGCATTGAATCTATAAATAACCTTGGGCAGTATGGCCATTTTCACGATATTGATTCTTCCTATCCATGAGCATGGTATGTTCTTCCATTTGTTTGTGTCCTCTTTGATTTCACTGAGCAGTGGTTTGTAGTTCTCCTTGAAGAGGTCCTTTACATCCCTTGTAAGCTGGATTCCTAGGTATTTTATTCTCTTTGAAGCAATTGTGAATGGAAGTTCATTCCTGATTTGGCTCTCTGCTTGTCTGTTACTGGTGTATAAGAATGCTTGTGATTTTTGCACATTAATTTTGTATCCTGAGACTTTGCTGAAGTTGCTTATCAGCTTAAGGAGATTTTGGGCTGAGACGATGGGGTTTTCTAAATATACAATCATGTCATCTGCAAACAGGGACAATTTGACTTCTTCTTTTCCTAACTGGATACCCTTGATTTCTTTCTCTTGCCTGATTGCCCTAGCCAGAACTTCCAACACTATGTTGAATAGGAGTGGTGAGAGAGGGCATCCCTGTCTTGTGCCAGTTTTCAAAGGGAATTTTTCCAGTTTTTGCCCATTCAGTGTGATATTAGCTGTGGGTTTGACATAAATAGCTCTTATTATTTTGAGGTACGTTCCATCAATACCGAATTTATTGAGCGTTTTTAGCATGAAGGGCTGTTGAATTTTGTCAAAAGCCTTTTCTGCATCTATTGAGACAATCATGTGGTTCTTGTCTTTGGTTCTGTTTATATGCTGGATTACGTTTATTGATTTGCGAATGTTGAACCAGCCTTGCATCCCAGGGATGAAGCCCACTTGATCATGGTGGATAAGCTTTTTGATGTGCTGCTGAATCCGGATTGCCAGTATTTTATTGAGAATTTTTGCATCAATGTTCATCAGGGATATTGGTCTAAAATTCTCTTTTTTTGTTGTGTCTCTGCCAGGCTTTGGTATCAGGATGATGTTGGCCTCATAAAATGAGTTAGGGAGGATTCCCTCTTTTTCTATTGATTGGAATAGTTTCAGAAGGAATGGTACCAGCTCCTCCTTGTACCTCTGGTAGAATTCAGCTGTGAATCCATCTGGTCCCGGACTTTTTTTGGTGGGTAGGCTATTAATTGTTGCCTCAATATCAGAGCCTGCTATTGGTCTATTCAGGGATTCAACTTCTTCCTGGTTTAGCCTTGGGAGAGTGTAAGTGTTCAGGAAATTATCCATTTCTTCTAGATTTTCTAGTTGATTTGCGTAGAAGTGTTTATAGTATTCTCTGATGGTAGTTTGTATTTCTGTGGGGTCAGTGGTGATATCCCCTTTATCATTTTTTATTGCATCTATTTGATTCCTCTCTCTTTTCTTCTTTATTAGCCTTGCTAGCAGTCTGTCAATTTTGTTGATCTTTTCAAAAAACCAACTCCTGGATTCATTGATTTTTTGGAGGGTTTTTTGTGTCTCTATCTCCTTCAGTTCGGCTCTGATCTTAGTTATTTCTTGCCTTCTGCTAGCTTTTGAATGTGTTTGCTCTTGCCTCTCTAGTTCTTTTAATTGTGATGTTAGAGTGTCAATTTTAGATCTTTCCTGCTTTCTCTTGTGGGCATTTAGTGCTATAAATTTCCCTCTACACACTGCTTTAAATGTGTCCCAGAGATTCTGGTATGTTGTATCTTTGTTCTCATTGGTTTCAAAGAACATCTTTATTTCCGCTTTCATTTCGTTATGTACCCAGTAGTCATTCAGGAGCAGGTTGTTCAGTTTCCATGTAGTTGAGCGGTTTTGATTGAGTTTCTTAGTCCTGAGTTCTAGTTTGATTGCACTGTGGTCTGAGAGACAGTTTGTTATAATTTCTGTTCTTTTACATTTGCTGAGGAGTGCTTTACTTCCAATTATGTGGTCAATTTTGGAATAAGTGCGATGTGGTGCTGAGAAGAATGTATATTCTGTTGATTTGGGGTGGAGAGCTCTATAGATGTCTATTAGGTCCGCTTGGTGCAGAGATGAGTTCAATTCCTGGATATCCTTGTTAACTTTCTGTCTCGTTGATCTGTCTAATGTTGACAGTGGAGTGTTGAAGTCTCCCATTATTATTGTATGGGAGTCTAAGTCTCTTTGTAAGTCTCTAAGGACTTGCTTTATGAATCTGGGTGCTCCTGTATTGGGTGCATATATATTTAGGAGAGTTAGCTCTTCCTGTTGAATTGATCCCTTTACCATTATGTAATGGCCTTCTTTGTCTCTTTTGATCTTTGATGGTTTAAAGTCTGTTTTATCAGAGACAAGGATTGCAACCCCTCCTTTTTTTTGTTCTCCATTTGCTTGGTAGATCTTCCTCCATCCCTTTATTTTGAGCCTATGTATGTCTCTGCATGTGAGATGGGTCTCCTGAATACAGCAGACTGATGGGTCTTGACTCTTTATCCAGTTTGCCAGTCTGTGTCTTTTAATTGGAGCATTTAGTCCATTAACATTTAAGGTTAATATTGTTATGTGTGAACTTGATCCTGCCATTATGATATTAACTGGTTATTTTGCTCGTTAGTTGATGCAGTTTCTTCCTAGCCTCGATGGTCTTTACATTTTGGCATGTTTTTGCGATGGCTGGTACCGGTTGTTCCTTTCCATGTTTAGGGCTTCCTTCAGGGTCTCTTGTAAGGCAGGCCTGGTGGTGACAAAATCTCTAAGCATTTGCTTATCTGTAAAGGATTTTATTTCTCCCTCACTTATGAAACTTAGTTTGGCTGGATATGAAATTCTGGGTTGAAAATTATTTTCTTTAAGAACGTTGAATATTGGCGCCCACTCTCTTCTGGCTTGTAGAGTTTCTGCCGAGAGATCTGCTGTTAGTCTGATGGGCTTCCCTTTGTGGGTAACCCGACCTTTCTCTCTGGCTGCCCTTAAGCTTTTTTCCTTCATTTCAACTTTGGTGAATCTGGCAATTATGTGTCTTGGAGTTGCTCTTCTGGAGGAGTATCTTTGTGGCGTTCTCTGTATTTCCTGAATTTGAATGTTGGCCTGCCCTACTAGGTTGGGGAAGTTCTCCTGGATGATATCCTGAAGAGTGTTTTCCAACTTGGTTCCATTTTCCCCCTCACTTTCAGGCACCCCAATCAGACGTAGATTTGGTCTTTTTACGTAATCCCATACTTCTTGCAGGCTTTGCTCATTTCTTTTTCTTCTTTTTTCTTTTGGTTTCTCTTCTCGCTTCATTTCATTCATTTGATCTTCAATCGCTGATACTCTTTCTTCCAGTTGATCGAGTCGGTTACTGAAGCTTGTGCATTTGTCACGTATTTCTCGTGTCATGGTTTTCATCTCTGTCATTTCGTTTATGATCTTCTCTGCATTAATTAGTCTAGCTGTCAATTCTTCCACTCTTTTTTCAAGATTTTTAGTTTCTTTGCGCTGGGTACGTAATTCCTCCTTTAGCTCTGATAAGTTTGATGGACTGAAGCCTTCTTCTCTCCTCTCGTCAAGTCATTCTCTGACCAGCTTTGATCCGTTGCTGGCGATGGGCTGCGCTCCTTTGCAGGGGGAGATGCGCTCTTATTTTTTGAATTTCCAGCTTTTCTGCCCTGCTTCTTCCCCATCTTTTTGGTTTTATCTGTCTCTGGTCTTTGATGGTGGTGACGTACTGATGGGGTTTTGGTATAGGTGTCCTTCCTGTTTGATAGTTTTCCTTCTGACAGTCAGAAGGACTGTCTGTTGGTCTGTTGGAGATTGCTTGAGGTCCACTCCAGACCCTGTTTGCCTGGGTATCAGCAGCAGAGGTTGCCGAAGATAGAATATTGCTGAACAGCGAGTGTACCTGTCTGATTCTTCCTTTGGAAGTTTCCTCTCAGGGGTGTACTCCACCCTGTGAGGTGTGGGGTGTCAGACTGCCCCTAGTGGGGGATTTCTCCCAGCTAGGCTACTCAGGGGTCAGGGACACACCTGAGCAGGCAGTCTGTCCGTTCTCAGATCTCAACCTCCGAGTTGGGAGATCCACAGCTCTCCCCAAAGCTGTCAGACAGAGTCGTTCGTGTCTGCACCAGCCCCCGCTGTTTCCCCTGTTGGTCTTCAGCTGTGCGCTGTCCCCAGAGGTGGAGTCTACAGAGACAGGCAGGCTTCCTTGAGCTGCTGTGAGCTCCACCCAATTCGAGCTTCCCAGCGGCTTTGTTTACCTACTTAAGCCTCAGCAATGGCGGGCGCCCCTCCCCCAGCCTCGCTGCTGCCTTGCGGATAGATCGCCGCAGACTGCTGTGTTAGCAGTGAGGGAGGCTCCGTGGGCGTGGGACCCTCCCGGCCAGGCGTGGGATATATTCTCCTGGTGTGCCTCTTTGCTTAAAGCGCCGTATTGGGGTGGGAGTTACCCGATTTTCCAGGTGTTGTGTGTCTCAGTTCCCCTGGCTAGGAAAACGGATCCCCTTCCCCCTTGCACTTCCAGGTGAGGCGATGCCTCGCCCTGCTTCAGCTCTCGCTGGTCAGGCTGCAGCAGCTGACCAGCACCGATTGTCCGGCACTCCCTAGTGAGATGACCCCAGTACCTCAGTTGAAAAGGCAGAAATCACCGGTCTTCTGTGTCGCTTGCGCTGGGAGTTGGAGACTGGAGCTGTTCCTATTCGGCCATCTTCTGCTTATATATTCTTTATCTCTTTCACCATATTCAACTCAAAGCGTCATCCTTTCCCATGTATAATGGCAAGAATGGACTCACACTACAACCCAGAGATGAACAAACATTTAATTGGGAGAAATTAATTTTCTTGCATTCTTCTTGGACACTAGACTGTAACCCTCAAACTGGTAGCCAATTGTGTCCATATGACTAAGCTCACATCAGTAGAATGTGAGAGAAAAAGATATTTGCAACTTTCGCTACACTATTCTTTTCCTTCCTCCCTCCCCCCACCCTCCCTCCCTCCCTCCCCCCTCCCCCCACCCTCCCTCCCTCCCTCCCTCCCTTCCTTCCTTCCTTCTTTCCTTCCTCCCTCTCTCTCTTTATCTCTTTCTTCCTCTCTTTCTTCTTTTTTATTTTGTCTTGTTCTGTCACCCAAGTAGGAGTGCAATAGAGCAATCATGGCTCATTGCATCCTCAACCTGCTGGATGCAATCCTCCCCGTCATTTTTCTTTTTTTTTCTGAAGAAATTAGTTCTCAATATATTGCCCAGACTTTTATTAAACTCCTGGGCTCAAGCAATCCTCCCACCTTGGCCTCCCATAGTGCTGGGATTACAGACATGAGCCACCTTGCCTTTTCTACATTTTAAGAGGGAATCTAGTGCTCCTTCCTTTTTTCCACAGGCAAGAATGATAGCAAACCAAAAGGTCTTGGAGGTCCTCTGTGAATATGTCAGACCTGCCCTCCTGGACCCTAAATATCCCATGGAACAGAGCTTCCAATGACTTTGAATACTTAACTTCTGAATGTTCCCTAATGGAGAAATGAATTGATTATTTTTGTAGGACAATTTAGCATTTACTCTAATGAATACAAATATAGGTAGAAGAAACCAAAAATGTTTGAGATTCTATTTATTGTGTATCAACAGTTATTATCTGACAAAACTAAAATACATCAAAAGGATAGTTACATTTTGAGCTTGACTTTAGTACCAGGAGTTTGTGAAAAGATCATGGGTTTACTGGGTGGCCTTTGGTTTTGCTGATATTTCCAAACTCTACACCAGAATGGTGTGCTCTGTGGTTTTAGAATTAAATATTTGATGATGAAGTAAAGATGTCACTTGAGACTTGAAGTTTCCATTTAGAGCTGAGCTCTTGGGGCAAGTATCCGCAGACTGTCTAAGGATGACATCAGTTGAATTTTGTGGTAAGAACTCCCTAATCTCAAGTCAATATAAATTAATTCCCCAAAAATAGTACTGGGTTTAAGATCAAGAACATACAAAACAGTAAGTTACAAGCCCATGTCTCACTTGGAGCTATTACATTTGCCCACCTTAGTAACTTTATTCCATTTAACTCTAATTTTACCTTGAAAGAGAGAGATGTTAAGTATTTTTTTTTTTTTTTTTGTCTGTGTTGAATGCTTCCTTGATGCCATTTTTTTGGTATTTGCAGGCCTCCCTGATATTATCAAATGGATTGGCATTTTAAATATTTGCAGTGCTCGGTAGGTACTAATTCAGCAAAGGTGAACCACAAGCTTCTTTCACAGTAGCATAGCAAGTGATGTGTGTCTGTTTAATCACTGCAGTTGAAATGAGATCAAAAGGCACTGTGTTGTTAAGCTCCTAAAACTGCTGTCACAGCAGACACACCTGGAGGAGTCCTTGAAGGAAAAAGCTAAGTAGTGAAGAACCTACTTAGGCCACAGGCTTATCTGAACCTATTAACCCAGCTCTGCAGGAAAGTCTTTCCCAGTATATAATGTTTCCATTTCTCTAGTAAATTCTTTATAGATAAAGCTTAATCATTTGTGGGCCTCCTAGCAATTTTTGATTTTCTTTATACTCTAAATTGAAGTTTTACTTTTTTCATTTTGTCAGAGTTGAGAATACAAATATCTTAAAAAGATAAAGAATATAATCATTTTATACATTCACTGTCACACATTTTTAGGAATTGGCTCCAAAGGAATTTTACTGAGTAGGAAATGGTACTACTAACTTTTGGGCTGTTGGTACTTCATAGTTTATGTGTAATTCACAGTCTACAATGACAAATATTAAAACATCAGGGAATGGAAAGACTAAAATTTATCCTAAACAATTTTTTCCTACAATGAATGAATTTTCTATGTAATCCGCAGCATTTTAAATAGTTCATCCAATAACCATTTGTATATTAGATTGACATGAATGTCTTCAGCACTTGGCTTCCCACAAGTAAAAAAGGGTTTGTGTTAAGGTTTTTACACAAATTCTCCTTGTTTACATCAGACACGTGTGTAGCTACAGAAACACAGCATTGTTTCCTTAAGATTTCCTCAAGAGTTTTATACTATCAGAATCAAATATATGCAACTGGGTCAAATATATCAGTATTAAAATTATTAAAGGCCAGTTTCTTGTTCTTCAACTTGCTGTGTGTTTAGAATATTTTTAAGGGATCAGGGAGACATGAAGCTTAAAATTTTGGTTGCGAATAAGCTGAAGAAGTCAATATAAATTTCAATTTAAGTGCTTAAAGTTAATCAGTATGACAGTGGGGCATCATAGAATATACTGGAAGACAATTCAGTGGCTTTATTATGCAGTTTGTTCTATCTTCTTGGCATCCTAATATAACATTCTTAGATGGCAAGTACTTTGTTGAGATCTCTTTGAATAACTTATTTCTAGCTGAAAAGAAGAATTACCAGTGCATCAAAAACAACTATGGAGACTATGATAAAGAAACAAGTAATTATTGCTATGGCATTTTCACAAGTTGTTTTCTCCAATCTCCTTGCAAACTGACTTCCCATCCAGTCCTCACACTAAGTTTCCACACTAAGTTTCTATCAAACAGCACTGAGGCTTTTGTAAGCAGATTCAAAGAGTATATAGTAG
This sequence comes from Rhinopithecus roxellana, assembly GCF_007565055.1. NCBI lineage: Eukaryota > Metazoa > Chordata > Mammalia > Primates > Cercopithecidae > Rhinopithecus > Rhinopithecus roxellana. The sequence goes on from NC_044552.1 coordinate 162,280,612, forward strand.
AGAATAGGTCCTAAAGGGTAGGAGTAATACTACTGCTCTTATTCTTCCCATAAGTTTTTGCATATAGGTTCTATCAAACCTTCACAGGACAGATGACATGAATGCATGTACATTGTCCTAAAAAATAAAAAAGAAGGGCTAAATCTTCTCAATGTACTTTAGGAAACTAATATTACTTTAATTTTAAAACTGGGTAAAGGCTATACTGGTGAAATTATAGGCAATCTCACAGATAACAAATAGGTCTATACGTGTAAAGTTAATAATAGTAAACTTAATCCAATGCACAAATATATTTCTGTACATGACTCATATATTACTATATATTATATATTATTATACATGATGTTGTATTTAATATTATATATAACCAAGTAAAATTTATCACAGAAATTATAAAATAATATTTACATTGTAAAATGTGTTCATAAAACACTATTTCAACAGATTGATAGAGAAAAAATATATCCTCATTTCTGTAGTTGCAGAAAAATGTTGATGCAATTTAGCCATCATTCAACTTTTTAATTCAACAAAAGTCTTACTTAACACAAAGAGGTATTGTTCAGAAAATCAGAGTAACATTAGACTTCAGAATGAAATAGTAAAGCATTCCCTTTATAATCAGAAAAAAGATAAAAAAACTACTATCACTATGTTTATTTCAATTACTATGTAAAAGAAAAGAAAAGAAAAAAGAAAGACTTGAGAAAAGAAAAGCAGCTAAAATTTTATAAGGACTAGAGGGGGAGAAATAACATACTTATGATTTGTAGGCAATATGATTATCTATAAAAATCAAGGAGCAAACCAATCTCATAATTTGCAAAAAGCAAGTTCATGTTCAAAATTAAGAATTTTCTTACACACAAGAAAGTACAATCAGTATATTAAAATGTAATTAAGAAAAAATTACCTTATTTACAACAAAAACAAAAACCACAAAGTGTATATGTAAATTGATAAGCAAACCATCTTAAAGTGTTCATTATATATGAAGACTTTTACAGGTAAAACAAGAAAATGTAGAAAAAGACCTAATTAAAAGGTATATATAGAGGAGGTCACTATCTTAATGATGGCTATTTGTTCCCAACTCAACTTGTGAATTCAATGCAATTCCATTCAAAATTTTAATGGTTTTTTTACAGAACTTCACAAGCTGATCTTAAAATATTAATAAAACATTAATAAGTGGTTAATAACTAAGTCATTTTTATAAAAGAGAATAAGTTTGTCATTTATCAAGATTTTATATAAATCTGTATTAATAAAAACAGTGTGATACCAGCACAGAGACAATCAATGAACCAATGTAATAATGTAACAGGAAAAAAGGATGAAATTGTATTTGCCTATCACACTTTATATGTTAGTAACTTCCAGATGAATTAAAGATTTAAGCATAAAGATTACAATTGTGTAATTTTAAAAATAAAATAGAGAAGAGTATATTTATGTAGTGACAGTAGGAAAGATTTTGTAGATGAGGCATAAAATGTACAATGAAGAACACAAAACTGGACAAAATTGACTTCATTTAACCATATATTTAACAAACATACCACATTCAAAGTTAATAGACAAACTTACACATGAGAAGATATTTGAAAATTATATAACCAGTTAAGAACTAGTTTCTGAAACATATGAATATGTCTACAAATCAGGAATTAAAGAGAAAAATAAAATGAGAAATGAGCAAAGAGAATGAACAGTCAGTGCATCTGTTCTGACTGTTAAAGAATCTGACTGATAAAGAATTTGAATGTTCAATCAACATATACAAATGTTCAACTTTAAAAGTACCAAAGGGATTACAAATTAAAACAAAAACCAAATGCCCTATCATACTCATTAGTTTGAAATGTTATGTCTTATGTCACCAAATATTGAAAACAACATGGAGGAAATGGAAAAACATTACTAATATAATGTAATTACAATAATAATGTAAACTATTCAGAGATCCATGTAAAAATATTTTAATAGAACAAAAGAATGCATATTCTATGACCAACTTTCTAGGTATCAACACTAGAAAAATTTGTCACAAATATTCACCAGGACACTTATAAAGTATATTTTTTACAGAGCTTTGGTAATAGTGAAAATTTACACACAAACGAAGTTATTTTGGGGGGCACTGGTAGACAAACAAAAAATGCTATATTTATCTAAATGTGTACTAAAATTTCTTTTATAACAAACCAGAACAGAATTATTAAAATGAAAATAAAAAACAGTGTTCTATTTCTTAAGATGATTAATGAGTACGCATTTGTCCATTTCATATTTTTTAAATGTATACATATGTAGATAAGACAAGTTTGAAAAGGACTTGAGTCTGGTAGTAATCAAAACAGCACTTACTGCTGGGGTTGGGGGTATTAACTTACTTGGAGCGGGTACAAGAGAACCTTCTGAGATATTGGACATTGTTTTAAAATTTTTAATCTGGAGGCTAACCCACAGGGGTGTGGGGGGTGTGTTTATGTGTGCAAACTTCGAGGTAATTTTGTGCATCTGAATGAGAGCAGGAGTACTGAAAATCTTCAACATTCTGAAGAGGGGAACACAAGAGAGAAGTCAGTCCAACCACATCCCACCATTTAGCTCTGCTCATTCCTACTCTGTTTCTGTTGATGGTCATTGCCTTCCTGAGGGCCTCTACATGTACGGATTTCTTAGAAAATCTTTCTATATCAGCTGCTGCAATTATTCTTTTTATAAAAATATGACCTCTTTCCTAAGTGTCTGCCATGTTGCAGATTTCTACTGCCAACTGCTAAGCATGTCTCTATGCATCCTCTGCGGGGTCTTTATAGCTCAAGAGGATCTTGAACATTTTTAGAATGGATACATGGATTTTCTTACCTGAAAACATGTTCTTTCCAGAAGTGTATAATAAGGACTTATAGGTTTACCACCCACATAGTTGAATGTCTTTTCTACATTCCTGTCTAGTGGGTTAGATGTGTCATTTTGTGTATTTTAGAGAGGAATAACTGCATCTCTTAAACGAAAGCATCTTTAGAACTAGGGGTTAGAATATTCTTTATGTTTTAAGAGTCAAAACTATAATCTCAGATTCCTCAGAGACACATGATACCAGGACCTAACATATGTTAAGTTCAACAAATTCAGCTGAGCATTTACTATATGACTATTGTTTAAAAGAAGCACTTTGTTGAATTCTAGATCCACATTTTGTTTCTACATAATGAAATGCCTAAATAAAATAGACTAAAATAATCTGAATCAAATGGACAAAAATGTAAATGCTAATAAAAGAACAAAAGCAACTTCGAGTTAAATTATAATTTTACTGTAAGGCATTCAACACCCAGCCTGGGCAACATGGCAAGACCCTGTTGCTACAAAATAAAATAAATATATAAAAAATAAAGAACATTATAAATTTGATGAAATGAAGTATTCTCTGTTTGAACAAAGGTAGGACTGCAACATGCAAAGCAATTCTGTTGTCTTTCAGGCTGGCCACAGCAATTGATATACATTTTTTCTTGATATATTACCTTTCAAAAACTTTTTTTACTCAAGTTATCATTTGCAGGACAGAAATATTGTCTTATGCATGATGAAAAAGAGAAAAAATAGGTGAAAACATGTTAGAGTAAAATGGAAACCCAAGTTTATCAGACTTAAGAAATTTATTGACAGTGACAAAGAGTCGATAAAATGAAAGACTCATTTGAAGAAACGAAGAAGATTTTGAGAGAAAAAAAATTCTCCTTGCTTGATTTAAAATACTTTCTTAAGAAGACCGTCACACAATATGTAGATTATATTACATTTCTCTTCTTGCTATGCTATTTTCAAATTATGGAATATGACTCTTCAGTGGAAAAATAAAGGGAATTTAGATACAAATGGATAGGCATTGTGAATATGTTCTAAGTAATGAAAGCCCAGTAATCATACATTCAAAAATGTAATAGGAAAAATGATGTAATACTTACATTATTATACATACAAAAAATAACATAATAGACAATGTTATTTCCCTTAAATTTCCATGTCCTCCACTTTCTGTCAGTTTCAGAAAATGATATAGTATCAGGGTTGAGAAGTGTTCACAAATGAAATTTCCCACTGGACCACTGGAAAATGGAACTTCATCTTTTCAATCTTTGTGTTTCTATAGAACTTGATGTTAACTTGAATTTAATTATAATACCAAAAATGTGCTGGTTGCTTCTATTTTGTAGAATAGTGTTTAAAAAAAGAATAAAATTGTAAGATTTGATAACTTGTGTTCATTTTTCTGTACCTTTTTTATCTAATGAAAGTCTTTGTGATACTAAGATCAGATAGTATCTCAGTCTCTAACTATTGTACAGAGATACTATATGATACTGAGATCATAGAGATGCCATATGATATTAATCTCAATATCATATAATATCTCAGACTGTAACTACTGTACAGATAAGAGATGATAGCGATAAAACATTAGAGCAATATTTTACATTAAAAATAATTTACCTATATTGAAATTGTGCTGTTGGAGCCTACAATAACTTTGGCATCTTTCTGAGCTGTTTCACTGATTTCAGAGAGGGGTAACTCTGCATTTCCCAAACCAGGACATCTTCAGATCGAACTATATTCTTCTTCATGTTAGTGCCCAAACTGTAATCAACCAAGTTTCATTCTATTCTCTACACCCTATCAGCAAATTATTTCCTTATCCTTCAGTTTCACATCCAATATACACAATAAACTATACTTAAGGTATCACCCTGTGGTTGTCAGCATATTCCCTCTGTTGCTATTGTAAATGTAATATGGCTCTTCTAGCTACAGACAAAAATGTGTACAACAGAGTTTGCTTTTATTTCCTGAGATAACATTTACAGTTTCCTTTGAGCTGTGACTAGTAAAAGCCATTATTTTAAAGATTTCTAATGTTTCAGTGTCTTTGTTCATAAAAATAATGTATCTTTTTCATTACCTCTTCATATTTTTCAGTTAATAATCAATGATGTATAATTATAATATTTCTTGCCTTCTTGCTCTTGCTTCTTTAGCTCTTTTAATTGTGATGTTAGGGGATCAATTTTAGATCTTTCCTGCTTTCTCTTGTGGGCATTTAGGGCTATAAATTTCCCTCTGTACACTGCTTTAATTGTGTCCCAGAGATTCTGGTATGTTGTATCTTTGTTCTCGTTGGTTTCAAAGAACATCTTTATTTCTGCCTTCATTTCGTTATGTACCCATAGTCATTCAGGAGCAGGCTGTTCAGTTTCCATGTAGTTCAGTGGTTTTGAGTGAGTTTCTTAATTCTGAGTTCTAGTTTGATTGCACTGTGGTCTGAGAGATAGTTTGTTATAATTTCTGTTCTTTTACATTTGCTGAGGAGTGCTTTACTTCCAATTATGTGGTCAATTTTGGAATAAGTGCAATGTGGTGCTGAGAAAATGTATATTCTGTTGATTTGGGGTGGAGAGTTCTGTAGATGCCTCTTAGGTCTGCTTGGTGCAGAGTTCTGCAGATGTCTATTAGGTCTGCTTGGTGCAGAGTTGAGTTCAATTCCTGGATATCTTTGTTAACTTTCTGTCTCACTGATCTGTCTAATGTAGACAGTGGGGTGTTAAAGTCTCCCATTATTATCGTGTGGGAGTCTAAGTCTCTTTGCAAGTCTCTAAGGACTTGCTTTATGAATCCTGGTGCTCCTGTATTGGGTGCATATATATTTAGGATAGTTAGCTCTTCTTGTTGAATTGATCCCTTTAACTTTATGTAATGGCCTTCTTTGTCTCTTTTGATCTTTGTTGATTTAAAGTCTGTTTTATCAGAGACTAGGATTGCAACCCCTGCCTTTTTTTGTTTTCCATTTGCTTGGTAGATCTTCCTCCATGCCTTTATTTTGAGCCTATGTGTGTGTCTGCATGTGAGATGGGTCTCCTGAATACAGCAAACTGATGGGTCTTGACTCTTTTTTTTTTTTTTTTTTTTTGAGATGGAGTCTCGCTCTGTCACCCAGGCTGGAGTGCAGTGGCCGGATCTCAGCTCACGGCAAGCTCCGCCTCCCGGGTTTATGCCATTCTCCTGCCTCAGCCTCCCGAGTAGCTGGGACTACAGGCGCCTGCCACCTCACCCGGCTAGTTTTTTGTATTTTTTAGTAGAGACGGGGTTTCACTGGGTTAGCCAGGATGGTCTCGATCTCCTGAACTTGTGATCTGCCCGTCTCAGCCTCCCATAGTGCTAGGATTACAGGCTTGAGCCACCGCGCCCGGCTGGGTCTTGACTCTTAATCTAATTTGCTAGTCTGTGTCTTTTAATTGGACCATTTAGTCCATTTACATTTAAGGTTCATATTGTTATGTGTGAACTTTATCCTGTCATTATGATGTTAGCTGGTTATTTTGCTCATTAGTTGACGCAGTTTCTTCCTAGCATCGATGGTCTTTTCATTTTGGCATGCTTTTGTAGTGGCTGGTACCGGTTGTTCCTTTCCATGTTTAGTACTTCCTTCAGGAGCTCTTGTAGGGCAGGCCTGGTGGTGACAAAATCTCTCAGCCTTTGCTTGTCTGTAAAGGATTTTATTTCTCCTACACTTATGAAACTTAGTTTGGCTGGATATGAAATTCTGGGTTGAAAATTCTTTTCTTTAAGAATGTTGAATAATGGCCCCCACTCTCTTCTGGTTTGTAGGGTTTCTGCTGAGAGATCTGCTGTTAGTCTGATGGACTTCCTTTTGTGGGTAACCCAACCTTTATCTCTGGTTGGCCTTAACATTTTTTCCTTCATTTCACCTTTGGTGAATCTGACAATTATGTTTCTTGGAGTTGCTCTTCTCGAGGAGTATCTTTGTGGCCTTCTCTGTATTTCCTGAATTTGAATGTTGGCCTGTCATGCTAGGTTGGGGAAGTTCTCCTGGAAAATATCCTGCAGAGTGTTTTCCAACTTGGTTCCATTCTCCCCATCACTTTCAGGTATACCAATCAGACGTAGATTTGGTCTTTACACATAGTCCCATATTTCTTGGAGGCTTTGTTCATTATTGCTCTTTTGTCTCTACACTTCTCTTCTTGTTTCATTTCATTCATTTGATCTTCAGTCACTGATTCCCTTTCTTCCAGTTGATCGAGTTGGTTACTGAAGCTTACGCATTTGTCACGTAGTTCCTGTGTCATGGTTTTCATCTCTATCAGGTCATTTAAGGACTTCTCTGCATTGGTTATTCTAGTTAGCTATTTGTCAAATCTTTTTTCAATGTTTTTAGTTTATTTGCGCCGGGGTCTGAAGGAGATAGAGACACAAAATCCCTTCAAAAAATCAATGAATCCAGGTGTTGGTTTTTTGAAAAGATCAACAAAATTGATAGACTGCTAGCAAGACAAATAAAGAAGAAAAGAGAAAAGAATCAAATAGATGCGATAAAAATGATAAAGAGGATATCACCACCGACTCCACAGAAATACAAACTACCATCAGAGAATGCTAGAAACACCTCTATGCAAATAAACAAGAAAACCAAGAAGAAATGGATAAATTCCTGGACACATACACTCTCCCAAGACTAAACCAGGAAGAAGTTGAATCCCTGAGTAGACCAATAACAGGCTCTGAAATTGAGGCAATAATTAATAGCCTACCAACCAATAAAAGTCCAGGACCAGATGCATTCACAGCTGAATTCTATGAGAGGTATGAGGAGCTGGTGCCATTCCTTCTGAAATAATTCCAATCAATAGAAAAAGAGGGAATCCTCCCTAACTCACTTTATGAGGCCAACATCATCCTGATACCAAAGCCTGGCAGAGACACAACAGAAAAAAAAAGAGGATTTTAGACCAATATCCCTGATTAACATCGATACAAAAATCCTCAATAAAGTACTGGCAAACCAAATCCAGCAACATATCAAAAAGCTTATCCACCGTGATCTAGTGGGCTTCATCCCAGGAATGAAAGGCTGGTTCGACATACGCAAATCAATAAATGTAATCCAGCATATAAACAGAACCAAAGTCAAAACCACATGATTATCTCAATAGATGTAGAAAAGGCCTTTGACAAAATTCAACAGCCCTTCATGCTAAAACCTCTCAATAAATTCGGTATTGAAGGAACATATCTCAAAATAGTAAGAGCTATTTATGACAAACCCACACCCAATATCATACTGAATGGGCAAAAACTGGAAGCATTACCCTTGAAAACTGGCACAAGACAGGGATGCCCTCTCTCACCACTCCTATTCAACATAGTGTTAGAATTTCTGGCCAGGGCAATCAGGCAAGAGAAAGAAATCAAGGGTATTCAGTTAGGAAAAGAAGAAGTCAAATTGTCCATGTTTGCAGATGGCATGATTGTATGTTTAGAAAACCCCATCATCTCAGCCCAAAATCTCCTTAAGCTGATAAGCAACTTCAGCAAAGTCTCAGGATACAAAATCAATGTTCAAAAGTCACTAGCATTTTTATACACCAATAACAGACAGAGAGTCAAATCATGAGTGAATTCCCGCTCACAATTGCTTCAAAGAGAATAAAATATTTAGGAATCCAACTTAAAAGGGATGTAAAGGGCCTCTTCAAGGAGAGCTACAAACCTCTGCTCAATGAAATAAAAGAGGACACAAACAAATGGAAGAACATTCCATGCTCATGGAGAGGAAGCATCAATATTGTGAAAATGGCCATACTGCCCAAGCTAATTTATAGATTCATTGCCATCCCCACTAAGCTACCAATGACTTTCTTCACAGAATTGGAAAAAAACTACTTTAAAGTTCATATGGAACCAAAAAAGAGCCCACATTGCCAAGACAGTCCTAAGCCAAAAGAACAAAGCTGGAGCCATCATGCTACCTGACTTCTATACTATACTATACTAACTATATACTATATACTATATAACTATATACTATATACTATAACTATACTATAAGACTACTGTAACCAAAGCAGCATGGTGCTGGTACCAAAACAGAGATATAGACCAACGGAACAGAACAGAGACCTCAGAAATAATATCACACATCTACAGCCATCTGATCTTTGACAAACCTGACAAAAACAAGAAATGGGGAAACAATTCCCTATTTAATAAATGGTGCTGGGAAAACTGGCTAGCCATAAGTAGAAAGCTGAAACTGGATCCCTTCCTTACACCTTATACAAAAATTAATTCAAGATGGATTAGAGACTTAAATGTTAGACCTAAAACCATAAAAACCCTAGAAGAAAACCTAGGTAATATTATTCAGGACATAGGCATGGGCAAGAACTTCATGTCTAAAACACCAAAAGCAACGGCAACAAAAGCCAAAATTGACAAATGGGATCTACTTAAACTAAATAGCTTCTGCAGAGCAAAAGAAACTACCATCAGAGTGAACAGGCAACCTACAGAATGGGAGAAAATTTTTGCAATCTACTCATCTGACAAAGGCCTAATATCCAGAACCTACAAAAACTCAAACAAATTTACAAGAAAACAAAAAACCCCATCAAAAAGTGGGCAAAGGATATGAACAGACACTTCTCAAAAGAAGACATTTATGCAGACAAAAGACACATGAAAAAGTGCTCATCATCACTACCCATCAGAGAAATGCAAATCAAAACCACAATGAGATACTACCTCACACCAGTTAGAATTGCGATCATTAAAAAGGAAACAACAGGTGCTGGAGAGGATGTAGAGAAATAGGAACACCTTTACACTGTTGGTGGGACTGTAAACTAGTTCAACCATTGTGGAAGACAGTGTGGTGATTCCTCAAGGATCTAGAACTAGAAATACCATTTGATCCAGCAATCCCATTACTGGGTATACACCCAAAGGATTATCAATCACGCTACTATAAAGACACATGCACATGTATGTTTATTGCAGCAGTATTCACAATAGCAAAGACTTGGAACCAACCCAAATGTCCATCAATGACAGACTGAATGAAGAAAATGTGACACATATACACCATGGAATACTATGCAGCCACAAAGGATGAGTTTGCATCCTTTGTAGGGACATGGATGCAGCTGGAAACCATCATTCTTAGCAAACTATCACAAGAACAGAAAACCAAACACCGCATGTTCTTGCTCATAGGTGGGAATTGAACAATGAGAACAACTGGACACAGGAAGGGGAATATCACACACTGGGGCCTGTTGTGGGTTGGGGAGAGGGGAAAGGGATAGCATTAGGAGATATACCTAATGTAAATGACGAATTAATGGTTGCAGCACACCAATATGGCACATGTATACATATGTAACAAACCTGCACGTTGTGTACATGTACCCTAGAACTTAAAGTATAATAAAATAATAATATTAATAATAGTAATAAAGCATGTGAGAACTTAAAAGAAAAGAAATATATTTGTAAGGAAATATATTTGTGTATATGTAAGGAAATATGTATATATTTACAAATATATATGTAAGGAAATATGTATATATTTACAAATATATATATTTGTAGGAAATATGTATATATTTACAAATATATATATTTGTAAAGAAATATATATATACACATTTGTGTATTAGTCTGTTTTCACACTGCTATAAATATACTACTGAGCCTAGGTCATTTACAAATAAGAGGTTTAATTGACTCACAGTTCCTCATGACTGGGGCGCCTTAGGAAACTTAAGAGTCATGGCAGAAGGGGAAACATGTACCTTCTTTATAAGGCAGCAGGAAACAGAGAGCATGTGAAGGAAGCAGAGGGAAAAGAGGCCCTTACAAAACCATCAGATCTCATGAGAACTTACTATCACTAGAACAGCATGGATGAAACCACCTCCAGGATCAGTCACCTCTCTCAGGTCTCTCCCTCTGTAATCCCCTAGGGATTACAATTCAAGATGAGATTTGGGTGGGAACACAAAGCCTAACTGTATCATTCCATCCCTGACCCCTCCCAAATCTCATGTCCTTTTCACATTTCAAAACCAATCATGCTTTTCCAATAGTCCCCCAAAGTCTTAATTTGTGATGGTTAATACAGAGTGTCAACTTGTTTGTACTGAAGGATGCAAAGTATTGTTCCTGGATGTATCTGTGATGGTGTTGCCAAAGGAGATTAACATTTTAATCAGTGAACTAGGAGAGACCGACCTACCCTCAATCCAGGTAGGCACCATCTAATCAGCTGCCAGCATGGCTAAGATAAAAAGCAGGCAAAGGAAGGTGGAAGGACTAGACTGGCTGAGTCTTCTGGACTTCGTCATTCTCCCATGCTAGATGCTTCCTGCCCTCAAACATCAGACTCCAAGTTCTTCAGCTTTTGGACTCTTAGACCTACCCTAGTGATTTGCTAGGGCTCTCAGGTTTTTGGCCACAGAATGCAGGCTGCATTCTCAGCTTCTCTACTTTTGAGGTTTTGGGATTCAGACTGGCTTCCTTGCTCATCAGCTTGCAGATAGCCTATTGTAGGATTTCACCTTGTGATTGTGTGAGTCAATACTCCTTGATAAACTCCCTTTCATATACACATTCATCCTATTTGTCCTGTCCTCCTAGAGAACCCTGACTAATACATAACTAATTCCAGCATTAACCCAAAAGTTCAAGTTCAAAGTCTCATCTAAGACAAAGTAAGTACCTTCTGTCTAGGAACCTGTACAATCAAAATCAAGTTAGTTGCTTCTAAGATACAGTGGGGGTACAGGCATTGGTAAATGTTCTCATTTCAAATGGGAGAAACTAGCCAAAACAAAGGGGCTACAGGCCCCATGCAAGTGTGAAATCCAGTGGGGCAGTCATTAAACATTAAAGTTCCAGAATGATCTCTTTTGACTCCATGACTCACATCTAGGGCATACTGATGCAAAGGATGGGCTCTCAAGGCCTTAAGCAGTTCTGATCCTGAGGCTTTGCAGGGTTCAGCCCCTGTGGCTGCTCTCATAGAATGGCATTGAGTGCCTGTGGCTTTTCTAAGTACATAGTACGAGCTATTGGTGGATCTACTATTCTGCGTCCTGGAGGACGGTGGCCCTCTTCTCACAGCACAACAAGGGCACTGCCCCAGTGGGAACTTTGTGGGGGCTCCAACTCCATATTTCCCCTTTGCACTGCCCTAGCAGAGGTTCTCCATGAGGTCAGAGCCCTGCAGTAGGCTTCTGCCAGGACATCCAGGTGTTTCCGTACATCCTCTGAAATCTAGGAGGAGGTTCCCAAATCTCAGTTGTTGACTTCTGTGCACTTGCAGACCCAACACCGTGTGGAAGTTGCCAAGACTTGCAGCTTCCACCTTCTGAAGCAATGGCCTGAGCTATATCTTGGGCCATTTTAGCCATGGCTGAAGCTGGAGTGACTGGGACACGAGGCACCAAGTCCTGAGGCTGCACACAACAGGAGGTTAAATAGGCCAGGTTCAGTGGCTCACACTTATAATCCCAAAGGTTTGGGAGGTCAAAATGGGAGGGTAGCTTGAGGCCAGGAGTCAGAGACCAGCCTGGGTAACATAGCAAAACCCAGTCTCTACAAAAAATAAATATTAAAAAATTAGCCAGGCATGGTTGCATGCACCTGAGTCCTAACTACTTGAGAGGTTGATGCAAAAGGTTGCTCAACCCCAAGGGTTGAAGGTTACAGTTAGCTATGGTCATACCACTGCACTCTAGCCTGGGCAATAGAGCAAGACCCAGTATCTAAAGAAATAAACAAATGAAAAATAAAATAAAATTAGGTTAAATATATTTATCTCATGAAGTTAAAAAATTCTAATTCTTTATTTCTTTCAGGAAAATGCATATACATATATGTTCAGAACAACCAATGTATTATTACTATTATATAAAAATAATTATTTTTGAACAGAATACATCTAAAATATTATGCATTTAGTATGGTTCCAGAAGTCATCATTTAAGTCTGTCAGCATTCTTAACTGAAATAATATTTCACACAAATATTTGCAATGAAAACAACTTGTCATTAAAAAATGCAAGAAACATAAGATAAACTATCGGTAATAAAAGAGAGGCTCTATAGAATATAGTATCATTCAAACTTGCTTCTCAGAGTGTGAACTGAAAAGGGAATGAGTTAAAATCATGAGGACAAAAAGATGGGCATGAAAAAATAAAAAATACATCTCATTTTAGCTTTATCTATTCAAACTGCTCATGGGAGATTTGAATAAGTTGTTAGGTAAAATGAAGCATAATTTTCACTAACTCTTGTATCCAGTATTATTGTCAGCCATATGGGCCTCTAAAAAGTTTCTTCCAATAATATCTGGACATCCCAGGAATTGTCTCTCCTGTGGTTATACACAAAACCTGTCATTTCCTCCATCATCCATCAAGTGTACTATTTTTTTCTCTCTGTCTTTTATTTTACCCATTTAGTTTTACAACTTTCTTTATAGTAAGTGCAGGAGAAAAGCTACTGTTTAGTTCTACCATATCACAACTGTTATTAAAATGTAAGTATCATTTTTTTTTTCCTGAGACATTATTTCCCTGTGTCACCCACTGCTGGAGTGCAGTGGCCTGATCTTGGCTCACTGCATCGTCAACCTCACCCTCCCAGGCTCTAGTCATCCTCACACCTTAGCCTCACAAGTAGCTGGGACTACAAGCATGTGTCACCATGCTGGACTGATATTTGTATATTTTGTAGAGACAGGGTTTGCCATGTTGCCCAGGCTGGTCTCCAACTCCTAGACTCATCAAGCAATCTGCCCTCCTCAGCCTCCCAAAGTGCTGGGATTATAGATGTGAGCCACTGTGCCGGGTCTCTTTTTGTTTATTTTATTTCTGAGATTTCATGGACCTCTGTAGACTTAGATAGGAGTGTGTGGTGAGTTGGGCTTGGAGATCATTTTGATGTCCTTTTCTGCCCACAATAACTGCCCTTCATCTGGCTTCCTTTAGAAAGGACAGTTTCCAAGGGGGTCCCTGTCAGTCGTGCATGTGCCTGCAAGAGGAAGCACTCCACTAGTTCACAGCAGTGCGAACTGCAACAAACGACTCTAACTGAGTGGAGGCTCAATAATATCAGCTCAATTACTATTAAGTAGGGTATAAATATGTCCTAGATGCTTTTGATTTTCAGTTAATCTCCTCATCATCCAAGTAACTCCTTACCTTCCAGTCAACTAAGGCTTAGAAAAGTCTTGCTCAAAGTCTCATAAAAATAAATTGTGGGAAAGTGATTAGAGCCCAGATTTGTTTCCAAAGCTCATGTTCCTTCAGCTTTAACAAATTGCTTCCAGATGTGCAATTTTTTTTTTTTTCAATCGTAGGCCTCTACTGGAAAAAAATTATTTTCATATCAGGTAAGTTCTACAAATTAGGCTCCTTTAAGCAAAGCAGAAACATACTAATTTGGTTTCTTTTCTTTATTATTTTTCCTTTTTTTATTAACATAAATAGGGCAAGTAGATCTCTGAGCTAAAACTTGCTTCACAGATTGGTTTGGTAGTGCTCAGGAGGCAGGTGACTGACTACTGTTTTTATGGCATGTAGTAACTTCTTTCGTTTGTGATAAAATGAGTATGTTAAATTCATTAATTGACTGAAATCAATAGAACATGAACAGTCAAAAACAGAAAAATTCCTTTTTCTATTTGTTTCCCACATTGAACTTGAAATTCTCTCAGGTTTGTTGCACTGAATCAACTCCACAGGGTACAATAAGGAAATAGTTTTATTTTTCTCGACAACTGCCTTTACTAGTAGTTTTGGGAAATTTCCCTTTCCTAGTCCTTTTTTTTTTTTTTTTTGGTCTGAGACAGAGTCTCCCTCTGTCTCCCAGGCTGGAGTGCAGTGGCACGATCTCGGCTCACTGCATGCATCGTCCGTCTCCCGTCTTCAAGCTCTTCTCCTGCTTCAGCCTCCCCAGTAGCTAGGATTACAGGCGTGCACAAGCACGCCGAGCTAATTTTCTTGTATTTTAGTAGAGATGGGGTTTCACCATGTTGGTCAGGTTGGTCTCCAACTCCCAACTTCAAATGATCTGTCTGCCTTGGCCTCCCAAAAGGTTGGGATTACAAGTGTGAGCCACTGTACCTGGCCCCCTTTCCTACTCCTAATGACAACTCCTGGAGAGCCATAATTTTCTGTTTACTTTCACATAAAAAAAAAAACAAAACTAAAAACTAAAAATTATCCCATCCTGTCCAGTTATATTTTCTCATCCCATCTCTTTCTCTCCCGCAACTTCTCTTTCTCCTCACATCATGCTTTACCCTTGCTCTGAGGGCCTGCACATGCTTTGCTGTGGCTCCAGGAGCCTGCATGTGTCTTGTTCAGGTCCCAGGGCCCTGCACCGGGAAAACACACATGCCTGATTCTACTCTTCACTGTGTTGTGATGGACAGAAGGAACTGGGGAGACAGCAGTGGTTGTGTCATTCCAGCTACCTTTTGTAGATAGAGAGACACTACTAATTCCACTCGAGCAGGGTCTGTTTTCTCTTGTTCCTAGTAGCTTCTGTTGGTGTGATGGTTTCCATGCAGATGGCATGGCTGGGTTTCTTGTGGACAGTGTTCGCCTTTATTGCAGGCTTCAGCATCATAAAGGACCTCCTTAGGCAGAGTCACACTGCCATCCTCAGTCCCTGTGAGTAGACCTTGTTCTTGGCTCCAATTCTGGGTGGGGAAAATCTCTCTCTTTGGCAGCCACCTTGTCAACCTTTTATTATGCTTGTTCTTTGACCTTTACGCTCCCTCAGATGGAACCACAGAAACCATCACTCTGCTTTCCAGATTTCCAATGACCATTTAAAACTGGGGAAGCTATGGGATTTTCATTCTTCTAGATTCTACTTGTCCTGCTAATGTGAGCTTCTTAAGTAAGCTTCCCACTGCCAGAATTTTGCAGCTAACTGGCAGACACTAATGGCCACATTTATGTACCAGAACCAAATTGCAAGGAAGTAATCATGCTTTCTTGAGAATGTCCTTACCACATTCTGATGTCAATACCAGAGTGAAGTCACTTGACTCTTTAGCAGCAAGCCCCAAGCAGGAAGTGAGGTACATGTCACCCTTCGTGCTACGCCCCCTCTCTTCAAACCTCTTGACAATATATACAGGTGGGTTGTGTGAGTAAAATATTCCATTCCCCATGGAAAGAGGAAAGGGCCACTGCATGTTTACTGACACTAAGAATAATTGGAATTATTTTTTCTTTCCTAAATTGTCTGCCTATAGAGATAAAAGAAATTTCCTGGGTTGAGGATAACAGCTGGGTTAGCAAAGCCATTTCTGTCAGTATCTTCAAAAGACCTAAGAGTTATCTTTTCCCTTTCTTCAAAATGACAAAATCATCAAGCTTTTCTTGTTTTGAGTCCACTCAGCATCACATTACACGGCATCACTTGAATACCTAAAAACTTTCTGAGCAAGTTGACGGTATGTCTGTAAGACTGACTGGATGACCATACCTGATCATCAAATATGTCTTCTGGTCCTCTTGACAGGTGTATTTCTATAGAGAGACAGATGCAACATGCTATCACAGCTCCATAACAGGTGCTCTGCTGCCATTCAATCCACTGCTTTCGATCTGTCAGCAAGCTCGATAAACTCTTTTTCTCCCCAAATATGACCTTCCTTGTAGATTTTTCTGGCCACCAATAATAAAAATTCCATTGAATTATACTTCTCAAAGTAATTTTTCTGATGTTTTTCATTTTTTCTAATCATTATTCAGACTGCCTATACAACCTCCATGTTAATTTATTTTCCACTTATTTCCCAAGAATGGCCTCTCCATTAGGGTTGTTGTTATTCAGTTAAACAAAGCAAAATTGGCTTCTCAAAGGAAGTAGAGAGAAAATTGTTAATAAATAGTCATTATTACCATTAACACACACAGAAAGGTTTTCAAAGAAATCTTGCTTATATTAATAGAGCTCTCTATACATGACGAACAAGTGAGGCATGTTTCTTATATAATTGCTTTATATAGACAATATTTTATGAACACTCCCTAAATTTACCTTCCAATATGTAGTTTTTAAAAACTAAAATACTCAAGGCAATATATAAACATTAGGAAAATTTGAAGCCTATTTCTCTGCTCTTATTTGCAGGTCCTTGCTCTATCAAAGTCTAACATAAATTTCCACTGGTACTTTGGCTTTTAGTCATATAAAATTAATTATTGTAAAGCTGTCTTACCAAGAAAATGAAGTTTCAATTATATCTTTTATAGATACATACTTTGTAAATGTGCTTAGCCACAGAAGAAAGTGGTGCACTATCCAGTTTAAATGAAGTTAAGTACAGTCATGAACTGCATAACATTTTAGTCAATGACAGACTGCACATATGATCATGCTCCCATAACATTATAATTAAGCTGAAATATTCCTATTTCCTAGCGACACTGTAGTGTTATGCATATTTACATGTTTGTGGTGATGCTGGAATAAACAAACATACTGCACTGCCAGTCATACAAAAGTATAGCACATAATTACATACAACACATTATACTATACTTGATAATGATAATAAGTGACTGTGTGTTCCTAGTCATGTATTTCTGATGTATCTTTTATTGCTATTTTAGAGTGTGCTTCTCTTACTTGTAAAAATACTAATGAACTGTAAAACAGCCTCGGGCATGTCCGTTAGAAGGATTACAGAATAAGGCATTGTTTTCATAGGAGATGACAGTTCCATGCATGTTATTGCCCCTGAAGACCTTCCAGTGGGACAAGATGTGGAGGTGAAGACAGTGATACTGATGATCCTGACCCTGTGTAGGCCTTGGGTAATGTGTGTGTTTGTGTCTTAGTTTTGAACAAAAAATATTTTAAAAATAAAAATATTAGAAATTAAAATTAAAAATTTTAAAAAGTAAAACAAAATTAAAAGCATCTAGAATAAGGACATAAAGAAAATATTTTTGTTCTGCTGCACAATGCATTTGTATTTTAAGCTATATATTACAAAAGTATCAGAAAGTTAAATTTAAAAGTTTATAAAGTAACAAGTTACAGTAAGCTAAAGTTAATTTCTTAGTAATGAAAGAAAAATAATTTTTATAATTTTAGTATAGCCTACATGTGCAATGATTTTAAAGTCTACAGTAGTGTACAGTAGTGTCCTAGGCCTTTACACTCACCACTCACTCACTGATTCACCAAGAACTTGCAGTCATGCAAGCTTCATTCATGGTATGTGTTCTGTACAGGTATACCATTTAAATAATCTTTCTATCATATTTTCACTGAACCTTTTATGTGTTTAGCTATGTTTGTATACACAAATATTTATGTTTGTGTTAAAATTGCCTGTGGTGTTCAGTTCAGTAACATACTGTACAGGTTTATAGTCTATGAGGAATAGGTTATACCATGTAGTCTAGGTATGTAGTAGTCTATACCACCTAGGTTTGTGTAAATATACTCTGTGATGTTCACATGACAATGAAATCCCCTAATGATGCATTTCTCAGAAGATATCCCCATCATTAAGCAATGCATAGCTGTATAAGTCTTTGGCCAATCTCTTTATCTACACAGAAAGACACAGTAATTTCATTACTGCAATTTTAGTGATCACCTTCTGTTTAAAATCTCAGAAGCTTTAGTAGGAAAGAACAGGTCCACAACAACAGGCAAAAAAACAATAATTGCAGTAGCACCAACCAAATAGCTAGTTAGAGGCAATAAGGACAAAGTGGTTATACTCTAGTTCACTAGACCTTAATAAAGGCAATAAGAGACATGAATGCATTGCCTTAATTTCTCCCTCCCTTTATGTAACACTACCCCTGCTACCTGGTTAACTAACAATTAACCTCTATTACTCAGAGCTTAGAAGTTAAAAAACAATCATCTGTAACAGTGATTTTGGCAGAAGATAGCTGCTGAATCATTTAAGGCTTTTTAAAGGAGGAGAATAAATTCTTTGCTATATTACAATCCAAACACTATTGTGCAACCATATGACAATCCTTTCTTTCTAAAAGAAACAGTGGATCACAGGGATTTATGTTTGCAAAAGTATTATATATATATTTTAAAACATGTCACTTAATAACATGTTTTCATTTAGATTAAAGTTTTAAAGGTAGTTATCTGCCATCAGTGTTGTTTCTCAATCGATAGAAATAAAATCATTCTTATGATTATTTTTTGACAGTGTTTTTTATGAAATGTGTCTGTGTGTTTAAAAAAGTCATTTTTCAAATGTCTAAGTTTGAAAATAAGTAAATTTAAAAAATGTATACATAAAGCTATTTGGGGGGAATTAAAAGGTATTTAAAATTCAAGATAATAGATACCTGTTTTAAAAAACCTCCCTTGAAATTTTTTGTGCTGTGAAAAATCTGTTTTATTATGCAAATGATGTTTCATTTATCTGCTTATATCTTTTGGTAATGTCTATAATTTAGCATTAGCAAATAGATATTTCAAAACGCATCAGTTCTTGCCTTTCTTCACCCTCTCTTTAACTTCTTTCTCACACACACAAAAAAAATGCAGACTATGTCATAATATAATACAACCTGTTTTCCCCCACCTTAGTGAATCATTGCTTTACTACACGTGTGAGCGCTATTTGCAAAGCTGGGAATACTCTATCTTGGCAGCCATATGAACCTCTGATAATCACTTGCAGGTCTTATGGCTTCAGCACAGTCTTACATGACGGTAATGAAACATTTCAATCAGACAAAGATGAATTTGAAGAAAATAAAAGAATATTTTCCTGGCAACATTGACATTTACCTAGGTGCAAAAATGGTAGACAGTCACCCTGGCACCTTGGCAATGCAGGTACCACATTCTGCAGTTTTGCCTTGCTGAATGCTTCTTTCTCAAGTCCATGCACATTAAAAAAAAAAAAAAAAGAGAGAGAAAGAAAAAGTACAGAGAAAATAGTTCATTCAAGTGGTAAATTACTCTTCCTGAGGAAAATACTTGAATTTGACCAGTATACAAATGAGATGTGGAATCACAGACATAGAATTTTTTTTTTTAATGAATTTCTTCATGTTCACTTAACAGAGACTGATCCCTGCAGTTGCAGGGTATATTCATTTTCCACTTTTTATGCCTCAGGAATTCTCTCTATTCACTTAGAATTAGCTTAGTAGAAATTTCCAATGGAAGTTTTGGATTTTCCATTAAAAAGTTTCCATGTTGACTTTAGAAAACGAAAAAGGCTCAACACAACCATTTTAATGTTTTTCTGCTGAGAGTGCTGAAGTCTCTCTACAGGGTTTATTCAAGATGATTGCAGTAGGGCTCAAGAGAAATAAAGAGAGAGACTGAACCCAACTCTATTGAAACACAAAGCCAGAGAGTTTTTAAGGCTACGATGAGCTACTGAAAAATTATTGGTAACAAATCTGCATCTGTTCCTTCTAAATATTTTTTTTTTAATTGGAAGATTTTAAGGAAAAAATTTATCATTGTGATTAGGTTATCTGTGCTTGCTAATTGGTACTAATGGAAAGTAGGCTCCTCCCCTCCCACAGAGAGGAGAGGATAGGGCACTGTCTTTCTTGATGATCACATTTCAAAGGGATGATTCCAAGGTCCACACGAGAAAGAATCCTGGGATGTAAAGCCATCAAGAAGCTAAAGGAAGATTTACATCTCAGTGTTGCAGAGAAATAATTTGGTTTCAAACTTTCTAAAGTAAATGCTCTAAGGAAAGGAAGATCAAGGACCAGAGAAGAAACCGGTGTACAGTGTAGTCAAGCCAAGGGGAACTTTTAAGGCCATCTTGCTCAGTAACAGTCTATACTGTGAAATTGAACATTACATTTAAGTATTTTCCTTATAATTTATGTGCTAAATCTTGAGCATCAGAGTGTTTGAATATAAATGTATAATGCCAGGAAAAATTATGCAGTTTGTTGATGAAAAGTTTCAAGCTCTGTAAAATATTTGAAGAGAATTATTCTGAGCTGAATATGAGTGACCAATGGACTGTGACACAGCCTCAAGAGATCCTGAGAACGTGTACCCAAGGTGGTCGGGCTACAACTTGGTTTTATACATTTTAGGGAGACATAAGGCATCAGTCAATGCATATAAGATATACATTGGTTGGGTCTGGAAAGGTGAGACAACTTGAAGTGTGGGGAGGGACTTCCAGGTCATAGGTGGATTCAAAGGTTTTCTGACTGTCTATTGGTTGAAAGAGTTTTATCTAAAGACCTGAAATCAATAGAAGGGAGTGTCTGGCTTAAGATAAGAGGGTGTAGACACCAAGGTTCTTATTATGTAGATGAAGCCTCCAGGTAGCAAGCATCAGAAAGAATAGATTGCAATCCTTTCTTATCTGACTTAAAAAGGTACAAGACTCTTAATTAATACTCTCCTGGATCAAGAAAAAGACCTGGAGGGAAGGAGATTTTCTACAGAATGTAGATTTTTCCCCACAAGAGACAGGTTTGCAGGGCCATTTAAAACTATGTCAAACAAATATATTTTGGGGTAAAACACTGGATTTCTATCAGGGCCTGCTGTCTATCATGTAGGTATTGCATTTTTACAAAGATGCTCTTTGTCAGTCTGAAGGTCTCTTTTTTAATGTTAATACTGGTCAGCTGTGCCTGAATTCTAAAGGGAGGAAGGTATGATGAGGCATGTCCCACCACACATTCCCATCATGGCATGAACTACTGTTTCAGGTTTACTTTATGATGCTCTTGGCCAAGAAGAGTCCATTCAGTTGATCGGTGGGCTTAGAATTTTTTTTTTTGTTTTGTTTTACAAGGCAAAACTAACATAGCTCAAATGAAATAAATGATCAGAAAGTGCTTAACCCGCTACATGAAGTAAATATGTACTACATACCATATGACAAGTTATAGATGAGCTTCCAAGCACAATTTCAGAAGCACAACATAAGAATGCTACAAAAATGGTTGCTGGATTAAGAAGCTTCTTCAAGCACTATTTAAAGGAAGGAATTCATAAATGCATTCGTCTTTATGGAAATCTCCCACTAAGCAATGAAATCTTAATAGGAAAAAAACGGTTTGTGTGAATAAAGCCATTAAAAATTCCATACAAGGATTTTTATAATTAATTCTAGAAGATAACATTTCAAATAAAGAAAATTTCAATGACATTTTACACATGGTAAATTAGTAAAAAAAAAAAAAAAAAGTTCAGTTGCCTTCCAATCAGTTTCTCTTTTTGTGAGAAACTCAGTAGTATAACACCTATCTCCTGTATTTTCACTCCTTATTAGCCCTGAGTTGGTTTAATCAAGATAAATAAAGTAAAAAATAAAATGAATCCTCAATGGCATTTTCTTTTTGTCTACTCCTTTCTACCCAAATGCTCTTGATTTATTAATGGAGTGTCATAGTCTCTTGTTTCCCTAGGCTTGCTACACAGATTATAAAATGTGGAAAATGTGGGTGTTTTCAGTTTAGGTGACTTTCATTTAACCATTTAATCATTTTTTATACTCTTCCTCCACCCCAGGCTCTGCCAATATCCTGAATGCACATATACATGTATACACACACATATATGTATCTGTATATGTGTATATTTCACATATAAACATATTTTCATAAGACACACATATGTAGAAATTGAGACAGTGAAGATATAGAACAGAAACTGTTATATACACATAAACTATACACATATACATTTTTATACACATATATAATTGTCTATATCTTTATCTATATCTGTTAGCATGTATAGCTTAATTTTGTCCATATTAAGGAACTAAGTGACTAAGTTGGCTGGACTTCCTGGGTCAATAGGAACTTCCCTAAGGGGACTTTCTCCTAAGCAAAAATGAGTCATAGCTGCAAGCTAAGGGATTGAAACTTCAACCAATCAAAGGGGACTTTCCCCAAGCCAAAATGAGTCACAGCTACAAATTAAGGGATTGAAACTTCAACCAATCATATAGGGAGTTTAAACTCTAGCCAATCAGGCCTGCCAACCCACAAGTGGATAGAAAATAAGCTAATCCTACAGGACAGAAAAAGAAAAAGCGGAGGAGTCAAAAGGGGATATAAGCATAAGACACCTAAGCCAGAAACAGCAACCCTTCTGGGTCCCCTTCCACTGCATGGAAGCTTAATTTTCACTTTTGCTTTACTTTCGCTTTCACTTTAATAAATCTTGCCACCACACACTCTTTGGGACTGCATGCTTCTCTAATTGAGCTGTAACATTCGCTGCTGCAGTCCAAGGCTTTGTTCTTTGAAGCCCATGGGACCACGAACTCTTCAACTGAGAAAAACCTTCAATCCAAAGAAGACTTCTCATCTCATTTCTGGGGGCCTGTCTGGGATTTCTCCAAAGCGCTGAGTAACATCGGACCCCTTTCGCTTGCTATTCCGTTCTATCTTCTCGCTAGAAATTGAAGGAAAACACCGGGCACCTGTCGGCCATTTAAAAGTGACAAGCGTGGCCACGGGACTTAAGACATGGGTGTGAGGCTTTCTGGGAAAGGGCTGTCTTACAACCCCCGGCCCTCCAGGCTGGGCATGTTGGTTTGCGTGGAACCAGTTCCACCTTTCTCTACCTTTCCTGGGAAAAGCCGAGGGCTGGATAAAGGTGGAAAACTATTCTCTCAAACTCCCAGTACTGACCCGGTGGAGGATCATGGCACAGTGAGAAGTCTCGACTCCCCAGCCGCCCCTGCGTGCTTTCCCTGCCTTTTCTGACCCATGTCTTCTGGGTCCTAATGTCCTCGGAGAAAAATTTATTGAGGCCCTATTCTCTAGGATCTTTCCTACCCTTGAGTCTAAGAATCTTTTGGCTAGGAGCTTAAGTCGAGTGGCGTGGCAATCCAAAGACCCTTGCCTATGGTGCCCCCAGGCTTATTCTTATGCAAATGGGTATCAATATACTTATGTGGGACCTGTCCCTCATAACCTGTACCCTAGGCACTCTCTGGGACATCAAAAGTCATGCCAGTGGCTGAAAGAAGGCCTAGGACATTTTTCCTTTTGTTGCCCTAAACCTACTCCAGACTGTAGAGGCTACTTTAATTACCACATTTCCTGTCTGGGATCAGTGATTAGAACTGTGGAACTTCTCCACTCAAAGCAGTCAGACGTATGGGACGAAAAGAATATAATAGACAATAAGTCCCCCAATTCAAGCCCAAAGGTAAATAAATATTCTTACGAGGGCAAATAGGAGACAGAAAATTCGGGTACAAAAAGCACTGCTCCAACCTTGGTCCTCCAATTTGCCGCTGCCTATCCTAAAACTGTTGTGCTTCGGTGACACTTTCAAGGAATTTATCTTGCTGGGACAGCTCCAAACCCAGAAATAGCTAATTGGCACCTGGTCTCTGAACTCAAAATACATCCCGAATGTAAGACGTACTTGCAGATGCAAAGGCAATTTTAGGCATGCTTTAGGAGCCACTAAAATCCAGTAGCCCCGGCCCCCTTTTTTTGTGGCTAAAAAGGGGTGGGAAACAAGTGCGGACAAAACTGCTACATCAATAAGAACAATTAAATCCGATAAGCAGGGTTCCATGAGTGATAGCGCACCCCGGAAAGAAAAGGGCACTAGAACCATAGAGGACACCCTAGGGCTAGTACTTACTAGGGGATGACTAGGGGTGTGGGGACTCCTAATGTTCTCCTTTCAGATGGGAGACTTTCCCTCAAAAGCAAAGCCACCCCTGAGGTATATTCTGGATAACTGGGACCAATTTGACCCTCAAACACTGAAGAAGAAGTAACTTACATTTTTTCTGCAGCACTGCCTGGCCACAATATCAATATCCTCTTCCCAGAGGACAGCCATGGCCACCCAAGGGAAGTATATAAACTATAATACCATCCTACAGCTAGATCTCTTTTGTAAACAAGAGGGCCAATGGAGTCAAGTGCCATATGTTCAGGTTTTTTTCTCATTAAGTGATAACCCACAATTATGGAAAAAATGTAATTTACATCCTACCAGGAGTCCTCAAAGCCTACCCCCATACCCAGCTCTCCCCATGGCTCCCCCTAGTAAGGACTCTTCTCAGGCCCTAACGGCCCTAAAGGAACCAGACAAAAAGACAGTCAAGGAACTGAAAAGTGCCAATGGTCCTCAACTGTGCCCCCTCCAAGCCATGGTAGGAGGAGGAGACTTTGGCCCGGCACGAGTACATGTCCCCTTTTCCCTCTCAGACTTAAAACAGATCAAACTAGACCTAGGAAAATTCTCAGATAATCCTGATGGATGCATACATGTCTTACAAGGATTAGGACAATCTTTTGATTTAGCTTGGAAAGATATTATGTTGCTGTTAGGTCAAACATTAACTCCCAAAGAAACAGAGGCCACTTTAGCTGTGGCCTGGAAGTTTGGTGATCTCTGGTACCTAAACCAGGTAAATGATAAAATAACATCAGAAGAAAGGAACAATTCCCCACAGGCCAACAGGCGGTTCCCAGTGTGGATTCCCATTGGGACCTCGATTTGAGGATGGAGACTGGAGTCACAGGCATTTACTGACTTGTATACTAAAGGGATTAAGAAAGACCAGAAAAAAAAGCCAATAAATTAGTCAATGATGTAATGCAGGGAAAGGAAGAAAACCCTAAGGCATTTTTAGAGAGGCTAAGGGAGGCATTGAGAAAGCATACCTCTTTGTCATCTGACTCTATTCAAGGCCAACTAATTTTAAAGGATAAGGCTACCACTCAGTCAGCTGCAGACATTAGAATAAACCTTCAAAAGTCTTTCCTGGGCCTAAGCAAAATTTGGAAACTCTATTGAATTTGGCAACTTCGGTGTTTTATAATAGGGATCAAGAGAAGCAGGCTGAACGAGACAGATGAGACAAGTAAAAGGTTGCCTCCTTAGTCATGGCCCTCAGGCAGACGAACTTCAGTGGCTCTGAAAGAAAGAAAGGCTGGGCAGGCAACATACCTAACAGGGCCTGTTAATCAGTGCAACGTACAGGGGCACTTCAAAAAGGACTGCCTAAACAAACATAAGCCACACCCTCATCCATGTCCCTTGTGCCAGGGGGATCACTGGAAGGCACACTGCTCCTGAGGGTTAAGGTCCTTTGGGCCAGAAGCCACTAACCAGATGGTCCAACAACAGGACTGAGGGTGCCTGGGGCAGCGCCAGCCCATGCCATCATCCTCACAGAGCCCCAGGTAAGCTTAACCACTGAGGGCCAGGAAACTAACTTCCTCTGGACACTGGTGCAGCCTTCTCAGTTTTACTCTTCTGTCCTGGACAACTATCCTCCAGGTCTGTCACCATCAAAGGGGGTCCTAGGACAGCCAGTCACTAGGTATTTCTCCCACCCCCTAAGTTGTGACTGGGAAACTTATTTTTCTCACATGCCTTTCTTATTATGCCTGAGAGCTCTACTCCTTTACTAGGGAGGTACATATTAGCTAAAGCAGGGGCCATTATATACTTGAATATAGGAGAAGGAATACCTGTTTGCTACTTGAGGAAGGAGTTAGTCCTAAAGTCTGGCAGGGAAAAGACAATATGGATGAGCAAAAAATGCTTGTCCATTTCAAGTTAAATTAAAGGGTCCTACCTCCTTTCCTTATCAAAGGCAATACTCCCTCAGACCAGAAGCCCAACAAGGGTTACAAAAGATCATCAAAGACCTAAAAGCACAGGGATTAGTAAAGCCATGCAGTAGTCCATGATGCAACATTCCTATTCTAGGCATACAAAACCCCAATGGACAACGGAGGTTAGTGCAAGACCTCAGAATTATCAAGGGGGCAGTTGTTTCTCTGTATCCAGTTGTACCTAATCCTTATACTCTACTCTCCTAGATATCAGAGGAAGCAAAATGGTTTACAATCCTAGATCTTAAGGACACTTTTTTCTGCATCCTTTGGCATCCTGACTGTCAAATTTTATTTGCCTTTAAAGATCCATCAAATCCAGCATCTTGGCCTACCTGCACTGTCCTGCCATTCATTATTGGGGCTGAGATACTAGGAGGACTAGGAACCGGCATTGGAGGCATTACCACCTCCACCCAATTCTATTACAAAGGATCACAAGTGTTAAATTATGACATGGAATGAGTCGCAGATTCGCTGGTCACCTTACGAAGCCAGAACTCTTTAGCAGCAGTAGCCCATCAAAATCAGAGAACCTTATATTTATTAACAGCTGAAAGAGGTGAAACCTGGCTTTTTCTAGAAGAGTGCTGTTATTTTGTTAACCAATGTGAAATTGTCACCAAGAAGGTTAAAGAGCTTCGAGACTGGATTCAGCACTGGGCACAAGAACTCCAAGAGACAGGACCTTGGAGTATTGTCAACCAATGGATGCCCTGGCTTCTCCCCTTCTTGGGACCCTTGATGGCTATTGTGATGCTGCTTATCTTTGGATCCTGCATTTTTAGCCTCCTTGTAAAATTTGTCTCTTCCAGAATAAAATCCATGAAACTGCAAATGGCTCTACAAATGGAGCCCCAAATGACCACCACTAGCACCTACTATCAAGGACCCCTAGACTGACTTGCCAATGTGTTCTAGCACCACGACATGGAAGATTCCCCTCCTGAGGAAACCTCAACTGCAGAGCCCCTTCTATGCCCCAGTTCAGCAGGAAGTAGCCAGAACCATCATCGCCCAACTTCCCAACAGCACTTGGGCTTTCCTGTTGAGAGCGGGACTGAGGGACTAAGTGGCTAAGTTAGCTGGACTTCCTGGGTCAACAGGGACTTCCCGAAGGGGACTTTCATCTAGGCCAAAATGAGTCATAGCCGCAAGCTAAGGGATTGAAACTTCAACCAATCAAAGGGGACTTTCCTCTAAGCCAAAATGAGTCACAGATGCAAACTAAGTGATTGAAACTTCAACAAATCATATAGGGAGTTTAAGCTCTAGCTGCAGACTGATGTTTTTAACCTTTCAGGCCCACCAACCCACAAGTGGATGGAAAATAAGCTAATCTTATAGGATAGAAAAAGGAAAAGGGGAGGAGTCATAAGGGGATATAAGCACAAGACACCCAAACCAGAAACGGAAACTCTTTCGGGTCCCCTTCCACCATGTGGAAGCTTAACTTTCACTTTTGCTTTACTTTCACTTCAATAAAGCTTAGTGAAGCACACTCTTTGGGTCTGTGTGTTTCTCTGAGTTGTAACACTCATTGCTGAGGTCCACAGCTTCATTCCTTGAAGCCCGTGAGACCACGAACCCTTCAATTGAGAAAAGCCTTCAATCGGAAGACTTCTCATCTCAATATCACTTCCTTTGTAAACATAATTCCTAAGTTATTCACATCAGAGATATTTTTCACTCCCTGCTAACAGGTAAAAAATACCAAGCCTTTAGGGACTTTTTTTTTTTTTTTTTTAATCCACACTAAAACTGTTTCATAAAAATAAAGTCTAATCTTTGTTCTTTACTGAATCTTTTAATTATCAAATTCTAATTCCCATTTTCTTTCTGATGACAACAGGAGTCACTTCCATATACTAGAATTTCAGAAAGAGACTGTAACCTATAGGTAAGATTTCTTATTTCTGAACAAGTGGAAGAATAACAAAAATAATTTTAAAAAAGCTTTTAAGGATACAGAGAATTTTGCATTTTATGCTATTTCATCTAGTCTTGATTGCTATCTTTCCTTAAACTGTCTTAATAGTTTAAATCTGCAATTTATGATGCAAGAAACATAATTATATAGAGCCATAATCATCTCAAAATCATTTTCACATTTACCTCAATAGAGGGTTGCAATTTCATACAGCCATGGAAATTAGTGTTGGTTATAGGACTAGGTGGAAGAAGAATGACAGAACTAGAAAAAGTTACACCAAACTATTAAATGGTCTCATAACATTTCAAATCCAATCCCCTACAACCTATCATCTTTTCCTGGGCTTCTGGTACTTGCATACTTGAATGTGTATTAAATGGAGAATTCTGGAAAATTTAATCACTTATCTTTTTGAAAAAAAGGGTAAGGAAAGAAAATAAAATGTATTTAGGGCCTACTATAATCCACACACATATTCTCACCTACTGTTTCTTAGAACTTCATCTATCAACACATCATGTTTAAATACATTCTCCCAGCATGCTCAGGGCAAAAACCATAGCCATCTGTATCTCTGGATGGACCATGACAATATCCTCTTAATCCATTCTGTGCTTCTTCTCATCAGCTTGCAGTCAGTGTTTGTTTGAAATGTCAAGCCTGACCATTCAACTACCATGATTGAAACTCTCTGAAAGCCTTCCATGGCCTTTGGACAAAGTTCATCCTCCTTTGTAAGGAGCACAAGACCCTTGGAATTCCAGACCCTGATTTAGTCTTCATCTCACACCAGTAATTTCCTCATAATCTATGCTTCCCCCTTTCCAGACATTCTGAGCTTGTTTCAGTACCTCAAGGGTGTCTGTTCTCTCCTCTCTTTTGGATTTTGCATCTAAATCAGGCCAGTGCAGCGTGGACAATATCCATAAACGTAGTAGGTATGATGGTTAAGAACACAGATGCAAGAGCTAAAATGTCAGGGTCTGAGTTCTAGCTCTGCCTTTAAACATTATAAGCTAATTATTTTTCATCTTCAGTTATACTTTTCTTATGTGTAAAAGTCAAAATCAAAATAATAATAATAACAATAATATTTTACTTCATAGGCAGCTGTCTGGTATGAGAAAGAGCATGTAAGCCATGGAGAACAATAACTGGTGATGGTAGGTATTTAATAAGTGCTGGCTATTATTTTTATAAACAAAATGCTTTGTATGAGGAAAGAAACTAGAAAGTTCTTGTTTTTCTTTAGATGAGGCAGGAAGGAGGAGAGCTTGTTGCCTTAGGTAGAACTGATGTGGAGAATCATGAATTTATACTATTAAGTGTAAAAGATCCTCTATCAGAAAAAATGTTTTCCCCTGTAGCTAATTTACTCACAGAAACAAAGAAACTAAAGGGATTCTAATTCTCCTAGTCCCATCAACATGATCATCTGGAATAAACTGTAATGTCAGTTCTAAAGTTGAAAGGAGAAGAACATTTTAAGATGAGCCTAGGGGTAATCAGATTCTTCTGAAATAGGGAAAATTAAAAGGTCAATTATACTTGGAATCTTCCCAGTGCTATTTTATGTCAAACATACAAGTGCTGCCTATGGAATAATCTTCACAAGTACCATCACTTTAATAAAATACCTACCTTTATCTTCCTTATACACACATTATTCCAAGTTCACATCTGAGTCATTCTTCATGGTAAAGCTAATCTCATTTCCTCATACCTGTCACTGAATCATGTTAAATATCGCAATAAGAATAATTACCTCACAGTTAAATTTCCCTGGGCTTTCTGCTTACAAAAAACTGATTTTTTTTTTTTTGTCACTCAGAAACAGTATCTCCTAGATAACTAACTTATTCTGTAGAAAAGTATGCATGTTATTTTCATGTAACTAAACCATCAAATGGGTTCCAATATAAGTTTTTTTTTTTTTTTTTTTTTTGTGAGACGGAGTCTCGCTCTGTCGCCCAGGCTGGAGTGCAGTGGCGCGATCTCGGCTCACTGCAAGCTCCGCCTCCCGGGTTTACGCCATTCTCCTGCCTCAGCCTCCAGAGTAGCTGGGACTACAAGCGCCCGCCATCTCGCCCGGCTAAGTTTCTTTTGTATTTTTTAGTAGAGACGGGGTTTCACCGTGTTAGCCAGGATGGTCTCAATCTCCTGACCTCGTGACCCACCCGTCTCGGCCTCCCAAAGTGCTGGGATTACAGGCTCGAGCCACCGCGCCCGGCCCCAATATAACTTTTAAGATATTTAAGCTATCATATCCAAGTTACCTTAATGAGGACTTTTGAAATATGGTCTCATTTCAGTAACTTAACTTTTTCTTTATTGTCTTGCCTCCTTATATAAAGAAATAATTTAAATATTTTGGTTTTCTCTCTGTCTCTTCTGTGTCTGTCTGGCTGCCTGGCTCTTTCTCACTCTGTCTGTCTCTTTTTCTCTTTCTCTCTCTCTCTCTCTCTCTCTCAAAGAAAGACAATAGAAAAGCTAGCTTTAATACCTTGAGTTTCAGTGAACTGATTGATTGATGCGCTTGTGAATTCTTAATAAGAGAAGTGTGCATATTCATAGTGATGTTTATTAATTCATAAAGCAGCTGCTCAAAGGCAGCTAGTGGAGAACGACTCTCCTCCCACAGAATCCTCTTGGCAGTGATCACGTCTTTCCCCTTCCTGGTCGTTTTGAGTGCAGCCTTAGCATTGAAAACTGATGGCCCTTTATCTGCCCTGGGAAAGGGATCTCTCCTGCCAGCAGGAGGCCACAGGGATTGGAGTTTCAGATCTAAATCCCCCAATGTGTAGATGCTGAAATAAAAAACTTAATGAGACTAGTAGAGTCCACAGCTCATTTCAATTATTTTTAATTGTTTTCAGATGCTGCCCAGCATGCTTCGTTTAGTTCTACAATAAACAGAGCATACAGCATGGTGGTGGATCTCACTAGAGACCCAAAGAAAGCATCCCACAGGAAATGATGAAAAATATAAGAGCATTATATGTATTGGAGCATGGACCAGGCAGATGAAGTGGAAAACACAGGGGAGGGTAGGACCAGTTCCCGTGCATCCACTAGTTGGAGATTCACAGGGAGCCTCACTTTTAATTCTTACCATCACTCCTGAAATTAAAATTCAGTGAATAAACACTGAGGCCCACAGTGAAATCCACCCAAGCTGGCTGAAACTAGTCTTTACTAGGCTTCCTTCTCCTAAAGTAGTTCCTTCTTACTCTTGGGGAAAAGGATGACCACCTATTAGAGGTATTTGAGACCTCAACATACACAAAGTTACAGAATATTTGCTAATATTCTGAGAGGACTTGTTACACCAAAAGCACCTCCTAGCACCCTGATCTGAAATGTGAGTCAACGTTTATGAAGTTGCTCAAAGATTTAATTGAAAACTCCCAAAAACCACTACTAGATGTTATTGAGGAGCATATAATTCAAAAAAATTAAAATATTTGCTTTTAATGTCTTTAAAATGTCTCATCATTTTGTCCAGAAGACCAAGACATTATCATTGGGGCTTAATTGCATAGCATTTCTAATACCTAAACACATTATAGGAGTTATTGAACATAACATTGAAGTATTTGCCTGCAAGTGAAAATCCTTTTTTTAATTCCATGTGCAATGATTCTCGACTCTACACACAGGGAGCAGTAAAGACTTAAAAATGATGTCCGGTTCCCACCTCCCAGATCTATTGAATGTGAATATCTGTGGATAAGACTTGGGTATGTTATTTTCTACTTAAAAGTCTCCCAGGTAATTCTGATGTTTCACCATATTTGATGCCCTTTGACTCATAAATTCAGTACAATCCCTTCCTAACATATGTACTCACAAAAGAGAAATATACATGTATATTAATATAAAAGGAGAGAAATGTATATTGTTTATGAATGTGTTTGTGTATATATGTACATATATACATAATGTGTTTATATGTACATATAACATAATGTGTTTATGTATATATGTACATATGTACATAAAAGTGTTTATGTACATAAGTATATATACATAAAAGTGTTTATGTACATACGTATATATACACATAAACACATTCATAAAGAATGTATGACAGAGTTATAAACAAATCTATTAAGGGAGGCAGATATACTGACTATGAGCACTTGCCCCCACCTGGGCACTCTGGCTCTGATGTGAATGCAGTGATAGTGGCTGCAAGTGATAAACTGTGTAGGTGCTCTGGAGGGCAGCCATGGGCCATCATGGTACCTGGCCTCTGAAGGCTGTGTCTGTTCTCCAGCCTATATCACCTTTTTTCCTGAAATGTGTATTTTATGCTACTTTTTCCTGATAACAAAAGTAATAGTCATTAGGAATAATTACTGAAGGCATAAAAATAAAAACACAAATTACCAGTGTTTTAACATTTCAAAAGTGATGATCCATATATTGGCATATTTTCTTCCATTTTTCCCTCCATATATATATGTGTGTGTGTGTGTGTGTGTGTGTATACACTATTGCAGATGGTTTTTCTTTACTAAATATTACATAACTAACATTTCCATTGTCCAATTTTCCATGTCCATCCCATTAAATACTGTTTCAACACATTTTAATGAATATAGTTTTCCTTGTCCCTTATATTTACGTTCTATAACTTACCAAGAACCTATGGAGACTATTTCTAATGCTTTCTTTTATCAATAATAATTCAACAAATGTTATTCTATATAAAAATCATATATAAAAATCTATATATAATTATTTCTGTTTGTTTTTTTCTTTTTTGTTTTTTGAGACATAGTCTCACTCTGTCGCCCAGGCTGGAGTACACTGGTGCAATCACAGTTCACTGCAGCCTTGACATCCTGGGCTCAAGCATTCTTCCCTCAGCCTCCTGGACAACTTGGACTACAGACGCCAGCCACCATGCCAGGCTAATTTTTTGAATTTTTTTTGTAGAGACAGGGTGTCACCATATTTCCCAGGCTGGTCTGGAACTCTTGGGTTCAAGCAATTTGCCCACCACAGCATCCCAAAATGTTAGGATTACAGGTGTGAGCCACGGCGCCTGTATATATGTGATTTAATTTTTAGAAAATATTGAAAATACAAGGGCAAGTGAGGAGATTTTTAAAAATTCTTCACTTGTATTTCCCAATGAATAAAAGTTCATATAATGAACTCTCACTTGGAGGTAGGAGAGTGACTGTTTCACCTTTTCTTCAGTCATATTGAGAATTACAAATATACAATTTTTAGCTAATTTTACATTGAAACAACATCATTGTTGTTTTAATTTTAATCTCTTTCATTACCAATGAAGATGGATCTTCTGGGAATTGTCTGTTCATGGCCTTTTTAATGGTTTATTAGTGCTTTCCTATCTATTTTAGGACCTCTTTATATAAGACACTAACCTAACGTTTGTCATATTTGTGGCCCATATGTTTCTAGTTTTTAAATTGCCTTATAACTTATTTATGGTGTTCTTTTGCATCTGAATGCTTTGGTTTATACATTGCCAAGTTTGCATATTTACAATGATACTTTTTATCATTCTTTGCAAGCTTAGGAAAACTTTCCCACCCCAGAATCAATGTACAATTTACATCTACTTTCTTCTAGTTTATTGTGCTTTCATTTCTCACTTTTAAATATTTAAATAACATGGAATTCAATTTGGTGTTGTATAAATTGCAAGCCAGCAAACTTGATTTTTCCCCAGTACGAAATTTATTGAACAGTTCATTCCTTAATTATTAGATTATCCAATCTTACACATTCATATAGGTATGTTTATATATACAGACTATGCGATCTAATTGTTTTATTTTGTTCTAGTATCAAATTAAAAAGAGGCCGGCCACGGTGGCTCACGCCTGTAATCCCAGCACTTTGGGAGGTCAAGGTGGGCAGATCACGAGGTCAGGAGTTCGAGACCACCCTGGCCTACAAGGCAAAACCCTGTCTCTACTAAAAATACAAAAATTAGCTGGGTGGGTTCAACATTCGCAAATCAATAAACGTAATCCAGCATATAAACAGAACCAAAGACAAGAACCACATGATTATCTCAATAGATGCAGAAGAGGCTTTTGACAAAATTCAACAGCCCTTCATGCTAAAAACGCTCAATAAATTCGGTATTGATGGAACGTACCTCAAAATAATAAGAGCTATTTATGACAAACCCACAGCTAATATCATTCTGAATGGGCAAAAATTGGAAAAATTCCCTTTGAAAACTATCACAAGACAGGGATGCCCTCTCTCACCACTCCTATTCAACATAGTCTTGGAAGTTCTGGCTAGGGCAATCAGGCAAGAGAAAGAAATAAAGGGTATCCAGTTAGGAAAAGAAGAAGTCAAATTGTCCCTGTTTGCAGATGACATGATTGTATATTTAGAAAACCCCATTGTCTCAGCCCAAAATCTCCTTAAGCTGATAAGCAACTTCAGCAAAGTCTCAGGATACAAAATTAATGTGCAAAAATCACAAGCATTCTTATACACCAGTAACAGACAAACAGAGAGCCAAATCAGGAATGAACTTCCATTCACAATTGCTTCAAAGAGAATAAAATACCTAGGAATCCAGCTTACAAGGGATGTAAAGGACCTCTTCAAGGAGAACTACAAACCACTGCTCAGTGAAATAAAAGAGGACACAAACAAATGGAAGAACATACCATGCTCATGGATAGGAAGAATCAATATCGTGAAAATGGCCATACTGCCCAAGGTAATTTATAGATTCAATGCCATCCCCATCAAGCTACCAATGACTTTCTTCACAGAATTGGAAAAAACTGCTTTAAAGTTCATATGGAACCAAAAAAGAGCCCGCATTGCCAAGACAATCCTAAGTCAAAAGGACAAAGCTGGAGGCGTCACGCTACCTGACTTCAAACTATACTACAAGGCTATAGTAACCAAAACAGCATGGTACTGGTACCAAAACAGAGCTATAGACCAATGGAACAGAACAGAGTCCTCAGAAATAATACCACACATCTACAACCATCTGATCTTTGACAAACCTGAGAGAAACAAGAAATGGGGGGAAAGGATTCCCTATTTAATAAATGGTGCTGGGAAAATTGGCTAGCCATAAGTAGAAAGCTGAAACTGGATCCTTTCCTTACCCCTTATACGAAGATTAATTCAAGATGGATTAGAGACTTAAATGTTAGACCTAATACCATAAAAACCCTAGAAGAAAATCTAGGTAGTACCATTCAGGACATAGGCATGGGCAAGGACTTCATGTCTAAAACACCAAAAGCAACGGCAGCAAAAGCCAAAATTGACAAATGGGATCTAATTAAACTAAAGAGCTTTTGCACAGCAAAAGAAACTACCATCAGAGTGAACAGGCAACCTACAGAATGGGAGAAAATTTTTGCAACCTACTCATCTGACAAAGGGCTAATATCCAGAATCTACAAAGAACTCAAACAAATATACAAGAAAAAAACAAACAACCCCATCAAAAAGTGGGCAAAGGATATGAACAGACATTTCTCAAAAGAAGACATTCACACAGCCAAGAGACACATGAAAAAATGCTCATCATCACTCGCCATCAGAGAAATGCAAATCAAAACCACAATGAGATACCATCTCACACCAGTTAGAATGGCAATCATTAAGAAGTCAGGAAACAACAGTTGTTGGAGAGGATGTGGAGAAATAGGAACTCTTTTCCACTGTTGGTGGGATTGTAAACTAGTTCAACCATTATGGAAAACAGTATGGCAATTCCTCAAGGATCTAGAACTAGATGTACCATATGACCCAGCCATCCCACTACTGGGTATATACCCAAAGGATTATAAATTAGTCTACTACAAAGACACATGCACACGTATGTTTATTGCGGCACTATTCACAATAGCAAAGACTTGGAATCAACCCAAATGTCCATCTGTGACAGACTGGATTAAGAAAATGTGGCACATATACACCATGGAACACTATGCAGCCATAAAAAAGGATGACTTTGCGTCCTTTGTAGGGACATGGATGCAGCTGGAAACCATCATTCTTAGCACACTATCACAAGAAGAGAAAACCAAACACCGCATGTTCTCACTCATAGGTGGGAACTGAACAATGAGATCACTTGGACTCGGGAAGGGGAACATCACACACTGGGGCCTATCATGGGGAGGGGGGAGGAGGGAGGGATTGCAGTGGGGAGTTATACATGATATAAATGATGAATTGATGGGTGCTGACGAGTTGATGGGTGCAGCACACCAACATGGCATAAGTATACATATGTAACAAACCTGCACGTTATGCACATGTACCCTAGAACTTAAAGTATAAAAAAAAAAAAAAAAAAAAAATTAGCTGTTATGTAGTGGCCGGAGCCTGTAATCCCAGCTGCTCAGGAGACTGAGGCAGGAGAATCACTTGAACCCGGGAGGTGGAGGTTGCAGTGAGCCAAGATTGCTCCATTGCTCTCCAGCCTGGGCAAAAAGAGCAACACTCTGTTTCCAAAAAAAAAAAAAAAAAAAAAAAAAAAAAAAAAAAAAAAAAAAAAAAAGGAAGAAGAAGAAGAAAACTTCTGTACTCATACACTTAAAAATAGCTTTAAAATACCCTTTCCTTTTTTTCTCTTTAATAAAACTTTCTCAAATGTTCTTTAAATTACACATACACTTTTATTTTCTCTGGAAGATTTTATTTTAATTGCCTCTATTTAAAAACTATTGTGTACTTCAGTCATTTTATTTTTAAAACCCATTCTAAGAAACTTAACCATTCAATGAAGTTAATTTACTTAACTTTATCGGCATCTCTGATATATTCGAACTTCTGTCATTTTGTTGGCAAGTTTTCTATTTTTCTTTTATTTGTTTTTTAGCTGCCTTGCTCATTAATTTGTTTTCTAATTTGCTAGAATATATATTTGTTTCTTATTATTTTTGTTGAGACAATATAATGTTTATGACTTCTCACTATAAAGGATAAAAATTTTATCTCAATATTTTCAATCTTTGTAAAGTTAATATACAGTAATGTACTTAATCTATTAGTACATAATTTTTGCTTCAGTAATACAGTTCTTTTTTCTGCAATAACTTTTGGATTAGTCATCATCAAGTAAAATACAAACACTCCAATGGAAATATAGATATCATTCAGAAATGGGCAATTTATAAAAGATAACAAGTTTCTACTAATGATATCACAATTACAAATTCCATGTGTAAATGCGAGCATATTCATTATTACCTGTTAATTAAAATACGTATTTTTTTAATTATAGGAATTATCTTTAAAGGGAAGAGGGAGAAATTAATTTTTACATCTATTCTTGGATATCTTTCTGGTGAGAATTAGTATCAAAAGCCTTTGAAATGATCACCTATTCTGACCTAGAATTTCTACTTCCAAGAGTTATCCAATGAGAATAATGGCACCTACATGAATAAACATACCAAAACAATCAAACAGTATTTATAATAATGAAAAAAAACTATTTAAATATCCCACAATAAGAATATCTATCATTTATCAAGCACTTGCTATGTGAAATATATATAATTTTATACATAATTTTTACAACAACCTAGAGAGGTAGGTGCTATTAATATTCTTCTTTTATAGATTTAAAAACTGATACATATGACTAGTAATGGCTCATGCCCAATTGGAGGGCAGCCTAGTTCCAGAATCTGGGCTTTAAACAGTGATACAACAGCTGCTTCTCAACAATGGCCAATTTAATTTAATTTAGTCAGTCTAAGCAATATGAGATTAATTGCCTTCATTCCATTCTATACTCATACAATGCAATAATCTACTTCTATGCTTGGGTTCCTGACTTTGATTAGCTTCTAATTTGGTTTGATCTATGAGTACAGTCTCAAAAAATATGCATGAGGGTTACAGGTTCTGAGTCACATCATTGTCACCTTTATAAAAAACCAACAATCGGGTTGGATATTAAATATTTGGGACACAATCATTTCTTTGCAAAACTTGATATATGTTTCCCCATTGTAATTTAGCATTTATGTTGTGTTATGAGTTTAATGTTTAAAAGTTGTGAAAATTTTTGGACCAAAAAAAGACTAAATTTATTCTGTTTATATATTAAATTATTTTCAGGAATGTATTCTTCCTTTTTGTCATCAAATACTTTCTTTTATGCTCAATATCTTTCAATGTCACTGAGTGATTATCTATCTGGTTTTGCTTTTAACCTAGAATTGGAATGAGATTTTATAGGACCTCATGCTTCCATATAGCTTAGAGAAGTGGGATGAGCGTCTTCCCTGCAGTGTCTTTTTCTCAATACCTTCACAACTTTGCAGTATAAAAACAAAGTTCAGGTTAATAAGTACAGCCTAATTGCAATGCCTACGCATCAGTGAACCTCTCCCGGGTCACTGGATAAAGAAAGAATTACTCTGACACTTATGATCAGACATTCTAAGAGTACGGATGCATTTGGAGTCAATTTTGAGCAATTTAATGAACGAAAAACTACACTCCATTTCTATTTTTTCTAGCAGTTTTATGTTTCCAGTTTTACTTTCAATTGTTCCTCTAACTAAACTTTCTGTATATCTGTGTTCACTTTTCCTCTTTCAGCTAGTTGTATGCCTTAGAATATCAATTTTGGGAAGAGGTAGCAGAATATTTTTCTATCCCATAAAATGTCTTTACTATATATGAGGGAATCATATAATTTTTCTATTCAGTGTGCTTACTGTATTCTGAGGTAAGAACTTACAGCAGGGAAGAGTTTGAAGGTCTTTGCCTTCAAATAAAGATATTAAGGTATTGAGATACCTGCCTTGCTCTGCTTGGAAGGATAGATCACAAGGATACAGTCAAAGGAAGTGTTGTTTTATGATTCACACCATCCATGATGGAGGTAGCAAAAAGTTTCCCACATAACAGCCAATGACCTTCTCTTTAGCTCTCAGTGCTATTGCCAGTTTTCTTGCAATTTTATGGGAACACTGCAAGGAGATATATAAGAATAATTTAGCCATATTAAGTCAAAACACTCTCTGCACCCCTTTTTCATGTTATGAAAAATATCCAACAAAACATGCATGTCATAGGCACTTTATACTTGTTTCATGTGTAATATAGATATGTACTCTCTTTTGATCTTCTTAAGATTTTGTCATGCACTACTGACTTCCATAAAAACATTAATGAACAATGCTGGTATTTTAGGGTACATATAAAAGGCAGATGACAGTACACTTCAAATAGCAAAAAACAAACAAACAAAATAACTGGGATTTCTTTATTAAATTGCTTAATGAAAACACTTCACTGCATTCTCCCAAAATCAGGATTTCCCTTTTTGTTCCTAGACAATATGTTCCTCAGATGTACTGCCTTTGGTCCCCGTGCTCTCAGACGCAACCTCTCCCTGCCCCCTGCTGCCCAATTACATAGAGAAAACTCAGGTCTGCCTGGCCTCTATCTTCAAACTTTAAAATAGTAACCTCTCACACCAGTTAGAATGGCAATCATTAAGAAGTCAGGAAACAACAGGTGTTGGAGAGGATGTGGAGAAATAGGAACACTTTTACACTGTTGGTGGGATTGTAAACTAGTTCAACCATTATGGAAAACAGTATGGCAATTCCTCAAGGATCTAGAACTAGATGTACCATATGACCCAGCCATCCCACTACTGGGTATATACCCAAAGGATTATAAATTAGTCTACTACAAAGACACATGCACACGTATGTTTATTGCGGCACTATTCACAATAGCAAAGACTTGGAATCAACCCAAATGTCCATCTGTGACAGACTGGATTAAGAAAATGTGGCACATATACACCATGGAACACTATGCAGCCATAAAAAAGGATGACTTTGCGTCCTTTGTAGGGACATGGATGCAGCTGGAAACCATCATTCTTAGCAAACTATCACAAGAAGAGAAAACCAAACACCGCATGTTCTCACTCATAGGTGGGAACTGAACAATGAGATCACTTGGACTCGGGAAGGGGAATATCACACACTGGGGCCTATCATGGGGAGAGGGGAGGAGGGAGGGATTGCATTGGGGAGTTATACATGATATAAATGATGAATTGATGGGTGCTGACGAGTTGATGGGTGCAGCACACCAACATGGCATAAGTATACATATGTAACAAACCTGCACGTTATGCACATGTACCCTAGAACTTAAAGTATAATTAAAAAAAAAAAAAAAAAAAAAGCTATTAAACATCTTACACTTACACACAAGCATCAATAAATCTTATTTTGCTATTTTGTTATTTAAAATATAATGCTCCTATGATACCAATCAAAATAACTTTTCCAAAAACATACAATGCTATCTCCAAGAGAGAATCTGGTGAATAAAATTTACTCTATCATTTTATTGTAGGTAGAGATAATTAAGAAAAATGGCTGTATTAATTGTCTTCAATACTAGCTAGAAAATTCTGCCTCACTTCCAAAGACTTTTCACTCTTCACAGATCTAGAGTTTTATTCTCTTCTTATGTACTTAATTTTTTATTTATTTAAAAATTCAAAAATATTTATTTAAAATATTTATTTTTTATGTCAGTTATTTGTCAGCTAGGTATCTAAGACCTTGTTGTATCTCTTATGTTGCTGTTAAAGTTAAAAGAGATTAAGAGTCTAAAACTACAATATTTTATTCATTATTAATTTTGCATTAATTTGATTATTTAGAATATTACTTTAAAATCTTCTTTATCTTGATTATTTAATTTTTTTAACCTCTTCTCAAATTTTGTCCCCAAAGCAAGTGCCTTGTTTGCCTTGCCCTAGGCCCAGCCATGAGAGCTCAGTAAACAGATACCTTATACAAATTTAAAATTTACCAGTTGGGCTCTTTGGCTCTGTATTCAACTGAAGAAATTGAATCTTAAGTCCAAACCTGGATTTTCTGTTGATAGCATATTCCCAGGTTGCCAGCTGTTTCTCTAGATCTAGGTTTGTGCCTACAGGTGAGACTCCCCACTGCCTTACTCTCTGATGCAGTATGGGCCTCTTGCTTGCATCTTAACCATTGGCCTATTTATTGACCATTACTTTCCAGATTGAATATGCATTTCAGGATAATCCCCTGTTGATAAACTCTTCCATGATGCCCAGTTGTCTCAACTCTCATCCACTGTTTAACCTTGTATCCACTGTACTTTGTATCCCCACTGTACAATCAGGTTTCCTGATTTCTCAGTCTATAAACAAAGCCTGCTACTATACCAATGGCTATCTCTAAGCTGTTTCAAAGCTTTCAGTTTGGTACATCAATTCCCAAATGAGCTTATTCTGCCAAATCCTATTCTGACTGATAAAAATGTGAATAATTTCATAAAAGTCACTAGAAGAAAAAATTCCAAGGAGAAGGTTATGGTTCAACAGTCAGAAATGCTATACAAATGGTTGAATGATTAAAAATTAGGCAAAGGTATTGATTTGATTATTTTATGGTTTTGTTGGATTTCATAGATGGAAGAATTTCATCTTTTTTAAATCAGCACATATTTATTAAAGGCGAATGTGCTAAGTCCTGCTCATTTCTGTAACAGCATTACATAGCTTAAAGCAGATACTCACAAAATAAATATTGTTATATCTCTTAGCTTTCACCTATCTTAAACACAGTTTCAGTAGAATTATTAATAAGACCTTGATAACGTTTATGGAAGATTTTCAGTATAGTGGTTAAGGAAGACATTAAAGTGCAAAATGAAGAGTGATGGGGATAAAGTAGAGTTGGCAGGTAGATTTTTCTAAATTTGATTATAAGAGAAGAAAGAGCCTTTGCTTTAAAGTGAAAAAATGATTTGTTTATTTTGGTGGTTATTGTTTTTTGTTAATGTATATTCATTATAGATGAGATTTGGGCTTGTTTTCTGATAAGAGGGGAGGATGCAGCTGATAGGAACCTGGAGGATGTACTGACAGAAGAAAATTACAAATCAAAGTTTTAGAGGAGAAGAATTACAAATAAGTTGCACGTGAAAGTATTCACCTCACAAAGAGTAGGCCTGTCTATCTGCTACGAGAGAAGCAAATACACATGAAGAAAATGAGTATTTTGTATGTTTGTGCTAAGGAGTGAATTGGAATATTTGTCTAATGGCCTTGATTTTTTTTCCATTCATATACCATATTCGATCTCCAAATGGTGTGGTTTTTGGGAGTAAAACTAAAATCTATTGACAAGCAAAGAATATTTGGGACAATTTTACAAGAACTATGATGGAAAGAGATGCATAAAATATTTGACAAAAGGCATTGAGAGCCTATTGATTTCAGGTAGCATGAATTAATTGTAGACCCTATGTATTAGTCCATTTTAATGCTGCTGATAAACACATACACAAGACTTGGAAATTTACAAAAGCAAACAGGTTTCTTGGACTTACAGTTCCACATGGCTGAGGAGGCCACACAATCATGGTGGAAAGTGAAAGGCACTTCTCAAATGAAGAGAAGAGCACAAAAGAAGAGACAAGAGAAGAGAGATCTTGTGCAGAAAAACTCCCCGTTTTAGAACCATCAGATCTCATGAGACTTATTCACTATTATGAGAACAGTGCAGGAAAGACCTGCCCCCATGATTCAATTACGTCCCACCAGGTTTTCTCCCACAACACACGGGAATTGTGGGAATTACAATTCAAGATGAGATTTGGGTGGTGACATAGCCAAACCATATCATTGTACCCCTGACCCCTCCCAAATCTCATGTCTTCACATTTCAAAACTAATCATCCCCTTCTAACAGTCCCCCAAAGTCTCAACTCATTTCAGCATTAACTCAAAAGTCTACAGTACAAAGTCTCATCTGAAACAAGGCAAGTCCCTGTTGTGGGAAGTCAGGGACCCCGAATGGAGGCACCGGCTGAAGCCATTGCAGAAGAACAAAATTGTGAAGATTTCATGGACATTTGTTAGTTCTCCAAATTAATACTTTTTTATAATTTCTTATACCTGTCTTCACTGCAATCTCTGAATATAAATTGTGAAGATTTCATGGACACTTATCACTTCCCTAATCAATACCCTTGTGATTTCCTATGCCTGTCTTTACTTTAATCACTTAATCCCATCATCTGCATGAGTTGAGGAGAATGTATATCACCTCAGGACCTTGTGATGACTGTGTTAACTGCACAGATTGTTTGTAGAGCATGTGTGCTTGAACAATATGAAATCTGGGCACCTTGAAAAAAAAAAAAACAGAAATGTTCAGGGAACAAGGGAGATAACCTTAAACTCTGACTGCGACTGCCGGTGAGCCGGGCAAAACAGAGTCATATTTCTCCTCTTTCAAAAGCAAATAGGAGAAATATCACTGAATTCTTTTTCTCAGCAAGGAACGTCCCTGAGAAAGAGAATGCACTCCTGAGGGTAGGCCTCTAAAATGACTGCTTTAGGGGTGGCTGTCTTTTAGGGTCGAAGACAAAGGGATGAAATAAGCCCTGGTCTCCTGCAGTGCTCCCAGGCTTATTAGGATGAGGGAATTCCCACCTAATGAATTTTGGTCAGACCAGTTGTCTGCTCTCAAACCCTGTCTCCTGATAAGATGTTATCAATGACAATACATGCCCAAAACTTCACTAGCAATTTTAATTTCTCCCTGTCCT
The DNA here is from genome assembly GCF_007565055.1 of Rhinopithecus roxellana. Lineage (NCBI taxonomy): Eukaryota > Metazoa > Chordata > Mammalia > Primates > Cercopithecidae > Rhinopithecus > Rhinopithecus roxellana. The sequence continues at coordinate 162,324,679 of NC_044552.1, forward strand.
GTGGTCTTGTGATCTCGCTCTGCCTCCATTTGCTTTAAGATATTTTATTACCTTGTGAAGCATGTGATCTCTGTGACCCACAGCCTATTTATATACTCCCTCCTCTTTTGAAAATCACTAATACAAATTTGCTGGTTTTATGGCTCAGGGAGCATCACGGAACCTGCCGACATGTGATGTCTCCCCTGGACACCCAGCTTTAAAATTTCTCTTTTTTGTACTCTTTCTCTTTATTTCTCAGACCAGCCTATGCTTAGGGAAATAGAAAAGAACCCACGTTGAATATCAGGGGTGGGGTTCACCCGATAAGTTCCTTCCACTTACGAGCCTGCAAAACCAAAAGCAAGTTAGCTACTTCTTAGATAAAATGAGGGTACTGACATTGTGTAAATACAGTCATTCCAAAAGGGGGAAATTGGTCAAAACAAAGAGGCTACAGGCCCCAGCCCAATGCAAGTCCAAAATCCAGCAGGGCAATCAAATCTTAAAGCTCCAAAATGATCTCCTTTGACTCCATGTCGCACATCCAGGTCATGCTGATGCAAGAGGTGGGGTCTCATGGTCTTGGGCAGCTCCACTTCTGTGGCTTTGCAGGGTACAGCCTCCCTCCCTGCTGCTTTCACAGGCTGGCATTGAGTGTCTGAGACTTTTCCAGGTGCATGGTGTAAGCTGTCAGTGGAACTACCATTCTAAGGTCTGGAGGACAGCGGTCCTCTTCTCACAGCTCCATTAGTCAGTAACCCAGGAGGGACTCTGTATGGGGGCTCTGAGCCCACATTTTTCTTCCACATTGCCTTAACAGAGGTTCTCCTTGAGGGCCTCCCTCCTGCAGCAAACTTCTGCTTGGACCTCCAGGCGTTTCCATACATCATCTGAAATTTAGGTGGAGGTTCCCCAAACCTCAATTCTTTACTTATATACACCTGTAGGCTCAACAGCACGTGGAAGCTACCAAGGCTTGGTGCTTGCCCCCTCTGAAGCCATGGCCTGAGCTCTACATTGGCTCCTTTTAGTCGTGGCCAGAGTTGCTGGGAAACAGGGCACCAAGTCCCTAATCTGTACATAGCATGGGACCCTGGGTGCAGCCCGTGAAACAATTTTTCCTTCCTAGGCCTCTGGGCCTGTGATGATGCTGCTGTAAAGACCTCTGACATACCATGGAGACATTTTACCCATTATCTTGGAGATTAACATTTGGCTCCTTGTTACTTATGCAAATTTCTGCATCTGGCTTGAATTTCTCCTCAGAAAATAAGATTTTCTTTTCTATTGCATTGTAAGGCTGCAAATTTTCTGAAAGTTTATGCTCTGCTTGCCCTACAAAACTGAATGCTTAATTAACATCACCCAAGTTACCTCTTGAATGCTTTGCTACTTAGAAATTTCTTCTGCCAGATACCCTAAATCATCTCTCTCAACTTCAAAGTTCCACAAATCTCTAGGGCAGGTGCAAAAATGCCAGCAGTATCTTTGCTAAAACTTAACAAGTGTCAGCTTTGCACTAGTTGCCAACAAGTTCCTCATCTCCATCAGAGACCACCCCAGCCTGGATTTCATTGTCCATATCATTATCAGCATTTTGGTCAAAGCCATTCAACAAGTGTCTAGGGAGTTTCAAGCTTTCCCATATTTTCCTGTCTTCATCTGAGCCCTCCAAACTGTCCCAATCTCTCCCTGTAACCCAGGTCCAAAATTGCCTCCACATATTCCTGTATCTTTTCAGCAGTGCCCCGTTCTACTTGTTCCAGTTTACTCTATTAGTCAGTTTTCATGCTGCTGATAAAAATATCCCCAAGACTGGGCAATTTACAAGGGAAAAAAAGATTCCTTACAGTTCTATGTGACTGGGGAGGCCTCTCAATCATCCAGAAGATGAAAGGCACATTTCACATGGAGGTAGACAAGAGAACAGAGAGTTTGTGCAGGAAAACTGCCCTTTTTAGAACCATCAGATCTCATGACACTTATTCACTATCATGAAAACAGCACGGGAAAGACCTGCCCGCATGATTCAAATACCTTCTACTGGGTTCCTCCCACAACACATGGGAATTGTGGGAGTTACAACTCAAGATGAGATTTGGATGGGGACACAGCCAAACCATATTACCCTATCAGTAATTTTGCTGATCAACTAAAAAAAGTGACATATTGGAAATGAGAGATTAGTTGAATACATCATTGTTGTATCCTTATTTTATGTTTAATACTTATTGCCTTAAACAAAATATAAAGTTTTGGGTGCAGAAGCCACATCATATTATTTATTACTCTCAAATTTTCCATGATGCTTAACATGTTGTAGATGTGTATCATATATGACACAAATAATTAATTGATAGTGAGTGCCTTTCATAAATATCAAATGAGATTCATTATTCACCTTGAATCTTATAATGTAAGTCTTAATCCAGTGTTATATATTTATATAACAATGTATAAGTAATTTCCAAAGACTCAAGATAATAATTTTCAGAAATGATGGTGATACATTCCTAGTTAACAAAAAAGGATATATTTTAGAATAGCTACCAGATATGGAAGAAAGAAAATGTAGTGCTGCTTAAAAAGCATACAAATTATTTATGTAGTATTTACGGCAAAGAACAATTATAACACACCAGAAACCACTCAATTTACTTTAAGGATTATGCATTATATTGTGAAATGTTTGTTACATAATTACAGAGCATTGGAATCTGCCTACTGCTTTATATTACATAGATGGCTTATGAAATATTTATAACTGGTCCAAAATCACTCTAAACACATTTACATTATTTTAAGTTATATATTTTGATTATACAATGTTCACTAAAAAGAAATATACTATTTGTAATATAAAAGAAAATGCTTACTTTCCAATAAACACCTGCAAATTAATAGTGTTTTAAGTGGCTACTGAAGTACTTTAAAGGATGAATAAGCTTGCTTGAGAGTAGTGGATTTAGGACTTACAATAGCATTAGAATTCATTTTTTCTTAAACAAGTTTGCAAAAGTTATACATGAACATATTTTAACACATTGAAGTATAAGGTAACTTCAATAGCTTAGCCCCCATCCCAGTCACAATACTTCTCTGAATTCATTTTTCATGTAATCAGGTAAGAGCACAGCCATCCTGGCAGAATCACTGGTTTAGACTGGAGTTCCATCTACTCAGCATTGTCCCATCACTTCTCCAACTACAACAGCCATGGAACTACTTTTGTGAAACCCCTTAGAATCCAAGAAACAATATGGAAACCTGTATTTTGGATAATGTGCCATTTGTGCATTCTATGATAACTATTTCAAGGCCTTACTGGAGAGAACCCTGCCAAGAGAAAACATTATTTTGGAAGTAAAAAGATGTTGTTAGCAAATATTCACCAGTTTTTAATGATTGTATGGAAGTTCCTTGGCAATATGGAAGATGGTATCAAGTAGCATGTCTTTTGCTGCCATAATTTCAAGATTCCATTTATTTTCATGATAAACTGGAAACTTAATTATTTTTCTAAAGTTATCTGTAATTTACCTTGGGAAGATTCTTCACCAGAGAATAAAAGTTTCTAGTTTCTAGTCTACAGCTGAATTTCTTCATCCTTAGCAACATAACATTTGCCACTTTCCAAGCTGTGTATCACACTGTGGTCCTTAACATGTCTCATTCTGGCTTATTGATGAGATATTGCCAAGAGCAATGTATTCTTTTATCACCAAGGAGTTATCATTCTACTAGTCTTATGATGCCTGCAGCTTAGAGGTTGATGTGCCTAAATTGTTAAAAATAGGTGTGAAATTGGACTAAATATGTTGAGAGAACTGTCATGACAACAAAGTTATTTTCATTAGTTTTATGTTTCAGAAATATAAATAAAAATTACACAGTCTGGATATAACCAACATACTTAAATTATCATCATTGCTTGCTTCCCACTTACCAAAAAAATCAAGGTTCTACCTGTAATGCAACTATAATAATTTTCTTATTCATTAAAGTCTGGATAACTGTAAATAAACTATTATATAACCTTTCAAACATCAGTATTTTCTATTCCAAGTTTAATATTCACAAAAATTCATATAAATTTAGGAACTTGAAAATGATATTTTAGAAGTTAGCAAAGAAACCTTTCAGTGACAATTTCAGGTGTTATGAGGAGAGAATATAAATACATAAAATTAAAGGTGTTTGGAAAAAGAAAACTCACTTGGAAACATGAATTATCTTGGCCACAAAAAGACTATGGGCTTAAATGTTAAGTCAAATGTAGGATTTTCTGGGACAAATAAAAGGAGGCCTAGAAAAAGAAACCTACCTTGCAGAATATTGGCAATATTGAGACAATAATAACCACAAGTACTCTGGCATGAAATAGGCCTTTACTAATTTTTGTTGATTATTAAGTCATTCAGTAAAAAGGTTATGAGAACTTGCATCAGTTGTAAAGTCTACTTTTAAAGATAAATGTGGGTGTTGGATTCATTCATACTCCAAACCTCAGCATCATATAATATGCCTTGGTAACGAACCTGCACATGTACCCTCCTCCCCCGATTATAAAATTAAAATTTTTAAAATATTATTTTTTAAAAAATAGTAAATAAAGGTATTCAAATGAGGAAGAGAAGAAAGAGAATGTCAAGAGAGTGTTTCCCTTCCAAGCAGTGAGCAGTATAATAAAAGACTCAAGAACATAAGGAAAGCTGGATATTAGTTAAGAAGCTTAATACCCCTACTTATAATACCACACCTAGTATCAATTGTGAACCCTTCATTGTGGCTGGAGAATAGATTTTCCAGAGGTAAGTGATGAAAAATGACAGGCTTTTCTTGATGCTTGGTTTAGGTTTTGTTTTGAAGGCTCCAGAAAGCTGTTGAGACACGATATACAGGGATGTTACGTATCAGTTTTTATATTGGCAAGATCATTAGGATTAAAATGGACAAGAAAGGGGATGCTGAAGAATACAAGAGTAGTTAAACTTTTCTTATGTGGTAAATAGTCAAGATGTGGTGCAGGTATGAATGACAATTAGAGTTAGAATTTGAGAGATGTGGGATAGCAAAATTTGCAGATACTGTGTTCCTACCAGATAGGGCAAGTAAGAGATTTAGAGAGATACAGGATTATTTTCACACTTGTTGCTTGGCAAATACTAATACCTATGATTTAGAGAGTGCTTTATCTTTACCAGGCATAGTACATAGTACCAAGGGGTTATATAAATTAACTCAAATAATCCTCCTGACAAATTTATGAAGCAGGTATTTTCATTATCACTCTTTTGTAATAAAGAAAATTGAATAACAGAGAGGTTATATAACTTCCTCATAGATAATAAGTGGCAGCAATGGGTTTTGGACCCATTAGATTTAAATTCAGAACCTACTTTTTAAACCATATTGCACCCTGTGATAGGATGAGTGTATCTCACTGGTCATGACAGGAAATAAAAGAGAAATACCTCAAGGTAAAAGAATGAATTTATATCCAGAATTAGCTGACAGTGAGCATTCTAATAAGAATTTGGATGTATAGGTCTGCAACTTATTGGTGAGCAAGAAGTAAAAATGATAGTTAAGTTAATAAAATAATAGATAATCTAATTTACTTTCTAGTTTGTGTAACCACTTTCTTTTATCCATCTATGATTACATTTATTTATTTATGTACTCAATCATTTAACCGGTGAGCACTGAGTATCTGCCACATGTCAGGCACTCTCCTTGGTTTTGTAGCTACATTGGTGAGAAGACAAAACAAAATTGTTGTTATTGATGAACTTAACTTCCAATTGGGAGGTTAAAATAGCTAAATAAGTGTAGTAAATAAATCTGTATATTTGTCAGTCCTATAAAAAAATGAAGCAAACAGGTGTGATAGTGACTACTTAGACTAGGTAGGGACTTGATGCTGATTGGTCAGAAAATATCTCAATGAATATGTAATATCTGAGATAGTACCTGAAAAAAGGGGAGAGTAAGCCATGAAAAGATTCTGGAAAAGGGGAACTTGTGGAAGAAAGACTGCCTGATTGGCCAGAATGAGTGAGGGAGAGAATAGATTTGTAGAGCCTTATAGACAATGCTAATATGTACTGATTCAGCAATACACATTATGACCAATATGTCTTCTGTCAGGTGAATGCTCATTCTACACCACTGTTACATGTTTCATATCCCCCTGAATGTAGATGTGATAATTAGAGATTTTCCTTTAAGTTAAAGGGGAAAGCACTGAAGCTTTTCTAAGTAGTGCAGGACATCATTTGAGATACATTTACAAAGAGCTCTCCAGCTAATATTCTATTAATTAGATCAGAGGGATCCACAAATTAGATAATCAGTTAGGTGATTATTGGAATAGTAGAAGTAGAAGGTAATGGGGATTGGCAACAGTGGTAGCAGTACAGATGAAAGTATGTGTATGGAGTTTAACAAATTCTGTAACTCTCAGTCAATTCTATTTATTCATTGGTTGTAGGTTAAAGGGAAGGGAGAAATTAAAGAAGACTATTTGTCTTGGGGAAATTAAATTTCCGTTTACCAAAAGGAGAAAGACTGAAAGAAGAACAGCACTAAAAACAAACAAACAAACAAACATCACAAAACAAAACAAAACCCAGAAGAGTTCTATTTGAGCATTGACATGGTTTGGCTCTACGTCCCCACCCAAATCTCATCTTGAATTGTAATCCCTATGTGTCAAGGGAGAGACCTGTAATCCCCAGGTGTCAAGGGAGGGAAGTGATTAGATTATGGGAGCGGATTTCCCCTGCTGTTTTCATGATATTAAGTGAGTTCTTACAACATCTGATGGTTTTATAAACCTCTGTCATTTCCCCTGCTTGCACTTCTCTCTCCTGCCGCCTTGTGAAGAAAGTTCCTGCTTCTGCTTCACCGTTATGCCACAATTATACGTTTCCTGAGGCCTCCCCAGTCATGTGGAATTGTGAGCCATTAAACTCTCTTCCTTTATAAATTACCCAGTCTCTGGTATTTCTTTATTGCAGTGTGAGAATGAATTAATACAAACATACTAAGTTTGAGATACTATTTTTTAAAAGTGGAAATATGAAATATGTATTTGAATGGATGAATTTGGAATCCTGTAAAAAATTTGAAATCAGGGTTAGGTAAATAAATTTAGGGTTGTCTTGGATTAGATTCCCCAGAAGCAGGCTCTGGAATGAGAATTTATATGCTAGTAATTCATTAGACAAGTGTTCCCAGAAGAAACCAGTAAGAAGGTGGAAAAGAGAAGGAGGTCAAGAAATCCCACTGGGAACTCTGAAGAAAAATTTTCAGTGCTATTCTGAAGAGTTCTCCTTTGTTCATTCTTAACTAATACCTCCACCTGTGCTTATGATCTCTTTCTCTACCATCATCTCAGGGATTTCATTCTTTATATCATTTTCTCTTTGTTCTCTGTGTCTAAGCTTTTCTTATATACTGTTTTATTTATTTATTTATTTTTTCTCATTGGCATTTTAAGGTACTATACTAAGGCCAAATCCAGTTTAGGAATAAAACAATCTACTAAAATAAAACCAGAAAAATCTCTTACTCTCCCCAAAAGTAACTTTCCCCTCTACCTGCTGCCCTATCTCCTTCCCTTTACAGCCAAATTTCTTGTTTGTGTTGTCTAAACTTGTGGCATCTACTTCACTTCCCTCTCACTAGACAAATTACCATTATTTGGTACACAAAACTTCACGTAAACTGCTTTTCTCAAGGCCACCAATGATATATTTGTCCCTAAATCAAATGGATACCTTTCAGATGTCATGCTTCTTGATCTCTGGGTAGAATTTCAAACTTTTAACTATTTCTTGCTTTATAAAGCTTTCTTTTTCTTAGCTTCTGTAGCATTCAACATTCCAGGTGTTAAGAATTCATACTCTGTGATTTCCTTGTAATGCACAAATATCTCTCATTCCCTTTCAGCCTGACTGCATGCATCCCTTCCTTCAAATGTTACCTAAATGTTGCTGGCACCAAGATTGTGCTCTCTTCTTATTCATCTACACTCACCAATTGGGTACTCTCAGTCATTCCTAGAAATGTAACTAACATATACTTATATATGAATCCCAAATTGAATTCAATAGAAACTCTAAGATCCAGACTCATATACTTCACTAGATATAATTATTTGAATCTCTCATAAGTCCTTCAAAATCACATTATTTACTTCTAGTGCTAATCAAGATGGAGTAGGCCCACTACAGCCTATGCCCTTCACTAATTAAAACTGTCAACTGAGCACAATATGAAAAACAGCTTACAGAAGACATAAAAATAAGCAATAACGGGAAAATTGGCAAGAGAAGTCAAAAGGTGAAAAACAAAAATCACTGTCAAGTTTCCTGTTTTTGTTTTCTTTAATTTCCAGCTTTGACTTGAGATTAATCTCTCTGCTAGCTACACTACCCCAATAAAAACAACAGTGTGGGTATGTGCAATCCAGAGAGAAAAATCAACCCCTCTGGCCAGAGAAATCAAGAAAATTGCCTCCTGAGAATCAACTTATGTGTGTTGTTCACTCTTTTTTCACTCTTTTTAATTACTATGTTGTCTATAGGACAGCCCAGTTGCACACAGATGTAGAAGTGCACAGGGACTAAAACTCTGAAATAAATCTTTCTTTCCAACTACATGAACTAAGAAAAGGAAATTCTGGTATATGGAAAATGTAGAGAAAAATAAAACGAAAAAGTGGAGGAAGCTAAATAATTTCATTCACTAATTCTGTGTGCACAAAAACTCAAGTCCTGGGCTCATAGATGCACCAAGTCTTCAGCTGCACATGCGTGGACTTGGTCTAAACAAACACAGCACAGGCTGTTATATAAACCATTGACCATACCTAGATTAACCTCAGGGTGGTATATGCATAGTACAGATCTAAAAATCATATCACTGAGTGTGAAAACTGAACTTGACATTATAACCACAGCACACAGAAGGTGAGATCAGAGTTGGATTCTAAATCTAATTGGGTTTATTGACAGCAAACACACACACACACATACACACACACACACACACACACACATCAACATTCTTCGCAGAGTTTTAATAGGACCTAGAGCTCCACAACATTATATGAAATATCTAGAACATAATCCAAAAGAAGGGGGTCAATCTCACCAATTCGAAGGGGAAAAACATAAACAGAAGCCAAAACCAGAAATTATTGAAGACTTGAAAAGCAGTTATTATAATCATTCTTTATGAGATAAAGAAGGATTCCTGAAATTTATGGAAATAAATATGTTTTGCTGAGTGGTGTGTGTGTCTGTGTGTGCATGTGTGTGTGAGAGAGAGAAAGAGAGAGACAAAAATGTAAACAAATAGGGACTAAGGGACTGAAAAGTTTAGATCTAAAAGAAAAATTCACTGGGTTCAATTGAGTGGGAGAGATAACGGAGTAAATAATCAACGAATTTAAAGCTAGATCAATAGAAATCAGTCACTTTGAAGAGCAGAAATAACAAAGATTTTTTTTAAAACACATGAACAGAGACTCAGTGAACAGTGGGTCAATATCAAAAGTTCTAACATTGAATTACTGAGGAAAGTAAAGTAAAAAGAAACTGATACATAAACAAATTTACAAAACAATGGTGCCAAACACCCCAAATTTTTTGAAAGAAAAACATACAGATCCAAAGCTCATCTAATACTCAAAGGGATAAACTCAAGGAAAATCATGCTCAGAGTCATCAAAATAGAGCTGCTAAAAACCAAACATAAAGAATAAACCTTGAAAGCAACCAGAGAAAATGACACACTGCATATAGGAGAGCTGCACTTTCATCTGGATTACTTACAAGGAAAAAATGAAGGAGGACAGAAGACAGAGAATATACCATTCTTTTTTTTTTTTTTTTTTTTTTTTTTTTTTTTTTTTATTATACTTTAAGTTCTAGGGTACATGTGCATAACGTGCAGGTTTGTTACATATGTAAACTTATGCCATGTTGGTGTGCTGCACCCATCAACTCGTCAGCACCCATCAATTCATCATTTATATCATGTATAACTCCCCAATGCAATCCCTCCCTCCTCCCCCCTCCCCCCTCCCCATGATAGACCCCAGTGTGTGATGTTCCCCTTCCCGAGTCCAAGTGATCTCATTGTTCAGTTCCCACCTATGAGTGAGAACATGCGGTGTTTGGTTTTCTCTTCTTGTGATAGTTTGCTAAGAATGATGGTTTCCAGCTGCATCCATGTCCCTACAAAGGACGCAAACTCATCCTTTTTTATGGCTGCATAGTATTCCATGGTGTATATGTGCCACATTTTCTTAATCCAGTCTGTCACAGATGGACATTTGGGTTGATTCCAAGTCTTTGCTATTGTGAATAGTGCCGCAATAAACATACGTGTGCATGTGTCTTTGTAGTAGACTAATTTATAATCCTTTGGGTATATACCCAGTAGTGGGATGGCTGGGTCATATGGTACATCTAGTTCTAGATCCTTGAGGAATTGCCATACTGTTTTCCATAATGGTTGAACTAGTTTACAATCCCACCAACAGTGTAAAAGTGTTCCTATTTCTCCACATCCTCTCCAACACCTGTTGTTTCCTGACTTCTTAATGATTGCCATTCTAACTGGTGTGAGATGGTATCTCATTGTGGTTTTGATTTGCATTTCTCTGATGGCGAGTGATGATGAGCATTTTTTCATGTGTCTGTTGGCTGTATGAATATCTTCTTTTGAGAAATGTCTGTTCATATCCTTTCCCCACTTTTTGATGGGGTTGTTTGTTTTTTTCTCGTATATTTGTTTGAGTTCTTTGTAGATTCTGGATATTAGCCCTTTGTCAGATGAGTAGGTTGCAAAAATTTTCTCCCATTCTGTAGGTTGCCTGTTCACTCTGATGGTAGTTTCTTTTGCTGTGCAAAAGCTCTTTAGTTTAATTAGATCCCATTTGTCAATTTTGGCTTTTGCTGCCGTTGCTTTTGGTGTTTTAGACATGAAGTCCTTGCCCATGCCTATGTCCTGAATGGTACTACCTAGATTTTCTTCTAGGGTTTTTATGGTATTAGGTCTAACATTTAAGTCTCTAATCCATCTTGAATTAATCTTCGTATAAGGGGTAAGGAAAGGATCCAGTTTCAGCTTTCTACTTATGGCTAGCCAATTTTCCCAGCACCATTTATTAAATAGGGAATCCTTTCCCCATTTCTTGTTTCTCTCAGGTTTGTCAAAGATCAGATGGCTGTAGATGTACGGTATTATTTCTGAGGACTCTGTTCTGTTCCATTGGTCTATATCTCTGTTTTGGTACCAGTACCATGCTGTTTTGGTTACTGTAGCCTTGTAGTATAGTTTGAAGTCAGGTAGCGTGACGCCTCCAGCTTTGTCCTTTTGACTTAGGATTGTCTTGGCAATGCGGGCTCTTTTTTGGTTCCATATGAACTTTAAAGCAGTTTTTTCCAATTCTGTGAAGAAAGTCATTGGTAGCTTGATGGGGATGGCATTGAATCTATAAATAACCTTGGGGAGTATGGCCATTTTCACGATATTGATTCTTCCTATCCATGAGCATGGTATGTTCTTCCATTTGTTTGTGTCCTCTTTGATTTCACTGAGCAGTGGTTTGTAGTTCTCCTTGAAGAGGTCCTTTACATCCCTTGTAAGCTGGATTCCTAGGTATTTTATTCTCTTTGAAGCAATTGTGAATGGAAGTTCATTCCTGATTTGGCTCTCTGCTTGTCTGTTGCTGGTGTATAAGAATGCTTGTGATTTTTGCACATTAATTTTGTATCCTGAGACTTTGCTGAAGTTGCTTATCAGCTTAAGGAGATTTTGGGCTGAGACGATGGGGTTTTCTAAATATACAATCATGTCATCTGCAAACAGGGACAATTTGACTTCTTCTTTTCCTAACTGGACACCCTTGATTTCTTTCTCTTGCCTGATTGCCCTAGCCAGAACTTCCAACACTATGTTGAATAGGAGTGGTGAGAGAGGGCATCCCTGTCTTGTGCCAGTTTTCAAAGGGAATTTTTCCAGTTTTTGCCCATTCAGTATGATATTAGCTGTGGGTTTGTCATAAATAGCTCTTATTATTTTGAGGTACGTTCCATCAATACCGAATTTATTGAGCGTTTTTAGCATGAAGGGCTGTTGAATTTTGTCAAAAGCCTTTTCTGCATCTATTGAGACAATCATGTGGTTCTTGTCTTTGGTTCTGTTTATATGCTGGATTACGTTTATTGATTTGCGAATGTTGAACCAGCCTTGCATCCCAGGGATGAAGCCCACTTGATCATGGTGGATAAGCTTTTTGATGTGCTGCTGAATCCGGTTTGCCAGTATTTTATTGAGGATTTTTGCATCAATGTTCATCAGGGATATTGGTCTAAAATTCTCTTTTTTTGTTGTGTCTCTGCCAGGCTTTGGTATCAGGATGATGTTGGCCTCATGAAATGAGTTAGGGAGGATTCCCTCTTTTTCTATTGATTGGAATAGTTTCAGAAGGAATGGTACCAGCTCCTCCTTGTACCTCTGGTAGAATTCAGCTGTGAATCCATCTGGTCCTGGACTTTTTTTGGTGGGTAGGCTATTAATTGTTGCCTCAATTTCAGAGCCTGCTATTGGTCTATTCAGGGATTCAACTTCTTCCTGGTTTAGCCTTGGGAGAGTGTAAGTGTCCAGGAAATTATCCATTTCTTCTAGATTTTCTAGTTGATTTGCGTAGAGGCGTTTATAGTATTCTCTGATGGTAGTTTGTATTTCTGTGGGGTCAGTGGTGATATCCCCTTTATCATTTTTTATTGCATCTATTTGATTCCTCTCTCTTTTTTTCTTTATTAGCCTTGCTAGCGGTCTGTCAATTTTGTTGATCTTTTCAAAAAACCAACTCCTGGATTCATTGATTTTTTGGAGGGTTTTTTGTGTCTCTATCTCCTTCAGTTCTGCTCTGATCTTAGTTATTTCTTGCCTTCTGCTAGCTTTTGAATGTGATTGCTCTTGCCTCTCTAGTTCTTTTAATTGTGATGTTAGAGTGTCAATTTTAGATCTTTCCTGCTTTCTCTTGTGGGCATTTAGTGCTATAAATTTCCCTCTACACACTGCTTTAAATGTGTCCCAGAGATTCTGGTATGTTGTATCTTTGTTCTCATTGGTTTCAAAGAACATCTTTATTTCCGCTTTCATTTCGTTATGTACCCAGTAGTCATTCAGGAGCAGGTTGTTCAGTTTCCATGTAGTTGAGCGGTTTTGATTGAGTTTCTTAGTCCTGAGTTCTAGTTTGATTGCACTGTGGTCTGAGAGACAGTTTGTTATAATTTCTGTTCTTTTACATTTGCTGAGGAGTACTTTACTTCCAATTATGTGGTCAATTTTGGAATAAGTGCGATGTGGTGCTGAGAAGAATGTATATTCTGTTGATTTGGGGTGGAGAGTTCTATAGATGTCTATTAGGTCCGCTTGGTGCAGAGATGAGTTCAATTCCTGGATATCCTTGTTAACTTTCTGTCTCGTTGATCTGTCTAATGTTGACAGCGGAGTGTTGAAGTCTCCCATTATTATTGTATGGGAGTCTAAGTCTCTTTGTAAGTCTCTAAGGACTTGCTTTATGAATCTGGGTGCTCCTGTATTGGGTGCATATATATTTAGGAGAGTTAGCTCTTCCTGTTGAATTGATCCCTTTACCATTATGTAATGGCCTTCTTTGTCTCTTTTGATCTTTGATGGTTTAAAGTCTGTTTTATCAGAGACTAGGATTGCAACCCCTGCTTTTTTTTGTTCTCCATTTGCTTGGTAGATCTTCCTCCATCCCTTTATTTTGAGCCTATGTATGTCTCTGCATGTGAGATGGGTCTCCTGAATACAGCAGACTGATGGGTCTTGACTCTTTATCCAGTTTGCCAGTCTGTGTCTTTTAATTGGAGCATTTAGTCCATTAACATTTAAGGTTAATATTGTTATGTGTGAACTTGATCCTGCCATTATGATATTAACTGGTTATTTTGCTCGTTAGTTGATGCAGTTTCTTCCTAGCCTCGATGGTCTTTACATTTTGCCAAGTTTTTGCGATGGCTGGTACCGGTTGTTCCTTTCCATGTTTAGGGCTTCCTTCAGGGTCTCTTGTAAGGCAGGCCTGGTGGTGACAAAATCTCTAAGCATTTGCTTATCTGTAAAGGATTTTATTTCTCCTTCACTTATGAAACTTAGTTTGGCTGGATATGAAATTCTGGGTTGAAAATTCTTTTCTTTAAGAACGTTGAATATTGGCCCCCACTCTCTTCTGGCTTGTAGAGTTTCTGCCGAGAGATCTGCTGTTAGTCTGATGGGCTTCCCTTTGTGGGTGACCCGACCTTTCTCTCTGGCTGCCCTTAAGATTTTTTCCTTCATTTCCACTTTGGTGAATCTGGCAATTATGTGTCTTGGAGTTGCTCTTCTGGAGGAGTATCTTTGTGGCGTTCTCTGTATTTCCTGAATTTGAATGTTGGCCTGCCCTACTAGGTTGGGGAAGTTCTCCTGGATGATATCCTGAAGAGTGTTTTCCAACTTGGTTCCATTTTCCCCCTCACTTTCAGGCACCCCAATCAGACGTAGATTTGGTCTTTTTACATAATCCCATACTTCTTGCAGGCTTTGTTCATTTCTTTTTCTTCTTTTTTCTTTTGGTTTCTCTTCTCGCTTCATTTCATTCATTTGATCTTCAATCGCTGATACTCTTTCTTCCAGTTGATCGAGTCGGTTACTGAAGCTTGTGCATTTGTCACGTATTTCTCGTGTCATGGTTTTCATCTCTGTCATTTCGTTTATGATCTTCTCTGCATTAATGAGTCTAGCTGTCAATTCTTCCACTCTTTTTTCAAGATTTTTAGTTTCTTTGCGCTGGGTACGTAATTCCTCCTTTAGCTCTGATAAGTTTGATGGACTGAAGCCTTCTTCTCTCCTCTCGTCCAAGTCATTCTCTGACCAGCTTTGATCCGTTGCTGGTGATGGGCTGCGCTCCTTTGCAGGGGGAGATGCGCTCTTATTTTTTGAATTTCCAGCTTTTCTGCCCTGCTTCTTCCCCATCTTTGTGGTTTTATCTGTCTCTGGTCTTTGATGGTGGTGACGAACTGATGGGGTTTTGGTATAGGTGTCCTTCCTGTTTGATAGTTTTCCTTCTGACAGTCAGAAGGACTCTCTGTTGGTCTGTTGGAGATTGCTTGAGGTCCACTCCAGACCCTGTTTGCCTGGGTATCAGCAGCAGAGGTTGCCGAAGATAGAATATTGCTGAACAGCGAGTGTACCTGTCTGATTCTTCCTTTGGAAGTGTCCTCTCAGGGGTGTACTCCACCCTGTGAGGTGTGGGGTGTCAGACTGCCCCTAGTGGGGGAATTCTCCCAGCTAGGCTACTCAGGGGTCAGGGACACACCTGAGCAGGCAGTCTGTCCGTTCTCAGATCTCAACCTCCGCGTTGGGAGATCCGCGGCTCTCCCCAAAGCTGTCAGACAGAGTCGTTCGCGTCTGCACCGGCTCCCGCTACTTCCCCTGTTGGTCTTCAGCTGTGCGCTGTCCCCAGAGGTGGAGACTACAGAGACAGGCAGGCTTCCTTGAGCTGCTGTGAGCTCCACCCAGTTCGAGCTTCCCAGCGGCTTTGTTTACCTACTTAAGCCTCAGCAATGGCGGGCGCCCCTCCCCCAGCCTCGCTGCTGCCTTGCGGATAGATCGCGGCAGACTGCTGTGTTAGCAGTGAGGGAGGCTTCGTGGGCGTGGGACCCTCCCGGCCAGGTGTGGGATATATTCTCCTGGAATGCCTGTATGCTTACAGCGCAGTATTGGGGTGGGAGTTACCCGATTTTCCAGGTGTTGTGTGTCTCAGTTCCCCTGGCTAGGAAAACGGATTCCCTTCCCCCTTGCGCTTCCAGGTGAGGCGATGCCTCGCCCTGCTTCAGCTCTCGCTGGTCAGGCTGCAGCAGCTGACCAGCACCGATTGTCCGGCACTCCCTAGTGAGATGACCCCAGTACCTCAGTTGAAAATGCAGAAATCACCGGTCTTCTGTGTCGCTCGCGCTGGGAGTTGGAGACTGGAGTTGTTCCTATTCGGCCATCTTGCTCCGCCCCCCCGAATATACCATTCTTAAGTGGTATTACTACTGAAACAACAACAAAAATGTCAACACAAAGTTCTATATTCATTTAAAATATCTTTCAGGAAAAACGAATTTGGAATTTTCAGATGAAGAAAAATTAAAAAAATCTGTTGCCAATAGACCTGATATAAAAGAAGTGCTAAATAAAGTTCTTCAAATGGAAGGGAAATTTTAATGGAAGAAAACTTGGAATGTAAGGAATAAAGAAGGAGTAACCAAAATGGTATGCTTTTTGGTAATTAGAATAGACTTTCTCCTCTTGAGTCCTTCAAAATATGAAAGACAAAGCAAAAAGTATATACTGTTGAACCTTTAACAACATGGGTTTGAACTGCATGGGTCCACTTATATCCAGATGTTTTTCAATAAAAATTACAAAGAATATGCCTGCCTCTCCTGTCCCCGCTTCACCTCCACCACCTTTTCCCTCCACTGTCACCTCAGACAGCAAGACAACCCCTCCTGTTTCTCCTCCTCCTCAGCTTACTCAACATAAAGATTATGAGGATAAATACCTTTGTGATGGTCCACTCCCACTTAATAAATAGTAAATATATGTTTCTCTCATGATTTTTCTTTTTTTTTTTTTTTTTTTTTTTTTTTTTTTTTTTTTTTTGAGGCGGAGTCTCGCTCTGTCGCCCGGACTGGAGTGCAGTGGCCAGATCTCAGCTCACTGCAAGCTCCGCCTCCTGGGTTTACGCCATTCTCCTGCCTCAGCCTCCCGAGTAGCTGGGACCACAGGCGCCCGCCACCTCGCCCGGCTAGTTTTTGTATTTTTAGTAGAGACGGGGTTTCACCGTGTTAGCCAGGATGGTCTCGATCTCCTGACCTCGTGATCCGCCCGTCTCGGCCTCCCAAAGTGCTGGGATTACAGGCTTGAGCCACCGCGCCCGGCCGATTTTTCTAATTAGGATTTTATTTTCTGTAGCTTACTGTATTGTAAGAATACAGTACAAAATACATATAACATACAAAGTATGAGCTAATTGACAGTTTATGTTATCTGTAAGGCTTCCAGTCGACAGAAGGCTATTAGTAGTTTAGATTTTGGGGAGTCAAAAGTTACACATGGATTTTCAACTGCAGGGGTGATCAATGCCCCAACTCCTACACTGTTCAAAGATCAACTATAATACTTCCTGGTGATGTTTTCAATGTATATAGGTCTAACACATACGATAATTATAACGAAAAGGGTGTGCTTTAGTGGCCTGTAGAGTTGTAAGTTTTCTAATTGAAGCAGTAAAATAGTAATTCTGAAGAAAATATAAAAAGCTAGGTTTGTAAATTTTCATCCTCAGAGAAAATACTAAAAATAATAGAAAGAGAAATAGACAAAATACAAATAGATAAGTTAAAATAAAATTCTAAAAGCCATAATAATAGGAAATTGTGAAAGAAGGAAGCAAAAGAGAGAGGACAACTAAAACAAATAATTAAATGGTGGATAAAAAATATAACCATATTGATAACTACATTATAGTTAAATGGTCTAAGTGCACACATTAACACACACAAAAAGTTTGTGTAAAATAACAAAAGTCAGTGACATATTACCTTAAAAAAATCTTTAAATATACTATAGAGAAATCAAAGATAAAAGGAAGACTATCCTGTGCAAAAAGAACAAAGCTGAAGGCATCACTCCCTGACTTCAAGCTATACACACTACTTTGGTACCATGGTACTGGTACCAAAACAGATATATAAACCAATGGAACAGAACAGAGACCTCAGAAATAATGCCACACATCTATAACCATCTGATCTTTGACAAACATGACAAAAACAAGCAATGAGGAAAGGATTCCCTATTAAAATAAATCGTGTTGGGAATACTGGCTAGCCATATGCAGAGAGCTAAAACTGGATTCTTTCCTTATACCTTATACAAAAGTTAACTCAAGATGGATTAAAGACTTAAATGTAAGACCTAAAATCATAAAAACCCTAGAAGAAAATCTAGGCAATACCATTCAGGACGTAGGCATGGGAAAAGACTTTATGACTAAAACACCAAAAGCAATGGCAACAAAAGCCAAAATTGACAAATGGGATCTGATTAAACTAAAGAGCTTCTGTACAGCAAAAGAAACTGCCATCAGAGTGAACAAACAACCTACAGAATGGGAGAAAATTTTTGCAATCTATCCATCTGACAAAGTTAATATCCAGAATCAACAAATAACTTAAATAAACTTACAAGAAAAAAACAAAAAACCCCAAGATGGCCGAATAGGAACAGATCCAGTCTCCAACTCCCGGCGCGAGCAACACAGAAGACCGGTGATTTCTGCATTTTCAACTGAGGTACTGGGGTCATCTCACTGGGGAGTGCCGGACAATCGGTGCTGGTCAGCTGCTGCAGCCCGACCAGTGAGAGCTGAAGCAGGGCGAGGCATCACCTCACCTGGGAAGCGCAAGGGGGAAGGGAATCCCTTTTCCTAGCCAGGCGAACTGAAACACACAACACCTGGAAAATCGGGTAATTCCCACCCCAATACTGCACTTTAAGCAAATGGGCACACCAGGAGATTATACCCACACCTGGCCGGGAGGGTCCCATGGCCACGGAGCCTCCCTCATTGCTAGCACAGCAGTCTGCGATCTAACCGCGAGGCAGCAGCGAGGCTGGGGGAGGGGCACCCGGCATTGCTGAGGCTTAAGTAGGTAAACAAAGCCGCTGGGAAGCTCGAACTGGGTGGAGCTCACAGCAGCTCAAGGAAACCTGCCTGTCTCTGTAGACTCCACCTCTGGGGACAGGGCACAGCTAAAAAACAACAGGGGAAGCAGCAGAGACCTGTGCAGACCCGAACGACTCTGTCTGACAGCTTTGAAGAGAGCAGTGGATCTTCCAACATGGAGGTTGAGATCTGAGAACGGACAGACTGCCTGCTCAAGTGGGTCCCTGACCCCTGAGTAGCCTAGCTGGGAGACATCCCCCACTAGGGGCAGTCTGACACCCCACACCTCACAGGGTGGAGTACACCCCTGAGAGGAAACTTCCAAAGGAAGAATCAGACAGGTACACTTGCTGTTCAGCAATATTCGATCTTCTGCAACCTCTGCTGCTGATACCCAGGCAAACAGGGTCTGGAGTGGACCTCAAGCAATCTCCAACAGACCTACAGCTGAGGGTCCTGACTATTAGAAGGAAAACTATCAAACAGGAAGAACACCTATACCAAAACCCCATCAGTACGTCACCATCATCAAAGACCAGAGGCAGATAAAACCACAAATATGGGGAAGAAGCAGGGCAGAAAAGCTGGAAATTCAAAAAATAAGAGCGCATCTCCCACTGCAAAGGAGCACAGCTCATCACCAGCAACGGATCAAAGCTGGTCAGAGAATGACTTTGACGAGATGAGAGAAGAAGGCTTCAGTCCATCAAACTTCTCAGAGCTAAAGGAGGAATTATGTACCCAGCGCAAAGAAACTAAAAATCTTGAAAAAAGACTGGAAGAATTGATAGCTAGACTAATTAATGCAGAGAAGGTCATAAATGAAATGACAGAGATGAAAACCATGACACGAGAAATACGTGACAAATGCACAAGCTTCAGTAACCGACTCGATCAACTGGAAGAAAGAGTATCAGCAATTGAGGATCAAATGAATGAAATGAAGCGAGAAGAGAAACCAAAAGAAAAAAGAAGAAAAAGAAATGAACAAAGCCTGCAAGAAGTATGGGATTATGTAAAAAGACGAAATCTACCTCTGATTGGGGTGCCTGAAAGTGAGGGGGAAAATGGAACCAAGTTGGAAAACACTCTTCAGGATATCATCCAGCAGAACTTCCCCAACCTAGTAGGGCAGGCCAACATTCAAATTCAGGAAATACAGAGAACACCACAAAGATACTCCTCAAGAAGAGCAACTCCAAGACACATCATTGCCAGATTCACCAAAGTTGAAATGAAGGAAAAAATCTTAAGGGCAGCCAGAGAGAAAGGTCGGGTTACCCACAAAGGGAAGCCCATCAGACTAACAGCAGACCTCTCGGCAGAAACTCTCCAAGCCAGAAGAGAGTGGGGGACAATATTCAACGTTCTTAAAGAAAAGAATTTTCAACCCAGAATTTCATATCCAGCCAAACTAAGTTTCATAAGTGAAGGAGAAATAAAATCCTTTACAGATAAGCAAATGCTTAGAGATTTTGTCACCACCAGGCCTGCCTTACAAGAGACCCTGAAGGAAGCCCTAAAAATGGAAAGGAACAACCAGTACCAGCCATTGCAAAAACATGCCAAAATGCAAAGACCATCGAGGCTAGGAAGAAACTGCATCAACTAACGAGCAAAAAAACCAGCTAATATCATAATGGCAGGATCAAGTTCACACATAACAATATTAACCTTAAATGTTAATGGACTAAATGCTCCAATTAAAAGACACAGACTGGCAAACTGGATCAAGAGTCAAGACCCATCAGTCTGCTGTATTCAGGAGACCCATCTCACATGCAGAGACATACATAGGCTCAAAATAAAGGGATGGAGGAAGATCTACCAAGCAAATGGAGAACAAAAAAAAGCAGGGGTTGAAATCCTAGGCTCTGATAAAATAGACTTTAAACCATCAAAGATCAAAAGAGACAAAGAAGGCCATTACATAATGGTAAAGGGATCAATGCAACAGGAAGAGATAACTATCCTAAATATATATGCACCCAATACAGGAACACCCAGATTCATAAAGCAAGTCCTTAGAGACTTACAAAGAGACTTAGACTCCCATACAATAATAATGGGAGACTTCAACACTCCACTGTCAACATTAGACAGATCAACGAGACAGAAAGTTAACAAGGATATCCAGGAATTGAACTCATCTCTGCACCAAGCGGACCTAATAGACATCTATAGAACTCTCCACCCCAAATCAACAGAATATACATTCTTCTCAGCACCACATCGCACTTATTCCAAAATTGACCACATAATTGGAAGTACAGCACTCCTTAGCAAATGCACAAGAACAGAAATTATAACAAACTGTCTCTCAGACCACAGTGCAACAAAACTAGAACTCAGGACTAAGAAACTCAATCAAAACCGCTCAACTACATGGAAACTGAACAACCTGCTCCTGAATGACTACCGGGTACATAACGAAATGAAGGCAGAAATAAAGATGTTCTTTGAAACCAATGAGAACAAAGATACAACATACCAGAATCTCTGGGACACATTTAAAGCAGTGTGTAGAGGGAAATTTATAGCACTAAATGCCCACAAGAGAAAGCAGGAAAGATCTAAAATTGACACTCTAACATCACAATTAAAAGAACTAGAGAGGCAAGAGCAAACACATTCAAAAGCTAGCAGAAGGCAAGAAATAACTAAGATCAGAGCAGAACTGAAGGAGATAGAGACACAAAAAACCCTCCAAAAAATCAGTGAATCCAGGAGTTGGTTTTTTGAAAAGATCAACAAAATTGACAGACCGCTAGCAAGACTAATAAAGAAGAAAAGAGAGAAGAATCAAATAGACGCAATAAAAAATGATAAAGGGGATATCACCACGGACCCCACAGAAATACAAACTACCATCAGAGAATACTATAAACACTTCTACACAAATCAACTAGAAAATCTAGAAGAAATGGATAATTTCCTGGACACTTACACTCTCCCAAGACTAAACCAGGAAGAAGTTGAATCCCTGAATAGACCAATAGCAGGCTCTGAAATTGAGGCAACAATTAATAGCCTACCCACCAAAAAAAGTCCAGGACCAGATGGATTCACAGCTGAATTCTACCAGAGGTACAAAGAGAAGCTGGTACCATTCCTTCTGAAACTATTCCAATCAATAGAAAAAGAGGGAATCCTCCCTAACTCATTTTATGAGGCCAACATCATCCTGATACCAAAGCCTGGCAGAGACACAACAAAAAAAGACAATTTTAGACCAATATCCCTGATGAACATCGATGCAGAAATCCTCAATAAAATACTGGCAAACCGGATTCAGCAGCACATCCAAAAGCTTATCCACCATGATCAAGTGGGCTTCATCCCTGGGATGCAAGGCTGGTTCAACATTCACAAATCAATAAACGTAATCCAGCATATAAACAGAACCAAAGACAAGAACCACATGATTATCTCAATAAATGCAGAAAAGGCTTCTGACAAAATTCAACAGCCCTTCATGCTAAAAACGCTCAATAAATTCGGTATTGATGGAACTACCTCAAAATAATAAGAGCTATTTATGACAAACCCACAGCCAATATCATATTGAATGGGCAAAAACTGGAAAAATTCCCTTTGAAAACTGGCACAAGACAGGGATGCCCTCTCTCACCACTCCTATTCAACATAGTGTTGGAAGTTCTGGCTAGGGCAATCAGGCAAGAGAAAGAAATCAAGGGTATCCAGTTAGGAAAAGAAGAAGTCAAATTGTCCCTGTTTGCAGATGACATGATTGTATATTTAGAAAACCCCATTGTCTCAGCCCAAAATCTCCTTAAGCTGATAAGCAACTTCAGCAAAGTCTCAGGATACAAAATTAATGTGCAAAAATCACAAGCATTCTTATATACCAGTAACAGACAAACAGAGAGCCAAATCAGGAATGAACTTCCATTCACAATTGCTTCAAAGAGAATAAAATACCTAGGAATCCAACTGACAAGGGATGTAAAGGACCTCTTCAAGGAGAACTACAAACCACTGCTCAGTGAAATCAAAGAGGACACAAACAAATGGAAGAACATACCATGCTCATGGATAGGAAGAATCAATATCGTGAAAATGGCCATACTGCCCAAGGTAATTTATAGATTCAATGCCATCCCCATCAAGCTACCAATGAGTTTCTTCACAGAACTGGAAAAAACGGCTTTAAAGTTCACATGGAACCAAAAAAGAGCCCGCATTGCCAAGACAATCCTAAGTCAAAAGAACAAAGCTGGAGGCATCACACTACCTGACTTCAAACTATACTACAAGGCTACAGTAACCAAAACAGCATGGTACTGGTACCAAAACAGAGATATAGACCAATGGAACAGAACAGAGTCTTCAGAAATAATACCACACATCTACAGCCATCTGATCTTTGACAAACCTGAGAGAAACAAGAAATGGGGAAAGGACTCCCTATTTAATAAATGGTGCTGGGAAAATTGGCTAGCCATAAGTAGAAAGTTCAAACTGGATCCTTTCCTTACTGCTTGTACGAAAATTAATTCAAGATGGATTAGAGACTTAAATGTTAGACCTAATTCCATAAAAAGCCTAGAAGAAAATCTAGGTAGTACCATTCAGGACATAGGCATGGGCAAGGACTTCATGTCTAAAACACCAAAAGCAATGGCAGCAAAAGCCAAAATTGACAAATGGGATCTCATTAAACTAAAGAGCTTCTGCACAGCAAAGGAAACTACCATCAGAGTGAACAGGCAACCTACAGAATGGGAGAAAATTTTTGCCATCTACTCATCTGACAAAGGGCTAATCCAGAATCTACAAAGAACTCAAACAAATATACAAGAAAAAAACAAACAAACCCATCAAAAAGTGGGCAAAGGATATGAACAGACATTTCTCAAAAGAAGACATTCATACAGCCAACAGACACATGAAAAAATGCTGATCATCACTCGCCATCAGAGAAATGCAAATCAAAACCACAATGATATACCATCTCACACCAGTTAGAATGGCAATCATTAAAAAGTCAGGAAACAACAGCTGCTGGAGAGGATGTGGAGAAATAGGAACACTTTTACACTGTTGGTGGGATTGTAAACTAGTTCAACCATTATGGAAAACAGTATGGCGATTCCTCAAGGATCTAGAACTAGATGTACCATATGACCCAGCCATCCCACTACTGGGTATATACCCAAAGGATTATAAATCATGCTGCTATAAAGACACATGCACACGTATGTTTATTGGAGCACTATTCACAATAGCAAAGACTTGGAATCAACCCAAATGTCCATCTGTGACAGACTGGATTAAGAAAATGTGGCACATATACACCATGGAATATTATGCAGCCATAAAAAAGGATGAGTTTGCATCCTTTGTAGGGACATGGATGCAGCTGGAAACCATCATTCTTAGCAAACTATCACAAGAACAGAAAACCAAACACCGCATGTTCTCACTCATAGGTGGGAACTGAACAATGAGATCACTTGGACTCGGGAAGGGGAACATCACACATCAGGGCCTATCATGGGGAGGGGGGAGGGGGGAGGGATTGCATTGGGCGTTATACCTGATATAAATGACGAATTGATGGGTGCTGATGAGTTGATGGGTGCAGCACACCAACATGGCACAAGTATACATATGTAACAAACCTGCACGTTATGCACATGTACCCTAGAACTTAAAGTATAATAAAAAAAAAATTAATTAAAAAAAAGAATATCTGTGTATCAGCCATCATATTAAACCTTAGCAAAGGAACATGATTTCCAAAAATTAAAATAAATTTCTTGTTAAGACTCCTTTGCTCATTAGATGCAGGTTTTGATAAATAGAATGTATCTGTAATTGCATTTTTGAAAGTAAGTGTCCAGGTTATGTCATGGTAATACATGATTTTCTCTTAAAAATATTTTTTTCCTTTAAGATTTTATAGCAAGTATAGCTGGTTCTTTATATCAACAGTGAAAATTAAGTTGACTGAGTACCTTAGTAACAAGCATTAAAATAAATTTTACACTACAACTAAAAAAAAAAAAAAAAAAAAAAACCCCATCAAAAAGTGAGTGAAGGATATGAACAGACACTTCTCAAAAGAAGCATTCATGCAGTCAACAAACATGAAAAAAAGCTCATCATCACTAGTCATTAGATAAATGGAAGTGAAAACCACAATGAGATACCATCTCATGCCAGTTAGAAATGCGGTCACTAAAAAGTCAGGAAACAACAGATGCTGGAGAGGATATGGAGAAATAGGAATGCTTTTACACTGTTGCTGGGAGTGTAAATTAGTTCAACCACTGTGGAAGACAGTGTGGCACTTCCTCAAGGATCTAGGACTAGAATTACCATTTGACCCAGCAATCCCATGACTGGGTATATACCCAAAAGATTATAAATCATTCTGCTATAAAGACACAGGCACACATACATTTATTGCAGCACTGTTCAAAATAGCAAAGACTTGGAACCAACTCAAATGCCCATCAATGATAGACTAGATAAAGCAAATATGGCACATATACACCATAGAATACTATGCAGCCAAAAAAAAGAATGAGATGATGTCTTTGCAGGGACACGGATGATGATGGAAACCATCCTTCTCAGCAAACTAACACAAGAACAGAAAACCAAACACCACATGTTCTCACTCATAAGTGAGAATTGATCAGTGAGAACACATGGACACAGGGAGGGGACATCATACCCCGGGGCCTGTTGGGGGGCGGGGGGTGGGGAGGGATAGCATTAGGAAAAATACCTAATGTAGATGACAGGTTAATGGGTACAGCAAACCACCATGGCAAATGTATACCTATGTAACAAATATGCAGGTTCTGCACATGTACCCCAGAACTTAAAGTATAACAAAATAAAATAAAATAAAAATCGTAACTTGTTAAAAAATAAAAGAAAACATTATGCAAACATTAATTAAAAGAAGTCTGTAGTAGCTATATCAGTAGTAGACAAATTAAATTTTAGAACAAAGAAAACCATCAGGAATATAGAGAGAAATTACATAATGACAGAGGTAATTTCACAAGAAGACATAATAGCAAATGTTTGTATAGAGAAGTTCAAGAGATATAAAGCAAAACTGATGAAGTTGAAATTAAACATGGGTAATCCACAATTATAAATGAAGATTTCACCATTTCTTTCTTCATAGTCAAAGAAGTTAATAAAAAATAAACAAGATTATAGAACAACTAAACATTATCAACCTAATTAATCTAATTGATTTATACACAGACCTATTCCAAATAAGTGAAAGAGAAAACGCTTTCTTTCTTTATTTTCATTTTATATCAATGTATTCTTTTTTTTTTATTTTTTTATTTTTTATTATACTTTAAATTCTAGGGTACACGTGCATAACGTGCAGGTTTGTTACATATGTATACTTATGCCATGTTGGTGTGCTGCACCCATCAACTCGTCAGCACCCATCAATTCATCATTTATATCATGTATAACTCCCCAATGCAATCCCTCCCTCCTCCCCCCTCCCCCCTCCCCATGATAGGCCCCAGTGCGTGATGTTCCCCTTCCCGAGTCCAAGTGATCTCATTGTTCAGTTCCCACCTATGAGTGAGAACATGCGGTGTTTGGTTTCTTTTATTATTATTATACTTTAAGTTCTAGGGTACATGTGCACAATGTGCAGGTTTGTTACATACGTATACATGTGCCATTTGGTGTGCTGCATGCGTTAACTCATCATTTACATTAGGTATATCTCCTAATGCTATCCCTCCCCCCTCCCCTGACCCCACAACAGGCCCTGGTGTGTGATGTTCCCCTTCCTGTGTCCAAGTGTTCTCATTGTTCAATTCCTACCTATGAGTGAGAACATGTGGTGTTTGGTAGAAAAAACACTTTCTTTATGTTATTTTTTAAAATTAGCTTTTACTTTAAGTTCAGGGGTACATATGCCAGTTTGTTATTTAGGTAAACTTATGTCATAGGGGTTTGTTGTACATATTATTTCATCACCCAGGTATTAAGCCTAGTACCCATTAGTTGTTTTTCCTGATCCTCTCCCTCTTCTTACCCTCTACCCTTTGATAGGTCCCAGTGTGAAAACACTTTCATTTCAATTGTACATAAAATATTTACCAAGATTGATCATAGCATAAGCTGTAAGAAAAGCCTTAATAAATAAATATAATAAATATATTAAATAATTAATAAATATATTAAATGTATTACTTTAATACAAATATAATAAATATTTGTATTAAAGTCATATAAACTATGGTTTGGGACTAATGAATTAAACTAGAATTTAATAACAGAAATGTATTTGGAAGCTACACACATATTGGAAATTACAATATCTAATAATAAATCACATACATCTAAATAACCCATAAGTTCAAGGAAGTTAGAAAATATTTTTCCCAAATAAAACTAAAGATACAATAACGAAATCTAGTAGGAATCAAAATTTGTAGACTGTCATGTTTTAAGGCGAACTTGTAGCATGGTTACAGAAACACTTAAAGAAAGGAACACTTATTTTAAAACACTTACTATAGAAAGGAATGAAAGGTTCTTAAATTATAAATCCAGGCCTCCACATTATGAAATTAGAGAAAAGATAGCAAATGAACCCAAAGGAAGAAAAAGTTAGAAAGTAGTAAGTATAAGAGCAGATAATAATTAAGTTGACTAACGAAAAACAATAGCAAAAAAAAAAAAAAAATCAATGAACCCTAAAGCTTGTTCTGGATAATATTCTTTGATAAACTCCCAGCCAGAATGACCAAGAAAAAAAAGAGAGAAGACACAAATTACCCGTATTAGGAATGAAAAAGGGATTATTACTACAGATCCTTCACACATAAAAATAATGAGAGTTCTATAAGCAACTCTATAGCTACAAATTTTGACAACTTAGATGAACAAGTTTCATGAAAGACACAGACTATCAAGACATACTCAAAAAAGGGATAACCTTACCTGAATAGTCCTCTATCAATTATAGGAATTCAATTCCTATAATAAAATTCCCCTAATAAAGAAGACTCAAGTTCAATATCAACAAATTGAATGTGAGTAATATACAAAAAAGGATAATACATAATGACTAAATAAGAATTATCCTATAAATGCAAAAAAGTAGCTCACCACATAATTATATAAATAGATTTAGAAAAAGCTTTTAACAAAACCCAACATCCATCTCTGATTTATACAAAGAAACACCTCTCCACCAAGTATGAATAGAAAGGAACTTCCTTAACTTGGTAAATAACTACTATGAATAAACCTCATGTGAACATGATACTCAGTGGTAAAATATAGAATATTTTCCATCTCAGATAAAAAAGAAAGACTAGGGAGTCTGTTTTGCACAATTCTATTAAACATTGCATTGCATGTCCTAGCTAGTGCAATAAGGCAAGAAAAACAAAAGACATCCCTATTAAGAAAACGTGATTGTTTCTGTAAAAAACAAACCAAAATCTACAAAAATTTCCCAGAACAAATAACTAAGTTTAGCCAGAAAACAAAAGGTCAAAATACAAGATTTAAATCTATTTGTAATTTGTGTAAATTAACAATTGAAATTCAAAATTTCAGAAGGCAGTAACATTTAAAATAACTTGCAAGAAATAAAATACTTAACTATGTATCTAGAAATATATGTGTAGAATCTGTATTTTTCTGATTCTAATCTGAACATGTGACCTGTAACAGAATAAAAAGACAAGCTAGAGTTGGAGAAAATATTTGCAAATCATATATCTGACAAATAACTTGTATCCAAAATATATTATGAACTCTGAAACTCAAAATTAGAAAGCAAACAAACATAAAAATGGACAAAATATTTGAAGAGACACATTACCAAAGAATGTAT
The DNA here is from genome assembly GCF_007565055.1 of Rhinopithecus roxellana. Classification (NCBI taxonomy): domain Eukaryota; kingdom Metazoa; phylum Chordata; class Mammalia; order Primates; family Cercopithecidae; genus Rhinopithecus; species Rhinopithecus roxellana. Next base: position 162,353,340 of record NC_044552.1, read on the forward strand.
GCAGATCTAAATAAGGATATGGAAAGTTGCTCACTATCATTATGAGAACGCAATATCATTATGAGAATGCAAATTAAGACCACAATGTGGTAACACTGTGCGCCAAAAATGGCTTTAACAAAACATGACACCACCAGATGTCAGCCAAAGTGTAGAGAAACAGAAACTTTCATACCTTTCTTATGGGAATGTAAATTTTACAACCACATAAAAAATTTTGTCATTTTCTTAAAATGTTAAGTATAAGCTTACCATGAAACCCAATAATTAATCTCCTAAAAATCTACTCCAAAGAAATAAAAACATATGTCCATGCAAAAACTTGTTAATGAATATTTGTAGCAGTATTATTTATAGTAGACAAAAACTAGAAACAACCATTATGTCCGTCAATTGGTAAATAAACAAAATGTTCTGTATCCATATAATAGAATATTATTCAGCAATAAAAATAAACAAAATTCTGATATATCTTAAAACGTGGTTCATCTGCAAAAAAAAATATGCCAAGTAAAAGAAGCCAGATGCAAAGACCCTCTATTGTATAATTTTATTTATATGAAATGCTCAGAAGAGATTGATTTATGGAAACAGAAGACAAATCAGTGGTTGTCTGGGGCCGCAGGGTGCTAGAAGAAATTGATGCAAATGAGATTGGGAAAATTTTTTGAGGTGATATAAAGTACTAAAACTGGATTGCAGTGATGTTTGCATAACTCTCTAATTATTGCCTGCTGTTTCTGTCAGTGTAAATCTATCAGTAGCCCTTAACCTTGATATTGTGCTCTCAGTATACTAACAATAGTTATATTAAGTGTATGATTCCATTTAAATGACACTGTGGAAAAAGCAGAACTCTAGAGACAAAAACATCAATTTTTGCTCAGGGGGTAGGAGTAAAGAGAGTATTTGACTACAAAAGAATAGAATGAGATAATTTTTGAAGTTATGGAAATATTTTATATAATTAACACAGTAGTTACACAACTTTTTGCATTGGTCACATTTCATGTAACTATAAAGCGAAGAATCAATTTTACATGTTAATTTAAAGTAAATTTAAAAATCATTTTAAAAGTTGAGTTCATATTCCCTGACAAACTTACTCCTCCTCTGGTGTTACCTATTTTAGTTAATGGCAATAACAATCACCAGTTGCCCAAAGCAAACTTGAAAATCATTCTTAACATCTCCTTTTTTACCCACTACGTCTAAGCAAATCCTAAGCATTTCTGGAATCATTTTAAATTATCTTCTTCCTCATTATTATGTTTCTGTTCCGAGCAAACATTTTTTTTTTACAAGAATTACTTGAAAGCCTATTAGCTGCAATACCATTTTTTCAGGTTATGGAATATTCAGATGAGACAGTGACTGAATTAGAGAAATAATTAAGATCATCCAGAGATGAATACTTTTTTGAGTACCATACAGAAGGGGATATAATGACTCTGGAGACTTTAAATTTCCACTTTTTTTTGTGAAAGGATTTGATTTGAGTATGATTTCACTTTGTAAAGTGAAAACATAGGGCTAGAATTATTGTATGAAAATCCAAATACGTGTAAAAGGATAAGATGGTGCTGAATAGCCACAAGAGTGGGCTGTTCCAGTTAAGACGCCATTGTCTCTCAGATCCTGATATGCCCTTCTAAGTTCTACTTTCTAATGACGAAGATAGGATTTCAAAAACTGTATTTCTGTATTGTCAACTGTCTTCCAATTAGATTCTGCTAATGGGGTATAGCAGGAAGACAGGAGGAAACTAGGAAGAACTTGCTATTTGCTCTTTATCTGCTGCTCCTGACACTGTCACTGTCACTGTTGACAGCTCTTTACCCTGACATTGGCTGGTACTTCCATTTGCTCCTCCAGAATCAGCTTCTTTGTGACCTCCTCAGAGGTATGGACACAATATGGGCTGTGCTACTTTCCCCAAAGTCTGAGTCATAGCTTTGCAAGACTTCTTCTCAAAGCTCGGAGATATCGGTACCATCTGTGTGGCATCCACGCCTTAGAAACCTCAGGTAAAAGACTCTGCTGCTCTTTTTCAATCCTCTGCATACTGACAACTTCAAAATATGATTTCCTAGCCCGAGGCCTGGTAGCTACATACTGAAGTTACTGGGTCTGTGTTATCTTGATCTAATCTTTTTTCCTTTTTCGATCTTTCAACCCCTGTTTAACCCAGCCCTTAATATTCTTAATATTACGGTTGTCCCTCAGTCTACACAGGGGATTGGTTCCAACACCCCTGCATATAACAAAACCTGCACTACTGAAATCTCACAGTTGGCCCTGCCAAACTCACATATGTTAAAAGTCAGTCCTCCATATACATAGGTTTCACATCAAGAAAATAATGTATTTTTGATTGGCATTTGGTTGAAAAAATCTGCATATTTATGGCACCACTCAGTTCAATCCCACAAGTTGTTCAAGGGTCAACTGTATATTCTCTGGTTGTAATATCTAGAACGAATTTTGATTTTCTGATGGGTCCTGATTGATACCACTGTTTTCATTATTTCCAAACTTCCACACTGCAGCTACAGTAATCTTTCTTTCTTTTGTTTTTTGTTTTGTTTTGTTTTGTTTTTTTTGAAACGGAGTCTCGCTCTGTCGCCCTGGCTGGAGTGCAATGGCGCGATCTCGGCTCACTGCAAGCTCCGCCTCCCGGGTTCACGCCATTCTCCTGCCTCAGCCTCCCAAGTAGCTGGGACTACAAGCGCCCGCCACCACGCCTGGCTAATTTTTTGTATTTTTTTTTTTTTTTTTTTTTTAACAGAGACAGGGTGTCACCGGTTGGTCAAGATGGTCTCCATCTCCTGACCTCGTGATCCACCCAACTCGGCCTCCCAAAATGCTGGGATTACAGGCGTGAGCCGCCATGCCTTCCCAGCTACAGTAATCTTTCTAAAATACGAATCTTATCATTTCCCTGATTGCTCGAATTCAGTGACTTCTCATAATTTTCAAAAAAATTCTAAACTATTGTAGTAAAAGTATCCTATCATGATGACTTAGCCCTAACTATATCTCTGACATAATCTACCATTACTTTCCCTCCCTTTCAATATACAATACATTTGGCCATAAAGAAGTGAAATGCTCTTAGTTCCTCTAATATTTAGAACTTCCTCTCATTTATGGACCTTCATACATCTTTTGAGTGAGACACTCATTCCCGCTACCTTACTTTGGGTAATTCTTATTTATGTGTGAGGTATAAGTTTAAACATATATATACACATACAATATTTTTTTTTTTTTGAGACGGAGTCTCCCTCTGTCGCCCAGGATGGAGTGCAGTGGCGCAGTGGCATGATCTCAGCTCACTGCAAGCTCCGCCTCCCGGGTTCAAGTGATTCTCCTGCCTCGGCCTCCCAAGTAGCTGGAATTAGAGCTGTCCGCCACCACGCCCAGCTAATTTTTGTACTTTTAGTAGAAACAGGGTTTCATCATGTCAGCCAGGCTGGTCTCGATCTCTTGACCTCATGATCCACTCGCCTCAGCCTCCCAAAGTTCTGGGATTACAGAAGTGAGCCACCATGCCCAGTAAGCATAATTTTTTTTAAGACACCTTCTGTTTGTCATGGAATGGTGCATGTGCCATTGTATTCTGCTTTTATTACATTTCTATTTCCCTTTCCATGATTCCTAACAATTGCATGTGTAATCTAATGTTACTAGTCCTTTGTAGAACACTTATTTGCAATTGAGAGGCCAATCTCAGCATATTGTAAAATCACAAACAATAAGAACAATAAAATATAACAACAAAACTTTAATACCAATCACCATCATTCCAATTACCAGTCGCATCAAAGCTCCCTCTTTAGAAATGGGGATACATGAGATTTAACTCACTTATAATGTTTTCTTATTTCTTTGTATGTTAGTTAAATGACTTGTTCTCTCTGTCATACTCAAAGCTTTAAGAAGGAGAAGACAATGTCTACACTACTTTTTCACCTGGTCCAGTTCCCGATACCCATTATCAGTCACTGGCACTTGCTTCCTCATCAATGGCCTGGGTCACTCAGGTTCTTGGGTAAATTAGAAGAAGAACCAAGAGAAATCCAACTCACAGAATCTCTGGAAAGATTATCTTTCCCTCTCTGAGCACTAAGGAAACCGTTTAATAAAATGACCCATCTAGTTCTAAATAGTCACATCATATCTTTGTCTGCAAAATAACTTTCTCTTTGCAAACGCTTAATGTCTTATTAATTTCATTCAGCATTTTAATGCTTGTGTCTCATCTCCTTGTTCATGATTAATAATCTATTTCCAGAAGGCAAAACATTGCTTACTTGCCCTTTCTATGTATACCCATACTCAGCAGGGATATAACTGGCCCCTCCCAAAGGTGAGTCCAGCTAACAAAGTATCTTCAAGAAAGGCACTGTGTGAGCAGACATCTCACTTCAGAGAAATCCAGGCTTTGCACTTGAAGGTATATGGGAAGACATAGTGGGTTAAAATTACCCCACTTCATCAGGCATGGGGCCCAGGTGGTTTAGTTAATGATGGCTTCATACCCGGTGAGCCCCCATCAGTATATTCTGGGAAAATATTCATAACTTATGAATGAAAAAACAAGTAAATAAAAAGGAGATTTTCCTTTTAAATAGCTTAAAGGCATTCAATGACTGAAGTCCAAGAAGCATATACAATGTACCAATAACAGAACTAGAATCAGAAAGAAAAATGAAGTATCCAATATGACAAAACAATGCTGCATCATTTTAATGATAGTACATAAATCAAAGTTTTTTTCAACATTAATATATTTATTTAATTCATACATCATAAAATTTTAAATAAACTTCTAATGCTACTGAGGAGATATGTAAATGCCTCACCACCCTTGTCCCTCACTTCCATATAATTATAAACATGATTTTATTATTTTAAATAATAGGGGTTTTAAAAATGTCTTTGAAATAACAGAGGTTAATATCCAATACAATTTGTGAATGTGTTGCAGTAATATCAGTTAAAACAAGCATCTGATTAATGTGGCTTGGGAACCTCAGACAATTTATTGAGCTGCTTGTTGTTTAAAATCTATGATACTTTCCCTCTTCTGTGCAGATATTGATTTGATAGATGAAGTGGGGGTAATTTTTCTTTTAGAGTGGTGATGTTAATGGTCATTGAATTTTCACTGACAAAGCAGTGAACTATGTTTATTAGGGAACTCTAGTAGTTGTTTATTTTCCTTCTTTCTTTTGTTTGTTTCTCCCTTTTTCTTCTCCTTATGATTTCAGTCTTTCAAAGATGACGGAAAACCTTTAGAAAGGTAAGCCTGGATTTCAGCTTGTCTTGTTGAAGGCAAGATTAATTATAAAGAGGAAAGAAAGATAAGGGACTTTTGTCTGGTTCTATCATCTTAAAATCTTGGTCAATATGTGCCTTTGTGATCAGTTCTCTATTGTTTGAAATTGTTTCCCTATTGAAATCATTTCTCTATTTTGCACCAGGTGCATTCTAGAGTCCATAGTGACATCACAACATCATATTATATGAGTTAAGCTAAAGATGTCATCTGGGAAAGGGTATCTCTCCAGGCAAGGTAAGCAAGATAAAGATTCACACACCCCAGGATCTCATCCTCCCATCGTGACACATACAAGAACATCTATTAAATAAGGTTAAAATTCCATTTTAGTGAAGAGAACATTTTTCTCATGAGTTTCCCATCTTATAGGGAAAAGTATAGGAATTTTTTTTTTTTTTTGTCATTTGAAGAATAAACAAGCTGCCAGAAAGCCTGGAAGTGTGGTGTCAGCCGTTTACAAGAGACTAATGGAAATGCCAGTTGCTCAGCTCTTACAGATGTTATTGGGGTCTATAGAATGTTGTGGCCATCCTTGCTAGAAGCAGACAGTTTGATTTTTTTGAGAAGCAGAGCTTGGGTACATTCCCTGCCACTAAGGGAAGGAGCGGGTCCCAACTAGCTTATCATCTAGTCAACCTAGAATGAGCTTCTAGAGTCACTTTCAGGCAATTTCATTCGCTGTTTCAATATTTTTATAAGAAAATGAAATCAAAATTATGTATAAAAAATCACAATTACCTAGACATGATATAATTATGTTTATATATATTATTGCAATATATATACAGGCACTTTAATGAAAATGTACTATATACATTATAAATATATGTCTATAACTCATATATACATGTGTATATTATGAGCATGTGTGCATATGCGCATAATATACCAATAGATCGTTTACTGAAAACAAATTTTATCTGGGCATTTCATTGAAGACTATCTGAGTAGACATGAGGTAAACGGAAATCAAACATGTGCCAGCTTGAATACTGAATCTGCTTTTAAAGATATGACCTGGGCAATGTATTTTTTCTGAGCTTCAATTTAATGATAAAGTAATGATCATCTTAACATTTTTGTAAAGTTGTTTGAAGCCTCAAGACAGCAATTGTAAAGCACTTAGTGTAATTCCATGTAGTACACACTGACATTCCCAGGTTATCATTGAAATAGATATTTCATGAGGTTTTAAATTTAATATCGAATTAATTTCACTCAGACATTTATTAAAGAAGCATTTAATATAATCTATACTATTGCATGTTACTTGGAAATAGAAAGATAATGAAGCCACAGCCGTAGCTTCATTGGGTGTATACTCTAGGAATGGTACCATGACAGAGAAGGACATAATTCTTTAAACACGTGAATAGTGGCATGAGATAATGATTTAAATATAATTCTCCCAGAGGTTTTATTTTTAAAATTTACTCATGTACATTATCAGCTTTAATTGATACATATTTATGGGGCACAGTGTAATATTTTGCTACGTGTGTACAATGTAATGATCAAATCAGAGTGATTAGCAAATCTATCACCTCAAACATTTATCATTTTTTTTGTGTTGGGAACACTGAAACTCCTCTCTTCTAGCTATCTGAATATACAATAAACTGTTGTTAATTGTAGTCACCCTACAATGTTATAAAACACTAGAACTTATTCCCAAGAGTTTTTTTTTTTTTTATTTTTTTCTTTGCTGTGGTAACAGTTGCTGTTGTTTTTAATAGTGCATATAGATAGAATTAGAGTGAAGATAAATAGTTCTCCCTTAAATTACGTAGGACTAAGTTCAAAGAAGACTTCATTCTAGGCATGGAATTCTGCAGGTGCACAGGAGCTAGTTTCTCCAGACTTCACCGGGTCTTCACCTGGAGAAGCATGTGAATGGGACACTGAGCCTGAGAGCTCAGCTTGTGTTTAAATATATCATTCAGGAAGAGAAGCTATTCACTTTATTCACTTGCCTTTCTACACCTCCCTTTTAGTGAGAGTCGGATGTTCAACTGTTTTCCCTTATTAAAGGTAGGGGAGAGAGACCCTCAGAGAATCACTTGTAAAGTTTGAATAAACTTATAAGACAGGAAAAATAACATCTCATTTCCTATTTTGAACTGTGTCTGAACACTATGTGTGTGTGTGTGTGTGTGTTTCTGGGTACGTGTATGTGTGTGTGTTGTAGGGGTTGGTGGAGAGGGTTAAATCTTTGAATAAATAGTTTTATGAAATCAGAATGAGAATAAAATGTTATTAGTGCACTGTACAATCCAGAGGGAGAAATAAAGGTTCAGCAGAGCACAATTAAAAAGTGTATTAGAAAATTTTAAATAATTTTATATTGATAACCCCAATGAATTCAACCTGTTCAATAAAGCAGTTACATTTACAATATAGTAAACGAAGTGCAAGGATAGAGATGTGCACGGAGTGTTGTAACTGGAGAAGCATGGGATTGGGGAAGGTGTCCTAGGAGAGCTATTGTCCATTCTAAATGTTAAAACATGGGTATGCCTTATATAATCAAATTTGGCATGGAAAAATATTAGAGATCATTTCAAGGAAAAGATGAACTAAAGAACTTGGGCAAGAAACAGAATGTGATACCTTATGTTGTATATTTTACTACATTTATTACTTGTGATATGTTTCTGTTCATCCCAGTAAAGCACAGATAAGAAAGCACAAGATTTCTTAAATACCCATAAACAAAACAGAATTATTTTTCATCCACATGGATGAAGCACTTTGCAAAAATATTTTGTTCCTGCCAAGAGAACAGTAAAACAGTAATGTTGACACAACCTTTTTATAATAAGATGTCTAATTGGAATGGAGAATTAGAAGACTTGTCAAAATGTTTTCTTCATACCGCTTTTAGTTAAGTTGTACAATGATTTTGGTGGGGTTGGGAGATGTGGTCTTATATGGAGCAGCAGTGGTGATAGAGGAAGTAAATCACACTGCAAGCCTTCTATTTGCTGCTGATGTTGAAAATAATTGCGGTGTATCTCATTATATTATTTTTAATTAATTGTATGTGAGTCCATTAAACATAGTAGGTGACAGCACTTTGAAAATCTATTTGTTGGCTCAAAACTTATCTATCAATTAATTCTTTCAAAAATAATTATTGATATCTAGAATGTGTCAAAGTGGTGTTGATAATCCTGGATGATACAAGGTTAATCAAGGTAGATACTAATTTTGCCTACAAAGAGTTTGCGATTGAAATTCATTTGATTTCTCAGAAAGAGTGGGAGAAACTCATCATAACTCATCACTCCCCAAAAGCACATAGGTGTTGATTCATATAAAAATAACATATGCCCTGCTACTGATAGAGAGAGCAGGAAAACGAGAAGGTCTCTTTCTAACTTGCATCTTCAATAGAAAGATTATGCAATATGCTAGTTGTTTATTCCATACTGAGCATCCATATTCAGATTCTAAAGTCATCTATATTTTTCCTTTTTAAAAATAATAATACATGATCCACTACCATGGTCAGTTTGTCTATGAGTTAGTTTTATTCAACACAAGTATAAAGTTTCCTTAGAGATCAATGTATGGGCATCAGTATTTCATATCTGTGAATATGTGATTAGTGAAATGAATGCAAGCAATGATAATATTTATGATTGCTACAAAGAAAACCTACTTAAGCCAAATTGGTCCAGTGTTTTTTTCTGGAAAACTGTTTTACTGGGATGTTCAGAAAGAGAGAGAGGCAGAAAGAGAAGGCATATTCTTCAGATAAAATTTCTCCAATCTATGTCCAAATAAATTAATGTAGACATAATTTATAGTAGTCCTGGTTTTTGGTAAAATGAGATAGCAGCACCACTGAAACTAATACTAGCGCATTGGAAAACACTGACAACAGGAGAGAGCAATTTGTTGTTTATGCATGAGGCATGAAAAGACCATAAGTTTGGATAAATGTTCAGAATGCCAACCTACGTGATCCATACAGCTGCCACACTATAATCCAGTGAAGTTTCACTGAAATGCATGATTCCATCGAGAGATCCATAACTTGATGGAAATTAGAAAACTGACGATTTTCCAGTCACCAACTTGTCCCCAAGTGGAGCTATTGTTTTAAATTGTGTAGGATTTTGAAAAAATTCAGTTGCTTCTCTTCCAATGATGTTGGTCAGTGACATGAAAACATATCTATACTTTTAAGAGTGAGCATGTTTACTTGGCCAAAAGAGACTGCAAAAGAGAGATTAAAAAAAAAAAAAAACAAAAAAACAAAATAAAACAAAACAAAAAAAAAACATTTACTCTGCATATTTGTGTTAGAAAAGGAATATCTCAATACATATTAAAATGTTGTTATTTCTGTTAAAAATAGAATAAGCTCAGGATGCTACAGGTATGACTGGAACACTCTGTAGTCACCTTCCATAGGAGAGTAATTAGAAAATATAATTTGCCATTCATTACCTTAAAAATAAGTTTATTATACCTAATATTCTTTCCATAATATGTTTTTAGAAGCAAGATGGTCAATAGTAAGATTCAAAATTTGCCTTACATGTATTTTTAAAAATTTTCACGATTAATGTACAATTTCATGAATTATAGTCTTGATATTTAAAATGATTTAAATTGAGCATTCTTATATTTTGTTTTCCATGGACATAAACTGTACTTTAACTGCCATTAACAGGAACTACAAATATTTCATATTACTAATGAGGAAACATACAAATAAGTTCAGTTAATATTGGAGCTCATAAATTACTTTTGAAGATTTAAGTTGAAAAATGAAAATAAAAAATAGAAGGTGATTTATACATTTCTATCTGCTTGCTCTTTGGAATGTATTTGCCAAGATGTGCTATCATTAAGTATAAAGTATTTAAAAATAATATAAACAGAATCTTTAAACATGTAAGTTATGATTTAGTGAAAGCCTTATTTATAATAATAAGGTGTTTGGACTTCATTTTTTAAGGGAAAGGAGAATGATCTCATTATTGAAGGAGGCAATCTTATCAGTGATGTGAAGAATGGATGGCTGGAGTATGGAAGATTGGATCCAAATTAAAGGTGAAAGCCCGCCCACAAGTTATTGCAATAGTCCAGTGAAATGGTTAAGAGGGCCTGTCCTAGGCTAGAAGCTATGGGAATGGAAAGAAAAAGACAGATGTAGAAGGATGCTGCGATAAAGGAACTAGCATCAGTGGGAGTTGAAACTTGATTACAGGTTGAAAGAGAAGTTGGAATGAAAGTCCACACTGGAGTACCCAGCTTGAGTCACTTGAAGTGAAATATTCTCGACGAGAATTCTTGAGGTGGTGTGTGCATTGGCATGGCTCTTGTGAAGACTGGTGCTCGCACTCCTGGATTTAATGTAGCAGTTGGAACCACCCCTTGGAAGATACAGAAACAGTCTTAAAACAGATAGATGAAGACAAACTATGATTGTTTAGAACAAGTTATGTTCTTAATAAAGCATAATTATTTTCCAAGGAAAGCAGAGGAAATTTAGAATTTCAGGTATTAAGTGACCAGACGTGTTGGTTCATGCCTGTAATCACAGCACTTTGGGAGGCCGAGGTGGGCGGATCACCTGAGGTAAGGAGTTCGGGACAAGCCTGGCCAACATGGCAAAACCCCGTCTCTACTGAAATTACCAAAAAAAAAAAAAAAAAAAAAAATGGCGAGCATGGTGGTGGGCACCTGTAATCCCAGTTACTCCGGAGGCTGAGGCAAAATAATTGCTGGAATCCAGGAGGCGGAAGTTGCAGTGAGTGGAGAACGCGTCATTGCACTTCAGCCTGGGGGACAAGAGCGAAACTCTCTCTAAACAACAACAACAACAACAACAACACGCCTTCTTCTTTTTGGTTTAAAAAATTCAAGTAAAATCCAATAACATACATTTTATCTTGGGAAATTAGTCTCTAACAGACGCTGACTTCACAAAGTTTCCATCAGTATGTGCCTTTATATCTAACTCAGAAATCAATTTCAGAGCTGAAACACCACTGCAAGTATTTCTGAATACTCCTTTTAGTTATCTGCTAAATCACTGCTGCTGTCCTATCAGAAATTTTGCATTTCAGTAGTCAGACAGGCACAGACAAGAACCCAGCAGCGCTTACCAGTAACAAGTACGAAATGGGGAAAAAATGGTAGGAAGCTTAAGTTATTTGAGGATACCTTTGATACTATAGCTGGTACCTGGAATTTTTGGAAATGTAAAATGTATATACACCATTTAAGCCTCAACCTATTTTCCTCTGTTGTGGGTTAATTTCATTCAGTTACAAATGATCTTCTGAATTACACGCCACCATGGATGTGTATGGTTTCTGAAACATTAAATGGTTCACTTTCATATGTAAATTTCAATCAGTTAAAATTTGTATCTCTATATTGAGTAAAGTAGGTATTTAATATAATTTCTTTCTCTATAGGTAACCTATTTTCCATCACTACATATTCAATGGAAAATGGAAAATCATTTACCCTGTAATTTGAAAGGCCATTTGTTTCCTGCATCAAATTCTGTTTATAGAGTACTATCATTCTGGTCCATTTTTCATTTCTCTAGCTTTGTGTCAAAAAAATCACACTGAATTAATTAGTATGTATCTCTTAATTATTATGATATTTTGGTAAGGCGACTCACTCTAACATTTCTCTTCTTCAGTGTTAGTGTAATTGAGAACTAAATGGCTCATAAAAAAGGAAACTTGCCTGTTTTGACATTAAACAAGAATAGAAATAAGCAAAACATTTCCCTACATAATTAATATAGATAAGTTCTCAAATAATTTTAATGATTGAACTCAAGTACCTTAGCGGTACAAACAGCTAAAGTCGAAAATTTTGTTTAAAGTTGTCCTGAATTGATATTTCCCAGAGGGAACTGGCAAAAGCAAATGCATATGTTTTAAGATGTAAGAAATCAAGTAAATAATAAATAAGCCACAAATGACTTTCAGAGATAAAGTACCAAAAAAACTTAATGGGTCACAGATTTTTTTTAAATAAAAGAAACATAAAATAAATAAATAATAAATAATAAAAGAATAAAATGATAGAATTTTATTCTATAATAAATAAACAATAAAAGAAAACAAGTCACCATGTGTGAGCATTAGCTAACACAATAATTAGCTTTGTTAGATTAAAAAAACTCCAAAAAATTTGAATCATCAAAACTGGACTATATTGAAAAACTACATTTTTGTATTAAATATATTAAAAATATATTTTCAAAAATCCTGAAAATGTAAGTCAACGAAAGATTATAAAAAATAAACCAAGGAGATATATATGTATGTATATGTGTGTATAAATATAGATATATATAACTTGATTTTTATATCTAATTATATATATTTATATATAGAAATTCAAATTAAAAATGAAATAAATGTATTAAACACCATCTTAGAGACAAGTAAAAAAAGAGTGAATAGATAATATAGTTTAAGAATTTTCCATAATTGATCTCAGATATTTAAAGATATGAGAAATATAGAAGAGAGATTTAGAAAGTTCTAAGAAAAAGTGAGAAAATTTAACACAACCAAACAGGATTCAAAAAATATCTAAAAGAGTTAATTAGGAAGAAATGCTATTTATTCAAAGGAATAATGGATGATAATTTTCTTTTGTGAAAAACAGACAACAGAAAGTGCAGGTCATGTTTAAGGTTCACGGCTTCATTTGACTTGTAGAGAAATCAGAATTTGTAGACTTTTGTTTCTTTAACTAACTTTCCCTTACAGAAATGTTTGTTACACTTTTACTTGGCAGGAAATACTTAGTTTTTTAATACTCAAACACTTTATTGAAGTAGGTATTTTCAAGAAGATTGCAAAATGTCCTGAATATGTACATTCTGCTGACCACAAAAAAATGTACATAAAGATTCAAATATAAGACTAGGCAGGTGGGTAGAGTTCTTATATAAGAATGTATGCATACTCTATATCTTGTCATTTTGAATCATAGTTCTGTTATGAATGCTTACTGTTTGGATGAACGGAGGCAAGATGGTGCACTTTCGGGTTCTTCATCCCCCCCAACTTTTCCCGCGCGCGAAAATGCAGCCGGCGACCCCGGGAAGGTGCAGACCAACTAGGCATGCGCCAGGTGATGTCAATCTGAAGAGACCAAGATTTACTTGGTCGCACCTGCGGAACGCCCCCCGACATGCCCGTGCCCCGCCTATTGCCCTCCCACTCCTAGAAAAGCGGCTCCTGACGAACGCCACGCACGGACTTCCCAGCTTCCCCACTGCCGTCGGGACTGTTGGAACTCCCCCCGAGAGCTGGAGGCCAACAGACCTCTCCCTACCCACCTTCTTCCCCTGAAGCTAGGTGACCAAAATAAACTTGCAGTTTTGCTCCTACACTTGCCTACTCGCTGGTTCTTTTGTGCCCGCTCTGGTGGTCTTAGAAAAACAAATCACTTACAATGAAGAGATCAAGAAACCATTCACTTTATTTAATTAGTGACTAAAATTTTCAGTTTTTATTTCCTGGAGTCTTTTAACCTGAAGCATTATGAAGACCAAAAACTTAAAAGACATGTTGACCGTAGGACGTATATTAGTTTACTCAAATATGCAATGTGTTTGTTTCAAAACCACATGTATAAGTTGACTACTACTTCTGAGTGGGATAAAAAACTTCATGGAAATGGTTTATATAGAGAAGAGGGTCCAAGTTTAAACCACAAATGACTGCAATCTGTAGAAGGAGAGTGCAGGTAAAAAAGACAGCAAATGAGACTATTGAAGAGGATCAGTAGAGGTATTGCTCCTCACAAGAGGGCATTAGCTGCGGTGGGGGTCTGCCTGCAGACCCTGACCCAAACGACGGATGAATAAAACATACACTGACACACAGATATTCTGTTTTGCCAGTTCTGCTGAGTGTCCGACCGCCTGCCCACCAAGAAAGATCTGTCACTGTGGCTGGCCTTGAGCAGTTTGCGCTCCAGGCATTTATTTAGTATACAATTAACAACAGATGCTCTGAGTCAACACAATTGTGGATAATTAACATGGTTAAGAGAGTAGTTCTACAAATGATTAAAGCTTAGTAAATACTATTAGGGGGTAATATCCCTGTTCAACCTGCCCACCCCTGCCCCGACTCTGCACCACCACCACCCAAGAGGGCCATCTGGCTCAAAGGTTAGTTAATGGAAGTAGGGTAAACAGACGTAACTGGTAAGCCTCTGTTGTCCCAAGTATTTACCCTATGACCTAATGCTCTAAGGTGAGAACTGGCTGCCTTCAGCCTGTTCAATTATTACAAGCTATGTAAAAAAGGTTTGTGATTATTCCCTATCACTTTTCCTAATGTTTCCCTTTAATATTTCTGCCACCATCCTGAGTGAATCCCAACAATCAGTGAAGTAAGGGGGAAAAGTGGGGCATGTTAGAGTCTTGCAAGCTATGAGAAAAGGGAGTTTTAAGAATATAGGTGTGGCTGACGTGGTAAGAAACTGAGTAAGGTGAGTACAGGAACATGATTCAAAATATTGGCAACCTTAACAGAAACATTTTTAATGGAGTAGTAGGAAAATAGTTAAGATTGTGTTGGATCAAAGTGTGTAACTGGAAACAAACAATTGAAGATAGCCCGTGTAGACCCATCTTCTGAGCAAGTTGGCTTTAGGAGAGTTCAGGAATATAAACAAATAGTTAGAGATAGTGAGAAATTGGATGTTTTGCTGTATTATGTTTTCTTTTACCTCCTTTTTATGCAGTGACTGAACACACCAGAAAATTCTGTTATGCTGATATGATTGCCATAGAAGGAAAGAAAAAAGAGGAAGAATTAAAGAAACAAAGTTCTGAGAAGAGTCAAGGGGATGGACCTTCAAAGAAGATATGAAATATTGGCCTATTATTAAAAGCAATGAAAGAAAAGGTGGGCTAATCTAGGTAAGATTGCAGGTTTGTTGAGGATAAGATTGAGACAGTGAAAGTATTAGGTGTGCTTAGAAAAAGGATATGGGAATGAATGAATGGACAGTTTCCAATTGATATTACAAAAGTGTTATAGCTATTGATAAACAATCAATGAAAAAATATGAATAACAGGATGGTCAGGCAAAAATAAGAGTTTGAGTTTGAAGATAAGCACAGGTCAATGGTACATATGCTCATTCATCATTGTTTTGTGACATCCTCCAGAAAGTTCACAATAATAAGATAAAATAAATGTCCATAACTGGAATTATAAAAGACTATCAGATTGGCAAAATAATAGTTGGTATAGTTTATACTGAATGACTGGTTGTAAAACAATGACTTGAAAAAGAGAGAGGTGATGCCAGATTTAGGAGATGGAGAGGAATATGACAGGACTTGTACAACTAAAGATCTCTATTTTGGTAGAGATAAAGATATGACTCAGTAGAAATTTACATAAAACATTAGGAGGCACAGTCAAAGAGTGAGATTTTAGAGTAGGTCATCCAAAGAAAATTTTCAACTGCTAATTAAATCTATACTATTAGTGCTTATGTGAGTGTCTTCAGCTGACTAATATGAAAGTCAGTGTTTTGAAGCAGTTGAAGATAATTAGGGCAGAGTGAGAGCAATACCAAAATAAACAAAAAGAAACCACACATACTGTAATTTTTCGCATCACAAAGAATTTTTTCATGTTACTTGTAGTACTAACTGGGTGATAAATGTTAAATAACTCATTTATTTTCCTAAACTTTCGATTAATTTCCTTACTGGAGGCTACCACAAAGAAAATTGACTATTTTAGAATTCGAGGTAAAGGTCAATCATATATTAAGTGTCAGTCCTGAGAAAAGAAATTGAGTCTTAACAGTAGAATAGATTCAAAGAGAACCACCAACTTTGTCCCCCCGATAATGCAGCTTAGCTATACATGCCCCCTGAAAATAATTTTTAGCTACAGTAATTATCTAAAATAAGCAAACAGATCTTTGGTCCAGGAAATTTTTAATGCTGCCCTGAGGTTGAGTAGGAAAGTGTGTATGTGTGTGTGTGTGTGTGTGTGTGTGTGTGTGTGTGAATGAACATGATCAGATACTTTTGGAATGACTTTGGATATTACTATGTACATTGTAGGCAGGAAATTCTGAATAATTCACAGTGATATAAGACAACTTCTATGTCTTTTAAAAATTATAGTCTAAAGAAAGATGTCAGAGAGATGAACATTTGCTTTGAATAAATGTAACATTTATAGAATCCTTTATACAAAGAATTAAACAGAAATTCATTATTTATTTTGTAAAATATTTATAATATCCTTTTAAGTGTCATCTCTTCATTGGGTTTTAATAATTGGTTAACTTTTGTAGAGCTCAAATATTTTGTACATCAGGATTGCAATGCATGCTAACAAAATAAACCTAAAGAAAAAAAATTGAATGAAATAGGGTTCTTTCAAATAAGCAAACAAAATTTAGTAATCTGAAAAGCAGAATATTGAGGAAAGATAATGCAATATACACTGAAAAATATACACCATTATACATTATATATATATAAAATAGAACGGAGATGGTTAATGGTTACAAAAATATACTTAGAATAAATAAGATCTAGTATTTGATAGCACAACAGGATAACTACAGTCAATAGTAATTTACTGTACATTTTAAAATTGCTAAAAGAATATATTTGGATTACTTGCAACACAAAAAAAGAGTAAATGCTTCAGTTGATGGATACTCCATTTATCCAGATGTGATTGTTACTCATTGCATGCCTGTATCAAAATATCTCAAGTACTCCATAAACGTTTATACCTACTATATACTTGTACAAAAGAAAAATTCAAAAATAAGAAGTGTTCATTTAAAACATACTTATAATGGTTAAATTTGTGTGTCAACTGAGTAGGTTAAGGAATTTCTGGATAGATGGTAAAACACTTTTGGGTATGTTTGTGAGGATGTTTCAGGAAGAGACTGGCATTTGAATCAGTAGATTGAGGAAAGAATATCTTTTCATCTGTTGAAGGCCTGAGTAGAACAAAAAGGTGGAGAAAGGACAAATTTTCATCTCTTTTCTAAAACTAAAACATGCGTCTTCTCCTGCCTGCGGACACTGAAGCTCCTGGTTCAAGTCCGGGACTCAAACCAGTGTGTCCCCCAAACACCCACAACCTGCAGGGCCCTCAGCCTTGGACCAAGACTTACACTATTGGCTCCCCTGGTTCTCAGGTTCTCAGACTTGGACTGGATTACACCACTGACTTTCCTGGTTCTCCAGCTTGCAGATGGCATTTGATGGAACTTCTCAGTCTCTGTAATCTCATGAGTCAATTCCCATAATAAATATTATTTTATACCTATACATATCCAGTTGGTTCTATTTCTCTGGAAAACTCTAACATCATACTAATTCCATCATATTTAATGCATGTATTGAAATATGAAATACTGTTTAAAAAATGAACATTTATAAAGTTTTCTATGAATTAAATACAGATACAATAAAAAATTAGCAAGTTTGGTGGTTCCAAAGTCTCCTAAATGTGACAGAAAGAACAGTTAAGACAGGAAAAAAAAGAATGTGATATCTAGACAGAGAAAAACTTTTCCAATGAAAACCTAAAATTTCTTAACCACAAGTTTGCAGTTAACGTTAAAGTATATTTAGAAGTAGAGAAGGTAGGAGAATTTAAGCTCTCTCTCCCAAGAACCTACTATCTTTTTATCACTGTTTTTTTTTAACTTTTATTTTAGGTTCAAAGGTACACGTGCACATTTGTTACATAGGTAAATTGCATGACACGCGGTTGGTGTACAGATTATTTCATCACCCAGGTAATAAGCATAGTATCTAATATGTGTATCAATGTTTAGCTCTCACTCATAAGTGAGAACACATGGTATTTGGTTTTCTGTTCCTGCATCAGTTTGCTTACGACATGATCTTGTTCTTTTTCATGGCTGTGTAGTATTCCATGGTAAGTATGTACCACATTTTCTTTATCCAGTCTATTGTTGATGAGCCTTAGGGTTGATTTCATGACTTTGCTATTGTGAATAGTGCTGTGATGAACAAAAATGTGCATGTGTCTTTATGGTAGAATGAAGGAACCTACTAAAACTATTTTAACAGAACTTTGACAACCGCTTCTCTATTTACACAGCCTAACATAAAGAAATGTGACTGCTTAGGTCAATAGTTAGAAATGGGAGGTTTACAGAACTCATTTGACATGAAGACCTATTTTGCTGGGTCTACAGAGATTTTAAATTTTGCAAACATTTAAAAGTAATACAATTTTATATGAAAATAAGTTTTCTGTTTTCTTTTGAAAGAACAGAATATTTGGTGACACTGCTGTTAAAAGAAAAACTTTAGACAAATTAAATTTGACCGAGTTTAATTGCTCTTAAAACGATTCATGAATAAGGTAGCCCCCCAAACCAGAATAGATTAAGAGAGACTCTGGCAGTGCTGGGTGGTTGGTGATTTATGGACAGGAAAAGGAAAGTGTCATACAGAAAACAGAAGTGAGAAACAGAAACAGCTGGATTGGTTACAGCTTGGCGTTTGCCTTATGTGAACTCGGTTTGAACAGTTGGCCACCTTTGATTGGCTGAAACTCGGTGATTGCTACAAGAGTAACAGCCTGTTTATACATCCATTTAGGCTGCGGTTCACTATGTATAGAGAAACCTTTAGAATTAGCTTAAAATATGTAAGGAGGCAGCTTTGGACTAAATTTAATTTAACACTGTTCTTTAAGTAGCAGCTGGTTTCTTTTAAACTTGGGCCTTAACCTGTTCATTCTCCAGTCCTTTCCACTCACCTGTATACTTACACCTGCCCTTCCTGAAAAATTTTCTTGGCCCTTGTAGGTGTTTGACTTTGGGATGCCCTGCTCAGTCTGTGGGTTCTGAATAGCAAGCAATTCCTACCAATCCCGTCTTTTACTAATGTGGAAATCTGACCTCTACTCAAACCTACGTGAAAGGTCTTATAAGGCCCAGGAAATAAGAGATTAGATAGAGCTCTGCCTGTGCCTGTGAGAATACTGCAGAGGTAGAGAAAAGAGAAATTCAACCTTGTATGTTTGGATCAGACAAGAAACAATGGAAGGATATGTGGCAGAAGTAAATAAAATAATCAATAAGAAGAATGAGACAATTTAAGGAAGGAATTGTGTAAAATGATCAATTGATTGTGGAAATACGTTTCACTTTCCTTTCATTATTTCATATCTCAACTTCCTTGTTCAATTAATTCAATAATGAGATTCTTTCTCATTTTCTTACACCCTTGTCTTCAATTAATTAATGCGGTAAATGAATGAGAAGTCAAATTTAAGAGAAATTTTCTACAGAGGACAATTAAGTCCAAAGGAAAAGATTATGAACAGAATTTAAATGAGTAAAATAAATTTATAAAATATGATGGCCAAAATT
Organism: Rhinopithecus roxellana; assembly: GCF_007565055.1. Classification (NCBI taxonomy): domain Eukaryota; kingdom Metazoa; phylum Chordata; class Mammalia; order Primates; family Cercopithecidae; genus Rhinopithecus; species Rhinopithecus roxellana. The sequence goes on from NC_044552.1 coordinate 162,373,108, forward strand.
ATCATACTTAGTGTAATTTCTTTCAAATATTGGATGAATTTCATTCATTTACCACATTGCAAAATGAAAAATAACATGTTAAAGTAAGGAGAATAATCTTATGAAATCATAAATAAAAAGGAAATTACAGTTTTTATACTTTTAGTTACAAATGACAGAAGACAAAGGAATGTGAGCAATTGAAATCCAGTAGTTTTCTCATGAAGGTTAACTGAAAAAAGTGAAGAAACATTTAAAAGTGTTAGACAAAGGTGCAGTCCCCTCTGCTCACTGACCCTTGTTGCTATTCCTGTTTACAGCCTCTAAGACTGACTTTCTTAAAGTTCATGAAATATTTTATCTTAGTATGTTTCAATTCATCACTAAGGCAATTTAAATTATCTTTAAAAGTAGTATTGCTGATTCAATTTTTTTTTAAATCTTGCTGATGCAACTTGTACTATACTCTTTCTTGACTTAATCTCTTATTTCTGAGGATTTCGAGTCCCATTTCTAATTACAAGGAGCTGTCCTTTGCCATCAACAATATAAATGAGCCTTCATTAAAGAGGTTTCACTGGAGAAAGAAAGAATGAGAAAAAACAAAAGAGAGTGAGAGAGAGGGGGAGAGAGAGAGAGAGAGACCTTGAGAGTCTAGTGAGAGCAAGAAATAGACAGGTGTGAAAAAAGGAGATGAAAGAATAAACCCATTTTATTTCACGCATGGATTCTTAACAGTTGTATTATTGACATTTTGGGCCACATAGTTATTCGTTGTGAGGAGCTCAGCTGAGCTATGCTTTGTAGGATGTTTAGGAGTCTCCCTAGTCTTTATTCACTAGATTCCAGTAATGCCTCCTCTGCAAGTAGTGACAGCCAAAAATGTGTCCTAAAGGACAAAATTATTCTCAAACAAGTGTTTTATACTTTCCAGTCTTTCTGAGTTAAATTTTCCAAGATAAAACTATTCCCAATGCAGAGTTGACTGACTTAAAACTAAATCATGTCTAATTGTTTACATTTTAAGAGTCACTGTTTTAAGGTATTTAGTTTCTGGTTAAAATAATTTAAACTAGTTTTAACTGGAAAAGTTTTATTCCCCTTTGTCTTCAAGTAATTGACTAAATTCCAATGAATATTACTCTAGCAACTAAAAATTTTTCATATGAAGTATACATTTTTGGCTAGAAATAATTCCAAGAAAAAACCTTCAGTATAAATGTTTCCTTTAACTATTTTATATTCTCACTTTACATAGTATGGTTAAGTGATTTTTGGTTAAAACATAAAACCTCAGAGCAAAGAAATGCATCAATAAGGAAGTTGTAATCAACTAATCTCTAATATCGGGTGATTATAATGTGCCTATATGTGCACAGCACTTGGTTGCCTAACCTTGTTTTATTGTACTAGAAAGAATATTTTCTATGCAAATATGAGCATTTTGGTAAATATTGATGTTGATTTTTATTATTATTAAGGCATGACTCAAAGTATTTATCACACGTTTCTCATACTTTTATTCTCATATTTTTAGAAAATCATTTTACAACAGAAATTTTGCAATTAAAGATGGAAAAACTAAGGTCTAGGAGGAAAATAATTTGTACATTACATAATGGAGGCACTTAGACACTAATCTGGATCTTTCGATCCATACTCTTGTGCTAAGCCACTAAGTGGATACTTCTGTGAGGTCTAGAAATATCTTAGGTTTTTTCTACACATTTACTAATTTTATACCATGATGTTCTGGTGTCACTGATTCACTAGCAGGGATTAAGAATCTTCTCACCAACTAGAGGAAATTTATCCTGAATGATACGCAATTAAAGGATTTGGATAGCTATGAAGAGCAACTACATAAATTGAACTGTAAAAAATATTCCAAACCATTGTGAAAATCTTGTCTCCAAAGCAAATGAATCTAGGAAGTAATTCATTCCAACCTGTGTTGTCCAATACAGTAACCTCAAGCTACATGTGGAAATACAATTTTAAATTTAGAAGGACCTCGTGAAAATTTAAGGAAAAAACTATCACTCTGACTTAAGGCAATAGTCATAGAAAAGATGTTTCCTTTTATGAGTTTTGCAAATTATAATATTCTCCAGAAATTGATGTCAGTCTACCTTTTTGATTTATGGTTGAAAATTCAATTTCTTGAGAACTCAGAGTAATATTGACTGGCTGCCCAATCCTGCTCAATCTTACTTGTTAGGAAAGCTATTATCAAAAGACGGGCGATAGCAAGTGTTGGTGAGATTATGAAGAAAAAGGAACTGTTGTAAAATGTTGCCGAATTCAATCTGCTGCTATTTTATTGAGAATTTTTGCATCTATGTTCATGGGAGATTTTGACCTTTAGTTTTTCTTTCTTGTAGAGTCCTTGTCTAGCTTTAGTATAAGAGTAATGCTGGCCTCATAAAATGAGTTTGGAAGTATTTAATCTACTTTTTCCTGGAAGAGTTTAAAAAGGAATGGTATTAGCTGTTCTTTGAACGGAGTTCAGCTGTGAAGCCTTCTGGTCCTGGTCTATTCTTTGCTGGAAGGTTTTTTATTACTCTTTATTCATTATTGGTCTGTTCAGGCTTTTATTTTTCTTAATTCAGTCTTGGTAGATTGTGTGTTTCTAGAAATACATCCATTTCTTTTAGGTTATGCAATTTGTTGGCACGTAATTGTTCATAATAGTGCCTTATGAGGTAAGTGTTGGTGAGGGCAGGGACCCCTTCCACGCTGTTGGTGGGAATATAAATTGGTCCAGCAATTACAGAAGTTTGAAACTTCCTCAAAAAATTAAAAATTGAACTACCAAAGGATCCCTCAATTTCTCTGCTGGGTATATATCCAAAGGACATGAATTCAATATCTCTAAGAGATATATGCATTCCCATATTCATTAAAGCATTTTTCATAATAGCCAAGATATGAAACCAACCTAAGTGTCTGTCAATGGATAAATGGTAAAGAAAGTGTAATTTTATTTATACTTTCTTTATATATGAAAAGTGAGAATACAGATACTGTCCCTGGGAATTTTTTTTTTTTTTTTTTTTTTTTTTTTTTTTTTTTTTTGAGACAGTCTGTCTCTGTCACCCAGGCTAGAGTGCAATGGCGCGATCTCGGCTCACTGCAAGCTCTGCCCCCGGGTTCATGCCATTCTCCTGACTCAGCTTCCCTAGTAGCTGGGCTATAGGTGCTCGCCACCATGCCCAGCTAATTTTTTGTATTTTTAGTAGAGATGGGGTTTCACCGTGTTAGCCAGGATGGTCTCGATCTCCTGGCCTCGTGATCTGCCCGCCTCGGCCTCCCAAAGTGCTAGGATTACAGGCGTGAGCCACTGCGCCCAGCCCCCAGGAACTTAATAATATGATCCACTGCAGAGTATTTTGAGATGACCAGTTCATAGTGGATGGTCATTAAATTCAACTTGTACAAAATTTGGTACAATATTCTGTGCAATTTGGTATTTAATTAAATATTTAAATGAGTTAAAAGGTTAACCTGAATATAAAATATATGTTAGAACCATTGCTCACTGTAATGGGTAACATTAAATAACATTTTCCTTTCTTTAGTATTTACTTAATGATGAAAAGTTGTAATTGTAAGAAATATTTGAAAATAATCATGCCAATATATGCAATTCCTGGAATCTTTTACAGTGTCAAACATATGCTTTGTTCATAACATTGTTTCCCACAAATATTTGTTGATTATAATAAACTTGTAAGCAAGTATGATCTGAGAAACCCAAGATACTCTGGTGGATGAGCTGAACTTCAGTTTTTTGGGAGGCACTCCAGTCTTCATGACTCTAGAATCAACTGTTGAACCCCTCAATTCTCAGAAGTTACCTAGAGTCTAGATAGGGACTAGACTATCCGAGTCCCTATTTCTAAGAAAATTATTGCTAGACTTGCCAAACTCTAGACCTAAGATCCGCAGCTCTGTGCACCCCTAAGATACTGACGGCATCATAGGTGCTGTTTTGTGCTAAATGTTTACTCTACTTTGAAACCCTTTAAGGGCCGGAAACTCTGTTAAATGCCTGTCGCTGGCAGATCAGGGTGGTGGAGTAGCTGAATTCTTTTGTCAAGCCAACTCAGTGTCTAAAACTTGAGTATATATTAAAATTCAGAATGTTCATTTATAAATGAAGCTTCTTAAAACATAGGTGCTCTTGTAGTAGAGAATCCTACATCATAGACTTTGATTGACATTTTTATGAATTTGTTGGTCTCCTAGATTCCTCTGTTCAAATATGCACAAATATATTACTTCAATTCTTCATCAAAGCCTTGACCATTTCAATTTCTTAAGAGTTCTATAGTGACTGCCAAAATCTTCCATGCAAAACTTGCAATGAACACCTGTACATTCTAGTTTTCACATTTTAGGACATAAAGATCATACGCATTACAGTGTCGCATGTGTGTAATGCAAACAAGCAACTGCCTGCTGCTAGATGACATCATTATTAGAAACAGTGAAAGGGCAATATTCATTTTTCAAGCCTGAGTGGTTATTTCTTTATGTTAATACAATTTTAATCCACATTAACATTCTTCAGATGCCTTATAGGAACCCCCACATCTCTTCCTTTCTGGCAGTTCATTTTGCAGTATTGTCAGCCTGACCGTGGCTTTCAAATTCTTGTTGTTCTCCCAGTTTAAAGATAATTTCCTGAGCTTATTACAGACATTCTCCCATTTTATATAAAAAATTACAAGTTTATATAATTTTTTAAACACTGTTTTTCTTGCAGTCTGCATTTTGTGCCTCTTTTAATCTTCTTCTATGAAATGCTTTATTTCCTAATTGCGATATTGGAATTTGCTGAGCCAACCATAGTTGCTCCAGAGCTAAAGATTCTGAAGAAATGCAGGTGCTGCAGAACTGCTAGTAACTGTCACTTTTTTTCTGGCTAAACACAGTCACGGTTTGATGAACTGTTTGCCTTTGTCTGCTGCTTGTGGTGATGTGACTTTAGTTCTGTTATCTTGATGGCATCTGGAAATATCTCATAGGAATGAAACTGCAACATAATTACTTCACACTGAACAGAGAAACAATATCATCCAGTGTAAGCTGTGTAGGTGTAAACAGGATCCTGAAACTATGTAAGAAAATGACTGCAGAGTCTTTATTCATGGAATAGTTCTCATTTTCTTTCATATGGTAACAGTATATGAAAATAGTTTTGATTTCATAAAGTGCCCTTTATCTCAGTTTCTCCCTATATTTAGAGACTATTCTGTAATGTGGTATTAATTAAACACGTGTCTAGAATAAAGTCTTTCTAATTCTGCACATTTAAACAAATGAGTAAATAAAACTAATTATGAGGATATCAAATTTCAGGATGAAAATTTTTAATAATTAATGAGATCGTGTGGTAGATCCAGGAATAATAATGTCTTATTTAAAAACAAATAAACAAAAACCCTTAATTTCCCCCAGAAGGTCTACCTCTGAAATACCTTTGTACAAAGTGAATCCTCTAGAGAATTCCCTGACATGCTTTAAAGTCATCTACTAATGAAATGAATTGTTGATCTGCTGTGAATGAATATATATATATATTATATATATATATATGTATATGTATATGAGACTGGAGTGCAGTGGCATTATCTCGGCTCACTGCAAGCTCCGCCTCCCGGGTTCACGCCATTCTCCTGCCTCAGCCTCCCGAGTAGCTGGGACTACAGGCGCCCTCCACCACGCCTGGCTAATTTTTTGTATTTTCAGTAGAGACGGGGTTTCACCGTATTAACCAGGGTGGTCTTGATCTCCTGACCTTGTGATCCCCCTGCCTCGGCGTCCCAAAGTGCTGGGATTACAGGCATGAGCCACCGTGCCCAGCTGCTGTGAATATTTTAACAAAAAAATTATATTTAATTTAGAAAATTGACATCTATGTTATATTCTGCCGACTTTGCTTAATTAAAATGACTATTATTTAAAAAAAAAAAAAAGGAAAGAAAAGAACATAAGAGCATGAAGCCATAAAATCCCGATGACCACTGACAAATAATAAACAACTGTTCTGTTTCAAACATTGAATTTCGTGGTGTGTTAAAAAAATGTGCAAAAGGTGTTTAATATATAGATTCTGCAAAAAGGCTTTTGGAAAAAACTGGACTCTCATTGGAACATATATGATTTTGTTTTCAAAGCCCTTTTCCTGCAGAAAGTCATCTTTAGGAAACAAGAGTTTCAAAATATCAGCCTATCATTCATAACTCAGAATGGCCTGTTGGTCTCTGAAACTAGTTTGCTTTGTATTCCAATTCAGTCAGAAGATTCATTTTAAAGTAGAAAACAGGCAGTAACAACAGGTCTATGAGCCTCGAAAAAAGTTTGAGAAATTTTGTAGAAATAAATGTAGGGTCCGGGAATGTGTAGACAGAGTCTGTACCTCCCTTGACTCATGAGATAACCCCAGAGTTGATGGGAAACTTCTCAGGGACAGGATCATGGGCAGTTCCATGTCTCTGTCCCTTGCAGGGTGGGTATGTGCCAGAGCCCCAAGACTAAGTGGGCAGAAACACTTAATAAATGTGGAAATTTCAATAAACTAATTTTTATTAGACAAAATATGCAACAAATTCAGTGCTCATTTATTTGCAAGCATATTTCCCCCACCAAGGACTACCGAAAACAAGCTTAGAACGGCTTCTAGGGCACTGTTGTAAAATTCTGTAAAAATTCTCAGTAACAGCTTCTTTAACAAGCTTGAATCCTAAGTGTTAGAGGCATCAAGATAGAGAAAAACACCCTAAGATGACACATTTCTGTAGGGATAGGAAGGTTTAGGTACTGATTTATATTCACCCAAATCTTTTTTGTCTTTTAATTTCTGTCTCATCTTTTTCACAGTATCCACAATTCTCTCATTTTCTCAGAGGTATAAGGATACATCTCAGCAAAGCATCCTGGTTTATTTTGAGGTATTTTCATTCTGGATTTAAAATACTAAACCCTATTATCATATTTTTTTCTCCCCTGAAGCTTTGGATAATCTCAAGGCAAAACTCCTCCCTAACAATTGGTTTACCTCTACAAATCTTGAAAATCCTACATTCAGAATTGTTTCATCTGGCATAAACCTGCAGGTTTGCATGGGTGAGTAACCAACCATACTCGAATAGAGGCAGTAATGTAATTTGAAATGGAATTTGATTCCTTTCTTTTTAGGAGGAGCAATCTTACTTGAAAATGAAAATCACAAACCATGTGTCTGGCTGTTTTACAAGAATTGTCACTTTTTTTTTTTTGAAAGGCTTGGAAACAAGAAAAAGAGTTCCTGTCTAACAGAGGAACATCACCTGATAATTGCATAAGAAAATTATAACTAATTTTCTTAGGTAATATTAGCAAGCAGATAGAACTAAGGAAAATCTCTCTCTTGATAAAAGTAAAATTATATTAAAGAGACAATTTTATTATATAAAGGGTAAATATGCATTTAACATTTCATCTAAAGTTAGGAATACATCTACACATAAACTGTTATTCCTACTCAAATTACTTGATTCCTAAGAAGTCATAAAAGACCAAACAAGGTAACTTACCAATCAATTATATAAAGCATATAGTTATATTGTTTGCACAAGAAAATACTATCTTTTAAGCTAATATGTGTAAGTATCAAAGTAACAATAATTTATGATGGCTGCTTTAAAAAAAAAGGTAAAATATCACTTGTCAATCAATGATAGGGCCTGTGCAGAAAGTTGTCATTTTCAGCTTAAGGATAAATTAGCAAAAGTTTGTCTACCGACTCACCTGGTCTTTCATGCTGAGAGACCTGCATTACTAAGGACTGTCTTATAACTAGAGTTTGTGGGTATGTAACAGACAAAAGTTAAGTAGACCACTGACACTTTGGACCTCTAACTCTGCTCTTATCAGCCACAGGCTAAGGCTGAAACGATTGACCACAGAGATCTGAGCAGCTGAGTAAGCGGCTAGGGCAGGTTTGACTCTGAACAAAGCCAGACAAAACTGTAGAAAAAGTCTTTTTAACTATGTTTGTAGCTAGAAGAAAAATTACTTTGGTCAAAAGTGGGTGTTATAATGCTTGTAACTTTCTGAGAGGAAGCTGATTAGTCAACTCCTTTTTTGCTTTTATCATCTTTATTAAAGGAAGTGATCTGCAGACTAGGAAAAGTAGAACAAGCATGGCTCAGAGGAAATGTATTCAGTATGGCAATAACACTGAAGTGATTAAATCAGTGTGACTGGGTAGTGATGCTGTTTGACCTCTGGGACTCCCCAGCAGCTTTTATGCTTACTGGACCACAGGACAAATTAATGTGGTCATTCATTCATTCACTCATTCATTCATTCATTCATTCAACAAATACTAAGCTTATCTTCTGGAGGATGGAGTTGACTATATTAATAAGCATGTAAGATCATTTCAGAAAGTGGCAAATTCTTTAGAAAGAATCAAGAGGAAAGAATAATCATTGCAAAGACCTGCAGAGTCATTTTCTTTTGTTATGATCCCTTTTTGCTGCCCTTGAAATATTCATCTATTTCCCACCTTCATGTCTCCACATGCTATTTTCTCTGCCTGGGATGACTTTTCTGTCTTCTGCTTAGAAAACTCATAATTATGACTCAAAAATCCAACAAAAGTAACACAAGCTCTGTGAAACGCTCATCATTCAACTGCCTGAAAAGGAAGGGACTTGAGGAATTAGCATTACCTAGTTATTCTACATGCATTTTGTGAAGGTCCTTTCAAAATGTGTATAACATTATTGTTTTTATTTACCTTTTCTTCTCTTACCCTGTTAACTTGAGCTATTTAAATGAAGTAATCCTATATATATTTATTATCATAGATCAGTAACTGGCAAAACTTTTCTGAGAATTATTTTATAAAATATTACCAGATTGTAAACGTTTAGGTTTTGTGGGCCTTACAGTCTCTGCCACAATTAGTCACCTCTGCCATTATAGCATGGTAACAGCCATAGACAATTTGTGAATTAATGAGTGCAGTTCCTATAAAACATTATTTACAAAAAGAGGTGGTGGGCCAGATTTGACTCATAGAAAGTAGCTTGCTGACTTTCATAATTACAGGTTCTTCTTTCTTTTTCTTTTCCTTTCTCTTGTTTGGAATAAGTTCCTTTGGTTTGTATATTTTGTTATATGAGCTTTGTCTTTCCACATCTCACTTCTACTCATTTGAAAGATATATTCTATATTTTAAATCCTACTGTTGGTTACATTTGAGGGTCTAAAAAATACATGAACACATATGTTATAAATAACAATGGCAAAACTTGAAAGAGTGTATCTATCCAATTCTCTTCAAGGAAGATGAGAAAACTAACACAAACTTTTTTTCCTCATCCTCATCCCTTCCATTTCAATTTTCTACAGTTGTATCAGAATTTGTAAACGAGTTTATTTTAATTTTTTTATATTATGCATATGTTCTTTTAAGGTTTATTAAGACATTTGACTTGTTTTATAACCATTTGTGTAAAATTTCATAAGTTGATCCTATTTAAAACCATTGAGTGAATATTACAATAATTTTTATATCACCTTTCCTCCATTATTTAGTTCCTTTTGTTTGCTCATTCTTCAGATGGCTAAATTACATTCTCATGTAAATTTTTTGGGGGGGACAGTTTTTGTGTAGATGATACACATTCTGAGCCACTGAATACTTGAGAACACTTTTCCAACATCTTAACACATGGAAAATAACTCTCTTGATAATCAAATTTATGTTCTTATAGTGATTCTCCATTCTACGAATTCTTTTGGCTTCCTTTTAAAGTAATTATTGAAAAAGGAAAATGGGCATTAAGTTTTATTAAGCTCTTTAAAATACTTATCTTTTCTTCTTGAAGATATAAAATATCTCCATCTGCTTTTCCCAACAATCAATCACCTAAAACAAATACTCATCAGAGCCTTCTAAAATATATTAACTTTTAGGATACTAAATAGCAGCTAGCATGTTTTTATGATAAGCAAATTATACTAGAATAATTTAATTCTCTGCCAGGGAGAAATACCAGTTAGAAAAAAGAAAAAAAAAATCTTATATCTGACACAACTGTATTACACTAACGCTTTTGATTTGATTTGACCTGCAAATTCTTCTAGCTTTGTAGGAAAGATTGGTTTTGAACATACTCCTATTAGGTAGACTACCAAATTACTAAAAGACCAAATTCGAGGGAAAAGCGTTAAGATGGCATGGATGGAACATGAATTTAAGCTAAGAATCAGGAGAGATGTTTATTTTATTTTTTATTATTCCATTTTCTTGTTTAGACCTGAGGCAATTTTTCCCATTCATTTGTTAATATATAAAATAGATATATTACCTGTCCAGAATGGTACCTATGAAATTGTTCTGATGATCACTGGAAAATGTAAATCTAAGTTTTTTGTAGCTATAAAGTCTATACTTTAACATTATTATTTTCTATTTTATTAAAATAACTGATGCAACCTAAGAAGTCAAGAAAAGGTATTATTAGTGTAATATATATATGTGTGTGTGTGTCTGTGTGTGTGTGCATATATATTTTTAAACATTTTTCCATATGACATAGGGTATGATATATACCAATAAGCATTCTTCTTTAATGCATTACGACATTGCATAATATTTTATTTACTAAATGAAATACTTTTGTCATATTCCAGCCAACATAATAGACAGTAAATGTAGATACAAAATAATACAGAATCTTCTGTATTCCCCATAATTCACCTGCACAAACTGACGTGCAAACTTAGTGTGAAAATTAATCACTAGCCAACTGGATAGCCACATACAAAAGAATGAAGCTGAACCTTTAACTCACATCATTTATGTTAGGTACAGTAAGTTTCTCTTCAAAGAGAGGGATTGCTCAGCTTCCTTTTTCTTTGTTCTCTATTTTCAAGCTTAACTTCCTCGTTCTTTGAACCTCTCGCTCTCCCTAGTCAGGGTAGATAACCTTCCCACTAGCCCCAATCTGTATTCACATCTATTCCCTTGATTACCTGTTCTGCAATTGTCTTTTCCGCCAGGATCACCCTTCCCGCCTTTGCCGTGCCCTAATGAGAGGTGGCAACGTGCTAGCAGCCCTACCTCTGGGCGCCTCCTCGGCCCAGGCGTCCACTCTGGCAGAGCTTGAGGAGCCCTTCAGCGTGCCACGGCACTGTGGGAGCATCTCTCTGAGCTGGCGGAGGCTGGAGCCGCCTCCCTCTGCTTGCGGGGAGGTGTGGAGGGAGAGGCGCGGGCGGGAACCCGGGCGTGTGCAGCGCTGGAGGGCCACCGCGAGTTCCGGCGGGTGTGTGGGCCAGCTCGGCAGGTGGGCACACGGAGCAGCGGCCGGGTTCCCAGGCGGCCTCCCCGAGGAGCACCGCCCCCTGCTCTGTGGCACCCAGTCCCATCAACCGCCTAAGGGCTGAGGAGTGCAGGCACCGCTTGGGACTGGCAGGCAGCTCCGCCTGCAGCCCTGGTGCAGGATCCACTAGGTGAAGCCAGCTGGGCTCCTGAGTCTAGTGGGGACTTAGAGAACTTTTATGACTAGCTTGAGGATTGTAAATGCACCAATCAGTACTCTGTATCTAGCTAACCTAGTGGGGACTTGGAGAACTTTTCCATCTAGCACTCTGTGTCTAGCTCGAGGATTGTAAATACACCAATCAGCACTCTGTGTCTAGTTCAAGGTTTGTAAATACACCAGTCAGTACTCTGCATCTAGCTAACCTAGTGGGGACTTGGAGAACTTTCCTGGCTAGCACTCTGTGTCTAGCTAAAGGATTGTAAATACACCAATCAGCACCCTGTGTCTAGCTCAAGGTTTGTAAATACACCAATCAGTACTCTGGATCTAGCTAACCTAGTGGGGACTTGGAGAACTTTTATGTCTAGCTAGAGGATTGTAGATGCACCAATCAGCACTCTGTGTCTAACTCAGGGATTATAAATGCACCAATCAACACCCTGTCAAAATGGTCCAATCAGCTCTCTGTAAAACGGACCAATCAGCTCTCTGTTAAATGAACCAATCAGCAGGATGTGGGTGGGGTCAGATAAGGTAACAAAAACAGGCTGCCTCAGCCAGCCAGTGCAACCACCTTGTGTCTTCTTCCCCGCTGTGGAAGGTTTGTTCTTTTGCTCTTCGCAATAAATCTTGTTACTGCTCACTCTTTGGGTCCACGCTGCCTTTAAGAACTGTAACACTCACTGAGAAGGTCTGCAGCTTCACTCCTGTCAGTAAGACCATGAACCCACCAGACGGAAGAAGCTCCAAAGGTATCTGAACCTCTGAAGGAACAAACTCCGGACACAGTCTTTAAGAACTGTAACACTCACCTGAGCATCCATGGCTTCATTCTTGAAGTCAGTGAGACCAAGAACCCAACAATTCTGGACGCATGCCTGACATGCCTTGAACTGTAATAGACAGCCTCTCCCTTCCCGCCTGGTTAGCCCTATTCAATTTTTTTTTTTTTTTTTTTTTTTTGAGACTGAGTCTCACTCTGTGGCCCGGGCTGGAGTGCAGTGGCCGGATCTCAGCTCACTGCAAGCTCCGCATCCCGGGTTCACGCCATTCTCCTGCCTCAGCCTCCTGAGTAGCTGGAGCCCTGTTCAATTTTAAGCAGTAACCAATGGGGTCAGCTTAGATTGTGCCTCCGACTCCAGCCAATGGGGAAAGGACACAGCTCCAGGAGCTGCCGACTTAGAGATAAAAACTCCTGCCCTACCCAGCTCCCTGTGCTCTCCCAGCAGCTGGAATAGCGAGCAGCAGCCTTCTGCGGAAGTAAATTTGCCTTGCTGAGGAATCTTTATTTTGTTCATCTTCATTGTGGCACCAAGCTTTTATTTACAACATTTATAGAAATTAACTCAGCTGGGCACGGTGACTCATGCCTGTAATCCCAGCACTTTGGGAGGTCCAGGTGTGCAGATCAGCTGAGGTCAGGAGTTTGAGACTGGCCTGGCCAATGTGGTATAACCCCATCTCTACCCAAAATACAAAAATTAGCTGGGCATGGTGGTGAGTGCCTGTAATCCCAGCTACTTGGGAGGCTGAGGCAGGAGAATTACTTGAACCTGAGATGCAGAGGTTTGAGTGAGCCAAGATCGTGCCACTGCACTCCAGCCTGGGCAACAAGACTGTAACTCCATCTCCAAAAAAAAAAAAAAAAAAAAAAAAAAAAAAATGCTCAAAATGGATCAAAGACATACAGGTAAGAGGTAAAACTATAACACATAGGAATAAACCTAGATGAACTTGGATTTGGCAATAGTCTCATATATGACACCAAAAGCATACACAATAAAGAAAAATTAGATAAATAAAACTTTGCAAAGATATTTAGATGAAAAATTTCAAAATCTGTAATTTTTTAGCTATTTTTAGATAAATGAAATTTTTACAAAGTTTCATTTTTTTATATCCTTTGTCCCTCAGAGGACACTGTCAATAGATACTAACAAAAAGGTGAAAAGATAATATACAGAATGTGAAAACACTTGCAAATCATATATCTTATAAGGATGAAGTGTTCAGAATATTTAGGGTATTCTTGCAACTCAAAAACAAAAAGACACATAACTCAATCGAAAAATAACTTGAATAAACATTTCTAATAGAAGATAAATGGTCAAGAAACCACACGACTGATAGGATGTTCAGCATCATTAGTCATTAGTAAAACACAAAATCACAATAAGATGCCACTTTATATCTACTAGAATGGCTAGAATAATTTTTCCAAATGATAATAACAGGTGTTGGCAAAAATTGGAATCCTTACACACTGCTTGTGAGAATGTAATATGGTGCAGCTGATGTGGACAGTTTTAGTGGTTCCTCCAGAAGTTAAACGTAGAATTGCCAATGACCCTGCAATTCTAGTCTTAGGTATACTGTTTAACCAAAGTAACTTAACAACATATGGGCAAACAAAAACTTAGACAGTAATCTTTATATAAGCACAATTAACAATTGCCAAAAGGCCCATCAACAGACAATTGGATACAAAATATGGTATATATATATATTACGAAATATTATTCAGCCACACAAGTAATAGAGTATTGATACATGCTACCACAGGTAGGAACTTTGAAAACATTAGGTGAATAATCATTTACAGCCATGCTACTTTGAATACAACCAATCTAGTCTAAGTGAAATAATCTAGGCACAAAAGACACATATAACTTAAATTATATAAAATGTCCAGAATGGTTAAATATATAGAGATAGAAAATGGATTATTGGTTTCATAGGGCTAGGGAAAATAAAGGGTAAGGGAGGGAGATAAAAAGTATAGGATTTCTCTTTTTGGTGATTAAGATACTCTAAAAGTGACTGAGATTATGATTGCATATTGAATATACTAAAAACCATTGAATTGTACACTTCAGTGTACAATTCAATTCACCTGAATTATATGGTATGAGAATTATATCTCAGTAAAGCGTTTTTTTTTTTAAATTGATGGTTATATTTATTACAGCTATTTTACTCATATGCACCCAAGATCTCTCTGTTCTAATGCTGATGTCTTCTTTCATCCTTCTTTATATTCTGATATGAATATGGAAAGTGTGTATGATGTCAGTAATTTTGGTGACTTAGTAGGAATGTGAATTTTGCAGACCTGAGATGAGGATTCAACTCTCCTATTACCAACCGTGTGTTCTTAGGTAAGCAATGTAATCTCATCTCATACAACAGTGTTTTTGTAATGATCAATAAATAGTATATATAATGGCTTTGCTATGAACAGGTAATTGATATGAACAGGTATGAATAGTATATGAACAGAGAGCTTATAGTGGTGTATCTGTTATCTCTTGATAAATAATAAACTAACCAAACACTTAGTGGTTTAAAACACTATTCATTTAATTCACAATGCTGATGAGTGGTTCTTCAGCTCTGGGCTTTACCAGGCTTGTTCATGTAACCCTCAGGAGTCAGTTGGAAGATGGGCTGAAGCTGGCTGAACTCAGATGACCCAACTCATAGGTCATCTATGATCAGCTGGATGATGGGGATGACTGGGCCATACATCACTTACCATCTCTCATGCTAGCTTCTGCTTGGTCACATGATAATAGGGTTCCAAGAATGTGAGAGCAGAAGCTACAACACCTCTTGAGGCTTAGCGCAAGGTAATTTTTATCACATTCTATTGGTCGAGGATGATCACTGGGCCAGCTCAGATTCTAAGAACTTGAAAGTTTACTACATTTCTTGTTAGTATTTGCTGGAAAACCTTGTAATCATTTTTGTCTCTACCATACACAGTAGTGGCAGAAGCTCTGGAGGCAACTTGGTTTTTTATTGTCATAGGAATTACTTCTTCAATGAATTTTGTATCCTCAATAACAAAAAATAGCAGGAATATCATCTGTATTAAAAACATCTATGTGTATGCATGTGAAAGTACTATGTAAACTACAAAGCATTTCACAACAGAACTACTCCTATTGTTGTTAGGCACCCACTGGGTATTAATGCCTGTTAATGCTATGTGACAAGATGCCTTCACTTCTAGTGCTAAAATTTAAATAAATATGTATAACTGGAAACCATGTGTTACATATTACACTCTAAATGTTTATCATATTAATTTTGTTATCTCAAAAGTATTAACTGTCTTCAATGTTGAAACATTTAAATGCAATGCAATGCAATACAGTTTGGGGCATATTCACTGCCTTTAATCACTACAAAGTAGCTTAGAATATGACATCACAAAAGCTTGTAATATCGGGTTGGGGCCAAAAGATTTAAGTCCTAGTGCCAGAACTGTCACTAATTATGGGACACTAGGTCTATGTCTCTGACATATGCCGACTAAATATATCAATGAAAAAATAAAATTTTATCTGGCACAGTTCTTGGAATTTTTAGATGGAAGAGAAAGTAATATTATTTGGATTAAAAGCAAGACTAAATGAATTCCAGAAAGCCGTATTCTCAACTTACAGGTAGCAATCTTCAGAAGGCGAGAAATGAAAAATTTAACCAGACATAATATCCAGAAAAGTCAGACTAGAGTGACTGCCTCAGGAAAGAAGACATCTACTACAGAGGAATGTTCTCCCAAAGAGATGGGATGTCACTCCTTGGTGAGTCCTGTACAGAAATCAAAAAGAACAAACAGAAAACTGCCAGAAATGGAGACTAGAAGAAATAGCGAGACACCTCAACCACCTCAGAGGAGTTGCTGGTAAAAGTGAGTACGCCTTTAGGATAGCGTGGTAATCAAAATAATGATGCCTGCAATTTCAAATCGTGACTTTTTTGAGGACTGGGAATTAGTTACCATGCAAAAGCTGCTATGTCATCTTCCTGGAAAAAAAGAAAAGAAGAAGAAAAAGAGGGAGGGGAAGGAAGGGAAGACATCTTAAGAAAACGTATATAACAAGAGTTTGAGGTTAATGAATTTGTGGCAGGAATAAAAGAAAACTCACACCTAGTGTTACAGGTGTGACAGGCGACAGCGTGCTGAAGTCCTCACAGCTTGACCGTCATTTTATAACCCAGGTTCATGGAGCACCATAAACCTGAGATTGTTTGTACACATTAGAAGAATGCTTGACTACTACAAATTATAAGAGCCCTATATTATTCTTATGATAGTTGCATAATTTCCTAAAGTATTTGACAACAAATTATTTGACTTTGCTGCCAGTAATTATGGCTGACTTTATCTGGGTACCATTGTTATGTGTGGCTCTATGTAAATACATTTATTGGTCTTTTGCTGTATAATTGATGTTCTTTAAATTGTTAATACATAACAAAAATGATTTTAAATATTTCATTTTCTATTTAATTTTTAAAGAAACACAGAATGCTAGTTTCCTTTTTTCTCCTCATTTTCTTAAAGGAATGTGCTGTAGACTGTATAATTGCTTGGTTAACAAAGTTGTTGCATGCTGGTGGTTTAATTACTTCGGTTTGACAAAGTTTCACAATGTGTGTCAATACTGTGACAAAATACCCTGACTTCTTAATGTCAATGCTTAACAAAATGTATACATAACTGGAAACTCATATATTTATGAGTTCTGAAAAAATTATGCTTAAAGGAAATAGTCTATTATCTATGTTGTTCCAAAGGCATTTTACTTTGTTAAATAATATGATTTTTATAACTTTTAAATTTTTTTAAAAAAGGCTTTTTTTCTGTTTTTGTAGTTAAGTCTAATGTATGCACTAAGCACAAGAGAAGTAATGCATTCAAGTTTCAATATGAATATTTCACTTATGATATAGCACATATATTATTTATCATATATTAAAAGTATTCCATATAATGCTCTTCAGAGTTTTAACAACACAGAAATCTTCCCAAAATTCTTTTTTGTAATTTTGAAAGCTGGTCTTCCAGAGTTTCCTTGTCAATGGAATTTAAATTTATTTTCAATATTTTAATTAATTATTTTAGTAGTCTGACTTTGTGACTTAAAATTTTACAGGAAATTGTTATGAGATGACAGAGTATTCAGTTATATTCAAAAATGGCCTTAGGCACCTTTTCAGATAAGCAAAGTAATAACAAAAGGCAGTAAACATATTGTAAAATTTTAATTACATTTTTTAAATGGCTGTTTTTTTCTCAGTGCAGATATAGAAGAATTATTAATATTCATTGTATTTATACATGTGCATCGAAAAGCGTTTGGAAAACATAAATGCAATATACACACTTAGTCTTAAAAGAATTGGAATAAACCTTTGTCCCTAAAGGAAGTTCTTAAAAGGGATGATGCTATTTGCACCTGTAACAATAACACAATTTTACACTTATACCCTGAAAGAAACAAACAAAAAAACTGATTGATTCTTTCAGTAACTGTGCAAAATTTATCATAAAATAATGGAAATTAATAGTAAAAATATTTCTTATATTCTAGGTTCAAATATATTCTATATATATTTATCTCAGAGTGAAACTTCTTCTTTAGTCTTTTCTAGAGTTTACGCTAACGTGTAACCTTTTGGGAGGATATATATAAATACAAATAGACGTTGTAATACCAAAAAACTTCCACTAGCCCTCAAAAGATTGCAAAAGGAGTAAGAAGTCCTGTCAGTTTCTGGGAGCTTATTCATATTCAAGCTTGCAGGCCCTTGAAGTTGCTCAGGCAACAGATAGGTCTTATCCTGTGTTCTGAGACCTAATATCCTACAATTTCTAGAGGTTTACACAGAATAAGTTCTAGAGATGAAAGTCCTACCAGCAAAAGACTCTTGCTGCTAATTCTTAGTAAGACATGAACACATTTCCTTAACCTCAAAATTTATCCAAAATATTTCATAGCCCATCTCAGAGCCAAAAGTCTACTGATAGATATTCAGAAAATTCCTAAGTATAATGAAGATAAGATAGGAATGGTAGTCATTGTGTTTTTGTTGTTTTTCCAAGCAG
This sequence comes from Rhinopithecus roxellana, assembly GCF_007565055.1. NCBI lineage: Eukaryota > Metazoa > Chordata > Mammalia > Primates > Cercopithecidae > Rhinopithecus > Rhinopithecus roxellana. The sequence goes on from NC_044552.1 coordinate 162,391,537, forward strand.
TATCATCTATTTTAACTGGCAAATTAAACTTTTTTCAGAGATCAGAAAAATGACATTTTTATCCTGCTCTTATATTCTCTTTCCTCAAACTTATCAAAAAAGCAACAGGGGAAAAAATGCAAAAACGCTATAACTCTAATAAAAATCTATGAATGCCATTCTGCCAGGTGCTAGGAAAGGCTGTTCAAACAAAGGAGAAAACTGCGTGGTGAACAAGGCTTCCTCTCACTTTATGCTGGAAGCAGTCTTGTCAGAACTTAATACTGGTATTTAGGAAAGAATATCTCCATTGATTATTTGACTAGAATGAAAAACATCGAGGTGTGGGTGGGCAAAGGCAGAAGTGGGAGTTTTCCCTCTAATGACTCAGTGTGACAACTCAGAAGAGCAAAATAAGTAGAGTAGCAAAATCAAAGTGTGTTGTCAAGTCTTTCACTTTTCTATAATCTAAACCCTTAGCCAAAGGGGGTTGCTAGGAGTAAATGTCATAAAAGAAGGCCAGACAGGCAGTGAACACGAAGAAGGGAAACTTCAAATTAAAGCATTTAGCCATGAGCAATATGGACACTTGAATGCCATAAATTTAGGAGAGACTTTCTCCTTAACAAAGGATATGATAGATTTGCTTAACAGGCATCAAACAGAAGTCAACCCTTCAGAATACTGGTGCTCTATCATCTTCCCGTTGTTACCCTGCTTTTCTTCAACAAATACCTTTCACTTTTCAAAGATGAGTAATCTGAAAAAAAACTAAGAGAAAAGCTACACTTAGAGATTAGCAATCTTTCCCCCAAAAGAAGAAATGGATGCGCAAAAGCACAAGAACTACATACATCATAAGAAGAATGGCCTAATGATAACATAGAAGAAGGCAATTACATTGTCACAGAATCAAAGAAGTTGGTGGCAATATGATATGCCCAGAAAGAGGCTCAAAGAAGAACTTACAAGTTAATGAAGAAGATAGATAGCACAATAGCAAAAGTCAGGAACAGAATACAAAAAAAAAAAAAATGGGTGAATAAAACCACTGTCTAAATGAAAAGCACATCAGAAAAAAACAAAAAATGTAGGGGCATAGTTGGTGAAGTGAGATAAAATATAAACAATCAATTTCCTCATGTTCTCAAATAAGTAGTCAATTATATGACATGAATACAGAAATATGAGTTTATCACTCTTTCATTAAAACATTTTTCAGAATATTTTTCTTACCTTTCTAAAGCTAGTGAATTTCTTAATCAAAATTTTAGTTTTTATATTAAGTAAATGAAAGTCAATGCTTCAGATTGAAAACAGTATGTAGGGGCTTCAAGTTTCTTACATCTTTGGAAAGACGTTGGAAATCCTTGCTCTCATCCTTACAAGAAACAGCTTGACAAACAGAAAATCAGTGATTTTTTAAAGACTGTTGGTGGCCCATTTCTAGAGTCTTAATAAAGGAACACTTCACCAGAACACAACTTAGAATCCAGCAGGGGGAGTGTAATTCTTTTCCGCTCCAGCTCCTTCTAGCCTTGCTTTAAGAGAGGGAAAAAGTCATCAGCAAGGAACAGAGCTTCAAGGAAATAGATTGGGAACACTGGAGCCAGAGAAGGGAGTGGGCAGGAGGAAGAATGTAATACAAGTGGAGGAGGGTCGGAAACACTTGTGAAGTCACAGCCTCAATACGTAGGCCAACTAAAAGGTTTAACTGGGAGATCACAGAATGCATCCCCTACCCCTACCACTATGCCAAGGGAGCTCCAGTGTAATAGCAGTGAACTATGACTGCAAAAACTGAAAGATCTGTAAAGTACAACTCTCTCTAAGTAGCAGCACCAGAGGAAGGAAACACCAAAGCCAAGAGAGGGGAACAAAATGAGAACACTAAAAGAATTTTCAGTCTCTGGTAAAGACATTAAATACATAGCTGCAAAAGACATTAAATATAACTAAGTCCTATTAATATAAATTGTCACACTAAATACCTATTGTCTTTGGTTTCTATTCCCCAATATAACATGCTATTTGTTTTTCAACAAACATTAGAAAGCTTTGCCAAAAGAGAAGAAAAAAAGTCTGAAAAATAGGCTTCACATGTAACACTAAGTAGGACGGAAATTTTAACCAATTAATTTAAGAGAAGGCAACATTTAAAAAATGTCAGTCGAGCATCATTCCAACCACACAGATAAGTCATTTCTCTCCATAGAAGAGAAGGGGAAAAGAGATTGAGTCATAAAAGGAAGGGCAGATGTTCCTTTCCCAGCACTCCAGTGAGAAAGCAGACAAGTAGGAAGTTTCCATTTGGGAGTCTAAAGAGGAAACATGAAGAAAGAGTGCTAAATCATTGTGTCTATAGTTATCTTCAACTTAAAAGTTCTTCAAATATATTTATATTGCTGCTCTGTTTTAGAAATCAAGTGTGTGGATTTTCAGACTCCAGAACAATGAAGTTGTCTGTTTCTTATTGCCTTTTAAATAGCATATAGTCAAATTGATTTATTCAAATACAATCTACTAATTTCAAATAATTATAATTATTTAAATTATGTATTCAAAAATTTTAAAAGCAAATTTATGTCACATTAAAAAGTCATTATTTTGCTTATCCATTTAAAGGTTTTTCAAAATTGAAACAATAACCATACATAATACTAATGTACATTTTAAAAATTTATACAAAACCCCATATCAAGCATACAATAAAACAATTTTAATGTTAGTTATCTTTCAGCCTTTGATTACAGGTGTAAATCAGTTTATGGAGTTGAAATGATAGGCTCCATATCACTTGCTTTTCTTCTATTTTAACTAACATATTACTTTAAAAATTTATATAATCTTCCTTTTAATTTTTGAATAGGCTTTATTGACTAGAAGAATAACTTAAACAATGGACTGAATTGCTTAGGAGGGGGACATTAATTTTAGATAGTAAAAGTAAATGTAATTAACACAGCTGAATTCCAAACTACTCCAGATTAGTCAAACCTTAGGAAGAGTGAGAACAAAAATAGAATATCCACAGAACAGTGAAATGGTTGTCATGGTCTTAACCTCAGGAGTGAAGGAAGCCAAGAACATCTCAGACTCAAGAGATTAGAAAATCAGAATCAAGGCAAGAGTTGCCTTGGTAACAAGAGTCCCACATTCTGGTCACAGGGTTATTGTTGTGACACTGAGAAAAACCACATTTAGGTGAAGTTAATAATAATTAGAAGAAAGGGGCCAGGTGCAGTGGCTCATGCCTGTAATCCCAGCACGTTGGGAGGCTGAGGCGGGAAGATCTTGGCGTCCGGAGATCAAAACCATCCTGGATAACATGGTGAAACCTCATCTCTACTAAAAATCCAAAAACTAGCCGGGGGTGGTGGTGCATGCCTGTAGTCCCAGCTACTTGGGAGGCTGAGGCACGAGAATTGCTTGAACCCAGGAGGCAGAGGTTGCAGTGAGCTGAAATCACACCACTGCACTCCAGCTTTGGTGACACAGTGAGACTCCATCTCAGAAATATAAATAAATAAATAAAAATAATTAGAGGAAAGTTCTAGTAGAAAAGGTCTGAAAAGTAATTTGGAAAGAGCTTTGCTTCAGATAAGAAATGATGACTAGAAAGGCAAAATGTTAGTAGTATATGAAAAGAATAACTTGAGATAGCCAGATTCAGGGTATTTGGGCCCTTCTGACTTGTTGCAGTTTCCTCTCATTCTGGGAAAACCAGAGTAGGGGCACATACATGCATGCACGTGCACACACACACAGCTACATCCATACCCACACCCCTACACACACACAGACATGCACACACACATCCCTGCATACATACACACAGACCCCCTACACACATACATACCCCTACACACATATATACACTCACATCCCTACACACATACACACACAGACCCTTACACACATAAACACACATCCCTACGTGCACACACACCCCTAAACACACATACCCCTACACAAACACACACCCCTACACACATATTTGTTTTTATTAAATAACAATTGAAGCCATATATTATAACATGGTTAAAGGTTTATATTTAGTCATGGAAGAAACTAGATGGATGGAAAAAGGGTAGGAAATAGGTTGATCTGAATATATCTTGCTTCAAAGATTTAACATTGTAATTATAAAAATTTTATAGAAAATTTTAATATGGAAATACGCCCAATATAAAATAAATTGTTAAAAGTCAAGAGTAAAACAAACCTGGTCTTGGGATGAGAGCAAATATCACATTGACGAGAATTGCTTAAAACTCAACTTAATCATGGGAATTTGGGGTATGTATCTTTAAAAATTACCCCTCCCCAGCTCTGTCTTTTTCTGAGACACCAACTACACATATGTTAGTCCGCATGCTATTGTTCCAAAGTTCATTGAGGCTCTGTTCTTTTGTCTAGTCTTTTTTTCTCCATATTTCATTTTGGATAGTTTCTATTGCTATGACTTTCACTTACTACTATTTTCTTACGCAGTGTCTCATCTGCTGTTAACTTACGTAGAGTCATTTTATTCTCAGATATTTTAGGTTTTATCTTAGAAGTTCCACTGGGATGGGATGTTTGTTATAATTTCCAACTCTTTTTTTAATCATGGTGTTGCTTTTCTTATAATAGCTGTTTTAACATCATTTTCTATGAAATCTATCATTTGTTTTATTTATGGATCTATGTTTATTGATATATTCTTCTCCTTGTTTTAAATCATGCATTTCTGCTTCTTCATATCTTTGGTAATCTCTTACTGGATTCCCAGGTATTGTGAATTTTAAATTATTTGGTCTCAAATTATTTATTATTTCTTCAGTTTTTATTTTCTTTTTTGGATTATTCCTGCTATGTACTTAGGTTACTTGGGGAAAAGTTTAATCCTCTTAAAGCTTTCTTTTAACCTATTTTATCAAATTCAAAACAATTTTCCTTGTAGAACTAATATTACCCTTCTCCTAAAGCAAGATCTGCTGATGACTCTACTTGATGCGTCATGTCAGAAGTTCTTTGCACTCTGGATAATGAGAACACAAACTCTTTCCAGCCTGGAGTGAGCTCAATAAATGTTCTCTTTCCCTTTACCAGAGATTCTTTCCTTTGTTTTTGGCAGATTCCTTCCTTAAACATATATGCTGATCAATACTCAGCTAAAGACTTGAGAAGGATCTTCTTCAGATCTTTAACTTTCTCTATGTCTATAAATCTCCCTCCTTTCTGGTATTCTATACCATGAATTATAGTTATCTTTACATAACTAATTCTGGATGCTGCTTTCTCCACTCAGCAACACTACCAGCTTCTTTGGGCTCCCATTCCTTGCCCTGCAGTTCAAGTGATAAACTAGAGACATCACTAGTCTAACTAAGGATCACTATCCTGAACCACCTGTAAATCATATGTTTTATCTGGTTTAAAAAAATTATTTCATATATGTTGTCTGGGTTTTAGTTGCTTAAGATGGAAGAATAAAATTAGTCCTTATTATCCCATCATGGTAATCATATTTTATTAATTATATACTTTACAAACAGACATTTATACTTACTAACAGATGTATATGATAGGATGAAGCAAATAGAACTAAGATCCAAGAGTTTTAGTGTTAAATAATAGAGATGCAAATATAAAATTAAAGAAATTAAGTAAAAATTTTATAATTATGAAACTGAATTTAACATATTGGTCTTAATTCTTAAAAATAAGCGTATTTTTAGCTCTGTAAAATAAATACCTTAAAAAAGAACAATATCGTCATTGTATTAGTTCATTTTAACACTGTTATACATACATAACCAAAACTGGGTAATTTATAAAGGAAAGAGGTTTAATTAACTCACATTCTGCATGACTGGAGAGGCCTCGGGAAACCTACACTCATGGCAAAGGGGGAGGCAGGCACATCTTACATGGCAGCAGGCAAGAAGAAGCATGTGAAAGAGAAACTGTCAAACACTTATAAAACCATCAGATCTCATGATAACTCACTCACTATCACAAGAATAGCATGGAGGAACCACCTCCATGATCCAATCACATCTCACCAGTTTCCTCCCTCAACACCTGGGGATTATGGGGATTAAAATTTGAAATGAGATTTGGATGGGGACACAGAGCCAAACCATATCAATCATGTAATTATTCAGCCCAGAGTTTAGCCTCCACACACCATTCCCTAAAAAGGGAAATAAGACTTCTTCTAAGAAACTGATTCCAGGTCTGAATAAAGTAATAGAGATAAACATAGGCTATATTATCAAAACAGAAAGCAAAGAAACTTTTAAAATATGTAGTTATGGTTAAATAAATCAGGGACCAACTTGAAAAGCTGCCACTGACAAAATGAGACAATTTGAACATTAATACAAATAATAATTACAATGAATTTAAAAACATTAAAGATGTTGATATCTATGCGTCCCTAATAGTACTCAAAGGAGAAAAACAACATTTGTTCACCAGTTTCAGAAGATGCTGGGCAACTAACTCATGACTGTCAAAATGTTAAATAAACAGAAATAAAAATTTATTCTGCTTTTCCTGTATTATTAATTTCTTAAGATAAATTTTGAGGGAAAGTTTCTTTGCATAGAATCATTTTAGCTAATAAATGGGGAAAGAATGGTAGGACAAAAACATTGCCATTCTGCACATACTTAATGATATTATAGATCTAGATAACGGTTTTCAGCTAACACCAGGGAAAAAAGCAGTTAATATCCTCACCATTGTGCAATATATCTATGCAATAAACATGTACATGTACCCCTGAATCTATAAATGTAAAATTTAAAAAAAATAAATAAAATGTGAGGCATTTTTACAGCAAGCCAAGACCAAAAATAAAATTTAAAAGTTGTCTGCAAACTATTGTTTAAAAAGTGTTCATGTAGGAAAATACATACAGGAAAACAAAACAAAACACTTTCCAAGTAAGATGGGTTTTCTTGGTCCTTGATTTTCATATAAGTGATAGGTGGAACCCAAGCCTAAAACAAGCCACAATGGTAATTTTTCTATGTCTTTTCCTTTGTGGAATAAATATGACAATGCATAAATATAACCTGAGGAAGAGAAAGAGGAATATTTCAGAGAGAAGTTTTCAGTCAACTTTTCCTCATCAGGTGGTTCAGGATTCTGGATACCTGGGTCTAGTTGCAGAATACTCCAAAGTCTCATTGAAAAATCTCCTTGTTTAACCAGTTCTAGGTCAATAAACTACTTGATCTGGACAAGGTGTCAAAGATCTGCATCTTTTTTCCATGCTTCAGAAGGTTGACTAAGTTTCTAGGACACTCCATGTCCACCAGAAGGATCTAGCACAGATGTGATTAGATCACACTAGTCTTGTGTGGCTTTCTAACCAGACAAACCAAATGACAAGCTGATTTGGGCTAGTGATCAACTCTCAATATCTAAGTCTTTAGAGCCTAAGTATAGATTGTTGTTTCTCTTCTGAGTGGGTCCTACATAAATGGGTTCACAAGCTTCAGCTAAGCATCTCCGATGACAGTACTACTATCTATCCTTTTGTAAGAGATTATCTCCCTGCTCATAGTCTTGACAAGTCTGAAATCTACAAAGAAACATTGAGGTTTACTCTACAGAAGTGTTATGAGGTATAGTTTCCAATTCAAAACACTGTTTTAAGTACTGGAAATACGAGGATGAATAATGCAGAGTCTTGTCCTGAAAAAAAAAGACATTTTATCTAATGGGGGAGAAGACATGTAGATAAGTAATTTCTCCTAGTGCTAAATTCAATATTTATGTACAGTATAGGAGCACCAAAGAAGGGCACCTAGTATAACCTAGGAAGTTCAGGGACAGTTTCTGGGAAGTTTTATTCCTGAACTGGATCTTTAAGAATATATAAGTGTTGCCAGATGAATACAAGAAAAAAGAAATTTACATGAGAAGGAAATGTACAAGAAACATGGCTTTCAATACCATCTGTGTCCTGAGAAGTGCATATTTCCAGTCCAGACCCTTCTTGCAAACTCTAGATGTGTTTATTCCACTGCCTACCCAGCATATATACTTAGATATTTAATAAATGTCTCAAATTTCACATGTCCAAAATGGAGCTCCTTTTGTCTGTTTACTCTCAAATTTTCTTTACCTGAGCTCTTCTCTGCTAGGTTTATGGCAACACTATTTTCCAACTGCTCAGATCAAAACCCTGTAGTAGGTGTTAACTCCTCTCTTTGCCTTGTAATCTATGCAGCAGCTCTGCAGGGCTATATAATTGGAAAGCCTAACAAAGAAAGAAAGAAAGAAAACCCAGACAAATATCAGAGAGATCTAAGAATTCCAGGCGCAGCTCCTAGGGGATGTTGTTAATCACACAGCACATGCTTTGTCTTCAGACTGTAAAACATTAAGATACCTGTGAGATACCTTGGTCCCAGAGGAGCCACATCTTGTCTGAAAAGAAAGATCTTATAGCCCTCTAGTCACATGGCCAAAATTGGGCTGCATGACCAGGCTCAATAGTACAAAATCAAGAGAACATAAAAGAAATCAGGTGCAAATAATCAATTTATATATTTTATAAATATTGTTGTCAAGCTGGTACAAGTTACTCCATTCTATCTCAGACTTTAAAAGACTATATTAATCAACAATTACTACATACCATTTGTATTTGTTCAACAACAAGCACCATTGTTCTTGATATGCCTAAAGATAAGCAAAGAATTGCAATAATCCTGTTGCGATCAACCCTGACCTTTAATCTGTGAGAAAATTTGGGGGCTCAATTTTTTAAAACATTCAGAATTAAACCTATGTTCACTGTCTCCACTGCTATTACCCTGGTCCAAATATAAGTATCTCTCTGTCCTCAAGTTTAGCAGTAGCAACCTGACTGGTCTCTCTGATACTACCCTCATTCCCAACAGCCTTAACTTACTCATACAGGAAGTGATCATTTAAAAATAATGGGCAAACTACCCTTTTGTTCAATACGTCCGTTGGATTTTGATTATCCTTTAAATTAAAGCCAGTCCCTGCAATGGCTTATAAGTCCCTGTATGAGCTAACTTCCTTTTACTTCTTTGCCCTCACCACTACCATTGTGCCTTTACTCATTCTGATTAGTCAGTCTCATGGAGTCCTTTGTATTGTTGCTGTTTCACGAACACAAAAGGCACATTCCTACCTTATTACAGATATACTAGCTGGAGCCTCTGCCTGGAATGCTCTTGTAGATAACCACATAGCTAACTATTTCATATCCTTAAAGTCTTTCTTTTTTTCAAATGATGTTTTCTGTATGAAGCTTGCTCTAAGCATCCTATTAAATACTGCAAAGTGCCCCAGGACTCTAAATATCCCTTTCTTTATGTATTATTTCCCCATAGTCCTTACCATATTCTTACATATTAGATAATTAACTTATGTATTGCTTATTGTCTCCTTCCCACTACTACCCATTAAGGTCCATGAAGGCAGGGATCTTAGTCAGTTATAATCAACAGTATATTTCAGTACTGAGATATGCCTGGCATATTGTAGATGCATAGTAAATATCTGTTGAATGAAAGGAGAAGTACCATGAAATACTATGCAGCTGTAAAAACAATGAGTTTATGTCCTTTGCAGGAACATGGATGAAGCTGGAAACCATCATTCCCAGCAAATTAACACAGGAACAGAAAACCAAAGACCACATGTTCTCTCTCATAAAAGGGAGTTGAACAATGAGATCACATGAACACAGGGAGGGGAACATCACACACTGGGGCCTGTCGTGGGCTGGTGGGCATGGGGAGGAAGAATTTAGGACAAATACCTAATGCATGTGGGGCTTAAAACCTAGATGGTGAGTTGATAGGTACAGCAAACCACCATGGCACATGTATACCCGTGTAACAAACCTGCACGTTCAGCACATGTATCTCAGAACTTAAAGTAAAATAAAGAAAAAGAAAGGAGGAGTAACTCTGAAGAAATATATGCTATTTTGTATGTAGTCAGTACTTCAAGGTACTATTATGCAAATCAATGTTGTGAGACCAGCAACAGAGGTTAAAAAAAAGGTATGGATTATGGATTTCGTTTTACAGGTAATGGGAGACCTTCTAAAATATTTTTAAAAGGGAAGTACATGTTCTGATCTGTGTTTTATATAGATCATTCTGATGGCTGTTTGGAGAGAGACATGAGGAGTCAAGAAGGTTCACAAAGTTATGTTAAAGATAATGAGAGCCTGACTTAGAGACATGATGACGGAGAGAAGAGGAAGTTTTAGAAGACTATACTCCATAAGCAGACTATATTCCATCAACATATTGTCTGATTGAATGTAAAGAAATGAGGGAGAGAGGACAATCTAAAAAGACTTTCAGGTTTTTAGGATTTTGAATCTAGAAGGATACTAATTTCAGTAAGGGATAAACTATGAAAAATCAGAAATAGATCTTTTTTTATTATTATACTTTAACTTCTAGGGTACATGTGCACAACGTGCATGTTTGATACATAGGTATACATGTGCCATATTGGTTTGCTGTACCCATCAACTCATCATTTACGTTAGGTATTTCTCCTAATACTATCCCTCCTGCAGTCCCCCACTCCCCAAAAGACCCCAGTGTGTGATGTTCCCCACCTTGTGTGTCTTAAGTGTTCTCATTGTTCAATTCCCACCTATGAGTGAGAACATGCAGTCTTTGGTCTTCTGTCCTTGTGATAGGTTGCTCAGAATGATGGTTTCCAGCTTCATTCATGTCCCTGTAAAGAACACGAACTCAACCTTTTTTATGGCTATATAGTATTCCATGGTGTATATGTGCCACATTTTTTTAATCCAGTCTATCACTGATGGACATTTGGGTTGGTTACAAGTCTTTGCTATTGTGAATAGTGCTGCAAAAAACATATGTGTGCATGTGTCTTTAAAGTAGCATGATTTATAATCCTTTGGGTGTATACCTAGTAATGTGATTGCTGGGTCAAATGGTAATTCTAGTTCTAGATCCCTGAGGAATCACCACACTGTCTTTCACAATGTTTGAACTAATTTACACTCCCACCAACAGTTTAAAAGCATTCCTACAGAAATAGATCAAGTGAACAATGATGTGCTTTGTTTGGAGATTTCTTTTGGAAGTTTACCTGATAATATAGTATGAACTAGATTATTTGTGGAGTTATATAAACCAGATATATCAGTTACTAGTGACTAAGGCAGTTTATTTCCCTTATTGGGTTCTCCTATTTCTCTCATATTTAACAAAAGGACAACAGATACCTCATAGAACTATTGTGAATATATAATATGTGCCTAGCACAGTGACAATTAATTATCAGTATATGTTTGCCTTTGAGGTTTCCATGAAATACTCTAAGTGGATGTGCCTAGAAGAAATCTGGCTATTTCCAACAGGAATTTAGGAGAAAAGGAATCTTTATTTGAGTCGTTAGAATAAAGAAATAGATACAACCTTGAGGAGGGATGACATTACAGAGAGATAGGCACCAGTAGAAGAGGAGAAAAAGTGCACAGAATCTTGGGAATTACAGATTCAAATAGCTTTAGAGTAACAGGAGCTCACAAAGGAGACAAATATAATATACAGAGAGAAGAAGCTCAAGAGTCAAGATGAGTTTGGTTTGCTGTTTTATATGTTTTTTACTAAATTATGGATTTAACTTCTTATACTTGAACTCATCAATACTCCATGTTGTAGAGCCAAATGTGCAGTCTTCCACCTGGCTCCTATTTCATACAACTCCACGAAGCCCAGGACATTAGCAATAGGGCAAATTGCAATTATAGTACTCAGCCCCATTCCCAAGACACTTTCATTCACAATGGCATTTGTCCTGTGAGATCCCACTTTCCCTACAGTCCTAGAAAAGAACGTGTTAATGGAAATTAATATATTTTGCATTACTCTTTCACTTAGTTATAATACTATAAGAATTATTATTAGCACCAGAAAGAGAGCCCACATCCTCTCAATAACATTTCCTTGATAGAAATAAAAATTCACCATGGGAAATAATAGTCAGAGCCCAGAGTTAGCATTTCAAAAAAGGCAGGTTCTTTATGAAAGTCTGGTGAGGATTAAATCAAAGCAATTTAACGTTTAGGGGGGAATAGTCAAAAAAGAACAGGGCCAGAAAATTATACAGTGGTTGAAAAAAAAAGTGTGTGTGTATTCCCCAGGACAAGATTAGAGAGTTGAAAAATCAATGAGATAGTTCAATGTGAAATAACTCAACTAGTCTACAATCATGAGAAGCCTACATAGTACAAATAACATCTGTTGTAAACTAGAGGTAGTGCAAAGAGTCAAGTTAAAATTCCATCATACTATCTCTGAAAGTAAGATTTGACTGTCACTCTCTTCCTCATTCAAAAATGAGTTTTTTATGTGCTTGAAATTATATTAGACTAGAGGTAATGGTTAAACCGGGGAAGTCCAATGAAAGTGCTCTAGGTGTCTCATTTAGCCTGTAAGGTAGCATAGGGGAATCATTTCAGTCCCGTTGACATAGCCTGCCACAACTCAATGTCACCAGTTACCAATATCCTTTTTTCCCTTTCCACACCTGCATGAGTGTAATTTAGGCTAGGCTTGTAATTTCCCCAAGATGAAAGAAAGCTATGTCACCTATAATACTCTCCACAAAATCACAAATCAAACTAAAGAAAGTCATAAAAGAACTTGACATTTAAAGAAAAAGACATATCATGATAAAGTGGCTGCCTAGGAAGCAGCTGGCTATGTAGTGATTTCCATTATTATAGAGTTTCATAAACATGACTTCATTTTTCATCATTAAATACCTGTGAATCTCAAGACTTGATAATTATGTTGACGATTATGGAGTATGTCTTTGTTACTTCTTTGTGGGTATTTCATTAAGTATTTTGCTTTCAATAAGTACTGTTAACATTTTCTGTAGACCTTTCTCCTTCCTACTGATACTGTTAAAATAACCAATATACTGCATAGAACTATAGGAGCTTACAAACATGACATAAATTCACAGATGAGCAAAGGCTTGTTTTTTAATTCTTGCAAAGTGACTCTAGTTAATACTCTTAAGACATTTAATATAATGCATACAATTTATACAATAGTTTTCTCCTGAATGGTACTACCTAGGTTTTCTTCTAGGGTTTTTATGGTATTAGGTCTAACATTTAAGTCTCTAATCCATCTTGAATTAATTTTCGTATAAGGAGTAAGGAAAGGATTCAGTTTCAGCTTTCTACTTATGGCTAGCCAATTTTCCCAGCACTATTTATTAAATAGGGAATCCTTTCCCCATTTCTTGTTTCTCTCAGGTTTGTCAAAGATCAGATGGCTGTAGATGTGTGGTATTATTTCTGAGGACTCTGTTCTGTTCCATTGGTCTATATCTCTGTTTTGGTACCAGTACCATGCTGTTTTGGTTACTGTAGCCTTGTAGTATAGTTTGAAGTCAGGTAGCGTGATGCCTCCAGCTTTGTTCTTTTGACTTAGGATTGTCTTGGCAATGCGGGCTCTTTCTTGGTTCCATATGAACTTTAAAGCAGTTTTTTCCAATTCTGTGAAGAAACTCATTGGTAGCTTGATGGGGATGGCATTGAATCTATAAATTACCTTGGGCAGTATGGCCATTTTCACGATATTGATTCTTCCTATCCGTGAGCATGGTATGTTCTTCCATTTGTTTGTGTCATCTTTTATTTCACTGAGCAGTGGTTTGTAGTTCTCCTTGAAGAGGTCCTTTACATCCCTTGTCAGTTGGATTCCTAGGTATTTTATTCTCTTTGAAGCAATTGTGAATGGAAGTTCATTCATGATTTGGCTCTCTGTCTGTTACTGGTGTATAAGAATGCTTGTGATTTTTGCACATTAATTTTGTATCCTGAGACTTTGCTGAAGTTGCTTATCAGCTTAAGGAGATTTTGGGCTGAGACGATGGGGTTTTCTAAATATACAATCATGTCATCTGCAAACAGGGACAATTTGACTTCTTCTTTTCCTAACTGAATATCCTTTATTTCTTTCTCTTGCCTGATTGCCCTAGCCAGAACTTCCAACATTATGTTGAATAGGAGTGGTGAGAGAGGGCATCCCTGTCTTGTGCCAGTTTTCAAAAGGAATGCTTCCAGTTTTTGCCCATTCAGTATGATATTAGCTGTGGGTTTGTCATAAATAGCTCTTATTATTTTGAGGTACGTTCCATCAATACCGAATTTATTGAGCGTTTTTAGCATGAAGGGCTGTTGAATTTTGTCAAAGGCTTTTTCTGCATCTATTGAGATAATCATGTGGTTTTTGTCTTTGGTTCTGTTTATATGCTGGATTATGTTTATTGATTTGCATATGTTGAACCAGCCTTGCATTCCAGGGATGAGGCTGACTTGATTGTGGTGGATAAGCTTTTTGATGTGCTGCTGGATTTGGTTTGCCAGTATTTTATTGAGGATTTTTGCATCGGTGTTCATCAGGGATATTGGTCTAAATTTCTCTTTTTTTGTTGTATCTGTCAGGTTTTGGTATCAGGATGATGTTGGCCTCGTAAAATGAGTTAGGGAGGATTCTCTCTTTTTCTATTGATTGGAATAGTTTCAGAAGGAATGGTACCAACTCCTTCTCGTACCTCTGGTAGAATTCAGCTGTGAATCTGTCTGGTCCTGAACTTTTTTTGGTTGGTAGGCTATTAATTATTGACTCAATTTCAGAGCCTACTATTGGTCTATTCAGGGATTCAACTTCTTTCTGGTTGAGTCTTGGGAGAGTGTACATGTCCAGGAAATTATCTACTTATTCTAGGTTGTCTAGTTTATTTGAGTAGAGGTGTTTATAATATTCTCTTATGGTAGTTTGTATTTCTGTGGGGTCAGTGGTGATATCCCCTTTATCATTTTTTATTGCATCTGTTTGATTCTTCTCCCTTTTCTTCTTTATTAATCTTGCTAGCAGTCTGTCAATTTTGTCAATCTTTTCAAAAAAACAGCTCCTGGATTCATTGATTTTTTGGAGGGTTTTTTGTGTCTCTATCTCCTTCAGTTCTGCTCTGATCTTAGTTATTTCTTGCCTTCTGCTGGCTTTTGAATTTGTTTGCTCTTGCTTCTCTAGTTGTTTTAATTGTGATGTTAGGGTGTCAATTTTAGATCTTTCCTGCTTTCTCTTGTGGGCATTTAGTCCTAAAATTTCCCTCTACATACTGCTTTAAATGTGTCCCAGAGATTCTGGTATGTTGTATCTTTGTTCTCATTCGTTTCAAAGAACATCTTTATTTCTGCCTTCATTTCACTATGTACCCAGTAGTCATTCAGGAGCAGGTTGTTCAGTTTCCATGTAGTTGAGCGGTTTTGATTGAGTTTCTTAGTCCTGAGTTCTAGTTTCATTGCCCTGTGGTCTGAGAGACAGTTTGCTATAATTTCTATTCTTTCATATTTGCTGAGGAGTGCTTTACTTCCAACTATGTGGTCAATTTTGGAATAAGTGTGATGTGGTGCTGAGAAGAATATATATTCTGTTGATTTGGGGTGTAGAGTTCTGTAGATGTCTATTAGGTCTGCTTGGTGCAGAGATGAGTTCAATTCCTGGATATCCTTGTTAATTTTCTGTTTCATTGATCATCTAATGTTGACAGTGGATTGTCTCCCATTATTATTGTATGAGAGTCTAAGTCTCTTCGTATGTCTCTAAGGACTTGCTTTATGAATCTGGGTGCTCCTATTGGGTGCATATATATTTAGGATAGTTAGCTCTTCCTGATGAATTGATCCCTTTACCATTATGTAATGGCCTTCTTTGTCTCTTTTGATCTTTGATGGTTTAAAGTCTGTTTTATCAGAGACTAGGATTGCAACCCCTGCTTTTTTTTGTTTTCCATTTGCTTGGTAGATCTTCCTCCATCCCTTTATTTTGAGCCTATGTGTGTCTCTGCATGTGAGATGGGTCTCCTGAATACAGCAAACTGATAGATCTTGACTCTTTATCCAATTTGCCAGTCTGTGTCTTTTAATTGGACCATTTAGTCCATTTACATTTAAGGTTAATATTGTTATGTGTGAACTTGATCCTGTCATTGTGATATTAGCTGGTTATTTTGCTCGCTAGTTGATGCAGTTTCTTCCTAGCATTGATGGACTTTACATTTTGACATGTTTTTGCCATTGCTGTTAGTCTGATGGACTTCCCTTTGTGGGTAACCCGACCTTTCTCTCTGGCTGCCCTTAACATTTTTTCCTACATTTCAACTTTGATGAATCTAAAAATTATGTGTCTTGGAGTTGCTCTTCTGGAGGAACATCTTTGTGACATTCTCTGTATTTCCTGAATTTGGATGTTGGCCGGACTTAGTAGATTGGGGAAGTTCTCCTGGATGAGATCCTGCAGAGTGTTTTCCAACTTGGTTCCATTTTTCCTGTCACTTTCAGGCACACCAATCAGACATAGATTTGGTCTTTTCACATAATCCCATACTTCTTGCAGGCTTTGTTCATTTCTTTTTATTCTTTTTTCTCCACACTTCTCTTCTCGCTTCATTTCATTCATTTGATCTTCAATTGCTGGTACTCTTTCTTCCAGTTGATCGAGTCAGTTACTGAAGCTTGTGCATTTGTCGTGTGTTTCTCATGTTATGGTTTTCATCTCTATCAGTTCTTTTAAGGTCTTCTCTGCATTGATTATTCTAGTTATCCATTCATCCATTCTTTTTTCAAGTTTTTTTAGTTTCTTTGCGCTGGTTACGTAGTTCCTCCTTTAGCTCTGAGAAGTTAGATCGACTCAAGCCTTCTACTCTCAACTCATCAAAGTCATTCTCCATCCAGCTTTGTTCCATTGCTGACAATGAGCTGTGTTCCTTTGGAGGGGGAGATACACTCTGATTTTTTGAATTTCCAGCTTTTCTGCCCTGCTTTTTCCCCATCTTTATGGTTTTATCTGCCTTTGGTCTTTGATAATAGTGATGTACTGATAGGGTTTTGGTGTGGGTGTCCTTTCTGTTTGTTAGTTTTCCTTCTAACAGTCAGGACCCTCAGCTGTAGGTCTGTTGGAGTTTGCTTGAGGTCCATTCCAGACCCTGTTTGCCTGCGTATCAGCAGCGGAGGCTGCAGAAGATAGAATATTGCTGCACAGTGAGTGTTGCTGTCTGATTCTTGCTCTGGAAGCTTTGTCTCAGGGGTGTACCCCGCTGTGTGAAGTGTCGGTCTGCACCTAGTGGGGGATGTCTCCCAATTAGGCTACTCAGAGTCAGGGACCCACTTGAGGAGGCAGTCTGTCCATTCTCAGATCTCAACCTCCGCGCTGGGAGATCCACTGCTCTCTTCAAAGCTATCAGGCAGGGGTATTTACCTCTGCCAAGGTTTCTGCTGCTTTTTGTTTAGCTATGCCCTGTCCCCAGAGGAGGAGTCTACCGAGGCAGGCTGGCCTCCTTAACTGTGGTGGGCTCCACCCAATTCGAGTTTCCCGGTGGCTTTGTTTACCCATGTAAGCCTCAGCAATGGCAGGTGCCCCTCCCCCAGCCTTGCTGCCACCTTGCAGTTAGATCTCAGACTGCTGTGTTAGCAATGAGGAAGGCTCCATGGGCGTGTGACCCTCTGGGCCAGGTGTGGGATATAATGTCCTGGTGTGCCATTTGCTAAGACCCTTGGTGAAGCGCAGCAGTAGGGTGAGAGTTACCTGATTTTCCAGGTGTTGTGTGTCTCAGTGTCCCTTGGCTAGGAAAAGGGATTCCCTTCCTCCTTGCACTTCCCAGGTGAGGCGATGCCTCACCCTGCTTCAGCTCTCACTGGTCAGATTGCACCAGCTGACCAGCACCGATTATCCAGCACTCCCCAGTGAGATGAACGCAGTACTTCAGTTGAAAATGCAGAAATCACCCGTTTTCTGTGTCACTCACACTGGGAGTTGGAGGCTGGAGCTGTTCCTGTTCGGCCATCTTGGGTGCGAGAATGTTTGCAGTAGCAGTACTGACAAAAGTCAAAAGGTGGAAACAATCGAAATGCCCATCGACTGACAGACAGACAAACAAAACGTCCTATAACTTATACAATGGAATCTTATTTGGCAATAAAAAGGCATGAAGTGCTAATACATGCCATGGCATGGATGAACCTTGAAACCTGAGTGAAAACATAGTTAAAAAAAAAAAAAAAAAACATGTTTTGTGATTCTGTTAATATTAAATGTCTAGAACTGGAGAATACATAGGGACAAAAAGTAGAGTAGGTTTGATTATGATTGGAGGGTTATGTGGTGATAGGTGGTAAGAGCTAAAGACTGTAGAGTTCCTTGTTTGATGTGACAAAAAAGTTCTATAATTAATTGTGGTGATGGTTGTACATATATGTGAATAGGTTAAAACCCACTGAATTGTACACTTGCAATGGGTGAATTGTAGACATATCTCCAAAATTGTTTCAAAAAAGGAGAAAAATATAATGAAATTTATTGACTCTGAAGAACAGATAGTAGCAGTGGGGGAAAGGGATGCAGGGAATTACTGTTTGTTTCTTTGCTTTGTTTATCAGTTTTATAGTACTGTTTGATGTTACTAATTAGGTACCTGTAGTACTTTACTAAAAATAAAAGTAAAAAATAACATGCAATAAAAACTCTTACTTTTATTAACAATTAAATTAAGAGAAGCAAAGGCAAATATATGTAGGAAGAACAGTGTCACCATTCCACAATTTTTTGTCTACTTTTGGGGCTAGATAAATTTTGAATTCAGCATTTTTTTTTTGTATTTTAAAAATACAAAAAATATGACTACTGGGTACATAACGAAATGAAAGCAGAAATAAAGATGTTCTTTGAAACCAATGAGAACAAAGATACAACATACCAGAATCTCTGGGACACATTTAAAGCAGTGTGTAGAGGGAAATTTATAGCACTAAATGCCCACAAGAGAAAACAGGAAAGATCTAAAATTGACACTCTAACATCACAATTAAAAGAACTAGAGAGGCAAGAGCAATCACATTCAAAAGCTAGCAGAAGGCAAGAAATAACTAAGATCAGAGCCGAACTGAAGGAGATAGAGACACAAAAAACCCTCCAAAAAATCAATGAATCCAGGAGTTGGTTTTTTGAAAAGATCAACAAAATTGACAGACCGCTAGCAAGGCTAATAAAGAAAAAAAGAGAGAGGAATCAAATCGATGCAATAAAAAATGATAAAGGGGATATCACCACTGACCCCACAGAAATACAAACTACCATCAGAGAATACTATAAACGCCTCTACGCAAATCAACTAGAAAATCTAGAAGAAATGGATAATTTCCTGGACACTTACACTCTCCCAAGGCTAAACCAGGAAGAAGTTGAATCCCTGAATAGACCAATAGCAGGCTCTGAAATTGAGGCAACAATTAATAGCCTACCCACCAAAAAAAGTCCAGGACCAGATGGATTCACAGCTGAATTCTACCAGAGGTACAAGGAGGAGCTGGTACCATTCCTTCTGAAACTATTCCAATCAATAGAAAAAGAGGGAATCCTCCCTAACTCATTTTATGAGACCAACATCATCCTGATACCAAAGCCTGGCAGAGACACAACAAAAAAAGAGAATTTTAGACCAATATCCCTGATGAACATTGATGCAAAAATCCTCAATAAAATACTGGCAAACCGGATTCAGCAGCACATCAAAAAGCTTATCCACCATGATCAAGTGGGCTTCATCCCTGGGATGCAAGGCTGGTTCAACATTCGCAAATCAATAAACGTAATCCAGCATATAAACAGAACCAAAGACAAGAACCACATGATCATCTCAATAGATGCAGAAAAGGCTTTTGACAAAATTCAACAGCCCTTCATGCTAAAAACGCTCAATAAATTCGGTATTGATGGAACGTACCTCAAAATAATAAGAGCTATTTATGACAAACCCACAGCTAATATCATACTGAATGGGCAAAAACTGGAAAAATTCCCTTTGAAAACTGGCACAAGACAGGGATGCCCTCTCTCACCACTCCTATTCAACATAGTGTTGGAAGTTCTGGCTAGGGCAATCAGGCAAGAGAAAGAAATCAAGGGTATCCAGTTAGGAAAAGAAGAAGTCAAATTGTCCCTGTTTGCAGATGACATGATTGTATATTTAGAAAACCCCATCGTCTCAGCCCAAAATCTCCTTAAGCTGATAAGCAACTTCAGCAAAGTCTCAGGATACAAAATTAATGTGCAAAAATCACAAGCATTCTTATACACCAGCAACAGACAAGCAGAGAGCCAAATCAGGAATGAACTTCCATTCACAATTGCTTCAAAGAGAATAAAATACCTAGGAATCCAGCTTACAAGGGATGTAAAGGACCTCTTCAAGGAGAACTACAAACCACTGCTCAGTGAAATAAAAGAGGACACAAACAAATGGAAGAACATACCATGCTCATGGATAGGAAGAATCAATATCGTGAAAATGGCTATACTCCCCAAGGTTATTTATAGATTCAATGCCATCCCCATCAAGCTACCAATGAGTTTCTTCACAGAATTGGAAAAAACTGCTTTAAAGTTCATATGGAACCAAAAAAGAGCCCGCATTGCCAAGACAATCCTAAGTCAAAAGGACAAAGCTGGAGGCGTCACGCTACCTGACTTCAAACTATACTACAAGGCTACAGTAACCAAAACAGCATGGTACTGGTACCAAAACAGAGATATAGACCAATGGAACAGAACAGAGTCCTCAGAAATAATACCGCACATCTACAGCCATCTGATCTTTGACAAACTTGAGAGAAACAAGAAATGGGGAAAGGATTCCCTATTTAATAAATGGTGCTGGGAAAATTGGCTAGCCATAAGTAGAAAGCTGAAACTGGATCCTTTCCTTACCCCTTATACGAAGATTAATTCAAGATGGATTAGAGACTTAAATGTTAGACCTAATACCATAAAAACCCTAGAAGAAAATCTAGGTAGTACCATTCAGGACATAGGCATGGGCAAGGACTTCATGTCTAAAACACCAAAAGCAACGGCAGCAAAAGCCAAAATTGACAAATGGGATCTAATTAAACTTAAGAGCTTTTGCACAGCAAAAGAAACTACCATCAGAGTGAACAGGCAACCTACAGAATGGGAGAAAATTTTTGCAACCTACTCATCTGACAAAGGGCTAATATCCAGAATCTACAAAGAACTCAAACAAATATACGAGAAAAAAACAAACAACCCCATCAAAAAGTGGGGAAAGGATATGAACAGACATTTCTCAAAAGAAGATATTCATACAGCCAACAGACACATGAAAAAATGCTCATCATCACTGGCCATCAGAGAAATGCAAATCAAAACCACAATGAGATACCATCTCACACCAGTTAGAATGGCAATCATTAAGAAGTCAGGAAACAACAGGTGTTGGAGAGGATGTGGAGAAATAGGAACACTTTTACACTGTTGGTGGGATTGTAAACTAGTTCAACCATTATGGAAAACAGTATGGCAATTCCTCAAGGATCTAGAACTAGATGTACCATATGACCCAGCCATCCCACTACTGGGTATATACCCAAAGGATTATAAATTAGTCTACTACAAAGACACATGTACACGTATGTTTATTGCGGCACTATTCACAATAGCAAAGACTTGGAATCAACCCAAATGTCCATCTGTGACAGACTGGATTAAGAAAATGTGGCACATATACACCATGGAATACTATGCAGCCATAAAAAAGGATGAGTTTGCGTCCTTTGTAGGGACATGGATGCAGCTGGAAACCATCATTCTTAGCAAACTATCACAAGAAGAGAAAACCAAACACCGCATGTTCTCACTCATAGGTGGGAACTGAACAATGAGATCACTTGGACTCGGGAAGGGGAACATCACACACTGGGGTCTATCATGGGGAGGGGGGAGGGGGGAGGAGGGAGGGATTGCATTGGGGAGTTATACATGATATAAATGATGAATTGATGGGTGCTGACGAGTTGATGGGTGCAGCACACCAGCATGGCATAAGTATACATATGTAACAAACCTGCACGTTATGCACATGTACCCTAGAACTTAGAGTATAATAAAAAAAAAAAAAAAAAAAAAAAAAAAAGAAAACAAAAAAAAAATAAATAAACAAAAAAAAAAATAAAATAAAAAGGCATTATGGCATACATATTACCCCATCATATCAGAGATAGTGCTACACAATCAAACATATTAGTATTTCTACTGCCAGATATAGGAATATTTACACTAAATGCAATAAAGACTAAAAAAATAACTTTATTATAGTTAAGGCTCAACTTTTGCCACCAAATAAATTCAGGTCAATTTTTCTACCAAATGATTTAGGAAAAATCAACAACATGCCACTTTTTTTTTTTTTTTAATGGATTCTAAATTACAGATGACTGTTTGTAGTTCTGTAATCCAACATTATCAAATTATATTTCATTTTATCTCATTTTAACATGTGACAAATGCAGGTTTTACATCAATTAGAGGCTTTAGCTTGTGTTAACTATTTTTATTGTTAGAATTTGTTACAAATGAAGCAGATTCCCTGATAATTTTTATACAGACAGGTCAAGGAATTCCATTTAATCTAGAATCATACCAATCAAGATGAACTATTTTATGTGAGCTTTTTCTATTACTGCATAAGCTGGCAGAAATAAAAATTACATTTATACTGAATACTGCTAATGTTCAAATACATTCACTGTGTTATATAGTTCTAAAGTAGTTCATTTTCCCGTATTAAGACTCTCTAACTTTATTTTCTTTCTTAAAATAAAATGTGTCCACAATAAAAACCTTTTGGATTTGCTTTTAACTTGATTTCCTCAATTCTCTATTGTTTCCCTTCCATATACAATTATTTTCATCTGGTTGCCAAAATGCATCTTGATCCTTCCTAAGTCGTTTTTCCTTGAAACTTCCCATCAAATTGATGGGGAACTCCTCTCTCTTGACTCTTACATTGTTTATCCAAGCTTTCCTTCTGAGGAAGTAAAATTTGTTTGGACTTATGGAAGATTTTGGACATAATCTGAGGAGTTTAAGTAATATCAAGACACATTTTTAACAAGGAGATTGGCATTGTGTGGAAAATCATGGCTTATACAATTTAGAGAAGTTAGTCGTGTGTGTAAAGCTATATGGACTAGGAACCTCAAATTCTTAGCCAAAGATCCATGATGATTTGCTGCCTTTTCCCCCAGATGTTTGAACCATCTAGGAAGGATATTTCCTACAGGACCCTCCTAGGCAAAGCCATTCATTGAAGAAGACAAACTTGACGTGGATACTAGCAGAAGTAATATTAGTTTTCCTATTGGGATTGTAAAATTTTAGTTATATTTTTTAAAAAAGTGTTCCTTGTGAGTGAGATTAGTCCTTTACTCTTTTCGGAGGCCTTATAAACTTTAGTGACTGATTATGTTCCCAAAGTAGAAAAGGAATGGGATGGATTTAAATTCCCAAACATAATGTTAGGAGATCCAAATAGTAATTCAGTACCATAAATTCTCCTTTGTACTATTTCACCTACAAAGGGGAGTATTTGTTTATTTATTTACAAAAATCACAAAGGTCAGTTTTTTGCATGGCAAAACTTAAAATACTCCAAGATTCTGAAGATGTGCCTCTAATTTTGTTCATGACACTGTGACTGAAAGAACAAGAGACTTAGAGGCAACTTTTCTAGAACATGATTCTTAATTCAAACTGTGGTGTGAATTTGACTCTAGTTTCTTTGTGTTAAGTAAACTTATAATTGATTAAAATGTGTTGCTTTAAGGAAATTGAGCAGAAATGACAATGATTTAGTTTGAATATAACAGCCCTATCAGACAGCTAAATAAGATTGGTTATTTTCCACATTACATTAGTTCTGTTTGTATCTTATCATTATTTGCCTTCGCTCTGTCAGAAAGTTTGCTATCATTTTTTATCCCTCCATATTTGTATCAATTTCACCTATCTTCAGAATTCCTTCCACATTTTAGAAATCTTTATTTAATATTTGTTAAAGAACTAGTATTTAAATGCTGCTTTTGATAAATTAAAAATGAAAGGAAATAAAATTAAAACTAAATTTTATTTCATTTTAAATTAAGCAAAAATAAGGAACTAATCCTACCAAGGAAGTAAAAGAAACTTGTCTTATCAGGTATTATGATTTATGGTAATAAACAGAGTGTGATATAAAAATAAGTATAGGAATAGACAAATTGACAATAAAACAAGATAGAAAGCTCAGAGCAGATGCATGTGCATGCCTAGTATTGTTACAAAATTGATGTGGTATGGCAGAACTCTGATGAGAATAGAGATTCTTGTTTATTCATATTAAAAAATTAGTTGCTTTCCTATGAAACAGCATATCCCCAAAGGATTTCAGATTGACAAAATATAATTTTCTAAAGTTAGAATAATATGTGGAAAAATATCTTTAAAATCTTGGTACTCCGAAAACATGTCTAAAGAAGCCATTTAAATTTCTGCAATTAAAAAAAATTATAGACAAATTTGTCTGCATGGAGATTAAGTACTTCTGTTCATCAGATAACAAAAGGAGAATCAAAAGACAAGCTACAGAGTGGAAAAATATTGATAAAATACATTACTGATAAAGAATTAATGTTCAGTATGTATAAACAATTTCTAAAAATCAGTTAAAAAATACAAAAAAATCAGACAAAAGAGATATGTGGGTTTTCTTTTTCAGATAGAGAAGTAGCAATGACCAATAAACATATGAGTATGTACAACTTTACTGATAATCAGATAAACGCAACTTGAGATCAGAACAAGATAACACTTTATATCCACTCAGATGTACAAAATTATGAGAATAAATCAAGTTCCATGAATACTGAACAGTTCTAGGAACATAATAGAATTCAGTTGGTAATGTTGAACCAATGAATAATAAGAACTCTTGTACACTTTATATGGGAGTATATACAGCTATGAATATTTTTGAAAACAATTTGGAATTAAATAGTGAAGTTAAATATCATATACTCTATGGTCCAATGACCCAAGAATTTTATGTCTCTGTCTGTATGTGTGTGTATCCTGCATAGATGTACCAAGCAACATGTACGAAATTGTTGTTGGCGTTATATTAGCACCACAAACAGACTAAAAAAATCAAATTATCTTCAATAGGACATTGTATAAACCACTGAATTATACATTTATTGGGGTATAATTACGGAAAGAAATGTAGTAGTCAAAATAAAGGTACTGCAACTACATGGAATGGAATTATTAAATGGAACATTGAAATATATCATTGAAAAAAAGCAAATTGTGGAAGTCTGCTTATACTCTGATTCTATTTTGATGAAACTCAAAATCATGCAAAATGAACAAATGTTGTCTTGTAATATACACCTCAGGAAAAAAAAGTTGTAGGAAATCAGTGAATTATAAGACAACTTAGAATGCTGGTTTTCAATGTTGGTAGAGGCCATGAGGAGATGTAGGAAGCCCAGAGGTAGATTCCTTAGTATCAGTAATATCTAAGTTCTTAAATTGGGTATAGGAACATGGGTGTTTGCTTTTTTATGTTCATAATTGCATATGATGCATATATTGCTTACTGTGAACAAAACATAATAAAATGATTTAATATATGGGGAGCTCTTAGGACTATGGCATTTACTTAATGTGTGATAATTTTGTTATTATTATATATTAAAAGCATGTTGATATTTTATTTATATTTCTCCTAAAATAATGAATCTACAATGAAAATGTGTGTGTATATATTTAGAGTTTTCTAATGTATTTAATTTCTATAAATTCATGTATTTTGGGTTTTTGGTTTTTACTAACTTACCAATGTTTGTTGACAATGACTAATATTCAAATGCTTGGAAAATGCTTCAGAATATATCTACATTAATTTGTAACTTGGACCATCATATAAAAATATAATGAATGCAAAATTTTATTTATGAGTTGTCCAAATTATAATCTACTCAGTTTTACTATTCATTTTCTTTTTAAAAATGAAAGACTTAAATGTATGTAAAACCTTGTCATTTAAATTTTAATAGTGTTTCCATAATACATTTTGGTCTCATGATTTATTCATTCAACAAATAAATGTGAAAACACAAAAAAAGGAAAATAATGTTAGAAAAATTTTGGAGCATACAATCAATGCATTGAATATAGGGTCATTTCATTAAAATGTAACTCAGCACACATTTGTAATAATTTCACTGCTTTTGATATTTTGCCACTTAAATGATTTTTGAAGCTATAGATCATCAGGGAATTTCTCCAAGTGATTTGATGATTGTTAATTTGCAAATGGTTTCATTTTCCTGCATGTCCAGAAATGTATTCTTTCAATTTGATCCATAGATACTTTTTAATTGCAAAAGGCATACAAAGTGTAACTAATGCTCCAACCTAACATTTACATAATGTGTTAGGCCATTTAGGTTTAAAAAATAGACCACCACATAGATTGGGTGGTTTATAACAACAGAAACTTATTTAATACAGTTCTGGGAATGGGGAACCCCAAGATCAAGATGCCAGTAGATACGATTTGTGGTAAAGGCTTTCTTCTTCATTCATAAATGACATCTTTTAGCTGTGTTCTCACATGGCAGAACTTGCATGGGATCCCTCTGTAAGTCTTTTATTAGGATACTAATCCCATTCATGAGTGCTGTACCCTAATCACCTCCCAAAAGCCCCTCCTCTAAAGACATCACATCTGGGGTTAACTTTTGACATATTAATTTAAGGGAACTCTTGTACATAAATAATGTTTTCTTTTAATGCAGTGCTTAGAGACTGCTGTAATAGAGTCAGGGTTTCCTCCGATATTCATCCACACTAAAATTAAATAATTATTATCAATCCTATTTCTTCAAAAACAAATTAATATACAAGGCAAATATTAGCCACTGTTATTTTTAAATGGTGATACCATTTGTTATATGTTACTATTCGCACAGTTTCATCATTGATACTAATACTGTAGTTAAAACTACAAGAAAATAAATAACATGATTTTGATAACTAAATAGAAATCTCTGTTTAGAACATTGCTTTCCAAAAGAGATACTACTGCCCTATTGGGGTGTTTCAGAAATTTGTGCATAATATTGTTGGAAAATCTGCATTCAGTAAGGCAGAGAGCCAAGGCTGCTCTCCATGGAGGGACAAGGAAGAATGGTCCCCTATCCCATCTGACTTATAAATGGCCACTGAACAATTTTTGCATGTGTAAAAAGTGTAACAATTTTAGTCTATAATCTCACTCTAGTTTGCATATAAACACAAAGTATTTGCAAACACATTTTAAGAGGGAAGTCCAAATACTGTGTAAATCAAGAAATTATACTTTTTGGAAGTAACTCAGCACTTTATCAAGAATTCTTTTGCACTTCTTTTCCTCATGCTTCCCATAGCAATATTGCTCATGCTATTTTAGCTTCCAAAACAACTCTACCAGTGTACATTTGTAGTTGCTGCATTCTTATATACAAATGCAAACACTCAACTACTTTATTATATTTTCTACTGTAGTTATACCTCAACATTTTGTACTGAAATTTTCTAATATAGTTATACCTGAAGATTTATGTATTAAAAGGCTTCTTCCTTATATCATAGTCAGCATTGTATTGATTTTTGAGAGACGGTTAATTGTGTGGATTGGTTATATTATCTATGCGTTTTATATCATGATATAAAAGAGAGGACTGGGAATGGTAAGGTTAAGAAGCACTGCATTAGAGACCACACTAGATGATGATGATCAATAGAAAAATTAATTTATTTCTTTAATGCCTACTGTATTCTAAGTTCCTTCTGGGAAACTGAAAAGCCATCAACACAAGTTTTTATGGACCAAACTCTTTGCTGAGCTTTTACAAACACAATGTTATATAAAAACTTGTGAGTACAATTTTTATTATATTGCTATTTTAAACCAGTATTACTGTTACCTACTAAATATTAAGGGAGATTTAAAAATAAATGATATGTAATAGCAATTTTCAAGAACTTGAACCTAAGGAACACTTGTTTGTTACAAAAAATAAAACATCATACTTGATAAACACCATATAGAGTCATGAACAAGTGCCAAGGAACATAGAGTTGACTGACTGGCTTTAGTTTATAATGGAAGTGACCCTAGTTCTAGCCCTTGCAGAATGATAGAACCACAGAATATAGACATGGGGATGTGCCTTTGAAGTAGTAGGAGAACTAGAGCCTTCAGAAAGATATGTTTATTAAAGGGAATGCAGCCTGATGTTGACAAAACGTATGGTGACTGAGTTAAGAAAATAAAAAAAATTGAAGTAGTATAATGAAAAATAAGAAGATATTAGCACCAACAAGACATAAATAATATTGTACACCAGAATATGTACATAAATATTTTATTTTAATGCTATGCTTAGATACTGCTGTAAGAGTCAGATTTTCCTCCAGTACTAATCCACAATAAAATAAAATTATTTCAATACTGTTCCTTTAAAAACAAATAAATATACAAAGACAGATATTAGCCATTGATATTTTTTAATGGTGATACCATTTCTTATACTTTACTCTTCTCACAATTTCATCATTTATGATAATATTGTAAGTAAAACTAGAAAAATTAAATTGAATAACATGATTATTATAACTAGAATAAATAGAAATCCCTGTTTAGAACATTGATTTTCAAATGGATAATACTGCCCTATTAGGGTGTTTAGAAATTTGTGCAGGAGATTTTTGAGACAATCTGCAATCAGTATGGCAGACAGCCAAGGATGCTTTCCATAGATTGACAAGGAAAAACTGGAAAAATAAGGTTAGAAGATGTTAAAGAAAACAAAAACGCTATAAAAGCTTTAGAGATGATTCACAAACTTGTGATATAGAGAAAGCCATGATAGATAGATAGATAGATAGATAGATAGATAGATAGATAGATAGATATTTAGATATAGATAGATAATATAGATATGTATTTGTGTGCATGACTATTGTTTTCAGTATCTAGAATGTTGAAAATCAACATTGCTACTTTATTAAACAAACACATTAGTCATTGGCTTTCTTCTGTTGTTGGCCCCTAAGTCTCTGCTGCCGTACTTTCATGACTGCTGTTATAAAATCTGTTATAGTTTAGTTATTCATATGTTTTTTCACTATACTGTGCTCTCCTTGAAGATAAGTATGATATGAGTTGTTTTACATAATTTACCACACATGAAACTGATACTTAATAGATGTTTGAATAAATGTATACTGGGGTAAATGAATTATTACTATTGATAATATTAAATTACAACATTCATAACTTAGGATTTTTTTATACGATGTATTAAATTTACATGATCTTATCATCAGTCACAATTATTTACAAAGTATGTCATTGTCCATTTCAACAGACTTGGCACTGTTCAGTAAATCTCATTAAATTATAATTTATTTTTATATATCAGTTGAGTCAAATAAGTTGTGGAACTTTGAGATATTAGAACCTTATTCACCACCAATAGTGCTGCACATACGCACACACACACAAACACACAGACGTATACATACAAAGTACAGACAGAGGCACTTGAGTGTATATATATGAAAAACTTTTGTTAGTGCCAAAATACTTTTATTCAGATGTGTTGAACTGATACAAATAAAAAATTCTTAAGCTTTCATTTTTGCATTCATTCATCACATTTATCACATTCCAACTTTCATTTTTGTCATGTTTTCTTTTGGAAATATAGCTGACATTTTGTAACATTTGAAAAGCAAATTGAAGTATTTAAAGAACAACTTGCCAATATCATAAAAATTTTAAATTTTCATAACTTTTCATTCCATATTTTTACTTCTAGAAAATTATCCAACAGATGCACTCACACAGTAGCTAGCTAGCTAGCTAGATATAGAGTTAGATAGATACAGGCATTATCTTGGCATGGTTTATAAGCACGAAAATTTTCTGTGGCCTAAACATCCTTTTATTTGAGACTGGATAAATGAATTTTTGTATATACAAACATTACAATAATTGTTAGTGGTTTAAATTAAAGAGGTTGATCTATATTACTCTGAATGGAAAAATACTCATTTTGTTATTTAGCTAAAAAACTAATCAAGGTTAAAACAAAATACACAGTAGCTCCCATTTATGAAAGAAAAAAAAGAAAAGAAACATTCTGGAAGAATGCACACCAATGTGAGTTCACTATAATTTCTTCTAGAGAATGAAATTAGTCATTCCAATGAATAGGAAGAAAATTAATATCCTTCTTTATGATTCGGTTACTTAAAATAAACATACATTAACTTTACAATTAAAGTATCTGGCAGAATATGACAGGGTAACCAGGCAAAAATTTGCCAAGCTTTCCCTAAAATGCAATGTACTTTGAACACAAAAATATGTCTTTAAAACTACATTCTGTGTTCAAGTTGTCAAAAGTGAATAATATTTATAACCTCATGTGACCCAATATAAATGAGACAGAGGAAGTTAATGTGATATCTGAGTTAGACAATGATTTCAAACTATCCTCCACTGGTCTGTTAAAAAAATAAAAAAGTAGTAAGAATAAAGAATGAAATTGACTGACTTGAAAGTCTCACCATTTTTTTCCCCTTCTGACTAGCTGTGATGGAGATGCCCGATGACTTCGTGAATTACCCAGAAGGCAGGAAGCAGGGAACAAGCCAAAAAGCTAAAACTCTAAGCCATGAGCATACTGGGCAGTTGAGAGGTGATGATTCTTTGAATATAACAAATGTAAGATAAATAATGGTTTAATATCCCAGTATTTGTCCCAAATGATCAGTTTTCCTAGAGCTGATTCATAATGTCCTGTTAGATTTATGTCATTTTAAATGATAATATTAAGAAATCCTATGAAATTTTACATAATGTATCCTACTTCAATAAAATTTATTCTAGTTCTAAAAACTTGCAATGAAAATCTTCTTCTTTTTAATGTGAAACTTTTTAAAAGAATGACTCATAGTTTTCAGAACTGTTAATATAATAGCTATTATATTTTTAAGATAAATTCTTTGGGAGAAAACACTATTTTAAAAAAATAGCTTAAAAATCTATTCGTGTTGAGAAACAGCTATACATGGCTTGCATAAACAACATTTGTAGTACAAAAGCCACTATGAAAACTTGCCCAAATCATTTACCTAAAAGAGCCTAGTCATTCTCTGGATGTGTCAAAAGATCTCAACACCAAAAGCTCTTCAGAGCTGCCTGCCCATTACTCAATTATCCCTTAGAGGGATGGTAACTGCATCATAGATTACAGCTTAACTCTATTTTCCACAACATGATAGTTTATAAAATTACCGTCTATGCTATAGCATTTCTGTTTGATTTATGTCCAGCCTGAGGCATAAAATCTGTTTCCTTCCAGGAGGAAATTATGCTTTCCTGAATAGAAAGAGTAGACGACAACCATAAAATAACTGATTTATCCTCCCTCCCCCAGTCACCTACATTCTTTATGTCTAACAAAAACACAAAGAATAAGGAGATGCTAATGTTTCTAGTTTTGGCAAATGAGATATAGTTTCTTAGTTGATTTGTTGGAAACATGTGCTTCTAAACTTTATACTATAGCCAGTGTTTGTCCAGAAATTAAAATTTAGAGCTAGAAGAGAAAATGAATAAATCTCAAGTTTGTTATTCAGCCCATTTTTATGCCATTGTCCCTTTTATGAAACACTTAATCATGTTTTGATGTGTGCACCTTAGTGAGTAATGATGTTTAAAACGGACCTTGGCAGGTCACAGGTTAACTCAATTTCCATTTACTCATGTATAAGATTTTCCCATTTAAACAAAATAAGAAGAGCAAGGGGGAACTGTTTTTAAAAGTATGTCGATACACGGTATGGGAACAAAAGTAAAACAGCCTTATAAGAAATCAGAGAAAAAGTATATATATTTTGGCAGTGAAGATTAGAAAAGAGACAATGAAAAATGACATAAATTAGATGACACCTGAAGGTACAGGTTACATTATTTTTTAACAGTGTATTCCACTTTGATGTGATATTTAATGAAATACTATTTTTTAAATACTCTTATTTGTTGTTTAAAGTCTAATTTTGGTGGAGTAAAATGAGATAGATAGAACAAGATATTTTTCTTTTTCAAGCCAACAGGAAGCACGTGATTGTATTCCTCTAGATGCCCATTCCATGCAGGCACAGATCATTGGTCTTAAAGAAGAATGTGAAATTTCCATATGAATTATATCAATAAAGTAGTAGTTACCCTTCAATTTTCAGAAAAACTGTAATCTTTATTTTGCTTCTTCCAGTTTCAGCACTGAAGACTATAAGGGTGGCAACAGGTACAGGTAATAAAGCAACTCAGGCTTCCACTTGAATAAATAAATGGGTTAGGACCTTGACAGATGGTGCTCATAATGGTTCTTTCAATGGAAAAATTATCCCATCTTTGAGCTTGGGCTGTGCAGCCACCCTTATCAAATTGGAACTCCTGATGAAGTATTACTGACATAATTTCAAAGAAAAAAATCGTCTGTCAAAAAAGCCAGTAACCCTTCTGAATGTGTTTCCTAATTATTGCCATAAACAACGACTCAAATTTTAAGTGAACTGGTGTATTAGTCAGGGTTCTCTAAAGGGACAGAATAATAAGATAGGTGTACATTTGAAAGGGAGTTTATTAAGGAGTATTGACTCACAGGATCGCAAGGTGAAGTCTCGCAATAGGCTATCTGCAAACTGAGGAGCAGGGAAGCCAATCTGAGTCCCAAATCCTCAAAAGTAGGGAAGCCAATAGTGGAGCATTTAGTCTGTGGGTGAAGGCCCAAGAGCCTCTGGCAAACCACTGGTCCAAGAGTCCAAAAGCTGAAGAACTTGAAGTCTGATATTCAAGGACAGGCAGTATGAGCACAGGAGAAAGATGAAGGCTGGAAGGCTTAGCAAGTCTAGTCCTTCCACATTATTCGGCCTGCTTTATTCTTGCTGTGCTGGGAACTGATTAGATTGTGCCCACCCGGATTGAAGGTGAGTCTGCCTCTCCCAGTCCAAATGTTAATCTCCTTAATCTCCTTTGGTATCACCCTCAGAGACACACCCAGGAACAATACTTCGCTTCCTTCAATCCAATCAAGTTGACACTCAATATTAACCATCAGAATTGAATAAGCATTTTTGTTTTTGTAAACTCAGCCTCAAAGAACTGCTGAGCAAACATCATGATTGGAAAGGAATTAGCTAGATTGGATCGAAATTGCATGGAAACACACCATTGGGAATTGGACAATGAGAGGTTCTGAAAAGGGATTCTGGGCTTACATTGTGAGAAGTAGGAAATATCTTGCAGATTTGGAATTATTACAAGATACATGAAATGTGCAGTGGATATCATATCATTTTAATGTACCCTTTACTTGACAGATTATAACCCTTTTGTTTTCCTTTTAAAAGGACCATTTTGAGCCAGGAGAACTATGGAAGACACAACTGCTTTCTTCCCTCCAGGAAATGTACCCCAGCTTTTTTTTCCTTTTTTTTTTTTTTCTTTTTTTGGTTTTAGTTACCGTAATAAAGTAGAAATCACAATATCCACCATCCTAGACAGCAAGATGGGAAAGTTTGAGATGTCATTGGAATCTTATCTTCAGTGCTAGCGTTTATTTTAAGTTGTAAGTTAACATTTATTTCCTTCTAAAGAAAATGACTCACATCTATGAGAAAAGGGTAAAATTTGAAAAAAAAAAATCTATGGCATTATGTTTTTTAAAATATAACACCTTAATTAATAAAATAGTTGCAAATAAACCAGTTACTTTTTATCATTTTTTCCACTAAAAACTGGAAGTAAAGCTAAACATTATATTTCTAATATTTGCATAGTTTTTAAAATCAAAGCTAGCAAAAGACTTACAAAGGATCAATATTTCCATCTGGCGTATTTTATATATGGCTATATACATTCAGACCTGACTTTGTCAGCCTTTACTAAAATTATATTTCAGCAAGGGACAGTGACACATTTAAATTTTATTTCACTCATTCCAGTAGTGCTTTCTAGCATAAATAATAGCACACAAAAAATATAAGCAATCAAAGTAGGTTTATGGCAATAACAAAAACTTTAGTAACCTGATATAGAAATCCAATTTAAAAATCAAGAAACATAAAATATGCAAACGACCAGGAGAATTGTTGAAATAATCTTTTGCTTGGAAACATGCCATATTCCAAGTATATGGGTAATATGACTAAAAGTAGAGATACTGAAAAAATTTATAAGAGAGGCTAAATATTTTCATCAATATCATTAGACTTTCAGCTCTTACAAAACAAATATCAAATCACCATTGGAGGTCCAGGTTTACCTGTTGTGATACTGCTACAATCCTCTTGTTACAATAATTCCAGTTAAATCATAAATTTAAATGAAACTGGTAGAAACATTGAGACTCCCACATTTGGCTTTACAAATCTATTACCCCTCAATGGGGTTGTGGATTGTGTGAAAATATTTTGCTGATGTGGTTCAATTAAATATATACATTGATGCAAACCAGAGAGTATTTTGCTGATGCTATGCTTTTTTTTTTTTTTTTTTTTTTTTTTTTTTTTTTTTTTTTTGAGGCGGAGTCTCGCTCTGTCGCCCGGACTGGAGTGCAGTGGCCGGATCTCAGCTCACTGCAAGCTCCGCCTCCCGGGTTCACGCCATTCTCCTGCCTCAGCCTCCCGAGTAGCTGGGACTACAGGCGCCCGCCACCTCGTCCGGCTAGTTTTTTTGTTTTTTTTTTTTTTTTGTATTTTTAGTAGAGGCGGGGTTTCACCGTGTTAGCCAGGATGGTCTTGATCTCCTGACCTCGTGATCCGCCCGTCTCGGCCTCCCAAAGTGCTGGGATTACAGGCTTGAGCCACCGCGCCCGGCCGATGCTATGCTTTTTAAAGAAAAACTGGAATTACAGTCTTGTAAACTAATGAAATCTGGGCACAGAGCTGCTAATATATTCCAAACATAATTTTGTTAGAGGCAGATTTTTTTGACTATATGACATGACTAGTAGCATTTTCTCCAATAAAGGGAAAAAATAGAGAAGTTTATCTTGGCTGTTTAAAAAAATTGTATATATTTAGGTCCATCTATATATGATATTTGTTTATATGATTCTGAAACATTTGCATAGAATGGTTCATAGTTACTCAAATTCAAAACAAAGGATTTTGCTTTGTATTTGCTAGAGTTGTAAAAAAAACTATTGGTTAATGGGCACTACTTTAACTGGCAAAAACTCTTAACAAGAGGAGGATTCTATGAAGTCCTTCACAATGTGGAAAATCATATTTTTAACAATTCATATTTCCTCAAAAATATGCAGATAACGTTTTAAATTCTCACATAATATAATTTTAGATAAGGCTATTTTAGCAAAAAAGCTGTCTGACAAAAAGTAAAAATTAGTCAAGTACAAAAAATTCTAAATATTTTTAAGCTAGAGAAAGGGCTTTAATGAAAATATTTACAACTCAAGTTCATTTCTGCTTTAAACATAGGATATTACACATACTAAGAAATGAGAATGATTATTAGAGATGTCGGAATAGAGACAAATCTCTCTTTTTTAGAAATGTATGAGCATTTACTACATCTTTCCCAGAATATTTAAAAACAGATATTATGACCTCATTGGCCCCTTACCTGATAGATTCCATGAAGATAATCAAACTCACAAAAATGTGATCATTGTAATGAGCAAGAGTTCTGTAAAAAAAAAAAAAAAAAAAAAAGTCAGAAGGTTAATTTTCCTCTAGCAATACTGACATAGACTCCTTGAAGCAGCTCCTTGCATAAGGAATAAAGAATAAACCTAAATAAGGATGTATATTTAAAATACATCTGTCTTTTCTATCACCACATCCCCAATGCCCAAGCAATTTTAATTTGGAACTAGAACCCAGCAGATATGCAAACTGTTTCTGTAAGATCACAACAAATAAAAGAAAACATGAACTGAAAAAAGGGAAAAGGGACCCCAAGCAAAATATCATGGAAAAATTTCTATATATGAGAGAAGTTACTAAAGCAAAATTAGCCAGAGAAGTCAGCTTACTACAGTAATGTAATCAACAGTGGTCCGCTTAGAGGCTGAGTTAGCTAACGGACAATAATTTAGTTTGATAAAAATGTGATGCCTATAAACTGTGGAAGGGGCTTGGCCGGTCACGGTGGCTCACACCTGTAATCCCACCACTTTGGGAGGCCGAGGCAGGCTGATCACGAGGTCAGGAGATCGAGACCATCCTGGCTAAGATGGTGAAATCTCGTCTCTATTAAAAATACAAAAACAAAATTAGCCGGGCATGGTGGCAAGTGCTCAACCTAAATGTTCTATAAATTTAACAAACAAACTCTGGTAGTCAACTTGAAGGCAGGTGTTTGACTTTATTTTTTCCCTTTCATTCGTTACCTGAAATAGAGTGAAGTAAGCTGTCAGGCTAAATAAATATTTGGTAAAAAAAATTAAAGCATATTAAAAGAACATACTTATTTTGTGGTTACATGAACATTTGTAAAGTTCTTTATAAAACTCACATATATCTCCATGTATCTTGCCTGCCAAATGCATAATTAAATGCCCTATGTTACATAGTCTATGAGAATCATCAAAACAAAGTGAGGTTAATAGTAAAATAAATTTTAACATATGGCAGGTATGCTTTTAACTAGTGTGAAATGATCATATATGTTAATTAAGACATGGAGTCTTTTTTCAAAGAGGAGTGCCAAAAATTATAGCAGGATACTGAATATCTCTATTGTTTCATCTGTCCAGAACTCCTATTTCTTTTCTTTTCTTTTTTTTTTTTTTTTTTTTCTTTTTTTTTGAGGCGGAATCTCGCTCTGTCATCAGGCTGGAGTGCAATGGCGCGATCTCGGCTCACTGCAAATTCCGCCTCCCAGGTTCAAGCAATTCTCCTGCCTCAGCCTCCTGAGTAGCTGGGACTACAGGCGCGCCACCATGCCCAGTTAATTTTTGTATTTTTAGTAGAGACAAGGTTTCACCATGTTGGCCAGGATGGTCTCAATCTCTTGACCTTGTGATCCACCTGCCTCAGCCTCTCGAAGTGCTGGGATTACAGGCGTGAGCCACAGCGCCTGGCTAAGAACTCCAACTTCTTCTGGAAACCACATCACTGTTTTTCTCTCAGCCACCCAGTCACACAAATAAAATAATTTATGTTATTATAGACTCCAGTACCTTGGAGAAAGTTGAATGTTTTAAGGATTGGCACCTGGACTAAGCTGGAGCAATTATAGCCATTCTAAGAAATTTTAATATGAGAATTAGAGAAAGAATGTGTTCATGTCTTCAGTTGCAAAACTCATGAAGCTTAGTAATTACCAGTACCTAAGTTCTCTAAACAAGGAAGGATTCAGTCTGAGAAAAAGAAGCCTGCAAAGGAGAGAGAGAGAAAGAGAGAGGGGGGTAGAGAGAGAGAGAGAGAGAGAGAGAGAGAGAGAGAGAGAGAGAGAGAGAGGTGAAATCAAAAGAAAGTCCTACCAGCTGCACCATGATGTTTTAAAATTACATGAACCTTCCAAAACATTTCCCTTTTATGCCTATGTAGTTGGGTTTGAATTGAATTTCTTCCACTTGACACCAAAAGTTAATGACTTACATACAGTAGTAGAGAGACAAAGCAATAACACAGGGAGAATTGCTTTAATGAAAATTTCTTACGCTTAAGCGTAAGTTTTTCTGTTTTATTGCCAGATAACAAAATGTTTGTTTGCCAGCATTTTGATATATAGATTTATCAAAAAATGTTATGAACTATGCTTAGCATTTAAAGATCATATTGGAACAACATTTTATGAAATTGTTCTAAGGAATAGAGGGCGAGATTTTTTTTTTTTTTCTTTTTCTTTTACTTTAGTTCTGGGATACGTGTGCACAGGTTTGTTACATAGGTATATGTGTGCCATGGTGGTTTGCTGCACCTATCAAATCAACATCTAGGTTTTTAAGCCCCACGTGCATTAGATATGTTTCTTAATGCTCTCCTTCCCCTTGTCCCACACCCCCCCAGAAGTCCTGGTGTGTGTTGGTCCCCTCCCTGTGTCCATGTGTTCTCACTGATCAACTTTCACTTATGAGAACATGTGGTGTTTGGTTTTCTGTTCCTGTGTTAGTTTGCTGAGGATGATGGCTTCTAGCATCATCCATATCCCTACAAAGGACATGATCTGATTCCTTTTCATGGCTGCATAATATTCCATGGCGTGTATGTAGCATGTTTTCTTTATCCAGTCTCTCATTGACGGGCATTTGGGTTGGTTCCATGTCTTTGCTATTGTAAATAGTGCTGCAATAAACATATGTGTGTATGTGTCTTCATAGCAGAATGATTTATATCCCTTGGGTATACACGCAAGTAATGGGATTACTGGGTCAAACTGTATTTCTGGTTCTAGATCCTTGAGGAATCACCACACTGTCTTCCACAATGGTTGAACTCATTTACACTCCCACCAATAGTATAAAAGTGTTCCTATTTCTCCACAGCCTTGCCAGCATCTACTGCTTCTTGACTTTTTAATAATTGTCATTCTGACTGATGTAAGATGGTATCTAATGTGGTTCGGGTTTGCATTTCTCTAATAATCAGTGACTTTGAGCTTTTTTTTTGTATGTTTGTTGGCTACATAAATGTCTTCTTTTGAGAAGTGTCTTTTCATACCTTTTGCCCACTTTTTGATGGGGTGTTTTTTTTCTTGTAAATTTGTTTAAGCTCCTTATAGATTCTGGATATTAGACCTTTGTCAGATAGTTAAATTGCAAAAATTTTCTCCCATTCTGTAGGTTGCGTGTTTACTCTGATGATAGTTTCTTTTGCTGTGTAGAAGCACTTTAATTTAATTAGATCCCATTTGTCAATTTTGGCTTTTGTTGCGATTGCTTTTGATGTTTTAGTCATGACGTCTTTGCCAATGCATATGTCCTGAATGGTATTGCCTAGGTTTTCTTCTGGGGCTTTTATGTGTTTGGGTTTTAAATTTAAGTCTTTAATCCATCTTGAGTTAACTTTTGCATAAGGTGTAAGGAAGGCGTTCAGTGTCAGTTTTCCGCATATGGCTAGCCAGTTTTCCCAGTACCATTTATCAAATAGGGAATCCTTTCCCCATTGCTTGTTTTTGTCAGTTTTATTGAAGATCAAATGGTTGTAGATGTGTGGTGTTATTTCTGAAGTCTCTGTTCTGTTCCATTGGCCTATATGTCTCTTTTGGTACCAGTACCATGCTGTTTTAGTTACTGTAGATTGTAGTATAGATTGAAGTCAGGTGGCATTATGCCTCGAGCTTTGTCCTTTTTCCTTAGGATTGTTTCAGCTATACGGGCTCTTTTTTGGTTCTATATGAAATTTAAAGTAGTTTCTTCTAAGTCTGCAAAGAATTTCAATGGTAGTTTGATGGAAATAGTGTTTAATCTATAAATTACTTTGGGCAGCATGGTCATTTTCACGAATCAGATTCTTCCTATCCAGGAGGATAGAATGTTTTTCTATTTGTTTATGTACTCTCTTATTGCCTTGAGCAGTAGTTTGTAGTTCTCCTTGAAGAGGTCCTTCACATCCCTTGTTAGCAGTATTCCTAGGTATTTTATTCTCTTTGTAGCAATTGTAAATGGGAGTTTACTCATGATTTGGCTCTCTGCTTGTCCATTGTTAGTGTATAGGAATGCTTGTGATTTTTGCACATTGATTTTGTATCCTGAGACTTTGCTGAAGTTGCTAATCAGCTTCAGGAACTTTTGGGCTGAGATGATAGGGTCATGAATTATTTTATTTTATTTTATTTTATTTTATTTTATTTTATTTTATTTTATTTTATTTTAGATGGAGTCTCACTCTGTTGCCCAGGCTGGAGTGCAGTGGTGCGATCTCAGCTCACTGCAACCTCCACTTCCTGG
The DNA here is from genome assembly GCF_007565055.1 of Rhinopithecus roxellana. Taxonomy (NCBI): domain Eukaryota; kingdom Metazoa; phylum Chordata; class Mammalia; order Primates; family Cercopithecidae; genus Rhinopithecus; species Rhinopithecus roxellana. The sequence goes on from NC_044552.1 coordinate 162,431,453, forward strand.
GTTCACGCCATTCTCCTGCCTCAGCCTCCTGAGTAGCTGGGACCACAGGCTCCTGCCACCACGCCCAGCTAATTTTTTGTATTTTTAGTAGAGACGGGTTTCACCGTATCAGCCAGGATGGTCTCGATCTCCTGACCTCGTGATCCGCCTGCCTCGGCCTCCCAAAGTGCTGGGATTACAGGCATGAGCCACCATGTCCAGCCGGCCATGAATATTTTGTCTTCCCTATAAGCTTAGGTTTTCCCAATGAAAAATTTTCTTTCTACCTATTTTAAATTACACTTGTATATTCTTTAAAGTTATGTGTTTTAAGTTATTTCTACATTTTATGAGTTACTTTTATTTAAAAATAACAAAGTTACATGAATCAAAGAAAGTCTTAAACATTATTTGCTGTGTTGTTTCTGTGATTCACTTATGGCTCTTTTTTATTTGTAAAAAATAAAATTTGAAAAATTTTAATCTAATTTTTAAAAGCACTTTTTGTTAAATTTCTGATTAATTAACATGGAATATCCATGAACATTTTGCAAGTCACTTGTGCCTAATGATCTTTTCCAGCGTGCTATTTTGGGGCCAGCATGGTTTCTAGAACCAGACTACCTTTAAGTTCTAGCTTCATCTGTGTTACTTAAAGAAGTCAAATAATTTCTCTCTAATGTATTTTTCTTATCTGTGATATGTGGATAATGTTAATACCTGAGTCATAGAGCTGATATGAGGATTAAATGAGGATTAATACATGTGAAGCAGTTCGTGTCATGCCTAAAACGCTGCAAGCTTTCAATATATGGTTTTTGCATTTTATTAGCCCTTACAAACATGAGAAATGACATTTTAATTGAGACACACTGAATCACAATGAAATACAAAGTGCAAAGAGGGATATCTTTGGGAAAGGCATTTAAGGTACATAGGAAATTTTCTCGTTCGGTTAAAGCAAAAATGAACTGTAGATAACTAAAACCAGTTAGAGACCTTAAGCAAACTCTTTAACTCTTTTTGGCTTTTTTTTTTTTTTTTTTTTTTTTGTAGCATTCTTTTTCACTCCCGTTTAACTTACAAGCATTTTCTAATCCAGCAGAAAATTATCATTACATAAGTGTAAGACCTCACTGAAAGCCAGTGGCATTAAGAAAGGGTTCTATTTACCTCACTTTATAGGCTCTGGGCATGGTTATAGGGTGATTCTGCCTGAGACTCCCTATCCACTCAATGTATTCACACCTAGGAAAGCAGTTTTCAAAAGCGTTGCTTCAGAAAATGTCGTTACTGCTAACGGAGTGGAATATCACTGGTTTAGAAAGTTTCTGAAGAGCTATTTCTCAGTTTGAGTTCCAGTTTATGTCAGTTGTTACATGCAGTTTTCTAATATCACTAGCAGCTAAAAAATCTGTCCATTCTTTTAGAAATGCTAACAGAGTTCTACTACCAAATATATGTAGATATAATATGGAATTATTAAAAGCTAAACAGAAAATGCGGTTAATTTTATTACTCCTCAAACCAATTTTTGGAGCAATGTAAACATCGCTATGATTTTTTAAAAAGGAGACATTGATCATAAAACTTTTAGGTTTGATACATAAACAATGGTATTGTACCTTCTCAAATGGGGCTTAAATTGGGGAATATCTGTGATGAGACAGACGTAATACAGAATTGGAGAATGAATGTCAGAAACTAATAAAGGCCACTATAATGAATATTTTTACTTTTAAGCACTTTAATCATTACAATTTAAAACAGAAACTCACTAAAAAGAAAAATAATAATTACCATAGATAAGTCTTTGGAATAAAGACAAAGCTATAGACAGTGAAATAATTTAAAAACAGCTTTTCAAATTATTATGATAAAGAATTTAAAAATAGCAAATGATTTAACTCAATAAGCTATAATATAAATAAAAAATAAACTTAGGGAAACAACACTAAGTAGAGCAAATTAAAGTGTGAATTAATTGCCTATCATTAAAAAGAAACAGAATGTATTCTTTGAAGTCTTACTAACTTACCATGAAGGTGAGTACAAAGAGAAACAAACGAACCTCACGTTTTAAACTTAGAATATGAAACCCCAAGTAAAGTGTTAGCAGTTGAAATGGAAGAATATTTTAAAAGATGGATGGCCATGACTGAATAGTATTCATTCACATTGTACAAAGATACCTCAACATAAGAAATCGAATCCAAAGCCATATTTAACTACATTAATTGTCAAAATGGGAAACATCTATATGATTATCTCAATAGTTGCTAAATAGCAATTTTTTTTAGAGGCTAGAACTTGCTGAGTATTCCCTACTGCCAGCACCACGGAGAGCTTTGAAAAAGAAAAAAAAATTATGGATACATAATAGATGTACATTTTTAGAGGTTACATGTGATATTTTGATACAATTATACAACGTGTAATTAGCAAATCATGTTAATTGAGATATCAATCACCTGAAATATTTATTATTTCTTTGTGTTGGGAACATTCCAAATCTACTTCTCTAGCTATTTTGAAATATACAATAAATTATTATTAACTATAGTCAACCTATTGTGCTACCAAATAAGAGATCGTATTTCTTCAATCTAACTGTATGGGTACAAAAACACACCTAAAAAGAAACTTGATCATATTTAATAGTAATTAAGCTTTTAAAAATATGAGACACATTAGTAATAGACTTGAAATTACTTATTTGGTGGAAACACTGGTCTTAGTTGCTATGAATCTGTTCAGTCTTTGTGTATCTCTCTTCGCTTGAATAGTCATATTTTTGGTGTGCAGATACCAATATTGATAATTGGATGCTGCCTCAGACCCCACTGGAGTTGAACATGCACTGTACTGACTTTCTAAAATATTAACATTTCCAAACTCCAAAACACGTCTTGACTGAGGATTTCTGGTTGAGAGGTTTTAATGTTATAGTAATGGTGATTTTTAAAAAAATGTGTATTGCCTCATTACATTAAAAATAAAATGAAAAATCAATGAATTTTACCCAATTTACATCATCCAACATCATCCAAGAAAGAAAATAGATGATCTCTTCTAGGGCTCACAAAGACGACCTTGTAGTTTCACCTAACCAACCCTTCCGCCCAATGCTAACCTAGGTTAGTGCTGCTGGTTTTGGTAATTTATAAATGAAAACATACTGCATGTAATATATGCTTCTTTCCCTCATTATTTTTGTGAAACTTAACATTTTTGTTGTGTGTCACTATAATTTCATTCACTTTCTTATCTGCACAATGTAGCATTGTATGAATACAGCACAGTTTATTTATTCACTCTGCTGTGGATGGATGTTTGCTTTGTTGCCAGTTTGAGATTGGTGGATTTAATTTTATTTCTTCTCTTGTGTGTATTTCTTGATTTTTCAAAATAATCATGTTCTTAATAATAAATAAAAAGTTTTAGACGAAAATATTGACATCATGGCATATATGTTTGAGTTAAATGGGCATGGCCTGATCTTCAGCAGGAAATGCATGACACACATAATACCAGAACAAGGGCTTATCTATAATCGATCAGCATGAAAAAAATTCAGTACAACAGGAAATGGATACACATTGACAAAAAATGTTGCTACGCTTCCTGTTTGGTCATAGCTGAGGAAACTAAAGGAACACAAGAAAATTGATTTAGTCTAAAACTTTAATTATTCTGTAATGCTGATCAAAATAATATTCGCATTTCGTCTTCTGTATGCCAAGTAGAGTACAGTGAATCTCATCCTCATCTCTTCCTCCTTTCTATCATTGTAGATTAATCCTCATCTATGACAATATTTATGATACAGCATTTCCTGTCAGCCCCATCCATGGCTCTCTTTCCACCAATACAACAGTGGTCTTCGCTAGGAATACCTCTGGAAGCAACTGAGAGTCTAAAACGTCAACCTCCATGGGGAAGGCAGAGGGGAAAGAGGCCAAATAGATGCTGCTTGAGGGGAAAAGGGATTTGCATGTTTCTCTGGATTCCACATGTGTACATAAGCATCTGTCAATAACACAGACAGATGATAGGTAGGTAGATAGATAAATAGGTTGATAGATAGACATAGACTGAACTTTCTGGTTATTCAAAAGTTTACAGATGTAACTTACATAGAATTTCTTTTTGAGCCATTGTCTTTGTATTTATAGCTGAACTAAATACATGGTTTCATCTCTCTTGTAAAGTATTCTGGTAGATAAATAAGAATGAACAAAGCCATAACTATAATGACAAAAGAATATCATGAAACTAAATATTTAATGGGATATGGATATTTGTTCTATGCTTAAATTAATAAGAAATATCCTTTTTTTCTGTTTAATAAGCAACGTATTCCTTTAATACATTCTAGTCATGTTATGATATTGTTGCATTGAACAAATAATTTTATTGTCTATGTATGACTATATTGTGTATGTGCTAGTTTTGTGCCAAAACCAAGATACCATACATAATTGATGCATTATGCTTATTCTGAGAGAAGCTACCATTATCAGTACTGTAACGTCCTAATAAACTTAAGAAACATGTATTGTCAAAAACTGAAAAATCTGGAAAATAATTAAGATGTATAATCACCAAAATAAACAATAATGGGGCTATTTATTCAGGCCACTCATTGGTAGTAACTAAATTTTTTAAAATATAGAAAAGAAAACTTTATGTTCCAATAATTTATATTTAATATTTATGTAAAGCTTAGCCTGAAACAAAAAAGTTAATTAGCGTGATCAAAGCAAATCATCAATAAAAATAGCTTATGCTGAAGTTGTTATAGATTTCTCCATATGCCCAGTAGATTCAAGTTTTTGAAGTTCATGAAAAAGCCAGGAAAGAGTCCCTTTGTTTTCTTGTGACTTGAGGCATACTTATGAATTTGAACCTTTCTCCTTTTTTTTCTTTAGTAAGTAGTGATTGGTATTTGTGAAGCAGATATTAAGGTATTAGTAGCACTTTTAAGTTGCTTAATATCTCGGAAAAAAATTTCGTATCTAAAATATGGAGATAATTTGAGTCAGATTTTTCATAGAGAAAAAATAAGAATTTTTGTCTTGATGGGTATTGTTGCTGGATTTTGGTTTGGTTTGATTTTAATTTAAAAATAGTCAACATCTGTTTAACAGGCCTGGCTTGCAGTATAGAAATAATGTGATCCAAATAATAATTTTAGTACGGCAGAAATTATGAAACTTTTGTAATATTTGTTCTTTAACACCCAAAGTTGCACACTTATTTCAGTTCCACAAATAATTGATAACAATCTGTCATAAGAATCTTCCAATAAAAAGATAAATTTAATTGACAAAGTTTGGTTGTATAGTTTATTCTCCAGAGGCATTGCAGATATGGTTGAGGCAATTTTTTGGATGAACTTCTCACAACCCATTTGTTTCAACAGAAATATACAGGAAATATCCTACAAGTACTATCTGTGTTTATTATATTGCTTAGATAGAGGAGGAAAAAACAGAAAACAAATGTCAAGTTGGTTTATTCATGACAGATATTGTAATGGGGAAAAAATAAAAGCAATAACCTTGCAGTGATCTGCAAGTGCCGACCCAATCACAGGATTGTGGTAATACCTACACTTATCAACATTGTTTTCATCATGTAAAATAAAGCAGTTGGACCAATAAGTGTTATGCCCCATTTATAATAAGCTGGTCTTAGGGGTTAAGTAAGCCAAAAGAAAGTCATTCCTATTGCTTATGTTATCAGCTTGGGGTTGAAAAACTTAAGGAGAGAGCTCTGCATCTAATGATACTTGGGATGCAATAAGATCGTGATTCTTGCAGCCCACGGAGTGGTCCTGTGGCAGTGCACATCTTTACTGTTTGGAAGATAGGCAGAGATTGTAATCATTCATTTGGTTATGTTTTGAAACAAAGAAAGAAAAAGGCTAAGAAATAAGCAGCTGGCTCCAGGAAGAATCACTAATTAATATTCATTGTTGTCCATAACCTTAGAAAGAAGACTCAAATCCTGAGAGTTTTATCCTAATGAGGGGTAAGAGATCAAGTTGTGCAGTTTTTTTTTTTTTTTTTGACAGTAAGCACAACGTGTGTGTGTGTGTGTGTGTGTGTCTGTGTGTGTGTTGTGTAAAAGCTGGTATTAACAAAAACTTGGTTATGATGATTATGATAATTAGAACATAAAGTTTGGAACCAGTATCTATGTGTTCTAAAGCTCACTCTACCACTTACCATTTTAAACTGGAATGATAGAAATGAGGCTGTTGTAAGAATGAAAAGATTTAGTATATTTAAGATAGGATGGTCTTTGTCACATAGTAAGCACAGTGCTAGTTAGATGTTGTATAGGTAGAAAACATTAAGCTACATTTTCCCCTGCCTATTTTATTTTGGTTAAATCAGTAGTATTTAAAACAAAAATAAACTTAAATAAAAACTCAGCAATTTCTGGATTCTGCGGATGGACCATTTCTATCCTGTTTTCTTTGTGTTAGCATAAGCATTTTGACATACATTAAACATGGGTAAGTCTTTGATGCTAAATCAGTCTTCCTCGTATTTTCTAGGAAAATATCATCATTGATGTGCGTGTTTTATTCAAGTTTATCTTCTAGGAAGTTACTATCACTGATTTTGAGTCCAGAACCTGCTAGGTGAAGACTCAGCCTTCAAATATTTTGGGGAAAAAATTTGATAAGTTATGTATAAATGCATCTACATATATATATATATATATATATATATATACACACACACACACACTTAAGAAAAGTAAACTTTATCATGCAGACATAAAATTTTAAAAACTGGATTGCTTTAGTACACGCTTTTTAATTAGGATGACTTGCCTATGATAAACATTTTAGTTATGAGAGCTACAGTGAGGGGGAAAATCTCAAAGACACTACTTTAAGTGTCATTCTCTCACCTCGACTGCAACCACTTCAGAGACATTCTACTTTCCTCTACCATGGATTTCTGAAATGTCAGTGTACACAAGTGGTAAGACTGTTTTTAACCACATACCTAAACATGTTTAGAACTTCTAATTATTACCTAAATGTCCATTTGTTTGGCAATCACATGAACAATGCATATAGGTTTATCAAAATAGGGCTTCTCGAACTATCTGTAGATAAGGGTCCTTTTTAAAATTTCCAATTAATCATAGATTGATACCTTTGTAAAAGTGAATGAGTATGAATGACTAGAAAAATGAATTTAAGAAAACAGAAGCCAATCACAAAATATCACATGTTGTACATTTTCAATCACATGAAATGTTTGGGATAAACAGAGACAGAATGGAGATTAGTGGGTTGTCTATGGAGGCAGGCTGGACAGTAGCTGCTAATGGGTACTGGGTTTATTTTCAGGGTGATAAAAATGTTGCAAAATTAGATTGCGGTGATGGCGGTAGAAATCTGTAAATATGCTAAAAACTAGTAATTAATATACTTTAAGTGGGTACAATTTATACGTGATATCTAAATAAGGCTGTTTTTTAAAAAGGCATGCAAAACACAAAGACAATGTTTTTATTACTGAACTCAAAAGATGACAGATTACATTTACATGCTGGGAAAAAAGGAACAATGGTAATTATACAGGACATTAAATTGGACATTTTTCAGATTGTTGAGCAAGAAATTAAGTATAGATTATACTTTCACTTTTCTATTCATTCAACAAATGATTGAGATAACTACGTGAGAGATTCTAGATCTTGAGGATAAATAAAATTTAAACATTTACCAAAGTGAAGACATATATTAAACAATACTTTTATATGTAAATAATGTATATACTGGCATTGTACAACAAGTACTATAAAAGAAAATTACAGGTAGTTAAGGAAGCACAATGTAAAAGGAAATTATTTAGGCTAGGAGGGGCAGTGTTGGTGTAGGAGAAAGGGAGTTGGAAACATTTATCAATCAGTAAAAATTAACCAGATGAGGAGAGAGATTCCAACAGAAGCACTGGCTTGAGTAAATGCTTTGAGATTAAAACAAACAAACAAAAAGCATGGCCTATTCAGAGAACTGAGATAGTCCCTCTGTGAAGGTATATTGTGAATGAGGGAAGATAATGCTAGGTGAGAGCAGAGTAGTTGGAAGGAAACAGGCCATTTCCTTTGTATACCACAACACAGATTTTGAATTTTAGCCTGAGTGCAATTGCAGTAGTAGAAAAGTCCATTTTGTTCCACTTTACAGGTTCAAAGATCACTGGCAGTTATCTGGAGAATGGACTAGGAGGGGAGGTAAAATGTTTAAAATATTTTTACAAGTTTTGCTTCCCCATCCCTCCCCCCAAAAAATTGAAGAGTACCCTTCTCCTCAAAATAAACCTGTAGTGAAGCTGCATCCCTGCAAACACTTCCACAGATCTGTGAATCTGGGTCACTGTGTATTTCCTGGCTAATTATTAATCCATTCTGTCTCGTCATTGACTAAACATAACACTGTGCATGTATTTGTATTTGTATATATATATGTCTGTATACATATCATAGCATTTTAAACACTTGCTTTTTTCCTTCTTTCTTCAACAACTGATATGAATCAACCAGCTTAAATCAACTGAATTCCTAATTGAGGCTATCCACTGATTATGGCATGAAGAATAATTTGTACCATAGTCTCAATTGTATTTCCACTAATAAAATCATTTTAAAGGTTTTCATTCATTTTAATAAAATAATAAGAGCAAAATATATCATAAATTTAAAATAATTGCATGAACTTAAATTGTATTACAGAGACATAAACACTGCCAAAGCTATCAATGTCACTATGAAAAATCTTAAGTATTTGTTAAGTGAAATATAAAATGCAATACAGAGTATATCGAATATAAATATATATTTATATAGGTATAGAGAATGCCACATATATATTTGTATTTATACATAAGTATAGAGAATGCACATACATATGTATATACAAATATACAGAACACAGACACATTCCTTAGGGTTGTCAATGTTCACAATATACATTGTGTAACAGCACAGCTAGGACAGATAAAAAATATCTTGTTCCCCTCTACATTCTGTTTGTTTACCTACTACTTCCACCATCACTCTTTGCAAAGTCATCTGTATTTTAATCTGAGCTCTTTACCTACTTTTTACACTGTCCTTCTGTATACATGTCTAGTACTCACAATTTCAAATTGTATCATACCCGTTAATTTTAAAAGAGCTTAAATATTTTGTACCAGAATATTGACCATGAATATCACTATTATATTATGAATTATGTAGTATTATGAATTAGTACAATAATGAATTATACTAATTAATTTTTTCTCTTAGTTTGCAAACTGGACATTAAGGTTTTAAAGCATGTTCTGTAAATACATGCAAACATGCAAATTAGCTATTGCATTTTCATCTAACTCTGAAGAAAAAAACAGTAACAAAGCACAGAAATGTAACACTGTAAATAACACCCCCAAAGAATGTTAAACTAATCAGGATATCTGGGAAGGTAGTCATATTTAATTTACTTGGATTATTATTAGAGCTCTCTTGTCTAACTTTTCAAAGAAATAAGCAATATATCATTCCATTAAATTTAAGCAAACAATTTTAGAGATGTTTTGGTCATTATCAGTTAATGACCAATAAGTATAGTAATTTACTTATTATCAGGATATTCTGAATTTGAGAGATATTTTCCAATAAATAGTGTAATTAATCTTGTCACTATAGTAAATTGGGGTTTTTGCACAATAGCAGTTCTCAGACTTTTTGGTTTCAAGACCTCTTTAGATACATAAAAAGTATTGAGGATGCCAAATAACTTTGATTATGTGGCTTATATATAGTGATGTTTATCATTTTAGAGATTAAAACTAAAAAGTTTTTCATTATGTAAAATTTAAAATAAGACTATCATACATATATTAATATGAAAGATTAAATATTAAAAACATACTTTCTAAAAATGTAGTGAGAGGCATTTTTGTAAATATTTTTTAATGTCTATATTAATAGAAAAGAGCCTCAGGCTCTTATCTGCTTTTGCAGTCATTTCATGGTGAAATGTTGTTTTACTTGTTCTGTATAAAGGCAATGCAGCCTCATACAAATGTAGCCAGGAAAGGGAGGAGCACTTTAGTAGTGATATTGGCAGGAGGCAGTCAAATGCCTAGACAGACTGGGATGGGTCACTAGCGAAACCTGACCTTCAAACCTAAGACAGTTTTAAACAAGAAAACCAAGCTACAAATCACGAATAAATCCAAAGACCAGATTGAAAACCTCTCTTCCTGTTTGATGCGTTTGCCTCTTATTGATCCCCACTCCCCACTCTTCACCTACTTTTTCATATATCTACCCTTCCCTAATTTGTATTTTACACTGTCATGCCCATCTTTATGTGGGGCCATTTTTTAACCTTTTTTGCACACTCACAAACTGGTTAGCATGGACTTCCCCATTCTGAGCCCATAAAATCCCTGGACTCAGCCACACTTTAGGACTACCCACCCTTAGGGTGGGGGGCAGAGACTACCCAAATTCAGGTAAGGGGCCTTCCTAACTCGGGACCCTCTCTTCAGTAAGAGTTGTTTCATTGCTCAAAAAATCTCTTCTCTTCCCTGCTCACCCTCCAGTTGTCAGTGTAACCTCATTCTTATTGGACACAGGACAAGAACACAGGACCTGCTAAATGTGGGAATGAATAAAGGCTGTAACATTTCTGTGTGCCCATTTTATGTGACAGGAAGCAGTGGCAGGGCCGGGTCAGCCCAGGAGCCATGGGTCAGAGTGGGGTGGCGGGACTGAATGAGCTGTAACACAACAGGCTGCTGAAGCACACCTGGCCCAGCCACAGGCTGAGTGCAGATCCTGAAGTGACCCTGGGATCTGGGACAGAATGCAAGCCAGGCACAGACTGCTGAGCCAAGAGGGTGGGGCACCACCAGTAGTGAACCCAAAGCCAAGCAGGGCATGGGCAAGGACCTCACCAGCCACAGAGTTCTGCAGCTGGCAAAGTGGCATCAAACACCCTGGGTCCATAGGTTTTTCAGATAATTATGGATATTCTTCTTTGGTAACACAGCAACATTTAACAAGTGATTTGGAATCTGAAACCATGTCAATAAGCTTTTTACAATATGTCACATTAAAATCCACTGATCTATCTTGGACTTTGAAAGAATCTTTTACCTATTCATGAATATGTAACATCATTTATTAATCATTTGGAAAATATTGATTCATTGAATTATGCAGATATTCCATATTTTGACACATATCATTTTACAATATCATTGCATTTGTTAGTTAATGTTACCACATGCACCTATCCCATCAGAAAAAGGCTTTATGGATTGGGAGGCTGTCAACATGAGTTTTGTCACAAGTTTCCAAAATTCTAATTTTCACTTGAAATATCAGATGCCATCATTGGTAACAAGTATAGTAGTTATTTTCCTTAAAATTGCAGTTTTATTTTATTCATTTTTAAGAAAATATCTGCAAATACCTAAATCTGAATAATCATAGTTTGTCAAATGTTCTTTCAAATAAAAATGGTGGTCTAAGAGGAAAGTAATGAGTTCACAACTCAAACAATTACACAAGTGCTTTTCCCGGAGACAACCACAGTACTTTGGTTTGTAGCAGAATTACTATTTATATACTTCTCACTTAGCCACACAGACCCTAGTATGTGAGACTCAGCAAAATTAAAGGTAGATATTTAATAACATTAACAATTTGTACTGCTTCACCAAGGATTTTCTTAAGTGTGACTAGCTTTTTTTTTTTTTTTTTTTCTTGAATTTCTTGCAAATGCATAGCAAAGAAGAATACAATGATTACTGGTATAGTTGGGTGCTACTGCTATTGTGTCAGCATTTTTATTCACCATTACTTTTGCACCATCAGTGCAAATGTCAACACAGTATAAAAGATAAATAATGTCTTATTATTATTAAGTTAGTTCTAAGCCCTTAGAATACTTGAAAGGGTCTCAAATACTTGCAGAGGTCTGCAGAACACATTGAGAGAACAATAGATATAAAGAAAAATAAAGTCAGCATTTAACAAGAAAAAGAAAAAAAAAAAACCTCAAAAGCACTTTGCCTAGGGTGAGCACCGAGATGAGGAATACAGCCAAAAGAAGAAAACATATTTTTTAAGTGTAGAAAAATGGGCCAGGTGTGGTGCCACGTACCTGTAATCCCAGCACTTTGGGAGGCTGAGGTGGGAGAATCACCTGAGGTCTGGAGCTCAAGACCAGCCTGGCCAACATGGCAAAACCTCGTCTCTACTAAAAATACAAAAATTAGCCAGGCATGGTGGCAGGCACCTATAATTCCAGCTACTCAGGAGGCTGAGGCAGGATAATCGCTTGAAACCAGGAGGTGGAGGTTGCAGTGAGCTGAGATCATGCCACTGCATTCCAGCCTGGGCGGCGACCAGAGCAAAACTCTGTCTCAAAAAAAAAAAAAAAAAAAAAAAAAAAAGGTGTAGAAAAATGAGACAGCACTACCCTTGTCAATCACAGGACAGCTCCATCATCATTCTCCTTGACAAGTCTTTGCATCCATCTTCACAACACTCTATTTGCAACTCCAAGTAAAGGTTGCATCATGCTAATAAAATCATCCAGAGACATAGAGCAGAAGGAATTTTTTTTCTGGTAAATTCCTCCTCCTACACTTCACTTTGTTTCTTTTTTTTTTTTTTTTTTTTTTTTGAGACGGAGTCTCGCTCTGTCGCCCAGGCTGGAGTCTGGAGTGCAGTGGCCGGATCTCAGCTCACTGCAAGCTCCGCCTCCCGGGTTCCCGCCATTCTCCTGCCTCAGCCTCCCGAGTAGCTGGGACTACAGGCGCCCGCCACCGCGCCCGGCTAGTTTTTTGTATTTTTTTAGTAGAGACGGGGTTTCACCGTATTAGCCAGGATGGTCTCGATCTCCTGACCTCGTGATCCGCCCGTCTCGGCCTCCCAAAGTGCTGGGATTACAGGCTTGAGCCACCGCGCCCGGCCACACTTTGTTTCTTTTCCTTTTCCATAAAGAAGACATTCTCCTACCTCTACACAAACATGTTGCAAAGACTAATTAAATAAAAATACAGAAAACATTTTATGTTTCCTACAAAAAGCACGTATTTATTTATTTATTTATTTATTTATTTATTTATTTATTTATTTTTGTAGAGCATAAGTTTCTCTATATTGCCCAGCTGGTCTTGAACTCCTGGCCTCGAGCGTTCCTCCTCTGCCTCCCAAAGTTCTGGGAGTACAAGCATGAGCCACTGTGCTTAGCCAAAAAAATAAAAGCACTATTTTAATACCTATCATTCTGTGATGTATGAAACTCTACTTCTGACAACTTGCTGATATTTTTCAGTTTAGTCTTCATCTGGCATGACTGTGTACTAAGGATAGGGTCTTCTAATATGCAAATGAGGCTGTGTTCTGAATTCATAGAGGATACAAAACATACAAGCAGCAGGGTAGCTAATGGGCTTCGTTAATAGGAGATAAATCTGAAGTATAGAGACTCAGACTTTGATGTTATCTAAATTCACTTAAAGATAGAGTTTGTTTCCTTCTCAGAGAGTTGACTGGGTATAATGTTTGTTTGATTTGTATTAGCAGTTGTCCTCATCAGGGAGAAGAAAAGACAGTGACCTGTTATTCAACCGCCATAGCATTAATCCTTATTAAGTTCAGCAAGCCCAAATACAAACCGAGAAATATCCCTAGAATGTTCCAGTTAGCAATCTATTTTGTCTATTAATTTGAAATTGACAGTGTAGTTGCTTTTTTCACAAAATAAAGATGAATAATGCTTTTTTAAAATTTAATTTGACTTTTTAATAATATATTCACATAATTTAAATTTCAAAAGATTTATAAGCATATTCAGTAAAATTCTCTCATCCAATCCCATCCCCAGACACCTGCTTCATCCAAGAAGCACACAGTACTGTAATGGATTAGAAAAAGGAAATTTTTGACATTTTCTCCTTGTCGGAGTTTTTCAAATGCCATCTATATAAGAAACAGAGAGATTTCGATAATATTTAAAACTCCAACTACCATATCTTTTCCATATTGAGCAAAATATCATACTTCAATTTAGTGGATATTTAAAAGTATTGCTTTCTGGCATTTGTTTTTAAAAAAAAAGTTAAGAAGTTTTATATGAACTTATTTTGCAGTTGTAAGTTCAAATTAATGAAGCAGTTGGAGTGTCACTTTCTATCAGTTTTTCTAGGATTACATTTTCTTGCTTCAGTGTCAGTGTGTTCCTGCAAATCCTACAGGATCAAGAAAATGTATTTCAAACTTTGTAGAAAGTTTGAAAATCTAAAATCTAATTGTAATCTAAGATCGAATTCTATCCTGAAGAAGAAATTATTAATAGCGAGTAGATATGTGATATTATGCTTAACCCATTTGCTAAAGAAGTAAATGCATTGAAAATGATCTAGGCCGGGCGCGGTGGCTCACGCCTGTAATCCTAGCACTTTGGGAGGCCGAGACGGGCGGATCACAAGGTCAGGAGATCGAGACCATCCTGGCTAACCCGGTGAAACCCCGTCTCTACTAAAAAAAAAATACAAAAAACTAGCCGGGCGAGGTGGCGGGCGCCTGTAGTCCCAGCTACTCGGGAGGCTGAGGCAGGAGAATGGCGTGAACCCAAAAGGCGGAGCTTGCAGTGAGCTGAGATCCGGCCACTGCACTCCAGTTTGGGCAACAGCGCGAGACTCCGTCTCAAAAAAAAAAAAAAAAAAAAAAAAAAAAAATGATCTAAAGCATTTTTTAATTTCATGAACAAATAACTTTGCACCCCACTAAAAAAGAAATTAGTAAGCTTAGGAAGTCTTCTTAACCTTAATTATTTCTTTGGAAAATAAACTGCACACATATATAGGTCTTGAACCAGTTTTTCAAGTCAATCATTTAAAAATAAATAAGCTAGTTGCACTTTATTCATTGTGAGAAACAGAACATACAGAACATGTCCACTGTTCTTTTAAAGATGTGGCAAGAAAACTGAAAGTGAAAGCAAGAGAAACATTTTAGCTTCACCTCTCACCAAACACAACTAGTTCTGAAAGCTATGACTATAATTACAACTATAAGAACTTTTTGTTCAGCACAGCTTTATTTTAGAATAGCCAAAATTCATTTGTTCATTAAAATTCCTTTTTAAAAAACAGAAAAGTAATATTATATATTGGCCACATGACATGATTTCTCCTTTATCTGCATAATTAGTTTTTAGAGTTATTTTTAGAAAGTGAAAATTACTAAACACAAAGAATTTCTAAAATAGACACCCACCGAAATAAGACCCAGCTGTTTTACTAATATGTGCATTTTAGAATATTAAAAGCTCAGTTTAATTACATTTCTGAAAAATTATGTGAATTTTATTCTAAATTCCTTTGCTTGTTGTTGTTGTTTTTAAGCATGTCACTTCCCAAGTTATGGATACTTGGACAAACAAGTATATAGTTTTGCTCCTCTTCTCTTGTCATTATCCACAACATTTCTTCCTGGAAGATTTTTTAAAAAGTCTAAACCTTCTCTGCATGTTTTCTGGGGGCTGAGAGGAAGCAAAAAACAGACAAACAAATAAAAGAAAAATGAGCCCTATGATGAGAAAATGCAAATTTACTCAATGAATATTGCTGCTGAAGTTATGTGGCTTTTATATTGAGCTAATATTTCAAGCAGATCTTTTTCCTCTGTTTATGGCAAAAGCTGTAAGAAATTTAAAAATTATTGTGGAAAAATTTTTGTCTCATGTGGCCATAAATGATTGTTTATATAGAAAGGTTAATTTTTCTGAACTATACCCTTTCTTTCATGACTCCAAGGAAGAATTTTAAAACCAATTTTACAATTACTCTTTTCAAGTAGCTTTTTCTGTGAAACTGAACCATTATCTTTGTTTATAAAGCTATGAGATTCGAAAGATAATTGACTCTATTTCTATATGTCAAGGTTAATTTAAACATCTTATTTACTTTGCTTACCTATTAATCCATTTATCTATTAGATTAATGTTGTATCTATAATTTTGTTCTTTTCCAATACATCAGTTCTCATGAGGACACTATTTCAATTTATGTCATTCTAATTCAAATTCATGATATATTTGATATTAAATGATGACTTCTTTTCATATGAATATTTTCTAAGTTTAGTTGATTGGTTGACTAAAATATACCAATTTGAAAATTAACCTTAAACTTATTATCATTCTCAGCAATTTCTTCCCCTACTCAAGTTCACAGTGCTAGGCATGTTCTGACTGCTCTGAATTATAGATCATCATTTTTAATAGTGATTCTGGTGAAAATACATCAGTTTATTAATTCAAATTCTGAAAATTGAAGAGTTTATAAAGTATAGAAGAAACATATTTCTGTGATTCAGCTGTTCATATTGTGTGGGCTGCACTACCTTTGGTGTAGGATTCTTACAATGGAGAGTAATCATCTCTGTGTCCTTGAGGCTGAGGACTTGTGATATAATGATAGCCAGAATGGCACTCAGAGCCCTAGCATCAATTTGAGTTTCCAGAAATAGTCCACCTTCCCACACAGTAGTCCAGTTTTCGGATATAGTATATATGTGCATAGAGTTTCCAAAGTAAAGATTTGGGGTGGTGGTTAGCCAGAAGTGTAGGCACGATCATTGAACCCAAAAGTGTACTTTTCTGATGTTGTGAACATAAGATTGCAGTACAATCCTCCTTGGAAGTAAAGATATGTGTTTGTTGTTTCTGCCACAGAAACTGTTATTATAAGCACAGTTATAAATGGGGCTGTCTTTCTTTTCATTTAAAATCTTCTCCTGCTCATCTGAGTTCTGTGCTTCATAATGTATACAATACCAACAAAAACAGAAAATTCTTGCTAATACAGGTAGATAATAACAATTATCACTATTACTAGCCCTACTATCACAGCCACCACCAAAATCATCTCATGTATACCAAGTACTATGTTAGATAATTTAAATATGTGATATCATTGTATCATCACAACAAACAAAAAGGTAGACATTGTCTCCAGTTTACAGATAGAGAAACTCAAGTTTTTGTTACTGTATCTGTCAGTCCCTAAAGAAGGGAGTATTTACAGAGTATGGGCAGGGTTAGGGGAACTAACAAGGGATGATCAAACACCCAGGCAGGAACAACAGCAGGAAGCCATCATATCTCATACAGAAAAGAGCATGGAGAAGAAATCTGCCCCCTGTGAGCCTGAGAAGGGGAGATACCCATACTGATAAGAGTTCTGACTGAGAGGAAGCTGGGTACTGCCAGACTGATGTGAGGCTGGGCGGAAGCAGGCTGAATAGTAACTGACCTCTTGCTTCTTTCACACTCCCAGTGTCATCACGTGGCTCCTTTCAGCTGTACCCAATGGCAATCCAGAAAGCAAGTTAGCAAAGTGTGGCAGCCCATGGAGCTCAGGCTCTAGGGGCACAGAAAGGTAGTAAAGAGTGATTATTATAGAAAGAATAATCACCAGAGATGGTTGCTTTACATGGAAGCAAGCAGCAGAGCTGGAATTCAAGTGCAATTTTGTTTTCTCCAAAAGCAACACTCTTAACCTCCATATACATTTAAAGGCTCATTAGGTTGGAGATTTAGATTAGATGGTGATCTAAGAATAAATTAGAAATAACCAGAGAAGAGAAAACCAGAACTAATCTTCTTTCTTTTCAAGAAGTGAGGGGCATTTATGATGTTTAAAACTCCTTTCCTCTTAAAAAGCTACAGTAAAGATGATGATGATGATGATGATGATGATGACGACGACGATGATGATGATTAGAATAATAGCTCCTGGCATTCAGAATTTTGTAAATAGAATCACTGTCTTATACCTCATGCAGACTAAATTTAGATTCCTTAATTAAAAAGAAAACATCTCAGCTGCATATGACTTATAGCCAAGAGTTGTTGAGTCACACTTGCTGGGTAAAACAGCTGATGCCCTATAGCTCCCTGTGGTTCACAAGGGAAGAGTGTGACGCACTGGGGAATCTGTGTGAACTGCCCACTACGTTCAGCAGCTACATGCATAGCTTTTACATACAAATTGGTTTCAAAGTGCTTTTATATCACAGAAGTTTTTATTGTTAGTTGTGTCTCTACATATTCATGTTCTGCATTTTACCATATCTATAACCATACGAACACACTCTTTTATTCTGACTTGTTCTTCATATGTAATACTAAAAAATATATTTCTGAATGTATTGCTCCGGAGTGAGTATGTTCTTATAAAGCACGCAAAATTATCCATTCATTTTGTATTTATTGACCATCTATGGTGAATCAGGCATTGTTCCGGACACTAGGAATCTAGTAGTAAATAACTCAATCAAAAAAATCCCTGACCTCATTCTAACGGATAGACAGACAATAACAAGATGTATAAATAAAATATATATTACATTATATGATGACAAGTGCTAAGGAATGAGACCAAACAAACCAAAACAGAGAAGAGGGATAAAAGGGTTCAGGGGTGATAGCACAGCTGGGTAACTATAGTAAATAATAACTTAATTGCACATTTTAAAATGTAATCAGTTTGTTTGTAACACGAAGGATAAATGCTTGAAGGGATGGATACCCCATTCTTCATGATATGATTATTATGCATTGCATGCCTATATGTTAACATCTCATGCACCCCATAAATATGCCTACTACATATCCAGAAAAACTAAAAATTAAAATAAAAATGTGTCAGGGGTATTTTCATTACTTACTAATATTTGGAAAAAGAAAAAAATAAAAAGTAAATACTAGCTGTGATCAAGAGATTATGTGATGTACTTCCTATGCATTATCTAATGAAAAAATCACCTTTCCTAATGCATCTTTTAATTTATCAGAAATTTGAATTTGAAGATAGTATGACTATAAAGCCATATTCTCATTTTGCTCCAAAACAGCTCTTCATTTTTTAGATTCATTTCTTTTGGAATATTCTTTCATGCCACTATGGAATCTGAAATGTGCATATTGTAGAAAAAAATCTATAGAAGTAATCAGTTATCAGAGTTAGGCTAACTTTTTTTCTTCTTAAATCAGGGCAATGTTATAAATAATCGACATTTCATTTTATAATATCTTGTTTTTTTAGGTTTAAAGTTTAAAGATTATAATGTATAAATTTATATTTTGGCCAGGCGTGGTGGCTCACACCTGTAATCTCAGCATTTTGGGAGGCCAGGGTGGGCGGATTACGAGATCAGGAGATTGAGACCATCCTGGCTAACACGGTGAAACCTCATCTCTACTGAAAATACAAAAAATTAGCCAGGCGTGGTGGCGGGTGCTCGTAGTCCCAGCTACTCAGGAGGCTGAGGCAGGAGAATGGCGTGAAACCGGGAAGTGTAGGTTACAGTGAGCCAAGATCGTGCCACTGCACTCCAGCCTGGGGGTGACAGAGTGAGACTCCATCTCAAAATAATAATAATAATAATAATAATAATAATAATAATAATAATAATAATAAAAATAAAAAAATAAATTCATGTTTATTATATTTCTTTTTATTCCCTTTTTAGGGGCACAATTGCCATTCTTGAATATAGCAGAAATGAAAAGATAAATATGTAATTATTAAATTTAAAAACAACTTCATTTGCAATTTATAATGGATGAGTTTAGGTAATTGAAAATAATAAGGATGAAAAACAATTCGTTTTCCAAATTCATTGGTGAAAGTAGATCACATACGTAAAAATGTTCAATTAACTACCTTTTAATAAATTTTCACTAGAGATATTGTAAAACCAATGTCTACATGGATCTTAGACTGCAGTAATTTTAAAGAGTGATTCTCCTCATTAATAAGCTATGTTTTTAATGAAAGCAATAGAACAGAAAGCACCAAAGCAATATTGGACAACTACAGTGTAATGGCTAAGAGCAAATATTTCATTTGTAGAGAAACCTGTGTGTATGACCTTTGATACTTACCAGCTGAGTGACACAGCATAAGCAGAGCAAATTTTCCAAGTTTATTTTAAATTCATAAAATGAGAAGGGTACTTGACTAAATGTTGCTATTTGAATTAGATGATATAAGGCATGTAAATTATTAGATGCAAGTTTTGGCTTATAGTAAGTACCTAATGAGTGTTGATTTTTATTGTAATGATACAGATTGGTGATTAATGCAGCATTTTGCTACTACTCTTTACAATATTTCTAGGAAAGAGATTGAGGTTTGGAAATCAGCCTTTTCAGCAAAACTATAAACTCTGTAGTAACTGTATTTGAAATTATAGGCAGAAAGCAGATCTGTGAGAAATGTAATTCTCAAGGGATTTATGCAAAATTGCAGAAAATACATGTTATAAGTAATTTCAGCTCCTTTTCTTTGGGAGGAGACATGTAAATCTTGAGGGGTGCAAACACGTTTTTCTTAGCCAATGCTGAAAAGGGAATCACATCCAAATAAAAATGCCAAGAGCAATGGTTATGCACAATTAAGTTTCAAGAATGCTGGAATTAAATGATTCATCTGGGCGTAATATAATCTCTATGCCTCACACGGTACACTTAGATAAATTTAAGGACAGCCAGCTAAATAGTACACACAGCAAGTGACTCAAGACCTACGAGATGAGAGCTGTCACTGCGTGAGTATCACCTGGCATACAGACAGGACTCAAGAAGACATCAACAGAAAGTCAGCAGGTGGATGGGTATTGGTACTACACCATCTGGCTGTGAGTCCACAGGAGAGCTGCGCTGGTAACAGGTGAATCAGATATTGAAGAAGAGGAAACATTGGCTCTGTTTTGTCATCAAGTGGGTGTCTCTGGTGCTGCTTGCAGAGTGGCAGGCAGTTTATTTGCAGGCAGCTTCTAGGTCTGGAGGAATAATGATGACAGGTAGACTGAAAAGCACTGGATAACATTTATTTTTATTTTTATTTCTTTTAGAGAAGGAGTCTCACTCTGTCACCTAGGCTGGAGCATAGTGGCATAATCTAGGCTCACTGCAACCTCTGCCTCCGGGATTCTAGCAATTCTCCTGCCTCAGTCTCCTGAGTAGCTGAGATTATAGGCGCATGCCACCAAGCTTGCCTAAGTTTTTGTATTTTAGTAGTGACGGGGTTTCACCGTGTTGTCCAGGCTGGTCTCGAACTCCTGAGCTCAGGCAATCCACCTGCCTTGGCCTCCCAAAGTGCTAGGATTACAGGCGTGAGCCACCGTGCCCAGCCTGGATAACATTTTTCTATTTTAAAGGTGATGATGTTGAGAAAGGGACATATTTCAGAGAAATTGCTTTTTCTCCATATGTTTTTGTGTAAGGTGATACCTTCAGATAAATTTTATTCTTTATCTTTTATCAGGATTATCTAAACAATTCCAGACACATTAAAATTGATTTTTACAGTAAGGCAACCAAAAATACACTGCTCGGTATTCACATGTAAAAATACACCTCAGATTTTAAAGTGCTTTAATAAACAGGAAATTTAATCATGCTCATTTTTAAATATTCATGGAGTAAAAGATTAATTAGCAAATATTGCCTAACATCTTCTGCCTGGTGAGGTCACGCACTAGAAGGCATGGTCACTGTTCTCAGGGAGTTTTCAGTCTTGGGACAGTATGATTGTACCAGGAGTTCTGTGTGAACACTCCATAGCCAGGCTGACTTGACTTTAAACACAATCTCCACTGTCTTTTAACTTTGGAATTATAAACCCATTACCTTACCTCAAGGAATCTCACTTTTTCAAAACAGTGAGATCTCTTTCATTAAATGTGATACTGTAATTAACATCTTTACTAATAGTCTAATCGTATGTAAACAAACTTTTAACTTGTTAACATCTGAAACAATAGATACAAGACAATAAAATTAAGTTTAAGATTGTATGCACAAATTTATGTTGAGATATTCAGAGAAAACGTAATAAATGGATAAAATGCCTGCGTGGCACATGCTCATATCTGGGCTCTTCACTGACTGTGGTCTAATGTGTTGAGAATACAGCCTAAGGGATATGGAAAATTTCATCCAGCTAACACCTGTAATGTTTTCTGTCTTTCTGAGCCCAAGTTTTCTACAATGGATTGAGAAGCTTAAGATGGGAATCAAACATGAATTCTCCTCTTAATTTCCTGAGGGGAGATGAGATAATAGCAATTAATAATGATAGTAATATTAACAGCTCACACTTCAGTGACTTCTTGGTGCCACTCTTTCAAAGCACCTTACACACATTGACTCATAATTATCCACATAGCACACATGAAGACACTGAGGCACATAGAGGTTAAATAGCTCCTCTAAAATTATAAAGATAGTAAACAGTAAAACAAATATAGGAAATCCCATGGTCTTATTGGTGTCCTTGCTACCATAAGAGAGTTTTAATAGCATTGGAGCTGAACTTTGAAAGGAGAATAAAACTTACGCAACCAGAGATAGAAAAGAACAGGAATAATTTGAGGGAGACTGGGATAACAATAAATGTTAATTAGAAGAGAGAAAAATTCCCTGGTTAATCCCTACCACAATCCTCTGCTATCTGTAGCCTAAAGCCACATCAATGAGTACATATCTTGAGAGAGAGAGAAATCCGACAGAGATGGAGGAAGAGAGCCAGTCACTCAACTTTGTCAGCCTACCTCTACACTCACTGGCCACCCTCAAAATTATAAATATTTTAGAACATTTTATTTTCTTTTTTTCTCTCTTACATTCTTCAGCAGAACTTTAGAAAACTTTTAAAACCACTCCCACACTTCTATCCCATTTATAAAGATTTGCTGACATAACTTACATGGAAAATTTCTAATCATTCTATTTTTAATCCACTTGGACATAACCAAATACTGGAAATAAACCTATCTTTTTAAATGATATTCCTATCCTCTGAGGAATACAGTGGACCAAGTTCTCTGTATAGCCCTGAGGTGAATTAAAGTTGATTGTTAGCTCTTTCTATCTGGATCCCAGGAAAACGTGGGTCACCAAAAACATCCTCTAAGCACGACCATCAGATTTCCAGCTGTTGAACTTCCAAGGAATATTATTTGGTGCTTGAATTGACATTGCAGCAGGAAAGGCAAATACATTAATTCAGTTCACCATCTTCCTATCTGCAATCTCATTACCAACATATATTAGCCACATCTCATTCTCTTTTATCCTTTCCATCTGTAATCTCATTACTAACGTATATTAGCCACATCCCATTCTCTTTTATCCTTTCCAAGTCTTTTCTCATGTGAGGATAGCGTCTGTTGAGTAATAACTCTTTTCCGTGAACCTCATGTATCCTCTAAAGGATGTGCTACCCCACAATAAAAGGCTCTCACAGATACCCAAGCATCTACTGTGCTTCTCTTTATTTCTCAGTCTTTCTATATTTCTAGTATTTCTATTCTGTTGCTTTTGGCTCCTACTCCTGGAATCATTCTTTTGACTCACTTGTACTGAATTTGTATCCAGACTTTATTTAACTTTGTCATCCCTTTTAGAATATTGGTTTTAGATGCCATGTGTCCTTACCTGGAAATGGACTGACTGTGGCTGCCTTCTCAACTCCACTAAACTCTGCTCACTTACATATGAAGGAGAAGAATCAGAGAGGATGTAGTAGATGCATTCAGAAGAACTATGGTGCAAGAAATTTGATTTGCTTTTGGCTACAGATGAAATCTTGAGAAAGTTTCTCATACAAGAATTCTATTGTAAATATTTAGATGCTCCTGCAATAGCAACAACTAATACACTACAGATATTTTTATTTGAAAGTTTCATCGATTTTGGCATCGTATGCGGGGGACTTCTACATTACAAGGTTGCTATTAATGTGGAAAAAGGCTTTATAATGATTAATTTGAGGCAGTGAAATAATATTTAACCAGTAGTAATAATTAGACTCTACAGCTAGAAAGAGAAACACCCTGGGGAATCTAGCTGATAAGCCTAACATGTATATTTTATTCACAAGTTACTGTATTTCCCCAGTGTATCCAGGTCTCTTGTTTGATGAACATTGTATAAACACATGGATAATAAATTATCTCTGAATGTTCACAGATCAAAAAATCAGTTGGGTACAGAAAAGCAGAAGCTGTAAATGGAGGGCAGATTTAATACACAGAAAAGTTAATTGTTCACTTTAGGCTAAACGAAAAATAAAAGAATCTGAAAGAGTACATTTGGAAATTTAAAATTTAGCTCTTAGCAATTATTGCAGGTTATTTATTATCACCTCTCATTATGTAGGTGTTAAGAGACAGACGTTAAAGACTTTCTTAATTAGTGTGAGACTTCTGGTTCCTAGGTAAGTACAGTTGAGGAATTGTTCAGCTTGTGATACAACTGTATTGTCCATAGGTAACAGCAATTTACATATTTTACTAGACTGCTAGATATTTAACTGACTTCTCCACTAGACAAATAAATACTGCAACAGTTTCAGAGCTAAATCTCCAAAGGCTCTACAACCTCTTGTTTTTCTCCTGACTTGCAATCTCCTGCCTATTACAGTATTCCATTAAAACAGACAAACCAATCAAGGTGCTAAAGCAGCAAGTGGCCGATCAATCATCAAACCCTTATGATTCCGTGTAAGTTGCAGAAGAAACATTAAGAGGCAATATGGCATGATGATTATGAATTTAGGCTTTGGAGCCAAATTTCTGGGTTTGGAATTTTGTCTCTGCCATTCACCAGTTATGTGACCTAAAGAAAGTTGCCTAACCACTCTGTGCCTCAGTTTCCTTATCTGTAAAATAGGTAAAGCTACTGAACATACCTGAGTGTTTGTTATGGGGATTAAGTTTAAATTTTCAGAACAATTTTGATACTCTGAATTAAGACTTGTTAAAATGTGTCTAATACTGTAGAAACGTATTCTATAATTATAAATTGAGACAGTACAAATATAATGGTTTCTGATTTTGATTTTTAATCAGAAGCAAAATCATATATGTATTTTTAGCTGGAGCTGTTTAGACCAGTTTATGACAGTTGATTGATAAATTTTCAGAAATGTGAGCCAATTGATGTCACCTTGGTAGCTTGATATCTGTCATGGTCAATTTTATACCACAAAAATCAGAAATTGGTCAGCAAATCCTACAAGTAAACCCCCTCTCCCAGAGAACTCATTGTGAAACATTACCCAGCACACCACTGGCAATTTTAGTGTTCTTAATTCTTTTTTTCAACAAATTTTTCATAAGTGCCTGTTATGTTCCATGTGTGTGAATTCCATTATACATCATTTAATGTATAAATGAACAAGACAAATATATAGCAACCAATGACAGCAAAAAAATCCTTTATTGTTTTAAATAGATTTATTAAAGCAGTGGTTAAAAGTAAACCATTAAAAAATCCATTTCTTATGTTATATTCCTCTTTCCTTCAAGACATTGTAATAATAGGTCTTTAAGATGTGGTCTAAATAGTTAGAGACATGTGTTGCTGGGATTCCTGCTAGAATCCATGGTTTATTGACCACATATTCCCAGGCTATGCACAATGCCTGGCACACCTCAGGTACACAATAAATACTCATTGGATAAAAGGATAAATACATAGGAGGTGTCTTGCAAAACCTCAAGGGTCAGAGCTGATTTAGCAGTACCCATCATCAGTCTTTATAACTGGGTGATTGTGATTTATGGTTATTAAATGTGTTTCTGTTTCTGTGCACATTGACCATACCACAACTGTAAAAATTATCTACATAATAACTAAAGTAAACTTAGAGATCAGACATGTTTACATTGTATGGGAATAGTTCTAACTATATAAGAGCAAATAATTACCAGCACGTGCAAGCTACTATTCTAAGCATTTTGCATAGATCACCTGAAATAATAGTGTTGAACTGTACTGTGAGGTAGGTGGGTTCTGTCCTTATTTTACCAGTGAAGAAAGAAAAACAAAGAGAGCTTAAGCTGCTCCAAATTACATTTCTAGGGGTAAAGATTTAGGTTTAAACAGTTTAGGTGTGTAACTAATACATTCTTATTTTACAGCAAGTTGATTTATTTCACTTTTACCTCAGTTTTTTCTTTGATATTGGGAATTTTTCTCTAGAAAAAGCAAATTAACCTGCTGTTTCCTGACGTTTTAATGATCGCCATTCTAACTGGTGTGAGATGGTGTCTCATTGTGGTTTTGATTTTCATTTCTCTGATGGTGAGTGATGATGAGCATTTTTTCATGTGTCTGTTGGCTGCCTAAATGTCTTCTTTTGAGAAGTGTCTGTTCATATCCTTTGCCCACTTTTTGATGAGGTTGTTTGATTTTTTCTTGTAAATTTGTTTAAGTTCTTTGTAGATTCTGGATATTAGTCCTTTGTCAGATGAGTAAATTGCTGGAGAGCATGTGAAGAAATAGGAACACTTTTACACTGTTGGTGGGAGTGTAAACTAGTTCAACCATTGTGGAAGACAGTGTGGCAATTCCTCAAGGATCTAGAACTAGAAATATCATTTGACTCAGTGATCCCATTATTGGGTATATACCCAAAGGATTATAAATCATGCTGCTATAAAGACACATGCACACGTATATTTATTGTGGCACTATTCACAATAGCAAAGACTTGGAACCAACCCATATGTCCATCAATGATAGACTGGATTAAGAAAATGTCGCACATATACACCATGGAATACTACACAGTCATAAAAAAAGGATGAATTCATGTCCTTTGTAGGGAAATGGATGAAGCTAGAAACCATCATTCTGAGCAAACCATCTCAAGGACAGAAAACCAAACACCACACGTTCTCACTCACAGGTGGGAATTGAACAATAAGAACACTTGGACACAGGGCGGGGAACATCACACACCAGGGTCTGTCGTGGGGTGGAGGATGGGGGAGAGATAGCATTAGGAGAAATATCTAATGTAAATGATGAGTTGATGAATGCAGCAAACCAACATGGCACATGTATACATATGTAACAAATCTGCATGTTGTACACATGTACCCTAGAACTTAAAGTATAATAAATAAAAACAAAAAAGAAAAACCAAATTAACTTATACAACTAAGCCAATTCCCTGAGTTGGTCCTTTCAGTTCACAGAAAAGGTAAAAGAGAACACACCCCTTATACAAGGCAATTCACAGAGCTGCCCAGTTTTGTTGGAGGAGAGTCAACTCTCCAAAACTGATTCAGAGGAATGTTGATTCAGGCTGTTTGGACCTTAAACAGACAACATGTCCAGAACTGTTCCTTTGGGTTTGAGGACTCCTAAAATCTAGTTGGGTCAGTAAGTAAATTTGCCAGTCAACCTTATATTGTGAATTACCATCCTTAGGGATGGGACGTTCTTTTGTCTCAAAAACAAATTAGAAAAGGAAAAAACACCATAAAACATGTTGTTCTTTTAATCATAATCTTTAAAGACTTCTTTATTTCCTAGAGCAGTGGAAACATTTTCGTTTGTTTTAAATATGTGGCATTTTGGTTTATATATTTTTAATTTTGTTTTATAAATTGAATAACTCATTCAAGTAATAATACTACTATTAACAACAATACTGCTAACCCTAGTATCACTAATAATACCTAAAGCTTAAATAGTAGTGACCAGTGCCAGTCACAGTTCTAAGAGAATGGATTTTTAAAAATATATTTTTACTTAATCCTTTCAATAACACTTAATGGGTGTTTTTACAATAACTCACTTTAAGAGGAGGTTAAATAATGTGCCAAGCAAGTATGTGGTAGATTCCTGTTACATAATACATGTATAAAATATCTAAATAGAAGCATATAATAATTTAAGTTGCACAATTACAAAGCTTGAAGGTCACTGTGCTTGAAAGTGAACTATTCAAAATTTGAAGAATATAGGTGTGGCAGGAGGGAGAAAGGAAGGAAAGATAAGAATCAAGAATTATTAGTGAGTATTGTGATTATCTATGACCTCTTTAATGTTATATGTTTTCACATGTATTTTTTTGCTGCCCCCATCCACTCAAGACCATACAGTCTCATTATTTCTAAACAACACCCTATTCTTCCCTTCTAAGCCTATTCCCTTCACTCCTTCTAACTGAAACGCTTTTTCATCAAACAATTCTGTAAACCCTTCCCATCCTGTTTAAGGTCACTATTGTGTGGCACTCAATCCAGAGGATATCCCTTGCCCTTAGGTAGAGGCCATGTGGGGTCCGCCACTGTCAGCGCTGCACTCCTATGGAATTTTACCTCATTTAAATATGGCTTCCTAACCTGATAGTGTTTGCAAAAAAAAAAAAAAAAAAAAAAAAAAAAGTCCCTCACTAACGTCAGTACTTAGAAGTAGGGGAAGTAGGGAAATATGACTTACTGTCTTTTTCTCTCCCAAAATAGATGTAGTATTGCAAAAGAAACATTTTCTAGCAATTAGAGTTGACCATCAGTGAAAAGCTGAATTCTTTTTCACTCAAATTATTTCAGAAAAAAAGAGATTTCTGTCTGCCAGTGACATTCTAGAAGAGAATTAATCCAGATGATCTCTGAAGTCTCTTACAACTTCAGTATCATGTGGCTGTTTGACTTTTAAAGAGTCAAGTTGAGAAACGTAATGTTAATGAACTAGTTTAGATAATTCTTTAAAAATATATGCATTGTTTATTTACATAAGCTGAAGGCAGGGTTAAGAGCAAGGCAGCTTAGGAAACAAATTTATAGAGGGTCAATGAGAAGTAGACATCAAGCCAAAAGTATATGAAAAGGAGGGCAAAAAGAGCAATTCTGTATTTTGAAAGTACCGTTGACAGCAAACATGTTATTTTTTATTTCACTATGCTTTCTACATCATTCCACTGAGAAGATGTAGTCCAAAACATCATTATAGAAATTCAGTAACTTATATATAGGTATATCTACATATACCTATATATAAAGTAGAAACATCTCATTTTGATTATTCCATTTTGGATTTCATGTGTTTTTCTTTAATTTTAATTTTCACAAATTGAAAATGAAAATATGTGTATTTCTGACATCTAATGAGCTCAAATAAGTAATAACTGTCTATTGAAGACATTAGGACAACATAATAGCTACATTTTATAATATTGAAAAGGGGATTCACATATATTTTAAAAAGTAAATGTATATAATTACTAAATGTGGTCTTTAATCATTACACTATTGATATTTTTCACTTTTGAAAATTAATCATTCAAAGTGGAGTCAATTTTAGAAATTTTAACAATAAAAACTGACAGATATATTAGAGACATCCAGTATTGCATCGTACTTCACAGCCAGGATTCGCAGGACTTTGCTTCCCTAGTTTTCATATTGTGAGTCAACTTCCCCCATGAGACTCTGATCTGAGCATGTTAAGGTATGGTGAGCATTTACATTTACATACCCTTACCTAGAAAATATTAACTGTGAAGTAAACAGTTAGTTGAATAAATGTAACTCAATGAATATTAAATACATGAAAGAATGAGAAATTATATAACTTGACTTGAAAACTACATTTTCTATCCAACGTTCCTTCTAGCCTACTAGTTTGTATCTCTAAGGTTGCTGCTGCTGACCATTTCAATATTAAAAATATATCAGTGAATAACTGTTATAAGCTAATATTACAAACATGCAGAAACATGTCTTTTTCCTTGACACATATGTAAGAAAAGGGGCTAAAAATATTACCTTATAAAGAAAAGAAAAAATAGTTTTGCATAAAAAGTTTCAGTCTTTGGTAAAGCATAAAAAATATTGATATCTTCCAGTATGCAAAAGTTTTTATATACATTTATTCTACATTTTCCTTGTTTAAAACATGTTACTGTACTAAAACAAGTAAATTAATTCCACCTAGATCATTTTTATATTTTGAAACACTAAATATCTAACAATTGAGACATCCAACTTGGAAATTATGATCAATGGATTAGGAAAACAAATTTCCTTACTTCATTTATAAGAACTTTAGTGTTCATAAGTCCAAGTTTACATATTTTGTAGTACACTTAAGTATTCTGACCTAGAATTAATATGGAAACCCTAAAAAGATATGGAATTTTGCTTTGCATGTTTTCACAGAAGTCATGTTTTGGTCCTACAGAAAATTTTCCAATATTTGCCATCCCAGAAATATGATGAAATATGCATATAGGTCTAAAGAAGTGAGAGGCAAACTATGACATCCATGCAAAGGGACAAAGAAAATACTTACGTAAATTTTGTGTCTAGCTATTGTAAATGGGAACTTCATGACTTGAACTTGCAGAATAAAGAACATCATTTATCGTTTACAGACGTAATTATGTTCTTTACAGCAGACTGATGTGAATAATTACTAGGTAATTTTACCAGCCTTCAATTTAAAAACCTGTAGGTCTGTTATAAGAAAGCAAAGACCATGAACAATTCAGACTTTGTAAATCTTTGTAATCTAAAGACCCGTGGTGCATCATTTTCTGTGTTTCCTAGATTCCCAGGAGAATATTGGCTATCAATGAACAGCTGATTCTTTTTTATTTTATTTTTGCATAAGTTATTGGCATACAGGTGGTATTTGGTTACATGAGTAAGTTCTGTAGTGATGATTTGTGAGACTTTGGTGCACCCATCCCCCGAGCAGTATACACTGCACCATATTTGTCTTCTTTTATCCTTCTCAATCCTCCCGCTCTTCCCCTGAAGTCCCCAAAGTCCATTGTATCATTGTTATGCCTTTGTGTCCTCATTGCTTTGTTCCCACGTATAAGTGAGAACATACAATGTTTGGTTTTCCATTCCTGCATTACTTCACTTAGAATAATAGTCTCTAATCTTATCCAGGTCACTAAAAATGCTGCTAAATCATTCCTTTTTATGGCTGCAAAGTACTCCTTTGTACACATGTACCACAGTTTCTTTACCCACTTGTTGACTGATGGGGGTTTAGGTTGGTTCCACAATTTTGCAATGGTGAATTGTGCTGCTGTAAACATGAATGTGCAAGTGTCTTTTTCAAATAATGACTTCTTTTCCTCTGGGTAGATACCCAGTAGTGGGATTGCTGGATCAAAACGTAGTTCTACATTTAGTTCTTTAAGAAACTCCACACCGTTTTCCATATTCCATAGTGGCTGTACTAGTTTACATTCCCACCAGCAGTGTAGACATGTTCCCTGTTCACCACATTCATGCCAACATCTACTGTTTTTTGACTTTTTGATTATGGCCGTTCTTGCAGGAGTAAGGTGGTATCACACTGTGGTTTTGATTTGCATTTCCTTGATCATTAGTGATGTTGAGCATGTGTTCATATGTTTGTTGGCTATTTGTAGATCTTCTTTTGAGAATTGTCTATTCATATCCTTAGCCCACTTTTTGATGGGATTGTTTTTCTCTTACTGATTTGTTCGAGTTTGTTGTTGATTCTGGATATTACTCCTTTCTCAGATGTATAGATTGTGAAGATTTTCTCCTAGTTTTTGGGTTGTCTGTTTACTCTGCTGTCGAATCCTTTTGCCGTGCAAAAGCTATTTAGTTTATTTAGATCCCAGCTATTTATTTTTGTTTTTATCGCATTTGCTTTTGGGTGGTTGGTCATGAAATCCTTGCCTAAGCCAATGTCTAGAAGGGATGTTATCTTGTAGAATTTTTATAGTTTCAGGTCTGGGTTTAAGTCGTTAATCCATCTTGAGTTGATTTTTGTATAAGGTGAGAGGTGAGGATCCAGTTTTATTCTCCTACATGTGACTAGCCAATTATCCCAGGGCTGTTTGTTGAAAAGGATGTCCTTTCCCCACTTTATGTTTTCGGTTGCTTTGTTGAAGATCAATAGGCTGTTAGTATTTGGGTTTATTTCTGAGTTCCCTATTCTGTTACACTGGCCTATGCGCCTATTTTTATACCAATATCATGCTGTTTTGGTGACTATGGCCTTATAGTATAGTTTGAAATCAGGTAGTGTGATGCCTCAAGATTTGTCCTTTTTGCTTAGTCTTGCTTTGACTCTGCAGGCTCTTTTTAGGCTCCTTATGAATTTTAGAATTGTTTTTTCTAATTCTGTGAAGAATGATGGTGGCATTTTAATGGGGATTTCATTGAATTTGTAGATTGCTTTTGGCAGAATGGTCATTTTCACAATATTGATTCTACCCATCCATGAGCATAGGATATGTTTCCATTTGCTCATGTCATCTATGATTTCTTTCAGCAGTGTTTTGTAGTTTTACCTGTAAAGGTCTCTGGATTCTTTGGTTAGGTATATTGCTATTTTAATTTTTTGTAGCTATTGCAAAAAGGGGTTGAGTTCTTGATTTGATTCTCCACTTGGTCACTGTTGATAGAAGAGCTATTGATTTGTGTATATTAATCTTGCATCCAGAAACTTTGCTGAATTCTTTTATCAGTTCTAGGAGCTTTCTAGAGGAGTCCTTAGAGTTTTCAAGGTAAGCAATCATATCATCAGCAAATAGTTACACTTTGACTTTCTCTTCACTGATTTGAATGCCCATTATTTCTTTCTCTGGTCTGATTGCTCTGGCTAGGATTTCCAGTACTATGTTGAAGAGGAGTGGTGAGAGTGGGCATCTTGTCTTGTTCAATTCTCACAGGGAATGCTTTTGACTTTTCCCCATTCAGTATTATGTTGGTGGTTGTTTGTCATACATGGCTTTTATTA
Source organism: Rhinopithecus roxellana (assembly GCF_007565055.1). Taxonomy (NCBI): domain Eukaryota; kingdom Metazoa; phylum Chordata; class Mammalia; order Primates; family Cercopithecidae; genus Rhinopithecus; species Rhinopithecus roxellana. Next base: position 162,464,082 of record NC_044552.1, read on the forward strand.
CATTAAGGTATGTCCCTTGTATGCTTATTTTGTTGAGAGTTTTAATCATGAAGGGAAGCTGGATTTGTCGAATTATTTTCATCTATTGAGATGATCATGTGATTTTTGTTTTTATTTCTGTTTATGTGGCTTATCACATTTATTGACTTGTGTATGTTAAACCATCCCTGCATCCCTAGTATGAAACACACTTGATCATGGTGAGCTGTCTTTTGGATATGTTGTTGGATTCAGTTAGTATTCAGTATTTTGTTAAGGATTTTAGCATCTAAGTTCATCAATGATATTGGTCTGTAGTTTTCTTTTTTGGTTGTGTCCTTTGCTAGTTTTGGTATTAGAGTGAAGCTGGCTTTATAGAACGAGTTAAGGAGGGATCCTTCGTTCTCTATCTTGTGGAATAGTGTCAGAAAGATTGGTAGGAACTCTACTTCGAGTGTCTGTTGTGAATCCATCTGGTGCTGGACTTTTCCTTTTGGTAATTTTTCAATTACCTTTTCAATCTTGGTGCTTATTTGTGGTCTGTTCAGGGCATCTAATTCTTCCCTTTTTTAAGCTAGGAGAGTTGTATTTTTCCAGGATTTTATCCATGTGTTCTAGGTTTTCTAGTTTATGTGCATAAAAGTGTTCATAATAGCCTTTAATGATCTTTCGTATTTCAGTGGTGTCAGTAGTAATAACTCTTGTTTTCTTAGTGAGGTTATTTGGATTTTCTCTTTCTTGCTTGCTTAATCTTGCTAATGGTCTATCAATTTTATTTATCTTTTCAAATAAACAGCTTTTTGTTTCATTTATCTTTTGTAACTTTTTGTTTATTTCAATTTTATTTAGCTCTGCTCTGATCTTGGTTATTTACTTTCTTCTACTGGGTTTGGGTTTGGTTTGTTCTTGTTTCTCTACTTCCTTGAGATGTGGCCTTAGATTGTTTGTGCTCTTTTGGACTTTTTGATGTAGGCATTTAGGGCTATGGACTTTCCTCTTAGCACCATATTTGCTGTATCCCAGAGGTTTTGATAGGTTGTGTCATTATTGTCACTCAAGTCAAATAATTTTTTAATTTTCATCTTGATTTGGTTTTGACCCAATGCTCATTCAGGAGCAGGTTATTTAATTTCCATGTATTTGCATGGTTCTGAAGTTTCCTTCTGGAGTTGATTTCCAGTTTTCTTCCACTGTGGTCTGAGAAAATGCTTGATATAATTTGATTTTTTAAAAGTTTATTGAAGCTTGTTTTATGATCTGTCATATGGTCTATCTTAGAGAAAGTTACATGCACTGATGAATAGAATGTGTATTCTGCAGTTATTAGATGAAACATTCTGTATACATCTGTTAAGTTCATTTGTTCCAAGGTGTAGTTTAAATTCATTGTTTCTTTGTTGACATTCTGTCTTGATGACTTGTCTAGTGCTGTCAGTGGAGTATTGAAGCCCCCCATTATTATTGTGTTGCTGCCTATCTCATTTCTTAGGTCAGGTAGTAATTGTTTTACAAATTTGGGAGCTCTAGTGTTAGATGCATATGTGTTTAGGATTGTGATACTTTCCTGTTGTAAAGGTCTTTTACCATTATATAATGTCCCCCTTTGTCTCTTTTAACCACTGTTGCTTTAAAGTTTGTTTTGTTTGATATACGAATATCAAACACCTGCTTGCTTTTGGTGTCCATTTGCATAAAATGTCTTTTTCCAGCCTTTAAGTTTATGTGAGTCTTTATATACTATGAGTCTCCTTAAGGCAGCGGATAGTTGGTTGGTGAGTTCTTATTCATCCCACGGTTCTGCATCTTCCAAGTGGAGCATTTAGGCCTTTTACATTCGATGTTAGCATTGAAATGTGAAGTACCATTGCATTCATCAAGCTCTTTGTTGCCTGAGTACTTTGGGATTTTTTGTTGTTGTTGTTGTTTGCTTTTACTTTTTAGCTTGTATTTTTGTTTTATAGGTCCTGTGAGATTTATGCTTTAAAGAGGTTCTGTTTTGATGTGTTTCCAGGATTTGTTTCACAATTTACAGCTCCATTTAGCAGCTCTTGTAGTTGAGGCTTGGTAATGGTGAATTCTCTCAGCATTTCTTTGGCTGAAAATGACTGTGTCTTTCCTTCATATGTGATGTTTAGTTTCGCTGGATGCAAAATTCTTGGGTGATAATTGTTTTGTTTGAGGAAGCTGAAGATAGGGCCCCAACTCCTTCTAGTTTTTATGGTTTCTGCTGAGAGATCTGGTGTTAATCTGATAGGTTTTCCTTTATAGGTTACCTGGTGCTTCTCTCTCACAGCTCTTGATTCTTTCATTTTAACATTGATAACATTTTAACCTGATAACAATGTGCCTAGGTGAAGGTTTATTTTGTGATGAATCTCCCAGGTGTCCTTTGTGCTTCTTGTATTTGCATGTCTAGGTCTCTAGCTAGGCTGGGGAAGTTTTCCTCAATTATTCCCCCAAATACGTTTTCCAAGCTTTTAGAGTTCTCTTCTTCCTCACAAAGGCTGATTATTCTCATATTTGGTCATTTAACATAACCATGGACTTCTTGGAGGCTTTGTTCATATTTTCATATTTTTTCTTGGTCTCTGTCAGATTAGGTTAATTTGAAGACTGTGTCTTTGAGCTCTGACTTTCTTTCTTCTACTTGTTCAATTCTATGCTGAGACCTTCCAGAGCATTTCACATTTCTAAAAGCGTGTCCAAAGTTTCCTGAATTTTTTATTTTTCCTTTAAGCTATCTATTTCACTGAATTTTCTCCCTTCACTTCTTGTACTGTTTTTTGGATTTTCTTTCATTGGGCTTCATCTTTCTCTGGGGTCTCCCTGATTAGCTTAGTAACTAACCTCCTGAATTTTTTTTTTCAGGGAAATCAGGGATTTCTTCTTGATTTGGATCCATTGCTGGTGAACTGGTGTGATTTTTGGGGGGTTGTGGAAGAGCCTTGTTTTGTCATATTATCAGTGTTGGTTTTCTGGTTCCTTCTCATTTGGGTAGGCTCTGTCGGAGGAGATGTCTAGGGCTGAAAGACTGTTGCTCGGATTATTTTGTCCCACGGGGTATTCCTTTGATGTAGTACTCTCCCCCTTTTCTAATGGATGTGGCATTTGTGAGCCAAACTGCAGTGACTGTCATCTCTCTTCTGGGTCTAGCCACCCAGCAAGTCTATGGGGCTCTGGGGGTTGTCTACACATAGTCCTGTGGTATGAACCGTCTATGGGTCTCTCAGGTGTGGATACCAGTGCCTGTTCTGGTGGAGGTGGCAGAGGGTACAATGGACTCCGTGAGGGTCCAAAGCTTGGTGGCTTAATGCTCTACTTTTGTACTGGTTGGCCTCCTGCTAGGAGGTGGCGCTTTGCAGAAAGCATCAGCTGTAATAGTGTGGTGAGGGACTGGTGGTGGGCAGGGCCCTCGAACTCCCATGATTCTATGCCCTTTGTCTTCCACAACCAGGATGGATAGAGAGGAACCATCATGTAGGGGTGGGGCTAGGCATTTCTGAGCTCAGACTCTCCTTGGGCAGGTCTTGTTGTGGCTGCTGAGGGGGATGGGGGTGAGATTCCCAGGTCACTGGTGTTGTGTACCTAGGAGGATTATGGCTGCCACTGCTGAGTCATGCATGTTGTCAGAGAAGTTGGGGAAAGCCAGCAGTCATAGGCCTCACTCAGCATCCATGCGAATCGAAGGGCCAGTCTCACTCCCACTGTACCCCATCAACATCTCTAAGTCCATTTCCAGGTGAAAAGTGAGAAGGGCTTGAAAACTTGCCCGAGGCTATCTGCCTCCCAGTTGCCAAAGAAAAGAGTTTTACTTCTTCCCCAACCTGCGAAGTCTGCACACCTGATTCACGACCCACCTCTCCCCTCCGCCCCACCCGGAGTTCTGGTCCAGAGGCTTCTTCCCCCATTCAAATTGTTACAATGTTTGGCTAGAGAATTCCTTCTCCCTGTGGACTTTTACCCCTTGCTCCTCTAGCCACCCTCCCAATGGATCCTTGTGGTGCCAGGCAGGAATGGGCTGCTTGGGGACTCAGCGAGCTCCCAGGGCCTTACTCCTGTTTCCTCTACCCTTGTATTTCACTCAGCTCTCTAGCTTGACTCAGTGCCAGGTCAAGTCAGAAACTTCTCCTGCAAACAGACCTTCAGCTTCTCCAGTGGTGGTGTGTGTTCGGAACAGGAGGGTCTCCCTTTCCCACTTCTGCAGTTGGGGCACTCCTAGTATTTGGGGCATCTTCCAGGTCCTACAGGAGCAGACCACTTCCTTCAGAGGGTCTGTGGGTCCTCTCGGGATTGCTGGTTTGTTCTTGAAGTCTATCTGGAGCTGATATTCACAGTGCAAGTCTCCAGATGCTGCTCTGTCTGGAGCGGCAATCTAGTCCTGCCCACGTCCTCCATGATCCAATAGCTGACTCTTGAGCAACTTGGGTTTGACCTGTATGGGTCTACTTATACATGAATTTTCTTTTGCCTTTGCCACCCCTCATACTACAAAACCAACCAATCTTCCTCCTTCCCCTCCTCCTCAGGCTACTCAACATAAAAAATTGAGGATTAAGACCTGTATAATGACCTGTTTCAACTTAATGAATGTAAATACACTTTTTTTTCCTTATGATCGTAATACTTTTTCTCTCTCTTACTTTGTTATAAGAATACAGTATATAATACTTATACAAAATATGTATTATCCAGAATGTGTTATCAAAATACATTATAAAATATGTATTGACTGCTTATATTATTGGTAAGGTTTCTAGTCAACAGTAGGCTTGTAGTAGTTAGTTTGCTGGGAAGTCAAAAGTTATACGTGAATTTTTGACTGTGCAGGGTATCAGTGTCTCTAACCCCCACATTGTTCAAGGGTCAGTTGTACTTGTGTGCAATTATTTATCAATGGTGCTTTCTGTCTATGTATCTGTGGTCTCTTAGCTTTCCTCCTCCTATTTCTTCCTTAGAATGACATTGTTTGCATATACACATTATAGAAACATGAAACCCAAATTCAGATTCAGTTTTGCACTCAATAACAAAATTTAGAAATTTCAGTGAGAATCCAATAGGTGTCTATACATTAAACTGATATCGACTTTGACATCCTCAAACTCTCTTACCTGTCCCATATTCAAATTCAAAACATAAAAATCATATATATACATAGACACACGTTATATATCAAAGTATATGTTTGTGTGTGTGTATATGTATGTGTATCTGTATGTGTGTGTGGATGGATAGATAGATAGACAGATAGATAGATAGTGTGTGTGTGTGTGTGTGTGTGTGTATAAAGTTATTTTTAAAGTTAACATTCCTGAGAGGTTTATATTATAACTAATGACAAAGGGGCAGATGATATTTTGGTTCTACTAAAAAAAAAAATATGCCAGTGAAGAAAACAAACATACAAGAACACCAAAATTTATGATGTGATCGTTGAAATTTCTTTCATAATAAAAACATGTTTGCACCAGGTTCTGTTTCAGCATTTGGTATGTTGCAAATATTTTTACTGAAGCTATCCCATCAGAGCTATTTTAACACATTGATCACCTAATTTTCTTTTCACTCTGAATGCTGATTAATGATATGAAACCTGCCATTACAATGGACTGGGGAAAATGCATTGTGGGACTCAAAGGATATTGAGGACATTTCACAACTTTTAGGGCAGAGCTTGCCAAAATGCAATCTATCCAAAACAGCCAGGAAAATATTTCTTCCTTGTTTATGGGTGATGCCGTGTAGCTTTACTGACTCATAATGGAGCTATAGACTTTTTATTTCAACAATTAAACACCAAAAAGAAAAATAAAACTGCTGTGTGGAATCTTCCTTCATAAATGGCTTCATGTTAAGATTTCCTATCTAAGAGCCACAAGTCCAATGTCTGGAAAAGCAAAACTTTCCTTTGGTATAATAAAAAATTTTTATAAGAAAAGGAAGCATATTAATCACAGAAATAAGTGCAAGGTGAGTTATTTTGAAGTAAAATTAAAATTTATAAAATCAAAGAAAAAACATTCATGTTAAATTTTCCAAATATACAAACTTTAGCAAAAATAAAAATATGATCACCAATATACTTTCCACAGAAATGCCATCAGTGCATTGATTAGAATGTATCAGATCTCTAGAGAGAATGAGTACTTTTTTTCTATTACAACCCATAAGCACAACTTATAATAAGAGACAACACACACTAATAGCTTTATTAAAAAAGGAGAAATAGCATTTAGAGATGCAAAACATCATTTTGAGGTTTTCCAGGTACCATAATGATAGTTTTTCTTACCATTGAATATTCATGACACCTCATAAAACTAATGATAAACATAAAAATTGATGTGAACGTTTGACTAATCTGCTCTTATTTGTTTGGAAGAGCTGTCGTAATTGCCTGGTTTGTAAATTAAACATCTGCTATGGGAATAAACAAAAACATAACTGAGCATATTCAAATAAATTGAATTCACTCTGGTTTCATAAATTTTATTATATGGGCTCATCAATTTTATTATACCTGAGTGCAGCATTGCTGCCAAAGTGAATGCATTTTAGATGTCCTATTTGTAAGAATAAATGCTTTCTTTTTATAATAAAATGCAGGTATTATTTAGATCATTTTAAAAAGAGCGTTTCAATAGCCAAGCTCAATAGATTGGTGTGACCTGCCATATTGGTTGAACATGAGTGGGAGCTCCACTACCAGATTCCTTAAAAGTTTCAGTGGACCATTAAAATCATTTCTATATTGAAGCAGCACATATCAAACAAGATAACAATAATTTCACTTTAGCCAAATTAATCTGTCTAATGTTGGGCAAAACCATATTTTTCTAGCTTCTTAACCGTACAAAATGAAACATATTGCAGAACAATTAACCAGATCAAGGGAAACAGTGAAAGAAACCAAGTGGGCTTGGCAAAATATGGGAGTCATGCATTTGATGTAATTATATATTTTTTCTTCTGTAGACAATTCCTTAGTTATGCATACCTACTAAAATGATTTATATCCATATTTCAATTTTCTGTAGAGATTACCAAGATAAATTCAGTATTTAAAGCAACAGACAGTAAGTCATAGCTGGAAATAACACTTTGCTGCTACAGCTACTAAACTCAATATTAGAATGACTGCCTGTGAAAGGAAAGGATGGAAAATAGCATAAGACAGAATATAAAATGGCTTAGAAATCCCTGACTTTGGATATTTGTAAGGTGTGTTCCACATTATTCTGAGAATTATAAAATGACAATGAAAGACATATTGTGTGATGATTTCCCTTCAATGTTTGCATAAAAATGACACAAACATGCTGACATAGTATATTTCACTTTAAAAAGAAAAGAAAAGCAGAATTTTCAGTTAGCAGGGAAACTCAGAATTTCAAATTTACTTCATTGATATTACAGGTGCTGACCTAGAGACTTGATGCCTGTTACTCTGACAAGCTAGGCCTTTTTTTGGTTCCCACTTTCTCTAAGAAAGGAAGCAATTCCATCATTGCTCAATCAGGAGCTGTGCAACCTGAAGGAGGTCTCTGGAAGTTTCAAGAAGGGATATTCTCTTGACTGCAATTTGTCAAAAAATCCAATTATGAAATGTATTTCTAGGTTTCTGTTATAAACTGAGAAAGACTTTTGAGTCAAGCAGGAAATGGCAAGATTTTAATCAAGGTTCCAGGCCAGTGATTCAGAAGTTGAATCACCCAGTAATCTAAAAAATATATATAATATGAAAGAAAAATCACCAATATTTTCTGAGAGAAACAAAATCAAACACAATTGATGGGTTCATGCAAAGATAGTGTCTGATTAGATCAAAGTTGATTGGTTAGTTAATTGTCACTGACTCAGAACATTTTAAAAAATTCATGTCATACCCAGCTGGAGAGAACATGGAAGAAATACCAACCCCAACTTGTACACTGTTCAAGAAGTTTTGATTTAGTAACAACAATACTCTTAGAGAGGAAATTCATCTTGTTTTAGTCCACTAGATATGCTTTTAATAGTATCTGAAATAGTTATTGCTTAATATTTTAAACTTTAAATTTTGAGATATATGTGCAGAACGTGCAGGTTTGTTACATAGGTATACACGTGCCATGGTAGTTTGCTGCACCCATCAACCCATCACCTACATTAGGTATTTCTTCTAATGCTCTCCCTTCCCTAGACCCCCATCCCCTGACAGGCGCCAGTGTATGATATTCACCTCCCTGTGTCCATGTGATCTCATTGTTCAACTCCCAGTTATGAGTGAGAATGTGTGGTGTTTGGTTTTCTCGTCCTCTATTAGTTCGCTGAGGATGGTGGTTTCCAGGTTCATTGATGTTCCTGCAAAGGACAGGAACTCATCCTTTTTTATGACTGCATAGTAATCCATGGTGTGTATGTGCTACATTTTCTTTATCCAGTCTATCATTGATGGGCATTTGGGTTGGTTCTAAGCCTTTGCTATTGTGAAGAGCACTGCAATAAACATATGTATGCATGTATCTTTATAGTAGAATGATTTATAATCCTTTGGGTATATACCCAGTAATGGGATTGCGGGGTCAAATGGTATTTCTGGTTCTAGATCCTTGAGGAATCGCTATACTGTTTTTCACAATGGTTGAACTAACTTACAAACCCACCAACAGTGTAAAAGCATTTCTATTTGTTGTTTCCTGAATTTTTAATGATCACCATTCTAACTGGCATGAAATGGCATCTCACTGTGGTTTTGATTTGCATTTCGCTAATGACCAGTGATGATGAACTTTTTATCACGTTTGTTCGCTGCGTAATACCTTCCTTTGAGAAGGGTCTGTTCACATACTCCACCCACTTTTTGGTGGAGTTTTTTTCTTGTAAATTTGTTTAAGTTCCTTGTAGATTCTTGGTATTAGCCCTTTGTCAGATGGATATATTGCAACAAATTTCTCCCATTCTGTAAGTTTCCTGTTTGCTGTGGTGATAGTTTCTTTTGCTGTGCAGAAGCTCTTTAATTAGATCCCATTTTTTTCAATTTTGGCTTTTGTTGCTATTGCTTTTGGTGTTTTAGTCACGAAGTCTTTGTGCATGCCTATGTCCTGAATGTTATTGCCTAGGGTTTTTTCTAAGTTTTTTTTTATGTTTTTTGGTCTTACATTTAAATCTTTAATTCATATTGAGTTAATTTCTGTATAAGGTGTACGGAAGGGATCTAGTTTCAGTTTTCTGCATATGGCTAGCCAGCTTTCCCCACACCATTTATTAAATAGAGAATCCTTTCCCCATTGCTCGTTTTTGTCAGGTTTGTCAAAGATCAGATGGTTGTAGATATGTGGCATTATTTCTGAGGTATCTGTTCTTTTCCACTGGTCTCTATATCTGTTTTGGTGCCAATACCATGCTGTTTTGGTTACTGTAGCCTTTAGCATAAAGTCAGGTAGCATGATGCCTCCAGCTTTGTTCTTTTTGCCTAGGACTGTTTGTCTATATAGGCTGTGTTTGGTTCCATATGAAATTTTAAGTAGCTTATTCTAATTCTGTGAAGAAAGTGGTAGCTTGATGGGGACAGTATTGAATCTGTAAATTACTTTGGGAAGTGTGGTCATTTTCATGATATTGATTCTTCCTATCCATGAGCATGGAATGTTTTTCCATTTGTTTGTGTCCGCTCTTATTTCCTTGAGCAGTTTTTAGTTATCCATGAAGAGGTCCTTCATATCACTTACACGTTGTATTCTTAGGTATTTTATCCTGTTTTTAGCTATTATGAATGGGAGTTCACTCATGGTTTGTCTCTCTGTTTGTCTATTATTGATGTATAGGAATGCTTGTGATTTTTGCACATTGATTTTGTATCCAGAGACTTTGCTGAATTTGCTTATCAACTTAAGGAGATTTTGGGCTGAGACGATGGGGTTTTCTAAATATCTAAATCATGTCATCTGCAAACAGAGATAATTTGACTTCCTCTCTTCTTATTTGAATAGTCTTTATCTCTTTCTCTTGACTGATTGCCCTGGCCAGAACTTCCAATACTATGTTGAATAGCAGTGGTGAGAGAGGGAATCCTTGTCTTGTTCCAGTTTTTAAAGGGAATGCTTTCAGCTTTTGCCCATTCAGTATGATATTGGCTGTGAGTTTGTCATAAATAGCTCTTATTATTTTGAGATATGTTTAATCAATGCATAGCTTATTGAGAGTTTTTAGCATGAAGGGGTGTTGTATTTTGTCAAAGGCCTTTTCTGCATCTATGAGATAATCACGTGGTTTTTGTCATTGGTTCTGTTTATGTGATGGATTACATTTATTGATTTGCATATGTTGAACCAGATTTGCATTCCAGGGATGAAGCTGACTTGATCGTGGTGGATAAGCTTTTTGATGTGCTGCTGGATTTGGTTTGCCAGTATTTTATTGAGGATTTTCAAATTGATGTTTATCAGGGATATTGGCCTGGAATTTTCTTTTTTTGTTCATCTCTGCCAGGTTTTGATATCAGGATGATGCTGGCCCCATAAAATGAGTTAGGGAGGAGTCCCTTTTTCTCTGTTGTTTGGAATAGTTTCAGAAGGAATGGTACCAGCTTCTCTTTTTACTTCTGGTAGAATTCAACTGTGAATTCATCTGAACCTGGGCTCTTTTTGGTTGGTAGGCTATTAATTACTGCCTCAATTTCAGAACATGTTACTGTTCCACTCAGGGATTCAACTTCTTCCTGGTTTAGTTTTGGGAGGGTATGTGTGTCTAGGAATTTATCAATTTCTTTGAGATTTTCTAGCTTATTTATGTGGACATGTTTATAGTTTTCTCTGATGGTAGTTTGTATTTCTGTGGGATCAGTGGTGATATCCCCTTTATTATGTTTTCTTATTTCTATTTGATTCTTCTCTCTTTTCTTCTTTATTAGTCTGGCTAGCAGTCTATGTATTTTGTTGATCTTTTTAAAAAACCAACCCCTGGATTCACTGATTTTTTGAATGGTTTTCGTGTCTATTGCTCCTTCAGTTCTGCTCTGATCTTAGTTACTTCTTGTCTTCTGTCTTCTGCTAGCTTTTGAATTTGTTTGCTCTGTCTCCTTTAGTTCTTTTAATTGCAATGTTACGGTGTCAATTTTAGATCTTTTCTGCTTTCTCCTATGGGCATTTAGTCCTATAAATTTCCCTCTAAACACTGCGTTAGCTGTGTCCCAGAGATTCTGTACATTTTGCTTTTCTTTTCATTGGTTTCAAAAGAAATGCTTTTTTTCTTCCTTAATTTTGTTATTTACCCAGTAGTCATTCAGGAACAGGTTGTTCAGTTTCCATGTAGTTGTGTGGTTTTCAGTGAGTTTCTTAATCCTGAGTTCTAATTTGATTGCACTGTGGTCTGAGAGACTGTTTGTTTTGATTTCCATTCTTTTACATTTGCTGAGGAGTGTTTTGCTTCCAATTATATGGTCAGTTTTAGAATAAGTGCAATGTGGTGCTGAGAAGAATGTATACTCTGTTGATTTGTGGTGGAGAGTTCTGTAGATGTCTATTAGGTCCACTTGGTCCAGAGCTGAGTTCAAGTCCTGAATATCCTGGTTAATTTTCTGTCTGGTTGATCTAATATTGACTTTGGGGTGTTAAAGTCTCCCATTACTATTGTGTGGGAGTCTAAGTCTCTTCATAGTTCTCTAAGAACTTGCTTTATGAATCTGGGTGCTCCTGTATTGGGTGCACATATATGTGGGATATTTAGCTCTTCTTGGTGCATTCATCCCTTTACTGTTACGTAACGCCCTTCTTCATCTTTTTTATCTTTGTTGGTTTAAAGTCTGTTTATCAAAGACTAGGATTGCAACCCCTGCTTTTTTTTTTTCTTTCTTTCTATTTGCTTGGTAAATATTCCTCTATCCCTTTATTTTGAGCCTATGTGTCCTTGCACATCAGATGAGTCTCCGAATTACAGCACACCTGTGAGTCTTGACTCTTTATCCAATTTGCCAGTCTGTGTCTTTTAATTGGGGTATTTAGCCTATTTACAATTAAGGGTCATATTGTTATGTGTGAATTTGATCCTGTCATTATGGTGCTAGCTGGTTATTTGGCCCGTTAGTTGATGCAGTTTCTTCATAGTCAATGATCTTTACAATTTGGCATGTTTTTGCAGTGCTGGTACCAGATTTTCCTTTCCATATTTAGTGCTTTCTTCAGGAGCTCTTGTAAAGCAGGCCTGGTGATAACAAAATCTCTCAGCATTTGCTAATCTGTAAAGGATTTCATTTCTCCTTTGCGTATGAAGCTTCGTTTGGTCTGATATGAAATTCTGGGTTAAAAATTCTTTTCTTTAAGAATGTTGAATATTGGCCCCCATTCTCTTCTGGCTTGTAGGGTTTCTGCAGAGAGATCCACTGTTAGTCTGATGGGCTTCCTTTTGTGGTTAACCTGACCTTTCTCTCTGGCTGCCCTTAACATTTTTTCCTTTGTTTCAACCATGGTGAATCTGATGATTCTGTGTCTTGGGGTTGCTCTTCTCAAGGACTGTCTTTGTGCTGTTCTCTGTATTTCCTGAATCTGAATGTTGGCCTGTCTTGCTAGGTTGGGGAAGTTCTCCTGGATAATATCCTGAAGAATGTTTTTCAACTTGGTTCCATTCTCCCTGTCACTTTCAGGTACACCAATCAAGCATACGTTTGGTCTTTTCACATAGTCCCATATTTTTTGGAGTCTTTATTTGTTCTTTTTTATTCTTTTTTCTCTAATCTTGTCTTCAAGCTTTATTTCATTAAGTTGATTTTCAGTCTCTAATATCCTTTCTTCCACTTGATCAATTCTGCTATTGATACTTGTGTGTGCTTCACGAAATTCTCGTGCTGTGTTTTTCAGCTCCATCAGGTCATTTATGTTCTTTCCTAAACTGGTCAGCAATTCCTCTAACCTTTTTTCAAGGTTCTTAGATTCCTCAAATTGGGTTAGAACATGCTCCTTTAGCTCAGAGGCGTTTTTACCCACCATCTGAAGTCTCCTTCAGTCAATCCGTCAAACTCATTCTCTGTCCAGTTTTGTTCGCTTGCTGATGAGGAGCTGTGATCCGTTGGAGGAGAACAGGCATTCTGGCTTTGGAATTTTCAGACTTTTTGCACTGTTTTTTCCTCATCTTTGTGGCTTCACCTACCTTTGGTCTTTGGTGTTGGTGACCTTTGGTTGGAGTTTTTTTTTTTTTTTTTTTTTTTTTTTTTTTTTTTTTTGTGGACATTTGTGCTTTTAGTGGGACCTGAGCCTCCCAAATACAGATTTAACTCTTGAACACATTTTGAGAGGTAAAAAAAAAAAAAAAAAAAAAAAAAAAAAAATAGTGCTGCCTCTCATTGTATTGCCAAAAGAAAAAAATAATCTTTTTTTTGGTTTCAACATCATAACTAACACCATGTTGAAAGATGCATTTTTTTGTGTGCACTCACTAGCATCTATTTATTTTTCAAGTGCAGTCATTTGATAGTATATTTGTTTTATAGTTTTGCAAACTTTTAAAACTTTAATACATGTTAGTGTTCAGATTTATATTTTGTATGTAACAGAATGTGGCATAAACTATTATTCTCTATGTAAGATTCTACAATTGCCCTTTTTAGTCTTTGTAAGAAATACAGATTTCAATAATTTTATAGCTGTAGGTCATCTGCAAGAGGCTGTTGTAATAATTTGGATTTATGAGACTTTTCTGTTTTATACAAAATATATGAAATATGTTGATTGTTCAGTAATTATTTCTGAGTGAATATTCTGGGCAATGTGCTGTACCAGGAACTGTGAATAAAGCAGTAAAAATGACAGAAAAGCCCTTTACCTGATGGAGCTCACCTACATATGAAGGCGAGCAACATCAAAAAATGGATTCCAATCATGCCATTACAATTGTGAGAGGTGTTATGAAGAGGTAGAGCTTCCTAATCTTCAAAGTGCATTTGAATCATCTAGAGATGCTATTAAAATGCAAACTCTTATTCAATAAATCTGGGCAGAGGTCTGAGGTTCTATGTTCCCAGCAAACTTTGCAGTGAGGCCAGCACTGCAGGCTGTTCTACAGCTGCACACCTGGACTAACAAGGAGCCAGGGTTGGGCAGAAGGTACAGCAGGAAACATGGCTGAATTTAGGAGGTTAAGGATAGCTTTTCTGAGAAGTAATGCACATATTGTCCAGACTTGAAGGAGAAATAGGAATTAATTGATAATTGAGAAGCAATAGAGAATATTTTGTGTAGGAAGAATAGCAAGTGTGAAGTCCCAGGTAGGAAGAAATCCTGTCACACTCAAGAACATGCAAAGCCAGCATGGTTCCAACACAAAGTCCAGGAGGGAGAGCGAGGGTTGAGGCCAATGGTGTTGGCAGGGATCAAATCACTAAGGGGTAAGGAAGGGATGTTTGGAAGTATTGTGGAGACAGTCTAAAATGTAAGGGATTGGAAAAGGTTTGAGCAAATAGATTCTTGAGGTTGCAGGCAATAGGTTTTGCAGAGGAGAGGAATGCAGTCGAGAGCCAGGACTCCAGGAATGTTCTCTGGGGTCACTCTTAGGGGTTTGTAGTCAGAGAGGGGTCTGAGAAGTTAAAAAAATGCTTCTAGGAATCCCCAAAGGATGACATTTAAAGTAAGAGGAGAGAAAGGACAGAAGACAAGCTGAGAGAACTCAAAATGTCTTGATGAAGTCACATTAGACAACAGAGGGGGAACCCAGACTTAGAATGATCATCTAAGCTTTAAGTCTAGCACCGCTGTTGTATAATACAGAATGTGAGAAAGCTTGCTGAGTGGTCAGGAACAAGGGCTTTGAAACCTGTCTGCAGGAGTCAGGACTCACCTTAGCATCCTCCTGGCCCTGTGAATATGAGCAATATTCTTCACTGCTCAGTAAATGTCCTCATCTCTAAAAGAGTTAATCTAAGTGTCAATGTCCTACGGTGGTTGTGAGGATTAAATGCAACAACACGTCAAGAGATTCTTGGTATATATTAGTCAATAAATGTTGACCATTATTATTTGTATTCTTACATAAATCATGTATTTATTGTTGATGTCAGTTTTCTGAGGAGATTGAAGTTCATTATATGTAACAAATTCTCTAATTTAAAGATATTATCATTAAAAGAAATATATTTAATATGGAAATAACACAACTAGAATTATGCAGTTTCCTACTCCACACTTCTTGCACAGGTGTTCCTATCATTTGTGTATATGACTATCACTTTTTAACTAGCTTTGTACTTTGTTCTTTTAGTACTCTAATTGATATTTTTTGAACATAGCCACCAAAAGCAACTCATGTAGGAGACTGTATCTATATATTACTTCATTTTTTGATGGTTTTTAAGTAAGTTGTATTAGAGACAGTAATTTGCACAAATATATGAAACTGGGTGTTTTTAGAGACTTAAAATTAAGACTACCTTTTCTAGTCTTCCCTTTTGTAGAGTGTGGCCAAAGCGATGAAAGATCTTGCAGATGAGATACACATAAACATGTTATATGGTAGCCTACAAGAAATCTCACTTACGTTTTGGGGCTCTTCTCCCTTTTTCATCTTCCCACTTACTGGAATGTGGATGTGATGCCTGAACTGACATGTCATATAGGAGAATAAGATGAGAGTCAGGCTGATGATGGAGAAGAGCAAGATATAAAATATCTGCATCTCTGAACACATGCCACTATGTCAGTCCAGAATAACCTTCACCTTGGTTCCGTCATGTGAGTTAGGGATAAACTTTTATCCTATCTAAGCCAATCATTTTGGCATTTCAAAAATGTTTGTTACCAAAATTAATCCTAACTACTATACTACCATAAATAATAAAATTAAAAGAATATATATATATATAACTATATATATTATATAACTATATATATTATATAACTATATATATATATATATAAGCTTTCTTAACTTTTTTAAAAGTATACTTTAAGTTCTGGGGTGCATGTGCAGAACATGCAGTTTTGTTACATAGGTATACACATGCCATGGTGGTTTGCTGCACCAATCAACCCGTCACCTAAATTAGATATTTCTCCCAGTGCTATCCCTCCCCTAGACCCCCACCCCCTGACAGGCCCCAGTGTGTGATGTTCCCCTCCCTGTGTCCATGTGTTTTCATTGTTCAACTCCTGCGTATGAGTGAGAACATGTGGTGCTTGGTTTTCTATTCTTGTGTTAGTTTGTTGAGAATGATGATTTCCAGCTTCATCCATGTCCTTGCAAAGGACATGCATCCCTTTTTATGGCTGCATAGTATTCCACAGTGTATATGTATCACATTTTCTTTATCCAGCCTATCATTGATGGACATTTGAGTTGGTTCCAAGTCTTTGCTATTGTGAATAATGCTGCAATAAACATACATGTGCATGTGTCTTTATAGTAGAATGATTTATAATCCTTTAGGTATATACTCAGTAATGGGATGGCTGGGTCAAATGGTATTTCTACTTCTACATCCTTGAGGAATTGCCACACTGTCTTTCACAATGGTTGAACTAATTTACTCTCCCACCAACAGTGTAAAAGTGTTCCTATTTCTCCACATCCTCTCCAGCATCTGTTGTTTCCTGACTTTTTAATGATCGCCATCTAACTGGCGTGAGATGGTATCTCATTGTGGTTTTGATTTGCATTTCTCTAATGACTATATATAACTTTCTTTTATATATATTTGTATAAGAAAGTTATATATATATGAAGTTATATGTATATATGACTTTATATATAGTTATACATAAACTACATAGTTAGCTATATATAATTACATAGTTAATATATAGCTATATATAAGTATATAATTATATATTTATGTATTTTAAAAAATTTGTGGGGGCATGAAGTAGTTAAATTTTTTTGTATAAGCCTAAGATCTTCCATATATATATACACACACATATATATGTATATTTATACTATATAGTTTATATATAACTACATACTTATAGTTTATATATAAATAAACTATATATAGCTTATATATAACCATATGCTTATATAGTTAATGATATATGCTTATATAGTTAATGATATATGTTTTTAATGATATATGCTTATATAGTTATGTATAAACTATAAATATAAATTATATTTCTATATATAGTAAGTATAACTTATGGAAGTAGTTATATATAAACTATAAATTATAGTTCTTTACATATAGTAAGTATAACTTATGGAAGTATTTATACTTACTATATATAAGCTATATAGTTATATGTATTTATATATAAAGTGTATATATACACACTAAGTATATATTATACCATATAACTATATATACTAGATATAGCTATATAGTTTACGTACAGTAGGTATACTTACTATATATCATATAGTCATATACAATTACTAAATTACTAATTTAGTATATATGTAGTTACTACATATACTATATATACTGCATATATAGTATATAGACTTAATGTATATATAGTAAGTATAACTATAAACCTATATATAAGTTTATATATATAAATACATAGTTATATATATAAACTATATAGTGTGTGTGTACATATTTAGGGAAGATCTTAGTCTCATACAAACAAATTTAACTATTTTAGGGTCAAACTTTCTTTGATATTTTGAAAAAGCTTCAACAAAGTTTTTTAAAATGTATAAACATATGCGTATAAGTTCATAGCAGTGCAGGTATATATCAAATTATAGGAAATCGGTAATGATTTAACAACTGTGAAGGTCAAACACATAATCCATGAAATGAAAAGTTAGGATTTATTTTATTAATCATAACAAATTTTGTTTCATGGGGAAAAAAAACTATTTAAATTTGTTCAAAGTAGAAGCAAGAGGGGGAAGGATCCTATAAGATTATGAGTACATTGGACAGCAAGTAAAAAATTTAAAAAGAAAATTAAAAAAAAAACCCAACCAAGCTGAAAACAAGAACACATAAATAAAACTAAATCCAAGAATTATATGAACGGAGTTGTCAATAGCAATAATTCCTAAAGAATACCTCTAATGACATAACTCAGGATCTGATGTCTCGTGGTCCAAACTACCAAAAGAATAATTGAATCTGATGGGCTCATTCCAATCTATTACTTGGTTCACCTTTGATCAAATCTTCAGCTCTGATCCAATTTATATGGTGAAATACATCTAAATTATTTGACACTATAAACATTGCCAGGCCTCTGATAAGAAAGACAATCTCTTCAAAGGAGTCTGAGGAGTTAAGTAGCTATTAACATTTTTAATACACTAATACATTTGTAATTTAGTAATTGTGATACATATGACTGTTTTTAACCTGTGCTAGAAATTATTTACCAAAGAGCACTCATTTTCAACCTCTTCTATGTCAGTAATTTTTAAAGACTTGTATTAAATTCATTTTTTGCTTAAAATAGAGAAGTTTTCTTTACCCTGACAGATACATTATTCTGATGATGTAGATAGCTAGCAGAACTCAAAATATTAGTTAAAGAGAGTTATTGACACCCAATGATTTGATACAAGCATTTTGGCATTTGAGCCACTATGGTCACGTAAGTTTTATGAAAATGAAAGTATGAAATTCTATGTTTAAAAACTGCTATATCCTTATATGTAGATGTATATAGCATACTTTTTTTGAATCAATAAGCTATTTATCTCTAAAACACATTGACTAAAATTTACGTGCAGTGCACAATTAAGTGGCAACCATCCAAAAGATGGCTGCTATTGAAGGCTTAAGGCTGACAGTAAAGAGAAAGTGTGATGCTAATCTTCCAAAGGAAGTCATTTTATATAACAGATCTCAGAATGTAACAGCACCAAAAGTGCTCCAGAGAATTAAAAATATAGGAAGAGTTATCATCTGGAGTTATGTTTCATAAAAAAAAAATTCATAATTAGGGCCTTTTGTTCATCCAAATGATTTTATCTATATAACTGTCATTAGTATTACTACTCTAAATATGTTGTGCTAGTTACTTTTGTGAAGTTCTCACCTGTATAAAACATACAATAGTGCATGTTGGACAGTAGGTTACTAGGGATAAAACTCTTATAGAAAGACCATATTTTAAGCAACAAGTAGATACAGCCAAACAACGCTAATATTAAGTCCTCTAGAAAAAAAAAAGAATTTGCTTTTTTTTTTACGGGTGAAGTTAAATTATTTTGGTCTTTTATGTTCTATCAGCAAATCATATCCCACGTGTGTACATAAAACAGTGTACACACATACACACACACACATCCCAACTCTGATAAAATCCAGTTTTCTTTTACAAAATAAAACATAAAATAGTTTTATTTTAAACTTCTTCTATTTAAAATTTTTTAGTTTAAAATCATAATCTATGATTTATAACTGCTCATTTTATAAAATATGGTTTGTGACTGGGTCTGTGCTTTAAAGTCAAAATGGGAAATCCCAAAATCAAGTTTTACAATTTAGCGTTTAAAGAGAACTCAGAGACACTTATAGCTCATCTTCCCCATCTAAGGCAGGAATAACCTTCAAAATGTCTTTGCCAGTACATAATTGATTATTGTTCAAGGCAATAGTTTCCAAAATAGAACATTTCCATTAGCTGTAGAACACTTTTTGATTGTGAAATTAAAAGTATCACACAGAAATGTCCACCTACTGATACTAGTTCAGAACTTGAGTATGAACAGAAGTCAACCTCTTCTTTGTTCCATGTGAAAACCTTCTGAATTTTTGAAGATGTGCTTCATCTTTTTCCTTTAGTTCCATGTCTTTACAGTCCTAATATACCCCACCAAGTCTTCAACAACCTAATCTATGACATTAGATCCCTTCCATCTCTTCTGTCTAAAAAGACAAGTTATTTTTTACCAAGACAACCATATCACAAATGCTTTAGACTCTGTGTCCTTTTGAATCTTAGAGGTTGTCAGCATAACATACCAAGTTCATTAATTGATTGTTTCTTGATAGTAGAGACCATTCCTATATTATGCTTCATCATAAGATTCATAGGAATCTACCATTCCTATATTAATCTTCATACATAGAACAAGGCATTAGTGTCTGGCACAAATAATAATAGAATGAATTTTTATAATTTATATTGTCAGTAAGTTTGCTAAGGCTTACTTACTTAACTTTAAAAGCATATATCTTTAAAGCATATATCTTAAATTTATCAATTCCTAGAATATTTCAATAACTCTTTAAATATATTACTGAGCTGATCACGAAGCATAACTGAAGCAAAAAAATACAAACAATATACCTCCATAATTACTAATAATGGGTCAAAATATAATCTTATATATTAGTTCTCTTATCATTGAAAGCCACAGTGAGACTTCAGGTAATATATAAAACTTTTTCTATATAAACTAACTTTTCTGTGAACAACAACAACAAGATAATGGTGACAGAACATCTCCAGTCACTGCTGCTTTGTCATTATACCAACAGAGACTATTGCTCAGTCCTACCAGTTATTATGCTGGACAGTCTCCAGAATGTCAATGAATATTTTATTATTCTCTTCTATAGAGAGGATAAGTTCAAGCTCCAAGTGAAGAATCATTGAAAAATCCCTAAATTAAAAGCAAAAATATTCAACATTTGCTCTGTCTTAGGAAACAGGTGAAAGTCTTTTTCGAATTTCTATGTTGATTAGTGATGCTTAACATTTATTTCCGATTCTATACATCCAAAGGTGTATTAACAGTGATCCTCTACAAAGGAAATTCTCAAAAGGTAAAGAGAAAAGGAGCAAACTATTACATGTGATTTGAAAAAAGTCTCTCAAAGATATTTCTAACAAATAACTTTTAACACCTCCCACTGAGTCAAAACCCCAGAGAATTGATGGATTTCAAATTGAATAGCATTCTGTTTCCACATTAAACATTAAAAAGTCAAAACCATAAACATAAAAACGTCAAAGTCAAATCGTGAGTGGCCTCCCATTCACAATTGCTACAAAGAGAATAAAATACCTAAGAATACAACTTACAAGGTATGTGAAGGACCTCTTCAAGGAGAACTACAGACCACTGATCAAGGAAATTAGAGAGGACACAAACAAATGGGAAAACATTCCATGCTCATGGATAGGAAGAATCAATATCATGAAAATGGCCATACTGCCCAAAGTAATTTATAGAATCAATACTATCACCAATGAGATACATTCACTTTCTTCACAGAATTAGAAAAAACTACTTTACATTTCATATAGAACCAAAACAGAGACCGCATAGCCAAGACAATCCTAAGCAAAAAGAACAAAGTTGGAAACATCATGCTTCCTGACTTTAAATGATAATACAAGGCTATAGTAATCAAAATAGCATGGTACTGGTACCAAATAAGATATATAGACCAATGGAACTGAATAGAGGCCTCAGAAATAACACCAAATATCTCTAACGATCTGATATTTGACAAACCTGACACAAACAAGCAATGGGTAAAGGATTCCCTATTTAATGAATGCTGTTGGGAAAACTGGCTAGTCATATGCAGAAAACTGAAACTGGACCTCTTCTTTACACCTTATATAAAAATTAACTCAAGATGGACTAAAGACTTAAACGTAAGACCAAAAACCGGAAAACTCTAGAAGAAAACCGAGGCAATACCATTCAGAACAGAGGAATAGACAAAGACTTCATGACTGAAACACCAAAAGCAACGGCAACAAAATCCAAAATTGACAAATGGGATCTAATTAAACTAAAGGGCTTCTGCACAGCAAAAGAAACTATCATCAGAGTGAACAGGCAACCTACAGAATGGGAGAAAATTTTTCAGTCTATCCATCTGACAAAGGACTAATATCCAGAATCTACAAGGAACTTAAACAAATTTACAAGAAAAAAACAAACAACCCCATCAAAAAGTGGGTGAAGGATGTGAACAGACACTTCTCAAAAGAAGACATTCATGCAGCCAACAAACACATGAGAAAAAGCTCATCATCACTGGTCATTAGCGAAATGCAAATCAAAACCACAATGAGATACCATCTCATGCCAGTTAGAATGGCCATCATTAAAAAGTCAGGAAACAACAGATGCTGGAGAGGATATGGAGAAATAGAAATGATTTTACAATGTTGGTGGGAGTATAAATTAGTTCAACCATTAAGGAAGAGAGTGTGGTGATTCTTCAAGGATCTAGGACCAGTAGTACCATTTGACCCAGCAATCCCATGAACGGGTATATGCCCAAAGGATTATAAATCATTCTAGTATAAAGACGCATGCACAAATATGCTTATTGCAGCACTACTCACAATAACAAAGACTTGGAACCAACCCAAATGCCCATCAATGATAGACTGGGTAAAGAAAACAAGGCACATACATACCATGGAATACTATGCAGTCTTAAAAAAAAAAGTATAAGTTCATGTCCTTTTCAGGAACATGGATAAAGCTGGAAACCATCATTCTCACCAAACTAACAGAGGAAGAGAAAACCAAACTCCACATGTTCTCACTCATAAGTGGGAGCTGAACAATGAGAACACATGGACACACCCAAGCTTGTCAGGCAGTTGAGGGCTAGGGTAGGGATAGCATTAGGAAAAATACCTAATGTAGATGATGGGTTGATGGGTGCAGCAAACCACCATGGCACGTGTATACCTATGTAACAAACCTGCATGTTCTGCACATGTATCCCAGAACTTAAAGTTTAAGAAAAAGTAAATCAAAACATTATTCTCATTGTTACTGTTATTATGGCCAGGAAAGACAGGTACACTTTCAATAATTAGGCCAATGACAGTAAAACACACTATATCATAAGCTTTGATGGAAAGACAGAAGGTATACTAGTAACCAACATGAATTATATGGCAAACTATAAATAACAACAAACAAACAAAAAACCTCTGATGTGTCATAGCCTCTGCTTCTAAAATTGAGCTTTAAAACAAAGTGTGCATATGCTGAACAAGTATCAATGAATTCATGGCTAATCCATATCTGAATATGCAATTAAAAGCTCAGTTTCCATCAGGACTGAGTGTTTTTTTTTTGTTTTTTTTTGTTTTTGTTTTTGTTTTTTTTTTTGTAAAAGTGCAGTGAAAACAGTTTTTTTTCAAATGAAGGGATTTGTAATAATTTCAGAAAACTCGCCTTTTGCAATAATATTGGCATTTGCTGTCAAGCCATGCAAACATGATTTAGGATTTTTGTTTCTGGGAAGTATGCAGACTATTTGAGAGAAGACTTTTTTTTTTTTTTTCTTAGCTAGCCTCATAATGAATGCCTTAATCATTAGGAAACCCATTTAGAATCTTTTACTTACAATTTCCTGAAAATAGCTATGGTTCTATACTGAAAAACTTCCAGGGTAGCCTTTATGTTTATGGCATAAAAATAATAAATAACGTCCTTGCAATATTTTGTGTAAGGAAGCTGGAGGCTGAGCTACAACGATGATACAAACATTTAAAAGAATTTTCCTGAAACAGCAGTGAAGGAAGTATGCAGACATTATTATTATTTATAATTTGGAACTCTATACAAAAAGTCACTTGCACAGTATTGTAACAAAACTGAACATCATTTAGGTTTCAGTAAAAGTAAACAAAATATAAACGAAAATAGAATGCTACCTCTTTTTTATAATAAGAACATTTTTAAGGACATGCATTATCACCAACAATTGTGTTGTTGCAGGATAAAATGCCTTAGAAAAGTCAAGAGCTTCTGCCATGTCCCCAGATCCTCAGGGTCCATCCATCACTACCTCTTTAGTTACTGTCATAATTGTCTCCATGTTGGCACCTTTGGACCCAGCCATCCCTCACAGGGTTACTACTGCAATTTTTGCCCTTCACATCTTGTGCTGCTGGTTGCTTATGCCTGGTCCTTAGCCCCAAAGCCTTTATTCGGGAAACCACTGCCACTCATTCTTCAGTCACAGCAATAATCATTAATATGGCATGAAAACATGTTACCATTTGTTTCTTCCATATAGTATCCACGCCAACACCCTTTAACTTTCACAAATTATGAGTTGCTTTTTTTTTTATTGTTGTGCCTAATATATACAATGGATTCCTCTATAAGAAGATTTATTAATCAGCTAATGTTAGCTTTTTCTTTGGCTAGCTTTCCTGTGGCCAGACTCTGGGCCAAAGGAGAGCCAGGCTTCTTGCACTCTAAAAAACCTCATCCCTAAGCTTATGTGGCCAGTCTTCTTGTCCAAATCCTTTGCCTAGGCTACAGTGCTTAATTTGTATCCTTTTCTATCCTGGCCACAGTGATCTACAGAGATTTATGAGTTACTACACAGATTATGAACAGCCCTAAGGCAGCTACTTAAGTTGGTGTCCTAGCTCTATCACTTACTTTCTATGCTAGAAATTCATCTCCTCACTGGTAAGTGTAACTGAAATAGTTCTCAGCCTTTAGGGTTGTTTTAAAGATTAAATGACACAATATACTTAAATTAGAACAATATCAGACGTGTTAGACAACAGTTATAATAACAGTTAACACACATTGCCATGGTAGTTGGAAAGAAAGTAACTCAACAGTAGAACAAGGGGTCCTGAACTGTACAAAGGTTGGGTAGAAGTCACCATACTGGTCCTGGACAATGACAGAGCTCAAGTAGAGAAGATTTAATATAAGCTAGCAATTTCCTTTTTTAAAAAGATGCATTCAAGAAAATGGTCATCAGTGAAATTACAGGAACACAGTTTATTAAACACTGTAAATGTGTTCATTAATATGGAATTCAGAACCTCATTAGGTCAGGATTATTTTTTATAATTCCATAGGAGGATAGATAAATTAATTATATTTTAAGAAGTAGTGTCTTCAATAAAGGTAGAAAGAAATGAAGATAAGTGGTTCCAAAACCCAATGTTTTGTAGTGATAAGAGAAAAACTTCAGCTAAATTAAATTTAAAGGAGTTTAATTGAGCAATGAACAATTCATGTATTGAGCAGCCCCCAGAATCACATCGGACTCAGAGACTACAGTGCAGCCAAGTGGTGGAAGAAGATTTATGGATAACAAAGGGAAAGTGACATACAGAAAATGGAAGAGAGGTACAGAAACAACTGGATTGGTTACAACTTGGTGTTTGCCTCATTTGAACACAGCTCAAGAATCGGTTACATCTGATTGGCCAAAACTCAGTGATTGGCACAGGTGTAGACTATGATTGGTTTATACCTCCACTTGTTACAGTTCAAGATGTACAGAAAAACCTTTAGGCCCAAATTAAATATGTTAAGAGGAAGCTTTAAGCTAAACTTAATTTAACGGTAGTGAGTTTTATTTAAAATCTCTGACTATCTGAAGGACTTCTAGACAGTGAACGAAAAGAAAGCAGCCTGCAACAGATAGATGTCAATGAGTCAGATTAAAGATAGAAAGTTAATTTACGTTTTGCTAAATACATTTGCAGTCTGTGGATGTTCTTTTATGATTCATGAAGAATTATAAGATTAACCTGGTTTGACTTATGATAATAGTTTTAAAAGTAACTTTAAGTAAAAATAAATAAATAAATAAATACATTAAAAATGACAGCACAATCTTGTCCAAAGCTGAGGAAAGGAAAAAAAATAGCAATAGCTGTTGTGCAGACAGGGAAACAAGAGGACTGGTTAGGAGGTAAAATGAGAACTTTTAGGGAGAGCTGAGTCAAAAGTTGACCAGAAAGCACAGCCTGGCTAGGGAAAGAGGTAAAGAAAGCACGTTCAGGAGCAGTGAAAATCATTTAAATGTATATTGTGAAAATAATAATAAGATTATGCAAAATAATTCCTGGGTTGGAGGTTTAGAGATATGTAAAGTTCCTATCAAGAGACATGTTTGCACGCATAGCTGCCCAAAGCAAAAACCTTCCTAGCATCTGTCATCATAGGATGAATTCCCGCAGGTGGCTCAGCACCACACTCAGCACACAAGTAAGCTGCAGGATCATTACAAAAACGACTCAGGCTCTTCATAACTGATCTTATTGTTTTGATTTTGCCAGTGGGTAAATAAGAGGTTGCACTTTTGTTGCTTTGCTAAAATGAGTCTTTATATTTTAGTCTCTCCCAGACCAGTGGGTGGTGAGTTTGATGTGATAGCGTACACCAAAACTGTTGCACACATTCTAGCAGTAAGAGAAGACTTATTCATACCTTAGTGTGCATATCAGACACTTTTTATGTACCGCTTCAAGTTCTCTCAGCCTTCTCTCTCTTGTTGCAGTCAGGTGTGGACCAGTTGTGTGTGCGTGTGTGTGTGTGTGAGATAGATTTCACAAAGATACAAGGTAAGAGTGCCTTGCTTAATGTCTACACTGCTCATTCCTCACCTTCTGCATGGAACTTCCCTGCTGATGTTGAGACATGAGATGCCATCTAACCCCAATTGGTGCCCTCTCATGTGCAAACCAGAAGCTCAATGAGGTTAAGACCTTGTAAGGCAAACTTTTAACAAATACGACACAGGAACCAGTAGATAAAAGTTTTGTGGATATTTGCTTCTTTCCTCTTCTTATGTGTATAATTTTCAGATTCAGTCCTTTGTAATCCTTTTAATTTTTGTAAGCCATCCAAAGACTGTGTCAAGATTAAGCAATGGCACTTGACACTAGGTATTAATTGTTGCCAGATTATTAATGCACCCACATAATGGTGTTTCTCATTCCCTGACTCATGCTTATTTTCCCTTATTCCCTTTTCCCCTTTTTTCTTTCCTTTCTATGTTTATTTATTTATTTTCTTGGGGGGACAGAATCTTGCTATGTCATCCCAAGGCTGGAGTGCAGTGGCACATGCAAATTCCACCTCCTGGGTTGAAGCAATTCTCATGCCTTAGCTTCCCAAGGAGCTGAGGTTACAGGTGCCCGCCACCAGGCCTGGCTAATTTTTGTATTTTTAGTAGAGACATCTTTTGCCACATTGGCCAGCCTGGTCTTGAACTCCTGGCCTCAAATGATCCTCTCCCCTCAGCCTCCCAAAGTGCTGGGATTACAGGCATAAGCCACCATGCCCGGCCCCCTTTTCCCTTATGTCTACATCCTGGAATTATATTCCCACATAAAGTAGTAGCAGCACTTAAGTCTTTACCTTAGACTCTCTTTTCTGAAGAATTCTAGTGAGGCTGTTTGGTATGAAACTGACCCTTAAAAAAGAACCTCAAGATAGGATTTGGGAGCTATTTCACTCAATGCTGTAATCACTCTGTGTATTCAATTGCTAGTGTGATGTTGACAAATTCTAGTAAGGTGTTTTCGACAGATGATTGAAAATAATAATGTCACTTAAGTCTTTAGGGGCCCAGTGGTATGAGGCACATCACAAAATCCTAAGGAAAATTACAAATAGTTGCATATTATGCTTTCTACCACTGAGAAAGATCTTCAGTGCTTGCTGAACCTCTTTAGATGTGAGAAAAAACAAATATGAAAAAATTTTCTGATTTATTTATTGTTGACTCTGAAGACTCCCACCTTCAGGTCTGGCTTAAGATAAGATAGGCCTACGTATCATGTTTAGGCATCAAAATAAGATGGTCTATGCTCATTCAGAATACATGACTCAAGAGGGTCAATGATGCTAAGATGTCTGTGATAGGTAACAAACTTGTGGACTGTCTCTGTTAAGCCCTGATATAAAAGTGACAGTGCAGACCCCTAAGGTTCAGAAGCAAGGCCATGCCCTCTCTAGCAGATAATTGCTCTTTATTTTAATTTGCTCTTTATTTATATTTTAAAAAGTATACCTGTATCTCCTGCATGTTCAGGGATGCTAGCACATTTATGAGAAATTGTAAAAATGAAAGAATGACCTAAAGTATAGATGTACGTGAACTTCTAAGCAGTGGTAAGTAGCTTAGTTATGGTGAGAATCTGAGAAGACCCTAGAATATTAGGGACAAGCCAATCTGAAGAAAGGATATGTGGCAGTGACCAGCCATTTTCTCTGGCTACTCTAGTGTTTATTCAATGGACATATGAACAAGTGACCATTATATGGATGTCATGCGTGTAACCACAGTAGAGATTACTCTCTCAACAAGACAACATAATTACTTCCACTGAGAAATGTTTAACCTTCTAGGAGGAGAGACCGATTAATATGAACACTTAATATGCCCTATTCCCTCAAGGGGTATTGTACTTCCATTCTTAAGGAGGCACCAATTTGCCATTACCTCATCAAACATGCACCCTGAGAGTCTGATTGCCTTCTCTTACTGCAGTGCCCCCACTTCTGTCAATCAGAAAAAGAAAAACAAACAAACAAACAAAAAACAAAACAGAAAAAAGAAAAAGAAGTGGAGGGAAAAATGAGGGGAAAAGAACAGTTCCTCAGTGAACTATAAAACAACATCAGTACATGTAATTTTAATTCTAGAAAGACAGAAGAGAGGGAATGGGGCAGAAAGAATATTTGAACATAGAATGATAAAAATCTCTGATATTTGTTGAAAGGTTGTAAGTTTATAGTTTCCAGAAATTCAGTGAAACCCAAGTAGGGTAAATGCAAAAAAGAACCATACCTAGGGACATTATGGTCAAATTGCTGAAAGCCCAAGATAAAGGGAGAAAAAAAAAAAACCCAAAAAACAAACAAATAAAAAAAAACTTGTAAGCAGTCAGAGTAAAATCACACATCATATGTAAGGAAATAACAATGTGAATGTCTACTGGCTTCTCATAAGAAGCAATATAGGCTAGAAGAAAATGGGATAATATTTAAAGAGCTGAAAGAGAAAAAAAAAGTCAGGATTCTACACACAGTGAAAATATCCTTTGAAGATGGAATATAGGCGTTTTCAGACAAAATAAAACCAAGAAAATTCATCACCAGCAGATATGCTTTATAATAAATGCTACAGGAAGTTATCCAGGCTGAAGGGAAAGAAATTCAAAGGAAAATTCAGATATTTTAGAAATGTAGGGTTAAACATAACAGTTTATATTTTCTGTCACATTTTATAAAATACATATGATGCAAGCAAAAATTATATATGCATTTATAACAAAATATAATTCTATAACAACTATAGCATATAAAATGGAGCTAGGTGTGACAAATGGACCTGATATTGCAAGATTTCCACATCACAAAAAAGTGATCCAGTGAAATAGTTAAGAATGCATATTGGGGTCCTTAGAGTAACCACTAAAAATCAATGTCAAGATATAACTTAAAATAAGCCCTTAATTAATATAGGATATTCATATAACTCTGTCAACACTGTCCCTGATGATGTCTGAAGTAGTGCAAAATAAGAATATCTGGCAATTAATTTGCTAGTTTAAAATTCAAAAGCAACTATCCTTGAGAAATTCTAAGCATTTAGTGCTTCCCTATAAAGAGAGAATGTGAACAAGACTTAGAATGATAATCTATCAGCTATAATTTTTATCTTAACTGGCTACTTTAAGGTATTTCTTATTGCTTTAATACTTGAACATATCCAACATCTAAGATACAATAAAAAATAATTTGACATTTAAAAAACAGAAAAAATAAACAATGAAAATTAACTTCAAGATGATCCAATGTTGCCCACTGTTACATATTGACACATTGTTACGTAACTACACAATGATTTATTGTAAAACTTTAAAAAATATATGCATAAAAAGGATTAGTTGTCAACAGGAAGTCAGTATACTACAAATGGTTTAAAGTCAGATGTACATTAGTGATCAATTTTTTTAAATGTTTGTTATAGAGAGCAGAAGAGTAGTTATGTGGTTGGGGTGGAGACGGGGTGACTACAAAGTGTTATGGTAGATAAATAATAAAAGTAATAAAAATAATGTTTTATATCCTGATTGTGGAGGTGGTTACGTGAACAAATGTATTTGTCAATACTCATTGAACCTATCACTTAAAAGGGGTGCAGTTTAATATGTAAACTGTACCCCAAAAAGTAAAAAATGTAGACCAAACTCATTAACTTGTTGTATTTCTGGGAAATCAAATAATCACAATCAATATTCATTGGTCAACATGAAATTTGACTTAATAATTTCAGAAAAAAATATTTTGAGGAGAAAATTATTTCCTCAAGTTTGCTATTTAATTTTATAATACAGCAATCTTCTATGTAACAAGATTGATCAGAGCACAGTTTTCCCCCTTAAGAGGAGGACAGCTTATCAAGTGACACCTGGAGAAAATAATAGGAGGACAGAGATAAAATTAAATAGTATATTTCCTGTTAATGAACCACACATTGGGTATAAAGTGTAGGCTTCAGGAAGATAATACAGGTAGTTGAGAAAATGAAACAAAGTAATGAGGCAGAAAGATTATAAAGAGCTGCAGGTTCAGCTTTGCATCTTTACTATCAGCAAACATAGCGCCAAGTAGATTATAATGGTTTCATCTTTACTTTTCTATTTCTCTCAAGTTTAATGTGATATCACGATTTTAAATTCTGAGTTAATTAGATGCTTCAGTGTATTAACTTTCTCTTTTCTGGCAGTTAATATCTCTACTGTTAAATTCCTCTAGAATCTGTACTTTTATAAACAGTTTACTTGAACTTTAAAAATAAATAAGAGTAATAAATTACTTTGATAGAATTAGGTCCTGTCACTTGATTATATTCATTCATCTATTTATTTAAATACTCACAAACTGTACTATGCAAATGTTACTCCCAGCTACTGAAGAGCATGAAAAGAAATGCAGGCATACTGCCTATTCCAAGGACTTCACATATAAGAAAAGCAGAGCTGGAAAAAAATTACAAGTAGCAAAACAAGGTCAAATAGAATTAATTACCAAGTAAATTACCTAGATGCCTATTCAAGATAATAATTGCTAAAAATGCCAATGAAATTTAAAAACTTCTTAGTTTACTACCACCTAAACAAAATGGAACTTGCTTTGATCTTTAAAGACAATGTGACAAACACTGAAATACTTGAACTCTTTTTGCAGTTTCTCTTTTCATTTTCTCAAGGACAAATATAAAAATAGTCTTCGAACATACTTTTTTCTATAACTACTGATTAAGAACTTAAACACAGCTTGAATTTTATAAAAATATCTTTATTTTTTAAATTGTAAAGGGACATTTTTGAAAGAGTATATTGTCCTCACAGCCAAAGAACCCAAACTATTTATGTTTCTCTTCTGAAGCCACTTTTATGAGACATAAATGCAATATGTTATTGGAAAGAGAAATAAATTTGTATGTGTGAATTCACACTTTCTTGTGAGCCTTTCCCATGGAAAATACTACACAAATGTACTCTATGACTACCAGTATTATAAGGTAAATGTAAAATTATTTCTTGGCCATTATTATAATTAATGTATATAAGCAGTGTAAAGAGTGGCGAAAATGAATTCAAAGTGAATCTGGATATCCTGGGTAATAAAGGGATTGCAAATGGGTTAATACACTAGGAAAGAAGTAACACTGTAGATAAATTAAGAATAAAGTGGTTTTACAGGGATTTGTAACCTTATTGCTAAATTTTCTTGCTAGACCTCTGTTAGCAAAATGATTGCTGACTGGCAGTTTAACAACTATATATATTTACATTCAGAATTATAGGACTGGTTAGAATAAATAGTAGTTTACTCCATTGTCTCTAGACCCCGTTGTCTCTGAGACAGGGTTTCACCATGTTGGCCAGGCCTATCTCGAACTTCTGGCCTCAAATGATCTGACTGCCTCAGCTTCCCAAAGTGGGGGGTTATAGATGTGAGCCAATGCACCTGGCCGATCAGTTAACATTAAGTAAAATGAATTACACTTGACAAGGTGGGTGGACTTCATCCAATTAGATGGAAAACATTAAAAGCAAAAACTGAGGTTTCCAGGGAAGAAATCTACCTGAAAGCTATAGCATCAACCCTGTGAAATATTCAGCCTGCCTGCCTACTCTACAGATTTCAGACTAGCTAGTTCACTGTGTGAGACAATTCCTTAAAATCCTTTGGTAGACAGATGGATAAATAAATAGATAGATGATAGATAGGTGATAGATTAGCTAGATATCCTATCTATCAGTTATATTTCTCTGCAGAAACCTGACTGATGCAACAGAACTTTATTTTTTATCCTTAAGGGATGGTAGTAGAAAAGAGAAGTACGGGGTGGAGAAGAAAGAGGAAAGATGAGAGAGAGAGAGAGAGAGGGAGAGAAGAGGTATGAATAGCATCCAGAACCTGGAGCCAAAATTGCAGAAATATCCATAATGTTAGAGAAATATAATGGTGAAAATTCAACTTTATTTATATTACTGCAAAGAAAATATCTGTATCCTTGAAGTATTTAATAAAGACTGCTATAAAGATAACACTTTTGGTCAGTGAGGATCAGGAAATACCAGATTGCCAAAAAATAAAAAATAAAAACACCAACATGGCACTGAGTTTGCATGAAAACCCTTACGCTGAATTAGGCTCTGAGCCATAGACAACATGGTAATTTCCATATCCATTTCATTTAGATTTTTCTTGCTAATCATTTCAAATCTGTTACTGTGGCTTCATCGCACTAATAATTTCTAGAAATCTCAGAAAGAGCTTTGAATTTCCTGAAATTATGAAGTGAAAGAGCAAATACTATCAAGATCTTAAAAAGCAGTGGGGCAGAGTGGCTTATGCCTGTAATCTCAGCACTTTAGGAGGCTGAGTTGGGCAGATCACCGGAGGTTCAAGACCAGCCTAGCCAACATGGTGAAACTCCGTCTCTGCTAAAAATACAAAAATTAGCCAGGTGTGGTGGCAGTCGCCTACAATCCCAGCTACGCAGGAGGTTGAGGCAGGAGAATCACCTGAACCCCGGAGGCAGAGGTTCCAGTGAGCCAAAATTGCCCCAGCCTGGGTGACAAGAGCAACTCCGTCTCAAAAAATAATAAATAAATAAATAATAAATAAATAAATAAATAATTAAAAAGCATATGACCCCAGCTAACAACTGTGGTTACAAAGGTGACGATGATACAAGCATCAGTTATCTACTGCTTACATAGTTATGTATGATGTTTATTTTTAAATGACAGCTTGTGATGAGCTTCACAGGAATTTAAAATAATTGTATTCCATATTTTAAAAATATTTCCCCAAATTTTTTCCAAAATTAACTTTCACAGTCCATTAATAAGTTTTCAAAAACAAAATTAAACTATTAATAGAATCAAAGAGAATAATTTTACCATACGCTTTTTCTGTTTCAATCATGTACACTAACTTCTCGGTTATGACATACAGTGCAATTTTGGTAAACTTAGACTAATTTGTTTATATTTTTTTTTTCCAGAGGAGAGTTAAGGTTGCGTACATGAATATCTACAATGCAAATGAAAGCACAATATAATAAAGTTAAAATTGAGATAAGTAGAATACCTAGGCAATAAATTTGCTAATTGTGGTTGTAAAATATGTTTCTTGGCAATCCAGTAGCCAAAAAAGGAAAAGAAAAGAAATGGTCACATCGAATCATCTAGAATAAAAAATAGACTAGGTACTCAGAATAATGTAATTCTTCCACATGTTGACGCTAATGAAAGTATCCTGAGTGTTCAAAAGGAGAATAGCAACTCATGGTACTATACACACATTCCTCAACACCATCCTAACAATGAACAGGGCAATGAGTATTTCAAGGCACTTTTGGATAACATCCTTCCAGGTAGGCTGAAAGCAAAATAAGAACAATCTTTTTGTCAATCAAAATTATATAGCCCAACTTCTGGATCAGATGAAGATGGAAAAAGTACACACTGTCTCTCAGGAAGCACCACTAAATTCCCCTAGACAATGCAGTGAATATACAGATAAATGTCCATGAAAACAGTCTCCTTTAGTCCAGAGAACTTGGAAAGGCCACATCTATGGGATGTATGCATGTAAGAGGAAATCCTCTTTTTGTATTTTCCTTCTTTTTATTCTCTCAGCATTACCTTAAAGCAAGCCCCTCTCAGGGAACTGCACTCCTGCATAAATGCGGTGAAATAGCAATAGTGATGGCAGTGACAGTAAAGATGGCAGTCACCTACGTATCTAAATCACTGATAAAAATATTCCCATTTCTGACTAGAGAAACATGAAAGGAGCTCCTGTGGTCAAAGCATACGGAGGGAATCTCTGTTACTTGTTATCTCTTTTTGTCACTTTTCTTCAAAACAGACCTATTTGCAGAAAGCTTGCAACAGCTTGGGAGATAAAATTTTCAGCTTTCTAGCCAGAGCACCAAAAATTGGTCCTTTGTGAGAGATTACAGGGTGTTGAGGGTGCAGAACAAGTTCCCTTAAAATCCTATATAATGTCCTGAACTTACTCCTGATCTGCACAGGTGAGGGAATGAAGTAGAACAACAGAGCAAAGGCTTTTAGAATGGAAATATTCTACAGATGACCATTCAAGCGCCATTTGACTCGCTCCTGAGGACTGGATAAATAGAATGGACCAGAATAGCACTGAAAGGTGTTAAAATCAAAACTATGATTGGAACTGCAGACCACAGAAGGTGAATCTGGACTGCTTCATGTGACATTAACTGCCAAACGACAAAAATTACACATTCATCAGAGGATTTTAACAAGACACAGAGACATAGTCTTCAACATTTCCAGGATACAATACAAAATTATTCAACCTAAAAAGATGAGGAAAATGTTAAAAATTATTAAGAAAAAAGATGATCAATAAACAATCACAAAAGAATCCAGATGTTAAACTTAGAAAAACGTTTTGAAGTAAGTGTTCTACCCGTGTTTTATAAAATAAGATGAAAAACTCTTGAACTGAAGGGGAAGATAGAACTTATCAACAAAACTAGTAAGTAAAAAACTACCAATAAAAATTCTAGAACTAAAAATAAAAGAAATTAAAACTTCAACAGAGGAGTTCAATAACAGAATGAAAATTATAAAAGAGTCACTGAACTTGCAAATGGATCATAGAAATTATCCAATTTACATCAAAAATAGCTATTGAATAAATGGAGCCTAAGAGACCTGTGTGACAATAAATGGAGCCTAAGAGAAGTTCCAACATCTGCGTCTTTGGTGTTCCAAAAAAAGAGAAGAATGTTCTGCACGTGCGCACACACATAAACACACACAATGCAACTTGCTAAACATTACCAAAAATTGGAAAAATACATAAATTTACAGATTCAAAATCTCAATGAACTCAAGCAGAACACATTGAAAAGAAAACCATGACCAGACACATCGTAATCAAATTGCTGAAAAGCAAAGATTAACAAAAACAAGTCTTGAAATTAGCCAAAGGAAAACAAAACATTGCTTGCAGATAAACAACTCAAATGCCTGAAGATTTCTCATTATAAAAATGGGTGCCAGAAGACAGTGGAAGAATATTTTCAAAGTATAGAAGAAAATGAACCGTTAACCCACAAATTTATATTTGGTGTTACATCTTTCAGGAATAATGACAAAACAAGGATATTTTTTCTCACTTGAAGGGAAACTAACATAATTCATCACCAGTAGAGCCAGTCTAAAATAAATGTTAAATAAATTTCCTCGTGATGAAGTACAATGATAAAAGAGAGAAACTTGGAATTTCAGGAGAGAAAGTAAAGCAGAAGAATTGGTAAATACCTAAGTAAATATAACAGATTATCTACTCTTATATAAAATAGGTATGATTATAAAAAGTGATAATTATGAGGGTTTCAATGTATGTAGACATAATACATATGAACAACAAAAAAGTAAACAGTAGAGAATAAAGACATGTATAATATGATAAAGTTTTTCCTTTTTGTTTTTTATTGTTTGTTTGTTTTTGTTTTTGTTTTTTGAGACAGAGTCTTGCTCTGTTGCCCAGGCTGGAGTGCAATGGTGCAATCTAGGCTCACTGCAAGCTTCGTCTCCCGGGTTCACTCCATTCTCCTGCCTCAGCCTCCTGAGTAGCTGGGACTACAGGCTTCTGCCACCACACCTGGCTAACTTTTTTTTTTTTTTTCATTTCTAGTAGAGACGGGGTTTCACCGTGTTAGCCAGGATGGTCTCGATCTCCTGACCTCATGATCCCCCTGCCTCTGGCTCCCAAAGTGCTGGGATTACAGGCGTGAGTCACCATGCCTGGCCAAGTTTCTCCTTTTTAATTGAAGTGGCAAAATATTAACTCTAAGTAGAATGTGTAAAAAGTTACATGTATATATCTGTGTATGTGTATGTAGGGCAACCATTGAAAAACAATATAGACACAAAAAGGCAATATTTTTGTTAAAATGGAATCTAAAAATAGTCAAATAACCAAAAGAAGTATAAAAGGGAAATCAGCAGAACAAACATAATAACAATAAAATTAACAATCATTCATTAATAATAAAATAGAAGACCTAAATCCACTATTGAGCAAACAGACCAACTAAAAGAGAATGTCAGATTAGATGAGGAAAACAAGTCACAAGATATATTTTGTATCTTTTATATATACAAGAAACTTTTTGTATAATGAAATAAGGTTATTAGAAAAAGGATGGAAAAAAATGCAGTATGTAAACACTAATCAAATATTGAAGTGGCTATGTTATTATTAAAAAAGTAAACTTCAAAAGAGGGTAAACAACCAGGGATAAAAAGGTTCACTAAATAATGATAAACTTACCAGGAAGCCATAGCAATGTCTATACATGAAACTTAGAGCTGCAAAATACATGAGGCAAAAAATAACATAACTGAAAGGAGACACAGAAAAATCCACTAATGGTTTATACAACATAAATGAATCTCAAAAACATGATGCTGAGTGAAAAAAGCCAAACAGAAAGTTTCATATTGAATGACTCCATGTATATGACATTTTGGAGAAAATAATCAAAGCTCTCAGATAAGTGGTTACCAGGGTATAGAAACAAGGTAGTTGGTGAACATATTTTGGGTGACAACTGCATTTGTTCTACATCCTGATTGTGATAGAAGTTACATAACTATGCTTTATCAAAACTCAGAATCATACATCAAAAAAGTGTATTTTTATGAAGTGAGTTATAAATAAACAAATCACTAAATTATAGATAAATGAATTGGCGATGTAGCTAAAAATTGCACCCCTCTGTTGCTCTGACTTAATAGAAAAAAATTTTAGAGATCTGAAATAATGGATCTCAATTTTCTCAATTAAGAGAAATACTTTGTGGGATAGAGTGTCTTTTCTTTTCCTGATACTTCCTTCCTCTCTGTATGCATCCCATTTTCTTGTGACTGTGTAGC
This sequence comes from Rhinopithecus roxellana, assembly GCF_007565055.1. NCBI lineage: Eukaryota > Metazoa > Chordata > Mammalia > Primates > Cercopithecidae > Rhinopithecus > Rhinopithecus roxellana. Next base: position 162,501,194 of record NC_044552.1, read on the forward strand.
TTCTTGCACTAGAAGCAGCTCCTATTTCTCCACATCATTAATATTAGGCTTTGCCAGGTAATCTTCTTTACCCAGTAAAGTCTGGGCAAAATTAAGATTGTAACGAGTGGAAGCCTAGTCCTTAAGAGATATCAAGGGTTTTCTTTCATATACCTTGTTTTTCTCCCATTGGTAATAGATAATGTGCATCCAGTTAGCCACTTTATTTATTTATTTATTTATTTATTTATTTATTTATTTATTTAGATGTAGTCTTGCTCTGTAGCCCAGACTGGAGTGCAGTGGTGCGATCTTGGCTCACTGCAACCTCTGCCTCCCAGGTCCCAATTCAAGCAATTCTCCTGCCTTAGCCTCCTGAGTAGCTAGGATTACAGACATGCTATACCATGTCCAGCTAATTTTTTGGTATTTTTAGAGACAGGGTTTCCCCATGTTAGCCAGGCTGGCCTTGAACTCCTGACCTCGTGATCCACCAGTCTCAGCCTCCCAAAGTGCTGGTATTACAGGCATGAGCCACTGCAAACGGCTTAGTCCACTTTCATTTCAGAGAGATGAAAGACACATGTAGCAGACCTGACCCAAACTGTAGTTTGAAGCCAAACCCAGACAAAACCAGCATAGATCAACCAACCATGAGATAATTTGATGACATATAGGGCAAATGAATTATTATATTTTAAGCCATTGAGTTATGAGATGGTTTACTAAGCCACATTAATGCCCAAAGCTGATTAAATAGACTTTATGATATTAAAAAATGTCCCATGTCCTTACGATAGTAATTATGCTTTTATTAATACTATCTGTTGATAGGGAGAAAGGATTACTGTGAAAACTACTATAAATCCAATAATAATTATTAAGAAAGCTATATTTTTTGTCACAATAGCATTTTTATATATTTAAAAATGTGGTACATACACAAAAAGCTACTATTCAGTCTAGTTAATATTCTTGATATAATTATGGAAAATTAGAACTTTTTTGAAATAATTCTATATCCTCTCCTCATCTGTATCCATCCCAATCACCCACCGGTGCCTTTAGGAAGGCATGTCAAAAGCATTGGTTGAGATCCTTTGAACTAGAAAATTGCTTTTAAGGCAAATTTCCATAGATATACTACTTTTCCTCAACTGAAGCTTCAAAATTATTTAACAGTCTTGAATTCAACATGATTATCTCACTAAGAGGACTGTGACATATACCAATTATAAGTTATAAGATAAGAATGGTGCTAATATTTTTGATGGTAAGCCAATCTATGAATAAGATTAATATCTTAAATTTAAAAAAAGAGGAGCTTGACAAAGATGTAGTTACCACTCCTTACTCAGGTATCCATTGATTCATGTACTTTTATTCAAGAAATATTTATGAAGTACCTGTTGGTGCTTAGCAATGAGGATACATTACTGAGTAAAATAGACGGTCCTTGTTATCATGGTGCTTAGAGTATTGTGTAGGAGACTATTATGAGCTAAATAGTCACATAAATGTATAAGTCCAAGCTCTGGCAAATACTCAAACAATAAAAACAATTTAAGAGAATATTAATGGGGCACCTATCTAATTTGAAGGATCAAAGAAGACTTTCCCAAAGAGGTGACATTTAGTGGATAGTAAAAAACCATGAGATAAAAAGGAAGTCCAGGCAAAAGGACTAAAAAGCATATGCACACAGCACACAAACAATTGAAATAAGTTGTATCTGAGGTCCAGAAGCAAAACCAGAGGTATTGAATCTCAGGGGAAAAAGTGAAGAGTGGCATTAAATGAGGCTGCAGAGGAGAAATGATCTGGACTTTACCAGTCCTGTGGGCCAGGAAAAAGGTTTAGGTATTGATATAAAAGCAATGAGAAACCATTTTAGGCTTTTAATCAAATTAGTGGTATGATCAAATTTTTATTTTTGTAATAAATGAAATTTTTTTTTTCTTTTTTGAGATGAGTTTTGCTCTTGTTGCCCAGGCTGGAGTGTAGTGGCACAGTCTCAGCTCACCACAACCTCCGCCTCCCAGGTTCAAGTGATTCTCCTGCCTCAGTCTCCCTAGTAGCTGGGATTACAGGCATGTGCCAACATGCCTGGCTAATTTCGTATTTTTAGTAGAGACAGGGTTTCTCCATGTTGGTCAGGCTGGTCTCGAACACCCAACCTCAGGTGATCTGCCTGCCTCGGCCTCTCAAAGTGCTGGGATTACAGGCATGAGCCACTGAACCTGGCCTGTAATAAATGAATTCTAATGAGGACAAGCAAATTAGGAGTATCAGGAGACCAGGCAAGAAATAAAGGTATGTTAACTGAGAAATGGAGTGTGCGATATGAAGAGAAGATAAATGTGAGATATATTTAGGAAGTAAAGTCAAAGTGGCTTAATGATGGATTGGGAATGCGGTGAAGGAGAAGGAGGTGCAAATAATGGATCTTAGAATTCTGCTTTCACGTAGCAAATCTAATCCATTATTCTACTTACATAAGAAGAGAACCAGAGTTGATGGATTAAATCACAATTTCTGTTTTG